>NC_083401.1:26048051-27298051 GCF_020745735.1 Hemiscyllium ocellatum
TTAATCTGGCTAACATGGGCGACACGGTGGCTCAGTGGTTAGCACTGCTGCCTCACAGTGCCAGGGTCCTGGGTTTGATTGGAGCCTCAGGCCACTGTCTGCGTGAACTTTGCACATTCTCCCTGTGTCTGCATGGGTTTCCTCGGGTACTCTGGCTTCCTCCTACAATCCAAAGACTAGGTGAATTGGTCATGCTAAATTGCCTACAGTGTTCAGCGATGTGTAAGCTAGGTGCAGTAGTCAGGGATAAATGTTGGGCAATAGAGTAGGGGAATGGGTCTGGTTAGGTTACTCTTTGGATGGTTGGTGTGGACTTGTTGGGCCAAATGGCCTGTTCTCACACTGCAGGGATTCTATGATTCTGATGTCATCATGAAGGCCCTTCCTTCTCAACTTTGCTGTTTGCCTGAGGAAAGGTGATTCTCGGGTTAAACTTACCACCAGTTATCTCTCTCCAAACAAATAGCAATCTATGGCAATTTGGGACTCTGGCAACTTTCACTTCATCTCTTAAATAAACACTGACAGTGAGACATATCATAACAGAGATTATGATATACAGTCGGTGAACTCGGTAGTCATGTACTGAGGTGTTGTATTTCCAGCTCGTAGAAAGCGTCAAAAAAGACTGCAGCAGCCATAGACATAAAGATCAGAATGTAAGTAAAGTGGAGAATTAAAAAAGAAAGTTACACTGTGTACATAGTTATGTTTGCAGACTGTAGGTGTTCTGTAAAGTAGTCAGGCATTCTGCATTTGGTTTCCTCAGAGTAAAGAAGACTACATTGTGAATAGTGAATACAGTGTAGGTGATTGAAAGAAGTACAGGCAAGCCACTGTTTCACTTGGCACATGTGTTTTGGGATCTGGGATTGTAGAGGAGCATGAAGAGACATCTCCTTTGGAAAGCTGGTGCAAACGTGATGGGCTGAATGGATTCCTTTCCTCTCCCTGAAGAGTGAAGGTAAATGTGTAGGTGTTGTATCTTATACACTGGCACAGAAAGACTCCGCAGTAAAGGAGGGAGGTTCTGGGTTCTCTGAGATGTGGTACAGACTGCAGAGGGAACAGTCCCTTTGAAATACTGAGAGTGAGTGGGGTGAGGGGAGAGTTTGATGTTTGTTATTGTATCATGTTGGAATTAGCAAAATTGATAAAATAGGAAACTAGTTTAATGGAAGTTGAGGGGGGATGAGGGGAAATCCTATAATGGTTCTGGGAGGGAGTGGGAAGGGTTTGGAGCATAGGTGCAAGAAACATATCAGAGATGGTGTCAACTGCAATTGGCAGAAGTTCTTCGTTGAAGAAAAAGTAAGATAAATCAGAAACAGGCATTAATGGTTGCATTAGCAGAACAGATGCAATGAAAACAGAGAAATTGGAGAATAGAATGGAATCTCTACAGAAAACAGCATGTGAAGAAGTGTAGTGAAGAAAATGTCACGACTCATTCACAAAATTATGGTCCGAACACTGCACCATTAACATTCATGAGGCATCTGCAAGCACCAAATGTTCTGTTGTTCCAATGTTGTAATTTTGATCATGAGCCATGGATTCATTCACAGCATCTTAGAAAAAAAGTAATATATGCTAGCCATCACAATTTTCTTGGAAAAAATGTGAAATAGTCTTTGAATAAACTTGCAATGATGCTCAGCTGACCTGAATGATTAAGCTTTTTATTTTCTTTACAACAAAAGTGAACAACACATCCTGTCAATCAAAATGGTGGCTGCTTCCTTCTGATGGATTTGAAATGTCAATGTCAGGAAGCAGCTCAATAAGATCTCAGCAAAACTAATGTCTATCACATTTCTCACGAACCTATATTGGCAGTGAGCTATGAAAATTGGCAACATTGTTTGAAAAGAAGACATGATATTCAATGTAAAACATAGTGGAAGTGATCCAACATTGCTAATCAGTAACCCAACCTGTGTGCCAAAATAAGCAGCCTCACTCAACCTGACTCCTCCTCACAATTCACAAAAGAATAAATGTACAGTTCTGAAGCACTGTAATTTTCAGATCAAAGGAATTGTGCAAACATATAGAAACGCTTTGTAATACAGACATGATAGGCTGAAGGCCTGTTCCTGTGGTGTACTGTTCTACGTTCTATACCAAGTAATCTTCTTGTTAACTTATGAACTGTAAGTACATTCACTAACATATCTGAGTGATTCACTCACCTCCTAAAATTTCGAAGGGATTATTCTGATGGGATGTAAAAAACCCTCTCTGTCATGATACATCAGCAGCAGGAAACATGCCATCTTTATGATGACTAATTAAGCAGATTACGTGGCAATGTTCCCTGGTTGCAGGTTGGGGAGGGTGAATTATCTCTCAGTAATGGCACCCATCTATGTTTCATTTGGAAATGGCATTCTGAACCTCCACAAGCTGTTACAGCAATGGCAAAGGTCAAAAGGACTTCTTATTACTTTATTTTCAGGTTCATGTCAAGACTAGTGAGATTGAAAGGAAATATGTCTGTTATTCTTTAAATTTAGTCTTTACTTACATTTATTTTTCAAGATGTCATAAATCAAAATAAATGGATATGAATGCGTGAAGCTACACCGGCACAATCAGTGTCCACCAAACAAAGACACAATTGGCAAATATAGTTATACACTTTAACACTGTTTTCAAAAAACGATACCGTTATTTCAAGAGAGTAATGTAGAGATAATGTATAAATTATGTCAAGATAATGATTATAGAACTACAGCAAACCACCTTGTTGGGGAAAGGTACCAAATAAGCACAGTTGATGTTCAGTAGATGGTCAATTTAGCTGATCAGGCAGATTATATGATAAAAAGGGGCTTAGGATGGGAAAGTAAGTATGAGCTTCTTGATTCCTGGTTTTTGCTGAGGTTCTCCATCTTGATCTGCAAGTGTGTTGGCCTAATTTAGTTGATGGCAACCTCACATCTGAGCCAAAAGCTCCATTCCGAGAGTTACACAAGATTAAGTTTATGTGATTTGGGGTGATATTTCAACATGGATTGAGGATTAGTCAACAGACAAAAAGAAACCGAGAAACATGTTTTGTAAAAGCAAGATATAACTAGTGGAGTGCCACAGGATCAATGTTTTGGTCTCAGAGATTTGCAATTTTTATCTGAATGAGATTACAGAGCGACAATCTCCAAGGACACAAAGAGGCTTTAGAGATGAACTGCATAAAGAAAAATTGACAAAGATTAAAAAACAAACAGAATTGTGTTCGAAAAAAGGAAATTCTGCAGAGATAATGATTTTTTAAATGAAAATTAAAAAATCTTGGCATTCAGAGGCACTTGGTTGTCCTTGCTTCTGAATTTATGGAAAGTTAACCTGTAAGTGCAGGCAAACAACAAGGAAGGCTTTTTTTTGTAATGAGGTTGAAGTTTAAGAATAAGTAACTCTTCCTGCAATTTTGTAGGGCCTTGGTGAGATCATTAGGAGAAAATGAAGACTGGAGATGTTGGGGATCAGAGTCAAGCACAGCTGGTCAGGCAGCATCCGAGCAGCAGCAGAGTTGATGTTTTGAGCATAAGTTCTCCTGCTCCATGGATGCTGCCTGACCGGCTAGGCTTTTCCAGCACCACACCTTTTGGCTTTAATGAGATCACACCAGGAGTACAATGTGCAACCTCAATGTCTTTATCTCAATAAGGACAGAAATGCCTTAGAGGGGATGCAATCATTCTTGGGCTGGAAAGGCTATTGTATGAGCAGAGAGTCAATAGAATGAACCTATATTTTTAAGAATGACTGGCAAACTCATTTTATCATGTTCAATTCTTGACAGGGTAGATGCTGAAAGGCTTTTTCCTCTGGTTTATGACCATACAAACATATGAACCAGGAGCAGGAATAAACTTTTCAGGCCCTCATATCTGCTCTGCCAATCAATAAGATTATGGCTGATCTGACTGGAACCGCAGATCTACATTATTGTCTGCGCCTCTCATTGTTCAATTGCTGTCTTCAAAGTATTCAGGACTCTGCTTCTCCCACCTTTTCAGGAAGAGAGGTCGAAAGATTTATGACTCTCTGACTGAAAACATTTTGCGTAATTACTGTTTTAAATCAGTGATCCCTGAGTTTTACACAGTGAGACTTGGATCTAGATTCTCTCACAAGAGGAATATCTTCTCCACATTCACATTGTGAACACCATCATGATTTTACATGTTTCAATAAAGCTGCCTCTCATTGTTCAAAACTCCAGCAGATACAACCTTTTCTCATAAGACAAACTGCGCATTACGGATATTATTCAATTAAACCTTTACTGAATTACCTTCATTACAGGCTTGAAGGTCTAAAACTGTAAATTCGGAATAATAGGATGGTGAATAAGGACTGCAATTAGGAGAAATTTCTTTACCTGAAGGATTGTGAAGCTTTAAATTCTCTATACCAGGGATATGAAAGGCAGCAGGGAAGTTGAGTTGAACTCAAAGATCAGCCACTTGCAATCTGAATAGCAGGGAAGGTCCAATGGGTAGTATGGCCTACTCCTGATCCTATTTGACATGTCCTTACAGTAGATTTTTTTTTGTTGAGCTTTTTCAACACTGACATTGATAGAATTTTGTATACCAAGAGAATCAAGGGACACGGAGCTAATGTGGGTATATGCGGTTGATGAAGAAAATCAGCCACGATCTCACGAACAGTTGATCTGCTCCCATTTTTGTGCTAATTCAGAACATAATCTAGGTTACTATCTCAAAGGCAGTGCTCTCTTGATGCAAGTTATTCATATAAAGTCATAGAGCTGTACAGCATGAAAACAGAGCCTTTGGTCCAACATAGAGCTGTACAGCATGGAAAAAGAACCTTCAGTTCAACATACAGCTAGACATCATGGAAACAGACTCTTTAGTCCAACATAGAACTGGACAGCATGGAAACAGACCGTTTGATCCAACTTATCCATGCCGACCAGATATCTCCAATTAATCTAATCCCATTTGCCAGCTTTTGGCTCATATCCCTCTAAACCCTTCCTATTCATATACCTATCCAAATGCCTTTTAAATGGTGTAATTGTACCAGCCTTCACCACTTCCTCTGGCAGCTCATTCCATTCGTGCACTACCCTCTGTGTGAAAAAATGTCCCTTAAGTCCCTTTTAAATCTTTCCCCTCTAACCTTCAACCTAGGCCCTCTAGTTTTGGATTCTGATACCCTGGGGAAAGGACCTTGGCTGTCCACCCTTCCTATGCCCCTCATGATTTTACAAATTTCTATAAGGTCAGTCCTCAGCCTCCGAACTTCAAGGGAAAATGGCCCCAGCCTCTTCTGCCTCTCCTTATAGCTCAAACCGTCCAACTCTGGCAACATTCTTGTAAATCTTTTCTGAATCCTTTCATGTTTCACAGCATCCTTCCTATAGCAGGGAGACCAGAACTGAACACAGTATTCTAAAAGTGGCCTAACCAATGTCCTATATAGCCACAACATGACTTCCCAACTCCTATACTCAATGCAATGACCAAATGCTTTCTTCACTATCTGTCTTCCTGCAACTTTACTTTCAAGGAACTATGAACCAAGGTCTCTTTGTTCAGCGACACCCTCCAGGACCTTACCTTTAAGTGTATAAGTCATGCACTGATTTGCCTTTCCAAAACACAACACTTCACATTTACTACATGACAGTAACTGCATTTCACAAGTAAATCAGTAGTTGTGAAACATTTCGGGTATGGTTAGACTCCATATTAAATACCATACAAGGTTTATCATTGATTTGATATGCATTTACGATTTGTAATCATTTGACTATAGCTTGTTACCACCTTCTCAAGAGCAAATTAGTTTCAGCAACAAATGCTGGTCTTGCCAGTGACATTGACAGGCCATGAACAAATGAAAAACTTGAAGCATTCTTCACTGAGGTCATGTTGTTTATTTTTGAAGTGGGGGTGAAATGCCCACTTCCTTGTCTGTTGACCCCATCATGACTATGGACCATCATCATGATATCAAGCAATATCCTTTTTTTCTGCTATATGAAATGCAGCAGAAATGCACACTCTGGTGGATATAACTAGAGCATTATTCCTTTTAGCTGCTGACCTTCTATCTTCATTGTTCAAAAATGTTAATTTAAATGGGGATACAACTCCACTGGATGAACTGGTGCACTGGTCCCTTTCTGATAATTTTTCACATCAGAATTGAGCAGTGTATGATATACAATTGGCATAATTGTATCACAGCTAAACCGAGTCTTGTTCTATCCTCATCCTATCATCAAACTTTGAATAGTGGCCAGCATCAGGAACACATCATTTTACAAACTCACCCTCACACCCCCTCCACCCTGCATCACCCACCCAAGCATAGTTAAGATTCGCTGGCCCACCATACTGCAAGGGACTGATCTAAAAGCAAAATACTGCGAATGCTGTGATCTGAACTAAAAACAGCAAGTGCTTGAGAAACTCAGCAGGTCTCACAGCACCTGATGGGAGAGAAACAAAGTTAACATTTCGAGTCCAATATGACTCTTCGTCATGACCGATCTAGTTGAGACCAGGGAGCAATGACTAATGTGTACAGCTAAGTTCTCGACTGGATGGTAGATTTGGCCATTAAGCCTTGAGGGCTGCAACACAGAAGACAGGAATGCTGAGAACACAGCAATGCTGTGCTGGGGTTAACAAAAATGTTTTAACTTTCTGAAGAATTAAACACCACTTTGATGTGTAAGTTTACAGAGCAATAATTTTCTGTTCATTATCAACAAATACTTTGGCCTGCATGCATTACAATGAACCAGTGTCAATTTTCAATAATTGGATGACAGGATAAGTAGGGTACTACATCGATTACTTAAAGCTTCTCCTTTTTGAATAATAATCTGAATGTGAATTACAGACGTTTTCAATGATGGGATAAACTTCACACATCAGCACCAAGTGTGATAGCAGCATATTATAAATGTGTCTATATAACTTGTGCAGTGACTAATCCATTATAAATGGTTATAGTTTTATAGCTACACATTCACTGGAATATTTCTAATAATTTTAATACTATTATATCTCATTCTAATTATAGCATATAAGCACTTGAAGTCATACAGCTATGATGGTGCATAGGCCTCTTAGCAAAATGACTTCCATAAAGCCAAAAGTCAATCAGTTATACACATAATTCTTGGGCAGAATGTAATGTTGGCTACAGAGATTCAGTGGGAGCTTTGTGTTGCTGGAGAAGGCCCAACTGTATTAAGTGGCTATCAGACACCTAAGCAGTCAGCATCGTGCATTCCCTGGGATTAAGAATCCTGAAGTAGAAACCGGAAGGCAGTAGTTTTCCAGTGCTATCAGCATCACTAGTCTTCAAGGCAGCTGCTGGTACTACAATCAATGTGGGAACCCAGCACTGGTGAGTGAGGGCAGGAAGGGGATTGTGGAGTGCATCTCATGAGGGGATCGGAGGAAGGAGCAGGAGCAAGGTTTTCAGCAGGTTACCCTTCCTGATGCTGAGTCCCTCAAATGCTAAATGTCTTTGTACAAGGGACATCCCCAAGGAGTCTGCAAGTAAACTTGGCAGGGTTTGCTTTTCTGGCTTCTGTTGAGGTGACTGCTCATCACCTCATTATTAACAACAATCCACTTACCAGCAACTTCCCACCTGGGACTTAATTGGGCAAAGGCTGGAAGATGGTGGAGTTACCATCCCATGCCCTGTGTCTGATTAAATCCACCTCCACCCTCCAAAGATGCCTCCATCTCAGTGGTGAATGAAAAATACAAGTAGAAGTAAAAAAAAGACAACTCAGATTAAACAAATTGGGTAAAATCTGAAGGAAGCCTATTAATTCAGTAGCATTAGATTAGATTCCTTACAGTATGGAAACAGGCTAGTTGGCCCAACAAGTCCACACTGACCCTCCAAAGAGTAACCCACCCAGACCCACTCCCTACCCTATATTAACACCTGACTAATGCATCTTACACTATGGGCAATTTGGTATGGCCAATTCACCTGACCTGCACATCTTCAGATCATGGGAGGAAACCCATGCAAACATGTGGAGAATGTGCAAACTCCACACAGACAGTTGCCCGAGGCTAGAACCCAACCTGGGTGTCAGGCACTGGGAGGCAGCAGTGCTAACCATTGAGCCACATGCTGCCCACAGATAGGGTCATGAAGCAATTAGAGGTGGGGACAGAGTAGGACACAGTGATATAGTGAAAAGACTCCAAAGTTAATTAAGATGGATCACAAGAAAGAGCTTGTGCGGCCTTCCGATATTTCAGAGTGCTTAATTCAGTTTATTTTTGCATATGTGATCTATCCTTTGTTTATTTTGGCCTATGCATTGACAGTTCACTGTTTGGTCACAACAGAGAATCTTCCCAACTTTACAAAACAAACCAAAGAACTGTGGATGCTGGAAATCAGGAACAAATCAGAAACTGCTGGAAAAGCTCGGCAGGTCCGGCAGCATCTGTGGAGGGAAAACAGAGTTAATGTTTTGGGTCCAGTTCAGAAGAAGGGTCACTGGAATTGTTCATCCTGGAGTTCAGTTACAAATGGTGTACTGCAATGATCTATTTTGGGGTTACTGCTGTTTGTCATTTTCATAAATCAAATGGATGAGCACATAGAAGGATGGGTCAGTAAATTTGCGGATGACACTAAGGTCAGTGGAGTTGTGGGGTAATGCTGAAGGATGTTGCAAGTTACAGAGGGACATAAATAAGTTACAGAGCTGGGTTGAGAGGTGGCAAATGTGGAAAAATGTGAGGTGATTCACATTGGAAGGAGCAACAAGAATAAAGAATACTAGGCTAATGGTAAGATTCTTGGTAGTGTAGATGAGTAGACATCTTGGTGTCCATGCACGTAGATCCCTGAAAGTTGTCGGCCAGGTTGATAGGGTCATTAAGAAGCATGTGGTGTGTGAGTTTTTATTGGTAGAGGAATTGAGTTTCGGAGCCATGAGATGTGCAAACCTCTGGTGCGGCCGCATACAGAGTGTTGCATACAGTTCTGGTCACTGCTTTACAGGGAGGATGTGGAAGCTTTGAAAAGGGTGCAGAGGAGATTTACTAAGATGTTGCCTGGTATGGAAGGAAGATCTTATGAGGAAAAGCTGAGGGCCTTGAGGCTGTTTTCATGAGAGGGTAGAAGGTTGAGAGGTGACTTCATTGAGACATACAAGATCGGTTGGACAGTGAGAGCCTTTTTCCTTGGCGATGGCTAGCATGATGGGACATAACTTTAAATTGAGGGGTGATTGATATCGAACAGATGTCAGAGGTAGTTTCTTTACTCAGAGACTAGTAGGAGTGCGGAATGCACTGCCTGCAACAGTAGTGGACTTGCCAACTTTAAGGGCATTTAAATCGTCAATGGATAGGCATTTGGATGAAAATGCAATAGCATAGGACAGATGAGCTTCAGATTGGTTCCACAGGTTGGTGCATATCGAGGG
This sequence comes from Hemiscyllium ocellatum, assembly GCF_020745735.1. NCBI lineage: Eukaryota > Metazoa > Chordata > Chondrichthyes > Orectolobiformes > Hemiscylliidae > Hemiscyllium > Hemiscyllium ocellatum. The sequence goes on from NC_083401.1 coordinate 26,057,521, forward strand.
TCAAAGGGCCTGTACTGCACTGTAATGGTCTGTGTTCAAGATGCTATTAGACCTGCTGAGTTTTTCCAGCAATTTCTGATTTTGTTTTACCTTTCCAATTTTGTTTCATCCATCTACAATTGCCATATATTATTTAAAGTTCCTACATCTTGGATTTTCTCCTGAGAAGGAAAGGAATTTATTCATGGAGCAGCGCAGATTTATAGAGTCATAGAGACATAGAGATGTACAACATGGAAACAAACCCTTCGGACCAACCCGTCCATGCCGACCCGATATCCCAAACCAATCAAGTCCCACCTGCCAGCTCCCAGCCCATATCCTTCCAAACCCTTCCAAACCCTTCCTATTCATATTCCTATCCAGATGCCTTTTAAATGTTGCAATCGTACTTGCCTCCACCACTTCGTCTGGATCTCATTCTATACACATACCATCCTCTGCATGAAAAGTTGTCCCATAGGTCTCTTTTATATCTTTCCCCTCTCACCCTAAACCTATGCCCTCTAGTTCTGGACTCCCCCACCACAAGGAGGAGACTTCTGCTATTCATGACCCTCATGATTTTATAAACCTCTATAAGTTCACCCATCAGCCTCTGTCGCTCCAGGGAAAATAGCCTTAGCCTATTCAACATCTCCCTATAGCTCAAAACCTCCAATCCTTGTAAATCTTTTCTGAATCATTTCAAGTTTCACAATATCCTTCTGATAGGAAGGAGACCAGAATTGCATGCAATACTCCAAAAGTGCATGTAGACTCATACCAATTTTTCAAAAATTTATCCATTAGTATGATGTGTGCATTGCTGGCTGGCTATCATTTATTGTCCATGTGAAGGTGGTGGTGAGCTGCTTTCTTGAAGCACTGCAGTCCACCTGCTGTGGGTTGACCCACAATGACATTACGGAGGGAATTCCAGGATTTTGACCTATTGACAGTGAAAAAGTCCCCTGAGGCAGGTAATGTGGTGACCTTCAGAGTGTGCACAAGTTCTTGCATTCATACCAGAGAAGAACACTTGACAGGTAGAAGCCCACAATGCTGTCTGCTGCCAGGGAATCGAAGTAAGTCTGCATACTCCAGTATTGTTGCAGTTCTGATGAAGGGTCACTGGACCCGAAACATTAACTCTGCTTTATTTCCAAAGATGCTGCAGACTTTGAGTTTTTCCAGCAATTTCTAATTTTATTTCTGATTTTCAGCATCTGCAGTTCTTTGGTTTTTTTTGTTAAGTTTGCATAGCGTGACACAAGAAATTTCTCCCCCAGCGACTCAAGTTGGGTGACAAAATACCTTCAATACTCCTTCCAAGTTACCATCTTTTGTCTTCATAGCCTGGACAGTAATGTAGCAAGGGGCACCTGTCATAGATCACATCCAATTTTCATTCTGTTGATTGGTGGAGTTCTATAAAAAATAGCTATCCACGTATTCACATTCCTGGCTTTGTGGCAAATTCAGAAATGACACCCCAGCTAAAGTAAAGAGGTTGTTTACCTTCAGAAACTACCCCAATGGTCCTCATTTTCTTTTCAAGTTCTCAACCAGTATTCAAAAAAAAATGATTTAGAGTATTTTCTAACTGTTTTACACATCATAATTTGATTTACTCTAATGAAAAGTTCCGCTTGCATTCAAGAGTGCCTGTTCTTGCCTTCAGATCAAATAATTTTTAATAATAAAGGTAAGTGAATACCTAACCTTGTTGGAAAATAATTTTTAGGTTCCTAATGAAGTGCTTCTATAAAATCTAATTTCAATCTTCAAAACCAATAGAGCATCACAAAATACCTTGTTCTCAAGCTTAAGCTGGCAAGCTATTCATTAAATGAACAGTGAGCAGCCAAATAACCTAACAACAATATAGTATGCTCATATGTACACTAGATTGTCTTATCTAACTCCTTAATTAGGACACATAATAAAACATGACAACTCCAAGAACTAAAAACACATAAATGATCGTTAAGTACATACAGACTTTCTTCATACTTTCAGGAATATCAAGATGACTCCTCTGAGCTTTCCAAAAAGCCCCTAAACTTCAGTGAGACCTTAAAAAGGTCCATATTTCATTTGAGTAGAATGGTTCATTTGATGCTTTGGAAAGGTTACTACAAGTCACTCAGCTTTTTAAAATCTCAACTCTTAAATTCAAAAAGGTTCTGTGAATGAAGCATAAACAAAATTAATCTTTAAGGGTCTCTGAGACTGCTTTCAGCTCTTTCTCAGACCACAACCAGGAACCAGTAATTCAACAAAACTATCCAAGACTGGGATACCTGAAGAAGGGCTCATGCCCGAAACGTCGATTCTCCTGCTCCTTGGATGCTACCTAATCTGCTGTGCTTTTCCAGCAACACATTTTTAGCTTTGATCTCCAGCATCTGCAATCCTCACTTTCTCCCATACAATCTTTAAGATAGATTCAGGCTTAACAAATGAAAAACCCTCTTAGCACAATGCCTTCGTTTTTAAAAAGTTAGTCATTTGCAACAGAGATGAAAATACTTCAGATCTGAAATTCCAGCACAGTGCTGCCTGATATGCAGCTGGACCCTGCCTTGTAACATTAAGCATTCACATGCCTTGTATTGGCAGAACTTCTTAGGCCAGCAGTCTGGAGAGGGCCAAGACACCCCTTAATGGAAGTTTTCATATGCTGGCTGCTACAAGTTAGGAGACTGTCCATGATCTTCTAAAGTGTGGAAGGTGAACAATGAATGGCCTATTTCTGACTTGTGTCTGACTATAGACAATAGACAACAGACAATAGATGCAAGAGTAGGCCATTCTGCCCTTCGAGCCTGCACCACCATTCAATATGATCATGGCTGATCATCCTTAATCAATATCCTATTCCTGCCTTATCTCCATAACCCTTGATTCCACTATCCTTGAGAGCTCTATTCAAATCTTTCTTAAATGAATCCAGAGACTGGGCCTCCACTGCCCTCTGGGGCAGAGCATTCCACACAGCCACCACTCTCTGGGTGAAGAAGTTTCTCCTCATCACCGTCCTAAATGGTCTACCCCATATTTTTAAGCTGTGTCCTCTGGTTCGGCACTCACCCATCAGCGGAAACATGTTTCCTGCCTCCAGAGTGTCCAATCCTTTAATAATCTTATATGTCTCAATCATATCCCCTCTAAGTCTTCTAAACTCAAGGGTATACAAGCCCAGTCATTCCAGTCTTTCAGTGTTAGGTAATCCCGCCATTCCAGGAATTGACCTCGTGAACGTATGCTGCACTCCCTCAATAGCCAGAATGTCTTTCCTCAAATTTGGAGACCAGAACTGCACACAGTACTCCAGGTGCGGTCTCACCAGGGCCCTGTACAGCTGCAGAAGAACCTCTTTGCTTCTATACTCAATCCCTCTTGTTATGAAGGCCAGCATGCTATTAGACTTCTTCACTACCTGCTGCACCTGCATGCTTGCCTTCATTGTCTGGTGTACAAGAACACCCAGATCTCTTTGTACTGCCCCTTTACCTAAATTGATTCCATTTAGGTAGTAATCTGCCTTCCTGTGCTTGCCACCAAAGTGGATAGCCATACATTTATCCACATTAAACTGCATCTGCCATGCATCTGACCACTCACCTAACTTGTCCAGGTCAGCCTGCAATCTCCTAACATCCTCATCACATTTCACTCTCCCACCCAGCTTAGTATCATCAGCAAATGTTCTAATGTTATTACTAATACCATCTTCTATATCATTAACATATGTTGTAAAAAGCTGCGGTCCCATTACTGATCCCTGCAGTACCCCACTGGTCACTGCCTGCCATTCCGAAATGGAGCCGTTTATCACTACTCTTTGTTTCCTATCAGCCAACCAACTTTCAGACCAAGTTAGTACTTTGCCCCCAATACCATGCGCCCTAATTTTGCTCACTCACCTCCTATGTGGGACTTTATCGAAAGTTTTCTGAAAGTCCGGGTACACTAGATCTACTGGATCTCCCTCGTTTATCTTCAGAGTTACATCCTCAAAGAATTCCAGAAGATTAGTCAAGCATGATTTCCCCTTCATAAATCCATGCTGACTCTGACCTATCCCGTTACTACTATCCAGATGTGTCATAATTTCATCGTTTATAATAGATTCCAGCATCTTTCCCACCACTGAGGTCAGACTAACTGGTCTATAGTTTCCTGCTTTCTCTCCCCCACCTTTCTTAAAAAGTGGTACAACATTAGCCACCCTCCAATCCGCAGGAACTGATCCCAAATCTATCGACCTCTGGAAAATAATCACCAACTGTTACTTTTAATTTTGTGATCAACATGATATTTCTTCCCATCATCTCAAGGGAATAATCAAACCTTTTTATCAAAAGACAACATAAATATTTAATATGTATATTATATATTCAGTGGAAAAAAGTCAAGTGAGAAGAACTAAGAGTTTATCATGTAAAAATAATTAAAATAAGAGGACTGTGGACTAAAGCAAGTCATTAAAGCACTACATTTTTGATACACCTTTAATGATTAAAAATGACAGATTATCAAAGTAAGGTGAAAGCGCATGTTTTATAAATTATTTAATATGTAAATTCCCTGATTCTAAAAATGCAGAATTTTAAAAATTTGCTGAGTGAACATGGAAACAGGGGGCATGTCTGTATTTATTTTCCAGTTCTGGTGATGTAACTTGCCTTTTTGGTAGATATTAAAACCTTTATCCTTGTTTTGAAATCTCTTCATATTCTCACCTCTAACTCTACAATACCCTCCAACTGTACCACCCTCCAAGACAACTCAACTCCTACAATGCTGCTGCATTGTCAAATTAAATCACTCTGTTATTGACAGCCCTAAGCTCTGGATTTCCCTCTTGAGTTCTTTCCAGTTCTGTACCTCTCTTACGTCCTTTAAGACACTTCTTAAAACTCACCATCTTTTGGTTGCTTATTTTAGCTAATATCGTGTATGACGAAGAGTATGGTGCTTAAAAAGCACAGCTGGTCAGGTAGCATCTGAGGAGCAGGAAAGTCGACATTTCGAACATAAGCTTATTATCAGAGTGCTACATAGAAAGGTGTTAGGTTGCAGTCTCTCAGATCTATAGGCAAGGTAACGCTGGATGACAAGGCTTGAGATTTTTTAAAACAAAAATGAATTGCATTCTGACAACTTGCACTTATTTATCACCTTTTAGTAATCAAAAGCACACCACAAAAGCAGCATCAAACAAAATTTAACACTCAGCCATACAAGATATTAGGAGAAAGTGAGAACTGCAGATGCTGGAAATCTTATGCTCGAAATGTCAACTCTCCTGCTCCTCTGATGCTGTCTGACTGGTTGTGTTTTTTCAGGTCTGCACTCTTCGACTATGATCTCTAGCATCTGCAGTCCTCACCTAGTCCTTATATCTCATATGGTTGAGTGTTAAATTTTATTTGATGCTGCTCTTGTGGTGTGCTTTGGAATACTAAGAGGTGATAAATAAATGCAAGTTGCCAGAATGTAATTCATTGTTGTTTTCAAAAATCTCAAGCCTTGTCATCCTGCGTTACCCTTGGCCTATAGGTCTGAGAGACTGCAACCTAACACCTTTCTGTATAATCATGATACAAACTGTCCAGAATGCCAGACTGTCATTGCTGAATGGTTGCAACTTTATAAAACACTGGAAATCCACCTCCATATAATGTGAGAGAATATATTTCCAAGTCAGGAAAATCATGGGATGTGAAAGGTGCTCACTCACTGAGTGGCATTGAAACAGCATCTCAGGCTCCACTAAGATCTAGTGCTTTGGTTTTGGTACATCATCAGCTAATCATGCACCTCCTTCTAGAAATAGACACATCCACACATATATATTCCATTAACCTGTATTCAAGAAAATCAATGGGTTAATATAGATTCATATTTAAATATGATCATACAAAATTGACAGGCCAGAAAAGACTAGCTGCTTCATCGAACCTTCGATTGAATCCCAAATGCTATGACGGTTGATATTCTCTTTTCTTCCCACTGTCATATCATCTGTGGGCTTCAATACATCCTGTGACTATATCACATTTCTCATTTTTGTGTAGAAATACTGCCATTGTCCTTAATATTCCAAAAGTGATTCATAAAATACAACACCTCAATCAGTGCCAGTTCTTCAAAAACAAGTCCATTTTAGATCAGACAATCAAAAGTAGTTCAGCAGATCATATGAACAGAATCATTTCTAGATAGTTTTTAATTAACCTGATCAGATGAGTTTTTACACACCACTGAAGCACATGGGACTTGAACTTAGGCCTTCTGTGCCACAATAGGGAGTTGATGGTCAAGTGTTATTATAACTCGACTGTTCGTCTGGAGACCCAGGTAGTATTCGGGGGACTGAATTTGAAACCTTGGCAGATGATGGAATTTGAATTCAATAAAAATCTGTAACTAAAAATCTAATGATTGTTTGATTGATGGAAAAATCCATCTGGTTCACTAATGTCCTTTAGGGAGGTAAACTGCTATCCTTACCTGGTCTGGACTGTATGTCACTCAAGACTCACAGCAATATTGTTGACTCTTAACTGCCTTTTGGGATTGGTAATAATGCTGGCCAAGCCAGAGATCATATGAACAAATGCTTTGGAACACTAAGAGGTGATAAATAAGTGCAAGTTGCCAGAATGTAATCATTGTTGTTTTCAAAAATCTCAAGCCTTGTCATCCTGCGTTACCCTTGGCCTAAAGGTCTGAGAGACTGCAACCTAACACCTTTCTGTATAACCTTGATCACATGAACAATGAAAAAAAAAGCACCACAACAGGCCTCAAAGGTATGTCTCTCATGGCATTAACCATCTACATGATGCGATGTCAGCCCCAGTTAAAGTCTAGTCCAGATTATCATTCACTTGTCACTAATAAAGAATACAGAAAGTACCAGGCCGAGAATGAATCCCTGGAGATGTATACAAGTTATAAGTTTCCAAACTGAATCACATCTATTACATATACAAATTTTGAATGTGCAATTAGCATCCTAAATTAGCATTTTAAATTTCCAATTTTGCGAAGCAGTCTCACGTGAGTGGGATACCTAATCAAAGACCTTCCCAGAGTTCAAGTATCTATTGGATTTCCCTTATCTATGACCTTACTGATATCCTCACAAAACAGTATACCACACCTGTTTGCAGAACATATTTTGTTAAATAATTTCCAATTGCACTTTCATTTCTCCAGAGATAAGAAAAGGTATCTCTTTTCATCCCTCCCAACAGCCTCCCAAAAATGGATTTCCAGCTAATAGACTGGTAGTTCCTTCCTTCTGACTTGCCCACCTTTTTTGAAAGCAGGAACTACGTTAGCTGGCTTTTAGAGATCTCCACCAGGTTCCAGTATTCAACTATTGAAGAGATAGAAAAAGGACTCAGAGGACACTTGTCCCATCTCTTTAATCACATTTGTAGATATTATCTGCTCCTGGAAGTCAATCAAAGTTAAGCTTTCATAATCTATCCAAGATGACATTATGATCCATTTTAACATTAACAATGCTATTTAATGTAAAATACTCTTTCACCTAGAACATAAACATTATCTATAGAATTGTAGATAGGTCTAAAATAGTCATTTACCTGCTGTGCCATGTACTGAGTATGCAATATTCAATAGTGCTTTGCATATTCCTTAATGGCCTTCCAATAAGTCTGAAAAAGCTATGGATATTACTGCTATAATTACAGCGCATTTCCTTTTCCAGAAAACTCTAAGTTACTCTTATGGCTGTTTTTTAAAACTACTGTGAGTCTAGTGACCTTTCCTCAGAACACAAGTTCTGAAGAAGTCACTGAAACCGAAATGTTAACCCACAGATGCTACCAGACCTGGTGAGCTTTTTCCAGCAATTTCTGCGTTAGTTTTTACTGTCCACATTCATCCGAAGTGGCCTTCAAGATACACAATAACGTAGAATCGCCGAGCAGAAACTGATAGCCAAGTTCCTTACCATGAAGACGACCTCAACCTTGATTTGGGTTCATGTCGAGCTACATCTGACCTCACCAACTTGTTCTGTATCAGTAAAATCTTCCGTACTGTCCTGTTATAACACCATCAAAATTGTTACGATCTCCCAACCTTAATCAGTTTTTCCAGTTTTGGATTAATTACTTTTGGGTGGCACGGTGGTTCAGTGGTTAGCACTGCTGCCTCACAACACCAGGGTCCCAGGTTCAATTCTGGCCTCGAGTGACTGTTTGTGTGGAGTTTGAACATTCTACCTGTGTGTGCATGGGTTTCCTCTGGATGCCCTGATTTCCTCCCACAGTCCAAAGATGTGCAGGGCAGGTGAATTGGCTGCGCTAAATTGTCTGTAGTGTTAGGTGCATTAGTTGGAGGAAGTGGGTTACTCTTTGGAGGGTCAGTGTCGGTTGAAGGGCCTGTTTCCACACTATAGGTAATCTAAATTTACTTTGATTAGACAATCAGCATGCGACTCTTATACCTATTATGTTATTCAAGTCATTTAGTTTGTCTCCAGCACCACCTTACTTTTTTTGTAATATCTCTATGCGTTATTTAATCAGATTATAGGTCATCCCTTCACTTGTAACTCAGCTGTTGACACTTTACTCACACTGCCTGACACTCTTGATCACCTGCAGTGACCTATTATTCAGCTTGTTGACACTCCACTTGCACCATTTGTGTGATCTTTTGATCTCTCTATTGATTGATCTCCCTGCCTATAAATTCTCTGCCTGTGTGCTTCATTTTCACTTCACCTGACCAAGGAGAAGTGCTCCAAAAGCTTGTGATTGCAAACATACCTGTTGGACTACACCCTGGTATTGTCTGACTTCTGACCTTATCCACCCTAGTCCAACACCAACACCTTCACATCATTTGACTTGAATGGATTTGGTTTTGATAGATTATCCTCCACATACTTCAAGTCAACTAAAATGTTTTTGCTTTGTTTAGGCCCTTTCTTTAACCACTGGGACATACTGTTTGAGAAAGTCATTGTTTGAAAATGGCTTTAAATAATACCAATTTATACACAGTACTTGAAGAACAGTGTCGTTACTACCATTGTGACATTAAATATCAGGATATTGACAATATTGCAAAACTGTAGTAAAAGCGACTTTTTACAGAGTCATAATGGATGACTGGGCATTTAAAGCTTACTGACACAAATTATTGTTATTATTCATTGCAAATGAAGAGCTTGAAGAAGAGTCATACTAGGCTCAAATCATTAACTCTGTTTCTCTCTCCACAGATGCTGTCAGACCTGCTGAGTTTACTCTCTGGGCGAGTTTGTGATTACTCATTGATTCTGTACATACCACATTCTGGATGAATGGGAATGGAAGGGTGGAAGTAGCAGACATCTATCGAATGTACTTGAAATTGGATCATTTTTATAAATTTAGCTCTCCTAAAATCTGCAGCTGAAGCCTGGCCAACAGGATTAAAACTAATTATATAATGATGGAGGTTTAATTTAACACTAGGTTCACTGCTAATTATCAGATATAGTATTGTGATTCTCTCATGTTGTCTCAGTAATATGCTACATGTGAAAGAAACAATCAATAATGGTGAATTCTTAATGCATTAAGAGGACAGGGGAGTTGTATTGAACAATGCTTGTTTTTCAGCTTTTATAACCAGCTTTTCATTGTTCTATTTTTATTTTTTTTTAGTGAAGAACAACAAGTGTACAAATCTTTATTCATTTTCCACACCAGGAAGAAAGGAAACACTTGAGTGGCCAATGACAAGCAATGCCCTTCTCAACAAAGGGAATGCTGTGTGATCAAAAAAATGAAGCAAAGGGCAGGGATTAAATCAAAATAGAGTTGGAGGGTGAAGTAAAACACTTCACTCCCTTCAGTACCCATCTCAAGGGTGTCGGTAGACACCACGTGCTCCTTCTCCAGGGACACCTGGGCTCAAACGTCACCATGGAAGAGGGGCAGGCAATCGGCCATAATGACCCCTTCCAGGGCCCACTGCCTGGACCTGTTTATGACCAGTTTGGCCAAGCCCAGGAGCAGACCCATGAGGAGATCCTCTGACCTACTCTACCCCCTTCGCATCGGGTGCCCAAAGATCAGGAGCATGGAACTGAACTGCAGCCAAAAGCGGAGGAGAAGGTTCTCTAGAAAACTTAAAATGGAATGCAAATGCCCACACCCCAGATATACAAGGACTCCACAGCACCACAGAACAAGCAGTTGGGTTGGGATTCCATGAACCACCGCAATCTATGGTTGCGGTATCCGCTGCGTGCAATAACCAGTTTTTCATTCCGTCGGCTGGTCGTTGAAGTTGGGAAACATCCAGCCTAGAGAAACCAACATATGGAAGTTATGAGAAAGGAGGGGTGAGGATATTGCAGGGTTGGGTGGAGTGGGGTGGGGAAGTAGATGTGCAGTAAAGTTGAGACCACTGCCACCAGACACAAATCAGAGGTAGTTACAATAGGGTGCTGAGTGCGAAGGCAGGCTGTTTAAAAGGCCCATCTCAGTTGTCCACAATTTGGTTTCAATTGTTTTAGTCTGCATAAAGCCCTCTCACCCTTGTCCTGAACGATGGATCACAGGAGTCTTGAGTCCAGGTTTCCAATTCAGCGTATATAAGGAATATCTATCATAGTATAGCGAGAAGAAAACTTTGTCAATTACAATAAACCTTTTTTTAATGTACTAATATTCATCTGCACAGATGATTATTTGAATTCCAATCTTGTCTGTACATAACCACATGAAAAACAGATCCCTTTAGTCTTAGGCACATATCTTGTACTCACTCTTGCAGAGCTTCTCACCTGGTTCTGTCCCTGGTAGTGTTTGTTTCAACCCTTATAGAACATAGAACAATACAGCACTGTGCAGTACAGGCCATTCGGCCCTCAATGTTGTGCCAACCTTTTATCCTACTCTAAGATCAGACTAATATACATACCTGGAGAAAGTGAGGACTGCACTTGCTGGAGCTCAAAGTTGAGAGGGATGTTGCCCGAAACATCAATTCTCTTGCTCCTCAGATGCTGCCTGGCATGCTGTGCTTTTCCAGCACCATACTCTATAACCTACATATCCTTCAATTTACTATCATAAATGTGCCTATCGAAGAGTTGTTTAAATGTTCCTAATGTATCTGACGCTATCACCACCGGCATACTGGCAATGCATTCCACACACCCAACTCTCTCTGTAAAGAACCCACCTCTGATATCTCCCCTAAACCTTCCTCCAATCACCTTAAAATTGTGCCCCCTCATGATAGCCATTTCTGCCCTGGAAAAACATCTCCAGTTATCCACTCTATCTATGCCTCTTATCATCTTGTACACCTTATTGAATCACCTCTTGTCCTTCTTTCCTCCAATGGGAAAAACCCTAGCTCCCTCAACGTGTCCTCAAAAGACATGCCCTCTAGTCTGCACCCTTCCTAAAGCTTCCACATCCTTCCTACAATGAAGCAACCAGAACTGAACAAAATATTCCAAATGTGGTCTAATCAGGACTCTACAGAGCTGCAGTATAACTTTGTGGCTCTTAAGCTTAATTCCCCTGCTAATGAAAGCTAACACATCATATGCCTTCTTAACAACTCGATCAACTTGGGTGGCAACTTTGGGGAATCTATGGATGTGGTCCCCTCTGTTCCTCCACACTGCCAAGAATCCTTTTTTTAACCCTGCAAACTGCATTCAAATTCGACCTTCCAAAATGAATCACTTCACACTTTTCCAGGTTGAACTCTACCTGCCACTTCTCAGTCCAATTCTTCATCCTGTCAATGTCCCATTGCAAACCTCCACATTGTCCACAAATCCTCCAACCTTCATGTCAGTAGCAAACTTACTAACCCATCCTTCCACTTCCTCATCCAAGTCATTCATAAAAATCACAAAGCGTAGAGGTCCGAGAACAGATCCCTGCAGAACACCACTGGTCACCGAGCTCCAGGCTGAGTACTTTCCATCTACTACCACCCTCTGTCTTCTATAGGCCAGCTAATTCTGTATCCTGACAGGTAACTTTCCCTGTATCCCTTATTTGTTTATCCTTACACCCCTTGAGTTACCTAAACAGTTTATTCTTCATGGCTCCCAAGCTTTTCTGGAGGGTTCAGTTGACCTCAGCCTTTATGGTACAAAAGGCTTATTTGGAGAATTTCACTGCTTTTATTTTAGAAATGTTCACTCTTTAACTCTTACAGTACCCTCCTTCAGCCCTTTGACTGAGCCCAATGTAGCCAATACTGCCCTTTCCCTTTACAGCTGCCACCCATTGATACTGGCCAAGCCAGAGGACTAGTGGTAGGCCAGAGGATTTAGATTTTGTTTTAGGAACCAGCAGTAGATGATGTAAAATCCAATAAAGAGGGAGAAAATTGATAATGAAAGTAAACTGGCATGAAATAGGACCCTTGGAGGTTGCAGCTGCAGAATTAATAATTTGGAACTGGACAAACGACAGATAATTTAAATCAATATTTTGTATCAGTCTTTGTGATGGAGGACACTTTTAACAGAGAGAAAGTAGGAAGCTGTGGTAAAGTTAACCTAATGTGTAATTGGGAAAACTCTGGCTTTATGAAAGGATATTCATGTTTGATAAACTTGCTAGAGTCTCATGAGAATACAACAAGCTGAGTTGATAAAAGGAGCCAACAGATATGGTGCACTTGGATTTCCAAAAGGCATTCAATAAAATGCCACATTAAAGGTAGAAGGTAGAATTCCTGGTCTTGGGGATAATGTATTAGCATGGATTAAGGTTTGGGTAACATTTACAAGTTAGACAGGCAGGATTTTGGGTCTCTTTCAAGGTAGAACGATCTAACCAATGGAGTACAGCATAGATCAGTTCTCAGGGCTCAGTTGTTTATTAACTATCTTCATGACTTGGAGGAAAGGACAGGATGTAATGTATCCAAAACTTCTGTTGGTGCAAAAATAGGCAGGAAAGCCAGTTGCGATGAGGATACAAGATAAGGGTGTGGGTTGATGTAGGTCAGGTCTCCATCAGTGCATCAAGCATCTCCAAATCCAGGTAATTTTCAAGGGGCTCAGTGATTTTTTCAAGGTGCTGTGAACCATAGTCTGTATTGGGGCTATTTTTAAAGTAAGTATAAAAGGCCATACCCATGTTATTTATGCTAACCTATGTTCGCAAAGCACTTGTTTGGCCATTCATCTAAAATAATTCCGTATAAAACTCATTAACCTTTATTAAGAAAGACATGTTTGTAAAAGTTATAAAAGATCAGTCTTTCATTTATAATATCTTTTAAAAAATTTTGCTTTTACTACAGTCCATAGAAGTGTCAATCACTCAGACTGAGTGGCATGGTGGCTCAGTGGTTAGCACTGCTACCTCACAGCGCCAGAGAACCAGGTTTGATTCCAGCCTCAGGCGACTATCTGTGTGGAATTTGCACATTCTCCCGTATCTGTGTGGGTTTCCTCCCACAATCCAAAGATGTTAGGTAAATTGGCAATGCTAAATTTCCCATAATGTTCAGGGATGTGTAGGTTAGGTGCATTAGTCATAATATAGGGTGGGGAATGGTTCTGGGTGGGTTACTCTTTGGAGGGTTGGTGTGGACTTCTTGGGCTGAAGGGCCTGCTTCCACACTGTAGGGATTCTAATAGACTTTTCAAGTCAGAACAGCAGAATGCACAAGCACTGGACACCTCTTTATCTTGTATAAATAAATATTCTTCAATTGACAAAATAGATCACACAGAAAAAGCAAACAATCGAGCAATGTTTTCTCTGGATGCAAAATAATGAATGTGTTGGCTTTAAGCCAACGATATATAATGATAGATCTGCTCAGTAAGACCCAGGCATATGAAACTGAGAATTCAGCACAGAAGAAGTTAAATTGTTATTTTGTGAGAAGTGGGTGAAAGGAAACATTCCCTGGAGATTCAATCACGTACATCTAAAATGTTTGAAGCCTTTTCTTCATAGGCATTAAATAAGAGCATCTCGTTACAATTCCTTCACAACCGATGCTACTAAATTTTTAAAACAAGATTCTGTCACAATACTTACAGTTATTTCTTTATATGGTCAGTTCTGTGCTACTCTATTTCCTCTACATTATTTTGTCTTTTTCTCTTTGTTAATCTGTCAAAAGTCTTTGTTTATTTTACTTTCAATTTTTTCTTATTTCTTGCGATAATTTCTAAATTCATTGTCTTTTTTCAAAATTTCCTTTTTATTTTATTCCTAACTCCATTCTCTTTAAGCAGATATTTCTTCACCCCTTCGGCTTCTGACAAGCTGAATTTGCATAATGTATAAGTTGGTTTCTTGGGTATGAACAGCTGTTCTGAGTTCATTTACTAATTTAACGAGACTGACAAGATATTGGAGTTACATAATATCTGAACAGCTTGGTATCAGTTGAGCCAGGGGTGGTATCAGGATGATACCAAGAATGAGAAATTACACTTTCACTCAGGTGATGTACGTTTCATGATAAACTACATGAACAGACTGACTTGAAATAATAGGACTATTTTGCACTGGAGCTGAGAATGATAGGAAGATTTAATAGAAGCATTAAACATTTAGAGGTTTTGAGAGCAGGAATACAGAAAGACCAGGCTGAATTGTACTAGAAATCAGATATGACAATTTTGGTGAGTTTCATGAAGACTTTCTCCCTGCAAGAATGAATGAGATTTTTCATGCTTTCTTCCTAAATTCACCAAATCCAAGGCACAACACCATTAAAGCATCTCAATCACGATATTCTCTTAATTGTCAAAGGCAGAACTATTAACCAATGCTGGATCTCCTGGCTTTCCTGGCTTTGGTATCAAATTTAAAGCCCAGTTGTGCACTAGAATTAAAGGTTCTGAAAAAGGTTTCACTGCTTCCAAAATGTTAACTCTGCTTTCTCTTCAGACGCTGCCAGGTCTGCTGAGCTTTTCTGGTAATTTCTGATTTTGTTTCTGATTACCAGCATCTGCAATTCTTTGCTTATTTTTCCTTTATTTCTTTTTTGGGATTAAAAAAGATCAAAATTAGATGCTGTGAAGGTAAAAGATGATTTGTTCAGAATTGCTCTAAAATAGACATGATGGATTGATGGTCTCTTTCAATCCTGAAACAGACACATGACTAATAGATGCATGCTGCTGTTTAAGCTTCATATAAAGCTAATTTTAACCATTTTCTAACACTATAAGAATAACTTTCTATGACTTTATCCCTCATCTATTTTGCTTGTCCAGAAAGTGTCTGCTATTTTCCTCTTGTACTCTATATAACAGTGAGTTCCACATTCCTAACACTCTCTGGGTAAACAAGCTTTACCTGAATTTGGATTTACTACTGACTATCACATAACTATTCTCATAGTTTTGATTTCACCTGACAGAAGGTTTAAAATCAGCTCTTTGCTTTGAATCCCTATAGCTAGCAAAAGAAGGAGATTTGAGATCGGAAGTGAATATTAAACCATAAGCAAATGGCTAGGGGCTAACCCTTGCTTGTTCCACTCCCTCTATGCACTAAAAATTAAACCATAGCTGCACTCAGAGGGTTAAGCCTTTGGAAATGTGACAATTATTGACAATAGTTGGGAGCAATGAATGTGACAAGCAAGGAGTAAAATTCACATTTTTAACAAAGCTGTAAACATTTGGTGGCATTGGGCACATGCTATTGCTACAATAATCATGGAGTGCTTATTTACATAAAAGGACTAAGAAGTATCAGCTTCTTCACTGTGTAATTTCTTTCCTATGTTATATTTATCATCTTTAAAAATATCCATTCTTAGTGCAGCTGTTTGTTTCATAAAATCACAGCAGTGTCTGACATGAAACATACTGTGAAATAAATCTTGATACAACATGACACAGCAGCATGGTACTACGAATCACACTGTGCAACATTATTGCAGGATGGCTCACGTTATTTTACTGCACTTATAGTCACATGGCATAGTATCATGGTACAGGTCAATCAGCAGATTTCTGCACATTAGTTACATTGTATACGGGGCAGCTAATGTAGTGATCGTAAATTTAACCTTTTTTTTCATTCATGGGAGGTTGGTATCACTGACAAAGCCAGTATTTAATGATAGTTCATAATCAGCCTTGAGGAGGAGGAGGATGAGCCACATTTCTGGGTCACTGCAGTCCATGTAGTAAAGGTGCCATGAGACATAGTCATCCATCATTTGACCCAGGCACACTGAAGGAATGTGATTTATTTCCCATCAATGGTGTGATTTAAGAACATAAGAAACAAGGTAGCCATGATGTGGACATGCTTGGGTTGGATGAGATAGGATGTCACTCAACGTCATGTTATAATCCAACAGGTTTATTTGAAATCATAAGCTTTTGGAGCACTTCTCCTTCATCAAGTGAAGTGTTGGACTACAATCTGTTGTCAAGTGACTTCTGACCATAAGAAACATGAGTAGGAATAGGCCATTTGGCTTCTCAAGGTGGTCCACCAATAATGTTATAGCTGATCATTGATCTCAATTCCTTATTCCTGTAAGACTGCCATAATCTTGAAATTTCTTAGACCCAAGTATCTACTGAATTTGTCCTCGTACATCATAAATTCTGAACAGCCACATTCTTCTGCTGTGGAAAATTCCAAACATTCACAACCCTCTGAGGGAAGGAATTTCTGATGTAAATTTACTCACTGAGCTGGAAGGCTTGTTTTCAGATGTTTTGCCACCATACCAGGTAACATCATCAGCGAGCCTCCAGTGAAGCGCTTGTGTTTTGTCCTGCTTTCTATTTATGTGTCTTGGTTTCTTAGGGTTGGTGATGTCATTTCTGGTTCTTTCTCTCAGGGGATTGTAGATGGCATTAAAATCAATGTGTGCATTGATGGAGTTCTGGTTAGATTACCATGCTTCTCAGAATTCCTGTGCGTGTCTCTATTTAGACTGCCCTACGATGTATTGTCCCAAAGTGGTGTCCTTCTTCATCTGTATGAAAGGATGCTAGTGATAGCAGGTCATGTCTTTTTGTGGCTAGTTGACATTCCTGTATCTTGATGGCTAGTTTTCTGCCTGTTTGTCCAAACTAGTGTTTGTTACAGTCCTTGCATGATATTTTGTAAATGACTGATGAAGGGCTTATGCTCGAAACATCGAATTCCCTATTCCTGAGATGCTGCCTAACCTGCTGTGCTTTAACCAGCAACACATTTTCAGCATTTTGTAAATGACATTTATTTTGCTGGTTGTTTATATAGGATCTTTTAGGTTCATTAGTCACTGTTTAAATGTGTTGCTTCATTTGTAGGTTTCTATGATACCAAGAGGTCTGAGTAGTCTGGAAGTCATTTCAGAAATGTCTTTGATGTAAGGTAATGTGGCTAGAGTTTCTGGGTTCTGCTTGTTTAGGTTTGTTGTTGAGAAATTGGTAGACTGTGTTTATTGGGTATCCATTCTTCTTGAATACGCTGTACAGGTGTTTTTCTTCTGCTCTTCATAGTTACTGGATGCTGCAATGTGTTGTAGCTCATTGAAATAATGTCCTGATGCGGCTTTGTTTGTAGGTGTTGGAATGATTGCTTCTGAAGTTAAGTATTTGGACCGTGTGTTTCGTTTTCCTGTAGATGCTGGTTTGAAGTTCTCTATTGACTTTTCACTCTACTGTGACATCTCATAGTTTGCTGTCATTCTCTTCCTCTTTTGTGAATTTTATGCTACTAAGGAAATTGTCGGAGGTGTTGTAGGTTTCCTCTAATTTGTGCTGACAAAGGTAGCGGATCCAAAGTTTGGGCTGGATTGGTGGGAGGGCTGTTTGTTCTAGTCTCTGTATTACTGCTTCTGCTAGAAGCCCTGATATTAGTGATCTCATGGGTGTTCCATTGATTTGTTTGTAGATCTTGTTATTAAATGTAAAGTTGGTGGTAAGGCACAGGTCCACTAGCTCAACGATTTTCTCTTTACTGATGAGGTTGGCACATCTGGTGTTAGTGTCTTGGTTCTTCCAGTAGTGCAGTCAGTGTTTCTTTGGCTAAGCTGATGTTAAACGATGTGAGTAGGGCTATTACATCAAAGGAGACCATTATTTCATCTTCTTCTATCATGGTGTCTTTGATGGTGTTCAGGAATTCCGGACCATTGTTATTTTTTATCTCCATCTATATTAATTCTAGCTTGTTCTCATCTGAGTCAAGGTCACTTGCACAGAAGAATGATATTCAGCAAACAATTAAGAAGGCATTTAATTTTGTCTCAAGATTAAGAGTAGAGAAGTCTTACTACACTTATGCACAGAACTAATAAGATCACACCAAGAGTCCCATGTATAATTCTGGTCTCTTCAATAAAGAAACATAAAATTTAATCTAATGAGGATTTTGAGAATATAATAAATAGGAACAGAAGGACCATTGTCTCTCTGAATTTGCTCCATTCAACAAGATCATGGTTAATCCACCTCAAAGATACAAATGCCCCATAAACCCTTTGAGGGGAACTTAGAGGATTACTGCCCATGTCATCTACATGGTTGAGATTGTAGGTTTGGGAGCTGCTGTCAAAGCAGCTTTGGTAAGTTACTGCAGCATATTTTGTAAATGGTACGCACAAGTTTGTGGTGGAAATGAATGCTTAATTTTCTAAACAACTAGATCATCCCTCTTCACTAAGTACTTGGCTTTAGATTTAATACTCTTGAATCAGAACTATGGGCATCACTCTCAAATTCAAAGTCAAATTTTATCATACAGCATTTTGATCACTTTTTCCCAGATAATCTCTTACCATGACTTCATTATTTAACACTCTTTTGATCACATTCAGCAAATGTTGAGCAGCCTCTAAATATTACAGATGTTAGGAAAATGAAATAAAACCAGAAAATACTGGAGAAATTCAGCAAGTATGGCAGCATCTGTGGAGCGAGACACAGAGCTAACGTTTCAAGTTTTTTTAAAAATACATTCACAAGATTTGGCCATACTGGCCAGGATATCAGTCAAGGTAACTGCCTTTTACTTCAGTATGAAATAATTGAGAATTGTTGGTATTCTGTTCATTCAGGCAATTAGGTATTGTAGATGGTAAAAGAATGCCATGTGCCAGAAAGTGAACTACATATTGTAGAATATCAGCTTCTGGCTGGCTTTTGTAGTCACAACACGTATAGGAGTCATACCTGGCACATAGGAAAATGGTTTAGGTTGTGGAAGGTCAGTCATCGCAACACCAGGATATCTTTGCAGGAATGTCTCAGGGTAGTATTCGAGATCCAATCATGTCCAGTTGCTTTATCAATTACCTTTCCTTCATTGTAAGTACAGTAATGGGGATTTTTGCCGATGATTGCACAATGTGCTGCACTATTTGCAATTCTTCATATACTGAAGCAGAACATGTCCAAATGCAGCAAGAACTGGACAATATCCAGATTTGGGCTGACAAGTGGCAAGTAACATTGACATTATAAATGTTCCTGACAATGATTACCTCCAACAAGAGATAATCCCAGCAAAGAGGAATTTAATAAAGGACTGAACAACCTGTTACTTTTGTCATTGATTCAGGCTTGATCACTGGCCCATGACATCAGAAAATTCTCAAATCTTTTTCAAGTATGCTCCACCTGGGCAGTACTGTATCAGATTCCTGTGCTATGCCAGCATTCTCCCTAGGTTATTTCTGCATTTTGCAGCAATCTCGCGATAATAGCATCATAAAACTATGTACATCCATAGGCCTTTAATGGAATTTATAATTATATTAAAACAGTACATCATAGTGAACATCCAAACAGGTTTATTTGACTGACAATTCAAACCTTTTCTCCTTTCCCTTTTTTGAATATTTGTCATCCCATCTGCAGATCACATCTAAGGTTCTCAATGTACCATACAGACTGTCCTTATTAGACTGATATAAAGAATACTGGATCATCAGATGGGTAAAGACTCTGATTTCCAGTTGCAGTATGCCAACTGAGGTAGAATGAAAAACAGATAATTTGTTTTTGTGATTTAACAAGGTGCTGTCAGCTCCTCATGTTCTTTTCTCATTGAGAATTTTCAATCATCGATATTTTAATTCCTGTTCAGACTTACAACTGACATTAGGATGCATACTCAAGTTAGCAATGAATCACATTTTAAAAATACTTGAACTCAGTGTTTTTCTAATTTAGAATTCTTTTCAATTTTATATGCAGCTCTCAGTTCCATTGTTGGAACATTTATAGGTTGGTGTAATTTAATGCATTAACCTGGACAATTATGTTCATGAATCTTGCAAAGAATTTTCTTAGCTCCCGGTGGGGAGGATCTCCAGATTTTCCACAGCCCGCCCACCATTTACCAAGGCAAAAGTGATAAAATACTTTCCACCTGCCTCAAGTTGCAGCAGCAACTCAAGAAGCTTAATGCCATCCAGAACATAATAGCCCAGCAACTTAAACATTATACCTTTGCCCACAGTGATTAATGTTGAAGCAAGTTTCTGCCATCCTGGAAGCTATTTTTATGCAATCATTCTGGGGTCATTTGTACGTTGTAGCCAATACTCTTGTTCCAAGATTTTTCATTATCGGCAGATGATGGTCAAAGATTTACGTGCATGGAGCCGTAACAATTGATGGTGCAAAGTAATGAGCGCAGAGCCACTCATTGAAGCTGGAGGTATAGGATCAGCCAATGTATCAACTTTTGTAAGACTGAAATACTTCAATATTTTCTTGTTGGAGTTAAATAACTATTGTATTTAACTATCTTTTTTGTTGAACTATTCATGGAATGTCGATGTCCCCAGCAAGGCCAACATTTGTTGACCATATTTATTTATCCTTGAAAAGGTGAGGGTGAACCATCATCTAGAATTTAGCTTTTGCTAGAATTTAGCTTGTGTTGACAGCAGAATAATATCTGTATTCTGCCAATATTTCTATGCGTAGCACAACAAACTAGGTATTATCTACGAAGATGGGAGTCCTAGTAATGATAGATTTAAATGACAATCGTTTTGGCCTTGAAGCTCTCAAGTAATATGGCTGTGACTATTCTTGTTTGTATCTTGTTGTATTGTCCGATTGTCCTTGTGAAGAAAGCTTGTTGATAGAAGCTAATGGTGTTTGTTATTGGTGTGGATGATATCCTCCAGTTTTGTCTTTGCCAGAGGGAACCAGGTACTTGTTTCTGTCCATTTCTATCAGCCCATTCCATATTTTATGGAACATAGTCAGTCTATTTGTTTCCTTCTTTTGCTGCAGTTACATTCCCAATCCTTGATCAAGGCAAAATCACTGGCGTACCTCCTGCAAAATCAAGCTGCCCAGCTTTGGATCACTTTGATATTATTTGTAAAATTATTGCAGTCCATCTGCCATGGAGTGCTCATGGTGCTGTCAGGTAGAGAGTTCCCGCAGATTTTCCCAGAGACAGTGAAGGAATGGTGAGCTCGTTCTTAAGCCAGGATGATAGTGTTCCCATGTCCTCTTTGTTCTTATAGTAGCAGTTATTGTTTGAAAGGTGTTATTGAAATATCTTGTGCTTGTTATTCACACTGCATTTTAGGAACTGAATTTTAGAAGTGGATTGCCCATTCAATCCATACAGAAAAAGAATTCCTTTTGCTCTTCTGCACTTCATGTTGCAGATTGTCAACAGCTCATTATTCCTAACTGTTAAATTACCAGGAGGAAAGTTGATGTAGTTTTAAGAGACTTATTAAAGCAATAGCAATGAAAGGCAAGCAACTTGGTTGTAATATTTCCTTTGGGGTTGGATAAGGAACTGTTGTTGTCATATTATAAATAACACCAGTATAACTGGCTATCCTTTTCATTTTGATGTTTGCTAATGATACAGATCAAAAGCCCGATTAAAGTGCGGCAGCATTGCTGAGGGACTGCTACTTAATTATAAGCACTTGCACCAGCTGAGTTCTGAGTCAGCATTGGAGTCAATGATAAATGTTTTCTTCACTCATCATTAAAGTGAGATTTGTTAATGCTGGGGAGAAAATATTATCTATTTCATGACAATTGGAGCCAAATTTTCTGGGCCTTCTGAAAATGGAAATGGAACATGGTCTTTTATTGTGTGGATTGCTGCTACTCCATGAGGTTAGGTCTTTACAAAGTAGTCGAGGTGAAGTCAAAGCTAAGGACCGTCTCCAGGCTTAGGCTTCAAAGCAACACTATTTATAATGCATTACTACTAAATTCTGCTATGCATGGCAATCATAGATAGATCAAGCTCTGCCTTATTGTGACATTAAGATGAATTGATTTTCTTTGTGTGTTCATGTTCATGTTAGCTTGGTCTAGTTTCTTTTTGTGTTCTCGTATACAGTTTTTCCATTGTGTTCTAATTCCACTCACACTGTGGTATTTATTGTCAGTGATATACTCTGTAACAACATCACAAGGTTGCTCCAGTGTCCTGAAGTCCTTTCACAACCATGAGTTAATTTCAAGGTGTTGATCTTACCATTAACAATTATCATCTGGGCGGTAGTGGTGTGAGGTGATTGGCAAGTCCCACTCTCCTCCACTCGAGATCAATTAAATCAATTAAAATAGGCTTGTAAAAAGCTGGTCAAAGGCTGACCTTGAACTTTAAGGGTCTGGGTGGGTTACCCTTACCTTCAGAAAGTTTCCAACTGAAGGCAGGTGGGTGAAGAGCCAGAAATGGATGCATTAGGCCATCATTCCAGCTTGATGTAAGGGTTAGCGGGGTGAAGGATTTCAGACATTTTGTAGGGGAATAGCTTTGGCACTGCATAAGTGGCATGGAGAGTGACAACTTGTGCCCATACTTTGATTGGGATCGACACCACTCTCTGCCTGGATGCAGAAGAGCAGGGGCCAAATCTGCTGACGACAATTAAGCAGCTATGTGCTGTATTCCAACGCTCGCCAGAGGAAAGGCAGAACCCATGATATCCAGAGGGCCGAATAAGGCAAGAAATCAGCAGAGGCTAAATCCTTAACACTTAATCTCTCCAGACAGTTGGTTACTGACATCTATGCCCTCAATTCAGAAGATGTTGCACCTCACACCCCTCAGTGCTGCTGTGCTGCCCTGCCAGTAGTCTTCATAATCACTGTGAATTTGAATGTCTTTGCTCTACACCCCGTGATGTTTTGCAAACATTGCATATGAATGCAATTCACTGGTCACTGATATTTTACTTTGTCAGATTTGCACAAAACATTCATTCAATGGTACAGAAGGCCCTGTAGAGACAGGGTTCACCTCTCTTAATAGGTCTCAGGTACCATATGGCCATCAAGGTACTTAGTGAATCCAGTGAGACCATTTTCAAAAAATGTTTTCCATTTCCTCAGAGTCCAGGTGTCACAGCCTACAAGAAGAACTTCCTCTGCATATGCACTTGCTTTTCTGGCTGTGATCATAATACTTTCAGTTCAGGTTGACTCCAATCTTCACCCCAATCTTCCTGCCGCCTCTGGGAAGGGGTCCTCCCACTTTTCCCTCATGGCCTCAAGGTTAGATCCAAGTTGGAATCAATTTAATGCCGGTCTGCCCTGCACCAGGTGCCAGGTCACTAACCTTGCCACGTGTTGCAATCATTATATAATAAGGTAATGATGCAGTACAGCTATTCCACAATGTGGTAATATGCGGCCAATATTACCATACGATCATAAAATACAGAAACAGAATTAGGCCATTCAATCCATCATGTCTGCTCCGCCATTCAATCATGTCTGATATGTTTCTGAACCAATTCTCCTGCCTTCTCCCGATAACCCTTGATTCCCATTGCTAATCAAGACCCCATCTATTAATGCCTTAAATACACTCAATGACTTGGTCTCCATAGCCATCTGTGGCAATGAGTTCCACAGATTAATCATCCACTGGCTGAAGAAGTACCTCCTCATTTCAGTTCTAAAGGGTCATCCCTTCAATCTGAGGCTGTGCCCTTGGGTGGTAGTCTCTTCTACTAGCGTAAACATCTTCTCCATGTCGACTTGATCCAGACTTCTCAGTATTCTGCAAGTTTCATTGAAATCCTCCCTCATCCTTCTAAACTCCATTGAGCAAAGTGCTCAACCACTTCTCATGTGACAAGCTCTACAATTATTCTTGTAAACCTCCTCTGGGCCTCCTCGAATACCAGCATGTGTTTCCTTCGAAGGGGGCCCAGAACAGCTCACAATGTTCCAAATGCAGTCTGACCAGCGCTGTATACAGCCTCAGTGGTACATAGAGTCATAGAGATGTACAGCACGGAAACAGACCCTTCAGTCCAACTCGTCCATGCGGACCAGATATCCCAACACAATCTAATCCCACCTGCCAGCGCCTGGCCCATATCCCTCCAAACCCTTCCTATTCATATACCCATCCAGATGCCTTTAAATGTTGCAATTGTACTAGCATCCACCATTTCCTCCAACAACTCATTCCAGACACGCACCACCCTCTATGTGAAAACATTGCCCCTTGGTTCTCTTTTATATCTTTCCTCTCTCACCCTAAACCTATGCCTTCTAGTTCTAGACTCCCCGACCCCAGGGAAAATACTTTGTCTGTTTATCCTATTCATGCCCCTCATGATTTTATATACCTCTATAAGGTCACTCCTCAGCCTCCGATGCTCCAGGAAAAACAGTCCTGGCCTATTCAGTGTTGCCCTATAGCTCAAATCCTCCAACCTTGGCAACATCCTTGTAAATCTTTTCTGAACCCTTTCAAGTTTCACAACATCCTTCTGATAGAAAGGAGACCAGAATTGCATGCAATATTCCAACAGTGGCCTAACCAATGTCCTGTACAGTCGCAACTTGACCTCTCAACTCCTGTATGCAATACTCTGACCAATAAAGGAAAGCATACCAAATGCCTTCTTCACTATCCTATCCACCTGCGACTCTACTTTCAAGGAGCTGTGAACCTGCACTCCAAGGTCTCTTTGTTCAGTAACATTCTCTAGGACCTTACCATGAAGTGTATAAGTCCTGCTAAGATTTGCTTTCCCAAAATGCAGCATCTCACATCTATCTGAATTAAATTCCATCTACCACTTCTCAGCCCATTGGCCCGTCTGATTAATATCCCATTGTAGTCTGAGGTAACCTTCTTCACTGTTAGCTACACCTCCAATTTTGGTGTCATCTGCAAACTTACTAACTGTACCTCTTATGCTCACATCCAAATCATTTATATAAAGATGAAAAGTAGTGGACCCACTCCAATTGTTGTGGCACACCTCTGGTCATTGGCCTCCAGTCTGAAAAACAACCCTCACCACTACCCAAATAAAAGCAAATTACTGCGGATGCTGAAATCTCCAACACCGTGACTGACCTCATTTCCTTATCTCCAACACTGTGACTGACCTCATTTCCTTATCTCTAACACCATGACTGACTTCATTTCCTCTGGATGCCTCCCGTCCAGCTTTGACAAAGGGTCAGTTAGACTCGAAACAACACTCTTTTCTCTCCTTACAGATGCTGCCAGATCTACTGAGATTTTCCAGCATTTTCTCTTTTGGCCTCACCACCACCCTCTGTCTTCTATCTTTGAGCCAGTTCTGAATCCAAATGGCTAGTTCTCCCTGTACTCTGTGAGATCTGACCTTGCTCATCAGTCTCCCATGGGGAACCTTGTCGAACGCCTTACTGAAGTCCATATAGATGGCGTCTACCGCTCTGCACTCATCAATCTTCTTTGTTACTTCTTCAAGAAACTCAATCAAGTTTGTGACACATGATTTCCCAAGCACAAAGTCATGTTGACTATCCCTAATCAGTCCTTGCCTTTCCAAATACATGCACATCCTGTCCCTCAGGACTCCCTCCAATAACTTGCCTGCCACCGATGTTAGGCTCACTAGTCTATAGTTCTCTAACTTGTGGCACCATGTTTCCCAACCTCCAGTCTTCTGGCACCTCACCTGTGACTATCGATGATACTAATATTTCAGCAAGAGGACCAGCAATCACTTCCCTAGCTTCCCACAGAGTCCTAGGATACACCTGATCAGGTCCTGGGGATTTATCCACTTTTATACGTTTCAAGACATCAAGCACTTCCTCCTCTGTAATGTGGACATTTTTCAAGATGTCACAATCTATTTCTCTACATTAAGTGTCTTCCATGTCCTTTTTCACAGTAAATACTGATGCAAAATACTCGTTTAGTATCCCCCCATCTCCTGTGGCTTCACACAAAGGCCACCTTGCTGATCTTTGAGCATCTATTCTCTCCCAAGTTTTCATTTTGTTCTTTATGTGTTTGTAAAACCCTTTGGATTCTCCTTAATTCTATTTGCCAAAGCTATCTCATGTCCCCTTTTTGCCCTCCTGATTTTGCTCTTAAGTATACTCCTACTGCCCTTATACTCTTCTAAGCATTCACTCAATTTCCGTACCTGACATGTTTCCTTCTTTTCCTTAACCAAACCCTCAATTTCTTTCGGTATTCAGCATTCCCTATACCTACCAGCCTTTCCTTTCACCCTAACCACAATAAACTGCATCTGGACTCTTGTTATCTCATTTCTGAAAGCTTCTCATTTTTTAGCTGTCTCTTTATCTGCGAACATCTGCCCCCAATCAGCTTTTGAAAGTTCTTGCCTAATACCGTCAAAATTGGTCTTTCTCCAATTTAGAACTTCAGCTTTTAGGTCTTGTCTATCCTTTTCCATCATCATTTAAAAACTAATAGAATTATGGTTGCTGGCCCCAAAGTGCTCCCCCACTGACACCTCAGTCACCTGCCCTGCCTTATTTCCCAAGAGTAGGTCAAGTTTTGCACCTTGTCTAGTAGGTACATTCACATACTGAATCAGAACATTTTCTTGTGCACACATAACAAATTCCTCTCCATCACACTATGGTGAACCCAGTCTATGCTTGAAAAATTAAAATCCCCTTCCATAACCACCCTATTATTTTTACACATAACAGAGATCTCCTTACAAATTTGTTTCTCAATCACCCTGGGTCTATTAGGGGTCTGTAATACAATCCCAATAAGGTGATCATCCTTTTCTTATTTCTCAGTTCCATCCAAATAACTTCACTGGATGTATTACTTAGTATATCCTCCGTCAGTACAGCTGTAATGCTATCCCTTATCAAAAACACCACTCACCCTTCCTCTCTTGCCTCCCTTTCTGACCTTCCTGTAGCATTTGCATCCTGGAGCACTAAGCTGCCAGTCCTATTCATCTCTGAGCCATATCTCTGTAATTGCTATGATATCCCAGTCCATTGTTCCTAACCATGCCCTGATTCATCTGCCTTCCCTTTTAGGCCCCTTGCATTGAAATAAATGCAGTTCAATTTATCAGTCCTACCTTGTTCTCTGCTTTGTCCCTGCCTGCCTTGATTGTTTGACTTGCCTCTGTTGTCAACTGTACCAGTCCCAGGTTTCCTCATTATTTCCCAGGGTCCCACCCCACCACCTTACTAGTTTAAATCCTCCCAAGCAGCTCTAGCAAATCTCCCTGTCAGTATATTATTCTCCTTCCAATTTCGGTGCAATCTGTCCTTCTTGCACAGGTCACTTCTACCCCAAAAGAGATTTCAATGATTCAAAAATGTGAATCCCTTTCCCATACACCGCCTCCTCAGCCATGTATTTATCTACTCTATCTTGCTACTCCTGCCTCCACTACCTCGTATCACTGGGAGTAATCCAGATACTATTACTCTCGAGAACCTCCTTTTTAAATTCCTGCCTAACTCTCTGTAATCTCCCTTCAGAATCTCAACCTTTTCCCTTCCTATGTCATTGGTTCTGATGTGTACAATGAACTCCTGCTGGCCCCTATCACCCTTGAGAATATTCTGCACCCTCTCTGAGACCAGCCTGGCTTCAGGGAACTAACACACCATTCTGATTTTTCACTGCTGGCCACAGAAACATTTGTCTGTCCCTCAGACTAGAAAGTCCCCTAACACAATAGATCTCTTGGAACCTGACATACCCCTCATCGCATTAGAACCAGTCTCAATACCAGAAACTTGGCTGTTTGTGCTATATTCCCCTGAGAATCCATCACCTCCTATGCTTTCCAAAACAGCATACTTGTTTGAAATGGGGATAGCCACAGAAGACTGCTGCACTAACTGCCTATCTCTCTTACCTTTCCTGGAGTTAACCCATCTATGTGACTGTATCTGTGACTTTTCCCCTTCCTATAACTGCCATCCACATCCCCTTGCTCTTGTAAATTCCTCATTTCCTCTAACTGTTTCTCCAACCAATCTATTCGATCTGATAGGATTCACAATCAACAGCACTTATTGCAGATATAATCCTCAGTAACATGTAAACTCTCCCTAAACTCCCACATCCAACAAGAAGAGCATATTACTCGACTAAAGACATTTTTGCTTCTTTCAATCTACATACACAGAAAATAGCACTGTCTTGGTCCTCTACAAAACACTGTTCCAGATTAAATTAATACTTATGGCTTATATTTTTAAGTTTATTTAAGAGACATATCTCAATAAAACATATAATCAAGAAAAAAAAACACTCTACACAGTACTGCATACTTGTGTAAGGCCACACTTGAAATATTCACTTTTCTGTTTCTGTGCTGTGACCTCTCCCAAACAGGTTCCTCCAAGATTAGTTGTGAATTTCACTGTTTGTTAATTTTCCCAGATGTACTCCGATGTGCAGTGATACAAGAATTTAAACAGAAAGACAGTAACTGTGCAGGTTCACTGCTGTGTCAGTTAGCAGTGTGGGTTTCTCTCTCTCTCTCTCCCTCTCTCTCTCCTGCACTGACCTCACCATGTGCTTCCTTTGTCTGTTTCTCTCCCTTTTAAAAGTGCTGTTGGTTTGACTGTTTTTTTTCTCCAAAGTTCCAAAACAATGCAACAGCATATGAAACAGTAACTGCTGCTCTTGTAATTCAATAAAATCACTTCCAACACTTAAAATACTTCAAAAAAGGAGCAGCCTGTTACAGCCAGAAATGTTTCCTCTCCTCCATCTTGGATTACCCAGAATCCTTCATCTTTGCTCTTGTATTATAGCCCTCTTGAAATGAGTGCTCACATTGCACTTGCCCTCTTAACGTCTAACATGTTAACCTTAAGAGAATCCTGAACTAGGACTCTCAAGACACTTTATGCTTCAGATTGAGTGCTAAAATGCCATCATGTATAGAATATACAGCTTAGAAATAGGCCAGTAGATTCATGCTAATGGTACTAATTGACTAACCCTGCTCCCGTCACTCCTATCATCATATCATTAATTTATTTTTATCCTTTGTATATGTAACTTTCCTTTCAAAGTATCTATGCTGTTTGCATCAACTCGGTATTCTAACAGCAGATTCTCTTTGTGACAGAATATTCTCCTAAGTTATTTGGTAACTACAAATCTAATAGTGCCAGACATATACCCACAATTCACTACCACCAATGAACAAGAATCTAACTATTTCACTTTGACATTCATTTCCTACTGTTGGACCATGTTGACCCATAGTTTGATTGAACCAGGCTTATAGTTTTTTCTTCACAATGGGATGTGGGTATTGTTGGTTGGACCAGCAGTTATTGTCTTTTCCTACTTCCTCCTGAGAAGGAGGTAGTGAGCTGAACCATTGCAGTCTATGTGTTGTAGAGGAGAGAATTCCAGGATTTTGTCCTAACCATACTAAAGGAATGGAGATATATTTCCAAATTTTCACTGGCTGTCCAGTGCTGTGGTTTCTGGGTACATGCACACATCGTTTCTAGGTGTGCAGTCATGTGGATTATTGAAGAGTTTCAACTTCTGTGGTGTATGAGTACAAATTTTTGAAGTATACAAAGGCTTCTTGCAACTTCTGGGTATACACTCCTGTGATCTAAGGATTTATTGTTCAGTGTTATCTGAGTACACATTCCCATGATTTCCAGGTTTATCCAATGAACTGGAGATATATAGTTCTGTGATTTTTGAGTATACTATCTTGTGCTTAACAGTCATACACTCCTGTGATTCAGTGACACTGAAGACTTTGCAATCATAGATCTTGACCACTTTCAGCAAGACATTTCCTGTTTAATATTGTTTTAGTGGCAGGTTGCAGTGCACAAATTAGCTGCCATGTTTCCAATTTGACAACAGTAATTACACATTTTAACATACCTTGGGAAGTCCTCAGGTAGTGAAAGGAGCAATACGGATGCAAAAGTGAAATTTTACTGTCATGAATTTTAAGCACATAAAATGCCTTCACATTGCCCAACCCACCAAGTACCATTGCCCAATTTAAATTTTGACGCTTCAGAGGAAAGGCCCCAGCTTCTCAAGTGCCCCATTCTCTTTGCTCTCTTTGCTGGGGTCTGTCACCATGAGCAACTATCTCTACCAGAAACAGGAGGAGCGACAGTGTCAGAGACTGCTTCCACTGTCCTTTGGCACTCCCTAATAGATGATGAGAATGAGTAATTAAATTTCCTTTGCACCTCAGCACCAATTTCTTGACTTGATTAACCATGGGAGGTAAAGCATACTACCCATTTAAAAAAAAGTCCATTTTTGAAGAAAGCAATTTAGACTCTTTGATGAAATCTTCGTCCCTGAAGATTAATTTAAAAACAGGTAGACAGTAAAAATAACCTTGTATGACTATAAATCATGCATACATTTTTGAAATATAGGTATTGGATGGAATTTACGAAAGATTTTGTTAGCCGGAGGTATTAGGGGATATAAAATAAAAGGAAGTATATGGATTTGAGGCACAGATTATTCATTAAATGATGTTAGGAACTCAAGGTATATTCCTTCTCCAGCGGTCGTGATTGGTATGTGTACAAACATGAAATATGACTATATATTTGTCTTACCAGTCTCTGAGAGCAACTTTGTGGACTCCATTACTTTCTCAGTGTATACACCAGGCTCGTAATTCTCCATCTCAGCACTGATGATATGGATAACTCTTGCTGCCCGTCCTCGGATGGCCCCAGCAGTCCTATCAAGTGTGTCTACATCACCTTCCTGCAGTGCTATCACACACTTGTTCACATCCTCCAATATGTGATTTTCTGATAGAGTTGGAAGAGAGAGATTGAAGAAATTAGGTGTTTGTTTTATAAGAGGAGACTGAGTTTCTAACAACACAAATTGCTGAGGTGTTTGTAGCAGAGCAAATCATCACAGGCACTTCACAGAAGCAATTACCAAACAAATATGATGCCATGCCAGAGAGATAAATATGACAACAGATGACCAAAGCTTAGTGAAAAGGGATGGTTTTCAACAGCACCTTAAGAAGACACTGTTGGAGAGGCGGAGCTATTTAGGGAAGAAAATTCTAGAGTTGAGGCCCATGCAACTGAAGGCCTAGCCTCAAATAAATTGGAAATTTTAAAGAAGCCGGAATAAGAGATTTGCAGGTCTTTTGCAGCAGAGAGTTTGGGTCAGCTTACTCTCCCAAAAGTATGCTGCTCGAATCCATGGTCTTATCTGCAAGACCTCTCTGTTTACACATAGATTAGAGTTTCACATGATGTGAGAGGTTATGCTCCCTTCCAGACCTTTCTACCCTCATAATGAATCAGACTGTTACATCACCACTGTGTGTACATTTCTGACGTTAACCCCATTTCTCTACAACAAAGAGGGTTATAAACCTGCAGAGGGGACTGAAAGTGTAGAGCGATTTGTAAGCAAGGACAAGAATGAAAATGAATACATTTAGTAGGCTCCTGATATTTCTTGGCCCCCATTATTTCGCGAAGACACTCATCATAATGGAGGCAGGTCACCTTGTAGATGGCAGTCAATGCGAGTCAATAGTGGATGGATTGAATGTTTAAATTGGTGAATACATTGCCAGTCAAACTGATTGCTTTGTCATGGATGCTTTTGGGCTTCATGAGTGTTATTGAAGGCATTCAGGCAACTAGAGAGTATTCCATCACACTCCTGACTTGCACTTTGTAGATGGCAGACTGGCTTTAAGGAGTCAGAAGGTGAATTACTTGCTTCAGAATTCCCAGCCTCTAACCTGTTTTTGTAGCCACAATATTTATATGGCTGGCCCAGTTCAGTTATGTTCCCAGTGACAGTCTTAATGGGTTTACAAGAAATTCATACAAATGCAGTAAACTAATTATTTAATGTTGCATAATGCATTTTCAGCCTCATTTTACTTGGGCATTTCAGAATAATAGTTATACAGAGTTCAATCATCAGCTGGAATAAGCAATGACAATGGCCCTGAGATCATGCCATGACATGTTGAACGATAAAGGATTAATGTTTCTTTCTGAGCAGCTTCATTCCATTATTTTTAGCAGGCAGTAACCCATTTATTTCAAACTGGCAAATGTTCCAGCAACTGGAATTTCAGACAAGTGCATTAACTGTTTATTGACTGGTATCCTTGATGGTATTTCCAGTTGTTTGGATGTAATAATACATTAAATTAGAAAATGCCTTTAGTCACCATTGTTTCAAGTAATATACTTGTGGAGGCTGAATTACAGCAAAGCAGCGCTAAATTTAACCATTTATTATGATCACAAAGCATGCTGCTTATTAAAGACATGGAACCACAGAATATAGGACTTAGGAATAGCTATAGGTTATTTGTCCCTTCAAGGTAAAAGTGAGGACTGCAGATGCTGGCAATCAGAATCGAGAGTGTGGTGTTGGAAAAACACAGCAGGTCACACAGCATCCAAGGAGCAAGAGAGTCAATGTTTCGAGCATAAGCCAAGCCTGCTCCACCACACAATATTAACGGTCTGACTGTGATCTCAGCTTTCCTGTGTGCCCCCAATAATATTTAACCTACTTGTTAACCAAAATTCTATTTAGAATCCCTAAAGTGTGGAAACAGGCCATTCAGCCCAACAAGTTCACAAGTACCCTTCAAAGAGCATCCCAGACTTATCCTTGCAGTTCCTATGGCTAATGCACCTAAACTACACATTCCTGGACACTATGGGACAATTTAACATGGCCAATCCATCTAACCTGCACATCTTTGGACTGTGGGAGGAAACCAAGCACCTGGCAGAAACCCACGCAGGCACAGGGAGAACGTGCAAACTCCACACAGACAGTTGCCCTAGGATGGAATTGAATGCAGGTCCATGGCACTGTGAGCCAACAGTGCTAATCACTGAGCCACCATGCCGCTATCTAGCTCAGCATTGAACAAATTAAAGATCCAGCCTCCACTAACATCTGCAGAAGAGGATTCCACACACTAGTGACCCTGTGACGGGAAAAAAAGATTCTCATCCCTGCCTTAAGCCAGATTCTATAGTAACTTTCATAATGGAATAGGAATCCAAGGGGTGTCCTCCACCAAGGGGAGGATTGGGTGGTGCTTATCCAGATCCTTAGATCTTTAAGATTTCATGGACATGTACAGGAAGTAATCAAAGAGGCTGGTGGCACGGTGACTTTATACCTAAAGGGCTACAAGAGATTAGATTAGATTAGATTAGATTAGATTAGATTACTTACAGTGTGGAAACAGGCCCTTCGGCCCCACAAGTCCAGACCGACCCACCGAAGCGCAGGTGAAGAGTCATGTTTCAGTAATACAAAGGTCAGGCACATCTGGAGTTGTGTGTAAAGTCCAGGGCAACATAATGAAGAAAGGTATATTGGTGTTGTCAGCAGCACAGCATAGATTTACTGGGACAAAGGTTTGATTCCAGAGGCCAAAGGAGGTAGAATTCATTCAATTTAGGGTTGTGCTCCCCTCAAAGGTTCAGCGAAATCTGATCAAAGTTTTCAGGGCATGAGGGAGAAGTGGTGTGGATCACAGATAAATTATTTCTCAACATATGAAATCTTGTACTAGGGGCATAATTGTAAAATTAGATTCAAACCTTTTAGGAGTGTAATTAGGATACACTATGTGCAAAATGTATATAGAAGATTGAAATTTCCTTTCATAAATGGCTGTTGATGATTGGCCAAGTACTAATTTTGAAACAAAATCAATTCGGGCAGAATCTTAATTTTGTTTGGCTAAGATCGAAGTGCATCAACTATTTTTGGAGAGATTCTTGTCATGAGGCTCAGTGAGATTTTTCACCGTATATTACAAAACACACTTCATTAAAGATCTACCCCACCCCCAGGATGTCCTTCTTGTCTACTTTAGTCCCATCTCACCACACTAAACAACTCAGCATTCACTATATATCCCCTAAAGACCAGCATCCATGGCTCCCTTACAATACTTAAAAGGCCTCGCATTCCAAAGATGCCTGGCTTGGGCAAGGATGCTTTCAGAAGAAGTCAGAGAAGAGGCAGATGGCACTGCAACTATTCAACAGGGATTTGGATGGCTTACACCTCAGGATGGTGCAAGGGAGAGAGGTAATCTCCTCTCAGAGAAGGGAATGGCAGACACTACCGTCAGTGCTATCTCGACAATATAGATGAATGATTAGCAGTGGCGTAAGATAGTCAATGACCCCCTCCTCTCCACTAGGGTAACAGCCACACCTTTTTCCCAGCTACCCCACACTCACTATAACACTAGCCCTAAACCCACCAGACTTTCTGAGGTTCAAAGCAAGATGGGTCCACTTGTCTCTGACAAGAAGACCATCAGCATGTCTGGGCTATCCAGAGATGAACGACCCCAGCATCATGCAACCAACCCTCCAAGCCCAAAAGGCCCACTACTGAGCAGGCTCCCTCCATCCCAAATGAAGAACCAGGGAGTGTTCTAAGGAACAGCAGAAAAAAATCACATTGAGAGAACGTTTGGATCAGAGGTGACAAATCACTTTACATTATTTGTTACATTTCCACAAAAAGTGCTGTTTCGACCTTACATCTGGTTATTTGTCTCCCTGTGTACACCCAAATGTAACTGTGCCTACATGATGGATAACTTCATGATTACACAGGATACACAATACATGCATCCAGAAAAAGATGAACAATGTGTTTACAGTGTAATGGGTCCTGCTGACACCACTGCTCCTCATAATATAATTTCCCTATTATTTTCCAGCCACTTTGTACAAAAGTGTTGATGTAACTACATTTGGCCATGATACCTGGCACAGAGAGTTGCATGGGAAACGAGGGCCTTCGTCTTCACACCAACCATTCCCTATTCCCCCGAGCCTATAGCCTCTGGTTCTGACAAGCGGATTCCTGAGTTTCCTCCTGTATTAGTGCCACCTCTTGTCACCACTGAGTTTCCCCTTAGTTTCTGTAGACGGATCTGATGGACTGATCATGTCCATCACATTCAGGGATCTAACTGGACAGTCATGGAAACAACTGCCGAAACTGATGACCGTACATCTCTGTGACCACATTAGCGCAACCCTCTGGGCTGGCCTCTAAGTAGCAAGTGGACTGACTGTACACCCCAGAATATAGTGGCACAGATCCTGAACTGAAAACACCCCAACTAGACGCCTGAGCATGGACAAATCTCCCAGACTTCTAATGGATGCTGCCTTGGACACCCTGACTGGTGGCCTCATGGACTTCAGTGAGAACTACTCCTTTAAGGTTCTGAGAAGTGGCTGCCTGCTTATTGTACATGTAACATGTTGCTGCATCAATTGCTGGCATGATGCAGGTGTGGTGACAAGAGATGACACTAATGCAGGAGGAAACTTAGGAATCCATTTGTTAGAACCAGAGGCTATAGGCTCGGGGGAATAGGGAATGACTGGTGTGAAGAGGAAAGCCCTTGTTTAACATGCGACTCCCTGTGCCAGGTATCACTGACAAACGTTGTTATATCAACACTGCCATAAGGCAAGATGCTTCACTCTACCTCATCTAGTCCCTTGCCCCCACCCTGCCACCACCTTGAATAGGGACTGCTGACCAGCAAGGTGAGCTGCCTGGTTGTGTGACAGAGCAAATTGGCACAGCAAACTTAGGGAGGTATTTATACTAGACAAGTACCTGTAATCTTGGAGGCTAGTATAAATACTTCTCTATTTCTCCTCAGCTCTTTTCTCTCCTTACAGATACTGCTAGACTTGCTGAGATTTTCCAGCATTTTCTCTATTTTGGTTCTCTCCTTTTGTCTACGTGATCTAGAGTAAACAAACGTCTATGTCTAATCTCAACATTTACTATGTCCCTCTCTTCAGTGAACACTGATGCAAAGTAATTATTGAGACTCTCACCCATTTTCTCAGGTTCTACACACAGTCTTCCTTCCTTATCCTTTAGTGGACCAACCCTTTCTCTGGTTACCCTCTTGCTTTTTTACATAGGAATAAAAGGCCTTGGGATTCTCCTTAATCCTGCTCACGAAAGTTATTTCATGACCCCTTTTAGCCCGCTTGATTCCTCATTTAAGATTGGTCCTACTCTCCCGATATTCCTCCAAGGCCCATTCTATTCTTAGCTGCCTAGACCTTATGTACACTTCCCCTTTCCTTTTGGCTAATCGCACAATTTCTCCTGTCATCCACAGTTCACGAATATTGCCTTTCCTATCCCTTGTTTTCAAAGGGACATGCCTATCCTGCACTACCTTCAACTTATTTTTGAAAGCTTCCCACATATCAAATGCGAACTTCCCTTCAAATAGCGGCTTCCAATCTACATTTCCCAGCTCCTGCTGGATTTTGATATAATTGAACTTGGCCCAGTTTAGTACTCTTCCCTGAGGACCACTCTCATTTTTGTCTATGAGCATTCTAAAACTTGCAGAACTGTGTCACTATTCCCAAGGAAATCCCCCACTGCAACTTCTACCACCTGGCCTCGCTCATTTGCTGACACCAGGTCCAATAGAGCCCTTTCCCTAAATTGGACTATCGACATACTTCTCCAGAAAACTTTCCTGGATGCTCCTTACAAATTATGCCCTATCCAGACTTCTGACACTAAGTGTATCCCTGTCAATGTTGGGAAAACTAAAATCTCCCATCGCCACCCCTCTGATTCCTCCATATCTTTCTATAATCTGTTTACCTATTTGTTCTTCTACCTCACACTCACTGTTGGGAGGCCTGTAATACAGCCCCAATAATGTAACTGCGCCCTTACTTCTCAGCTCTATCCATAATGCCTCACTGCTCAAGCTCTCCATAGTGCCCTCCATTACCACAGTCATGATATCATCCCTGACCAGCAATGCAGCTCCTCCTCCCCCCACCCCCAGCCCCCCACCCTTTTACTCCCCTCCCTGTCCTATCTGAAGCATCTATATCCTGGAACATTTAGTTGCCAATCATGCCTTTCCTTCAACCAAGTCTCTGTGATCACAATAACACCATACTCCTAGGCACCAATCCAAGCCTTTAGTTCATCTGCCTTACCCACTATACTCCTTGCATTAAAGTATATTCACTTCAGGTTCTTTTGCGTTCATCTGATCTCTGCCTACTCTTCCCCTTGGTAATGCTAACTTCATGATCCTTACAGTCTCTAGTTTCCACCTCACTGTCTATTAGTCTTCTCCTCTGGTTCCCAGCCCCCTGGCACATTAGTTTAAAACCTCTCCAACAGCAAAAGCAAAATACTCCTCCCAGGACATTAGTTCCAGTCTGATTCAGGTGTAGACCATTTAATTTATAATAGTCACACTTTCTTCAGAACTGGCCCCAATGTCCCAATCTACACCCTCCCTCCTACACCATCCCTCAAGCCATATGTTCATCCTGCCTATTCTTTCATTTCTACCCTGGTTAGCATGTGGCACTGGTAGCAATCCTGAATCACTCCCTTTGAGGTGCTCCTTTTAACTTCTCTTCGAGCTCTCTGAATTCTGCTTTCAGGACCTCATCTCATGTTTTGAAATTTATCATTGGTGCCTAAATGCACCACGACAATTTGTTGTTCACCCTCCCCTTTCAGAATGCTCTGCAGCTGATCGGTGACATCTCTATCCCGAGCACCCGGGAGGCAACATACCATCCGGGAGTCATGTTTTCGGCCACAGAACTGCCTATCTACTCCCCTTACAATAGAATTCCCCTGTGACTATGGCCCTACAAGTCTTTTTCCAGCCCTTCTGAACAGCAGTACCTTCCATAGTGCCATGATCCTGGCAACTGCTGCCCTCCCCTGGTGAGCCATCTCACCCAACAAAATCCAAAACGGTAGACCTGTTTTGGAGGAAGATGACAGCAGGCGGTACCTGCACTGCCTTCCCACTCTTTCTCTGTCTTTTCGTCACCCATTCACTGTCTCCCTCAGCAATCCTAACCTGCGGTATGACCAATTCACTAAACGTGCTCACCACAACCTGCTCTACTTTCCAAAGTGATTATGGATGGTCATTGAACTCAACGCCCTAATCCCAACTTCTCCTCAGATCCATTGAACACTTTAGCCAGAAGAGATATATTTACCTCATTCTTGAAAACATACAATGTTTTCACCTCAATCACTTTCTGGGTCAGTGAATTCCACAGGCTCACACTCTCTGGATGAAGAAATTTCTCCTCTTGTCAGTCCTAAAAGATTTATCCCTTATTCTTAAACTGACACCCCTGGTTCTGGACTCCCCCACCATTAGGAACATCCTTCCTACATCTAGCCTGTCAAGTCCTGTTAGAATTTTATAGGTTTCTATGAAATCTCCCTTCATTCTTCTAAATTCCAGTGAATACAATCCTAATTGACTCAACCTCTTCTCATACATCAGTTCTGCAATCCCAGGAATCAATTTCGTAAACCTTCACTGCATCCCCTCTTGAGCAAGAACACTTTTCCTCAGATAAGGAGACCAAAACTGCACACAGTACTTCAGTTGTGGCCTCATCAGAATCCTGCTGAAAGATATCCTTGTTCCTGAACTCCATTCCTCTTGCTATAAAGGCCAAATGCACAGTTGCCTTCTTTCCTGCCTGCTGCATCTGCACGCTGGTGTAAGACGACACCCAGGTCTCATTGCATATTCCCCTCTCCCTAATTTACTGCCCTTCAAATAATAATCTACCTTTCTATTTTTTGCCACCAAAATGGATAATCTCACATATATTAATGTTCCTTTTTATTTTATGAAACCGTACAAAATACGAAAGTTGACAATAAACAAAAAGCAGCAGTTCACACAAAAAAAACACACTGTTAAAGGGGAAGGGGCAGCAAGCCCAAACCCCAAACCCCATTTTGACTTCAGATTCAATTCCACTATTCAATGAGATCACAACAAATCTGTTATCTAATTCCATACTTCTACATTTTTCCAATGATCTTTAATAGTTTTGGTGAACAAAAACAAAAGAAAACAAACTCCTTATAGGGTTCAATTAGTTAACAGGGAAATTAGGACAAATCTCAAATCCCACCTTAAGTCATCAAAAAAGAAGCAGTAACAAACACAGACAAGACAGTCCAATCAAATGCAAAGTAGTGCACAGAACACTGATCCCCCCCAGCAACCCAGCAAGTACCTGCCCCATCCACCTTCTGGCCACAAGGTAGCCCACCCCTATGCCCCTTCTGGCTCTCGGTCCTGTACCATGCCCCTACCAGCTTCTATCCATGTTAAACTGCATCTGCCATGCATTTGCCCATCCACTCGGCCTGTCTAAATCACATTGCAACATCTCTGCATCTCTTCCACCCAGGTAAGGCAAGGCTGGGCAAAGCATGAATGAAAGGGCATGCAGGTAACTGCTAAACGAATGACTGAATAAATGAGTAGCCCTAAGATGCAGCCTCATCCATGATCAAGGTGCTTGACTCTAGAAGAAAGTGTACTTGCAGTAGTCTTTCAATGCTGGTTGTGATGCACACTGCCATGCAGGTCTGTGCTTCCTCAGTGGCTTGTGAGAGGTTGGCAAAAAATCAGATGTCAACATCAGGTGTCTGTGACTAAAGCCTGTGGATTGAGCCCTGAGATGCCGAGCAGCATTGAGGTTCCTCACAGCCAGTGGTCAGGCGAAGTCACCAAGCAGCTGGTCAAGCTTCCACGTGCAGACTTTTTGATGTCTAGCTTATTCAGTGTGTTTGCTATGGTAGAAAGCTTAATACTAATGATACAAGTCAGGTCATTAATATGATGTTTAACAAGCAATAATCCTTCTTATGGATCAGCTTGTCGAACAAGAAGTTCATCTCCCCACTTCGCAAAAGCATAAAGATGCTCACAATGTCGCAAATTCTGCCATAAATGTTGCCATCACCCGCCTTGCTCAGAATCCTATAAGGTCTGCCCTTTGTCTTCTTTTGTTTTTGTTCACCAAAAGTATTAAAGATTATTAGAAAAATGTAGAATTGTAATTTGGTTACAGATTTATTGTGATCTGAGTGAACAGAGGAATTGAATCAAAAGTCTAAATGGCTGAGATCTGTTTATACATTTTTGAATTTGATATTTGCACCTGTAAAACATTCTGTGTTGTTCACTATTTCAAAGGCACTTCCAAAACTAACGGAATGTTGCATTGTTGTCATGACCGGCATTTATTATCTATCCCTAATTGTTGTTTAGAAGGTGGTGGTAAGTTGCCTATTTTGAATCGCTGCAAATCGGTGCTGTCAGAGGGGTAGTTCCAGGATTTTGACTTAGTGCTTGTAAAGGAAGGCCAACATAGTTCCAGGTCAGAATGGTCTATGACTGGGAGGGAAACTTGGAATTACAAATACAAAATGTTGCAGTTTCACAGAACATTGCAACGAAGCTGGATTGTTTAATTACCTTGGGCGTGGATTTAGCTTACAGAGCAATTCTGGGTTGGTTAGTTCAACTGTATTTGTTCATACCTGACACAGCCAGAAAATCATCAACTGAAGTGATGTCATCGACAGCCTCCGTCAAAACGCGTACTTGCTTCTCCCATTGGTCTTTGAAGACATCCATGTTATCTTGAGCAACTTTACTCTGGGGCCGAGCAGCCAGAGTCAGTGCTGCATTAATTACCTGAAAGAAAAGGCAAATTAGTCTAACTACGTTTTTTACAGCTCTACACATAGCCACAGCATCCAGCAGTTAAGGGAATGCTCCACGAAACTTTAACTGTGATTAAAAATAAAGTAGATACATGATCCAGCTTAATATTTCATTGTTTATTAAAAGACTACTGGATCTGACAATTATTCACATTTATCAAATTCAGTAAGAAATATGCTCCTGCTAAGTTATTTTTAAATTATTCATTTATGAGATGTGGGCTTCACTGGTTCAACCAACATTTATTGCCTCTGCTTAGCTGCCCTTCAGTAGGTGATAGTGACCTGCCTTTTTGAACTACTGGAGTCAATTTGTTGTTGATGCATTCACATTGCTGTTAGAGAAAAGCTACAGGACTTTCATAACTTCATATGTTCATAAGATATGGGAGGAGAATTAGGCCATTCAGCCCATTTGGTCTGCTCCGTCATTCGATCATGGCTGATATGCTCCTCGCTCCCTTCTCCCCAAAACCTTTCAACCCATTACCAATTGAAAATCTGTCTAACTCCTCCTTAAATTTACTCACTGCCCCAGCATCCACCACACTTTGGGGTAGCGACTTGCACAGATCTTCATTCATTGACACTGAAAACACTGCAATATACTTCCAAGTCAGGGTGGTGCGTGACTTGGAAAGCAGCTTGCAGGCGGTGGTATCCCCTTGTATCTTCTGCCTTTGCTCTTCTAAATGGTAGTGATTGTGGTAGAGAAGATATTGAAAGAACTTTCATGAAATTCTGTAGTGCACTGTGGAGATGGTACACACAGCTGTCACTGCGCACTGGTGGTGGACAGAGTGACTGATTAAGGATTAGGTGCCGACTGAGTGGGTTATGTCCTGGATGCCTGTTGGAGCTGCAGTCATCCAGGCAAGTGGGGAGTGTTCCATCACACTCCTGACTTGTAACTTGTGGTCAGGCTCTGGGGAGTTAGGAGAAGAGAAGAGTTACACACTGCAGGATTCCTTCCTACCTTCTGACATAGAAAAGTACAGCACAGAACAGGCCTTTTGGCCCACATGTTGTGCCGAGGTTTAATCCTAATGTAAAATATAATAACTTAACCGATGTTCCCCTCAATTTACTGCTCTCCATGTGCATGTCCAGCAGTCGTTTAAATGTCCCTAATGACTCTGCTTCCACCACCACCACTGGCAACGCATTCCGTGCCTTAACAACTCTCAGTGTAAAGAACCTACTTCTGACATCTCCTCTATACCTTTCCCCAATATCTTAAAACTATGACCACTTTTTTTTTAAGATTACTTACAGTGTGGAAACAGGCCCTTTGGCCCAACAAGACCACACCAACCCGCCGAAGCGCAACCCACCCATACCCCTACATTTACCCCTTACCTAACGCTACAGGCAATTTAGCATGGCCAATTCACCTGACCCGCACATCTTTGGACTGTGGGAGGAAAGCGGAGCACCCGGAGGAAACCCACGCAGACATGGGGAGAACGTGCAAACTCCACACAGTCAGTCGCCTGAGTCAGGAATTGAACCCGGGTCTCAGGCGCTGTGAGGCAGCAGTGCTAACCACTGTGCCACCGTGCTGCTCATGTACCCGATAATTCTGTCCTGGGGAAGGGTCTCTGGCTATTGACTCTATCTATTCCTCTCATTATCTTGTATACCGCGATAAGGTCTCCTCTCTTCCTCCTTCTCTCCAGAGATAAGAGTCCAAGCTTCTTCAACCTTTCTTCATAAGGCAAGCCCTCCAGTCCAGGCAGCATCCTGGTAAACCTTCTTTGCTCCCTCTCCAAAGCATCTGTATCTTTCCTATAGTAGGGCGACCAGAACTGGACACAATATTCCAACTGTGGTCTCACCAGGGACTTGTAGAGCTGTTGCAAAACCTCGCAGATCTTAAACTCAATACCCCTGTTAAAGAAAGACAAAACACCATATCCTTTTTTAACAACCCTAACCACTTGGGTGGTAACTTTGAGGGATCTATGTACTTGCACACCCAGATCCCTCCGTTCCTCCGCACTACCTAGAATCCTGTTTTTACTCCTATATTCAGCATTCGAGTTCAACATTCCAAAATGCATCACTTCACATTTATCCAGGTTGCACTCCATCTGCCATTTCTCAGCCCAGCTCTACATTCTGTCTGTCATGCTGCAGCCTGTAATAGCCCTCGATATTATCGATGACACCTTCAACCTTTGTGTCATCTGCAAATTTACTAATCCACCCCTCAACCTCCTCATTCAAGTCATTTATAAAAACTATGAAGAGCAGAGCCCTGTGGGACCCTACTCAACACTGACCTTCAGACAGAATACTTTCCATCTACAGCCACTCTCTGCCTTCTGTCAGCCAACCAATTCTGTATCCAGATAGCCAAATCTCCCTGTATCCCATACTTCCTGACTTTATGAATGAGGCTACCATGGGGAACATTATCAAATTGAATTCAAATTCTACCACCTGTTGTGGTGGGATTCGAACCCAGGTTCCCCGAACATTATTCTGGGTTTCTGGATTCATAGTCGAAGGAGAATACCATTAGGCCATTGCCTCTTCAACAAATTATTCCTGAAGAAGGGTTATGCCCGAAACATCGAACCTCCTGTTCCTTGGATGCTGCCTGACCTGCTGCGCTTTTCCAGCAACACCTTTTCAGCTCTGATCTCCAGCATCTGCAGTCCTCACTTTCTCCTCGAAAATTATCAAATGCCTTGCTGAAGTCCATATACACCACATCCAATGCTCGACCTTCGTCGACCAGTCTTGTCACCTCCTCAAAGAACTCAATAAGATTTGTGAGGCATGACCTGCCCCTCACAAAGCCATGCTGACTGCCTTCAATCACACTATGTTTTGCCAAATAGTCATAAATCCTATCCCTCAGAATACTTTCCACAACTTTGTAAACCACAGACATAAGACAGACTGGTCTGTAATTGCCAGGGATTTCCCTACTACCCTTCTTGAAAAGAGGAACAACATTCGCCTCCTTACAATCCTCCAGTCTGACTCCTGTGGAGAGTGAGGAGGCAAAGATCTTCATCGGCAGCTTAGCAACCTCCTTTGTCGCTTTCTGGAGTATCCTAGGATAAATCTGGTCTGGCCATAGGGACAAATCAATTTTAATGTTTTCCAAATTTTCTAGCTCATCAACTTCATCAATCTTGATCTGGTCAGGCCTGTATCCCAGCTCCTCAAAGTTCTCATTCACAACAAGGTCCCTATCCTTAGAGAAAACAGAAGCAAAATACTCATTCAGGGCTTCCCCTATCTGCTCAGACTCCACGCACAAGTTCCCTCCACTATTTCTGATCAGCACCTAACTTCTCCCTGATCATTCTCTTATTCCTCACGTATGAGTAAAATGCCTTTGGGTTCTCCCTAATCCTATTTTCCAAGTCTTTTTCATGCCCCCTCCTCGCTCTCCTCAGTCCATTTCTGAGCTCCTATCTAGGAAGTCTGTAATCCTCTAAAGCTGTGCTAGATCCTTGCTTCCTCCACCTTAAGTAAGCTGCATTCTTCCTTTTGAGGAGAAGCTCCTCTGTTCTCATCATCCAAAGTTTCTTAATCTTACCCCTTATTACCTGTCTCAGAGGAATAAATGCATGCATCACTCACAACAACGACTCCTTAAAC
Organism: Hemiscyllium ocellatum; assembly: GCF_020745735.1. Lineage (NCBI taxonomy): Eukaryota > Metazoa > Chordata > Chondrichthyes > Orectolobiformes > Hemiscylliidae > Hemiscyllium > Hemiscyllium ocellatum. Next base: position 26,101,992 of record NC_083401.1, read on the forward strand.
AATTTCCACATGTCTGCTGCGCCCTTTCTGTGGAACGATTGCTCCCAGTCTGTACTTCCCAACTCCTGTCTGATAGTGTCATAATTTCCTTTTCCCCAATTAAATATCTTCCCTTGGTAACTGCCCCTTTCTCTCTCTAAATGTTAGGCAGTTGTGATCACTGTCACCGAAGTGTTCTCTCACTGTGAGATCTGACACGTGTCCTGGCTCATTGCCGAGCAACAAATCCAAAATGGCCTCTTCCCCTCATCGGTCTGTCTAAATACTGAGTAAGGAAACTCACCTGAACACACCTGACAAAAGCGGCTCCATCCAAACCATCTGCACTTCGGAGGTTCCGGTTGATATTGGGAAAGTTGAAGCCACCCATAACTACAACCCTGCTACCTCTGCATTTTTCCAGAATCTGCCCGCCTATGCATTCTTCAATCTCTCTACTGCTATTAGGTGGTCTGTAGAAAGCTCCCGATGAGGTGGCTGCTCCCTTGCTGTACCTGACTTCTACCCATACTGACTCAGCATACAGACCTTCCTCAACAATCTTTATTTCATGTAGCTGTGATGCACTCTCTGTTATTGCAGCCACAGTTTTTATATAATGAGTCAAGTTCTGTTTGATCTCAGTATTAGATGGTGGGGCATTGAATGATGGTAATGCCATTGAATGTTAACGGCAATGATTAGATTTCTTTGATGAGGCATCAATGGTCAGGGGCTGAGGTTTAATGTAAGGGGTAGCTAGGCTTAGGATCAATGTGCAGAAAGAAAATTCATTCAGAGGGTGGTGGGAATTTGACCTCACTGCCTGTAAAGTTGGTCGAGGCAAAAGCCCTCATAACATTGAAGAAGTAAGTATCTATTCTTACAATGCCAAGGCATACAATGCTATTTGCCAAGTGCTGGAAAATGAGACTGTTTTTAATCACCACAGACTGGATGGGCCAAAGGACCATTTTCTGTGCTGTATGACTCTACTGTCTCCTGTTGGAGATGGTCATTGCCTGGCATTTGTATATTGCATATGTTACTTACTACTTGCTAACCTAAACGTAAAGATTGTCCAGGTCTTGCTGGACTTGAACATAGACTGTTTCAGTATCTGAAGAGGTGAAAATTGTGCTGTGCATTGTGCCGTCATCAGAAAGTATCCCCGCTCCTTGTGTTGGAGTGACTGACATATGAGGAAAGACTGGATCAACTGGGCTTGTATTAGCTGGAATTTATAAAAATCAATGGGCATGTCAGAAAAACATATAAAATCCTGGTGAAACTGGACAGGCTGGATGCAGAAAGAATATTCCCAATGTTGGGCAAGTCCAGAAGTAGGGGTCATTGTCTAAGAATAAGTGGTAAGCTATTCAGGACTGAGATGAGGAAGAATTTCTTCTCTCTGAGAGTTGTGAACCTGCTGAATTCTCTCTCACAGGAAGCTGTTGGGACCATTTCATCAGATGTATTCAAGAAGGAGCCAGATGTGGCCCTTGTGGCTGAAGGGATCTAGGGATATAGGGAGAGGGCAGGAATGGGATACTGAGAATGCATGATTAGCTATGGTGGTTTTGAATGGTGGTGCAGGCTCGAAGTGCCAAATGGCCCACTCTTGCACCTATTTTTTGTGTTTACATGCTGGGCTTGGCAGTTCTCCTCCTATCTGTTCAATTTTCCCTGGTCTTATACCTCCAAAGCATTGGATTGTGTCCTTGGCTTTTAAGATTATCAGTATATTCAATTCAAACTTGATTGGAACTTTTTTTTTCAGGGTATAATTTAAACTGATTGGCCAATGACATAATCTGATGCTTTGGGGTATAAGACCAGGGAGAATTGAACAGTTAGGAGGAGAACTGCCAAGCCCAGCATGTAAACATACTGCCTGAAAAGTAGGTCTCTTAAAGGGTAACTTTTCAATCAGTAACCTGTGAAGCAGAAATCCCCTAAGAAGAAAAGAAGACACAGAAAATCTAAATAGAAGAACTGAAAGCTGCCTGGCTTTGAGATAAGAAGTTTTGTTTTATAAATCTTAATTGAGAGTTTTATTGGACTAGTATTATAGAAGGGAAGGTAAAATATAGGTCAGAGTAACAACTTGTGAATAGTTGTTAGTTACTTATTCTCTGTTATACTTTAAGAAATAAAGTTGTTAATTTTTACTTTAAATAATTCTTATCCACTTGAATGTATACAGATTACTACAATGGATCAATATTTTCTATGTTGCTGGTTTAAATTAAGCAGGAGGATTTATCCCATGTTGTAACACATGGCATGTATAATGCACACTCAGACTGCTTATGCAAACTGAATTCAGTTGCAGAACACTGGGCAAAGTGCAAGGAGAAAGCATAAATGTCACATTGTCTCTAAATATTGTTGCCGGGGGGATGGTCGTAATATTATTGAACCAATAATTATTCCAGATTTCCAGGCTAATGTTCTGGAAACAAAAGTTCAAATGCAACCAGGGCAGCTGGTGCAATGCAGAATTCCAAAATAATAAATCTGGAATCAAAATCTAATCTTTGGAATGGTGGCACAAACCCATCATGGCATTCCAGAAAAAGTCCATCCAACAACTTTTAAGGAAGAAATTCTTCCATCTTCATTTGGTTCTGCCTACACGCGGCTCCAAGTGACACAAAGCTAGGTGGATGAGTGAGCTGTGAGGAGTTGGTACAGAGACATTACAATGTGATTTGGACAGGTTGATTGAGTGGTAAACTGCACAGCATAATGTGGACAAATGTGAAGCTATCAACTTTGATAGCAAAAATAGAAAGGTCGATTATAATTTCAATGGCTGTAAATAGAGAAAGTGGAATTTTCAAAAGTCCTGGGGTCCTTATGCACCAGTTCCTGAAAGGAAGTGTGTAAGTGCAGCTTGTTCTTGCTTTCGGCACAATGCAGTGAAGGTTTATTACACTGATTCCTGGGATGGCAGGACTGATATATGAGGAGACACTGAATCTGTTTGGATTGTATTCATTGGAGAATGAAGGGGACCTCACAGAAGCCTGTAAAATTCTACCAGGGCTAGAAAGTTAGATGCAGGAAGGTTGTTCATAATGGTCAGGGAATCCAGACAAGGGGTCAGTGTTTAATGACAAGGAGCAAACCTCTTAGGACTGAGATGAGGGGAAATTTCTTTATCTAGAGAGTGAGGAACTATAGAATTAGCTACTATAGGGTGACACGGTGGCTCAACAGTTAGCACTGCTGCCTCGCAGCGCCAGTGACCCGGGTTCATTAGGTGCATTAGTCAGCGGTAAATATAGGGTAGGGCAATGGGTTTGGGTGGGTTACTCTTTTGAGGGTCAGTGTGGACTTGTTGGGCCGAAGAGCCTGTTTCCATAGTGAAGGGAATTTAATCTAATCACAGAAAGTGGTTAGAGCCAAAATATTTTGTCTTTTCAAGAAGCAGGCAAATGTAATTCTTGTTAACAAAGGGATCAAGGATATCAAAGATATAGGAGACGGCTGGATTTGGTTACAGAGGTCAATGATCAGCCATGATCATATTAAGAATATAAGAATGTGAAAAACAGGAGCAGGAGTAGCCTATCTGGCCAATCAAGCCTGATCCCTATTTCAGTCATTCAGTAAGATCATATCTGATGTTTTCATGGACTCAGCTCCACTTACCCACCCGCCAATGAAAACATCTTGTCTATTTCCTTCATAATTTCACATATTTTTAGAAGATTCCTCCCTCATTCTCCTAAATTTCAACGTGTATAGTCCCAGTTTACTCAATCGCTCCTCATAAGCCAATCCTCTCAAATCCAGAATCAACCTGGTGAACTTCCTCTGTACCCCGTTTAGTGCTAGTACCTCCTTTCTCAAGCAAGGGGACCAAAACTGTACACAGTCCTCCAGGTGTAGCCTCACCAGCTTGCTATACCTGCAACATAACCTCCCTGTTTTCAAACTCCATTCTTCTAGTATTCCATTTGCCATCTTAATTACCTGTTGCACCTGCAAACCAATTGTTTGCGATTCATGTACAAGGACACCCAGGATCCCTATACAGCAAATAATAGTCCATTAAATAATAATCAATTTTGTTATTTTTACCAAATCGGATAACCTCACATTAGCCAACACTGCGCTCCATCTGCCAGAGCTTTACCCACTCACTTAACTTATCTGCATCCCTCTGTAGGCTTTCAATGTCCTCTGCGCACTTCACTCTACCACTCATCTTAGTGTCATCTGTGAACTTTGGCACACTACACTTGGTCCCCAACTCCAAAACCTCTGTATGAATTGTCAACAATTGCAGTCCAAACACTGATCCCTGATGCACACTACTAGCTACTGATTAGTGAGTTTAGAAAAGGTTTGTAGCTCAGTTTGAGATTCTGGATGTAGGTATGCTCACTGAGCTGGAAGGCTCGTTTTCAGATGTTTCCTCACCATACTAAGTAACATCTTCAGTGAGCTTCCGAACAAAGCACTGGCGGTGTAGCCCGCTTTCTGTTTATATGTTGCACCCATGTGTGACCTTGTTTTGAATGCTACAAGCATTCAGGTAAAGTGCCATGACACTTGTTTCTTTACATTAGTTTTGAATCTTAACACCTCCACCAGCTGAACCTTTGTTTTTAAACATTCTTTTTTCTGTTACTACCTGATTACTACTCATCTTACTGCTCCACTACTCAGCTGTCTCTTGCTTTTTATTTACTATCCTGATTCCCTTTTTCCTTAAGCTGAACCCACTCTAGTTATCTCAGAGTTTTCCCTTAGGTGCCCATCCTCCTGCCAAACTAGTTTGAAGTCCACCCAACAGTATCAGCGAAACCACCAACAAGAAAATTGGTCTCGTCACTGTTTGGTGAAGACCGTCCATCTTGAACAGTCCCAACTTCCCCAGAAACAGTCCCAATTATCCAGAAATCTAAAGTCCTCCCACCTACACCACTCCCCAGCTACATATAAAGTTGCCTAATATACCAATTTATAGCCTCACTATCAAGTGGCATGGGTAGCAATCCAGAGATTACTACCATTGAGGTCCTGGTTTTCAATCTGGCTCTGAACTCCATAAATTCAGCCATCTGTACCTCACCCATCTTCTTACTTATGTTGAATGCTGGTGATGCCTATATTGAATGGTAGGGCAGACTTGAGGGGTCAAATAGCCCACACCTCCTTCTATCTTCTATATTCCTATCTTTAAGGTACACAGCAATGTGGCTGACTCTCAATTGTCCTCTGAAATGGCTCAGCAAGTCATTCAGTGTACTAAATTGTTACCGATCACAAATGACTATAATTGTTCAAGAAGGCAGCCCAGTAAAAATCCTGGCTTTTCCAGTGATTCTCATGTTTCATGAAAGACATAAAAAAAAGAGATATGGCCTAAACAATGTCCTGTACAGCTGCAACATGACCTCCTGACTCCTGCACTCAATACTCTGACAAATCAAGGAAAGCATACCAAACGTATTCTTCACTATCCTAGCTACCTGCAACTCCACCTTCAAGGAGCTATGAACCTGCACTCCAAGGTCTCTTTGTTCAGCAACACTCCCTAGGACCTTACCATTAAATCCTGCTAAGAGTTGCTTTCCCAAAATGCAGCAGCTCGCATTTATCTAAATTAAACTCTATCTGCCACTTCTCAGCCCATTTGCCCATTTGCCCATCTGATCAAGATCCCATCGTAATCTGAGGTAACCTTCTTCGCTGCCCACTACACCTCCAATTTTAGTGTCATCTGAAAACTTACTAACTATACTTCTTATGCTCACATCCAAATCATTTATATAAATGATGAAAAGTAGTGGATCCAGCATCAATTCCCATGGCACTCCACTTGTCACAGACCTCCAGTCTGAAAAACAACCCTCCACCACTACTCTCTGTCTTCTACCTTTGAGCCAGTTCTGTATCCAATTGGCTCGTTTTCCTTGTATTCCATTAGATCTAACCTTGCTAACCAGCCTCCCATTGGGAACCTTTATCGAACACCTTTCTGAAGCTCACACCTACCGCCCTGCCCTCATCAATCCTCTTTGTTAATTCTTCAAAAATCTCAATCAAGTTTGTGAGACATGATTTCCCACGCACAAAGTCATGTTGACTATCCCTAATCAGTCCTTGCCTTTCCAAATACATGTACATCTTCTCCTTCAGGATTCCTTCCAACAACTTGCCTACCACTGACGTCAGGCTCACCAGCCTATCATTCCCTGGCTTATCCTTACCACCTTTCTTAAACAGTGGTGCCATGTTAGCTAACCTCCAGTCTTCTGGTACCTGACCTGTGATACCAATGAAAGAAATATCTCTGTAAAAGGTCCAGCAATCACTTTCCCAGTTTCCCACAGGGTACACCTGATCAGGTCTGAGGATTTATCCACTTTTATGCATTTCAAGACATCCAGCACTTCCTCCACTGCAATATGGACATTTTTCAAGATGTCACCATCTATTTCCCTACATTCAATATCTCCCATGTCATTTCCTGCAGTAAATACTCATGCAAAATACTCATTTAGTGTCTCCCCTATCTCCTGCAGCTCCACACAAAGGCCACCTTTGAGAGGCCCTATTTTGTCCCTCGTTACCCTTTTGTCTTTAATGCATTTGTAAAAACCCTTTGAATTCTCCTTAACTTTATTTGCCAAAACTACCTCATGTTCCCATTTTCCCCTACAGATTTATCTCTTAAGTATACTCCTACTGTCTTTATACTCTTCTAAGGATTCACTTGATCTATCCTGTCTACACCTAACATATACTCCCTTCTTTTTCTGAGCCAAACGTTCAATTTCTTTAGTCGTCCAGCCTTTCCTTTCACCCTAACAGGAATATACTTTCTCTAGATTCTCATTATCTCATTTCTGAAGGCTTCCCATTCTCCAGCCGTCCCTTTACTTGCTAACATCTGTCTCCAAACAGCTTTTGAAAGTTCTTGCCTAATACCGTCAAAATTGGCCTTCCACAATTTAGTACTTCAAATTTGAGATCTTATCTATCCTTTTCCATCACCATTTTAAAACTAATAGAATTATACTTGCTAGCCCCAAAGTGTTCCCCCAATGATATCACAGTCACCTGCCCTGCCTTATTTCCCAAGAATAGGTCAAGTATTGCACCTTCTCTAGTAGGTACATCCAACTTCTGAATCAGAAAATTTTCTTGTGCACACTTAACAAATTCCTCTCCATCTAAAGCATTAACACTATGGCAGTCCCAGTCTATGTTTGGAAAAAGAACAAAGCAACAAAGAAAATTTACAGCCCAGGAACAGGGACTTCAGCCCTCTAAGCCTGAGCTGTCTAAACCTGTCGGTCAATTCCTAAGCGTCTGTATCCCTCTGCTCCCCACCTACTCATGCATCTGTCCAGATGCATCTTAAATGAATCTACCGTGCCTGCCTCTGTCATCTCTGCTGGCAACGTGCTCCAGACACCCACCACTCTGTGTGAAGTACTTGCTGTGTGTATCCCCCCTAAACTTTCCACCTCTCACCTTGAAAGAGTGACCTCTCGTTATTGAATTCTTAACCCTGGGGAAAAAAAGCTTGTCTCTATCCACCCTGTCTATACCCTTAATAATTTTATAAACCTCAATCAGGTCCCCCCTCAATCGCCTTTTTTCTAATGAAAACAAACCTAACCTACTCAACGTCTCTTCATAGCTTGAACCTGATCAGTCTATTATTCTTACAGATAACTGAGATCTCCTTACAAATTTGTTTCTCAATTTCCCTTTGACTGTTAGTGGGTCTATAAAACAAATACAAATACAATCTCAATAAGGTGATCATCAAATTTTGGTCTTCTTCCTATCAGAAAGATGTTGTGAAACTTGAAAGTGTTCAGAAAAGATTTACAAGGAAGTTGCTAGGGTTAGAGGATTTGAGCTATAGGGAGAGGCTGAACAGGCTGGGGCTGTTTTCCCTGGAGCGTCGGAGGCTGAAGGGTGACCTTATAGAGGCGTATAAAATAATGAGGAGCATGAATAGGATAAACAGACAAAGTTTTTTTCCCTGGGGTGGGGAAGTCCAGAACTAGACAGCATAGTTTTAGAGTGAGAGGGGAAAGATATAAAAGAGACCTAAGAGACAACATTTTCAAGCAGAGGGTAGTATGTGTATGGAATGAGCTGCCAGAGGAAGTGGTGAGGCTGGTATAATTGCAACATTTAAAAGGCATCTGGATGGGTATATGAATAGGAAGGGTTTGGAGGGATATGGGCCAGGTGCTGGCAGGTGGGACTAGACTGGGTTGGGATATCTGATCAGCATGGACGGGTTGGACTGAAGGGTCTGTTTCTGTGCTGTACATCTCTATGGCTCTATGAGATATGGTTTACAATAGAATCACAGAATTTTTCAGGACAGAGGGAAGATCATTGTGTCTGTACTGTTCATAAAACAGCGACCCAGCAAGTCCCACTCTCCAGCCTTATCTTTCCGTAGCCCTCTAAATTAATCACGTTCAAATATATATGTCACTTTCTATTGAAACATTTTAGAAATCTTCCTCCACCACTCTCCCAGGCAACAAATTCCAAAGCCTAGCAACTCTCTCAGTAAAGCAGTTTATCCTCATCTCACTCCTAGCTCTCTTGCTGACAACCTTGAAATTGTGATCCCTGGTTAGTGGCATGATGTGAAGGTGTCAGTGTTGGACAGGGGTAGACAAAGTCAGAAGTCACACAACACCAGGTTATAGTCTAACAGGTTTATTTTAAATGACAAGCTTTCAGAGCGCAACCCCTTCATCAGCTGAAGTTACTGACATACCAACTAGTGGAAACAGAATACCCTTCTTTACCCTGTCAAAATTGTTCATAATTTTGAACACCTCAATAATTTGGAATGCATGATCTGAAAAGGTGGTAGAACTTAATTCAGTAGCAGCTTTTGAAAGGAAATTGGTCATCAAAGTTTTTGCAGGACCATTATATTTATTTTAGGCCATTCTTTCATAAAAAGTCACAGAGAGAGAGAGATAGAGAGAGAGAGAGAGAAAGAAAGTCATGCAGTATAGAAATAGGCCCTTCACTCACCGTGTCTATGCCAGCCAACAAACACCAAACTACACTGATCCCATTTACCTGCACTTGGTCCTTAGCCTTCTTAAATGTTGTGAGAATATCTACCTCCACTACCCCCTCAGGCAGCATATTTCTACCATACATTTCTAGGGACTTACCATCCTTTCCATCTTAGACCTCCCAAAAGGCGTCACTTCACATTTAACCACTTTGCCAACTTGCTTTGGATCCAGTGGACACTTACCTTCTGGACCAGTCTTCCATGCAAGACCTTGTCAAAGACCTCACTGAAGTCCATGTAAACCATATCAATTACACTATACTCATCAATGTATCACATCAGCTTTTCAAAAACCTCAATTAAATTAGTGAGACAGGATATCCTTCTAACAAATCCATGTTGACTATCCCTGACCAAACCCCTTTCATTTTCAACTATTGCCTAATTCTCTCCTTCCAATAACTTCCCTACCACTGACATCAAACTAACTGGTCTATAATTACCTGGCTTATCTCTACTACCCTTCTTGAAGGAATCACATTCGCTATCCTCCAGTCATCTGGCACTTCACCTACGCATAGTGAAGTTTTAAATGTCTCTGTGAGGACCCGAGCAGGCTCCTCCTTTGCATTCTGTAGTAGCATGGGATACATCTCATCAGGACCAAGGGATTTCTGCATCTTTATGTTGTTATTCCAAATGCCTCATGTCCAATACGTCCATCTTATTAATTTTAACATATTCTAGAACCTCACCATTGCACCTGATATTGCTGGATACAATGTCTCTCTCCTCTGTGAACACAGATGAAAAATATTCATTTAAGACTTTATCTACATCCAATGGCTCCACACATAGGTTGTCCTTGTGCTCTCACACAGACCCTACTCTTTTTCTGGTAATCCTCTTAATATACTTATAAAAAAAAGCCTTGTGGTTTCATTAATCAGCCAAAGGTATTTCATGGCCCTTTACAATCCTGGTGTCCTTTATAAGCAATCCTCCATATTCTGTATAGTTTTGAAGGATCTTACTTGCTTTAAATGAGTTGTACCTAAACTTATGTACTCTTCTTTTTCTTCATCAAACTCTTGCATACCATGACATCTGGGATTCCCTGAAAATGCTGCCCTTGCCCTTCACTCTTGGAGGAATACGGGGTCCCTGAATTCTCACAGTACTACTTTTAAAAGACTCACACTTCCGCCTTGGGACCCTTCAACCACGCAGGGATCAATGTTGATTTCACCAGTTTCCTCATCTCCCCTCCCCATATCTTATCCCAGATCCAACCTTCCAACTCAGCACTGCCCTCTTGAATTGCCCCACCTGTCCATCTTCTTTCCCACCAATCCACTCCACCCTCTGTTCCAACCAATCATTATCATCCCCCACCCCACCCTGACCTTCATCTACCTCTCGCATTCCCAGCTACCTTCCCCCCAGCCTAACTCTCTCCCATTTATCTCTCAGCTCCCTTGGGCCTCCCCCACATTCCTGATAGAGTCATAGAGATGTACAGTATGGAAACAGACCCTTTGGTCCAACCCGTCCATGCTAACCAGATATACCAACCCAATCAAGTCCCACCTCTGCCAGCAGTTGGCCCATATCCTCCATACCATTCCTATTCATATACCCATCCAAATGCCTTTAAAATTTTGCAATTGTACCAACCTCCACCACTTCCTCTGGCAGCTCATTCCATACACGGACCACCCTCTGTGTGAAAAAGCTGTCCCTCAGGTTTCTTTTATATCTTTCCCCTCTCACCCTAAACCTATGCCCTCTAGTTCTGAACTCCCCAGCCCCAGGAAGAAAACTTTGTCTATCCTATCCATGCCCCTCATAATTTTGTAAACCTCTATAAGAGCTTCTGCTTGAAACATCGATGCTCCTGCTCCTTGGATGCTGCCTGACTGGCTGTGCTTTTCCAGCACCACACTTTGTGATTCTGATCTCCAGCATCTGCAGTCCTCACTTTCTCTTCGTATTAGGACACAAAGGGTAGTGGTAGGCTGTTTGAGTGACTGGAGGCCAGTGACTAGCAGTGTCCAACAAGGATCACTGAGACCTTCATTGCTGGTTTCCATATATAAATGATATCTATGAAAATGTAGGGGGGATGTGAAGCAAATTTGCAGGTGACATTAAAGCATTTGTAGATTGGTTAATTGTGAAGAAGATGGTTTAAGTTACAGGAAGATATAGATGGATTGGGCAGATGGGCAGACCAGTAGCAGATGGTATTTAACCTGAAAAGTGGAAGAAGAAACAAAATGAGGGTGTATTTAATGAATGGCAAGACACTAGGTAACTTAAAGGAACAGAGAGATCTTGGGTTAATTATTCACACACCCCTGAAGTCAATAGAGCACATAAATAGGATAATAAAGAAGGCATATGGGACACTTCCTTTCATCAATCATAGCGAAGAGTACAACAGCAAGGAGGTAATGTTAGAGTTGTACAGAACATTGGTCAGGCCACAGCTGGAGATGTATGCGCAGTTCTGGTCACCTCACTACAGGAAGGATGTAATAGAACTCAGGAGGTTCATCAGGATATTGCCTGGGATGGTGAAATGAGCTATAAAGAGAGACTTGATAGGCTTAGATTGTTTTCTCTACAACAGAGAAGACTGAAGGGAGATCTGAATGAGGTATATATGATTATGAGAGCTTTGAAAGCTAATGCTTCCAAATAAACCTATTAGACTATAATGTAGTGTTGTGAGATTTTTAACTTTGTCCACCCCAGTCAAACACCAGCTCCTCCAAATCAGAACACCAGAAAGTTAGAGTTTAACAAGTGACTGCCATTCGTACCATGTCTGAAATCTGTTGTTGCTACTCCTTGTGTTTGAAGATGAGGACAGACAAGTGGGAAATGAATTTTACAGTTTCGATGGGATTTAAAGACATTCTCAGGCAACTACAGAAAAGCCAATGCTTTCTATGAGTAAAACACAAGTAATTTAACAGCACTGACTGTATGGCATACTGCTGGGAAATTTAATTGGCTGGGAAGTACAGCGAGGAACAGTATCTTTGGGCAGTTAAAGGGCAATCAGAGAATCAGGGCTTTGTTTTACATGAAAATTCCTTCAGTCACCCTCCTACTTTTAAGATGTCTCCATATTTGTTTGGGTTCTGGTACTGACAAAGTGCTCCAGGGAATATAAAGTTTATCTCTAATCACAAATCATAGTGCAACAACACAGGATCACTTGCCTCACCTTCTAAAAAATCCATTTACTGTTTTAGAAACAATTGTAATCATCAAACTCCCCATTTTAAAGACGTGTAAATATGCAAAAATAAATAAATGCAGAAAACAGTATATAAATAGTCCAACTGGGGAAGGAGCCATACTCTACCTGGTACTGGGGAATGAATCCTACCAGGTGATCAAACGTTCAGTGGGGAGGGCATTTCAGAAACAGTAATAAGGATAAATTGGTGTTTTGAAAAACATTAAGGTACACAGATCGCAGGGACCTGATGGGAATGATCTCAGAATGCTGAGCGAGGCAGGTGAGGAAGTTGCAGGGCTTGTAAAAATCTCTGTGTCCTCTTTCGCCACAGGAGGACTGGAGAATAGCCAACATTGTTTCTTTGTTTCAGAAGGGAAACAGGGATAATCTAGGAAATTACAGACTGGTGAGCCTTATGTCAGTGGTAGGGAAATTATTGGAGAAGATTCTTAGGGACAGGATTCACTCACATTTGGGAAAATATGGACTTATTAGTGATAAGCAGTATAGCTTTGTGCAGGGAAGGCTGTGTCACAAATTTGATTTGAGTTTCTTGAGGAATTGACAAAGATGATTGATGAGGTCAGGGCAATGGATGTTTTCTACATGGACTTTAATAAGGCCTTTGACAAGGTCCCTTATAATCAGTATCACATGGTGATGTCACATGGGATCCGCAGTAGGCTGGTAAGATAGATAGAGAAGTAGTTTGGTCGTAGAAGACAGAGTGTAGCAGTGGAAGGGTGTTTTTCTGGCTGGAGATCTATGACCTGTACTGTTCTGCCGGGATCAGTGTTGGAACCCCTGTTGTTTGCAGTGCATATAAAGTGAGAGTATAGGTGGTCTGATGAGTAAGTTTGTGGATGACACAAAGATCAGAGGAGGATTAGAGCTGAAAATGTGTTGCTGGAAAAGCGCAGCAGGTCAGGCAGCATCCAAGGAACAGGAAATTCGATGTTTCGGGCATAAGCCCTTCATCAGGAAAGGACTGATCCTGATGAAGGGCTTATGCCCGAAACATCAATTCTCCTGCTCCTTGGATGCTGCATGACCTGCTGCGCTTTTCCAGCAACACATTTTCAGCTCTGATCTCCAGCATCAGCAGTCCTCACTTTTTCCTAGTGAGAAAGATTACCAAAGGATACAGCAGGATATTAATAAGCTGGAGCCTTAGGTGGGAAATGGCAAGTGGAATTTAATTTAGACAAATGAGTGATGCATTTTGGAAGCTCTAATGCAGTAAGGAAGTATACAGTAAATGGCAGAACCCTCAGTTGCATCAACACAAAACGTGATGTATATATACAGAGAACAGTTTCCTGAAAGTGGCAACACAAATGGATAAGTTGGTCAAGAAGGTGTATGGCATTATCAGTTGGAGTATAGTGCACAAACATTGGTAAGTCATGTTGCAACTGTATAGAATTTTAGTTTGGCCACTTTGGAGTATTGTATACAGTTCTTGTCGGGCACACGATCAGAATATATGGAGATTCTGGAGAGAATACAGAAATGGTTGATCAAAATGTTGTCCGGTCTGGACGGCATTGATTGGACAAACTTGGATTGTTTTCACTTGAAATTCGATGGATAAGGGGAGACCTGGTAGAAATTTACAAAATTACGAGGCATGGAGGGAATGGGTAGTCAGGATCTTTCTTCCATGGTAGAAATTTCAAATACGAGGGAACATAGGTTTAAGATAAAAGATGATAAGATTAAAGAAGAGGCAAGAGGCAATGCTTTTATACAGAGGGTGGTAAGTGCCTGGAAAGTGTTGCCAGAGGAGGTGATGGAGGCAGATACAAAGCAACATTTAAGATGCATCTTGACAGATAATATGAATGGGCAGGGAACAGAGGGAAATGAACAATGTAAGGCAAAAGGTTTTTAATTTAGAAAGGCATCATGTGTTGGCACAGTCTTGATGGCTTAAGGACCTGTTCATATGTTGTACTCTTCATTATCCCTTAAGGCATCAGTGATGTGCCTAATGCAACTATGGGCTGCAGATTGTAAGATCCTTCATGTGTTGTCTTGCAAAGACCTGAATGTGGTCAGGGTTTCTCAAGATGTTGAGAATGTTTAGAGTTCTGCATTGCATCAAATATATTCAAGAGTTGGATTAATGCATTTTCGGACAGTAAGAGAATAAATTGATGGGGGATTTGGCTGGAAATGTAGAAGTGCAGCCATGATCTTACTGAATGATGCAGCAGATTTGAGAGATTCTACAGTCTGCAGATCCTACTTCTTAGTTTTGTAACACTTATTCAGTAAACACTTGAAGAATGAAAACATTAAAGAAAAGTGTTGTTACAGTCAAGAGGTAAAGGTGAATTGATGTTTTGATTTTTGTTCTCAATCTCCTGCCTGTAAGCAGAAGGCTTTTTTTAAATTAACCTTTCCTATTTCTTTTCCCTTTTTAAATAGTCTTTGGCTTGTTTCGTTCAAACAAAATTGTGTTTGTGAAGTCCAATTTTTAAATGACCCACAATCAAATCTCTTTAGTGTTAAAACAAAAGAATAATTTGTTCATGCGCTTTAATTTGGGGATAATTGTCATCATGCACAATCGCACACACAAGCATACAAGGAACTGAAAAAACAAATGGAAAAGAAATAATTTAGGACAGGAACAATTTAAAAATTTAAACATTGATTCTGGATTTTTACTGAATCTAGAAAGTCAGGGATTAGTTTGGGTTCCTTTCTGTGAAATTTGAAGTTAAGATAGATGTTGTTAGCTGAAGTTGCAAATTTTTTTTAAAAATTGATGAAGACGCAATGAGATTATATCTAAGTTTCCAGAGGTTGCAGAATTTCTTTTGAATGAAATTCATGGAGTTCTAGCTTCTGAATGCTGCTTAGACTCCATCCCATTGTGATAGATTATGAAGACCCATTAGCCATTTCTAATTCATTAACCTGTCCTGACTTACTGACCAAGAAAGGGAGATAAAATCAAGAAATAAAATTCATCAGTGTTAGGAGGAAAGTGCTGTCACATCACATAAAAGCACATCACTTTAATCGTGATCTTCTTCAGCCAGACAACAAAAATTACAGATGAGTTTAAACTTGACTATGGCTTTGAAATTGTTGGATTTGATATGATTTGACGATTATTGTCACATGTACTTAGATATAGTGAAAAGTTTTATCTTGCGTGCAGTATAGGCAGATCATACCACACAAAGTGCACTAGGGTAATAGAGCAGAGTGAAGGATACAATGTTACAACTGCAGAGTAGATGCACAAACAGCAACATCAACATTAAATTTAAATTTTGAGAGGGCCATTCAGAAGTCTAATAACAGTTAGAAAGAAGCTGTTGTTGAACCTATTCTTAGATGTATACAAACTTGTATATCTTCTGCCCAGTGGAAGAGGGTGGAATAGAGGATAACCGGGATGGGATGGGTCTTTGATGATGTTGGCTGCCTTCCCAAGGCAGTGAGAAGTATCAATAGAGTCAATGGATGGAAGAGTGGCTTGTGTGATTGTCTGGACTGTGTTCATCCTATAGTCCATCAAAATTCTATGCAACAGTTATCAGACATTAATCAATAAGCCAATGAGCCTCTAGGTCTGAATTTTGGAGACTTGGGAGGGAGGTAGAGAGAGAGAGACAGACACAATGAAGAGAGGCAGAGCGAGAGTGGCAGAGTGATAGAGAGATGTAGAGAGATAGAGTGAGAGCCAGAGACCTGGAAAGAGAGTCAGAGTGAGAGTCAATGACAGAGAGAGAGAGAGAGAGAGAGAGACCAACAGGGAGTGGGAGATAGAAGACAAAAAACAGATAGGGAGACAGAAAGAAATACACACACACAGTCAGAGTGAGAAAAAGACACAACCTTCCAAGTCAGAAAGTTATGAAATTAACTCTCGCTCCAGGTAAACAAGCTGAGAGTTCCTATGGAATTCCTTTTGAATGCAAGGTGAGCTGGCATTAAACCCACATCCTCAGTGCAACTAATTGGTTGTCATAGTAGACAGCTGTGATTCTGGTCCAAAACCTGTCCACATGGAAATGGATAAGGTATTGGGAACAACCCCTTAAACAATGAGTTGTTCACTTTGATAGGAGGAACAGAGTATTTCTTAAATGGTGAAAGACTGAAAATTGTTAATATCCAAAGGGACCTGTGTCTTTCTTCATCAGTCACTAAACACTAAAATGCAGGTGCAGCCAGCAATTAAGAAAGGAAATGACATGTTGGTCTTTTATGCGAGAGGACTTAATTAATAATATTTCAATTATAGAAACCCTAGGTGAGACCACACATGGAGCACTGAGTGCAGTTTTAGGCCACTTTCCAAAGGAAGGATAGAGTGAAGATAAATGGAGTGCAGAAACATTTACTAGACAGATTCCAAGGGTGGTGAGACTGTCTGAGGAGGAAATAATGAGGAGACTGGGCTTGTATTCTCTAGGGTTCAGAAAAATGAAAGGTTATTGGATTGAAACTCACAAATTCTTTTAAGGGCAGTCAGGGTGTATGAAGAAAGGATGTTTCTGTGTTTTGTAGAGTCGGGATGATTGGGGGTTGAAATGGTGTTTGGAGCAAGGGGATGCAATTCAAAATAAAGAGCAAGCCATGTTGGAAACATGGAGGCATTCTTTTTATTCAGACAGCAGTGAATCATTACAGAATGATAGATTTGTAGCTACTGCTAGTATTAAGGGAGATGGGGGATATTGTGGAAAAATGTGTTGAAGCAGGTGATCAGCCATGATGTCAGAGCAGGTTCAATGAGCTGAATGGCCTGTTCCCGCTTCTGTTGCTGTGTATAACATGAGAAGAAATGAGTTGTTTCATGTGATGATAACATGGAAGAGAAAGAAAAAGAATGCCCAATATGACTTAACTCTGCACAACTTTGTGAATGATAGTTCCTTTTCTACTTCTTATTGTAGCATTATTCCTGGTGTAACTCAAAGCTTTTGACAGTGAAATATTGACCTAACTGGATGCATTCTGTTCAGATGAGTCGGGATGTTGACATAGATATATGCATACATTGCAAAGATTTCTCATGAATATAATGGTCTTAATGTCATTGGTTACAAATTTAGCAATGAGATAGCTTGCATCTAAACCCTTACAGTTGCTGGTACTACCATTAGCTTTTAGTGTCTATTTCTCGGGAATCTTGGGCAGATGGCAACAGCAGGTATTTGGTCCAATAAATGTGGAACAAACATTATTTTGGCTCCATTTAGAAACCTGCCTTTAATGAGCCTGGCAATTCTTGCAATCTGCTCTATTTGGACATTGTCAACTATCTCAGCTGCTGGTGACCAGGCATAAGTTTTAAAGAAAGTTCTGATTTAATGAAGCACATCCACCTCGGGTTGATGGGGGTCCTCCAAATCCATTGATAGGCAGCCATTGGTGTCGTGATTGGCACTTCTTTCAGCCAATTCCAATTACCACCCCACTCTCAGGATTTGCCAATAGGCTCATGCCAGCACAGAGTTGAAGTCATCATGAAATGTGAGCCGTCTGTGAAGGCATAACAAAAACTAGCTTCCTGATCTAGGATTGCTAATAAGATCTGAGCAGTGATTATCATTAATCGTCCGACCTTGTATTGAAGAAGGGGTCAGATTTGTTTCTGCTTCTGCATTTAGTGTGTTGCATCTGCAAATTGCATGTTGTATTTGAGGTTTAGAAAACAGAAAGGCCCCAGCCAAGTTTTTGACTTAAGTCAGTCCTACACAATGGGTGAGATGAAAGTGACTAATTTTGGCTCACCAAGATATAGTCCAAGACTGCCAACAGCGATTGAGAGAATAGAGTAGAAATTACTCCTACTCGCTTTAAACATGACACATGCAGGCAGCAGATCAATTGGCTTTTGTTCCCTTATAATCTGATATATGCAAGCGGACTATAGTGTGACACAATACATTGGATACCAAAGTGGTAGCCAATCTTATTTAATGGTGGAGCAATCATAGGAGAAAGTGGGCAAAATAGAACGTGATTAGAGTGACCAACATCCTTCAGGAATGTTGGAATTGTGAATAGCATGTAACTTTTAATACTTAATTATATAATCTATTCTGATTAGGTGATCACTGAAAGCTCCAAACTATCAGTTGGCTGTTTCAGACTATCAAATAATGTGAGTATATGATGTTTAAAAGTAGCAACACTTAGATGGGTTCAAATGACAACAAATATCACAAAGGAAATTAGACTGAAGTGGCTTAATCTCACATGAATACAGCAGCCTGTGAAAAGCTACAAATACTATCAAATGCTGCCTTTTTTAATAGTATGTATACAAAGTTTCTTACTGCTTCTCCATTTGGAAGTTTCCTATCAACTTCTGAAATTACCATCTGATTCATTCATTGTTTTGGTAACGGAACCCTCCTATGCAGCTTCAAAAGTGGGATATGAAAGAGGCTGCTTCACCAATTTTCTTGTACTTTTCACAACTTAGACATGGAAAATCATCATTTTGAATGCAATTTTCATTGAGCTAGAGTCCTTATTGCAGAGATGAAGACTATTTCACCCAGTGTCCATGCTGACTATGGACCAATTCTCAGTGCCTATTTAATATCCTTTTGAAATCATGTCTTGTTTCTGTTTCTACCACTCAGGTTACATCTCCACCTTGGTGGACTTTGCTGCTTTATTCACTTTTCTGCTTTTGGTATAGGTGGGCAAAACTGAAGGTTCTCGTGACATTGTGCTTATTCATGTCTCCCTACCTAATGTAAACAGTTCATATATGTTCATCATCTTGCACTGATATGGTATCCAAATGTCATCTGTCTCATTCATCCAGGGCCTGGTCTTGGCATTTCTACATGTTGACAGTGGTGGTGTGCTGTCACTGAGCTGTTCACTCAGCAAAGGATCCCAGGAAATGCTGATAAAGGTGGCAAAGTACAAAGTCTTCAACCTGGCAGAATACACTCCAGAAAATGCCCACAGCATTAATCGGACAATCCTGACAGCACATTCCCCTCACAGCTGACTAGAACTCTATACAATTATAAAAATGCCTTACCTTCCTTCCAGCCAATGGGACTTTGCTACACTGCATACTGAAAAAACTGGTGTGTACTTTTCATAATTTTTTTTTCATGGATGTGAATGTCGCTAGTTAGGTCAGCTTTAGAGAAGGTGGTAGTGTCGGAGCAGTGCAGCAGAAATACCTGGCCTACAAAAAGGAAGATTCAAAAATCTCCTTTTCTCTGTCCTGAGTGCAGCTGTGTCAGAAAGTCTCCAGTAACAGCTCGCTGACTATCTCCACAAATTGTACGTTGAATAAGAAAATGAAAATTTTCAGAAACACTGGAAAGATGAACTCTGATCCTGTGAATGAAAGACTGAACAGTGGTGTGTGACCAACTTTGTGTCATCATCAAAGGACTCAAAAAAAACAACTCATTAAATTGTGTTCTAACTAGTATGATCTAACTGCAGTTTCCTGATACGTTTTTTCCCTTTTCCTTACTTCATATCCATGTCTTGTCTGTCTTACATGTCTGTCTGCATGTGAAAGGGAGAATTTAAGAAGGGATAGAGGTAAATTATAGAATTATAGAATTATTGAGTCGGCAAATTATTTTTCTTTTGACACTGATTAAAGATAATTTGTTCATAATACAGGTAGTCCCGAGTTGTGAACAGGTTCCATTCTGTTCTGAAGTCAATTTGTACACAAGCCGCCACACAATGCAGGACATTGTGAAGCAAGTGTGTGTAAGTACAGGAAATGTTGGGTCTATAAAATTACACCCATGTATCAGATTGTGATTGTGAGTTTTTTAGTTTATTCATTTGTATGATATGGACATTTCTGGCTGGCCAGCATTTATTGCCAGTCTCTAGTTGCCCTTGAGAAGGTAGTAGTAAGCTGCCTTCTTGAACCATAGCAGTCTACCTGCTTTGGGTTGACCCACAATGTCACTAGGGAGCGAATTCCAGGATTTTGATCCAGAGATAGTGAAGAAATAGCGATATATTTCCAAGTCAGAATGGTGTGAGGCTTGGAGGGGAGCTTGAAGGTGGTGGTGTTCCCATGTATCTGCTGCCCTTGTCCTTTTTAGATGAAACTGATTATGGGTTTGGAAAGTGAAGTCTGAGGATCTTTGGTGAATTTCTGCAGTGCATCTTGTATGAGCATTCCTAAGTTGGACATTCATAAATCAGGCCCCCATTTAAATTGTTATTTTCTTGTTGAGTACATAAACCTACTGTGCATTTAAAAAAAATCTTAAGAAGACAATTCAGTAGAATTAAGCAAATTTGATGATTTCATCAAATTTTCACATTCGTCATGACTTTGAGCTTCACTGAATTATGACACTGGCAGGTCCTGAAACAGGTCATGGCTGGGTTCTGGGTAACAATAACAATTATATTCTTCCTTATGCCTACACAAACCATAGCTTCATTGATAAATAAAATACAGCTTTTAAAACAATTTGTGATTTCTCTTCCTGTCTCATGGACAAAACATATCCACCCAAATTCAGGGGCCTGATATATCAAAGGCCATTGAAATCATGATCTCTAGCTGTCCAAGATATGCTATACATAGGTAAGAATGCAAAGTGCTCTTGTTCATCTCATCCTTCCCATCTCTCCCGTGGAAGATCCTCACAGTAGATCTGTTTGTCTTCAAGGTTATGTCCTTCCTCATCGTCACTCACTTTTATTCCCAATGGCTGGACCAGCGACTATATAGCCCCACACTGAAAACAGTTGTCACTATGCTTGGAGATTTTTGTCACATATGTATTTCTGAAACAGTCACAGATTTATACAGCATAGAAACAGACCCTTTGGTTCAACCAGTCCATGCTGAATATAATCCCAAACCACCTGCCTGCTCCTGGCGATATCCCTCAAATTCTTTCTTATTCATGTACTTATCCAAACATCTTTTAAACATTGTAATTGTATCCACATGCATTGTTTGGGTTACATAATTGTAACCTTTGTAAGGATTCTATGGAAGCGTAGAAAGAGATTGCTGCTCCTCTGGCAATGATCTTTGCATCCTCACTCTCTACAGGAGTAGACCAGATGATTTGAGGGAGGTGAATGTTGTTCCTCTGTTCAAGAACGGAATGGGGAAATCCCTGGGAATTACAGACCAGTCAGTCTTACATCTGTGGTAAGCAAAGTACTGGAAAGGATTCTGAGAGATCGGATTTATGATGATTTGATTAAAGATAGTCAGCATGGCTTGGTGATGGGCAGGTCTTGCCTCACAAGCCTGATTGAATTCTTTGAGGATGTGGCGAGACAAGTTGATGAACGTCGTGTAGTGGATGTAGTATATGTGGATTACAGTAAAGCATTTGATAAAGTTCCCCACAATAAGCTCATGCAGAAAGTTAGGAGGTGTGTGATACAGGGAAATTTAGCTGTCTGGATACAGAATTGGCTGGCCAAAAGAAGACAGTGAGTGGTAGTGGGTTGAAAGTATTCCACCTGGAAGTTGGTCACAAGTGGTGTCCTGCAGGGATTTGTCTTTTGTCTTCTCCTCTTTGCAGTTTTTATAAATGACTTGGATGAAAAAGTGGAAGGGTAGGTTAGTAAGTTTGATGATGACACAAAGGTCGATGATGTTGTAGATAGTATTGAGGTCTGTTGCAGGCCAAATGAGGACATTGACAGGATGCAGAGCTGGGCTAAGAAATGACAGATGGAGTTCAACCTGGATAAATGCAAAGTGATTCATTATGGAAGGTCGAATTTGAATGCTGAATACAGGGTTAAAGAAAGGATTCTCGGCAGTGTGGTGGAACAGCAGGATCTTGGGGTCCCGTACGTAGATTCCTCAAAGTTGCCACCCAAGTTGATAGGGTTGTTAAGAAGATATATGGTATTTTGGCTTTCATTAACAGGGGGATTGAGTTTAAGAACCACGAGGTTTTGCTGCAGCTCTATAAAACCCTGGTTAGACCACACTTGGAATACTGTGTCCAGTTCTGCTCGCCTCATTATAGGAAGGATGTAAATACTTTTGAGAAGGTAAGAGAAGATTTACCAGGATGCTGCCTGGATTGGAGAGCTTGTCTTGTGAAGAGAGGTTGAGTCAATGAGGGCTTTTCACACTGAAGAGAATGAAGAGAGGTGACCTGATAGAGGTGAACAAGGTAATGAGAGGTATAGATAGAGTAGATAGCCAGAGATTATTCTCCAGGGTAGAAATGAGTGTCATGAGAGTTCATGTGTTTAAGGTGATTGGAGGAAAGTATAGGGGAGCTGTCAGAGGTAGTTTCTTTACGCAGAGAGTGGTGGGTGCGTGGAATGCACTGCCAGCAGCGGGAGTAGAGTCAGAAACATTAAGGACATTTAAATGATGCTTGACAAGCACATGGACGGCTTTAAATTGAGGGGTGTGTCAGTTAGGTTGATCTTGGATTAAGATAAATGGTCAGCACAACATCATAGGTCGAAGAGCCTGTATTGTCTTGATAAAAACCTCCTCAGGAAGTTCATTCCACATTTGAAGACTCATGTCTTTTTAAAATCTCTCTCCACTCACCTTAAAAATCTGCCCCTTCATCTTGAAATACTTGTATCAGTCCTATGAGTATAGGAGTTGGGAAGGCATATGGAGTCTCTATAGGACATTGGTGAGGCCTCTTCTGAAATACTGTGTCAAGTTCAGGTTGCCCAGTTGCAGGAAGGATATGGTTCAGAAGAGATTTTGCCAGGTATGGAAGGTTTCAGTTGTAAAGAAAGGCAAGGTAGGCTGGGACTTTTTTCACTGGAGCATAGGAGGTTGAGAGGCAATCTTATGGAAGTTCATAAATAGTGAAGGGTACAGTTCATCTCAGACTTCAGCATACGCTAACAACTGTTTCAAACACATCACTGAATCATACTGTTTTGAGCATGCTACTAGCTCACCTCAACGTACATGAGTTTGTGGTGAGGCAGACAGGTTGTATAAAAAAAAATCAATATTGTCCTAGCTTTGCTTAATTATCATTCCACAACTTTACACAATAGTTATGATCAATCAGAGCTCCTGAGGAGTGGGAGGTTGTGTAATTGTCTCACAAATCTCCCACATATTCTACAAACGAGTTGCATAGAGATTGAATTGAATCTGGAATTGCTAACATTCTGGGACTCCGTCTGGAAATGGGACCAATGCACAGAGGACAACACAGAAAGAAATAAGAGAGGAAGAAGATTAAATATGACGGTAAACTAGCCAATAACATTAGATACCTGAAGAAACTCTTGCAATCTTTCCTGAAGGGCAAAAGAGAGGCAAAAGTGGACATTGGGCCACTGGAAAAAGTGCTGGAGAAATAATAATGGGGAACAAAGAAATGGCTGAGGAACTGAATAAGTGTTTTGAGTCAGTTTTCATGATGGAAGAACAAGTAATATCCCAGAAATTCAAGAGAGTCAGGGGCAGAAATGAATACATGGCCATCACCAAGAAGAAGGTGCTAGAAAATCTGGAAGGTCTGAAAGTGAGAAATCACCTGAACCAGATAGGTTCCACCTTGGAGTTCTGAAGGAGACAGCTGAAGAGATAGTGGAGGTTTTAATAGTGATCTTTCAGGTATCACTGGAGTCAAGGAGGATCCCAGAGACTAGAAAATTGCTAGTGTAATCCTCCTGTTTAAGAAAGGAGTAAAGCAAAAGATGAGAAATTATAAGCTGATTAGTCTGACTTTGGAGTCCATTGTGAAGGATGAGATTTCTGAATACTTGGACGTGTATGGTAAAACAGGGCAAAGTCAGCATGGTTTCGTCAAGAGGAGGTCATGTCTGACAAATCTGTTAGAATGTTTTGAGGAGGTAATGAGCAAATTAGATCAAGGAGAGCCAATGGATGTCACTTAACTGGATTTCCACAAAGCCTTTGATAAGGTGCGGGATAAAAAGTTGGCTGTCTGACAGAAGATAGAGAGTGGGGATAAAAGGGTCCTTCTCAGGATGGAAGCTAATGACTAGTTGTGTTCCACAAGAATCAGTTGGTACTGCAACTTTTCACTTTATACAATAATGATCTAGATAAAGGAACAGAGAACATTCTGGCTAAATTTGCAGATTATAGAAAGATAGGTGGAGAGGGATGTATTGAGGAGGTTGCAGAAATATTTAGACAGGTTAGGAGACTGGGCAAAGAAGTGGCAGATGAAATACAATGTAGGAAAGTATGAGGCCTTGCAGTTTGGTCGATTTTCTGAGGCATGGTCGATTTTCTGAATGGGGAGAAAATTCAGAAGCCTGAACTGAAAAGTGCCTTGGGAGTCTGAGTCCAGTTTTCTCTGAAGGTAACTTGCAGGTTGAGTAAATAGTTAGGAAGTAAAATACAATGTTGTCTTCATCTCAAGAGGACTAGAATATAAAAGCAGGGATGTACTTCTGAAGCTTTATGAGACTCTGGTCAGACTACATTTCGAGTATTGTAAGCAATTTTGGGTCCCATACTTCAGGAAGGATACATTGGCCCTGGAGCAGGTTCATGAGAATGATTCCAGGAATGAAAGGCTTAACATATGAGGAATATTTGAAGACTCTTGGACTATATTTGGTGGAGTTTAGAAGGATGAGGGGGGATCTGATTAAAACTTACAGTATACTGAATAGCCTGGACAGAGTGGACATTGGGAGGATGTTTCCATTGGCAGTAGAAACAAGGACCCAGGGGAATGAGCATAGAGCAAAGGGAAGACCCTTTAAAATAGAGATAAGGAGAAACCTTTTAGCCAGAGAGTGGTGAATCTGTGGAATTCATTGCCACAGAAGGCTGTGGAGGCCATGTCATTGAGTATATTTAAAACAGAGACTAATAGTTCTTGATTGCCAAGGAGATCAAATATTGTGGAGAGAAATCAGGAAAATGGGGTTGAAAAACATATCAACCATTTTTGAATGACAGAGCTGACCCTATGGGCTGAATGGCCTAATTTCTGCTCCTATGTCTTATGGTCATGGAAATAATTCATGGGTAGACCAAATATGGGGACAAGTGTAGTACATGGGGCAAATTGTTACATGCTAAAAGCTAGACTGTATCATCAGTGATATCAGATGTTATCAGATCACTTATAAGTAGGACCTGAGGAGGTTTTAATGTGATCTTACTTAACCATGTCTCTATACCCTGTATAAAACAGTAATAGTTTGTGCTAGTATTTAGTCTTCATCTTTCTCAAGCATTCATAACCTGTTGTCAAATTTATACAGTAGATATTATTTTATGAAGAGGCAATGTGCTCTTTATTTTACTGACAGATGAGATTCTGCTGATTGACTCACTGATTGATTTAACTTGGCTGAGGCTGCCATTCTGATTCAAAGCTTGAAAAATGGCTTCAGTAATACAACAATGAATAAGCAATCTGTTGGTTGCTACAAATGCTATAGTGGGGCTGCCTCACATTTTTGCCTTTTGGCAGCATAAGTTGCTTTGAATGAAATATTGAAGATTCAGATGAGAGGGCATGCATATCAGGCACATGGGTTAAAACAGCACCAGACATAGCAGTGGACATGGGTTGGATGGTGATCAAAAGGTAACCAGCCTGTCATAATTTACTACATGTGGGTCAAGACTATCAGTATATCAGATTGTCAGGACGCAAACAGATAAAACAGCCAATTTACCAATCTCTGTCTAAAATCCATTCACAGTGACAGAGTATCCGGCCTAAAGTTCCACACCCAACAATGATTTAACTCTGCAGGACTGAGAGGTATGATTGCTTAGATTTGCATCAAGCTAATTAATATTAAGCAATCAGACAGTTTTACACTGGTATTTTTGTCAGTATCATTTGAAGCAAGTCGGTGAATTCAGAAGGAAATTTCTGACTGCCTTTTAAAATGGCCACTTGGCAGAAAGATGGATACAAATAACTAGTGAAAAAAGGGATTAAATAAACAAGAAAAAATGGAAGAAATACTCAGCCGATCTGACCGCATCTGTGGAACATCAACATTTGATGATAGGTCACAGAACCGAAATGGTAACACAGTGAAGTTTGATATTCTACCTTGAGGGGAGTTTGGAAATGGAGAGGCATTCAATCAGGCTAGAAGTTGTTGGATGGGGATGTCTACGCTTTTCCATTTGTGCCTTGATTAATTGCTTGGCAGAATTGATCATGCACAGAAATGAATCCTTAAGGATTTAACCAGACATTGGCAGGATAAATAAGGAGGCTAAAAAGGAAACAAATTCTAGCCAATGACCCTCCATCCCACAATCCACATCACATTCTCATTCACCTGTAGTCTGGGTTCCCTTATTGGCCTTTGGCCTCCAGGGAAGAATTAAGGTAGACAAGCCCTCAAGACCTGATGGATCCAACCCAGAACATTGATGGATATCTATAACACCACGGCCTGGCATAGTCCTCACTCTAACATTACCATGAAGCCAGGGGACCAACCTTAGTTTTAATAAGGGTTGTAGAAGAGCATGCTAAAAGCAACACGAGATATTTCTAAAAATGAACTATCAATTCTGATGAAGTTAAAATCTGAAAAAAATGGAAGAAGCACGAGATTGAAGAATGTGGATGACCCACAGTGAGAAAAGCTCTGCAATCCTACTGCACCCAGTTTTGAATGACGACAAGGGAGGTCTCGATGGAGATTGCCACCATCAATGATGCAAAGCCCAGAAAGTTAATACAAATGTAAGACTGAAGTGAATGCAATGATCTCCAATCAGAAGAGCAAGCAAATCAGAGCTTCTTCCTTCAGCCCCTGGTGTCACTGAAGCCAGTCTTTATCCAATCCCACATAATCAATGTGGTATCAAGGAACAACCATAGCAAAGGTAATGGATGCTGACAACATCTTGGCTGCAATACTGAAGACTTGTGCTTCAGTCTAGATGCACTTCTAGCCAAGTTATTCAATATGCCACAATGCTGGCATCGACCCAACATTGTGGAAAACTGCCAATGTATGTCATGTGCACAAAAATGACAAGTGCACACTCGCCAGTTATTACACCGTCAGCCAACTTTCAATGATGAACAAAGTGATGAAAGGTGTTTTCAACATTGATGCAAGCAGCAGTCACTTCCCAGTTAACATAGTCACTGCTGCTCAGTTCTCATTCTGCCAGGATCACTGATCTTCAGATCTCATTGTAACCTTAGTCCAAACATATGGAGAACAGCTGAATTCCAGAACTGATGTGAGTTTGAATGCCCTTAACATCAAGGCTGCACTTGGCCAAATGTAGAATCAAAGAACCCTGGCAAAAATCAAAATCAAGGGAATTGAAAAAACTTCCCAAATGCTGGAAAATTACTGAGCAGAAATGGAGTTGGTTCCAATTGTTGGAGACCAATTATCTCAGCCCCGAGAGTCAATGTTCAACAGTTGCTTCATTGACGACCTTCACTTCATTATAATGTCAGAAGTGGGAATGTTTACTAATACTTTCATAATGATCAGTTCCATTTATACCTACTGAAAAATGAAGCAATCATCATGAAGCAAGACCAAGAAAAAAAAATCAGGCTTGGAGTGATAAGTGGCAAGTAACATTTGTTTCACACAAATTTGGTTGAAGGTAATCTAAGTTTGTTAAATATATTTCAGCTGCATGACACTGTAACCTTTTGCTACAAAATTTTGTATCTTAGGTCCTGCTCCACAACCACCTGATGAAGAAACAGCTCTTCAAAATCTAATGCTTCCAAATAAACCGGTTGGACCATAACCTGGTGTTGTGTGATTTTTAACTTTGTTTCACACCAGTCGCAAAAGAGAGTATAACCGTAACTCCTTGATATTCAATGCCACTACCATCATTACATTCAACAGTATTATCATCATGATTACCATTGATCAGAAACTTTAAAGGATCAGCCATAGAATTCCTACAAAAATACAGCACGTCATGTTTTGGCAACTCTGCGGCAATTTAATCAAATACTGACTCGCCAAAGTCTGCCTGTCATTTACAAGGCATGTCAGGAGTGTGATCAAATATTCTCCTCTTGCATGCATGAGTGTAGCTTCAATAGCATCCAAGAAGCTCAACAAAATTCAGGTTAAGGCACCCTAATCTACAAAATTAAACATCCATGACATCAAAGACTCATCAAAAGTAGCTGCAGTGTGTGACATCTATGAAATACACCAGGAATGAGGTTTTCCTGAGAGCCCAGATATTGCTTGATAGTTCTTTTTCATTGACTAATCTTTTGTCAATTCCGTAACATCATTTTACAAAAGATAAAGAGGTTTAAGCATGTACATGGTATGCTATTACTAATTAAATGATTTGGTTGTTCTGGAATAAGTTTTTTTTAAACAATGCAGTTATAAATTAACACTTTTAAACTTGCTTTTCACAAATGCTATTGCTGCTGTACAGTTCATTGGTTCTACACAATGTACACTGGGTAAATGGAAATGCTACAGTATGGCATGGAAGCATATGGGTTAGTGAGAGGTATGTGAGAGTGGCTTGGCATGGAGGGTGAAAGGCCATAGGAGATGGGTAAGGTACAGCTTGGAATAGAGATATAAGGGACATGGGGGTTGGTGGAGAGGTCAATGGTCCAAGCTATGAATTTTCCCAAAAAATACATTGTTAGACCTGTTGAAGGCTTCCCTGCATTTTCAGACCTTAGCATGCTCAAAGGTAGAAGACAGAGGGTGGTGTTGATGGAGGGTTGATTTTCAAACTGGAGACCTGTTTGCAGTGGTGTGCCACAAGGACCAGTGCTGAGTCCACTGCTTTTCATCATTTATATAAATGTTTGGATGTAAACATAGAAGGTATGATTGGAAGGTTTGCAGATGACACCAAGATTGGAGGTGAACAGTGGAGAACGTTACCTCTGAGTATTCTGGGATCTTGATCAGATGGAACAATGGGCTGAGGAGTGGCAGATGGATTTTAATTTAGACAAATGGGAAATGTCTCATTTTGGACAGGCAAAGAAGGCGTCAGGTATGCTTTCCTTCATTGGTCAGTGCATTGAGTATAGGAGTTACGAGGTTACGCAGCTGTACAGGCCATTGGTTAGGCCACTTTTGAAATGCTGCTTTCAATTCTGGTCTCCCTGTTTGAGGAAGGACGTTGTGAAATTTGAAAGTGTTCAGAAAAGACTTACAAAGATGTTGTTAGGGCTGGGGTGTAAGAGCTTTAGGAAGAGCTTGAATAGGCTGGGGCTATTTTTCCTGAAGCATCGGAGGCTGAGGGGTGATCTTATTGAGATTTATAAAATCATGAGGAGAGTGGAAATGGTGGATCGCCAAGGTCTATTCCCCAAGCAGCGAAAAATCATAATGGTGTGTTACTTCCCTGGTGCCAGAATCAAGGATGTCTCAGAAAGGATGCAGAATGATCTCATGGGGGAGAGGCTCCAGCAAGAGGTCATTGTCCACATTGGAACCAATGACACAGGAAAGAAAGAGGTTGAGAGTCTGAAGAGAGAATACAAAGAGTTAGGCAGGAATTTAAAAAGGAGGTCCTCGAGAGTAGTAATATCTTGATTACTCCTGGTGCTATGAGCTAGTGAGAGCAGGAATAGGAGGATAGAGCAGATGAATGCATGGCTGAGGTGCTGGTGTATGGGAGAAGGATTCACATTTTTGGATCATTGGAATCTTCTCTGGAGTAGAAGTGACCTGTACAAGAAGGACGGATTGCACCTAAATTGGAAGGGGACTAATATACTGGCAGGCAAATTTGCTAGAGCTGCTCGGGAGGATTTAAACAAGTAAGGTGGGGGGGGGGTCCCACAGAGATAGTTGGGAAAAAAGTCAATCTGAGACTGATACACTTGAGAACAGAAGTGAGCCAAAAACAGTCAGGGCAGGCAGGGACAAGGTAGGACAAATAAATTAAACTGCATTTATTTCAATGCAAGGGAAGGCAGATGAACTCAGGGCACGGTTAGGAACATGGGACTGGGATATCATAGCAATTATAGAAACATGGCTCAGGGATGGGCAGGACTGGCAGCTTAATGTTCTAGGATACAAATGCTACAGGAATGGATAGAAAGGGAGGCAAGAGAGGAGGGGGAGTGGCATTTTTGATGAGAGATAGCATTATAGTTATGCTGAGGGAGGATATTCCTGGAAATACATCCAGAGAGGTTAGTTGGGTGGAGCTCAGAAATAAGGAAGGGATGATCATCTTATTGGGATAGCATTATAGACCTCCTAATAGTCGAGGGAAATTGAGAAACAAATTTGTAAGGAGATCTCAGCTCTCTGTAAGAATAATAGGGTGATTATGGTATGGGATTTTTACTTTCCAAACATAGACTGGAATGGCCATAGTGTGGAGGCTTCAGATGGAGAGGAATTTGTTAAGTGTGTACAAGACAATTTTTTGATTCACTATGTGGATGTACCTACTAGAGAAGGTGCACAATTTGACCTACTCTTGGGAAATAAGGCAGGGCAGGTGACTGAGGTGTCAGGGCGAGCACTTTGGGGCCAGCGACCATAATTCCATTAGATTTAAAATAGTAGTGGAAAAGCATAGACCAGATCTAAAAGTCTAATTTGAAGGAAGGCCAATTTTGACAGTATTAGGCAAGAACTTTCCAAAGCTGCTTGGCCGCAGATGTTCGCAGGTCAAGGGACGGCTGGAAAATGGGAAGCCTTCAGAAATGAGATAACGAGAATCCATAGAAAGTATATTCCAGTTAGGGTGAATGGAAAGACTGGTAGGTATAAGGAATGCTGGATGACTAAAGAAATTGAGGGTTTGGTTAAGAAAAAGAAGGAAGCATATGTAAGGTATAGGCAGGATAAATTGAGTGAATCCTTAGAAGAGTATCAAGGCAGTAGAAGCATACTTAAGAGGAAAATCAGGAAGGCAAAAAGGGGACATGAGATAGCCTTGGCAAATAGAATTTAAGAGAATCCAATGGGTTTAAACAAATACGTTAGGGACAAAAGGGTAACTAGGGGGAAAATGGGGCCCTCAAAGACCAGCAAGACAGCCTTTGTGTGGAGCCGCAGAAAATGGGGGGGATACTAAATGAGTATTTTGCATCAGTATTTACTGAGGAAAAGGATATGGAAGATATAGACTGTAGGGAAACAGATGGTGACACCTTGCAAAATGTCCAAATTACAGAGGAGGAAGTGCTGGACGTCTTTAAACGCATAAAGGTGGATAAATCCCTAGAACCTGGTCAGCTGTACCCTAGAACCCCGTAGGAAGCCAGGGAAGTGATTGCTGGGCCTTTTGCTGAGATATTTATATCATCGATAGTCACAGATGAGATGCTGGAAGACTGGAGGTTGGCTAACAAGGTGCCACTGTTTGAGAAGGGTGGTAAGGACAAGCCAGGGAACTATAGACCAGTGAGCCTGACTTTGGTGGTAGGCAAGTTTAGATTAGATTAGATTAGATTAGATTACTTACAGTGTGGAAACAGGCCCTTCGGCCCAACAAGTTCACACCGACCCGCCGAAGCGCAACCCACCCATACCCCTTACCTAACACTACGGGCAATTTAGCATGGCCAATTCACCTGACCTGCATCTTTGGACTGTGGGAGGAAACCGGACCACCCAGAGGAAACCCACGCAGACACAGGGAGAACGTGCAAACTCCACACAGTCAGTCGCCTGAGGCGGGAATTGAACCCAGGTCCCTAGCGCTGTGAGGCAGCAGTGCTAACCACTGTGCCACCGTGGAGGGAATCCTGAGGGACAGGATGTACATGTATTTGGAAAGGAAAGGACTGATTAGGATAGTCAACATTGCATCTCACAAACTTGATTGAGTTTTTTGAGGAAGTAACAAAAGGATTGATGAGGGCAGAGCAGTAAATGTGATCTATATGGACTTCAGTAAGGTGTTCGACAAGGTTCCCCGTGGGAGACTGATTAGCAAGGTTACATCTCATGGAATACAGGGAGAACTCGCCATTTGGATACAGAACTGGCTCAAAGGTAGAAGACAGAGGGTAGTGGTGGAAGGTTGTTTTTCAGACTGGAGGCCTGTGACCAGTGGAGTGCCACAAGGATTGGTGCTGGGTCCTCTACGTTTTGTCGTTTACATAAATGATTTGGATGCGAGCATAAGAGGTACAGTAAGTAAGTTTGCAGATGACACCAAAATTGGAGGTGTAGTAGACAGCGAAGACGGTTACCTCAGATTACAACAGGATCTTGACCAGATGGGCCAATGGGCTGAGAAGTGGCAGATGGAGTTTAATCCAGATAAATGCAAGGTGCTGCATTTTGGGAAAGCAAATCTTAGTAGGACTTATATATTTAATGATAAGGTCCTCGTGAGTGTTGCAAACAAAGAGACCTTGGAGTGCAGGTTCATAGCTCCTTGAAAGTGGAGTTGCAGGTAGATAGGATAGTGAAGAAGGCATTTGGTATGCTTTCTTTTATTTGTCAGAATATTGAGTACAGGAGTTGGGAGGTCATTTTGCGGCTGTACAAGACATTGGTGGCCACTGTTGGAATATTGTGTGCAATTCTGGTCTCCTTCCTATCAGAAAGATGTTGTGAAACTTGAAAGGGTTCAGAAAAGATTTACAAGGATGTTGCCAGGGTTGGCGGATTTGAGTTATAGGGAGAGGCTGAACAGACTGGGGCTGTTTTCCCTGGAACGTCGGAGGCTGAGGGGTGACCTTATAGAAGTTTACAAAATTATGAGGGGCATAGATAGGATAAATAGACAAAGTCTTTTCCCTGGGATGGGGGAGTCCAGAACTAGAGTGCAACGGTTTAGGGTGAGAGGGAAAAGATATAAAAGAGACCTATGGGGCAACCTTTTCATACAGAGGGTGGTAAGTTTATGGAATGATCTGCCAGAGGAAGTGGTGGAGGCTGGTACAATTGCAACATTTAAGAGGCATTAGGATGGGTATATGAATAGGAAGGGTTTGGAGGGATATGGGCCGGGCTGGCAGGTAGGACTTGATTGGGTTGGAATATCTGGTCAGCATGGACGAGTTGGACCAAAGGGTTTGTTTCCATGACTCTATGACTCAAGTTGGGGGAATCCAAAACTCGAGGACATAGATTTGAGGTGAGATGGCAAATATTTAAAGAAACCTAAGGGGCCACCTTTTCACAGAGAGGGTATTGTGTGTATGGAATGAACTGCCAGAGGAAGTGGTGGGTGCTGGCACAATTACAATATTTAAAAGGCATTTGGATGGGTATATGAATAGAAAGAGTTCAGAGGAATATGGGCTGTAAATGGGACTTGGATTTAGGATATCTGATCGGAAGGATGAGTTGGACCGAAGGGTCTGTTTCCATGTTGTATAACTTTATGACTCTATGCATAAATGAATCTTTAACAAAACTCAACATTTCCCAATTCCCCGATATTCCAGGAAAGAAACAGAAAAGACAAAGCAAAAATTACTGAGTACAAATCTGCAGGAATGGCAGAATTTAAGGAAATGCACTTGTCTCTCTTGGAGAAAGCTGACAGCTGGTTCGTTATGTTTGGTGTGATTGGCATAAAAATCAGGTGTTGGGGATGATTTTACGCTTGGAACAAGAATTATGAATGGGAATTCACAATGGCACATTTAGAATTCCAAGCTTGGATTATATTCACATTTGGATTGCCTTTGGCTATCAGGAATAATAGAGTATTCTGTCGGTCCTCTGCTTTTCATGCAGGCCCTTTTGGAATATTCTCGGCTTTTGTTTGCATTTAAGTTTCCAGTGGTGTTTTAAGACAGCGGGAGCTATGTTCTTTATTTTGCAAACAGGAGCATTTGTCTGGTAAAAGAAAAATAGCTTTCTGCATTTGTTTCTAAAACGCATGATTTGGTTTCAAGACACCTGCTGTCATTCAGGCTGTGAAAGATAATCTGAACGGTATTATCTATCCAGTCCTATAATTTTCATACTGATAGCTTTTTGTTTGAGATGTCTTGCATCTGTGAATGTGTAGCAGCTAAGACAATGTTTCCAGTAGCATCTTTTCTTACCTGTGGGCAGAGGCTATCGATCTGTGTTGCCGCCATGCGAACCAACTTCACGCCTTCCTCATTATTTGAGATGGAGCATGCCAAGTTTGCGACCTGTAATTTAGATGGCAAATGAGAAACTGCATTACCACGTTTGACACTTTCCTGATGTGCATCATCTGTGGGGAAATCAAGCAGAAGTCAAAAGGGCCATTATTTACATTATAAATTGACAAGTCTAAAATTCATCTTCATCTGAGCAACAAACAGCCTCATGTTTGGATGATAATAGCTGAAAAATGTGATCACTTTGTTCAGCAATATTGGTTTATTTTAAGCATGTTCCAACATCTGCAGAACTTAAACATTGCACAAAAGAGATCGATGTCAAAGTTTTTTTTTGCACTCATTAGGATTGACACACAAGAAGTCAAACTTCGAAAGGGAAGACCAATTTATACAGCCTGAGAAGACGATGCAGATTAATTTTCTCATAGTGGCATTGAGATATAGCAAGATTTTTAACTGATTAAATAGGTGACTTTAGTTGGTCAGAACAATGCCATGGGGAATGAAGCAGGGTGGGGGAATCTTCATAATATTTTCTTCAATTAAAAGGTGCAATTGAAGGACAAATTCCTTTTGTCCACAAAGAACGGAGGGCTCTCTGTGAATATATGCAGCTTCTTGGTGTGGTTCTGTTCGCCAAGCTGGGAATTTGTGTTGCACTGAGGAGGTCACCTAGACAGAGGACGAAACGTCTGCAACGCAAATTCCCAGCTCGGCAAACAGAACCACAACAACGAGCACCCGAGCTACAAATCTTCTCAGAATCTTTGAATGTAGCTTCTAACAATATATGAATTAATTACACTGTGAATGCTGACCAATAGATTGTCTGCAATGGGCAACATGCAGAACATGCCCAACCTGCACAACCTGCTGTCTCCTGGAGAGTTTGGGCAGACTGGGTTACGGCTTTGCAGGATATCTATGTTCTGTCCATAAAAATGACGCCAAGATTCCAGTTGGCTGTCACTTCAACACATTACTGTGTTCTCTGGCCAACATCTCTGTCTCAGGCCTGTTGCAGTGCTCCAGCAAAGCTCAGCACAAGCTGGGAGAACAACATTTCATTTTCCACTTGGGGATTCTGTACTTTCAGGACTCAAAATCAAATTCAATAATTTCAAGGCCTGAACACTTCCTCCATATCCTTTATCCACCCTCATACACCAGGCATTGTCATGAACATTGGCTGCTTTCAGCACAGCCAGTCAATTTTCACCCTCTCATTATCTCTGTAATCAGCTTTTCTTCTTCCCTAGCATACTATCAACTGTCCCTTTATCTGTCTAAGCTACTTTCTCTCTCTCTCTCTCTCTCTCTCGCTGGGCTCTTTCTCCACCTACCCTCTCATTCCTTTAAAACTCCTCCCTCCCACCTCATTGCATGTTCGCAGCATAAATACCCATATTTTTAAGCTTATATCAGTTCTGAAGGAGGGTCACCAGACTTGAAATATTAACTCTGCTTCCTCTCCATAGATGCTATCAGAGCTGGTTTTAGTCTCAACAAGCTCAACAAGAATATCATGTCCAACATTAAATGTGAATTTGCTGTTGGACAACATCGATCAAATAATCATGACTGTGCTCAGAATTACACTGACAACAAATTAAAAATAGACTGTCACATTCATTGTGTGATTAAAAGCTTTAATGTCATGCATTTTTTAGAAATATTTATTCTCCCAAGTTCTGCC
This sequence comes from Hemiscyllium ocellatum, assembly GCF_020745735.1. Taxonomy (NCBI): domain Eukaryota; kingdom Metazoa; phylum Chordata; class Chondrichthyes; order Orectolobiformes; family Hemiscylliidae; genus Hemiscyllium; species Hemiscyllium ocellatum. The sequence goes on from NC_083401.1 coordinate 26,137,937, forward strand.
ATTTTACTGACATCCTTACTAACATCTAGGGGCTACTGCCAAAATTGGGAGAGCTATCTCACAGACTAGACAACAGCCTGACATAGTCATCATCATGGAATTAAACCTCACAGACAATGTCCAGACACCACCATCACCATCTATGGCTGTGTCCTGTCACATTGGCAGAGCAGATCCAGTAGAGATGGTGGCACAGTGGTAAACAGTCAGGAGGGATTGGTCAGGGAGTCCTCAACCTCGACTCTGACCCTATGAAGTCTTATGGCTTCAGGATAAATATAGACATGGAAACCTCCTTCGATTATCACATGCCATTCTCCATCAGCTGATGTTGAACAGTAAGGGTGCAAAATTTACCCTGCGTGGGGGATTTCAATGTCCACCACCAAGACTGGCTCAGCCACTATTGGTCAAGCTAGTTGAGTCTGAAAGGACAACACTGCTGAACTGAGCTCACAGCAGATACTGAAGAAACCAGCAAGAGGGAAAGACACAATTGACCTCATCCTTATCAAAATGCTAGCTGAAAGTACATATCAATAATAGTGACCACTGCATAAACCTTGTGGAGATGAAGTCCGGCCTTCACATTGAAAATACCCTCCATTGATTTGTGTGGCACTATCACTGCGCTCAATGGAACAAACTTTGAAAAAATCTACAACTCAAGACCAGTCTTCCATGAGGCCCAGTGGGCTATTAACATTTTACACCAACACAATCTGCAACATATGGCCTAGCATATCTCCCACTTGACAATTATCATTCATCCAGTGGTTCAATGGAGAGTACAGAAGGGCATGCCAAGAGCAGCATCAGATATACCTAATAATGTGGTGTCAACCTGGTGAAAGTACCAAACAAGACTACCTGCATACCAAACAGCGTAAGCAACAAGCAACAATGATAGCTGGAGTAATGCCATCCCACAACCAATAGATCTTAACTCTGCAATTCCATATATCCAGTCGTGAATGGTGGTGGATAATGAAACACCTCACTGAAGACGTGGCTCCACAAATATCCCCATCCTCAACAATGGAAAAGACTAAAACAGCTGTGCAAAAGTGTGGATGATCCACCTCAGCCTCCTTCAGTGGTCGCCAGCATTACAGACACTAGTCTTCGGCCAACGTGATTCACTCGATATATCAAGAAATGGTTGGAGGCATTGGATACTGCAAAGGCTGTGGGCCCTTGTGACAACATTCCAGCAATAGTACTCAAGATTTGTGCGCCAGAACTTGCCACTCCCCTAGCCGAGCTGTTTCAATACAGTTACAGAGCTGAAATCTACCTGAAAATGTAAAAATAAATGCCCAGCTATGTCCTGGACATGAAAAGCAGGACCAGTCCAACTTGGGCAATTTCCACCTGATCAGTCTACTCTCATTCAACAGTAAAGAAACCGAATGTGTGTTCAATGGTGCTATCAAGGAACACCTTCTGAACAATAACTTCTCATTGACACACAATTAGGGTTCTGCAAGAGCCATTGAGCTCCTGACCTCAATCCATTAGTGGAAACATGGATAAAACTGGGAATTCTAGAGTTGAATTGAGAGTGACAGCCCTTGACAGCAAGGTCGCATTCCACCAATTATGGCATCAAGGAGTACTAGCAAAACTGGAATGAAAAGGTTCAGAGAAGATTTACAAAGATGTTGCCAGGGTTAGAAGGTTTGAGCTATGGGGAGACGCTGGGGCTATTTTCCCTGGAGGCTGAGGGGTGACCTTACAAAGGCATGAAAGGGAAAGGTCTATTCCCCAAAATAGGTGAGTCCAAACCAGAGGGCATAGGTTTAAGGTGAGAGGGGAAAAATTTAACAAAGGACCTAAGGGGCAACGTTTTCACAGAGAGTGGTGCATGCATGGAATGAGCTCCTAGAGAAAGTGGTGGAGGATGGCATAATTAATAGATATCAGAGGACAGACTATCCACTGATTGGAGTCATATTTGGCACATAGCAAGATGGCCATAGAAGTCAGTCATCTCAGCTGCAGGATGTTTCTGTTGGAGTTCTTCAGGGTAGTGTCCTAGGACCTGCTTTATCAATGATCTTCCCTCCATCATAAGGTCAGAAGTGGGGATGTTCACTGATGATTGCACAATGTTCAGCATCATTTGTGACTATTCAGACACTGGAGCAGTTCATGTTCAAATGCCATTAAGATCAAGACAATATCTATGCTGATAAGTAGCAAGTAACATTCACACCACATAAATACCATCTCCAATAAGAGACAATCCTTGACACTGTCCCTTGACATTCAGTGGTCCCAACACTGAAGTCCTCATTATCAACATCCTGGAGTTACCGCTGACAAGACACTTAACTGGATTCACCACATAAATACAGTAGCTACAAGAGCAGGTCAGATGCTCGGCATACTGTTATGAAGTTGAAGGCGTGTACTGTACCTTTAAGAGAGAGTTTTGCACTGAGAGTTTGCTGGCACCTGTCATGTGACTGACTGACTGTGTACTGGAAAATTGAAAATATGTAACATTTGGCTGTGAAACAAATGACTGAGTTTTGGTTGCTATGTTTTGACAACAGTTCAAATTTAACCAACCAATTTAAAATATGCCCCGAGAAACTAAAACCAAATTGAGTTTGAATTTATTGTTTTTTTGCCAACATCAAACCAATGAGACAATCTGGTGTTTGGGGGTATAAAGAAGCTGTCATTGTGAGAGATAGCCAGAGAGCGCGACCAATTACCACCATCGGAGTAACTGCCAGCAAAACATTATCTGTTAAAGGTACCTTTTTCATATGAAACATCTTTACAGCAAAAGACCGAAGACAACCAAGAGAGAGCCGAAGTCAGAGGAAGGAGGACACTGGAGATGACTGCTGCTGTCTGGTTTTGAAAATTAAGTTGATGTAATTTTAATACGGGGGTGGTTATTGGATCAGTATATTGTGATAGAGTAGTAGGTAGATAACAGAAAGGAGGCTTAGATTTGCAAATAGTTGTTACTTAAAGTTCACTTTTAGAGTTAAAGAATAAAATTGATATTTTTGTCTTATATCGTGGAATTTGGGAAGTTCTCTGTCACTTGTAATTTAACAGATTATGCAGTGAGGTGAGCTTTTCTGTGTGTTTGGTTTAATTAACAGAAGTGTTTACCGTCATGTTGTAGCAATACTATGACAAGTAACTCACCTCCTGACTCCCCAAAGCTTTCCTAATATCCACACAAGTCAGAACTCTGCTGGATTCATCACCACTTGTGTTGATGAATGCCGTTCCAACAACATTGAAGAAGCTTGACACCATTCAGGACAATGCAGCACGCTTGATTGGCACCACATCGACAAGCATCCACTCCCTCCACCACCAATGCTCAGGAGAAGCAGTGTACTATCTATAAAATGTGCTGCAGAAATTCACCAAAGATCCTTAGACACCATCTTCCAAACTCATACTCACTTCCATATAGAAGGGCGAGGGCATCAAATACAGGTACATAGGAACACCACCACCTGCAAGTTTTCCTCCATGCCACTTACCATCCTGACTTGGAAATATATCTCCATTCCTTCATCATCGCTGGGTCAGCATCCTGGAATTTCCTCCCTAAGGGCATTGTGGGTAAACCCATAGCACATGGACTGCAGTGGTTCAAGCTGGCAGCTGACCACCACCTTCTCAAGGGCAACAAGGGATGGGCAATATAAACGGGACAGACAATAAATGCTGGCCAGCCTATGATGCCCACGTCCCACAAATAAAGATAAGAAAACCTTGTTGAAATGCATCACAGATTGTGGTGCTGAAATAAACAGATGAAAAATGTTGTGAGTTCTATGTTTGGCTTGTAAATGATCTGTTTACAGTAGACAGCAATTAGAACTCCAAATCCTCTGTCTGTGATGGGGAAAAAAAGTTTACCAGCGATTCCATTCCAGACTATTGCCCACTATCTCCTCTGCGAAAATACATTTCTATGGTCATAGAATCACAGAGAAATACAGAATGGAAATGGACCCTTTGGTCCAACTTCTCCATGCTGATCAGATATCCTAAATTAATCGAATCCCATTTGCCAGCAATTGGTCCATATCCCTCTAAACTCGCCCTATTCATATACCCATCCAAACGCCTTTTAAATGTTGCAATTGTACCAGCCTCCACCACTTCCTCTGGCAGCTCATTCCATACATGCACCACCCTCTGCATGAAAAAGTTGCCCCTTAGGTCTCTTTTAAAATTTTCCCCTCACCCTAAACTGACGTCCTTTAGTCCTGGACTCCACCAACCAGAGAAAAGACCTTGTTTGTTTACTCTATCCATGTTCCTCATGATTTTATAAACCTCTACAAGGTCACCCCTCAGCTTCTGATAATCCAGGGAAAATAGTCCCAAACTAGTCAGTCTCTCCATATAGCTTAAATCCTCCAATCCTGGCAATAGTCTTGTAAATATTTTATGGATCCTTTCAGGTTTCTCAACATTATTCGGACGGGGTTGGGGGGGGTGGTGGGGAGACCAGATATTCAACTGAGATACTCAAGCTGGAGTTGGTTAGATTTTACCATCTCATCAAGTAATGAATCAATTAGCATTGTACTGTTCACAATAAATTGAGTTCTGTCTTGTGAACATAAAGATGTTCAGCAATTATTTGGTGGTTGGAGGGGGAGAGAAAGTAAACATTCTGTAATCTGAGATCTCTACGTTATTTCATATTGCGCCAACAGACTCATTTTAATATATTAATAATCAATGTATTTACAAATTGCATTTTTCAAAAAGTATAAAATGAGAGGGAATTTGGTACTCATGAGGAGGGAATGACATTCTGACCCACTGTACGTCCAATACACAGTAAAGCTCCAAGCAGGTTACACTCCCAGGTAGCACAGCAGTGTATTGTGTACTGAGTGCAAGAGATTTGTATCATGATTCTTAATTCAAAAATAAAAGACCCAAATGCTGCAGAACACTCTTTCAGACCTGGAAGCATCTGTTCACAGTTCATGGTTTGTTTTTTTTTTAGACAGTAACACAGAAAACACCTTGTACAAAATTTTGCAGTAAAAATATCACATTGGCCCGGACAGCTGGGCATGTTCGTGCTCATTTACATCACTCCGTGACTCCAGGCTCCATGACTTCCTCACTTGGCCAAGAAACATTCCTCACCTTGAGATAAACAGCCTTCATTTCAAGAAAACAGCTGATTAATTTCTGATGTTTTCTCATGAGTATCTCACTGGGACATCTTTGATCCTTTCTCTGTATATATATTTTTCTCTCATAAATCTACATAGATCCCAGGACTTGCTTGACAGATCAGTACGGTGTTTTTGCTCCTCACTTCACACTTCTCTGTTCACTGACTGAAGTGCTGGTGGAGGCGATGTGCCAACTGGCCTATCATGTGCAAACCACGTTTTGTTGCCTCTTTTGTCTTAGTGCCTTGTTGATATGGCAGCTGATCAGGAAAACAGTGCTGGCAGCAAAACAGCAGGGAAGTTTACTTCCCAACCGGTGTATGAAAACTGTTAGATGAATTTCTGGAGCAGGGACAGGATTTGAGGAGGTGCAGTAATATGACTCATGAATGTTTTATCAAGCCAAACCCAATGTCATATTCAAAGGCTATATTCTCAGGAACACACACTGTGAAATCAAGGACATGGGTCTGGATCTGGACTGTACTCAGATTGAATATGTACACCCCAATGGATGTGTTTTGGGTTGGGTGGACAGGTAACATAAACTGGGTGGCTAACCCATAAATCTTTCACCAACCCCTGAACTCCCCCCATAATACAAAAGGTTAGTAGAGACTGGAATCTGCAAGCTGCTATCGTAAACACCCAGAAGGGAAAGAAAAATCCAAACTTGTAAATGAGACATACTGATTTAACTGACTATGTATAGTTCATAATAAAGGTGCTGCCATATCTAGCACATTCAATTCGGAGCATTATGATGTTCTTCTTTACTGGTTTTCCCTCTGGGTAAATAAAGATCAATTGAGCTGGTTAATAGCTCAGTTCATCTTGATACAGTTGGCATGAGCAAGCCTGCCAAACGGCATTCCTATCCTTTCACAGTCTTCATGGGATGCTCTCTGGAGGCAGCCGCTGAAGTAAAACACTCCGGGATGTCCTCCCCCCCACCTGCTTTGTAAAACCCACCGTGGACAAACCTCCCTTCCCCACTTCCGAAACAAGCATTCAAAACCCCCTGTGACCCAACAACCCTGTCTTGCGTACCCCCAGGATCCATTGAACCTTTTTGTTGGGACCAGATTGTAGCACCATTAGTGCATACTACTGAGCTCATGGCATTTTTAGTACTGCTGGAGTTGCCAATTAATAAAATTGTCAAGATAGTCCCAAGGACATGACCTCTTTCCTATTGAGGAGGTCGGGGTGGAGGGGGTAGGTTTTGCAATTTGTCAATTTAGACTTCCCACAACACCTTATTACTGCTGACTGGGTTTCCAGTTCACAAGTCAGCTTTCAGCCAATGTTCCTTCCAATAATGTTCTAACGCAATCTATCTTCAATGTTCAAAGTAAAACAATATAAAACTTTGACAGTTTTCTAATTTCCAAGTGATGTGCAAACCCTCTGAGACTGTAACAGCCCATTTATAACTGTATCATACACGTTTCAAGCATGCATATGAGTGTGCGTTCTAGATTCCCAAGCCAAGGGACAAAATTTCTCAGCCCTCACCCTGTCAAACTGCTTTTAAAAAAGTGTTTCAATTGGATCACTTTTCATCCTTCTATGCTCCATGAAATATAGCCCTAAATACAATTCCCTTATCTCAGGAATTGCCAGAATAATCCCCAGATTGCAGTTACCCATTGTCAATAACACCATGGACAAACCTTAAAAAAAAACCCTTGGAAATATTACTATTCAAATTAGAATATCTAGTCCAAAGCTCATTGATGTCTACGGACCTTGATTTGTTGGCAAATTGACAGTAGCATGAGTGTACATAGTAGCAGCTACGGCATCAAAAATCATTTAACATCCTGAGGAAAGTTATGGTCTCATTTGGTCTCACATTTGGTCTCACAGAGCATACCTTTCCTGATAACACATCTATCAAATAAGCCAGTCTAATGGTAATATAGCACTCATCTTCAGAGCTTACCATAATCATCACCTTAATCCTTCTCAACCTGTCACTTCCTGTTCATTGGAACACTTTACCCTTCATCACTCACTTGCTTCTCCTTCAAAACCTCCACTGCCAACATGCTTCATTCTCCATCCTCTCTTTACCCACTTCAATCAGGCTCTGTGACAACTCCCTAATGAACCATGACAATTCCAAGCCATACCTAGCTTTTAATGGTCCCTCCTCTTCAAAATCAGAGCCAAACTTAATCTCATTTGAAGTCTCATCACCTTTCTGGTTTCAGTTAGATCTCCTTTTCCTTATATCCTTCCATAAGTCCCTTCTTATGGAACAACTCTGTATTTCCAAGTCAGGTTGATGAGTGGATGGAGGGGAACTTGCAGGTAGCAATGTTCTGATGTATCTGCTACCCTTTTTCTTCTGGATGGAAGTGGTTGAAAGTTTGAAAGGTGTTGTCTAAGGGTCTTTGGTGAATTTCCACCATACATTTTGTAGATAGCACACACTGCTCCTGCTGAGCATCGGTGGTGGAGGTCATGGATGTTTGTGGATCTGATGTTGTTCAAGCTGATGGCTTTGTTTTGAATGATGTTGAGCTTCTTGAGTGTTGTTGGAGCTGCACATATCAAGGCAAGTGAAAAGTATCCCAACACACACTTAACTTGCCCCTTGTAAGTGGTGGACAGGCTTTGGAGAGTCAGGAAGTGATGTTTGCAATATTCCTAGCCTCTGACCTGCTCTTGTAGCTACTGTATTTATATAACAAGTCCAGTTGAGTTTCTGGTCAACGGCAACCCCAAGAGTGTTAATAGTGGGGGGGATTCAATGATGGTAACAACTTTGAATGTCAAGGGTGGTGGTTAGGTATTTCTTATTGGAGATGGTCATAGCCTGGCATTTATGTGGTGCAGATATTGTTTGCCATCTGTTATCAACCCAAGTCTGGGTATTGTCCAGATTAGATTGTTTCTAATCTGGTGGTTAAATTGTCTCTTATTGGCGATGAGCACAGCCTGGCATTTGTGTGGAGTACATGTTACTAGCTTTATTGTCCAGATCTTGTTTGCGTTTAAACATGGACTGCTTCAGTATCTGAAGAGTCGTGAATGCTACTGAAGATTGAGCCATCATTGGTGAACATTCCCACTTCTGGCCTTATGATAGAGGGACAGTCATTAATGAAGCAACTGAGGATGGCTGGGCCTAGGACACAGCCCTGAGAAACCTTTGCAGAGATATCTTGGAGCTGTGATGACTGACCCCTTACAATGACAACCATCTTCCTATGTGCCCGATATGACTCCAACCAGAAGAGAGTGTGCCTCCTGATTCGCATTGTTTCCAGTTTTACTAGGGTTCTTTGATGTCAAGGGCTGTCACTCTCACACCACTGCTGGAATTCAGTGCTTTTGTACATTTTGGACCATGGCTGTAATGAGGTCAGAAGCCGAGTAGCCCTAGCGGAACCTAAGCTGGGCATCACCAAGCAGTTTATTGCTGAAAAGGTACTGCTTGAACGCACTGTTGATGACACCTTCCAACACATTACTGACGATTGAGAGGAGACTAATGAGGTGGTAATTGGCTGAGGTGGATTTGCCCTGCCTTTTATGTATAGGATAGATATACTTGGGATAATTTTCCACATTGTCGGATAGATGCCAGTGTTGGAACTATACTGGAGCAGCAAGTGTTAGAACACAAGTCTTCAGTACTATTGCCAAACTTTGTCAGGGCCCATAGCCTTTATTGTGTCCAGTGCTTCCAACCATTTCTTGATGTCACATGGAGTGAATCAAATTGGCTGAAGACTAGTATCCGTAATGCTAGGGACCACCGGAGGAAGCCAAGCTAGGTCATTCACTTGTCATTTCTGACTGAAAATTCCTGCGAACGTTTCAGCCTTTTCTTTTGCACTAATGTGTTATACTGGCTCTTCCATCATTGAGGCTGAGTAGGTAGATGGAGCAACCCCTCCTCCAGTCAGTTGTTTCATTGCCCATCACCATTCATACCTGGATTTGGGACTACAACTGCAGAGCTTAGATCTGATCTGTTAATTTTGGGATCACTGAACCCTGTCTATCACTTGCTGCTAATGCTGATTGACATGCAAGTAGCCCTGTTTTGTTTGCAGTTTGTGCTGCTGCTGATGGCCCACGGTACCTCATGGATGCCCAGTGTTGATTTACAAGATCTGTTCAAAATCTCTCCCATTTGGCATGGTAATAGAGTCTCATAACATGATAGATGGTACCCTCAACGTAAAGGCAGAGACTGTATGGTGGTCACTCTCACCCATATTGTCATGGACAAATGCATGTGCAGCCAGAAAATTGGTAAGGTTGGAGTCAAGCGTGTTTTTCCCTCTTGTTGAGTTTTGCACTATCCTGCCAGTTATAGTCTGCCAACCTAAAAGTGTCTCATTTATTCCGATACTATTCCTCAATGCATGCAGATATATTGCTCTAATTCTCAGGAGTTTATACAATAATCTCTCGTACCAAATATTGTTTGAAATTCCAAAATGAAAGTTCCTATGTCTCCACCCAAACATTTACCACATTTTCAATGAATTTTCAAGCCTGATATGAACAAAACCATTCTTAGAAATAAATAGACCAAAGGGTGCGCTCAAAATAATGTGATCAAACCATATCTGATATTGCAGAGGTGAAATTTTAGCCTTCTCATTTCTTCTTTGGCACAGCATCATATTCGCATAATTCATCAAGGTCTGGATAACGAAGCAATTTTGCTTCTCTTCAACTCTCTGCAAAACCTGTCATTACTGAATAATATATCACATGTTTAAGGCTTGCAAATTCTCTGCACACTACATCTCTTAGTTGGCATGTCATCTCATTCACGCTGCAGTGACTTGTCATTTAATTTAAGGGTTTGTACAGCTAATATTTTTCCATGGTAAATCCTGTGATGCAAATACAGGCCAGCTTTTTTCACTGCAATGGCATTTCAGCTGCATTAACATCTATAACTGTATAAAACTAATACTAAGAGTAAAAAATGAGGTCTGCAGATGCTGGAGATCACAGCTGCAAATGTGTTGCTGGTCAAAGCACAGCAGGCCAGGCAGCATCTCAGGAATAGAGAATTCGACGTTTCGAGCATAAGCCCTTCATCAGGAATAAGAGAGAGAGAGAGCCAAGCAGGCTAAGATAAAGGGTAGGGAGGAGGGACTAGGGGGAGGGGCGATGGAGGTGGGATAGGTGGAAGGAGGTCAAGGTGAGGGTGATAGGCCGGAGTGGGGTGGGGGCGGAGAGGTCAGGAAGAGGATTGCAGGTTAGGAGGGCGGTGCTGAGTTGAGGGAACCGACTGAGACAAGGTGGGGGGAGGGGAAATGAGGAAACTGGAGAAATCTGAATTCATACCTTGTGGTTGAAGGGTTCCCAGGCGGAAGATGAGGCGCTCCTCCTCCAGCCGTCGTGTTGTTGTGTTCTGCCGGTGGAGGAGTCCAAGGACCTGCATGTCCTCGGTGGAGTGGGAGGGAGAGTTAAAGTGTTGAGCCACGGGGTGATTGGGTTGGTTGGTTCGGGCGGCCCGGAGGTGTTCTCTGAAGCGTTCCGCAAGTAAGCGGCCTGTCTCCCCAATATAGAGGAGGCCACATCGGGTGCAGCGGATGCAATAGATGATGTGTGTGGAGGTACAGGTGAACTTGTGGCGGATATGGAAGGATCCCTTGGGGCCTTGGAGGGAAGTGAGTGTGGAGGTGTGGGCGCAAGTTTTACATTTCCTGCGGTTGCAGGGGAAGGTGCCGGGGGTGGAGGTTGGCTTGGTGGGGGGTGTGGATCTGACGAGGGAGTCACGAAGGGAGTGGTCCTTGCGGAACGCTGATAGGGGAGGGGAGGGAAATATATCCTTGGTGGTGGGGTCCGTTTGGAGGTGGCGGAAATGGCGGTGGATGATACGTTGTATGCGGAGGTTGGTGGGGTGGTAGGTGAGAACCAGTGGGGTTCTGTCTTGGTGGCGGTTGGAGGAGCGGGGCTCAAGGGCGGAGGAGCGGGAAGTGGAGGAGATGCGGTGGAGGGCATCGTCGATCACGTCTGGGGGGAATCTGCGGTCCTTGAAGAAGGAGGCCATCTGGGCTGTGCGGTGTTGGAATTGGTCCCCCTGGGAGCAGATGCGGCGGAGACGAAGGAATTGGGAGTATGGGATGGCATTTTTACAGGGGGCAGGGTGGGAGGAGGTGTAGTCCAGGTAGCTGTGGGAGTCAGTCGGTTTATAATAGATGTCTGTGTTGAGTCGGTCGCCCGAGATAGAAATGGAGAGGTCTAGGAAGGGGAGGGAGGAGTCTGAGATGGTCCAGGTGAATTTCAGGTCGGGATGGAAGGTGTTGGACCATCTCAGACTCCTCCCTCCCCTTCCTAGACCTCTCCATTTCTATCTCGGGCGACCGACTCAACACAGACATCTATTATAAACCGACTGACTCCCACAGCTACCTGGACTACACCTCCTCCCACCCTGCCCCCTGTAAAAATGCCATCCCATACTCCCAATTCCTTCGTCTCCGCCGCATCTGCTCCCAGGGGGACCAATTCCAACACCGCACAGCCCAGATGGCCTCCTTCTTCAAGGACCGCAGATTCCCCCCAGACGTGATCGACGATGCCCTCCACCGCATCTCCTCCACTTCCCGCTCCTCCGCCCTTGAGCCCCGCTCCTCCAACCGCCACCAAGACAGAACCCCACTGGTTCTCACCTACCACCCCACCAACCTCCGCATACAACGTATCATCCACCGCCATTTCCGCCACCTCCAAACGGACCCCACCACCAAGGATATATTTCCCTCCCCTCCCCTATCAGCGTTCCGCAAGGACCACTCCCTTCGTGACTCCCTCGTCAGATCCACACCCCCCACCAAGCCAACCTCCACCCCCGGCACCTTCCCCTGCAACCGCAGGAAATGTAAAACTTGCGCCCACACCTCCACACTCACTTCCCTCCAAGGCCCCAAGGGATCCTTCCATATCCGCCACAAGTTCACCTGTACCTCCACACACATCATCTATTGCATCCGCTGCACCCGATGTGGCCTCCTCTATATTGGGGAGACAGGCCGCTTACTTGCGGAACGCTTCAGAGAACACCTCCGGGCCGCCCGAACCAACCAACCCAATCACCCCGTGGCTCAACACTTTAACTCTCCCTCCCACTCCACCGAGGACATGCAGGTCCTTGGACTCCTCCACCGGCAGAACACAACAACATGACAGCTGGAGGAGGAGCGCCTCATCTTCCGCCTGGGAACCCTTCAACCACAAGGTATGAATTCAGATTTCTCCAGTTTCCTCATTTCCCCTCCCCCCACCTTGTCTCAGTCGGTTCCCTCAACTCAGCACCGCCCTCCTAACCTGCAATCCTCTTCCTGACCTCTCCGCCCCCACCCCACTCCGGCCTATCACCCTCACCTTGACCTCCTTCCACCTATCCCACCTCCATCGCCCCTCCCCCTAGTCCCTCCTCCCTACCCTTTATCTTAGCCTGCTTGGCTCTCTCTCTCTCTTATTCCTGATGAAGGGCTTATGCTCGAAACGTCGAATTCTCTATTCCTGAGATGCTGCCTGGCCTGCTGTGCTTTGACCAGCAACACATTTGCAGCTAAAACTAATACTAAATCAAGCTTCATCATCAGATCTGTTTAATGGTGGAATTTTCTCTACACATTTAACAGAATTGTAAAATAAACAAAAAAATGCAAACTGCAAAGCCATCTTAAGAATGTGATGATATGTCACACTTGTTTATTTACTTTAATTTTCTTCTACTAAAGTTTTAAAGCTGCACGGTATGTTTTTTCAACCTCCCTTTATCTGTCTTGCCTTTGTCATCTGCAAGATACTCCTTTTCTGTGCATTTTTTTCCCAGTTATTGAGTAATCACTTCAATATCATATTCATTTTAAGTTCCAAATTTAACCACTCTTCACATGTTGCCTTCTGTTAGACTCTTTCTTAGTTTTAAATGAAAGACTTTGGATTATTTTCTACTTCAACATGATTTCCCTCAACTATAACTATCCACTGGAATTTGTTACCTAAGGATTCTGTCCAGATTTACTTCATGTATTTTCCCACACATTTTAGCTACAGTGTTGTCTTTAATTATTCGACAATGCCCTTCACCCAGACTTCTCCATTTTCAGCCAGCATATTTTCATCTAAACTAAGATGGTGAGACAATCCGTGCTATTGACCCATTTGGCACTGTCAATAGGAGCCATGGATTGCCATGGAAGAGTATATTTCTCTGATGATTCTACAGGCACAAAAGACTTTGACCTTGAAGTGTTTGGCTATCATGGAGGGTGATGGAAGCAGACTAAATACTAACATTCGGAAGATAATTAAATTCTTCAAGGGAGGAAGAACAGTGCAACCTGGAAATGCAGGGGCATGGAATGAGTGATATAGCTTCACAAAGAAATAGGACAAACACAACAAACAATCATCTGGATTAGAGTCATAGAGTCATAGAGATGTACAGCATGGAAACAAACCCTTCGGTTCAACCCGTCCATGCCAACCAGATATCCCAACCCAATCTAGTCCCACTTGCCAGCACTCAGCCCATATCCCTCCAAACTCTTCCTATCATATACACATCCAAATGCTTCTTAAATGTTGCAATTGTATCAGCCTCCACCACATCCTCTGGCAGCTCATTCCATACACGTACCATCCTCTGCGTGAAAACGTTGCCTCTAACGTCTCTTCTATATCTTTCCCCTCTCACCCTAAACCTATGCCCTCTAGTTCTGGACTCCCCGACCCCAGGGAAAAGATTTTGTCTATTTATCCTATCCAAACTGCTCATAATTTTATAAACCTCTATAAGGTCACAACTCCACCTCTGACGCTCCAGGGAAAACAGCCCCAGCCTGTTCAGCCTCTCCCTGCAGTTCAGATCCTCCAACCCTAGCAACATCCTTGTAAATCTTTTCTGAACCCTTTCAAGTATCACAACATCTTTCCGATAGGAAGGGGACCAGAATTATATGCAATATTCCAACAGTGGCCTAACCAATGTCCTGTACAGCCGCAACATGACCTCCCAACTCCTGTACTCAATACTCTGACCAATAGAGGAAAGCATACCAAACACCTTTGTACCTTTTCTTAATTGTTCTATGCAATAGAAAAGCATTCAAATGTAGTCATTGAAGAATACCAGCCTTGACTGAAATTTAAATGTTTTGAAATGCTCCACAGTAAGATTTATGCTTTCCGTGAGATTGCTGAGCAGTAAGTGACCAAGACAATATCTGATGGTGCTATACGGAAAAGTAAAGTATTCCCCCATTTTAGACTGTAATGCCCTGATATGAATATAATGAAGATGAAAGATTATTCAGAATCAAAATCCATGTGTAAATCACTGTAGGCAGACTTATGCTCTTTGCACCATACCAGAAAAGCATGTCTAATACTTATTGAAGTCACAAATGACTTTCTATGGAATTGAGACTAAAGTTAGCCTTCCCTCATTGTATTCCTTGACTTAATAGAAGCCCTTGACAAATTGACCACACCATTTTCCTCCAATGTTGCTCCATGGGTTGTCTGAGTAGGTGCTAGTACTGTTCTTGTCAATCTAATCACAGATCATCACTTGTTTTTTATTCATTCTTATGATATGGACATTAATAGCCATGCCAGCAAATGTCCCATGCTTAATTTCCATTGAGGAGATGGTGCTGAGCCATTCTCTTGAACTACTGTGGAGGGTAGGTAAACCTACACCAATGTCATACAGGGACTTTGAAAATAATGGTACAATGATAGTTGTAGTTGAACAGTGATATAGTTGAAGTTAGGATGGTGTATGGCTTAGTCAGAAACATGGTGGGGTGTTCTCATGGATTTAGAAGGAGCTAACTAAGGAGCCTCAGTGAGTTGTTGTAATGCAATTTGTAGGTGATAAACACATCTGCCACGACGCTAAAGTGGTACAGGAACTGAATGCTGAAGCTGTCAGATGGGGTGCCAATTAAGTGAGCCACTTTGTTGTGGACAGTATCAAACCTATTAACGATTGCTTCTGATACAACCATCCAGAGAAGTAGAAAATACTGCAATGCACTCCTGATTTGTACCTGGTACATGGTGCACAGACTTTGGTGAATCAGGTATTCATCAGAGCAAATCTCATTTGCTTTTGTAGCCACAGCAAATATATGGTTGATCTAGTACCACATAGATGCTAAATGTTATGGAAAATAAACCACAAAAAGCAGGACAAATCCTATGCAGCCAACCGATGCCTCATTAATCCAGTTGCAATCATCAGCAATGCAATGGAAGTGATATAACTCCACAGAGGTACAGTATCCCATCACCAACTGACCCATCCTCTCTGTCAAGTGTTGAATATACTTTGGAATCTGAGGTGGACACAGCGGATGTCACCACATAGACCCCCATTTTACCTGAAGGGGAGAACAAATTTCTTCCGAGATGCTCTGGGTACAAGGGGCAAGCTACTGTGCATCACACGCCATCCGTATCGGAGGCAAAATTTGAGGAACCTGACCTGGTGCTGAAAGGCCCAGGAGGAGCTACAAAAAAACAGAAGCTGTGTGTATACTCAGACTCAGAGGGAGAGGGATGTGGTGATTGAAATGTGGTCAGCGAGGTTGACCTCATAGGATATGAGTTCCCTGATTGGGCCAGATTAACAACCCCAATCAAGGAGCACTGGTTGTCAAATTTATACAGGAATGTCAGAGTTCTGTTTACTCTGAAGGCTGCCTCTGAAGAAACTGTATCAGTGTCAAGGACTCTCCATTGTAAATAAAGGGTGACTTGTTGACGGGATACAGCCTCTGTGGAGTTATTTCAGTCCCAGCACTGGTCCCTGCAGAGCCCCTCTGATCAGGGTCTTTACTCCTGTACTGAAATCTTCTTGCAATGATGGACATGTACCATTTGCTTTCCTCACTGCTTGCTGCACCTGCATGCTTGTTATTTGTTGTTGTAAAAGGACACCCAGGTCCCTTTAGATATGAGTATTCCCAAATCTATCACCATTTAAATAATACTCTGCCTTTCTGTTTTTCCTCCTGAAGTGGTCAACTTCACAAGTGTATTTGATTTATCACACCTGAATTATTGATGATATATTGTGAATAGCTGGGTACTAAGATGTGACCCTTGGTATCCCTCTTATCACTGTCTTTAATTCCAAAAAATCCATCTATTCTAAGTCACAAAAACAGAAATTGATGGCGGAACTCAGCAGGTCTAGTAGTATCTGTGGGGAGACAGCAGTTAACGTCTGATGAACACTCACCAGACTCTGGCCAAATAGTAGAGCAACATGGCATCAGTGATCATGATTTAGTTAAATTTAGTGAAGCCAGGAGGACCAAGATTAAAAGTATTAAATTATGGAGAGGTCAATTTTTCTAAGGTAAAATTTATTTATTTTCTATTCTCTTCTGAGGTCCACGCATCACTGGTTGAAGCTTGAAAAGGTGGCAGTGGATTGCCTTCTTGAATCACTGCAATCCATTTGACACCTACAGTGCTTTTAGGGAAGGACTTCTATGATGTTGAGCTCGCAACACTTACAGAATGGTTTTCTATTTTAAAGTCAGGATGGTGAGTGGCTTGGAGAGGAACTTGCATGCAATGATAGTTACATGTACCTGCTGCTCTTATTAGTTTAGGTGGTAGTGACAGCTTTTGAAAGGTGCTGCCTAAAGAGTCATGGCAAGTTGTTTCAGTGCATCTTGGACACGTTACATACTGTTGTTACTTTATGTTGGTGGTGGAGGGCAGCTTTGTCTTGGATGATATTGATATTGAGCTTCTTCAGCGTTGTTGAACTGTATTCATCCAGGCAAATAAACAATGTTCGGTCAGACTCCTGACTTGAGTGTTGTAGATAGTGGACAAGTTTTGGGAAGTCAAGAGGTGAGTTTACTCGCTGCAGGATTCCTAGCCTCTGACCTGCTTTTGTAGGCCACTGCTTTACGGCTAGCCCACTATAGGTTCTGGTCAATGGTGGCCTCAGGATGCTGACAATGGAAAATTCAGTGATGGTGATATCACTGAATGTCAAAGGCAATGGTTAGTTTCTCTCCTGTTGGAGATGGTTATTGTCTTGTACTTGTGTGATGTGAATGTTACTTTCCACTTGTCCACCCAAACCTGAATCTTGTCCATGTCTTGCATTTGAACTCTGTCAGCATCTGAGGAATTACACAAACATTAGTAAACATCCTTATTTCTGACTTTGATGGTTGAGAAGATTATTGATTAAGCAGTTAAAGAATGTTGGACCTGAGGAACCCCTGCCCAAATGTTCTGGATTGAAGATGACTGATATCCAACAACCTTAACCATCTTCCTTTGAGTTAGGTGAGACTCCACCTGCAATGAGAATTGCCCTAATTCTCATGAATGCAAATTTTTCCAGTGCTCCTTGAGGCCACACTGGCCTTGATATCAAGGGCAGCCTTTTGGCCCATATTTAAACAAAGATCTCAATGAGGTCAGGGTTTGATTGCCACTGGTGAATCTAAACTCCCCTTCAGCGTGTAGGTTATTAGTAAGCAAGTGCTGCTTGATAGCATTGTTGATGATCTAAAAATGGACTGAAGTTAATTCATTGTCAAAGCAGCGAAAGGAATTCAAGGAGGAGATAAAGAGGGATTAATTTCATTTGGCATCATGTTCGCACAATGCTGTGGGCCGAAGACCTGTTCCTATGCTATACAGTTCTATATTCTATGTTCTATAACAATATCGTTTCCATATATAACATTCATGCCTCCTGAATGTTAAAGAACAAACAGTGTAAGGTAAAACCAAAAACAAATCTTACATCATATACCAAGAGCCTAAGACCATGGAAAGCCTACAGTGAACATAAAGCACAGTGGCAAAATTTAAAAAAAAAGCAAATCCAAAAGCAAAGAGAAATATTGAAAAGTACTGATGAGCAGAGTCACTGTTTAAAAATAAGGGCTGCCCATTTAAGACAGATGACAAGAATTATTTTCTCATCAGTCATAGGTCTTTAGAATTCCTCTGGAAAGGCGGTGGAAGCCTTGAGATGTTTTTAAGGCAGAGGTAGGGAAATTCTTGATTAGTGATGGAGTGAAAGGTTATGGGAGGAATTTGGATTTGGGGTTAGAATCAGATCAGATACAACATGGACAGGGTTAAGGGTGTGAGTGGCAAGCTCCTATTCCTAACTTATATGCTTGAAGAACATCACAGAAAGATCAAAAGTGTATTCTAAATCCATAAGAGCAGCGATAACTAAGGAAGGATTGGGGCCAATTAGAGGCCAAAACAAATGTGTGAGGTAGAAAATTTGGCCATTGTTCTGGCCTTCATGGCACTTGCAAATTTGGATATACAATTCCCTGTATCATTACCAAAGTCATTTATACATATGGCGAAAGGCTGAGGTTGAAACACAAATCTCTGGGGAGCACCAATTGCAGCTATGTTCCTGGTGGCAGAAATTATTTTTCTGTTCTTATACTGCTTCCATTGGAACACCGGGATTTCTGCCCCTGATTGGTATCCACTGGGCAAAACAGGATTAGGTCTAGTTGCAATGTCCGCTAGAAACAGAACCTGCTTCCATACATCTTGCAAGAATAACAGCTCAGTGGTGTCAGTGGGCATCAGGTATCAACCATGTGTAAGCAATGGGTATTGAGCTAATTCAAATCTCTTCCAAGCAGAATACATACAGTGGAACACAATACACGAAAGTGTAAGGTCACCCATTTTGGATCTGAGGAAGACAAATTGGAATATACCCTTCATGATGAGAAATGCTTTTTAACTTGAACTAGGCAGCAGAATTCAACAAGATTATCAATTAGCACCTCAGTTTCTAGTTCATTCCTCTGCATCTTGATCTGTCAGCTTGCCAAAATCAGATTTTAAAAATGCAT
Source organism: Hemiscyllium ocellatum (assembly GCF_020745735.1). Classification (NCBI taxonomy): domain Eukaryota; kingdom Metazoa; phylum Chordata; class Chondrichthyes; order Orectolobiformes; family Hemiscylliidae; genus Hemiscyllium; species Hemiscyllium ocellatum. Next base: position 26,157,006 of record NC_083401.1, read on the forward strand.
CCCACTTTCTGTTGTTTTTTGTTTATGAACCTGCTACCTTGTGTGTGTTTGTCAGGACTGAATGAGCCCACTAATCAGCAAAAGGAAATTCTAAGCTAATGAATATTGATAAGAAAACATTTTCTTATTTTCCTTTAGCTTCCTGTTACCGTCTTCTTATAGATACAATTTCTTTCCTCTCACAATGTGTATTAATCCAAACAGCAGAACCTTAATAGCACTGTTGAAGTGAGCTGGAATATGCTTTTTGTAACAATGGAACCTAGTGTTATTATATAATACAAACAAATGTGTCAAAGAAACACTGCAGGAAGTAAGTACAAAAAGCAAAAGAAGCTACAAAATCGTTCACCGATTTCAGCATTGTATATTATTCACCTTGAACTACCTGTTGGCTGCAATGCTTGACTGTTTCTGCATTAGAAATGCATTCTATGAATATTATAATCATGAAGTGTTCACTTCTGAAATACCCTTATAACCTCTCCAAATATGTATATTTTTCTTAAAATGCACTTTTCATTTGAGGTTGCCATAATGGCTATGATTCAGTGTAAGAGGATGCAAACTGATGTGTTTCCTTGTCTATGTGTGTTTGCAGGCTGCCAAATGACATATTCCAATTAGAAACACAGCAGATGTGTCATCGAACTATTCCTAAAATATCTCTGCCCAGAATGAATTCATTTGTAACACCAGTAATTTGTGTTTCACATTACATTGCACCTAGATGCCATCTCACTTCTTTTGTTATTTCTGAACCATGTCTCTAGGCTGGTGCATAATACAAGCAACTAACAGAACTGGGCAGGTTTTTCTGAAGTGCGCAAATTGCTACTTTTGTCACTGAAGCATTCTGAAAGAGCAGTAATGTCCTGTCACACTGAATCAATAACCTCAGAGGTCTGAAAATATTCTTCATATGCTTAATATATTTGCTCAATTTGTACAATTTTCTGAACAATGCTTCCTAAAGTGATTGCTTTGTTCAGTGATAGCCTGTCACCTGTGGGTCAGAAGGTTATAAGTTAAAACTAGTTCATTACTTGAACACAAAATTGAGGATGACATTCAGTCCATTACTGAGCTGCATTGCTGAAGATATTCTCCCTCATATTAGACATTAAATCAAGGTTCGTCTGCCCTCTGAGGAGAACATAAAATAAAAACCCTGGGCACTATTACAAAAAACAGTTGGTTTTCTGCTTCATATGCATCCCTCAATCAGCACCCCTAAAACAAGTTATCTGGTCAATGACAGATAACTTGGTTAATGGAAACTTGCTGCGAACATATGGACTGCCACACTTTCTATATGATAACGGTGACTGCACCTCTAAAGGAGTTTGTTTATTGCAAATCATTGTGGATAACCTAAGATCAGGAATCCATGGCTATCAGGAACCTTTCTTAAGTGTAGTAACCAATATTTTACACATGTGGATGCATCAGATGAATTGAAGGCCTCATTCTATTGCCACTAGGACTTTATCCATGGCAGGGTAGATCAGTATGTCTGAATTCTTGCTTCAAAGTTGATGCATAGATTTAAGATCCCACTCTCTAAATGTGACCCTGAAAAATTTGGCCAGGAAGATCAAATTATTTTTTTGAAGTGGCACAATTCTTTTCAGAGGTTCACCAAGTAATCCCAGAATAAGAGCAGAGGTTGCTAGTTGCAAAAATGTGCGATACATGAGGCAACAGTACCACTAAAATAGTCCCTTAAACTCCTCCATCTGGACACATTCATCTGAGGCTCATTTATCAAAACATATACATTACCAATTCTTCTCATTGCCAATCTGTGTTCTCCACCTACCCCCATCACCCTTCAGAGTCAATAAGTCAACATGGTTCTGGATGTAGGTAATGACATCACCAACCCAAGGAAATGCAAACAGAAAGCAGGAAATACCTGCTTCGGTCAGAAGCTCACTGAAGACGTTACCGAGGAGGGTGACAAAACATTTGAAAATGAACCTTCCAGCTCAGCCTACATCTACATCCAGAACCTCAACCTGAGCTACAAATCTTCTCAAAACTTGCTCAGTCAACTCAGTGCCAAGTCAAAAACTCCACGTTAAACACCAGATGTTAAAATGCTGGTTAGGCAGGGCCCAGTCATAGACTTCTCTAATCAGAGTTTTATTTGGAGTTCATGTACAGCACAAACTCCAACTACACTGATTACATGCTCTCCATATTTCTATATACCAAGTGTTTGTAGGTGTGAGGGTAAAGGTGGGAGGTGTTAAAATCTAGTAGGGTCTGGCCCAATTAAATTAATTAAATTGTAACTGTCACCATGAGCATCCCTGCCAGACCCTACTAGATTTTAACACCTCCCACACCATTCTTTGCCCTCACACCTACCAAACACTTGGTATCCATCATGGTCAGATGTCAGGACTCATGCAAAGCTGAGACAAAACAAAATTCTAGAAAATCAAGTTTGAAACAACAGAGGGTCTAGAGGAGTATAAAAAGTGTGGGGGGAGATCAAGAAAGAAATTAGTTCAGTATAGAGGTTGGAAAAATTTGGGAGAATTCTACAAGTATATGAGGTGGAAGAGGATAACCAGAAAACAGCAGGGCTTACTAGGGACCAAGAGGTGGGAAATCTGTGCTTGATAATCTGACAATCTGTGGGTGGACATTAGCAGAGTGTTAAAATGAGTACTTCACATCTGTCTTCACTCAAGAGAAGGAGAATGCAAGTGGAGAATTCAAGAAGATGGACTGTGAAGCTCTTGAACAGATTAAGCAATTATTGGAAGATTTGGTGCATTTAAAGGTGGACAAATCCCCAGGTCCAGATGAGTTACATTGAGGCTGCTACTGGGGGACAAGGGAGGAAACTACAGGGACTCTTACTCAGATTCTTAAATTGTCTCTGGCCATACGGCAAGAGCCAGAGAACTGGAGGACAGCTAATGTGCTTTCACTTTACAAGAAGGGTAATAGAAATAAACCAGGGAACTATAGGCCAGTGAGTCTCATCAGTCGTAGGGAAACTATTGGAGAAAATAGTCAAGCAGAAAATTAGCCTCCATTTAGAGAGGCAAGGTTTGATTAGGACAATCAGCATGGTTTTGTCAAAGTTTAGGTCGTGCCGTACAAATCTGGAGAAATTTTATGTTTGGATGATGGTAGGGCAGTTGATGTAGTTTAATATGTTTTTTCAGCAGGGCCTTTTGCAAGGTCCCATCTGGCAGACTGCTCAAGAAGGTAAAATCTCATGGATCCAAGGTAACTTGACAAAATGAATCTAAAACTGACTTAGTTTGGGAGACAGAGGGTTGTTGTAGAATGCTGTTTGTCTAACTGAAGTCTGGTGTGCAATGGCATACCATAGGGATCAGTGCTGGGCTTCTTATTGTTTGTGATGTTAATGAATCAGAAATGATGTCAGTTAGAATATGGGAGAGATAAATAAGTTTCATAATGACACAAAGATTGGCTGTATGGTTTGATAGTGAGGAGGAGAAGAGGGTATAAACAGATTGGTCTGATGGGCAGATGGAACATAACTCTGATAAATGTGATGTGATGCATTTTGGAAAAAGGAACAAAACAAGGGCACATTCAATGAATGACAAGCTCAGTTAAACAGAGGTATCTTGGAGTGTTTTTCTACAGATCTTTAAGGGAACAGGACATTCAATGGGATAGTTATGAAGACATTTAGCGTACTTATCTTTATGAGACATAGCAGAGATTATTAGAGCAGGGAGGTTATGTTGGAGCTATACAGGACTTTATTTAGGCCACAGCTAGAGTACTGGTCACAATTCGGGTCTCTGTACTAAAAGAAGGATGTAATTGCACTGGAGATTCAATTAATAAGGGGTACGGGAAGATGGCAGGAAAACGGGGTTGAGAAGCATATCAGCCATGATCACATGGCGAAACAGACTACATGGGCTGAATGGCCTCATTCTGTTCCTATGTCTTATGATATAAAAGACATTCAGCAGGGGATTGAGCTACAAAGACAGACAAGATATGCTGGGGTTGTTCTCTTCAGAATCAAGAAGGCTGAGGAAGGTTGTGATTGAGTTGTACAAAGTTATGTTGGACATGAGTCGGGCAAATAGGGAGAAACCTTTCCTCTTAGTAGAGAGAACAATAATGAAGGGACACAGTTTTAAGGTAAAGTACGGAAAATTTAGAAAGGATTCAAGGAAACACATCTTCAAAATTGACCCAGAGGGTGACTGGTATCTCAAACTCACTACTCAAAAGAGTGCAAGAGGCAGGAAGACTCAAAACATTTAAGAGTTTCTTAGCTGAGCACTTGAAACATCATGTAGAGCACACATAGCTACAGGCCAAGGGGAAAATGGGATAAGGATAAGTTGATGCTTGATTGAGACAAGCATGTATACATTGGGCTGAATGGCCTTTTCCATGCTGTAAACTCTATGACTTTATGTGGCTGGTTGAGTTTGACGTGCCTTTTACAAAGTACTAAAGGAACATGCTGTTTGATTCAATCAGCCAATCACTGGATGTATGCACTTTTTACTCGAGGTGATTGCGTGTTTGATTTCTTTCTTCAGCTTTACCATTACAGAGCTTCCATCCGTATTGAAAAAAATTGCTACGAAAACTCTGCTCATAATTTCACTGCTGTGATAAATTCCAACACAGCAGCAAAGACAATTGTTAATATTTTAAAACAATTTGCAATATTCTAAATAAAATGATCCACAACACTCCAGTTAAGCGCCAACGTGTTGCTATTTCCAGTGTTACAGATCTTTTAAAACATTACATTATCCAGATGCTGATCTGCTTCCTCAATGAAAATGAATTAGTTCTCATTTCATCAGTTCTCAAATCAGAGGGAGGGGAAGTGTGTTTAGATTGCCCTCAATTTTCTAAGGAAAGTCAGTGGCCAGCCACCATGCTTAAAATAAGCCTGCATGTAGCTATAACACATTTCCAACCCCAACCTCACTATCAAACTGGCAGACAAGGAAGGCGCGGTAGTAGTTTGGCGCACTGACCTTTACACCGCTGAGGCTAAATGCCAGCTTGCGGACACCTCCTCTTACTGCCCCCTTGACCATGACCCCAACTCCCACCACCAAACCATCATCTCCCAGACCATTCATAACCTCATCACCTCAGAGGATCTCCCATCCACCGCCTCTAACCTCACAGTCCCACAACCCCGCATTGCCCATTTCTACCTCCTGCCCAAAATCCACAAACCTGACTGCCATGGCCGACCCATTGTCTCAGCCTGCTTCTGCCCCACCGAACTCATCTCTGCCTACCTCGACATGGTCTTGACCCCCTTAGTCCAAGAACTCCCCACCTACATTCGGGACACCACCCACGCCCTCCACCTCCTCCATGATTTTCGCTTCCCCGGTCCCCAACGCCTTATCTTCACCATGGACATCCAGTCCCTGTACACCTCCATTCCCCATCGAAGGACTCAAGGACCTCCGCTTCTTCCTTTCCCGCCGTACCAACCAGTACCCTTCCACTGATACCCTCCTTCAACTGACTAAACTGGTCCTCACTCTGAACAACTTCTCTTTCCGATCCTCCCACTTCCTCCAAACCAAAGGAGTAGCCATGGGCACCCACATGGCCCCAGCTATGCCTGCCTCTTCGTAAGATATGTGGAACAGTCCATCTTCCGCAGCCACACGAGCACCACGCCCCCACCTTTTCTTCCACTGCCTCATGCTCCCATGAGGAGGTTGAACAGTTCATCCACTTTACCAACATCTTCTACCCCGGCCTCATATTTACCTGGACCATCTCAGACTCCTCCCTCCCCTTCCTTGACCTCTCCATTTCTATCTTGGCATTTATTATAAATGGACCAACTCCCACAGCTACCTAGACTACACCTCTTCCCACCCTGCCCCCTGTAAAAATGCTATCCCATATTCCCAAATCCTTCATCTCCACTGCATCTGCTCCCAGTTCCAATACCGTACAACAGATGGCTTCCTTCTTCAAAGATCGCAAGTTCCCCCCAGACGTGATCGGCGATGCTCTCCACTGCATCTCCTCCACTTCCCGCTCCTCCACCCTGGAGCCCCATCCCTCTAATCGCCACCAGGACAGACTCCACTGGTCCTCACCGACTACCCCACCAACCTCCATATACATCGTATCATCTGTAGTCATTTCTGCCACCTCCAAACGGACCCCACCACCAGTGATATATTTCCCTCCCCTCCCCTATCAGTTTTCCGAAAATACCACTCTCTCCATGACTCCCTCGTCAGGTCCACACCCCCCACCAACCCAACCTCCACTCCCGGCACCTTCTCCTGCAACCGCAAGAAATACAAAACTTGCTCCCACACCTCCCCCCTTACTTCCCTCCAAGGCCCCAAAGGATCCTTCTATATCCGCCACAAATTCACCTGCACCTCCACACACATCATTTACTGCATCCTCTGAACCTGATGTTGCTTCCTCTATATTGGGGAGACAGCCACCTACTTGCAGAACGCTTCAGAGAACACCTCTGGGACGCCCGGACCAACCAACCCAATCACCCCCTGGCTCAACACTTCAACTCCCCCTCCCACTCCACCAAGTACATGCAGGTCCTTGGACTCCTCCATCGCCAGACCATAGCAACATGACGGCTGGAGGAAGAGCGCCTCATCTTCCGCCTAGGAACCCTCCAACCACAAGGGATGAACTCAGACTTCTCCATTTTCCTCATTTCCCTTCCCCCCACTTTGTCTCAGTCCCAACCCTCGAACTCAGCACCATCTTCCTAACCTGCAATCTTCTTCCTGACCTCTCCGCCCTCACCCCCACTCCGGCCTATCACCCTCACCTTAACCTCCTTCCACCTATCGCAATTTCAACGCCCCTCCCCCAAGTCCCTCCTCCCTACCTTTTATCTTAGCCTACTGGACACAATTTCCTCATTCCTGAAGAAGGGCTCATGCCCGAAACGTCGATTCTCCTGCTCCTTGGAAGCTGCCTGACTTGCTGCGCTTTTCCAGCAACACATTTTCAGCTCTATAACACATTTAGCCATGTGGGTAGGCTAGATTAGTGGATTTAGGACTGTCAAGATTCAGTGGCAGGAAGCTCCATACTCAAAGCTGCCAGCCCAACAGATTGACAAGCAGCTCCTGCAGTCCCAACAAGATCCCAGAATGAAATGCTAGACCCAGATCAATTGGGTGCATTGGCAGGGAGAGTTTGGCCATCATAAGAAAAGGATTGAAGGGGTATACTTTAAAACCTGTGCAGGACAGAAGGAAGGATAGAATTATCTTTCGGGCAAAAGAAGGGGTTAGGGTTGGTGCTACTGATGTGCAAAAAATATCATCTGCAGGTATCCCTTTGAAAACTTGTAAACTAAAGTGGGCTGCCCATTCCCTGCCCACTTGCCCTGTATCAGCAGTGTTATGATGTGAGTAGTCTAATGATGGGGTTGATTAAGCTTTCAATTATAAACATATGATGGATGGGTTGTCGATTTTGGTACTTTCTAATCCTCCATAATATGTGAAATGGTGGATTCTGTATCAGATGTATTCTACATATTCCTCTGCCAGAAAAAAACATCCATCAAAGGAATGTAATATGTCTTTTCTTAAGGGCAAACACATTACCACCTCCAAACTTCAGTAGTGAAGGTGGTAGAGAGATTTAGACATATTTAAATTCTACTTCAGCAATTTTTACATTCCTGTCTGAGTCACCTTTGTCTAGGTGATGAACATTCTGGATTGCAATGGTGATTAGCATTCTGTAATTAGCAGATCTCACTTAAGAGGGTAGTTGCTTGCTAGAAAAATATGAGCTCGCACTGTCCACTTTACACGTGACTCTCTCTTCACTCCATTATAAAAGTTTACTTTTGACACTTTAGGAATGATGCACAGATGAATCTGCACAACAAAACACTCTTTTCTTCTCTGGACTAATGATTCATGACAATTATTTTAGTTCAGTTTTCAAAAGACAGTAGTAGTATCCAAAATCTCCAAACTGAAGGCATGATCTCAGAAGATTATAAAACAAGTATTTTGCATTGATTTCCGCTGTTGCCTTTTCAGTTTTAATTCCAATATGAAGTATCTTTCCCATCAAATCTTTCATTCTCCTTTCCAGAACTCCCACTCCACCATCCCCCATCCATATGCTAGTTGCATCATTTGCTGTTTTCATAAATATATTTTCATTAAAAAATTAATGTGATGTGTCTGTCCTTAGATGTTAAGTAAGTGTTTCACCATTCTGTTATTGTCTTCTAATCTAAAAAGTGGAACTTTTCTGATGTGCCAATAGGGTGAATTTGTACATATAATGGAATAAAATAATGCACGTTTGTCTTTGTCACGCTATACCTTATTGTCAAACTTAATAACCAAATAATTTGTTTCCACACATTGTAAATGTTATGAAGAATAACCATAAATTCCTACTCATTCATTGCATTGCTGACAATGATTTACACACACACATGTTTTAGCTATTACCGTGTTATCTTTGTCTCTATGTATTAAGTGTATTTTGATTCTCAGTTATTGCAAATTTATCCCTTTCAATGAACAGTGTGAGTCCGATTAGTCTTCAGAGCCCCAATGAGACATTCATTGGATGAATAGTTTGCTTTGTATGTTTGTTACTCGATACCTAAGAAATAGGAGCAGCAATGGCCATTTTGTTCTTCAGACATGCTCTGATTTACTTTCTCAATTCCATCTTCCCATATGTTGGAAGGAGAAACAGGAATACAGGGTACTGGGCTAATGGTAAGATTCGAGGTAGCATAGATGAGGAGAGAGGTCTTGGTATCCATGCACATAGATCCCTGAAAGTTGCCATTCAGGTTGATAGGGTTTTTAAGAAGGCATATGGTGAAGGCATACTAGCTTTTATGAGTAGAGGGACTGAGTTTCTGAACCATGAGGTCATGCGACTGCTGTACCAAACTCTGGTGCAGTTGCACTTGGAGTATTGCATGCGGCATTACAGGAAGGATGTGGAAGCTTTCACAAGTTCAGAGACGATTTACTAGGATGTTGTCTGGAGTGAAGGGAAGGTCTTATGAGTAAAGGCTGAGAGATTTGAGGATGTTTTCATTGGAGAGAAGAAGGTTGAAAGGTGATTTAATTGAGACATATAAGATAATCAGAGGGTTAGATAGGGTGGACAGTGAGAGTCTTTTTCCTTGGATGGTGATGGCTAGCATGAGGGGACATAGCTTTAAATTGAAGGATGACAGATATGGGACAGACATCAGAGGTAGTTTCTTTACTCAGAGAGTAGTGGGGCATGGAATGCACTGCTTACAACAGTAGTAGAGTCACCAACATTAAGGGCATTTAAATGTTCATTGGATAGACATATGGATGAGAATGGAATAGTGTAGGTTAGATGGACTTCAGATTGGTTTCACAGGTCAGCAAAACATCAAGGGCCCAAGGGCCTGTACTACGCTGTCATGTTCTATGTTCTATATTATCACCATACCCTTTAATCCCCTCAAGTATTGAAACTTTTCCTAATCTTTGGTGTAAAAGTAGATGAAAAATAATTGTCTGTAATCCCCTGAGGTAGCGAATTCTGAAGGTCCTCAACTCTTTGAGTGAAGAAATTTCTCCTTATCCTGATTCTAAAACTGTGACTGTGATCCCTTGATCTGGGCTCATCAGCTCCAGGGAAACACACTCCCAGCATCTACACTGTTAAGCCCTCTACGGTTTCATATCCCATCATATTTTGATGGGATGATCTCTTATTAAAAATGGTAAGAAATAGTTCATTCAATCACTCCTTTTGGCCAATCTGTCCATGCTTGAAATATGACGAATCAGACTTTGTTACACTCCCTCTAATGTGAGTTTACTGTTTCTTAGTTAATGAGACCAATGCTGTACCCAATATTCCAAGATTAGCCACAAAAAAGACCCTACATTATTACAATAAAACTTCAGAAGAACTACAATTGGAGCTTTTCATATTAATGACCAATGTGCCTTTTGTGTTTCATGTAGCCATCGAACTGTTGTGTCATTTAATAAAATCACAGCTGAACATCTACCTCAGAGCTACTTTTCCACAATATCAGCTATCTCATGTTGATGGAAGATTGGTTAGATACTTGCTTTTAGTTTGCCTTTTTATTTCAGATTTTTTTAAACATTCAATTCAAATTTCACCATCTGGCCTGGTGCACTTGGAACCTATGACTCTCTGCTGGTCTATTTGTCTACTAATTTACTAATTACCATGACACCACTGCCATCATGTGAGCTATTGAGTAGTTTTAAATTAGGTTTTCCCACAGTTTATTACAATTGAACTTTAGGTCCTAAATCCACAGGTTATACACGAAAACACACGAATTACAAATTATATATTCACAACACTTAGGTCTGAATTTTCCCTCTCATGCTCTAAGGACAGAGTTGGGGAAAACTCAAGGTTCAGCATGCCAGCTACAGTTCTGGAGCCTTGCCAACTGACTAAGAGAGTTGGACAGTGCACTTTGCAGACTGAGGATTACTGGGACCTCTCAACAAGAAGGTGCCCTCAATGGCCTGCCCAGAAGGGAAGAGATGACCAAACATGTAGGCTGGAAAGTCCATAGGCTGGCTACTCCTCTGGATCTGGATTCACAGCAATCATAGCCTTTTGCGTCCAAAGCCCAATCAAGCTCTGATAACTACAACCTGCGTCCATTGAGCTGATGGCCTGTACGCTCAGTGGGAATGGGGGTGTTAGGCAGGAGGGCAGTCTCCATTGGCAACAAAGATACCAGTGTGGTCACAAACTCGTAATATTTGAGGCCTTAACCAGCATTAATGACTGTTTATTTCTCTGGAGTAGACAATCTGGCTTTCAGCCTCCTTTGGAAAATTGCTGATGACAATGTGTCAAGAAGTTATGGGTTGGGAGGGGCATCCTGATGTGGCTTTCACCCCACACCCCTTATTGTGGCTGTTTCATCACTAAGCCTGTCATCACAGGGTCAGGAAAATACAACCAGGCATTTTAGTTGTTCTATTCACTTAGGCCCGTTTGCACCTTATGACTCCCTAAACTCGATTATGGTTTCTGGTAATTTTGTTGTCATCTTTGTTAGACTAGCTGGCCTGTAGATTCATTGCTCATCCCTCTCTTCAGTCTTGAGTTATATAAAATTAGCAACTTCTCGTCATCTAATACCATTCCTGCATCCAACAAAGGCTTGTTTTATACCACAATGCTGGCTGTCTAATTGGCTGAATGCTGACTGAGTGTACAAACAGATGTCTTTTATACTGGAACATCTCTCAGGTCATGATAGTAATCTAATTATCTGAAAGGTATAGTCCGTTTCTGAACTCTGGGCAATGGCACAACAAAAGCCTGAACTAACAAGTACAGTAACAGAAATCATTCCATGTAGAACATGTTAATTCAGCCAAAACTGGTGTGATATCTGGTTTTCTGTATATCAGCCAATGAAACCTTTACCAAAGAGACTTATGTTCATATTGAGATAGGTATATACAAGTTTATTGGGTAAAAAATGAGGTCTGCAGATGCTGGAGATCACAGCTGAAAATGTGTTGCTGGTTAAAGTACAGCAGGTTAAGCAGCATCCAAGGAACAGGAAATTCGACGTTTCGGGCATAAGCCCTTCATCAGGAATGAGGAGAGTGTGCCAGGCAGGCTAAGATAAAAGGTAGGGAGGAGGGACTTGGGGGAGGGGCGATGGAGATGTGATAGGTGGAAGGAGGTCAAGGTGAGGGTGATAGGCCGGAGTGGGGTGGGGGCGGAGAGGTCAGGAAGAAGATTGCAGGTTAGGAGGGCGGTGCTGAGTTGAGGGAACCGACTGAGACGAAGTGGGAGGAGGGGAAATGAGGAAACTGGAGAAATCTGAGTTCATTCCTTGTGGTTGGAACGTTCCCAGGCGGAAGATGAGGCGCTCCTCCTCCAACCGTCGTGTTGTTATGTTCTGCCGGTGGAGGAGTCCAAGGACCTGCATGTCCTCGGTGAGTTGTAGGTACAGGCACTGAGGACATGCAGGTCCTTGGACTCCTCCACCGGTAGAACATAACAACACGACGGCTGGAGGAGGAGCGCCTCATCTTCCACCTGGGAACCCTCCAACCACAAGGAATGAACTCAGATTTCTCCAGTTTCCTCATTTCCCCTCCCCCCACCTTGTCTCAGTCGGTTCCCTCAACTCAGCACCACCCTCCTAACCTGCAATCTTCTTCCTGACCTCTCCGCCCCCACCCCACTCCGGCCTATCACCCTCACCTTGACCTCCTTCCACCTATCACATCTCCATCGCCCCTCCCCCAAGTCCCTCCTCCCTACCTTTTATCTTAGCCTGCCTGGCACACTCTCCTCATTCCTGATGAAGGGCTTAGGAACGAAACGTCGAATTTCCTGTTCCTTGGATGCTGCCTAACCTGCTGTGCTTTAACCAGCAACACATTTTCAGCCATATACAAGTTTATTAATAACTAACTATGTACAGTAATATGGCCTCAGTCTTACTTATGCAGGCTGGTGTACAGATAATTTTAATCGACCTATTCAGATATGTAATGAGATTCCTTTGGAGCAGGTGGAACCTACCTACCAATCTAGAGAGAGTAACAATACCAGTGCAACATGAGGCCTACTACATTTGGCATTCCCAGATGATCTCCCACACTAACACTATCTGCTTCACTTTAGAGATCAGACTAAATTGAGCTTTCTCAGACTAGTATGGTCAAAGTTCAATCTGGGTCATATGCTTATTTAGATTACTATTAAATTATATGTATTGTTGTTATGGTTCTGTTCGCCGAGCTGGGAATTTGTGTTGCAGATGTTTCGTCCCCTGTCTAGGTGATGCCCTCAGTGCTTGGGAGCCTCCTGTGAAGAGCTTCTGTGATGTTTCCTCCAGCATTTATAGTGGTTTGTCTCTGCCACTTCCGGTTGTCAGTTCCATCTGTCCGCTGCAGTGGTCGGTATACTGGGTCCAGGTCGATGTGTTTGTTGATAGAATCTGTGGATGAGTGTCATGCCTCGAGGAATTCCCTGGCTGTTCTCTGTTTGGCTTGTCCTGTAATAGTAGTGTTGTCCCAGTCGAACTCATCTAGCTTGTCATCTGCGTGTGTGGCTACTAAGGATAGCTGGTCCTGTCGATTCGTGGCTAGTTGGTGTTCATGGATACGGATCGTTAGCTGTCTTCCTGTTTGCCCCGTGTAGTGTTTTCTGTAGTCTTTGGATGGGATTTTGTACACTACGTTGGTTTTGCTCATGCTGGGTCAGGACTCATAACAGCACACAAACCAACAGCCACTCTCAGATAACAACTCACCAGGACAAAGGACCCAATACCCAGCATGAGCAAAACCAACATAGTGTACAAAATCCTATGCAAGGACTACACAAAACACTACATAGGGAAAACAGGAAGATGGTTATCAACCCACATCCATGAACACCAACAAGCCACGAAACGACAGGACCAGCTATCCTTAGTAGCCACACACGCAGATGACAAGCAACATGAGTTTGACTGGGACAACACTACTATTACAGGACAAGCCAAACAGAGAACAGCCAGGGAATTCCTTGAGGCATGGCACTCATCCACAGATTCTACCAACAAACACATCGACCTGGACCCAGTATATGACCACTGCAGCGGACAGACGGAACTGACAACCGGAAGTGGCAGAGACAAACCACTATAAATGCTGGAGGAAACATCACAGAAGCGCTTCATGGGAGGCTCCCAAGCACTGAGGGTGTCACCTAGACAGGGGATGAAACGTCTGCAACATAAATTCCCAGCTCAGCGAACAGAACCACAACAACGAGCACCCGAGCTACAAATCTTCTCACAAACTTTATATGTATTCCTGACTGGCTGACCAGAATGGCTGAAATCAGAAATTACTCGAGGAACCCTGCAGGTCTGTGGAGAGAAAGTAAACACTTTGCGTCCAGTGAACCTTCTTCAGAAGCTTCAGAGTTGACCTGAGACTAGACCTGAAATCTTAATTCTGCTTTCTCTCCACAGATGCTGCTAGGCCTCCTGAGTTCCTCCCTCACTTTCTGTTTAAGTTTCAGATGTCTAGCATCTGCAGCTCTTTGTTTTACATCAGACTGGCCTGGCTGACTGTCTGGCTAATTGACTAAATGCTGACTGAGTGCACAGACACCAAGAAGATCGGAACCTTTTTTGTGGAGTGTCACATGTCATGATGTAACATAGACTTTAAAGGTACAGTCCCTTTCTGAAATCTGAGCAATAACACAACAAAAGCCTGAACAAACTCCATCAGTTTGGTTGGAGGATCGCCGCCCGGAGTGTAAATCAAAGTTTCCTTTCTGCTACTGATTAGCCTCCTTTATTGAATCACAGCATCTTCTGCATATTTAATGGGGCTTTTCCTCATTGTTTTTTTAATTTCCTGAATCAATTCCAGTGACGATATTTCCAAATATTATGCAGCAAAAACCCTTGATAAAGTATGGATTCAAACAGCTTCAACCCAACAGTAAAAAAGTAACAACAGCAACATAGCAACTTCAAGGCAGTAAAGTGGTCCATTAGCCTTTGTGAACATGCACTCAATAATTTCCTAAGATTCATTGTCCACAGTTATCAAAACAATACACTGAAGTTTGGAAGGAATTCCTCAGATCCTATATCTAATTGTAAGTCTATTCCAGATTTAGTTTCACAATAACTTTGGGTTGCTCTTAGACAGCCACTTTTGTAACAAATCCTTCAGACACAGCTTTCTTTCAAAGTTGACCTTGCTGACTCTGCTTCTCAGGATAATCATCCAGGTTGATTCTTAAACACTTTGACCATGGAGTTAGAGAATATCTGAGTTTCTTTTTAAGCATCTACTTTGTCTAAATGGCAATTTTCTTTGTACACTGAATGACAATTAGAGTCATAGAGTCATAGAGTCATAGAGATGTACAGTACAGAAACAGACCCTTCTGTCCAACTCGTCCTTGCAGACAGATATCTAAACCCAGTCTAGTCCCACCTGCCAGCATCTGGCCCATATCCATCCAAACCCTTCCTTATCATATACCCATCCAGGTGCCTTTTAAACATTGCAATTGTACGAGCCTCCACCACTTCCTCTGGCAGTTCATTCCATACACGTACCATCCTCTGTGTGAAAAAGTTGCTCCTAAGGTCTCTTTTATATCATTCCCTCTCACCCTAAACCTATGCCGTCTAGTTCTAGACTCCCCCACCCTAGGGAAAAGGCTTTGTCTATTTATCCTATCCATGCCCCTCATGATATTAAAAACCTCTATAAGGTCACCCCTCAGCCTCCAACGCTCCAGGGAAAACAGCCCCAGCCTGTTCAGCCTCTCCCTGGAGCTCAAATCCTCCAACCCTGGCAACATCCTTGTAAATCTTTTCGAACCCTTTCAGGTTTCACAACGTCTTTCCGATTGGAAGGAGACCAGAATTGCACGCAAAATTGCAACAGTGGCCTAACCAATGTCCTGTACAGCCGTAACATGATCTCCCAACTCCAGTACTCAATAGCCTGATCAATAAAGGAAAGCATACCAAACGCCTTCTTCACTATTCTATCTACCTGCAACTCCATTTTCAAGGAGCTATGAACCTGCACTCCAAGGTCTCTTTGTTCACCAACACTCCCTAGGACCTTATCATTACCTATGTATGTCCGCTAAGATTTGCTTTCCCAAAATGCAGCACTTCACATTTACCTAAATTAAACTCCACCTGCCACTTCTCAGCCCATTGGCCCATCTGATCAAGATTTTGTTGTAATCTGAGCTAACCTCGCTGTCCATATCACTTCAAGTTTTGGTGTATCAGCAAACTAACTAACTATGCTCACATCCAAATCATTTATATAAATGATAAAACGAAGTGGACCCAGCACCGATCCTTGTGGTATTCCACTGGTCACAGGCTTTCAGTCCAAAAAATAACCCTCCACCACCACCATCTGACTGTGATGAGGTCTATAATACAATCCCAATAAGGTGATCATCCCTTTCTTATTTCTCAGTTCCACCCAAAGAACTTCCCTGGATGTGTTTCCAGGAATATCCTCCGTCACTACAGGGAGGTATAAGCTGTAATGCTATCCCTTATCAAAAATGCAACTCCACCTCTTCTCTTGCCTCCCTTTCTGCCCCTCCTGTTGCATTTGTATCCTGGAACATTAAGCTGCCAATCCTGCCCATCCCTGAGCCATGTTTCTGTAATTGTTATGATATCCCAGTCCCATGTTCCTAACCATGACCTGAGTTCATCTGCCTTCCCTGGTAAGCCCTTTGCATTGAAATAAATGCAGTTTAATTTATTATCTGCTGAAGAGAAGTTATGTTAACATCTGTCTTTGATTTATCTGCAGCAACACAATGCTTGGTGACTGAATAAATCTAGCATTTGATGTGGATAAATTTGTTGCCCAGAGACTGCTTCTGCCAGATGGAATTCCAGCACCATCTTTACATTGTTGACAACTTTTCTGCAGTGTATCATGCAGCACTGATAATTTGAAGGTTTTGGTTCTCTTTATACAAGCTAAAATAATTTTCCTTTGGTCAAAGATTGGTCCCTCCATCATCGTAGTAAGAAAACGGTTAATTTATAGCATTTTTTAAAGCTATTCTTTTTTACATCAATGGCAAGGCACACGTAGGTGTGGTGGCCTTCTTTTTATACTGTTGCAGTCCCTTTAATACAGATTCCCCCACAGTGGTGTTGAAAATGTATCAGGTAATGATGATGATGGAAATTGTGTGTACTTGGCAGGTGAACTAGTTGGCCTTTCATCATGGAGTCTTTCGACAGTGGGAATGAGGGAAGAAACCATTGTGGATCTGGTATTGGGAATGAGCCCGATCAGAAGAATGACATTTCAGTGGGGGCGCATCTTGCGGTACAGTGACGATAATTCTTTAGGATTTAAGTTGCATATGGCTAAGGACAAGAGTAGTCTGAGGCTAAAAGTATGAAGCTGGGGGAAGGCTAACTATTACAAATTAGACCGGAACTGGGAAATGTAGATTGGGTACTTGGATCAGTCAGTATCTCTGGGCTCTGAGTCGACCTGGATTCTCACAGCATTTGGGCCTTGGTTTGTCCTGCCATTTTGTCCCCTCAACAGGAGATATCAGGCTCATATTGTTATCTTTCCATGCCATTTAGTGCAGACACAAAAGCCAGGGAGCTTGATACATTGCTTGCAGGCCTCAGTCTAGTCAAAGGGAATAAAGGGGATAGATAGCCTTCTCTCAGGGGATGCCCTCACAGTATGTCAAGGGCAGTCTCCGATACCAGTCCAAATTCTCCAGTGGTCAGTCAAAATCTTCTGATCATAAGTGGTGATACACCAAATGAAGGGCAAAGCACCAATGTCATAACTGTTTTCTGCCTTATGTGGGATGTATCCCTCATGGAATGTAAGAAAGCAGAGAAGGTCTGAAAACATATAAAGGTGGATAAATCCCTGGGACCTGATCAAGTCTATCCTTGAACTCTGCGGGAAGCTATGGAAGTGATTTATGACTCCCTTGTTGAGACATTTGTATCATCGATAGCCACAGATGAGGTGCCAAAAGACTGGAGGTTGGCTAATATGGTGCCACTACTGAAGAAAGGTGGTCAGGAAAAGCCAGGGAACTATAGACATGTGGGCCTGACATTAGTGGTGGGAAAGTTGTTGGAGGAAATCCTGAAGGGGCAGGATTTACATGCATTTGGAAAGGCAAGGACTGATTAGGTTTGGTCAAGTTGGCTTTGTGCATGGGAAATAATGTCTCATTATCTTGATTGAATAATTTGAAGAAATTACAAAGAGGATTGATGAAGGCAGAGCAGTGGACATCATTTATACAGACTTCAGTAAAGCATTTGGCAAGGCTCCTCATGGTAGTCTGGTTAGCAAGTTTAGATCACATGGAATATAAGGAGAACTAGCTGTTTGGACACAGAACTGGCTCGAAGGAAGAAGACAGAGGGTGATGGTGGAGGTTTGCTTTTCAGACTGGAGGCCTGTGACCAACAGTGCGCTACTAGGATCAGCGCTGGGTCCACTGTTTTTCATCATTTGTATAAATTATTTGGATATAAATGTAGGATGTATGGTTAGTAACTTTGCAGTTGACACCAAAATTGGAGGTGCAGTGGACAGCGAAGAAAGTTACCTCAGAATAGAACGGGTCCTTGATCAGATGGGCCAATAGGCTGACGAGTGGCAGACGGAGTTTAATTTAGGTAAGTGTGACGTGCTGCATTTTGGAAAGTCAAATCAGGGCAGAGCTTAGACACTTAATGTTAATGTTCTGGGTGTTGTGCTGAACAAAAAGACCTTGGAGTGCAGGTTCATAGGGGAGTTATGTGGCTGTAAAGGACATTGGTTAGGTCATTTTTAGAATACTGTGTGCAATTTTGGTCTCCCTGCTATAGAAAGGATGCTGTGAAACTTGAAAGGGTTCAGAAAATATTTATAAGGATGTTGCCAGGGTTGGAGAGTTTGAGCTATAGGGAGAGGCTAAATAGGCTGGAACCATTTTCCATGGTGTACCGGATGCTGAGGAGTGACCTGAAAGAGGCTTATAAAACTATGGACAGGCTAAATAGTTGAGATCTTTTCCCCATGACAGGGGAGACCAAAACTAAAGATTTTAAGTTTAAGATGAGAGGGTTTAGAGTACTTACTTACTTAGATTTCTTACTTACAGAGTGGAGCAGGCCCTTCTGCCCAACAAGTCCACACCGACCCTCCGAAGAGCAACCCACCCAGACCCATTCCCCTACATTTACCCCTTCACCTAACACCATGGACAATTTTAGCATGGCCAATTTACCTAACCTGCACATCTTTGGACTGTGGGAGGAAACCGGGATACCCGGAGGAAACCCACGCAGACACGGGGAGAATGTGCAAACTCCACACAGACAGTTGCCTAAGGCGGGAATTGAACCCAGGTCTCTGGCACTGTGAGGCAGCAGTGCTAACCACTGTGCCAAGTTAAAATGAACCTGAGGGGCAAATGTTTCAAGTAGAGAGGGCATATGGGCGGCACGGTGGCAACTTGCTAACCAGTCTACCATGAGGAGCCTTGCCAAATGCTTTACTGAAGTCCGTATAATTTACGTCCACCGCTCTGCCTTCATCAATCCTCTTTGTAACTTCTTCAAATTATTCAATCAAGATAATGAGACATTATTTTGCCTCAGCCCTTGACCTTGTCCAACAGGTACGAGATTCTTGCTCCCTGTTCGGATGAGGAAAAGGGCTCTGGACAGGATGAGCCAACTGACCAAGGCACCATGATGCAGAAGGCCATTCAAGAGGGGGGAGCTAATAGACAAGTAGTGGTTATAGGGGATTCTATAATTAGGGGGACAGATAGTATCTTTTGCAAGCCGGATCGGGAGTCTCGCATGGTGTGTTGCCTGCCCGGTGCCAGGGTGCGGGACATATCCAACCGGCTTGAAAGGATATTGGAGCGGGAGGGGGAGGATCCAGTTGTTGTGGTCCATGTTGGTACTAACAACATAGGCAAGAATAGGGTGGAGGACCTGTTTGGGGATTACGAAGCACTAGGCAGGAAATTGAAGCACAGGTCCTCAAGGGTCATAATCTCCGGATTACTTCCCGAGCCATGTGCCAATTGGCATAGGGACAAGAAAATTAGGCAAGTAAACACGTGGCTAAGGGATTGGTGTGGGAAAGAGGGATTCCACTTCATGGGGCATTGGCATCAGTTTTGGAACAGGGGGGATTTGTACCGTTGGGACGGTCTCCACCTGAACCGATCAGGTACCAATGTTCTAGCGAAGAGGATAAATAGGGTGGTCAGTAGGAATTTAAACTTCTGAGCTGGGGGGAAGGGAAAGTGAAAGCGACAGGGAGTATGGCGTTAAATGGAAAGATAAGCAGCAGGATAGCATGTGTCCAGGCGGATTTAAAATGGAGGCAGACTGGGAATGCAGAAAAAAGCAAGGATAACTTAGGACATCTTATGACTTCCAACATCTCTAATGATAAGAAAGTTAGCATTAAGGCACTTTACCTGAATGCTCGTAGTATTCATAACAAAGCAGATGAACTAATGGCACAGATAACAGTGAATGATTATGATGTGGTAGGCATCACAGAGACTTGGTTATGGGGGGGTTGGGCAGTTAAACCTCCAAGGTTTTTCAACTTATCGAAAAGACAGGGAGGTGGGCAGAGGGGGTGGGGTTGCCTTGTTAGATAAGAACAAAATTAAATCTATGGCATTGAATGACATAGCGTCGGATGATGTGGAGTCTGTATGGGTGGAATTGAGGAACCACAAAGGCATAAAAACCATAACTGGAGTTGTGTACAGACCTCCTAACAGAGGTCAGGACCAGGGGCGCAACATGTACCGGGAAATAGAGAAGGCATGTCAGAAAGGCAAGGTCACATTGATCATGGGAGACTTCAATATGCAGGTGGACTGGGTAAATAATGTTGCTAGTGGATCTAAAGAAAGGGAATTCTTGGAATGCTTACAGGATGCTTTTTGGAACAGCTTGTCATGGAGCCCACAAGGGAGCAGGCTATTCTGGACCTAGTGCTTTGCAATGAACCAGACTCTATAGAAGATCTTAAAGTAAGGGAACCCTTAGGAAGTAGTGATCATAATATGATAGAGTTCAGTTTGGAGTTTGAAAGAGAGAAGGCAAAATCAGATGTAATGGTGTTACAGTTAAATAAAGGTAATTATGAGGGCATGAGAGAGGAACTGACAAAGATAGACTGGAAGCAGAGGATAGCAGGGAAGCCAGTAGAGCATAAATGGCAGGAGTTTGTGGGTATAATTGAGGACACTATACAGAGGTTCATCCCCAAGAACAGAAAGATTATCCGGGGAGGGATTAGACAACCATGGCTGACAAAGGAAGTCAGGAAATGTATTAAAGAAAAAGAGAGATCCTATAAAGTGGCCAAGAACAGTGGGAAATCAGAAGATTGAGAAGGTGACAAAAACAAACAGAGAATAACAAAGAGAGTAATAAGAAATGAGAGGATCAAATATGAAGGTAGGCTAGCCAGTAATATTAGAAATGATAGTAAAAGTATCTTTCAGTACATAAGAAACAAACAACAGGCAAAAGTAGACATTGGGCCACTTCAAACTGATGCAGGAAGCCTAGTGATGGCAGATAAGGAAATAGCAGGAGAACTTAACAAGTACTTTGCGTCAGTTTTCACAGTGGAAGACATGAGTAATATCCCAACAATTAAAGGGAATCAGGGGGCTGAGTTGAGTATGGTTGCCATTAGAAAAGAGAGAGTGCTAGAGAAGTTAAAAGTCTTAAAATTGATAAATCTTCTGGCCCCGATGGGATACACCCTAGAGTTCTGAGAGAGGTGGCTGAGGAAATAGCGGAGGCATTGGTTGAGATCTTTCAAGAGTCACAGGAGTCAAGAAAGGTCCCGGATGATTGGAAGATGGCTGTTGTAACCCCCTTGTTCAAGAAAGGATCAAGACAAAAGATGGAAAATTATAGGCCAATTAGCCTAACCTCGGTTGTTGGTAAAATTCTAGAATCCATCATTAAGGATGAAGTTTCCAAATTCTTAGAAGAGCAGAGTCTGATTAGAACAAGTCAACATGGATTTAGTAAGGGGAGGTCATGCCTGACAAACCTGTTGGAATTCTTTGAAAAGGTGACAAGTAGGTTAGACCAGGAAAACCCAGTGGATGTGGTCTATCTAGACTTTCAAAAGGTCTTTGATAAGGTGCCACATGGGAGGCTGCTGAGCAAGGTGAGGGCCCATGGTGTTCGAGGTGAGCTTCTGGGATGGATTGAGGATTGGCTGTCTGACAGAAGGCAGAGAGTTGGAATAAAAGGTTCTTTTTCGGAATGTCAGCCGGTGACAAGCGGTGTCCCGCAGGGTTCAGTGTTGGGGCCACAGCTGTTCGCATTATATATTAATGATTTGGATGAAGGGACTGGGGGCATTCTAGCGAAGTTTGCAGATGATACGAAGTTAGGTGGACAGGCAGGTAGTAGTGAGGAAGTGGAGAGGCTACAGAAGGATCTAGACAGTTTGGGAGAGTGGTTCAGGAAATGGCTGATGGAATTCAATGCACTTTGGCAAAAAGAATAAAAGCATAGACTACTTTCTAAATGGTGAGAAAATTAGTAAAGCCAAAGTACAAAGGGATCTGGGAGTGCTAGTCGAAGATTCTCTAAAGGTAAACATGCAGATTGAGTCTGTGATTAAGTAAGCGAATGCAATGTTGTCACTTATCTCAAGAGGGTTGGAATATAAAAGCAGAGATGTGCTACTGAGACTTTATAAAGCTCTGGTTAGGCCCCATTTGGAGTACTGTGTCCAGTTTTGGTCCCCACACCTCAGGAAGGACATACTGGCACTGGAACGTGTCCAGCAGAGATTCACACGGATGATCCCTGGAATTGTTGGTCTAACATATGAGGAACGGCTGAGGATCCTGGGATTGTATTCATTGGAGTGTAGAAGATTAAGGGGAGACTTAATAGAGACATACAAGATAATACATGGCTTGGAAAGGGTGGACGCTAGGAAATTGTCTCCATTAGGCAAGGAGACTAGGACCCTTGGACACAGCCTTAGAATTAGAGGGGGTCAATTCAGAACAGAAATGCAGAGACATTTCTTCAGCCAGAGGGTAGTGGGCCTGTGGAATTCATTGCCACGGAGTGCAGTGGAGGCCGGGACGTTAAATGTCTTCAAGGCAGGCATTGATAGATTCTTGTTGTCTCGAGGAATTAAGGGCTATGGGGAGAATGCTGGTAAGTGGAGTTGAAATGCCCATCAGCCGTGATTGAATGGCGGAGTGGACTCGATGGGCCGAATGGTCTTACTTCCACTCCTATGTCTTATGGTCTTATGATTTCCCATGCACAAAGCCAACTTGACCAGCCCTAATCAGTCCTTGCCTTTCCAAATGCATGAAAATCCTGTCCCTTCAGGATTTCCTCCAACAACTTTCCCACCACTAATGTCAGACCCACATGTCTATAGTTCCCTGGCTTTTCCTGACCACCTTTCTTCAGTAGTGGCACCATATTAACCAACCTCCAGTCTTTTGGCACCTCATCTGTGGCTATCGATGGTACAAATGTCTCAACAAGGGACCAATAAATCATTTCCATAGCTTCCCACAAAGTTCAAGGATAGACTTGATCAGGTCCCAGGGATTTATCCACCTTTATATGTTTTCAGATCTTCTCTGCTTTCTTACATTCCATGAGGGATACATCCCACATAAGGCAGAAAACAGTTATGACATTGGTGCTTTGCCCTTCATTTGGTGTATCACCACTTGTGATCAGAGGATCTTGACTGACCACTGGAGAATTTGGACTGGTATCGGAGGCTGCCCTTGACATACTATGAGGGCATCCCCTGAGAGAAGGCTATCTATCCCCTTTATTCCCTTTGACTAGACTGAGGCCTGCTAGCAACTGTATCAAGCTTCCTGGCTTTTGCTAAATTGCCCGTCGTGTTGGGTGAAGGAGTAAATGTGGGGGAGTGGGTCTGGGTGGTTGCTGTTCGGAGGGTAGTTGTGGACTTGTCGGGCCGAAGGGCCTATTTCCACACTGTAGGTAATCTAATCTAACTTATGGGATTAACTCCCAGAGTCTGGTACCATTACAACATTTTAAAGACATCCCAATGGGTATATGAGTAGGAAGGGTTTAGACGGACATGAGCCAAATGCTGGCAAATGGGACTACATTAATTTAGCATACCTGGTCCACGTGGAAAGGTCTGGTTCTATGCTGCACATCTCTATGACTCTAAAGGCAGGTATTACGGAAGTTGGAAGTGGGTGTCACAGCTATTACTGTTGATGCAGATGGAGAGATGTCCTGAGTGAGTGAGTAGGCAGTTTAGAGTCTGTGGTGTCACAGTTAGCATGGATAAGAACAAGTGATGTGATGTTGCATACATCAATGAGAGTGGTACAGCATTAGCCTTGATGGAAAATGGTCAGTAGCATAGATGGAGTGAGTTTAAGATATTGAAGAGAAGATAATACTATTTATGCTGGCAGGGAAAAGGATATTGACCTTCTTCCCACAGCACTGGGTATTTCGCCAAGTGGCTTAGACTTTTCTAATCAGGGTGGCAACTGCAGAAAAGGCTGGAATGGGGTAAAGTTGGAGCTTCCACTATTGGTTCTGGGACCTATGCACCACCCCATCCAGTAGGAACTCCAGGAGCATGTCTGTAAAGCAGGTCATCGATTTCCCTATTTCCAGGGTCAACATCAGGAACTATGTGGGGCAGCACCAGACGGGAAGTGCTTGTCCAGGTGCATTTTAAAATTTTGTCCAGGTCCTTTTAAAATTTGGTATTGGGGTGATGGTTCAATCTAGTATCACCAGTGAGTGGTGAGTTGACGCATGGTAAGATGGGCCGACATCAGATGTGATACTCACCATAAGGGTTGAAACACCAATTAATACAATAGGTTTGGTAACATATGGCAAGAAACCAGACTTAGCTTCAGAACAAGAATCACTCCACCAAACCTGAACGTGATCTGCATTAGCTAAAAAAAACCTGACAGATTAAGCCCATTGATTGTATTATTCATTCAAGGAGGTGGTCTTCAATAGATGGTCCAGCAATTATAACTCATTACAAACTGCCATTGAGAAGGTGAACTGCCTTCTTAAACTGCGGCAATCTATTTGATGGAGGTACGCTCACAGTGCTGTTGAGAATTCCAGGATTTTGATGCAGTTAAGAGTGAGGGAATGGTGGTATAATTCCAAGACAAAATGGTGAGTGCCTTGGAGGGAAAGATGCAAACAATTGGTCTTCCCCTGTATCTGATGCCTTTGTCTTTCTAGACGGCAGTGTGCATGAGTTTGGAAGGTGCTAACTAAGGATCTTTGGTGAATTTTGAAGTATCTGAGGAATCACAAATAGAATTGAACATTGTGCAATCATTAGCAAATATCCCACTTCTGACCTTAACATGGTTGGAACATCAAAGAAAGAGCAGCTGAAGATGTTTGGGTCTAGGGCACCACCATGAGGAACTCGTATACAGATGTCCTGGAGTGAGGTGACTGACCTGTAGCAACCACAACCATCTTTTTATGTGCTTGATATGAATTTCTAGCTGAAAGTTTTTCAAAGTTTGTGCGAAGATTTGTAGTTTTTCCCTAATTGCCATTGACCCTGATTTTGATACAGTAAGGATAGTTACACTCAACTTTCTGCTTTAATGAGAAATTATTGGTGGAATACGGATGTTAGTCTGTGGCGTTGTCACACCCAAAGCAGAAGAGTCATCTTCTTGGTGTTGATTGGTCACCCATCCACTGTTTTTCCTCAGTTTAAACCAAAAATGGGAGAACTGGAATTGGATGTTGGTCATAAAGTATTTACCAGAATGCCACAATTCAATACACGCAATTCTCTAAGTTAGCATTCACCCCTCTGTGTTTCGTGAGCCCAATCACCCAATCAGGGGGCCTGATTTCAACAATATTTGGGAAGTGTCTTCATTTAATGACTGCAAACTTGCCCCATGTAAGGAGATAAAGTTTTCAACTCTGATGGAGGTTCGGGGGTAAATGGGTGAGGGACTGGGAGCAGCCTGTTAGTGAGCGAGGGATAGTGGGAATATAGATGGGCATCAGGAAAGTAAGCCAGAGTTTGCAACCGTTGTTGTTTTCTGTGCATGATTTCTGTGCATAAAAGATGGCTTGATGTACTAAGGTACATCCAATTAACAATCTGGGTGACCTCACTTTCCCACCCTTATTCCACTTCTGCCCTGTTGAAAATCAGTAGGTTTGAAAATCAGAGATACATATATTCTAAATAAGCAAGACAGTGTTAGGTTATTGAACCGCCACATCGGAAATGTGGAGTAATTAGATTAGCCATGATCGTATTGAAGATTAGATAGGTTCAGGGACTACGTGGCCTGTTTCTACTCCCAGTTCACATCTTTGTATGGCTGAAATATAAGTGGGCTGTTCTGACACACTACAAATCATTTTATTGATCAAGTCCTAGGCGTAAATAAGCTCCGCCATGAAAAATGTTATGTTTACTCAAAATAAGTTGTTTGAATGAACGAAGGAAGGAGGTTAGGAGAAAGTGAGGACTGCAGATACTGGAGAGAGAGTTTGGTGCTGGAAAAGCACAGCAGGTCAGGCAGCATCTGAGGAGCAACAGAATCTGCATTTTGGGCAAGAGATCCCGGAGGAGGCATGCTTTCACTGTTCAATTGATTCACAGTTCATCCACAGCTCTATTCGCCTCAAAATCCTTGCTTAATAAAAATCTATCTTGATTATATTGATGCCTGGCCTCAACAGCTCGACATTCCCAAACCTTTTATGGAAGTTGTACTTCATAAAAAAAGCAACAGGGGCCGTTTGGCACCTCAGGCTATTCTGTCATTAACGGGATCATGGCTGATCCAACATTCCTCATGTCCACTTTCCTGCCCTTTCCGTGTAACCCTTGATTCTCTTATTGATCAGAATCGATCTCTCTCAGCCTTAAATATACACAAGGACTCATAGATCTTTTGGTCAGGGGTTTCAAAGATTTGCAGACTTCTGAGAAAAGAAGTTCCTCCTCATATTAGTCTTAAATTGTTGCTCATTTATTCTGAGACAATGCACTCTGGTCCTAGACTCTCCTATGTGGGGAAACATCTTCTCAGTATTTACCCCATCAAGCTCCTAAAGAATCTAGTATGTTTCATTGAGATCACCTGTCATTTTCCTGAAGTCCAATGAGTAAAGTCCCAAACTGAAAAACCTTGCTCATAAGCCAATCCCTCCATACCAGACGTCATCCTAGTGAAACATCACTGAACTGTCTTAGAGAAGGTTCATCTTGAATCCTCCTCCCCACGAAACTGAGGTTGCTTCAATCTTTAGGTTATGCTTCTTTGATACGGATTATCTTTATCTACCTAATAAACTAATTAATTATTTTCAAATTATTTTCTACACTACCAAATCCATTAATTATTTCCTATACTTCAATTTTATCATTGTTGAATCTTTACTCCAGGGACACAATATTATGCAACCTATCTCATTATTTCACACTTTACGATAAAGAATACTTTCTGGAATTCCCAAATAAATTTTTAGTGACTCTTTTCATTTTTACATCCACTAATTTTGGTTGTCCCAGAAGTGAAAAAATATTCTCTGTGCCTGCCCCATCAAATAGATTAGATTCCCTACTGTGTGGAAACAGGCCCTTCGGCCCAACAAGTCCACACCAACCCTCCGAAGAGAAACCCACCCAGACCCATTTCCCTCTGACTAATGCACCTAACACTACGGGTGATTTTGCATGGCCAATTCACCCTAACCTGTACACCTTCGGACTGTGGGAGGAAACCGGAGCACCCAGAGGAAACCCTCGCAGACACGGGGAGAATGTGCCAACTCCACACAGACAGCCGCCCAAGGTTGGAATCAAACCTGGGACCTCGGTGCTGTGAGGCAGCTGTGCTAACCACTGAGCCACTGTGCCGCTCAATCTTTTAATAACCTAAAGCCTCTGTCATATTAGGACTTTCTCAAGCACAGGGTGCTGAGGCTAAGTTTAGTATTCCAACTACTGCCATGGCTTACTTCAGCTATAAGCCAGCATGGTTCAGTCTTGTGCTTTAGAAATTAAGAGGCCAAGACAAAACATGTAGGAGCAGAAGTAGGCCATTCATCCCATCAGGTCCGCTATGCCATTCAATGAGATCATGGCTGATCTGATAATCTTCACCTTGTCTGCCTTTTCTCCATGACCCTTGATTCCATTACTGATTAAAAATCTGCCTCTGTCAATCTTGAATTTCAATGTAGGCACCTTGAAAATTACACAAGGGTACATGGTGCCTTTAAATTGAGCCATCAGTGAAGATAAGCTATACTTAAATGTGAAACAGAATAAAAGCCTGCATGATCCTTTTAAGTTTAATCATGCTTTGCCAATTCATGCACTATTTAGCTGGCAACAAATTAAGATTCAATTCCAGTTGTCCACTTGGCCTATGTAAATGTTGTGCTGATCCAAAAAAACTCAGTTTTCATTATTCTCACTCCGTTCCTAGTTGTCAAATGTAATCAATAGCAGGATTTCAATTTTAAAATGAAAATAAATCAAATTTAAATCTTGATTATCAAGCAACATTTTCTTTGCATTTTCTTTTGAACAATATGTGCAAAGAATATGCAGAAACAAAAGTAAAAGAGAATGTCATTAACATAATTGATTGGCTGAATCTATTTTTATGTAACAAAATGTGACAGGAATCCGTTAAATTTATGCTTTTCAGTTCCCTAAAAAGAAAAAAAAATCACTGATTGGAGAATACAAAGACTGAGTAGAAACATGATGGCCAAAATTGGACAGCACCCAACTGCAGTAACATGGATATATTATTCAATTAGTATTCTATGTAGCCCAGAAGGTCTTGACAATTACAACACTGCAGTGAGTGTCTATTAAGGAGACCACAGTACCTTAAAACATTGAAGCAGGATGATTGGAATTTAGATTTTCAACACTGGCTGATGTAAACAAGTGAGGAGAGGGGCTTACAGTTATTGAGCAGTAAAGATCTAATCTTGAGCTAAGAAATAACAAGTGGAGGATAAATAGAAGAACCTTAAAATGTGGTGTTTTTAAAGGTCTAAGCAGTTAAAATTCTGTTCTGTCGAGATCTGTAATTAATTGGTTGATATGTTTGCATTAAATTCCTATTTATTATTTTAATAAGACAAGATTTTACATGTGTAAAATGAGTTGATCAATGTGTTGCAAATACTGTAATCTTAAGTACCTTGGCCTCATCTATAATCCAATACTGCAGAGAATGTGAGGATTTCTAGACTCCTTTTTGATATGGTACCACGCACTCGAGTTGCCCTCTGGTGCTTTGACAAAATGATCAATTTTTCAAACATCAGCCCTTGAACAGAGTGCTGGAGTGCTGTTCAACCATGGCAGTCACTGCTGCCAAATTTCATAGTGTCTTTAGCAATGTGCAAGCTTTCAAGAAAGGTGACAAGAAGAGGAAAAAATAAATACTGTTTCTATAACCTGGATGTTAATAAAGGATGGCTCAGATTGACAATGAAATGATTGATAAAATACACAACTTAGCTCAGCCATGAAACCGAAATATTCTGCATCAGAAAAGCAGCAAGAGAATGTATAACTCAGGACATTGCCATTTCATGGGGATACTGTTCATCTAGATTATTGTGAGCTTTTTATCATAAGAACTTATCATGCTCGACTCATTCTTCTCTGTCAATTATCACCTTGAAGTGGTGCAAATGCTTGTGTGTTCCTATGATATCCTGAGCAGACCACCGATGGAGGCAAAACTGGGGAGAGGTGCTGACAACATGCAGTCGAAAATCTCCTCAGTGGAAGAATAAGTGAGAAGGAAGACTGTCTATCTTAGCAAAGAATGTGCAGTGACAAGGTGGTCTGATCATCAGACATGTCACCGAAATCTTCCTTCAGTCAGCGATGCCAAGTGGACGATCCATCACAGATTAGAGTGGTGCTGGAAAAGCACAGCAGTTCAGGCAGCATCTGAGGAGCAGTTTCACGCAAAAGCCCTGAATTCCTGATGAAGGGCTTTTGCCTGAAACATTGATTTTCCTGCACCTTGGATGCTGCCTGAACTGCTGTGCTTTTCCAGCTCCACTCTAAGCCAGAATCTGGTTTCCAGCATCTGCGGTCATTGCTTTTACCTGATCCATCACAGATGTCAACTTCCAAATGATTTAATTGAGTCCACATCACAGCAAGAAATGATTGAAGACACCAAGTGCTCTAAAGTTATGAGCTCTGACAACACCCAAAAATAGGACTGAAGTTGTGTTCCAGAACGAGCCATACACCCAGCCAAGCTGTTTTAGTGCAGCTTCATAACTGGCATCTGCCTGGCAATTGAAACATAGAGTTGGGTACAATTACAACATTTAGAAGTCTTTGGACAGATATTTAGGTAGGGAAGGTTGAGAAGGATATGGGCCAAATGCAGACAAATCGGACTAGAGTCATAGAGTCATAGAGATGTACAGCATGGAAACAGATCCTTCGGTCCAACCCGTTCATGCTGACCAGATATCCCAACCCAATCTAGTCCCACCTACCAGCACCCGGCCCATATCCCACCAAACTCTTCCTATTCATATACCCATCCAAATGCCTCTTAAATGTTGCAATTGTACCAGCCTCCACCACATCCTCTGGCAGCTCATTCCATACATTTACCACTCTCTGTGTGAAAAAGTTGCCCTGTAGGTCTCTTTTATATCTTTCCCCTCTCACTCTAAACCTATGCCCTCTAGTTCTGGACTCCCCGACCCCAGGGAAAGACTTTGCCTATTTACCCATTCATGCCCCTCATAATTTTGTAAACCTCTATAAGGTCAGCACGGACATGGGCAAAGGGCTAGTTTCCATGCTTTATGACTTGGTGATTCTATGAGGTATTTCCTGCCCACAGAAAGCAGGACAATTGTTGCACAGCCAAATACCACCTTATTACTCTAATCTTGATCATCTGCAAAGTTGAGGAAGAAATCAATGACAGAGCTTATGCCAACAGAAGGAAATGGTGCAAGTGAATACTTGGGTTGGTGGCTAGGGTGCCTAACATGTGGTCTACTTTTCCCTGGACGGTGTTACATTTTTGGAACATTCTTGAAGGATTAGAGACACTGAGAAGATTTATAGATGGTGGATAGGTTTTGGAGAATTGAGAGGTGAGGCAATTGCCACAGAAGTACCAGCCTGAAGCTTGAACTTTTAAAATCATATGAGGAGTGGCAGCAGTTTATATCATTGACATGATGCCAAGACTGCTTCTGCAGCACCTGCAAAACCCATGATTTCTATTAGCAAGAAGGTCAAGGGCAGCAGGGGAACACAACTACCTACAAATTCCCCACAAAGACACACACCTAATTCAGAACTGTACAGCTTTTTTTTTACTGTTGTATCAAAATCCTGGAACTTCCATGGCAGTATTGTGGCTGGACCAACACCAAATAGGCTGTGGAAGCCCAAGAAAGTGGTTCACCACCATCTTCACAAGAACAACTTAGGATATGTAACAAATGGCCAGTAAAGCAAAGGAGCTGCACACAGGCGATCAGATACATGAAAATGTTGGGAAGGCAGTATCTTGAACAGCAGCATTTATGAATGAACTGTCCTCTTCATGTTACGCTGTACCCACTACAGATGGGTGGGTCTAGGAAAGGCACCCTACAATTCATCTGTCTCAGTTTCTCCTGGCTCAGTTTCATACCCAATGGGATCACAATTTTTCTGAGCAAATGTAGAATTTAAGCTTTCAAAAGGCTAACATTCCAAGGGAGGAGAAAGAAAATGCTTCAGAGACTTAGAAACATAGTGAAGAACCAGACTGGTTTGCTGGTACAGCAGGTAGCACTGCTACCTCACAGCACCAAGAACCCAAGTTCGATTACATCCTTGGGTGATTATCTGTGTGCAGTTTGCTTATTTTACCTGTGCCAGGGTGCATTCCTGCTGCATGCTCTGATTTCCTCCCACAGCCCAAAGGTGTGCAAGCTAAGTGGATTGGCCATGCTAAATTGCTTTGTGGTGTCTATGAATCAGCCATGGTAAATACAGGGATAGGGGGGGAAGCTATTTGTAGGGTTGGTTCCAGGTAGCCTCCTCTGCACTGTAGGGATTCAGAATAGGCTGTTTTGCTCTTCAAGCCTTCTCTACCATTTGATATGATCATGCCTGATCCCCTATCTCAATGTCATGCTTTCTCTACATGTACTTTGATGCTTTTAAAATTTAAAAATAAAACTATCTCTTTCTTGAATATTCTTAGTGACTTGGTCTCCATTGCCTCTGTGATAGATAATTTCACTGATTTGCCACCTTTGAGGGAAGAAATGTTTCCTCATCTCAGTCTTAAATAGTGCACCCCCTTTACTGAGATTATGTTGCCTCATTCTAGACTCCCCATGCATCCTCAATGCATCTTCCATGCATGTAGTCTACCAGACCTGTTAGAATTTTATGTCATTCCCTCTCATTCCTCTAGTGAGTACAGGCTTAGGTTAATTAATCTCTCCTCATAGCCGAGTCCTGTCATCCCCTGTATCTGTCTGGTGGACCTCCTCGTCACTCCCTCTATGGTATATATATATATATATATCTTTCTTCGGTAGAGAAACCAAAACTGCATGCAATGTTGCTGATGCAAACTTACCAAAACCCTGTGTAACTGCAATAAGACATCATCACTTCTGAACTCAAATACTCTTGCAATGAAGGCCAATATGCCATTTACCTTCCAAATTCCTCGCTATACTTACCTGTCTACTTTCATTGATTGGTGTACAAGGACACCCAGATCCCTAGGTACAATCACATTTCCCAATATATCACCATTTGAACAATCTTCCTCTCTATTTTTCACACCAAAGTGCATAACTTCAAATTTATCCAAGTTGTACTACATTTGCCACTGAGTGCTTTCCCATTCACGCAACTTGTCTGACTCTAAACTCACACTCTGAACCAGTCCTGGAATTATGGAGATATTAACTTTAGTGATTGGCAGCAGTTTGCTACTAACCATTCAGAACAGCGGAATGTCCACTGAAGCAATCCGTGCACGCTCAATCTTGCAACGTTAGGGCACATCCTGCTTGGGAATCAGTTTTTTCAGCCACATGAAGTCTCCTGGCAGAAGCTTGCAATCCTGAGTAGATGTTATCTTTACATCAAGAGACAACCAATGGCAAATCACTTCTGAACTATTAATCTGAGAATGGATAAAACCCGTCAAACACAGCTTCCTTCCAAATAATGTTGAATATACATTTTGGCATTAGATGTTGCCTCTTGTGATACAAAAACGGTCAGATTTATTTTCTGATAGATTTCTTGTGGTATTTTAGTGTCATTGATCAGCCAAATATTGTCAGTTAGACTCTGATCCTGAATTAATTTTTGTCATTATGAAGGCTGTTCTGATATTTTCAACTGGTCTTAAAGTTGTGCCAACCCAATAGATCAATCAAACTAAACAAGTAAATATTTTTAAAATTTTGAATTTGTCAATAAAGTGTAAATACTTGAAGCATTACCTAAATATTGTTATAAATTTCATGAATTTATGGAAAATAATAGCTTACTGGTAATGTCAATGGACTATCAAGATACCCAGGCTAATGCTTTATAAACATGGCTTCAAATCCTACTATGGTGAATTTTAAGTTCATCTCATAAATCTGGAACTGAAAGTTAGTCTCAATAATGGTGGTCATGAAACTTTCGTAAAGCCTTATGTTTTTTAGTGGATGTGTTCCAGGAGAACACTGTAATTTTTAACAATCAGTGAACATGGCAGACTGGACATGCACAGTGCACATTTTTACTCCATGTTTATTCTTATTTTCTTTCGTTAAAATGATTGAAAAGCAAATGTTAAATTTGCAGTCATGAGGAAGGTGCACAATTAGCACTAGAATAGATGCATAAATGATAAGGCTTGAAAGTTTCATTGTTTTCCTTAATTTTGCTCAGGCAGAAAGTCTGGAGTCTGTATTGAGATTGTAGACCTACACCTATGTGGTTGACTCTTAACTGCTCTCTGAAATGGCTGAACAAACCAGTCAGTTCGAAGGTAATTGAGGATGGGCAACAAAAGCTAGACTTGACAGAGAGATCTTCATTCTATTAATTTTTAAAGAAATATTATAACATACAAGCACTGAGAGCACTTCACAAGCCAAAACTAATCCAGTTAGATTATCACAGATTAAACAGATTTTCCACTCAAAACACAAAATTGAAATAACTTGTTGGGTATCATTTTGGATTCTCAATATTTAAATTTAGTGGATTGCTGATGTATTTAGTGAAATTTCTAAAAATGCAAGTACCCATTAGTATTAGGTAGTGTTTACATCTCTGTTAAAGTACAGATTAATATAATGAAAAGCTTTATAACTCCAGCAACAGTGAATCAACTACACATGCTTACTTACTTCTAATCCTCCATGGATTTAAAGTATTTGAAAAAAAATTGTGCAAATCTGTGAGTAAACAGCATTAATCATGCATTGGCATAATCTGAGCTTTCGGTTAGCTTTCCCTTCTGCACAGCCCTGGTTGCTCTTTCAGAGAACATTCTGAATAATTTATTTAGTTTAGAATACAACTTTACAGCAGAAGCAATTACTGTGTTTTTTCTGTATCTTTTCAGAAAAAAGATGTGAATCTTATGGTTCTTAATTTATTTCATGAAATACCTTTTTAGATGAGTTTTGTACTCATTTAAAATTATTTTTATGCACTGTGTTGTTATACAGAATGTTGTGATGACCTGCACGGCATTGCCTGAAAAGGTGGTGCAAGCAAGTTTCAATAATACACCAACAAAGGAACTGCAATTGTTTCATTGTTTTCCAATTTCCAGTATTCTGGTTTACTGTCCCACTAATTTAGGATCATGCTGGAGGGTCGTGTGACCAAAACATCTGAAATAAGTGACTACCAAATGGAAATTCTCATTGAAATAGCTGGATAGTAAAAGTACTCTGCAATGTGTATGTGATGAGAAATGTGACTATCTTTTAGAGAGCAGAAGACTTAGTCTGCCCAAAAATTCTTCAATATAGTTTCAGTGACACTTTCATTGTCATAGCAAAATTGTTTGAAGAACAGTAATTATTATTTGGGGGTAATTCTTGCTTGCTTAAAACTCTATTCATTTTGATAACAGGGCAGCAGTACAATATCCTTTCGGAGGAAAGTCTTCCATTCCTTCCTGTTCTGGCCTAAATGTGATTCCAGACCCATAACAATCCGGTTGACTCTGAATGACCCTCTGATATGGTCTAGCAAGTCATTCAGTTCCAGGGAAAATAGGGATGGGCAATAAGTGTTGGTCTAACCAGTGACATCCACATCACATGAATGAATGAAATAAAAATTCAACAGGTCAAGAAATTAGCTTCCATGTGCTACCAAATGTAGTAATCATGTCAGTACAGATATGGTGACTCATTTCACTCCCCCTCCCTCCTCCCTCCTCCATCATCATCCACAGCCCGATTCAAATGGGTTCAGCCTCCCATTGGTGACATTTAGCAAGCAGAAAGAATGCAAAACCAACTTACACTATAATGGAAAATCAGTCCGAATGATCTTTTCTCCTCCAAGACATCAAAGGGTTGAGTGATTAATCTTGGATTTGATTAGGATCAAAGAGAGTAGTAGAAAGGAGGTAGGACTATGAAAGACCATAATGGAGACAGGATGAAGCCAATGTTAAATTTAACTACAAGTTATAAAGATATAAAGTTACAAAATCATGAGGGCAATAGATAAAGTGAATAGCAAAGGTCCTTTGCCTAGGGTGAGGAAATTCAAAACTAGAAGGCACAATTTCAAGGTGAGACAAGACAGATTTAAAAGGGACCTGAGGGGTAGCTTTTTCACACAGAGGATAGTTTGTATGTGGAATGAACTGCCAGAGGAAATGGAACATGCAGGGACAGTCACGATATTTAAAATACATTTGGTCAGGTACATGAACAGGAAAGATTTAGAGGGTCTGGGCCAAATGCAGGTAAATGGGGCTAGTTTA
The DNA here is from genome assembly GCF_020745735.1 of Hemiscyllium ocellatum. Lineage (NCBI taxonomy): Eukaryota > Metazoa > Chordata > Chondrichthyes > Orectolobiformes > Hemiscylliidae > Hemiscyllium > Hemiscyllium ocellatum. Next base: position 26,192,670 of record NC_083401.1, read on the forward strand.
GTCTGGGAAACTGGGTCAGACTGGATGGATTGAACTGTAAGGTCTGTTTCCATGCTGAATGACTCTGGGACTAATTAGCACCAGATTCTCTGCTCCTTTTGTAAAGGCTTTAAGTGTAACTGTTCTGACCCAAGTTCCTTATGGGCAATGAACATCTTCTGACAATTGCCTCTATTTCTTCCTGGAAATAAAAGTTTAACGAGGTATCTGCTTGTACATTGAATATTGATCATTACAGCGCAGTACAGGCCCTTTGGCCCTTGATGTAGCGCCGACCTGTGGAACCAATCTGACACCCACCTAACCTACACTCTTCCATTCTCGTCCATATGCCTATCCACATGACCATTTAAATGCCCTTAAAGTTGGCGAGTCCACTACTGTTGCAGGCAGTGTGTTCCATGCCCCTACTACACTCTGAGTAAAGAAACTACCTCTGTTATCTGTTCTATATCCATTAACCTTCAATTTAAAGCTATGTTCCCTCATGCTAGCCATTGACATCTGTGGAAAAATGCCCTCACTTCCCAATCTATCTAATCCTCTAATTATCTTATATGTCTCAACTAAGTCATCCCTCAACTTTCTTCTTTCGAATAAAAACAGCCTCAGGTCTCTCCATGTTTCCTCATAAGACCTTCCCTCCCTACCAGGCAACATACTAGTAAATGTCCTCTGAACCATTTCCAAAGCTTCCACATCCTTCCTATAATGCGGTGACAAGAATTGTACGCAATACTCCAAATGTGGCCATACCAGAGTTTTGCACAGCTGCAACATGATCTCATGGTTCCGAAACTCAATCCCTCTCCCAATAAAAACAAACACACTGTATGCCTTCTTAGCAACACTATCAACCTGGGTGGCAACTTTCAAGTATCTATGTACCTGGACACCGAGATCTCTCTGCTCATCTGCATGACCAAGAATCTTACCATTAGCCCAGTAACAAAGTGGATTGGTGAGGGCAGAGCAGTAGATGTGATCTAAATGGACTTCAGTAAGGCGTACAACAAGGTTCCCCATGGGAGGCTGGTTAGGAAGGTTAGATCTCATGGAACACAATCCACTTTGTTATTTCTTCAAAAACTCAATCAAGTTTGTGAGACATGATTTCCCACACACAAAGCCATGTTGACTATCCCGAATCAGTCTTTGCCTTCCCAAATACTTGTAAATCCTAACCCTCAAGATTCTCTCCAACAACATGCCCACCGAGGTCAGGCTCACTGGTCGATAGTTCCCTGGCCTTTCCTTACCACCTTTCTTAAATAATGGCACCACGTTTGCCAACCTCCAGTCTTCCAGAACCTCACCTGTGACTACTGATGATACAAATACCACAGCTCCCTAGCTTCCCACAGAATTCTAGGGGACACCTGATCAGGTCCTGGGGATTAATCTACCTTTATGCGTGATAGCACTGGAGGGAGTACAGAGGAGGTTCACCAGGATGTTGTCTGGGATGGAGATATTGAGCTATAAGGAGAGACTGGATGGGCTTGGATTGTTTCCTTTAGAGCAGAGAAGGTTGAGGTGAATAAGATCATGAGGGGTATGGACAGGATGAATAGAGAGCAGCTGTTCCCATGGTTGAGGGGTCAATCATGAGGGGGTTAGGTTTAGGGTAAGGGGCAGGAGATTCGGAGGGGATTTGGAAAAAAAAAGCTTTTTCACTCAGTGAGAAACTGGAATGCAGTGTGTGGAAAGAAAATGGAGGCTGGGAACATTACAACCTCTCAAAATATTTGGACGAGCACTTCAAATATCATAACATTCTTTACTCAGAGAGTAGTAAGGGTATGGAATGCTTTGCCTGCATTAGTAGTAGATTCACCAAGTTTAAGTGCATTTAAGTCGTCTTTGGATAGGCAAATGGACGTACATGGAATAGTGTAGGTGGGATGGGCTTCAGATTGGTATGACAGGGCGGCGCAACATCGAGGGCCGAAGGGCCTGTACTGCACTGAAATATTCTATGTTCTATGTTCTATGTACTCTGTATTCTTGTTACTCCTTCTGCATTAAAATTCATTTACCACCTATCAGCCCAGCTCTGCAGCTTATCTATTTCTCTCTATAGCTTACAACATCCTCCGTCACTATCCACAACTCTCCTGACGTTAGTGTCATCCGCAAATTTAATAACCTATCTTTCTAAAAATGACAAACAACAGTGGACTCAAAACAGATCCTTGTGGTGCCCCACTAGTAACTGAACTCCAGGATGAATATTTCCCATCAGCCACCACCCTCTGTCTTCCTTCAGCTCACTAATTTCTGATCCAAACCATTAAATTTCCCTCAATCCCATGCCTCTGTACTTTCTGCAATAGCCTACCATGGGGAACCTTATCAAACACCTTCCTGAAATCCATATACATCACATCAACCACTTTACCCTCATCCACCTGTTTGGTCACCTTCTCAAATAACTCAGTAAGGTTTGTGAGGCATGACTGACCCTTCACAAAACCGTGTTGACTATCCCTAATCAGCTTATTCTTCTCTAAATTATTATAAATCCAATCTCTTATAACCTTTTCCATAACCGAAGTAAGGCTCATATGTCTATAGTTTCCAGGGTTGTCTCTACTCCCCTTTGTTTTAGATTCTCTACAGTGTGGAAACAGGCTCTTTGGCCCAACCAGTCCACACTGACCCTCCAAAGAGTAACCCTCCCAGACCCATTCCCCTCTAACTAATGCATCTACCACTATGGGCAAGTTAGCATGGCCAATTCACCTGACCTGCACATCTTTGGACAGTGGGAGGAAACCGGAACACCCAGAGGTCTTGAAGAAGTGAACAACATTTGCTAAACTCCTGTCTTCTGGCACTATTCCTGTAGACAATGAGGACATAAAGATCAAAGCCAAAGGCTCAGCAATCTCCTCCCTGGTTTCCCAGATAAACCCAGGCCCAGAAGAATAATCGATTTTTATACTTTCCATAATTGCTAACACCTCCTCCTTATGTGCGTCAATCCCATCTAGCCTATTAGCCTGTATCTCAGTATTCTCCTCAACTACATTGTCTTTTTCAAGTGTGAATACTAACGAAAAGTATTCATTTAGTGCTTCCCCTATCTCCTCTGACTCCACACACAAATTCCCACTACTATGTTTGATTGGCCCTAATCTTACTCTAGTCATTCTTTTATTCCTGATATGCCTACAGAAAGCTTTAGGGTTTTCATTGATCCTATCTGCCAACGACTTCTCATGTCCGTCCTAGCTCTTCTTAGCTCTCTCTTTAGGTTTTTCCTGGTTACCTTGTAACTCTCAAGCACCCTAACTGAGCCATCACATTTCATCCTAACATAAGCCTTCTTTTGCCTCTTGACAAGAGATTCAACTCCCTTCGTAAACCACGTCTCCCATACTTGACAACTTTCTGCCTGCCTGACCGGTACATACTTATTAAGGACCTGCAGGAGTTGGTTCTTGAATAAGCTCCACATTTCAATTGTGATAATCCCCTGCAGTTTCCTTCCCCATCCTATACATCTTAAATCTTGCCTAATCACATCATAATTGCCTTTCCCCCAGCTATAACTCTCGCCCTGCGGTATATGTCTGTCCATTTCCATCACTAAAAAAAACTGAATTGTGGTCACGATCACCAAAGTATTTCTGTACCTCCAAATCTAACATCTGGCTGGGTTCATCACCCAGTACTAAATCTAATGTGGCCTCGTCCTTTTGGCCTTTCTACATACTGTGTCAGGAAACCCTCCTGCACACATTGGACGAAAACTGACCCATCTAAAGTACTTGAATTACAGTACTCCCAGTCAATATTTGGAAAGATAAAATCTCCCATAACAACTACCCTGTCACTCTTGCTCCTACCAAGGATCAACTTTACTTTGCTATCCTATCCTCTACATCTCTGGAACTATTTGGAGGCCTACAGAAAACTCCCAACAGGGTAACCTCTCCTTTCCTGATTCTAATCTCAGCCCATACTACCTCAGTAGACAAGTCCTCAAATGTCCTTTCTGCAACCGTAATATTGTCCTTGACTGACAGTGCCACACCACCCCCTCTGTTACCATTTTCTCTTTGTGATTACAAACTGTCATGTCATTTATAACTCTCACACCTTTATCCTTCCCTTTCAGAGTAGAAGTGTTAAATGGATAAACAGAAAAGGTTTTATCAGATTATCCATCACATTTGGTCAGGTCATTGTGATTTTCATGACCAGAACTAGCCATCAACAAACCCATTCCAGAGGTTTGTGTAAGAATAGATAAAAAAATGTTTCCAATGACTGATCGCATTGTTGGCTATGACAACATGGCCTTATTAAAACAGATTCAGGGCAATGTACAGCAAGACTCCACCACTGATTCATTGCTGCTATCTCTGTCCCTCCAGCACGGGTGGTGTCATGTTGTTGATGATTCCCCCTGAAAGTATCTTGTTAGATTCGCTACGGCTAACCCCATTTCTTCTTCAGTCTGGTGGTGCTTATTCAACTGCCATTTTGGGAGCCATACTTCCAGGAGATGAAATACATGTCCCAACTATCTCAAGTTGTTCCCTTCATCACAATATCATTGGAGCCTCTGACCAATTGTGCATTGTGCTTCTTATTTAGCGAAGTTGTCCGTTCAAGACATGCCGAGAATCTTATGCAAGCAAAGCTAGGTGAAGGTGCTAGCTTTTGTGACATTTTTTGCAGTTCTTGTCCACCTTTTTCTGACATTGATTGCTCTTGGTACTACAATAGACATGGAGGGTCACAGCTTTACGGTCATGTTGATAATATTTCAAAAGACTATAAAACCATCTGTCGCAGGAGCAGAAGCAATCCATTTAGCCCAATGAGTCTATGCCACCTTGCAGTTAAACCAAGGCTGATAATCCTCAACTCTACTTTTGTGCCTTTTCCTCATAAGCCTTAACTCCCTTGCTAATTAAAAATCAGTATCTCAGTAAGATGCCTAAATATAGCCATCATGTCATAGGGATGTATAGCATGGGAACAGACCCTTTTGTGCAACTCATCCATGCCAACTGGATATCCTAAATTAATCTAGTTCCATTTGCCAGCACTTGGCCCATATCCCTCTGAACCCTTCCTATTCATGTACCAATCCAGATACCTTTTATATATTGTAATTGTACCACCCTCCACCACTTCCTCTGGCAGCTCATTCCCATACATACACATCACGCTTTGCATGAAAAAGTTGCCTCTTAGGATGCTTTTACATTTTTCCCCTCTCACTCTAAACATATGCCCTTTAGCCCTGGACTCCCCCAACCCAGGAAGAAAGACCTTGTCTATTTACCCTATCCAAGGCCCTCATGATTTTTTAAAAACTCTTTTAAGGTCACTCCTCAGCCTCAAATGCTCCAGGGAAAACAGCCCCAGCCTATTCAGTCTCTCCCAATTGGTCATACCCTCTAACCCTGTAAATCTTTTCTGAACTCCTCCAAGTTTCACAGCATCTTTCCTACAGGAAGGAGACCAGACCTGAAAAGCAACCCTCCACTACCACCCTCTTTCTTCTTCTACCTTCAAGCACATTGTGTACCCAAATGGCTCATTCTCCACATATTCCATGTGATCTAACCTTGCCAACCAGTCTACCATGAGGAACCTTGTTGAACACCTTACTGAAGTCCATATAGATCACATTGACCACTCTGCCCTTATAAATCCTCTTCATTACTTCTTCAAAAACATCAGTCAAGTTAGTGAGACATGATTCCCCACATACAAAGCCATGTTGACTAAACCTAATCAGTCCTTGCCAATCCAAATACATGTAAATCCTGACCCTTAGGATTCCCTCCAACAACTTTCCCACCATTGATGTCAGGCTCACCGGTCTCTGCCTTTGTTCTTTTCCTCCTTTTTATAGTGCCATTGTTTTGATCTTTTTTAACCCCAAAATTCCAAAACAATGCACCAGCTTATAAAATAGTAATTACTATTGAGGAAATCACCTCCAACATATAAAATACCTCAAAAAAGGAGCAGCTCTTACAGCCACAAGTTCTTTTTCCTCTATCCTCCATCCTTTTGGCTAGTTGCATATGAACTGATACATCTTTGATTTATTTACAATAGAGCCATCCAAGGTGCACCACAAAGCAGTACGAAATAAGGTACGACACAAAACACTCAAGAAGCTAAAAGTCAAATATCCAAAATGATACAATTCTTGAAGTGTCTTGAACAAAGTTGAGAGGTTGAGAGATGCAGGAGGGAATTTCAGAGCTTAGAGCATAGGAAATAAGAGGAACAGCCACTATTGGTGGAGCAACTATAATTATCTATTGGCTATACAGTGTCAGTGTAAAAATGGAAAACTCACAATGCACCAGCTCAAAACAAAAAAAAAAATCATGGTTTGAAACAGTGATAAGCAATCTTTGAACTACAACATCTCAGTTTTATGCCTGATAGCTGGAAATCCTGTCAATGATGAACAGTTTCTAATACAGAGTTTTGCACTCGTTAATTCATAGGGATGGTCTCCAAGGAATCCTAAAGCCCCAATGAGTCAACTACTTTTCACTAATTGATTGATGCAAACACAAGTACAAATTGTGAACCTCTCCCACTGGCATGGAGTAGAGCAGTACGCTCTTGGACTGACCCCACTTTTCTTTCCAATTATTTCTGACTTTATATTCTTTCAATTCCAAATTAATGAACAAGACATCAAGTTCTTATTAAACTGTTGACTTTGATTTTAGTAACCATAAGTAAATATAGATGGAGAAAATAGTTCCTTGCACTTCAGTTGCATGCATACAGAAATTAACAGTGTGTTTCATTACACACTGTCCAACCAGTTCTTAAATTATTCCAGACTGCTTGTGGACAGAACTCGGTCCAAAATCAATTCCAGCATATTATGCATTTTGTGCAGAGATTCCTGGCATTTGTCAATTGTCTGATTTTCTATAAACACAGTCAGATATTCAGAATATCTAATGCTCGCCTAATCCTAATCAGTATGAGCACAAAACACTGCTAGAAGCATGGGATCACACCTATGTTAATTGTTAAGATAGTTAAGAAAAAGAGATGTATGACATTACAGCGACATGGTTCCACGGTGACCAAGGCTAGGACTTGAGTACTGAAGGGTATTTCACAGTCAATAAAGCTAGGGAGGTGGACAAAGGTTGACAGGTAGCTCTGTTAATTAAGGATGTCATTATTATTGTGAGTTGACCTTAGCTTGAAAGATCAAGATGCAAAATCAGTTTAGATAGAGATAAGTATTATAAAAAAAATGCAAGAGGTCACTTATGTGAGTAACAGGAGTTAGACTGCAGAAATAAATTCGGCATGTAAGTGTTATAGCAGTCCATGATTAAAGTTAACAAGATGGCTACCTGGTGCTTTTAGCAGACACACGATGGCCAAAAAGGATTGGCAACTACATATTGCAGATGTTCACAGCCAGACTTTTGGTCTCCATACAGGGTTACTGGATAAAGGTAATGAAAGGGTTCGTGGGGATCATGAAATGGTCCTGGTGAGAAGAAATATTAGGGAATTTCCTTGAGTTTCTATAAACAGGCAGTTCTAAACACATAAGTATTTTAATAAGGGACATTTCTGAAAGACCTAATTAAGCTCAAGTTTATTATTTAGTAAAAAGTAGAAGGAAAAGACTGATCCTACAGTATTCTGAACATTTTCAATAATTGTAAGTTAGAAATACAAACAATAAATTAGTGTGAAAGAGTTTGTTGAATTTTTTAACAAATGTTTGTAGGCAGTAGGAGAAGCTCACTGAATCATTAGGGAAGGTAAAACAATAAATGACCGGCAGCACAGCAATGTGGCAAAGGAAGGTTGTAAGAAGAGTGGTCAGGACTGTGGAGACACTGAAGCAGAAGTGCAGATGTAGATAATTTGAACAAATTCTCACATTAAAGATCAAGGGAAGAATTACAGAGACAGATTACAAAATACAAAGTAAAGATGCAAATATGTCCCCCAGTTATTTGTGGAATCTAAACAAGTTTTGCTTAATGACTTGGTGAAGTTGTAAAGTGATTGAATTTTACCCTCAGCAGTGGAATTCGAATAAATGCTTTCTATTAAGGAAAGAAAACTAGTAATGGAAAGTGTTTAAAGTGGAAATAGGAAAATAAACATTCATGAATTAAACTCTGGTTTAAAACTTATTTATAATACAAGAATAGCAGGGGTTGTAATTGCAATTGCAAATCAGAAGGACTGTTTGTTTGATATCTCAGGCTGAAGTAAGAGAGGAGTTGTTCCCAATTTGTCAGCTATGTCTCAGAATTGCAGTCACTTTATATTATTATTGATCTTAAAGACTTTATAATAATTGCTAGAAATTAATATCCTTCCAAATCTTCAATAGGAAAGTTAGTAGAGAATTTGGAAAAGTAATTACTGATAAGCAAGTATTTAGGCTTTTGGTAAATTATGCAGTGCAGCTGGCAAATGTCTGGCAAGGAGCATTGAAGGTCTGAAAGAAGGCGATGGAGGCATTTGGTAAACAATGAGATAATGGGAGGACATGGGGCTGTCCAGAATTGTCCATCATTGATTGCGTATTTACAGGTTTGGATGTTTAGATTGGGGTGTGCATATAACAATGACATCAATGTTGCATGTAATTATTATATCACAACTAGCATAAAAATATGTATTCAGCTGGGGAAAGTTAGACTGTAATTGACCTCTCCTCTGATCTGAGCTGTAATTAAGAGGGCAACTGGACCCCACGTGAACATCAGATTCAGAGTGGCATCTGGTCTCTCCCATGTGTGGTAAAAGAACTCTGAATAAAGGTTGCTTGTACTGCTGAATACAGAACTCAAGCCTCCTAGTTGATATTTCTCCCTATAACAGCAAGAAATAAACAACAGTAAACTACAGGTGGCTTTAGTCTACACATACAATGGACAAACCTGAATGGCAAAGGTAACCTGGAAAAATGTTCATAGGGAGTATTTGGGATAATTTCTCAGAACTGTACATTCTTAAATTAACAGACAGTTCAGTAGTTAGCACTGTTGTCTCACTGTGCCAGGGACTTGGGATTGATGCCAGCCTTGAGTGATTGTTCATGTAGAGTTTGCATATTCCTCCTGTTACTATGTAGCTTTCCGCCGGGTGCTCCTCCCATAGCCCAAAGATGTACAGGACATTGGTGAGGCCTCATCTGGACTACTGTGTGCTGTTCTGGTTGCCCTGCTATAGGAGGGATATCATTAATCTGGAGAGGGTTTATGAAAGATTTGTCAGGTTGTTGCCTGGAATGGAGGGGTTGAGTTATAAAAATAGACTGTATAGGTTGTAATGTTTTTCACTGCAGCAGAGAAGGGTGAGGGGAGCCCTTATAGAGGTTTATAAAATCATGAAGGGCACAGATAAAGTGAATTGCAAACATCTTTTCCCAAAGCTGGAGGAGTTCTAGCGGGTATATTTTTAAGGTGAGGGGAAGAAAATTTAAAAAGGAAACGAGTGGTAACTGTTTTACATAGAGAGTGGTTAGTGTGTGGAATCAACTTCCAGAGAAAGTGGTGAATGCAGGTGCAGTCAAATGTTTAAAAGACATTTGGATAAGTATATAAAGGGAAAGGTTTGGAGGGATATGGCCAAACACAGGCAGGTGGGAATAGTTTAGTTTGGGAACATGGTTGGTGTGGACTTGTTGGACCAAAGGGTCTGTTTCCATGCTGTATGACTCTATATGCAGGTTAGGTGGATTGGAATGCTAAATTGTCTGTAATGTCCAGGGATGCGCAGGCTAGATTAGCCATGGTAAATTTGGGGTAGGGGGGTAGGAATGCGATGGGGCGGGTTCTGGACGAGATGCTATGAACTGTTGCACTCATACTTAATTCAATATTTGTTTGCATGGTAGCAGGAATGATAGGAAAGTAATATAACCATTGAACAATCTTTACATACAATTTGTAGCATCAGTTCAGCTAACTGGGATATTAGATCTTGACATGGTGGATGAGTCATATTCTTGCTCTGTTGATTTTTAATCAGGAAAACAAAATTGTCACATAAAGAAGCCATGTATTACCATGCAAGAATATGAAGCACACCTGCTGAAATACAGTATTTCAGTACCATTACACTAATAATGTCTCGAACTTTCTGAATGTTTTCACAGGTTTGTAGATATACAAACACAGTTGTTTCTGACAGGGAGTAGAATTTCATAATCTAAAATAAAACAAAACACAGTTGTAAATAAAGTGAAATTATTCCATGCATTGCATTTGTTGTTGGCTGTAGCAACAGAATCCACTCCAGTCAAGAGTACAGTTTCAGTACGAGCACTGCACACATACTTATGATGAATAAAATATAGCATGCCATTAGTTTACTTTGAAAAATATGGATTTATGCTCACATTTGAATGGCTTAAAATGCTTAAAATATGATGTAAGTATTATCCAGACTTTGGTAATAAGCAAAAAAGCCAGCATTTGCAATGTTGCAAATGAGGTTATGTACTGGCTGCTATTGAACAGATCTTTGAACAAAGTATCTTCATTGTTGCACCATTAAAGGGAAAGAATATAATATCAAATTATAGTATAGCCCTGAATGTTAAGAAGGGATTTTTGTTCTTCAGTATATTTTCACCAATTTTATGTCACTGTGCTTCATATGTTATTGCTGGTAGCTTGAAGGAATTTGGGGATATTCATTTGAATGTGATACTCAAATGAATCTATGCATTGGGATGATAGGCTCTGGGTGTCTGTTTTAATGTCACAAGCATAAAAACTGCTGCAGCTGCGACTCTACATTCTTCCCCTGTCTACGGAGCTCACTTACAAACACTATTGCTGTTCCAGGTTTCTATGTTGACTTTCACAAAATGACTATTAGTTGTTGACTCACACTTGATGAAAGAATAGATCGGTTCAGGCAAATCTGTCAATTGATCATTTGCACCCTATTTGGAATAGTCCTAGTCATATTTGTGAGAGTGGCAACACTATACACTACTTTTCACTGAATTTTGCAACAAAATTCACCTGATCATAAATCAATCAAATCAAATCAGACAAACATTTTCTCCAGTTTGACTCAAAATGCAGTTTTTAAAAACCCAAATCCTTCCTAATGGTGTCTTCACCCAACTTTCACTCAGGTAGAGTCAAAGTCAGGTTTCAGCATAATGCATTCAGAAATGAGTTAACACTTTTGATTCAGAAGGGAAAAAATATTTGAAGTCAGAAATTTGTTTATCTGTTTTCCCCACTCCTCCCCACCATGCACAGCTGTTAACAAACCAAAAAGGTTTATTTCCTTGGTTTTAATGTTCAATGTTGTTTTTGATCCCAGATCAAATCATTTGTTTTTTAAAGCTATCAATTAAAAGATTTTCATTTGTACAGCACTTTCAATAAATGTCTTAGAAAATTGCTTCTTTTAATGGTGCAGTTGCTGCTATTTTAAGAGACCATCAATAACAGGGCTAACTGACATATCTATTTTTCAATATGCGCAAAATTGGTAGAAGTATGGGTTAGAAAATTTGCTTCTAACTGTAAGGTAATAGGCAATACAGACATAAATATGGAATTAAAAGTGTTAAGAAGATGAAGGTAGAAAGTAAAACAAAATGTGACCAGGCTAGCAAGGCATATCTATAACATTATTTACAGCAAACAAATCAGAATGGCTGTAACAGGGCCACTGACATACATCAATACTTACATATCATCAAATGTCTAAGGATGAGGAAATATACCAGTCAAATTATTTCCTCTATTCACACAGGAGACTATGGGCAATCTAGGAGATGGATGCAAGTCAGTCTGCTTTCAACGCTGCTACACAGTAATTTTGAGTAATGAGTATCAGTTCCTTAAGGTTAGATTTACAACCACTGTACTAAAAATCAGACTGTGTGCATTCATGATTAGATTTGTCTCAAATGCACATAGCTTACCTGTGTAACACAGGCTAATAGCCCTTTTGGGAAAAAAAATGATTTGTTTGTGGTGGCATGGGGATTGGGTAAAACATGACAGTATTAATACAGTACACTGTAAGAGGCAATGTACTTCATTAAGCTTTATGCTTATGCATATACCAGAATTAGTTTAAGGTGTTATTTTGCTTCAGAGTTATTTTGCTTTTCATTGAATAAATCTCCTTGGACATATAAGGCTCATAAAATGGAGGTACACCATTGTAACATTAGCAATTCTCCCACCACCTTAACATTCACTTCCTCCATCATCACGGGAGCAATGGTGTGCAGATACAGTTCTCTCAGCTGCTTATGCTCTCTTTTCTAATGAGAAACTGCAGCTATACTCCCATGGTTACCAGTAAGTGATCTCTCTCAATACCACACCACACTTTTCAACTGTCCAGCGCAGTCTCATTTTACAAAGTAACTTTTCTAAACTCTTCCACCAATACAGTTCTTCCACTAAGTCTTCAGCAGAGAGGTAGATAGTGAAAAGTGAGTATTTATGCTTGAATTTAGCTTGAAGACAGGTTGGTGAAAGAAAAGGCAAAATCAAGAATGGTCTTCAAACTAAGACTTAAAATTAGATCAACTTATTATTCATTAATACTAAATGCTGCAATACAGGAGATATATCAGCATCTGGTCTTATATCAGGTAAAAACTAACTATTTTCATCATGTCTCTATGTCCATACGTTTCAGAGAGTAGTACAGTCTAATTTTATATTCTAATTCCATGCACACAGGGCTCTTTATGCTCAGTAATATGCAGATCCATGAGGCCACCACTGGGTTACTCCAGGGTCCTGAAGCCCTTACCATAACTCTCAACTCACTTAATATCTGGAAGTTTGGGAGAGGGGAATGAGTCAGGGGTAATGGATGTCACTTGACCATGTTATGTTTAATTTTTAAAAATGTTTATTTAAGTGATCTGGATGGTCAGTAAATCAATGACATCAACAGGCTTTACAATATGACTTGCACATGGGATGCTTGCCCTATTGCCATTTGCAACACCGGAAGTCATATCTATGCTAATCTTTCTGTTGTCCAACTCCCATAGGGCTAATAGTAATTGTGTCCTTGAGCCAGGTTCAGTGGTCAAAATCTTACTTCTAAGAGACAGTGAATGTATAATCATTATGTGGACAGACAATGCTATAAAGGAAGTAAAAACAATGACTGCAGATTCTGGAAACCAGATTCTGGATTAGTGGTGCTGGAAAAGCACAGCAGTTCAGGCATGTCTTTTACTCGAAACGTCGATTTCGCTGCTCCTTGGATGCTGCCTGAACTGTTGTGCTCTTCCAGCACCACTAATCCAGAATGCTATAAGGAAATAGTCTAGTTAGGCTTAATTTACACATGTAGGTTACATTAATTAGAAAAGCAATTCTTTGCCATGGTTCAGAATACAAACCCTGTATTTGCGAAACATTTAGGAAAGCCCAGGGGGTATATTTGTTGTGCTACAATGGACATGAAGAATATCGAGTGAGTCAGTGAACATGGAATTGATCCCATGAGGGAATGCAGACGAAAAAATGACAGATGTTTGGAGGAGTTTGGTCGGTGCTGTCCCTCTCAGTGCAACATAAATCCTGTATTCCCCATGGATTATTCTGATTTTTGGCATGGATAAGATAGAAATAGATTTTTAATATTTTGTTTGCATACTCTTTTCATTTTGACTTCTGTCTGTGTGGAGACGGTGGAACGAATCAAACTTGAGAGGGTAAACAAGGAGGAACTGTTTCCAGGAGCAGATAGGTCAGAAATGACAGGGCATGGTTGAAGGTGATTGGCAAGAGAACAAAAGTCGATGTCAGGATATTCTTTTAAAGCTGTGGATTGTTTTGATTTTATAACACTGCCCAAATGGTTTGAAGGACATTCAATAGTAGTGCTGAAAAGGAGTTGAACGTATGCTTGAAGAGAAAACAAATAACCAAACAGGATAGCACTGGGGTGTGTGACTAACTAGTTGCCTCTTTTCGAGAGGTGTTATAAGCACAACATGGTCAATGGCATCCTTCTGCACTGTATAATTCAATGATTTTATGATACTTGTCAGAGTCAGTCCCGACAAGAATAGAATTGCTCCTGCTTAGGCAATGCAGTGGGAGCAGATGGTGCCCCTGGTGTTAAAACTTGCAATGAGCCACTGCTTCCAAGACAGGACAGGGAAAGGGGCAACACCAGAAAATTTGGAGAGCAATGGGAAAACAAACTATTTACTATTTTGTTAAAAATGAATAACGAGGTACACAGCTCGTGCCTCTCAGTCACCTTCTGGCTCTGCAGCTCAAAAATGTCTTATTTTTATCATTGTCTTTGGTAAAATATCACTGTTATTTTTGTTAAGATTAAATTGGCAGATGTAAGCCAGGTGGAGACTAAACAGAGTAAACCTTATTGAAATGGAAGATGAACATATGGCTCACCTCTTACCACAAATATCATTTTATTTACACTAAGGTTATTTGAATGTTCAAATGTTACAATTTCTTCTCAGTGCATAAGTAATGAAGTATCTGTAATTTAGGCTAAATACATTGATGGCTCTCACTAATAGAGAGGGTACCATTTTTGAAAGGTACTGGAAGAAAAAATAATGATTCTAAGTAGAAGCCCAGTGATGAGTGAAGAACATTATCCTGGTGAAACTTCTTGTTTAGCATTTGAACATTATTTCAAATGGACAGGAAACTTAGTTGGTTCAGAGTTTACTGGTTCTTAAGAAAGTTGATGAGCTTGTTTGTTGAATAAGAGTTTTGTGAAATGTAGTTAACATTGCAGGAATCATGCATAAATCTGTGAGAGCATTTATTTTTCTTTTACAGATTCACATGTCCATTTTCAAAGATAATATTAGGGGTTCACGAGGAAAGAACAGCTAACCCTAGCAATTGGATTGGGCTGAGCTACATTTTTGCTACATCCTCATTGCCTGCTGCTACTGACTTGGCAATAGAATCATGACAAACAGGTCTGGGAGCTTCATCTGCATAGGTGCACTGCCAAGATTTATGTTTTCCCTTTAGCCAGCAGCCTGGCTGCTGAGAGCACAAGGAACCATTACATTGTCTCACAGATGTCCATTCTTGGCTATAAAATGGTTATTATGCCACCAGTTCAGTGCCTCAGGGGTCGGTGCTTGGCCCATTACTGTTTGTTATCTATATCAATGATTTGGATGAGAATGTACAAGGCATGATTAGTAAGTTTGCTGATGACAGTGAAATAGGTGGTATCATGGAAAGTGATAAAGATTATGAGAAATTGCAGTAGGATATTGATCAGCTGGGGAATTTAGCCAAGAAATGGTAAATAGACTTTAATATAGATAAGTGTGAGGTCTTGAAAAGTCAAATCAAAGTAGGATCTTAAGGCCGGGCCTTAAGGAGTGTAGTGGAACAGTGGCATTTTGGAGTTCAGGTGCACAGTTCTGTGAAAGTGGAGTCACAGGTAGAAATGGGCAGTGAAGAAGGCTTTTGGCACACTGGCCTTCATCAGTCAGGGCATTGGGGATAGAAGTTGGGAAGTTATGTTGCAGTTTTACAGGATGTTGGTGAGGCCGCACTTGGAATATTGCTATAGGAAGGATTTATTAAACTGGAAAGAGTGCAGAAGAAATTTACAAGGATATTGTCTGGACTCAATGGTCTGAGTTACGGGGAGAGATTGGACAAGATAACAAGTTTTTCTTTCGAGCATAGGAGACTGAGGGGGCAGGTTATAGGAGTGTATATGATCATGAGAGGCATAGATAGATTGAATGCACTCAGACTTTTTCCCAGCTTGGAGAACCGAGGACTGGAGGGCATCAGTTTAAGGTTATAGGGGAAAGAAGAAAAGGGAACCTGAGGTGCAACCTTTTACATATAGGGTTGTAGAGATGTGGAATGAGCTGCCAGCGGAAGTGGTTGAGGTGGGTACATTAATAACATTTTTTTGGACAAATACCTGGAAAGGAAAGGTTTAGAAGGATGTGGACCAAGTGCAGGGAAATGGGGTTAGCTTGGATGGGCGTTTCAGTTGGCATGGACGAGTTTGGACCAAAAGGTCTGTCTCCGTGCTGTAGGACTCTATGATTCTAATTCTATGCTCTGAGGTTTGTACAAATCCTGACAACTATGTTGACATAGTATTGACTTATAGGAGTACTAGATGCAGATATTCCTGCTCTGTGTCTGCGGTAGAATGAGAAATCAAATAGAGCATGAGGCACACTTAAATTAGAATATGAGTCAAGGGTTTTCTTATTCGTTCATTAGTAAGACCACCATTTGTTTCCCATACCTAATTGCCCAATAGCTTGTTGGACTAGTTCAGAGGACAGTTGAGCATCAATCACATTGCTGTGGATCCAGAGTCACATACAGGTCAGATGGGGATAAGGATAGCAGATTTCCTTCTCTAGAATGCTTGAGTGTGAGTCAGTTGGAGTTTTACCTATAATTTATTGCAGTTGTCACAATCTCCACCAGTGAGACCATAGTCATAGACATGTACAGTGCAGATACCGAACCTTTGGTCCAATTTCTCCATGCCAACCAGATATCCTAATCTAATCTACTCCCATTGACTAGCACTTGGCCCATGTCCTTCTAAACCCTTCCTATTCATATACACATTCAGATGCCTTTTAAATGTTGTAATTGTTCCAGACTCCACCACTTCCTCTGGCAGCTCATTCCATACACGCACCACCCTCTGTATGAAAAACTTGCCCCTTGGGTCCCTTTTAAATCTTTACCCTCTCAGCCTAAACCTATGCCTTTTAGTTCTGGACACACCCACCCCAGGGAAATGACCTTGTCTATTTCTCCTATCCATGCCCCTCATGATTTTATAAACCTCTATAAGGTCACCCCTCAGTGCTGACACTCCAGGGAAAACAGCCCCAGCCTGTTCAGCCTCTCCCAAGAGCTCAAATCCTCCAACCCTAGCAACATCCTTGTAAATCTTTTCTGAACCCTTTCAAATTT
Source organism: Hemiscyllium ocellatum (assembly GCF_020745735.1). Classification (NCBI taxonomy): domain Eukaryota; kingdom Metazoa; phylum Chordata; class Chondrichthyes; order Orectolobiformes; family Hemiscylliidae; genus Hemiscyllium; species Hemiscyllium ocellatum. Next base: position 26,209,637 of record NC_083401.1, read on the forward strand.
CACAATAATTTTCCGATAGGAAGGAGACCAGAATTGCATGCAACATTCAAATAGAGGCCTAACCAATGTCCTGTACAGCTGCAACATCACCTCCCAACTCCTGCATTCAATACTCTGACCAATAAAGGAAAGCATACAAAATGCCTTCTTCACTATCCTATCTACCTGCGACTCCACTTTCAAGGAGCTATGAACCTGCACTCCTGGGTCACTTTGTTCAGCAACACTCCCTAGGACCTTACTGTTAAGTGCATAAGTCCTGCTAATATTTGCTTTATCAAAATGCAGCACCTTGAATTTATCTGAATTAAACTCCATCTGCCACTTCTCAGCCCATTGGCCCATCTAGTCCAGATCATATTGTAATCTGAGGTAACCCTTTTTGCTGTCTACTACCTCCAATTTTGGTGTCTTCTGCAAACTTACTAACTGTACCCCTTATGCTCGCATCCAAATCATTTATGTAAATGACAAAAAGTACAGGACCCAGCACCGATCCTTGTGGCACTCCACTGGTCACAGGCCTCCAGTCTGAAAAACAACCCTCCACCACCACCTTCTGTCTTCTACCTTTGAGCCAGTTCTGTATCCAAATGGCTAGTTCTCCCTGCATTCCATGAAATGTAACCTTGCTAATCAGTCTCCCATGGGGAACCTTGTCGAACACCTTACTGAAGTCCATATAGATGACATCTACTGCTCTGCCCTCATCAATCTTCTTTGTTACTTCTTCTAAAAACTCAACCAAGTTTGTGAGACATGATTTTCCACACACAAAGCCATGCTGACTATCCCTAATCAGTCCTTGCCTTTCCAAATACACGTACATCCTGTCCCTCAGGATACCCTCCAACAATTTGAGGTCAGGCTCACTGGTCTATAGTTCCATGGCTTGTCTTTACCGTCCTTCTTAAACAGTGGCAACACGTTTGCCAACCTCCAGTACCTCGCCTGTGACTATCGATGATACAAATATCTCAACAAGACTGTGGGAGGAAACTCACACACACACGGGGAGAACATGTAAACTCCACACAGACAGTTGCCCAAGGTGGGAATTGAACCCGAATCCTTAGCAATGTGAGGCAGCAGTGCTAACCACTGAGCCACCTTGCTGCCCAACTTTGACCAGCTGCAATAGTAAAGTTTGAACCCAAGATTAGGCTCCCTGGGTTATCAGCCTAATGACATTACCAATTCTATGGCATTACCACTACATCACCATCTCCCAACCAAATTTACATATAGTCTCTCCTATCTGTTTCATGAGCAGTATAGACAGACACACTTGGTCTTCTCCCACTATCTAATTGAGTTAATTGAGATCACAGTAATTATAGTACAGAAGGTCCATGCTAGATCACAAGGGGCCATCCAGCATAATTCTGCTTTTCAACTCTTGGTCTGTAAGTTTTTAGGTTATAGCAAATGAAGTGCGTATACAAGTACTTAAAATAAAATTGTAAGGATTTCTGCTTCAACCACCCTTTTAGGCAGTAGGTTCCAGATCCTCATCATACTCCGGGTGAAAAGGTTCCCCTCAAATCCCCACAAAATCTCTTACCTCTTATCCTCGATCAATGTCCCAATTATAAAAGGTAATAAGACCTTTTGAGACACTTTATGTTGTGACTCTGTGGTCCAATGTGTTACGAAGTTGTAAGGAGTACTGTACTGTAAGAAAGCTAAAAGCTAGAAGAACTACCTGACAAGCAGCAAGTGTTCTGAACAAGGTAACAATGTAACATTTAGTCAAACAGCTATAGTAAATGGGTTGCCTGCAAATAAAAAGAAGACTCAAATTTGGCCAATCAGTTTTAGTTATTTCCCAAAATACCAAACTCCAATTAAGTTTGAATTTAGTATTTTGACAATATTAACCCCAGTAAAACAATCTAGTGCTTTGTGGTGTAAAACCAAAATAAAATTGAACAGTTGGAGGAGAACTGCCAAAAGACCAACAACTGTAGGCTGTTAGTGAGAACTCGCTGAGAGATACATGTCGAGAGAAGGAGTTTGCACAGAGCAAAAACATCAACACTGACCTGGAGAGCAAATCTACAGAGAAAGCTACAAAGAGAAGATTCGACAGCTGGCTGGTTTTGAAATTTGAATTTTCAATAAATCTTAATCGAGGGGTTTTATTGGACCAGTATTGTAGAAGGGAAAGTAAAAAGTTAGGAAAGGGTATTGTAAGTAGTTGTTAGTTAACATTATACATTAGACTTAAAGAATAAAGTTCTTAAATTTTTTGTACTTTAACTAGTGGCTTTTGGAATAGTTCTTGGCCTCTCGAATTTTAACAGATGACAATACCAGTTAAATCGTTTCTGTATTGCAGGTTTAAATTAGCAGGGGCGGTTTATCCCGTGTCGTAACAAATGAGGTTGAGTCGGAAGCTCTGGGTTTGATTGTCACTCCAGGAATTGATGGTGGGGGAAGATGTCTTCATAACAGTACCAATTGTCATCATGAAAATGTTTCCAACACATTCCAAAAGCAGGCAGGAAGATTGAAAGAGATTTGTGCTCAGTCACGGCAATCATGGGTCTGAATGATTGTCTCTGGTCCAAGAGAATCAGGAGAATTCATTGTTGTGTATGTACAAGCTAGAGGTCTTATTTTTCCAAGATATTCCGATTTTTGTTCTGAGGAGTGGAGTATAATGGGAGTCATGCTGGCCATCCATAGAAGAGTTTATAGGCAGGCACAGTGTGAAGGCAGATTATGGGAAAGGCCTGCCTTGGTGTTCCAGTACTTCATTACAGGTGTTAAAAGAATAATAATAAAATATAAAATATCGTTCTGGTCCCACACACCCTCACCTACACCCCATGCCACCTCAGGTGCCAACTCCATGGCCCCTAACTCCTTTAATGCCAACCTATGCAGGTCTACCACATTCATCCCATTTAGCATTTCACTACTGTGTCAATTTTGTGTCAATTCATGAAGTGGGCTTGTGGTATAATGGTACCACATTTAACTCCAGATCAGAAGGTTAACATTTATCTCTCCCCGCTTCAGGCACTCTGCCTGTATTCCTGATGAAGCCCGAAATGTCGATCTTACTGCTCCTCGGATGCTGCCTCAACTGCTGTGCTTTTTCAGCACCACTAATCCAGAAGGTTAACATCCCAATCACGGCACACTCATGGGTTTCACTGCATCTCAAGTGTACGGTTTTCTAGCAGTTGTGGTTTGCACGGTGGCTCAGTGATTAGCATTGCTACCTCACAACAAACCTGGGTTTGATTCCAGTCTCAGGCAACTTTGTGTGGAGTTTGCACATTCTCGCCATGTCTGTGTGGGTTTCCTCTGGATGTTCTGGTTTTCTCTCACAGTCCAAAGATGTGAAATTTATGTGGACTGACCATGGGAAATAGTGTTACAAGAGATGGGGTAGTGTGGGGGGTGGATCTGGGTGAAATGCTCTTCGGAGGTTTGGCGTTGACTCAATGGGCCAAATGATCTACTTCTATACTTTAGGGATTCTATGGTTCATGCTAACACCTGATGCCCGCTCAATTTATTTTCCCTCAAAACATATATAACAGCTGAGGCATACCTCATCACTCATGCTGAGGTAAAATACTGAATCAAATTGATATAAACCCATTCACCACATTTGTTTTATTTATTCAATCATGGACTTCGCTGGCTGGATCAGCATTTTCTGCTCATCTGTAATTGTCCTTGAGGAGGCTATAGTGAGCTGCCTTCTTGAACCGTTGCAGTACAACTACAGTGTTGGTAGGAAGGGAGTCCCAGGATTTAGCACCAAGGGATGCTGATACATTTCCATATCTAGTTAGAGAGTGGAGATAAACTTGCAGGTGGTGGTTAACCCAGGTATCAGCTGCCCCTGTCCTTCTAAATGGCAGTGGCCATGGGTTTGGAAAGTGCTGTTCAAGGAACCTCCATGAGTTTCTGCAGTGCATTTTGCAGATGGTATACACTGATGCTACTGAGCATTGGAGGGGAAGCAGCGTTCATTTGTGAATATGCTGCCAATCAAGTAACTGCTTTGTCTTTGATGGTGTCACATTTCTTGAGTGTTATTGGAATTGTTCAAGAAAGTGAGCAGTATTCCATCTCACTCCTGACTTGTGCCATGGCGACAGTGGACAGGGTTTAGGAAACCAGCAGACGAGTTACTTACTGGAAGATTCCTCTGACCTGCTTTGGTAACCTGCTATGGCTAGTCCAGTTCAATATTTGGTTAATTTGCACACCCCCCCAGCGGATGGGACCATTTGCCACAGCAGAATCGCCGATGACGATTTGCCACTGTCCTTTGACCATCGAGGACGCTTAGCCACCACCCATTGGCCACTGAAGATGATTCGTCACCGTAAATAAGTTTGAATTATTAGTAAACGTGGAAATAAGAAGTTTTACCACGATGGTTTTGTATATGTTTTTGATAAACTGTTCAAGAGTGATTCAAGTATTAAGTTTTGGTGATGTGATCATTCTTATTGTGTTCTCATTGTGTTCTTATTAACGAATGTGTAGCTGATGTCCCTCAGTCAGTCCTAGCATTTTTACCGACGACAAGCAGCGTGAAGAAAATAATTCGAAAAAGGAATGATAGGAGACGCAAACGATAGAATACAAAAAATTGTTCTTGAATACGGTGAAAGAGATTGTTTGGAATATCTTAGAGGAATAGCGCATGACTATCAAATGAACTAAAATTTCATTGCTTAATATTAATGTGAGATTTTACTGCTATTATAAAGATTTTAAAAATATATTTCCTTTTTCTGGTTAAAGTTTGTAACTCATTTTTATATATAAAACCAATAAAATGATATTTATTTTACCCCTTTTTTAAAATCAATATGTAGTATGTAGTTGTATAAATAAAGGGGACTGAGAAGTATGAAAGAACAGGCGGGAGGGAAAACATTCAGTACATATATATGTTTCCGGTGGTGAATAGTCTCCATAGGTCAAACTACCCCAGTGGAGAAACGTTGGTGGAGAACTGGCAGTGACTAATCATCTGCGGAAAATTTGCCGTGGCAAATCGTCACCAAACCCCCACCCACCCCCCCACCCAGAGTGTGATCATGGGGATTCTGTGATCATAGCTACGTTGCATGGCAAGGGGTGATTGGTAGATTTCCTCTTGTTGGGGATGGTTATTTCCTCATACCTTTGTGGCGTACCATTGTCAGCTCAAACCTAGACACTTTCCAAATCTTTCAGAGTTTGGATATATCGTATAGCAAAGGCTCTTCAGACTATGAAGAGTAGCAAATGATGCTGAACATTGTGCAGTCATCAATGAACATCCCATTTCTAACCTTAGACTAGACTAGACTTACAGTGTGGAAACAGGCCCTTCAGCCCAACAAGTCCACACCGACCCGCCGAAGCGAAACCCACCCATACCCCTACATTTACCCCTTACCTAACACTACGGGCAATTTACATGGCCAATTCACCTGACCCGCACATCTTTGGACTGTGGGAGGAAACCGGAGCACCCGGAGGAAACCCACGCAGACACGGGGAGCACGTGCAAACTCCACACAGTCAGTCGCCTGAGTCGGGAAATGAACCCGGGTCTCAGGCGCTGTGAGGCAGCAGTGCTAACCACTGTGCCACCGTGCTGCCCCTTATGATAGAGGAAAGGTCATTGATGAATGAAATGCATTTTAATATGTGCAGTTGCCCCCATGAAACACAGATATGCAAAGTACAATCTGCTCCCATTTCTCCAGCCCAACCCTGGTGAAAATGTGGGTGCCAATTTGGGGTGGGTCTTCACAATTTGGGCCTATGTATCATGCTTTGAAAGTCTGGGCTCAGCATGTGCTATTTTACTGAAAGAATTTTCAGTGAGTGCACTACTATGGTTGGAAATGCACTGTTGCTTTTAGTACATAGGCTTTTTTTAATATTCACGCATGGGATGTGGGCGTCACTAGCTCAGCCAGCAATTATTGCCTATCTCTAATTACCAAGAGGGCAGTTAAGAATCAACCACTTTTCTGTGGGTCTGGAGTCACATGCTGGTCCAGACCATGTAAGGATAGTAGATTTCTTTCCCGAAAGGACATTAGTGAATGAGATGGGCTATTCCTGACAATTGACAATGGTTTCATGATCATCTTAAACATCTTATTTCAGATTTTTATTGAGTTCAAATTCTACACAAGTCCCCTAGAACACTACCTGATTCCCTCAATTATTAGTCTAGCTGAGGCAATAGCCGAATGGGGGAGGTGATTGCTAGCAGGGGTTGGATTGCTAGACTGTTAATCCAGAGACCCAGGTAGTGGGTAGATTGTAGAATGTAAATTCAACAAAAATCTGGAATTAAGAGTCTAACAATGACCATGAGTCGATTATTGGAAAAACCCACCTGGTTCATTAATGCTGTTCAGGAAGCAAACTGCCATCCTTACCAAGTCTGACCTACATGTGACTCCACACCCAAAGCAATGTGGTTGACTCTTAACTGCCCTCTGGAAAATTCGGGATGGGCAATAAATGCTGGCCTAGCCAATGACATCCTCATTCCATGAACGAATAAAAAAAACCCCAGGCTATCACCTCCCCTTTGCTTCAGAAAGATTCGGACATCTTCTGCAAAGGAGGAATAAAATTAACATGTATATGAAGCATATTATGCGGAAGACACTTTGATCTTACTGCAATGGTATGTGAGTACATGAATCTGCAATTCTTTCCATATTTGCATCTGCGTTTTCCGGTGAGACAACACCTGGAATACCAATGACAGATTTGGTCCTTATGTTAGATGTATTTGCATTGTAACTTGAACAGAGAGGGTGCTCCAGAGTTACGGATTGATAACAGGATGAGTAAATCAAATAACAAATATGAATCAGAAGCAGGAATAGGCAACTCAAATCCTCAAGTCTACTTCACTGTTCAATAAGATCTTGGCTGATCTGATTACTCTCTTTTCCCACCTACCATTAACCTTTGACTTTCGTGAAGATCTGAAACAGTGACATTGCTTGTTAAAGGGGCTCACCACTTACTGTTAACCATAAGAAACTTTCAGCTACAGCCCATTAAACCATTGATGAGAATAAGGTCAAGATATTTGAGCATTAAAACATTTAGTAGGCTCAGAAATATCCAGCTGAATAATAATGTTGCTTTAGTGCAATGTTGAAAGGTTAAAAGGAATCATTTGAGCTTCTCTGATGAATCAGGAGATATGACTAGAACATTTTGGGGAAAGGAGAGAGTAAACACAATAAAAATGCTTTGGATTCACAGTTTTCTGTTGAAAATATTCTCATGTAGATATTGTTATAGAGTCATACGAAATAGAAACAGACCTGTCTAGCCAACCAGTCCAAGCTGAACATAATCCCAAAGTAAATTAGTCTGCCTGCCTGCTCCATGCCCATATCCTTCCAAACTTTTCCTTTTCAAGTATCCATGCAAATGTCTTTTAAACATTGTAATTGTACCCATATCTACCACTTCCTCAGGGAGTTCAGTGCACACTCGAACCATCCTCTGTGTAAAAAAAATTGCATCATGTCTTTTTAAAATCTCTCCTCTCATCTTAAAAAAGTGTTCCCTCGTCTTGAGATATCTTAGGGAAAAGACAATGACCATCAACTCTATCTGTACCTTTCATTATTTTATAAACTTCTGTCAGGTCACCTCTCAACCTCCTGTGCTCCAGTGAAAAAAGTCCCAGACAATCAGGTAAAATAGGGTAGGGCTCAACTGTGATACCTCACACCTAAAGTTACTCTTTAGTGTGCAATATGCAGTTTTAGACATCAGCGAGCACTTGGATAAGAAATCACAACACAATACAGGAGAGGTGCCGGAGGACTGGAAGGTTGCTCATGTTGTCCCCCTGTACAAGAAGGCTAGTAGGGATATTCCAGGTAACTACAGACCAGTGAGCCTGACGTCGGTGGTGGGGAAGTTGCTGGAGAAGATACTGAGAGACAGGATCTATTTATATTTGGAAAAGAATGAGCTTATCAGTAATGGGCAACATGGTTTTGTGTGGGGGAGATGGTGCCTTACCAACTTGATAGAATTCTTCGAGGAAGTGATCAAGTTGTTAGATGCAGGAAGGGCTGTTGATGTCATATACATGGACTTTAGTAAGGCGTTTGCTACGGTTCCCCATTATAGACTAATGAGAAAGTGAAGTCACATGGTGTGCAGGATGTTCTAGCTAGGTGAATAAAGAACTGGTTGAGCAACAGGAGACAGAGAGTAGTAGTTGGAGGGAGTTTCTCGAAATGGAGAAAGGTGATCAGCGGTGTTCCACAGGGATCAGTATTGGGGTCACTATTATTTGTAATATACAAAAATGATCTAGAAGAGGGCACTGTTGGTATGATCAGCAAGTTTGCAGATGACAGAATGTTGCTCATGTTGCTTGTCATCCGCATCCATGAACGCCAACTAGCCACGAAATGACATGACCAGCTATCCTTAGTAGCCACACACGCAGATGACAAGCAACATGAGTTTGACTGGGACAACACTACTATTATAGGACAAGCCAAACAGAGAACAGCCAGGGATTTACTAGAGGCATGGCGCTTATCCATAGATTCAATCAATAAGCACATCGACCTGGACCCAATATACCAGCCACTGCAGCGGACAGCTGGAACTGACAACCGGAAGCAACAGAGACAAACCACTACAAATGCTGGAGGAAACATCACAGAAGCACTTCACAGGAGGCTCCCAAGCACTGAGGATGTCATCTAGACAGGGGACAAAACACCTGCAACACAAATTCCCAGCTCAGCGAACAGAATCACAACAACGAGCACCCGAGCTACAAATCTTCGCACAGACGTTGAGTAGGTTAGGTTTATTTTCACTAGAAAAAAAAGAGATTGAAGGGGGGAACCTGATTGAGGTTGACAAAATCATGAAGGGTATAGACAGGATGGATAGAGACAAGCTTTTTCCCAGGGTGAAGGATTCAATAACGAGAGACCACACTTTCAAAGTGAGAGGTGGAAAGTTTAAGGGGGATACACACAGCAAGTACTTCACACAGAGGGTGGTGGGCATCTAGAACGTGTTGCCAGCAGAGGTGGTAGAGGCAGGCACCGTAGATTCATTTAAGATGTGTCCGGACAGATGCATGAGTAGGTGGGGAGCAGCAGGATACAGATGCTTAGGAATTGACCAACAGGTTTAGACAGTACATTTGGTTTGGCTCAGGCTTAGAGGGCCGAAGGGCTGTTCCTGGGCTGTAAATTTTCTTTGTTCTTTGTACTTCTGACACCCATGGGAGGATCTCTGCCCCAAAAAGGTGTCAATGGCTTCAGGGCATGTGGAGAAATTAAGAATGTAATAAGAGGACTCAGAGTTAGAGAGACACACAGCACAAAAATAGGCCCTTTGGGATTGCATCCACACTGGTCAAAAGCAACCACTTAACTAGTCTAATCCCACCCCTATCAAACATCAGCCTCAGCTAAGGAATACATTGGGTTAATTTGTGTGGAAATGAATGACAAGACAAAAGTGAACAGCAATTTCCTAACCACCCTGCCCATGCTGCTCATAATCTTTTACACCTCAGCCGGGTCCTCCCTTAAGGTAACTAAGTTATAACATTCAAGTCTGTGAGCCAAGTACGGGAAAGTGGGATGAGTGTAGATAGGATGGCACAGACTGAATGGGCTAAGGGGTGTTTTCCATTTTGCATAAGCAAATTACTGTATGACTCTAAGAATATCATGATCAGAAATTTCTGTGACCCATTAAAACAAATCAATGGTGTGGACTTATTGAGGAGTTAACACAGAAGCGCTGAGGAGGAATTTAGAAGAAACTCAACTCAGGCGTTCTGAGGTGAGCAGTGAAGATTAGCCAAGAATAGATAAATATACTTTGGGAAAGATACACCTATGTAGCCTTTCTTACTTTCCCAGCCTTCTCCTCGTATGTATCTGAGTTAGAATTCCATCACTGTGTCACTGGATTTATAATCTAAAAGTCCCGATAACGTTCTGGGGACAAGGGTTTGAATTTCACCATGGCAGGTAATGGCATTTGAGTTTAATGAATGCAAAGCTAACATGAAAAAAGCTAGAGTCATAAAAAACATGGTTGACTAATGTCCTTTAGGATAGGAAATCTGCCATTTTGAACTGGTTTGTCCTGCCCGTAACTCCAGACTTACAGCAATGTGGCTGACATTTAACTGGCCTGTGGGCAATTAGGAATGGGCAATAAATGGTGGTCAAATCAGCATCTGGTGTCAGCAAATACTACCTTCAATAAGGCTCCAAAGGCAATCGAAATCACAAATATGTCCTCAATGCTCAGCTAAATTGGTACAGCTTTCCGAAAACTTCATGGTACACTTTTCTACCGTACACCTGTTTAAAACCATTATTCCATCTAATAGCTAATAAGCAAGTAACCAGGGTCCTCCAGCAAAGAGACATCACCCTGAGTGAAGAATTTCACTTTCAATCTTTAATTATTCACTGACCCCAATCCATCTTGTATATTTAAAAATGGTGCTGCAGTACCACCATTATGTACATTTGCTATTATTACTTATTTTGATTGTTCAGATCCCACTGGGGGTTAGTATCACATGGACAAGGAACACTTTGAGCCTGCTCTGCCATTCAGTGAGATCATGGCAGATCCGATTTTAACTTTTAACTCTGCATTCCTGCATATCCTTGATAAACTTTCATTTGTTTGGTATTCTATTTGTCTTTGCTTTAAAAAAAAATTAGTTGAAAAATAAAGTGCGCTGTAGCCAGTTCATATGTTGTCTTTTCCCTTAAGGCCTCGACTTTTGTCCTGTCTTGACCAAATTAGTTTCTGTCTTACCAACTGTAGCAATTGAGCCTAGTCTCTATTCAGTTATCAGTGCTTACAATCCATAGTACAAAGCAAAACTATTCATAGTTTATCAATAAAGTGCCCCTCATACAGGACAATCTCCAAGGTTATTGGGGACAGACAATAAATGTCGACCTTACCAACAATGTCTGCATTCAATGAATGAGTAAAAAGTTAAACTGAAGAGTAAGAACATAAGAAAAAGGAGCATGAGATACCCATTGGGCCTCTTGACCCTGGTCTGTTTATCAGTATGATCATGGTAGATCTAATGTGGCCTTTTCTCCATTTACTTTCTTGTCCTCTGTCACTTTGACTTCGTTGCCAATCAGAAAAATGTCTAATTTGGTCTCAATTCAATGATTAGGTCTCCAATGCTTTCTGGAGGAGAGAATCCTCTGAGAGAGGAAATTCCTTCATAAAGATCTATAGTACTCATGTCCATACCAATAAAATACATCTACCTAACTATTTCAATCCCATTTTCCAGCACCAGGCTAATTACCCTGTATGCCTTGGCATTGCAAGTGCACATCTAAATACTTCTTAACTGTTATAAAGGTTCCTACTTCCACCAACTCTACAGGCAGCGAGATCCAGATTCTTATCACCCTCGAAGTAAACAACTTTTCCTTTAAAACTTCTGCCCTTTATCTTAAATCTATGTCCCCAGTCAATGGTTCCTCCATCGAGGGAATAGTTTCTCTCTGTCTCCCATATCTATATCCCTTATAACCTTAAATTTTATAGATCTCAATAATCTCCATTCTCATTCTCTTCTGCTCTAAGGAAAACAAACCCAGTCTATCCAAACTTTCTTTATCACTGAAACTCTCTGACAGAGTCAAATCCTAAATGGATTTATATCCATCTTAAATGGGACATCCCTAAGAAACTGTGCTCTCCCATTCTTCATTCCCCATAAGTGGAAATAACCTTTCAGCATTTACCCTGTTACATCTCCTCAAAATACTGCATGTTAAAATAAGATCGCCTATAATTCTACTGAACATATATGAGGATTGGTCAGTCTTGCACCCTTTTCCCTCATAAGTCAAAACTTCATCCCATAAGTGTTCTAAAATTAAAGCACTTTTGGGGATGATATAGTGATGACATTATTGGATGAGCAATCCAGAGGCCCAGGCTAATGTTCTGGGAACATCAATTAAAATTCCACTAAGGAATTGCTGCAGGAATTTAGTTTATGTCAATAGTTCAGTAACAAAAAAAAAGTCTCAGTAATGGTGATTCTGAAACTAGTACAGAGTCTTATTAACAAAAAAAAATCTGGTTTGCTAATGTCGTTTAGGTAAGGAAATCTGCCTCCTTTACCCAATCTAGCTTTATGTGACACCACAACCAAGTCATTCAGTTCAAGGGACAAGTTGGATTGGGCAACAAAACATGATCTTACCACCAATGCAAATTCCAAACAAAGAGTAAATGGGGAAGAAACTGCCTCCAATAATGCATGTAAGTCTCTCGTTAAATGAGCGAAGTCTCACATTACATAGCACTTTTAACGCTGATAAAGTTATGTTACTTGGACTGTTTTACACTGTTGCATTAAACCTGACATGGTACTGAAAATGTAAAATTACTCACTAATATATAGTATTACATTCCAAACTTTTTTTTAACAACAAAGCTCAAAATAGAGACATTAAAGAGATAGACAAGATAGGTCAGGATTTTATTTTTCATGTGTAAGTGCTTGAAGGCGAATTGTCAATCAACTGGGAAGCCAGATATAGCAGAGTCCCTGATGAATTACTCTCTGGATCACCTATTATTAATATTAATATTGACTTTGCAGGAAGCATTGCAAATTCAAGTTCCTACATCTAGGAGAAACATAAATGAGGCCATTTGTACAACGTTTCTTGTTAAAGGCAAAAAGTTAAACAGTTGATCATATAACTTTATATTTACAGATTAACAGAATTTAGAGATACAGTGATTACTCAAATATTAGACAATCATGTTAGAAGGTCCACTGCCAGCTTCACCAAATAATTAGAGACAAGCAATAAAATATGGCCTTGAAATGATTGCCCATATCAGAAGATAATTGTTTTAAAAGCTCACTTTTATAATCAAGAGGCTTTCTCAATCATGAATGCTGCAATAGTTGAACTCTACATTAATTTACCAGATAATGGTCGAGATGGAGGAAAGAGGGGGAGAAGACTGCATAAATGATGATTTGGATCAGATGCTTGATTCTGGATCAGTGGTGCTGGAAGAGCACAGCAGTTCAGGCAGCATCCAACGAGTAGCGAAATCGACATTTCGGGCAAAAGCCTTTCATCAGGCTTTTGCCCGAAACGTCGATTTCGCTGCTCGTTGGATGCTGCCTGAACTGCTGTGCTCTTCCAGCACCACTGATCCAGAATCTGGTTTCCAGCATCTGCAGTCATTGTTACCCCTGGATCAGATGCTGCTAGTTCTCATTTGCCCCTTTTCTCTTGCAACACACTCATAAAATGATAACTCGGTATACAAGCAAATTAGTACAGTATTTATGACAGAAAAGCTACATCATTGATCTGGTCAGCACAAAAGTAACTCAACGAAGTAGGAAATAATGACCAGAGAAGTTCTGTGTGATGGACGGATGGAGAATAAAGAGGGTAAAACTGAGGAAAATTGCTCTGAATAACAAATACTTTATTGCTATTGCCCAATTAAGATAATGTCCAGTTGTTGAATGTTGAAAAGATTTTTTGGAGGCATATGTCATCACGCTTTCTCTTATTGATCAGCTGATAGAAGACAAAACTTCTGTGCTAAGTGCACTGAAGTGAAAAAGCCAGTCCCAACAGGCAAGCTCTCTGTGTGTCAAACATAGCAGTTGAGTCATGCTTCTCCAACTACAGGAACACAAGAGAATAAAACAGACTAGTCATCACTAATATGACATACACGTTTGCAGGTTTAACCTGCTTATCATAAAGATAATAACCTGCATTTCACAATACAAGTTGTCAGTGAGGCTGACAGTAATCACTTTTCAAAACAGTAAATTGAGTAGAAGGTTCTGGTGGCTTGTCATGCATTTCGGATGGAAATCAGGAAGTTATTGTCCAACAAATACAGAAAATGTTGGAGAGCTCTGCAACCCCAGGAGCATCTGTGGCGGAGAGACAAAGTTAATGTTTTGAGTCCATTACAATTCATCTATAGAATTCATTTCAGATTTCCATCCTCTGCAGTATTTTGCTTTTACTTAAGCTATTGTCTAAGTTGGCCTTTCCATCCAAAAGTTCTCAATTACACAATAATACTCCAAATCATGACAATAATACTCAGCACTGAAGCACATCCATGTAAAGTTGCTGTACTAAGTTGACAGGAGAACTAAACACTAAACACACAAGAAAATTAAAATATTAATGCCCTGGCAGGTTTTAACAAAATGGCCAAACAAACTCCCTGGCCTGGCATTTTCAAATGATAAGTTCCATACTTTCAGATTTTTATTGTTTTCTTTCTGTTTCTTTCTCAGAATCCAAAGGCCCTGGATGGAAAATTCTAGGATGTGACTGATTTGTTCCCATCCAAAAGAGAAGTCATTGGGGCAGCCAATTGCTTAGTTAGAAGTCTGCTCTTTGGCCATAAAACATGATAGGTGGGTGAAGTGAGATCTTAATGAGACCTCAACCCCTCATTGGAAAAGGGTCTGAATGGCCAGTGACACTGGTGCTCTGTAATGGGTGCTGCCAGGATGGAAGCAGGAGCACAGAGGGGACACCATGGACTTTGAATCCAAGTAGATCAGAGGGCTTTGGATTGGGATGTTTTGGCAACTCTGGAATGGGGAGGGATGGGATGGGGTGGGGTGGTTATGGAATGGCGTATTTTACAGAACACATTTGACAAGGAAGGGGGATGAGATCTTGTCAGATGTACCCCCAAAGAGCATACAGCACCTTCAATGATGGAACAACCCTTCCATCCCATTATTTTAGGCACTTCAAAAGAGAACTGTGAAATCCATTCCTGCCTGATCACCTATTCCAACCATACTCTGTCATGGACAGTGTAATATTGGGGTCAATCATAAATTCAATTGATGCTTAATTGTTAATTTATATCTGGTGGGCAAGCTCCAGATTTTGTCATATGCTCATTCTCTATATTATGGCTGTGAACTCGGGGTTGAGTAAGAACATTCTTCGGATCCTCCCATCCTTGCACCAAATGCATCTGCAGGTGACATGTAACATCCAGTCCCCAGTAGAAATGAAAGAACAGTGATATTGCTCCACATGAAGATGGCAGAGGTGATCATATGCATTCTCTGCCCTTGTCCTTCTGAGTGGTAGAGACTGCAGGCTTGGAAGGTGCTGTTGAAAAAACTTTGATGAGAGTTGCTGAACTGCATTTCGTAGTTGCCACTCTGGTGGAGGCGACTGAATGTTTAAGGTGGTGAATTAAATGCCATTTAAGTGGGCTCCTATGCCCAAGATCGAGTCAAGCTTCTTAAGTTTTGTTGGAGCTGCACTGATTCAAAGTGAGAAGTATTCCATTCCCCTCTGAATTGGGCTTTGTGGATGGCAGACAGGGAGTCGTAAGGTGAGTTAATCACTGCAAAATTCCCAACCTCTAAACTGCATTTGTAGCTGGTCAGGAAAGTTTCTTGTCAATGGCGGGTGGTCAGTGATAGTAATGTCATTAAATGTCAATAAAATATCTTGATACTTAAATAGCTGCTTAAATAGCTTTCTCATTTCTGCAATTTCCTTACAAAATTTATGGGTGGATGTAAATGCAATGGACAATCCAGAGAATGTTCTTTCTAATAAGTGTTTAAGTCATGCCCTGATTCTTGAGATAGAGTCATGGAGTTGTAGAGCACAGAAACAGTCCAACCTATATATATTAAAAATAAATCAGATATTAAAATTAAATCTAGTCCCCTTTGCCATCATGTGGCCCATATCCCTCTGAACCTTTCCTATTCATACACTCATCCAGATGCCTTCTAAATGTTGTAACTGTACCATCCTCCACCACTTCCTCTGGCAACTCATTAATACATGCACCACCTTCTGTGTGAAAAAGTTGATCCTTAGATCCCTTTAAAATCTTTCCCCTCTCACCTTAAACCTATAGCCTTTAGTTTTGGACTCCCCTATATTGGGAAATGACCTTGTCTATTTACCCAATCCTTGTCACTCATGATTGTATAAACCTTTATCAAGTCACCCCTCAGCCTCTGATGCTCCAGAGAAAATAGCCCCAGCCTATTCAGCCTCTCCCAAGGCAATATACTTGTAAATCTTTCCTGAACTCTTTCAAGTTTCACAATATTCTTCCTAAAGCAGGGAGACCAGAATTGCACACAATATTCCAAAAGTGGCCTAACCAATGTCCTGTACAGCTGCAATATGACCTCCCAATTCCTATACTCAATACACTAACCAATAAAGGCAAGCATACCAATCACTTTCTGCACTATTCTAACCAGCTGTGACTTCACTTTCAAGGAACTATAAACTGGCACTCCAATGTCTCTTTGTTCAGCGATGCTCTCCAGGATCTTACCATTAATTGTGTAAGTCCTTCCCTGATTTACCTTTCTAAAATGCAGCATATTTATTTAAATTAAACTCCATTTGCCATTCCTCAGCCCACTGGCCCATCTGATCAAGGTCCCATTGTATTCTGAAGTAACTTTCTTTGCTGTCCACTACACTTCCAATTTTGGTGTCATCTACAAACTTACTTACTGTACCTCTTAAATTCATATCCAAATCATTTATATTAATGATAAAAGCAATGAATTCAGCACTGATCCTTGTGGCATACCACGGGTCACAGGCCTCCAGTCTAAAAAGCAACTCTCCACCACCACCCCCTGTCTTCTTCTTTTGAGTCAGTTCTATATTCAAATAGCTAGTTCTCCCTCTATTCTGTCTGATCTAACCATGAGAAGCCTTGTTGGACACCTTAATGAAGTCCATTTGGACCATAATCACATCTCAGCCCTCATCAATCCTCTTTGTTACTTCTTCAAAAAACTCAACCAAGTTCGTAAGACATGATTTCCCACACACAAAGTTATGTCAACTATCCCTAATCAGTCCTTGCCTTTCCAAATATATATACATCTTGCACCTCAGGATTCCTTCCAACATTGCCCACCACCGATGTCAGACTCACTGGTCCATTATTCCCTGGCCTTTCCTTACCAGCTTTCTTAAATAGTGGCACCATGTTAGCCAACCTTCCATCTTCAGGTACCTCACCTATGGCTATCGATGACACAAATTTCTCAACAAGTTGAAAAGGTTATCTTATCAGTTCTGAAGAAGATCCCAAAATGTTAACTCTGTTTTCTCTCCACACATGCTGCCAGACCTGCTGATTTTTTCCAGAAACTTTTGTTTTAGTTATCTTAGTTACACAGGTTGCGCCTTCACCTACTTAAATTGAGAAGAATGAGTGAAGATATTAAAATCCTAAATGCTGGAAGTATGTCTCCCCATAGAATTGGAGTGTGTGTGTGTGGGGAGTTGGGGGGGGTGGGGGTGTGTGGGGGGGAGGAGTGGTGGTTCTAGTACAGGGGAACACAATTTAAAAGCTGGGTATCATTGCTGCAATGAGGAGAACTGTGTTTCTGTCAGATGTTAATTCGTTTGTGGGATACACTGTGCAGTACAGTGGTTACATATCCTTGGTTAAACCGGATGGATTTTTGATCAACAAAGGAGTCCAGGTTTATGGGGATGACTGTCAGGAAAGCACATGATGCATTTTGTTCACTTAATCATCATAAATCCTGCAATTTGTGGATGGGTTTGCAGATTAATTAATATGTTAAGAAATGAGGAAATAAGAAGCAAAGTCCGAGAACAGACAAAGAAATGTAAGTGTCGGGGTTCTTGACACAATGTAAATGTGATAACAGAGCTTTATAAGTTCTATACGAATTGTGTTGTTTACCTGGCTGATTCACCACCTGAGATCGCAGTAAGCTAAGTCTGGCTCTTCATTTCTAATGTGGTTCCTACATTCCCACATTGGCACTTCCATTGCAGTGGATTTACAACTTATTCAGTGTGCTGCATTACTGTAGAGGGCACACAGTTGATTTAACAAAATTCATTTAAATGTTAATTCTGCAGATTTGCTGCCTTTTTACGTAGTTTTGAAGTTCATTTGTACAGAGGAAAATAATCTGCAGTCTATATGGAGTGAAGCCCTTAAATTACACCTTGAAATTTTTGTAAACAAATAGTTAACAAATTCACCTGAAGCTCTTTGCTGCTATTTTTGAAAGGATGACTAAGGTGCATTTACATCACAAGTGCAGTTTTAATGCAAAGTAGTTTTTAGCCCTAGAATACTGCAGGAAGACAGAAGAAAGGCTGGAAATGAAACTTCACAAAGGCTTTAAATCTTCATCCTGCATATTTGGAATTACGGACTGACAACTCTGGAACAATGTGGGATGAAGTTAGCTCTTGAAGTAAAACACTAAAAACAAGTAGTACAGAAGGCATAAATATAAGAGTATAGAACATAGGATATTACAGCGCAGTACAGGCTCTTCGACCCTTGTTGTTGCACCGACCTGTCATACCAATCTGAAGCCCACCTAACCCACACTATTCCTTGTACGTCCATATGCTTTTCCAATGATGACTTAAATGTACTTAAAGTTGGCGAATCTACTACCGTTGCAGGCAAAGCATTCCATACCCTTACTACTCTCTGAGTAAAGAAACTACCTCTGACATCTGTCCTATATCTATCACCCCTCAATTTAAAGCCATGTCCCCTCGTGCTCGCAGTCACCATACTTGGAAAAAGCTTCTCCCTGTCCACCCTATCTAACCCTCTAAATATCTTATATTTCTCTATTAAGTCACCTCTCAACCTTCTTCTCTCCGACGAAAACAGCCTCAAATCCCTCAGCCTTTCCTCATAAGCCTTCCCTCCATCCCAGGCAACATCCCAGTAAATCTCCTCTGAACCCTTTCCAAAGCTTTTACATGTGTCTTATAACGCAGTGATCAGAACTGTACACAGTACTTCAAGTGCGGCCGCACCAGAGTTTTGTACAGCTGCAGCATAACCTCATGGTTCCAGAACCCGATCCCTCTATTAATAAAAGATAAAACACTGTATGCCTTCTTAACAACCCTGTCAACCTGGGTGGCAACTTTCAGGGATCTGTGTACATGGACACTGAGATCTCTCTGCTCATCTACACTACCAAGAATCTTACCATTAGCCCATTACTTTGTAATCTGGTTACTCCGACCAAAGCGAATCACTTCACACTTGCCTGCATTAAACTCCATTTGCCACCTCTCAGCCCAGCTCCGCAGCTTATCTATGTCTCTCTGTAATCTACAACATCTTTTGTCACAATTCACAACTCGACCGACCTTAGTGTCATCTGCAAATTTACCAACCCACCCTTCTACGCCCTCATTCAGGTCGTTTATAAAAATGACAAACAGCAGTGGACCCAACACCGATCCTTGCGGTACACCACTAGTAACTGGACTCCAGGGTGAACATTTCCCATCAACCACCACCCTCTGTTTTCTTTCAGTAAGCCAATTACTGATCCAAACTGCTATATTTCCCACAATCCCATTCCCCTGCATTTTGTACAATAGCCTACTGTGAGGAACCTTATATGCTGAAATCCACATCAACTGGTTTACTCTCATCTACCTGTTTGGTCACCTTCTCAAAGAACTCAATAAGGTTTGTGAGGCACGACTTACCCTTCACAAAACCGTGCTGACTATCCCTAATAAAATTATTCTTTTTTAGATGATTATAAGTCCTATCTCTTATAACTTTTCCAACACTTTACCAACAACTGAAGTAAGGCTCACTGGTCTATAAAGTATATTAGTTTATATCTTACAAGTAATTTACAAGGATTACAGACATTTTAGTAATAATTTCTTATGATAGCGTTTTTCTTTTCACTATGATTAAAGGAACACCTTCCTTGGAGGAAGAGAGTGAAGCTGATTGGATGTTCTTAAGTCTGGATTTGGGTGATTGTATTTGGTATGAATTATACATTTATAGTGAAACATGCATTTACCATCAATACTTTCATTGCCTCAATGGTGAACCCAGAAGGACCACTGAGATCACTCTGAGCCAAGTCATTAATTTTTAAGAACCATGTACCTTTAACTTTAAGTTCTTTAAGAAATTCTTTCAGTTCTGAAGAAGTTTGAAAAAAGTTATCTCTGTTCCTCTCTCCAAAGATACTGTCAGACCTCTCAAACTTTTCTCGCATTCTCTGTGTTTGTTTATCCATAAACTTCACTGGGCCTTAAAATAATCTACACTCCCGCTCTGTAACATATGTATGTGTGCAGATGAGAGTGTGTGATATAGAGTGAGAGGGAGAGAGAGAGAGAGAGAGAGACAGAGGGCAAATGTGTGAGAGTGAGTGAGTGTGTGCATGTATGTGTGAGTGAATGTATGTGTGAATGAATGTGAGTGATTGAGTGCATATGTGAGTGAGTGTGTGTGTGCATGTGTGTGAGTGGGTGTGTGTGTATACATGTGAGTGTGTGTGAGTTAGCGAGCGTATGTATGCATGTGTGTGTACATACATATTATCAGCCACAGCGCATACTGTCAAGTGTTCAAGAGGAAGTTCATCTTTCCCTTCTCAACTTGGTAAAAATGAGGTAAACAGAAGGTGAATTATTCAACATTCATATAGCAGCAACTGAACAGTATTAACACTGCTGGAAGAGTCGTGCATTTCCTAGATTACAACATTGGCTGCAACTCATGGGTACTTAATTGGATATAAAACAGTTTGAGATAGCTTGAGATTCTGCAAAGATGCTATATAAATGCAATTACATGATTGGCTGTATAGTATTTTGGAACATCCTGAGGTTGTGTAAGCTCTTTCTTTAATGAGTGCCATGAGGAGGGCTATAAACAAATCTCAATAGAAAAAAAGAACAATAAATGAACATGAATCAGAAAAATAAAATCACCAAAGAGACAGAAACAAGATCTGTTTTCTGAGAATCAAAGCCTGTGTATTGTTTTCATAGGCCACATGCTGGTGAAGTATTCAATAAATGGTATGTTGGCATTTATTATAAGAGAATTAGGGTACAGGAGTAAAGGAATTTTGCTTCAATTGTACAGAACCTTATATGCAGTTTTGAACCCCTTACCTCAAAAAATGGAAGACAGACTGCAGAGGCAGTTCACCAGACTAATTCCTGGGATGGAGTGACTGACTTACCAGAACAGATGAATAGATATAATATGAATTCTTTAGCAATTAGAATCTTGAGCGTTCATCTCATTGAAGCTTCCAAATTCATAAAGGGCAAGCTAGGATAGGTACAGAAAACACATTCCTCTGGCTTAGAGATCAAGGCCAGTGGACATATTCTTAGAATAAGAGGCGAACCATTTAGGACTGCGATGAGGAGGAATTTCTTCACTCAGACAGGAGTGAATGTTTGGAATTCTCTACCCCAGTGGAATATGGTGGTAAGTCATTAAGATAATAAGATAAGTATGTTCAATATAGAGATGAATAATTTTCCAGATACTAATGGCAACAAAAGTAGCATTTGCCCTTTACTTGGAGAGGAATGTAGTTACATTGGAGATGGTTTGGGGAGGTTCACTAATTGATTCCAAAAGTGAGGGGTCTGTCTTATGAGGCTAGAGCAGTTTAGGGCTATAGTCTCTGGACTTTAGAAGAATGAGACTAATCTAGTTGAGGAAAATAAAATGCTCATGGGGACTGACAAAATAGACTTAAAAATAATGTTTCCTTATTGAACAAGAATCTTGAACAAGAATTGATAGGTTTAGGATAAGGAGCAGTGGATTTAAAACAGAGCTGAGGAGAAATTACTTATTTCAAATCTGTGGAATTCACTGCCTCAGAGTGCAGAGTCAAAAAGTGTGGCACTGGAAAAGCACAACAGGTCAGGCAGGAGAGGAGCAGGAGAGTTGATGTTTCGGGTATAAACTTTCATCAGGAATGTGCAGGGGGAAGAGGGCTGAGAGAAAAACAGACGATTTGAGGTGGGCTGGGGGCATGGTATGTGGGAAGGTGATAGGTGGATGTAGGTGTGGGTAATTGTGATAGGTTGGTGGGGAGGGTGGAGCCAATAGGTGGGAACGAAGATGGACAGGTAGAACAGTTCAAGAGGGTGGTGCCGAGTTGAAAGATTGGATCTTCCAACCACATGGCACCAACATTGACTTCACTAGTTCCTAAATCTCCCCTCCCCCCACCTCATCCCAAATCTATGGAGAGGATTATGGAGAGCAGGCAGGAAAATAGAGTTGAGGATGAGGTGAGACCAGCCATGGTCATACTGAATAGTGGAACAGGCCTGAAAGACTGAATTACCTACTCCTGCTCCTAGTTCTAGTGCAATTATTAAATCATATGTGAATTGTATGGGAAATAGATAATCATTCATGATTTAGAATGGCAAGAAAGCTCGAAGGGCTGAATGGCTTCTCATGGCCCTACAATCCTATGTTTCTGGGCATATAATAAATACACAAATAGTCTCTTTATAATCAGCAAGCAGGAAACACAAATCTCCGTGGTACAATAAGTTTGACAAAGGCACAGCTTGGCTGAGAGCAAATCTGGGAGTTAAGTATTTTCAGTCTCAATTATTCAGGAGAAATTGAGAAGGAAACCATGAAGAGGAGGAGGGGGAGGCTGACAACATTAAGGATTCCACTGGATCACAGGATTAGTGAATGATACAGCACAGAAGGTAGCCATTCAAGCCATTGTGGCTCAGCGGTTTTATGCGAGTTATCCAACATGATCCATTACCGTATTCTTCAGCCTTCTCACTGCAGCATCTTTTCTGCCTGTTGAAAGTTACTTTACAACCTGCTTCTTGCACCTTTTTAGAGAATGCATTTAAAGGCACAAGTATATGAACAAATGTTTTCTTTGACTTGTGTTACTTCTTTTATCAAGTATCTTTACTCAGAGTCCATTGTTTAGTGACCCTTGAACCTCTGTAAACTGAT
The DNA here is from genome assembly GCF_020745735.1 of Hemiscyllium ocellatum. NCBI lineage: Eukaryota > Metazoa > Chordata > Chondrichthyes > Orectolobiformes > Hemiscylliidae > Hemiscyllium > Hemiscyllium ocellatum. Next base: position 26,232,536 of record NC_083401.1, read on the forward strand.
TCTATTGAAAAATCTTCATATTTTGAAGATCACTGTCGACCAAACTTTCCATAAGACCAAAGGATGTAGGAGCAGAAGTAGACCACACAGCTTATTGGGTCTGTTCAGACATTCAATGAGATCATGGTTGATCTGATAATCCTCAACTCCACTTTCCTGCCTTTTTCTCATACTCTTTGATTCCTTTACTGATTAAAAATATGTCGATGTCATTAAATATATTCCATGGGCCAGCCTCAAGAGCTCTCTGCGATAAAGATTGACAACCCTCGGACCATACAGAACCTCATCACCTCAGGAGATCTCCCACCTACAGCTTCCAACCTCGTAGTCTGGAAACCCCACACCACCCGATTTTACCTCCCTCCCAAGATCCGCAAACTTGACCAGCCCAGCCAACCCATTGTCTCAGCCTGCTCCTGCTCCACCTACCTCTATACTGTCCTATCCCCACTAGTCCAGGAACTCCCCACATCTGTTTGAGACACCACCCACACCCTCCACCTCCTCGAAGACTTCCATTTCCCCGGTCCCAACACCTCATCTTCAGCATGGACATTCGATCCCTCTACACCTCCATCTGCCATGACCAGGGCCTCCAAGCCCACCGTTTCTTCCTCTCCCATTGTCCCTGATAGTACCCTTCCACCAACACTCTCATTTGTTTGGCTGAACTGGTCCTCAACCTTTACAATTTCTCCTTCGAATCCTCCCACTTTTTCCAGACCAAAGGGATAGCCATGGGCATCTGTATGGGCCCCAGCTATGCCTGTCTCTTTGTCGGCTGTGTAGAACAGTCCATCTTCCATAGTTATACTGGCACCACTCCCTACCTCTTCTTCCTCTACATTGTTAACTGCACCGGCACCACCTCGTGCTCCCGCGAGGAGGTTGAGCAGTTCATCAACTTCACCAACACATTCCACCCCGACCTTAAATTCACCTGGACCATCTCTGATACTTCCCTCCCCTTCCTGGGCCTCTCCATCTCCATTAACGACGACTGACTTGACACTGACATATTTTACAAATCCACCGACTCCCACAGCTACCTGGATTACACCTCTTCCCATCCTACCTCCTGCAAAAATGCCATCCTGTATTCCCAATTCCTCTACCTCTGCTGTATCTGCATCCAGGAGGACCAGTTCCACCACAGAACACACCAGATGGCCTCCTTCTTTAGAGATCGCATTTTCCCTTCTCACACAGTTGAAGATGCCCTCCAACGCATCTCATCCACATCCCACATGTCCGGCCTCAAACCCCACTCCTCCAACCGAAACAAGGACAGAATCCCCACCGGTCGTCACTTTCCACCCTACCAACCTTTGGATTAACCATATCATCTGCCGACATTTCCGCCACCTCCAAATGGACTCACCACCAGGGATATATTTCCCTCCCCACCCCTTTCCACTTTCCGCAAAGACCATTCCCTCCGTGACTACCTGGTCAGGTCCACGCCCAACAACCCACCTTCCTGTCCTGACACCATCCTCTGCCACTGCAGGAATTGCGAAACCTGCGCGCACACCTCTTCCCTCACCACCATCCAAGGCCCCAAAGGAGCCTTCCACATCCATCAAAGTTTCACCTGCACATCCACCAATGTCATTTTTTGTATCCGTTGCTCCTGATGCAGTCTCCTCTACACTGGGGAGACTGGACGCCTCCTCGCAGAGTGCATCAAAGAACATCTCCGGGACACCCGCACCAATCAACCACACCACCTCGTGGCTCAACATTTCAACTCCCCCTTCCACTCTGCTGAGGCCACGCAAGTTCTGGGCTGCCTCCACCACCGCTCCCTCATCACTTGACGCCTGGAGGAAGAACACCTCATATTCCACCTTGGAACACTTCAACCCCAGGGCATCAATGTGGACTTCACCAGTTTCCTCATTTCCCCTCCCCCCGCCCTTATTTCAGTTTCAACCATCCAGCTCAACACTGTCCTCATGACCTGTCTTACCTACCAATCTCCCTTCCCACCTATCCACCCTCCTCTCCGACCTATCACCTCCATCCCCACCCCCATTCACCTATTGTACTCTTCGCTGTCTTCCTCCCAGCATCCCTCCCACCACCCCCTCTCCTCGCCCCACCCCCATTCTAGGCTTCCTGTCTCTATTACTGATGAAGAGCTTTTCCTGTTCCTCAGATGCTGCCTGACCTGCTGTGCTTTTCCAGCACCACCTCTAATCCAAACCCTTTGAGACAAGAAACTCCTCCTTAACTCTGTCTTAAATGGGTGACACATAACTCAAATGTTATCCCCTCTGGTCCTAGAGTCCCCCACAAGGGCAAACAACCTCTACCCTGTAAAGCCCCCTCAAGACGGCACACAATTTAGTAAGTTAAATTATCATTCTTCTAAACTCCAACAAGTATAAGCCCCATTTTGTTTGAATTGCCTCTCCTCATTCTATCCACCAAAACTGAATCAGCTATCTTTCCCTGGTATGAAATTTCAGATGTTATATCTCTGCCCGTATCACCAATCCGTCTATGTCCGCTTATGTTTATTACTAGTTGTCACATTGTTTGTGAAATTTCCAAGTTTTACTGTTATCTGTAAACAGTGAAATTATGCTTTAAATCTAGATCATTAATGCAAATCAAAAAGAGCAGTGACCCCAATACTGAATCCTGTATATTTCCTTTGAATCTGAAAAAGACAATGATTTAACCCTACTCACAGCATTATGTCTACGCCAATTTTGCGCCTACACAGTCGCAATCCCTTTAATCCCATGGGTTTTAATTTTGCTATGAAGTCTTTTATGCAATGCTTTATTAAAAGCTTTTTGAAAAAATCAGATACACTGCATCAGCCAAGGTGACCCAGATCAACTCTATCTTTTCCCTCATCAAATAACTCAATCAAATTAGTCAAAATAGAATGGCTTTTGACAAATCCCTACTGTCTTTCATTTATTAATTAAGACTTTTAAATTTCCACTTAGAAAATTGACTAGTTAATGACAGACAGTATGGTTTTGTATGGGCAAGGTTATATTTCACCAAGCTGATTGAATTTTGTTGAAGACGTGACAAAGATAATTAATGAGGGAAAAGCTGTGGATATAGTTTACATGGACTTGAGTAAGATGTTTGATAAAGTCCCACATGGCAGAATGATTCAAAATCTAAAATCACATGGGGTTTGGGGTGGCCTGGCTAGATTGGTACAAAACTGGTTTGGTCATAGAAGACAGAGGGTAGCAGTGGAAGGGTGTTTTTCAGAATGGAGACCAGTAACTAGTGGTGTTCCACAGGAGTCCGTCTTAGGTCCTCTGATGTATGTAATTTATGAATGGTCTGGAGGAAAATATGGGTGGTCTGATCAGCAAGTTTGCAGATGACATGAAGCTTTGTGGAGTTGTTGATAGTGCCAACGATTGTGAAAGGATACAACAGGATATAGATAGTTTGGCTACTTGGACACAGAAATGGCAAATGGAGTTTAATCCAGATAAATGTGACATGATGCATTTTGGAGGATCAAATTTAGGTGTAAATTATTGTATAAATGGCAGAACCTTAAGGAATGTTAACATACAGATGGATCTGGACATGCAGGTTCACAGTTGCCTAGAAGTGGTAAAAGAGGTAGTCAAGATGATCAAGAAGGCACATGGCATGCTTGCCTTCATCAGCCGAGGCATGAAGTACAAGAGTTGGAAAACCATGTTGCAGCGAAAAAAGCCCTCGTTAGTCTGCATTTGGAGTATTGCGTGCAGTTTTGGTCACCACATACTAGAAGGATATGAAAGTTTTGCAGAGAAGGTTCACCAGGATGTTGCCTGGTCTCAAAGGCATTGGCTATGAGGAAAAGATAATTAGACTAGGTTTGTTTTCACTGGAAGGACGACCGTTGAGGAGACCTAATGAAGGGAGACAAAATTATGAGAGGCATAGATAGGGTGGGTAGTCAGACATTGTTTTCTCAGGGTTGAAGTTTCAATTACAAGGAGGCACAGGTTCAAGGTGAGAGGGGAAAGTTTAAGGGAGATGTGCAAGGGAAGCATTTCACAGAGAGAGTGGTAGGAGCCTGGAATGCACTGTCAAAAGAGATGATGGAAGCAGGCATGTTGGCAACATTTAAAAGACATCTGAACGGTTACACGAATAGGGAGGGAACAGAGGGATTATGGACCAAATAAAAGTAGAATGTTTGTTTGTTAGTTTAGTAAGGGAATGACGATTGACACAGGCTTGGAGGGTCGAAGGGCTTTTCCTGCGCTGTACTTCTCTTTCATTCTTTTATTCTAAAACAGAACAGGACAAATCGGAAAGCAGATGGTTAAACTGATAGTGAAACATCAAAGGGAATCTTTCAAACAGAAAATAATTCAGGTACAAATGAGACACATTCTCAGACAAGGCAAAGCAAGTATGGTAAAGGTTGTAGTTTGAATGGTAAGCAGGAAAGATAAATTGAGAATGAATATAGAATCATATAAAAAATCCAGGGCAACTAATACAAAAGAAAAGCAAGCAGAATATAGAGATGAAGTAACAAATACAAGAAAGGCTTTGAAAGATGTTTTCATGGAATGTAAAGGGGAATAGTAAAATATTTTATAGACACATATAAAGGGAAAGAAAGTATGGTCTAGTCAGCTATAAATGAGAAATATCTTCTACGGGAGGATGAAGGTCTGACAGATATTCAAAATGACTACTTTGTCTTGATTTTCTCAGAAGCATGTCAGTGAAATTGAAAGGAGGAGGAGGTGAAACAACTTGACAGAATTAGAAAATATGAGCTGGTATTGCTGAAAGAATCAATAAAATTCCAAGTAGAAAAGGCAAAAGGAACCTAAAAGAATGTATCACATGTTGCAATATGAAGCACCAATGGTCACTAAATCAACAGTTCCAGGAGAAAACTACATATAAATGCAATGCAAACGGCAGTCGAAAATGGCATGAAACACTGACCAAATAACACTTATTTGAGGGAAAAAAAAACACCAGCAGCACAGTGAAAACAAAGTAAGGGAAGGAATATGGGTTATTTTTAACCCCTATAGTTTCTCACTTTGTTCCTTGAATACTACCAAGTAGGAATCCTGGAAATCTCAAGAGATTCCTCAACTTGTCCATTCCATCTATACTTAATGGTAAGGAACTGGTCGGAATACTCTTCACCTTCTTGGATGAGTGCATCTCCAATAACACTGGAGAAGTTTGATAGGCACCATGTACTTTCTCCACCGATAAGGCAGAGCAACAGCTTATATGCACCATTTATAAGATGCATTGCAGAAATTCACCTGGGGTCCTTAGACAGTATCTTCCAAACCCATGACCATTAAATCAACAAATTCCCCTCCAAGCCACTCACCATCCCGACTTGGAAATATATTACTGTTTCTTCAGTGTTGTTGAGTCAAAATTCTGGAACTCCCTCGCTAACAACACAGTGGGTCTTCCTAAACCAAATGGCTGCAGTGGTTCAGTAATGATGTATTGATGGTGGTGTTGGATTGGAGTGGACAGAGTTAAAGATCACAGAACACCAGATTATAGTCCAGCAGGTTTGTTTGGAAGTACAGGCTTTTGAGTGCTGCTCCTTCATCAGTTAGCTCACCACACCTTCTCAAGGACAGTTGTGGACGGGCAACAAAAGCCAATGACACCCAAATTGCATGAATTAATAAAAGAGCTGGTTAAGGAGCACAGCAAGTCAAGCAGCATCAGAGAAGCAATAGAGTTGATGTTTCGAGCAGGACCCTTCATCATGACCCGAAACATCGACTCTCCTGCTCATCTGATGCTGCTTGTCCTGCCGCGCTGTTTCCAGCTCCACATTTAACAACTCTGACTTTCCAGCACCTGCAGCCCTCACTACCTCCATGTATTTATAGAAAACATATCAAGTATTTTGGCTTAAGCTGTGTTGTGAAAATCAATCTCATGGATCTTATGTTTTAATGTATTACTTTCAGCTTTAGTAATGAAAGTTTAACAGAAAGTTAAATGAAATGGAAGTAGAAAATAGAATACAGGCAACTGAAGCACCTTTGTGCCAAGTGCACTTAAAGATTGGAGTCATATTGCTTTAACAGGTTAACAAGTAAGAAATTTGGATCAGACACAACAGATGCACTTGCTGAGCTGGAGATATGGTGTGTACAGTGCTTGCACTGCTATCAGTTCAGAGAGGTTGCATCGTGAGTTAAAGCTAAATTAGTTAAAAGCATCCAATGAATACTAAAAGGCTATAAAATACTGATTTTCTTCATCAGATCAAAGACATTGCAAATGAGGGGGGACACTTAGCCTCAAAGTCAGACTACTGACAGCTTAGAGCAGATCAAATCATTATGAAGATGGGTGGAGTTTAAGCAGATTCTCACATTTTAATTTATATGTGCGTTATCTGGAAAAGGAGTGGTTGCAACTTGGAGCTGGGATATCAAAGAAGCAGTAGAAGTGATTCCAGGCAGTTGGGACTTAAAGTCCTCAGAAACCTTGGAGTTCAGGGAATGGTGGCTCTGAAACATGGAGAAAGGCTAAACATTGGTAGTTTATTGAAGTTTGGAAAGAGTTTGAAGGAAGCCCAGAAGTAGTACATACTTGATTCTGCTGAAAAAAGACTAGAAGTAAATGATTACATAAACATATTTACATATATTGATACATGTGGACTTGTATTTTGCAAAGAGAAATAACGTGTACATGCACTACGCCCAACAAAAGAGGTGAAAGTTATTGGCTGGTTCAGTTCTGAGGTCAATGTTGTAACCAACTGGAGTGAATCTGCCTGTTTTATAATTTAAATAGAGCCTGGCTGTTAAAGGTAAAAAAGTATAGTACTGGAAAAGCACAGCCGGTCAGGCAGCATCGGAGGAGCAAGAGAATCAATGTTTTGGGCATAAGCTCTTGATCAGGATTCCTGATAAAGGGCTTATGCCTGAAATGTTGATTCTCCTGCTCCTCAGAAGCTACCTGACTGGCTGTGCTTTTCCAGCACCACACTCTTTGACTCTGATCTCCAGCATCTGCAGTCCTCACTTTCTCCTGGCGATTAAGGGTGGCTGACCATTGCAGCTGGGGTCAATGAGGTGGGGATGCATCAAATTCTTCTTGGAGCACTGGTCCTTGAGTCTTTCAGCTGAATGGCACCTCCTGGCGATGCCAGTGTACCTGTGATCACTGAGCCTCTTTACTCTTTTAATTACTTTAAACAGCCACCAGCTACTTGTGGAAGAGTAGCTGTTTTGCTCCAATTCAGCCATTCTGAAAATGGATTAGGGGCGGGATGTTGCTGGTAACATTTGCACCATATGTTAGTCTGTTTGTGATTCAGACAGAAGCAGCCCCATATCCCCGTTCTGCAGCTTTTGCAGTCTTTCTCTATTTAAATAATATATTGTTCTTAGGTTCTTCCAGAAAAAGTGCATAACCTCATACTTTTCCACATTATATTCAATCTGCAAGTTTTTTGCCCACTCATTTAATCTATATTGATTTGTAGATTTATTGTGCCATCCTCAGAGACATACAAGATGATCAGAGATTAGATAGGGTGGACAGTGAGAGCCTTTTTCTTTGGATGATGATGGTTAGCATGAGGGGACTTAGCTTTAAATTGAAGGGTGATAGATATAGGACAGATGTCAGAGGTAGATTCTTTACTCAGAGAATAGTAAGGGTGTGGAATGCCCTGGAACAGTAGTGGACTCACCAACATTACAGGATTTAAATGGTCATTGGATAAATATATGGGTTGGAATGGAATAGTGTAGGTTAGATGAGCTTTAGACTGGTTTCACAGATTGGCACAACATTAACGGCCGGAGGGACTGTATTGTGCTGCAATGTTCGATGTTCATTTGCCATCCTTTGAATTTTTGTATCATTGCAAAATGAGGCCAACTCAATTGCTCACTAGTTTCAGAAGGGCTTATGCTCGAAACGTCGAATTCTCTATTCCTGAGATGCTGCCTGGCCTGCTGTGCTTTGACCAGCAACACATTTGCAGCTGTGATCTCCAGCATCTGCAGACCTCATTTTTTACTCAGGAGTTTCAAATCAACTTTAGCTGAGCTTGTCACTTTGGCTTAGCTTGTAACATACTCACCTTCAAAGACAAAAGGATGGACAATCAAGTTCCACTTCAGGACTCTAGCATGCAGTATCAGCTGGTACTTTAATACCACATTGAAAGAGTCTTGTGGTCCCAGTGATGTAATCTTTAGAGCAGATGTTTATTCCTGGTTCAGGCTGATACTTCTAGAGATCCTTATGGATGTTAAGGATACATGGAAGCACTTGAACGAAGCAGATTATTTTGTTTGCCCTCTCCAGGTGGACCAATTGGTAAAGTAAAAACAAGGACTGCAGATGCTGGAAACCAGAGTCTAGATTAGAATGGTGCTGGAAAAGCACAGCAATTCAGGCAACATCCGAGGAGCAGTAAAATCAACGTTTTGGGCAAAAGCCCTTCAACAGGAATACAGGCAGAGAGCCTGAAGGGTGGAGAGATAAATGAGAAGAGGGCGAGGGTGGGGACAAAGTAGCATTGAGTACAATAGGTGAGTGGGGGAGGGGATGGAGGTGATAGGTCGGGAGGGTGGAGTAGATAGGTGGAAAAGAAGATAGGCAGGTAGGACAAGTCATGGGGACAGTGCTGAGCTGGAAGTTTGGAACTGGGGTGAGGTAGGGGAAGGGGAAATGAGGAAACTGTTGAAGTCCACATTAATGCCCTGGGGTTGAAGTATGCCAAGGTGAAGATGAGGCGTTCTTCCTCCAGGTGTCTGGTGGTGAGGGAGCGGCGGTGAAGGAGGCCCAGGACCTCCACATCCTCGGCAGAGTGAGAGGGGGAGTTGAAATGTTGGGCCACAGGTTGATTAGTGGGGGTGTCCCAGAGATGTTCCCTAAAGCGCTCTGCTAGGAGGCGTCCAGTCTCCCCAATGTAGAGGAGACCGCATCAGAGCAACGGATACATAAATACTATTGGTGGATGTGCAGGTAAAACTTTGATGGATGTGGAAGGCTCCTTTAGGGCATTGGGTGGAGGTGAGGGAGGAGGTGTGGGTGCAGGTTTTGCAACTCCAGCGGTGGCAGGGGAAGGTGCCACGATGGGAGGGTGGGTTGTAGGGTGGGTGTGGACCTGGCCAGGTAGTCATGGAGGGAACGGTCTTTGTGGAAGGCGGAAAGGGGTGGGAGGGAAATATATCCCTGGTGGTGGGGTCCGTTTGGAGGTAGCGGAAATGTCGGTGGATGATTTGGTTTATGCGAATATTGGTAGAGTGGAAGGTGAGCACCGGGGTGATCTGTCCTTGTTACGGTTGGAGGGATGGGGTCTGAGGGCGGAGGTGTGGGATGTGGATGAGATGCGTTGGAGGGCATCTTTAAGCACGTGGGAAGGGAAATTGTGGTCTCTAAAGAAGGAGGCCATCTGGTGTGTTCAGTGGTGGAACTGGTCCTCCAGGAAGCAGAAACGGCGAAGGCGGAGGAATTGGGAATACGGGACAGCATTTTTCAAGAGGTAGGGTGGGAAGAGGTGTAACCCAGGTCACTGTGGGAGTTGGTGGGTTTGTAAAAAATGTTGGTGTCAAGTCAGTTGTCATTAATGGAGATGGGAGGGAGGTGTCAGAGATGGTCCAGGTAAATTTAAGGTCAGGATGGAGTGTGTTGGTGAAGTTGATGAATTGCTCAACCTCCTTGTGGGAGCACGGGATGGCACCAATGCAGTCATCAATGTCGCTGAGGAAGAGGTGGGGAGTGGTGCCGGTGTAATTACGGAAGATGGACTGTTCTACGTAGCCAACAAAGTGACAGGCATAGCTGGGGCCCATACGGGTGCCCATGGCTACCCCATTGGTCTGGAGGAAGTGGGAGGTTTCGAAGGAGAAATTGTTAAGGATGAGGACCAGTTCGGCCAAACGAATGAGAGTGTCTGTGGGAGGGTATTGTTGGGGAAGTCGGGAAAGGAAGGAACGGAGGGCTTGGAGGCCCTGGTCATAGCACATGGAGGTGTAGAGGGATTGGATATCCATGGTGAAGATGAGGCATTGGGGTCCGGGGAAACGGAAGTCTTGGAGGAGGTGGAAGGCGTGGGTGGTGTCTCAAACGTATGTGGGGAGTTCCTGGACTGGGGGATAGGACAGTGTCGAGATAGATAGTAATGAGTTCACTGGGGCAGGAGCATGCTGAGACAATGGGTCGGCCAGGGTGGTCAGGCCTGTGGATCTTGGGAAGGAGGTAGAACCGGGCAGTGCGGGGTTCCCGGACTATGAGGTTGGAAGCTGTGGGTGGGAGATCTCCTGAGGTGATGAGGTTCTGTATGGTCTGGGAGATGATGGTTTGGTGATAGGGTGTGGGGTCATGGTCGAGGGGGCGGTAGGAGGAGGTGTCCTCGAGTTGGCGTCTGGCTTCAGCGGTGTATTATCTCTCACTGCTATTTCAGGATTTCACTGAGGTCTTGCTTGAACAAAGCAATTGCTGCTATGTTCACATACACAGTAAAAATCCAAAAGTATAGCGTTGCAAATGGAGATTGTTGGAATATTTTTAAAGACACTCATGGATGCTTTGTAAATTACACACCCATTTTGAAAATATAACTTTCCTTCTCTCAGAGCTGCTTTTACAACTTTTCTTGTTCGGTTTTTCTAATTAAATTATACTCCACATGGGAAAAATCACAATGCAATTATCTCTTTCATATATCTTAGCTCCCTATGATAGCCAGCTGAGTTTATCTGATCATCCTGTCAGAGAGCATGTGCAAGATGTTTCGACATTGCCCTTGGGTCTCTAATGGTGCTGACAGCAGAAGAAACCGAGTTTATACAACAAAGCAAACAGAAGAACAAAGGATAAAAGAACAAAGATTAGGGACTCTGGGTCACAGAGAGAAAAATACTTAGAATTCTTAGAAGCAAAGCTTTGTATATGAAGAATGAACTACATTCAAAAATGTGTTAGATAGCCCATACCAAACGACTTAATCTGACAGTGCTCCTCCTTTATTCATCTCTCACATACAAATGAATTGTCCAAAAGAAGCACACCAACAGAGCAAGATAAAGCTATGAATTAATTTCCAAGCTGGCTTTTCGCAAAGCAGTACCAAAATACTTCTCACGTTGACCTGGCAAACCAAAGCCAATATGTTTCTTGAGAGTATGCAGATTACTTTCATTCATCTGGGTGGCACAGTAGCTCAGGTATGTGGCACGGTGGCTCAGTGGGTGGCTCAGTGGGTGGCACAGTGTCTCAACGGTTAGCACTGCTGCCTCATAGCACAGGTTCAATTCCAGCCTTGGGTGACTGTGTGGAGCTTGCACATTCTCCCTGTATCTGCATGAGTTTCCTCCAGGTGCTCCGGTTTCCTCCCACAGTCCAAAGATGTGCAGGTCAGGTGAACCGGCCATGCTAAATTACCCATAGTGTTAGGTGCATTCGTCAGAGGGAAATGGGTCTTGGGTGAGTTACTCTTCGAAGGGTCGGTGTGGACTTGTTGGGCTGAAGGGCAGGTTTCCACACTGCAGGGAATCTAATCTTAGAATCATAAAATCCTACAGTGTAGAAACAGGCCATTTAACCCACTGAGTCTACACCAACTCTCTGAAGAACTCCCCCCAAATCTACCCCACAACCGTATAACCCAGCATTTATCATGGCTGATCCACCTAACCTACATATCCCTGAACACTATGGGCAATTTAGCATGGCTAATCCACCTAATCTACCTGCTCATCCTTCAACTGTGGCAGGAAACTGAAGCACCCGGAGGAAACCCATGCAGACACAGGGAGAATAAGAGAAAATTTAGAAGTGGCCTTTTCAAAATGTTAAAGTATGAAAGAGGTAAATAATGTGGATGGAGAAGTTTGACGGGGATAGGCAGCATTAATAGAGGTAATTTGGAGCTTTAGTTGGGAAACAAGCCAGTTTGGTGAACTAACCATAACTTTGCTGGGCTTTCTTTGATAGGTGCCCAATCAATTAACAGAAAGCCTGACTGACAGGCATGGCTGCTGTTACCAGTCAGTCAGGAGTATTTGAAAGAAGTAGATGCCACAGTTAAGTGGGGTGCGATCATTGAGCATTGAAGATGTAATACAGGGGGCATTACATAAGTAGGGAGGATCTGATAGAGAAGGGTTGAAGGATGCTTGGGAGCCAAGAAGAAGAACTTAATGCCTCCCCAAAGCTGTTGTCACATCCTTTCAGCTGCCAACTACTTTAAAGGCAGAGTAAAAATTGCAGAGGTGTTAGCACAGACACTACGAGCCTCATTGGAGTCTTTAATTAACCTATGTGCCTTTTGCGAGTTGACTGATTCCCAATCTTAGCAACTATTTCTGTAAAACCAGGATTTATCACATTGGAGGTATACTAAAATCTTTAAACTTTTGACATTTTGACTCAACCAAATCCACCTATGTTTGTGAGGTTATTTTGTGCAGTGTACGAGATGTGGGTTTTGCTAGCTAGACAGCACTTGCTACCTATCCCTAATTACCCTTGAGAAGATGGTAATGAGCAGCCTGAGAGCCTTCAAACTTTGCAATATCTAGTGACTTCAGCCATTTCTTGATATCTGTTGATGATGCCTTCCAGCACTTAGCATTGATTGAGAGTAGAATAATAAAGTAGTGGCTTGCTGCATTAGATATTTCCTGCTGTTTGTGTAAAAGATATATCTCTTCCAAGTACAATGGAACTAGTGCCAAACAACATGATGGAGGGTATCCTTAAAGTGAACTGGGACTTTTGACGATGCAGTGGTTTATAAGATGATCAGAGGAATAGATAGAGTAGACAGTCAGAAACTTTTTCCCCAGGTACAACAGAGTATTACAAGGGGACATAAATTTAAGGTGAAGGGTGGAAGGTATAGAGGAGATGTCAGGGGTGGGTCCTTTACCCAGAGAGTGGTGGGGGCATGGAATGCGCTGCCCGTGGCAGTGGTAGAGTCAGAATCATTGACGACCTTTAAGCGGCAATTGGATAGGTACATGGATGGGTGCTTAATCTAGGATAGATGTTCGGCACAACATCGTGGGCCGAAGGGCCTGTTCTGTGCTGTATTGTTCTATGTTCTATGTTCTATGTTCTAGTGGCTTCAAGAAATGTATCTTGTCCTGCTTTCTTTTAGAGAAAAGATTGAATGAGAGGTATCAAGCAATCTGTGGTAACATAAACAGCTTTTGACTTTGGGATTTTTTATTAAAGTTGAAACATTAGAAACAGCCTGGATGGGTGTGGCTAGCTCTCAGACCAGAATTTCTAGGTTTTTTTAGCTTCAGATTCAGCAGAACCTGCTGGATTTTTGAGGAAGCAGAAGCTATTCATCCCCCTCTCTCAGTTACAGGTAGAAGCTGGGGTTCGTCTTCTACTGCAGGCATTCCATGTGAGCAAATCTATTTTCGGATTTTGCTTTTTGCCAAGGGGTGTTCACAGGATGTTGATAAATTGGAACGGTTAATTAGTAACAGTTACTGTAGCTATTATTCTGTTAAGTTTTCCAATAGAGTTAAGCTATTCCAAGTTCTTCTTTCTTTTGATGTACTTTAACTATAGCTTTTGAATAAATTATCTTAATGCTGAGCAGTTTGACCAGTTGAATTGCACCAGGAATACAGCAGATTGCATTAGCCTTTAAAATAAGGAAAAGTTAGGGTCTAGGCTACCTTCTTAAAATATTTTGAGGGGGTCTGGTCCATAACCGTCTTCATCCCCACAAAATCCAGTTCCGAAGAAGGGTCACTGGACCCAATATGCTACTTCGGCTTTCTCTCGCAGATACTGCTGGACCTGCTGAGTTTCTGTAGTAACTCCTGTTTTTGTAATTGTGAACTACTGCTTGGAGATAATATGTCATACTAAAGTGTTTCTTTTATCAATTATAAACAATATATTGACTCTGCAAAGTAATAATACTGGCGATCTGCAGAAACAAGTGAAGATCAAGTACCTTTTTAGATGAAGATAATGTTGAGCACAAAAAAAAGCAAATGTCACAGGAGGTTACAGAAATTTCAAGTTTTATAAACAGTTTTACTTTAAATTGTTTGTTTAATTCCAAGCTAGATTGAAATTGGGAATTCTACAGGATGTCTTTAGCTGAATACAAAACTCTTAATATGGAGTTTGAATTGGGAAACAAAACATCAAAGGTGAGCAAACATAATATTGGATAGCAGCATTTCTAAAGAAATCCCTGAACCTCTTTAAAGGTCTTAAGAGAGAGAGAGAGAGAGAGAGAGGAGATAGACACACCTCAATTTGTCACCAAAGAAAAAAAGAATGCTGTTCCCATTGTTCACCACCTGAAACTGGGCCAGGAGCTCACACTCAGAATGAGGTATTAAGTTCATGCAGAGTTAAAAGAGACTGAAAGATTAATTAAACCTGGGTTGGAATGAAGGAATCACACCATGGAAGTCACTGCGATTTCAAATTACCAATTGGGAAAGCCGAGAAGGCAGCCGGCCATCTCACCAGTACTGAGAACAGCTTTGGACTGGTTCCAAATGAATTAAGTGTCCACTTAAGATTTAACATGAAATAAGGCCATTGCAGTGGATTGGCAGTTGCCTGAAAATTCACATGGCCAGTCTTTTCTGTGGATTAGTGGTGCTGGAAGAGCACAGCAGTTCAGGCAGCATCCAAATTACTGCTCCTCGGATGCTGCCTGAACTGCTGTGCTCTTCCAGCACCACTAATCCAGAATCTGGTTTCCAGCATCTGCAGTCATTGTTTTTACCTAGTCTTTTCTGTGGTTTACAGGATAATTTATCTACAAAAAAATGGTTAGTCAATGTTGCATCTAATCTGTGTTTTGCTGTGAGAGTCTTAGAACTAGCAACTTTGTTGTGTGAGCCTTCCAGTGAGTCACTGGGAATTCAAGTAACCTTTTAAAGGTTCTTGGTGTCTTCTGAGATTGCAGCAATCTGCTTCGACCAAGCTTTCTGAAGTTTTTACTCTACATCACAGAAACTCGGTGGTCAAAAATGAAAGTTTCTATTCAGCCTCCATCTAGCTTCGTTTTTTTCCCCCCTATTAACTTAGAGATTGAACACAAACATAGAATCACCACGAAATATTCAGCAAGCCAAAGTAAATAGCACAGTTAGAAAACCACTTCTATCCACTTCAACAGCATTTCCTGTGATTACAGCTGTAGTAGAAAATCACATGTGAATGCACAGACCATTATATGACAGAGACCAACGTGTCAGGTCAATTATATGCAAGCCAAAGGCAAAGACGAGAAGCATAATTCAGATCAAGCCTCTAAAAACTCAAAAGAATGTGGTATGATAACATTCATGAAAATTGCAGGATGAAATGTACCAGGTTAATAGATTTGAACAGATTGGTATTAAGAAAGCGGATGTGCTGGAAATTCTGGGAAGCATCATGATAGGTAAGCCCCAGGGTCGGACCAGATATATCCAAGGTTACCACAAGAACCGAGGAATGAGATTGCTGTGCCTCTGGTGATGATCTTTATATGCTCACTCTCCACGGGAGTAATACCACATGATTGGAGGGAGGCAAACGTTGTTCTTCTGTTCAAGAAAGGCAATGGGGAAATCCCTGGGAATTACAGACCAATCAGTATTATGTCTGTAGTAAGCAAGGTACTGGAAAGGATTCTGTGAGATAGGATTTATGACTACTTGGAAAAACATAGTTTGATTAAAGATGGATTTGTGAGGGGCAGGTCATGCCTCACAAGCCTTATTGAGTTCTTTTAGGATATGACAAGACAAGTTGATGAAGGTCGAGTAGCGAATGTGATGTATATAGAGTTATAGAGTCATAGAGATGTACAGCATAGAAACAGACCCTTCAGACCAACCCGTCCATGCTGACCAGATATCCCAACCCAATCTAGTCCCACCTGCCAGCACCCGGCCCATAGCCCTCCAAACCCTTCCTATTCATATACCCATCCAAATGACTCTTAAATATTGCAATTGTACCAGCCTCCACTACTTTCTCTGGCAGCTCATTCTATACACGTACCACCCTCTGTGTGAAAAAGTTACCCCTTAGGTCTCTTTTATATCTTTCCCCTCTCACCCTAAACCTATGCCCTCTAGTTCTGCACTCCCCGACCCCAGGAAAATGACTTTGCCTATTTATCCTATCCATGCCCCTCATAACTTTGAAAACCCCTATAAGGTCACCCCTAAGCCCCTGATGCTCCAGGGAAAACAGCCCCAGCCTGTTGTAAGTGGGCGGCACGGTGGCACAGTGGTTAGCACTGCTGCCTCACAGCGCCTGGAGACCCGGGTTCATTTCCCGACTCAGGCGACTGACTGTGTGGAGTTTGCACGTTCTCCCCGTGTCTGCGTGGGTTTCCTCCGGGTGCTCCGGTTTCCTCCCACAGTCCAAAGATGTGCGGGTCAGGTGAATTGGCCATGCTAAATTGTCCATAGTGGTAAGGGGTAAGGGATAATGTAGGGGTAGGGGTATGGGTGGGTTGCGCTTCGGCGGGTCGGTGTGGACTTGTTGGGCCGAAGGGCCTGTTTCCACACTGTAAGTAATCTAATCTAATCTGTTCAGCCTCTCCCTGTAGCACAGATCCTCCAACCCTGGCAACATCCTTGTAAATCTTTTCTGAACCCTTTCAAGTTTCACAACATCTTTTCAATAGGAATGAGACCAGAATTGCATGCAATATTCCAACCGTGTCCTAACCAATGTCCTGTACAGCCACAACATGACCTCCCAACTCTTGTACTCAATACTCTGACCAATACAGGAAAGCATACCAAACGCCGTCTTCACTATCCTATCTACCTGTGACTCCACTTTCAAGGAGCTATGAACCTGCACTCCAAGGTCTCTTTGTTAAGGCATTTGATAAGGTTCCCCATGATAGGCTCATTCAGAACATTAGGAGGTATAGGATACAGGAGAATTTGGCTGTCTGGATGCAGAATTAGCTGGCCAAAAGAAGACAGCAAATGGTAGTGGATGGAATGCATTGCTTCTGGATGTTAGCGATCAGTGGTGCCCTGCAGGGATTGTTCTTGGGCCTCTGCTCTTTGTAGTTTTTGTAAATGACTTGGATGAAGAAGTGGAAGGGTGGGTTAGTATGTTTGCCTGTGACATAAAGGTCAGTGATGTTGTGGATAGTGTCAAGGACTGTTGCAGGCTACAACAAGACATTGACAGGATGCAGAGCTGGGCTGAAAAGTGACAGTTGGAGTTCAACCTGGATATATGCAAAGTGATTCATTTTCAAAGGTCTAATTTGAATACTGAATACAGGGTTAAAGACAGGATTCTTGGCAATGTGGAGGAACAGCGGGATCTTGGGGTTCATGTACATAGATCCCTCAACACCCAAGTTGATAGGGATATTTAAAAAGGCATATGGTATTTTGGCTTTCATTAAGAATGGGATTAAGTTTAAGAGCCATGAAGTTTTGCTGCAGCTTTATAAAACCCTGGTTAGAGCACACTTGGAATATTGTGTCCAGTTTTGGTTACCTCATTATAGGAAGAATGTAGATGCTTTAGAGAGGGTGCAGAGGAGATTTACCAGGATGCGACCTGGTTTGGAGGGCTTGTCTTATGATGTGATGTTGAGTGAGCTAGGGCTTTTCACATTGGAGAGAAGAAGGAAGAGAGATGACTTGATAGAGGTGTACAAGGTAATGAGAGGCAAAATAGAGACTTTTCCCCAGGCTAGAAATGGCTGTCATGAGTGGTCATAATTTCAAGGTGATTGGAGGAAGGTGTAGGGAAATGTCAGAGGTAGTATCTTTACGCAGAGAGTGGTGGGTGCTTGGAATGCACTCCCAGGGTTGGTAGTAAAGTTAGAGATATTAAGGACATTTAAGAGACTGCTGGACAAGCACATGGATGGCAGTAAATTGGGGTGTGTGTCGGTTAGGTTGATCTTAGATTAAGATATACGCTCGGCACAACACCGTGGGCCGAAAGGCCTGTACTGTGCCATACTGTTCTATGTTCTATGAAATCCAAGAAAGTGTCACCAACAAATGAAATATGCAATATGATACTGTTATTATTTTCTTTTGGAATATTGTTCTAAGTTAGGGTGGGGAGTTAGTGACTGACGGTTGGGACGGAAATGCAAATACATTACAATCCTCCATTCAAGTTTAATAATGAAGGAGCAGTGGTGTCTTAGGTGCAAAAGTCATTACCAGAGGTCTCAAGAGGAATTTATTAAGTCTGTTTCTAACAAGTATTATAGTTGCATTCACCTTCTTGTAAATCAACTCAGCCACTATGGGACAGAGTAGATCGAGATGCATAAGGAGCTTTTTTTGATGTAAAATCAAGCACCTGAGTGCCATTTGAAACAAGGCCTCAATGTGAACCTACATAAAACAAAGTCAGAAGTCACATGACACCCGGATATAGTCCAACAGTTTTATTTGAATCACACGCTTTTGGAGTGCTGCTCCTTTGCCAGGTAAAGTTGTCCACCCCAGACCAACACCAGCACCAGCACCTCCACATCATGGCTATATAAAACAAGCAAACTTCAGACACAAATAGGCTACCCTGATGCAGCACTCTGAAGATTTTGGCCAATCCAATGCCCAGACAGCTCTCAGGTAGATCATGGGAGGTGGTGACTTTCGGAAAGCTGGACAAGCATGGATGTTCAACGTTTTGGAAGGCAGGGAGGAAATAAAATTATTGTTTCCTTTTATTTGGCATTCTCAGCAAGCAATAGACTAAGCTGCTGAAAACCAAGAGTAACTGGGCAGAGGATGTATGTGCTTCACTCATTTAATCACCAAATTTGCACCAAGCCCTAAAATCATCTTTTGGACATTGATTGTTATATTCATGACATTCAATGACAGTTACACATGGGTCCCCTGATTACTTAGAGGTCTTCCAGCTTCTAATTTGGGAGCCAATGCTGTCAGAAATCGGTTGGAATGGTCACAAGCTAACATAATTAATGGTGACTATGAAACTAGCAGATTTGATCAGAAATAAATTAGATTACAAGTGTCATTAAGGGAGTTAAATCTACAGTTCTTGGTCTAACCCACATCTGATTCCTAATTCCAGCAGAATGGTTGACTCTTAACTACTGCCAAGAATATTGTGCTCATTACTTACATTTGGACTATAGCTTTTATGTTACAAATAAATAACATTTTTAGTTGAAAATTAGAAGGATAAATGTAGATAATTGGCTTTGAAACTGATAACATGTTTGAAGCTAATTACACTTAAAAGCTAATCTGTATTTATCTTACATGGTCAGAGAACGATGTAAGTGTATACATAATGTATGCCCGGTTTATAAGGCTCAGATGTACCAGGGAATCTCCACTGCTTTCATATTTACATTATTTATGGAACTTTCAGATGACTGAAGCTGAAAGAAGCTTTAGAAACAAGATGATTTCTTTGCGGGGCAAAGGATTTGGAGCAAGGGCAATCACATTCATTAGTGATATAAATTATTTTGATAGATCTCTGAATTAGAAAGAAATTTTCAAGCAACTTGTGAAGAAGGAATGTTGTTTTCA
Organism: Hemiscyllium ocellatum; assembly: GCF_020745735.1. Lineage (NCBI taxonomy): Eukaryota > Metazoa > Chordata > Chondrichthyes > Orectolobiformes > Hemiscylliidae > Hemiscyllium > Hemiscyllium ocellatum. The sequence continues at coordinate 26,252,056 of NC_083401.1, forward strand.
GATTGCTTTTCCAGATCACAGAACAATCCTATTCTTCAGTGGAAACGTCGGTTAGCCAATGTGTCTCTCTTTACTTCATTAAAAAATTTACATGATTTATGAAATTTTCAAATGCAAGAAAGCGGAAAGATGTTTTACAGACACAAGGACATTTTGTTGCAGGTCATACGGTCTTGCAAAAGGACAATATCGTTCATTAGCAGAATAAGTCATTTATAAGGATTTCAGAATCAAAGGCAAGTACTTAGGTTGTCAAATAATTTTTGAGGTCTGTTTGGGGACATCCAAAACATGCCATGCTGTCATAGAAATAAACTAGAAAAGGTTTGCTGTTGCTCAATTGATCTGGGTGCTTGTTCCAAAGGCTTGTTCCAAGTGTCATTTGGGCTGTGGCAGTCGGCAGTGTTTTTTTAAATTCACTCACAAGTTATGGGCTTCCTTGGCTGGATCAGCATTTATCACCCATCCTGATTTGCCTTTGAGCTGCCTTATTGAACTACTGCAGCCCAGGTAATTGGTTCAGGTGTACCTACAATACCGTTAGAGTGGGGGTTCAGGATTTTGATGCAACCTCACTGCAGGAATGGCAATGCATTTTAAAATTTTGATGGAGGGCATGATGAGGTGAATAAAGGAGCAGCATGCTGGCACAGCGGTTAGCACTGCTGCCTCACAGTGCCAGGGACCAGGGTTTAAATCCAGCCTTGGGAGACAGTGTGTGTGAAGTTTGCACATGCTGCCTGTGTTTCCTCCAGGTGCTCAGGCTTCCTCCCAAGTTTAAAGATGTACAGTTTGGGTGGACTGGCCATGTTAATTTGCTCCACAGTGTCCAAGATTGTGTTGGGTAGGTGAACTAGCCATGGTAAATGTGGGGTTACAGGAATAAGATGGGATGTTTTTTGGAGGGTTGGTGCAGACTTGATGGGGCAAACAAACTCTACCTGCATTATTCTGTTTCTGTATTCTATGACAGTGACTTGGAGGGGAACCTGTAGTTGGTGCTGATGTGCCATGTATCTGCTGCCATCGTCCTTATAGATGGTAATGTTTGAGAATTTGGAAGCTCACTGAACATAGCTAAAGTCCATTTATTTTAGTCAGAGTAACATTAATTTAAAATTTCACATGAAATGTGCAGAAAAAGCATCCCCACTTCTGACCTTATGATGGAATGGAACACTATTGACGATTTGGCTGAAGATGGTAGAGCCGAGGAAACAATAGACAATAGATAATAGGTACAGGAGTAGGCCATTCTGCACTTAAAGACTGCACCACCATTCATTATGATCATGGCTGATCATCCTCAATCAGTATCCTGTTCCTGCCTTATCTCCATAACCCTTGATTCCACTATCCTTGAGAGCTCTATCCAACTTTTTCTTAAATGAATCCAGAGACTGGGCCTCCACTGCCTTCTGGGGCAGAGCATTCCACACACCCATCACTCTCAGGGTGAAGAAGTTTCTCCTCATCTCTATCCTAAATGGCCTACCCCTTATTTTTAAGCTGTGTCCTCTGGTTCGGCACTCACCCATCAGCGGAAACATGTTTCCTGCCTCCAGAGTGTCCAATCCTTTAATAATCTTAAACGTCTCAATCAGATCCCCTCTCAGTCTTCTAAACTCAAGGGTAAACAAGCCCAGTCGCTCCAATCTTTCAACTTAAGATAGTCCCGCCATTCCAGGAATTGACCTCACGAACCTACGCTGCACTTCCTCAATAGCCAGAATGTCTTTCCTCAAATTTGGAGACCAGAACTGCACACAGTTCTCCAGGTACCGTCTCACCAGGGCCCTGTACAGCTGCAGAAGAACCTCTTTGCTTCTACACTCAATCCCTCTTGTTATGAAGGCCAGCATGCTATTAGCTTTCTTCACTACCTGCTGTATCTGCATGCTTGCCTTCATTGACTGGTGTACAAGAACACCCAGATCTCTTTGTGCTGCCCCTTTACCTAAATTGATTGCATTTAGGTAGTAATCTGCCTTCCTGTTCTTGCCACCAAAGTGGATAACCATACATTTATCCACATTAAACTGCAGTGGCCATGCATCTGACCACTCACCTAACCTGTCCAGGTCACCCTGTAATCTCCGAACATTCTCCTCACATTTCACCCTGCCACCCAGCTTAGTATCATCAGCAAATTTGCTAATGTTATTACTAATACCATCTTCTATATCATTAATGTATATTGTAAAAAGCTGCAGTCCCAGCACTGATCCCTGCGGTACCCCACTGGTCACCGCCTGCCATTCTGAAAGGGAGCCGTTTATCACTACTCTTTGCTTCCTGTCAGCCAACCAATTTTCAATTCAAGTCAGTACTTTGTCCCCAATACCATGCGCCCTAATTTTGCTCACTAACCTCCTATGTGGGACTTTATCAAAGGCTTTCTGAAAGTTCAGGTACACTACATCCACTGGATCTCCCTCATCCATCTTCAGAGTTACATCCTCAAAAAATTCCAGAAGATTAGCCAAGCATGATTTCCCCTTCATAAATCCATGCTGACTCTGACCTATCCTGTTACTGATATCCGGAAGGGTCGTAATTTCATCATTTATAATTGACTCCAGCATTTTTCCCACCACTGAGGTCAGACTAACTGGTCTATAATTTCATGCTTTCTCTCTCGCTCCTTTCTTTAAAAGTGGTACAACATTAGCCACCTTCCAATCCACAAGAACTGATCCCGAATCTATCGAACTCTGGAAAATAATCACCAACGCATCCACGATTTCTAGAGCCACCTCCTTCAGTACCCTGAGATGTAGACCATCAGGCCCCGGGGACTTATCAACCTTCAGACCTAACAGTCTCTCCAACACCAATTCCTGGCAGATATAAATTCCCTTCAGTTCAGATTCTTTCAACCACTGTAACCTCTAGGAGATTGCTTGTGTCTTCCCCAGTGAACACCGATGTGAAGTACCAATTCAATTCTTCTGCCATTTCTTTGTTCCCTGAAATATATTCCTCTGTTTCTGTCTTCAAGGATCCAATTTTAGTCTTAACCATTTTTTCCCCCTTTCACATAACTAAAAAAGCTTTTACTTTCCTCCTTTATATTTTTGGCCAGTTTACCTTTATACCTCATTTTTTCTCTGTGTATTTCCTTCTTAGTAATCCTTCATTGTTCTTTAAAAGCTTCCCAGTCCTCCGTTTTCCCACGCATCTTTGCTATGTTATACTTTTTCTCTTTTGACTTTATACGTTTTTTAACTTCCCTCTTCAGCCACGGCCACCCATGCCTCCTAATAGGATCTTTCTTCCTTTTTGGAATGAACTGATCCTGCATCTTCTGCATTATACCCAGAAATATCTGCCATTGTTCCTCCACTGTCATCCCTGCTAAGGTATTACACCATTGAACTTTGGGCAGCTCCTCCCTCATAGCTCCATAGTTCCCTCTATTCAACAGAAATATTGTCACTACCAATTGTACCCTCTCCCTTTCAAATTGCAGATTGAAGCTTACTGTATTATGGTAACTACTTCCCAATGGCTCCTTCACTTCGCAGTCCCTGATCAATTCTGGTTCGTTGCACAATACCAGATCCAGAATTGCCTTCTCCCTGGTGGGCTCCAGCATGAGCTGTTCTAAGAATCCATCTCAGAGGCACTCCACAAAGTCTCTTTCTTGAGGCCCAATATCATCCTGATTCTCCCAGTCTACCTGCATGTTGAAATCCCCCATAACAATTGTAGTAACATCTTTGCGACAGGCCAATTTCAGCTCCTTATTCAATTTACACCCTACATCCATACTACTGTTTGGGGGCCTGTAGATAACTCCCAAGAGGGTCTTTCTACCCTTAGAATTTCTCAGCTCTATCCATACTGACTCTACACCCCCTGATTTGTGATCCCCACACGCAAGGGACTGAATATCATCCCTTACCAACAGGGCCACCCCACCCCCTCTGCCCGTCAGTCTGCCCTTACGGTAGCACGTATAGCCTTGAATATTCATTTCCCAGGCCCTGTCCACTTGAAGCCACGTCTCAGTTATCCCCACAATATTGTAGCTGCCAATTTCTAAAAGAGCCTTAAGCTCATCCATCTTATTTCTAATACTTCGTTCATTTATATATAGCATTTTTAATTTGTTACTGCCCTCACCCTTCCTATCAACCCATATTTCACTCAACCTTACAGCATGATCACTTTTTGAGTTTTCTGCTTCATTGATATCGTTGTCTTTCTTGACTTCCCTCGTTCTAACTTTCCCTTCAATTTCCTTCTTAAATTTCCAGTTTGTCCCCCCCCCCCCTGCTATTTAGTTTAAACGCAGCTGTGTTGCAGTAGCAAAGCTGCCTGCCAGAATGCTGGTCCCCAACCTGTTAAGGTGCAAACCATCTTTTTTGTATAATTTATGCTTACCACAAAACATACCCCAGTGATCCAAGAACTTAAATCCTTGTTTCCTGCACCCGTTCCCTAGCCTCACGTTCAAGTCCATTATCTCCCTGTTCCTGGCCTCTCCAGCCTGAGGAACTGGAAGCAAACCGAAGATAACCACTCTGGATGTACTGCTTTTCAGCCTTCTTCCTAGTTCTCCGAAGTCCCGCTGTAGTATGTTCCCCCCCTTCTTCCCGACATCATTTGTGCCGACATGTACCACCACCTCTGGCTCTTCACCTTTGTCCTTGAGGATTTCCTGCACTCTGTCTGCAATGTCCTTAAATCCCGCCTGTTGCCACGGAAACCCTGTTCAGTTCCTCTCACTATGGAATCCCCTATCACCACGGCTCTGTGCGATGTCTGACTCCTCGGCTCTGCCTCCACGCCAACTTTTGATTGACAGACCTGACCGCCTCGCGGACTGGCAGTGTCACCTGTCTCCACTGTTTCCAAAAGATTCAACTTGTTCCTGACAGGTACTTCCCCTGCATCTCTTGCACCTGTCTCTTCTCTGCCTTCCTCATCGTCTTCTCTCTTCTGCTCTCTTCTGAAACTACTCTGAGGAACTCCTACAGAGATGTCCTGAGACCAAGATGACTGACCTCCAACTACAACCATCTTCCTATTGCCAGGTATGGCGCCAACTACAGCAAATTCTCCCCTAATACCCATTGATTCCTTGATGCTACACATGGTGAAATGCGGCCTTGATATCAAGGATGTCACTCTCACTTCACCTCAGAGATTACTAATATGATTGTGTATGTACAAAAGAACATTCTTTATCCTGTTCTTAAAAATAAAGTATAAGGAACAAGAAAAGTACAGGATTAATGATAAGTTTAAAGTAGAATTTGGTTAGGCCACAGTTACACCATACTTTTTGTTTGCATTTTCTATAATGAATAGAAAGTGCATTACCCCTCTTCAGACCTTACATGGATTTACCAGGATAATGCCAAGGCAACTTAAGGGAAAATACCAGAAATATGATGTGAAATCTCACTGCAGCAAAGGGCAGAGAATGTATGAAATACAGGTTTTTAAAATAAAAAATGATTTTGATAGAGTGAATAAGGAATGACAATTTCCTCCAGTCAAAAAATGAGTGACAAGGTATCATCAATTTACAGCTGACACAAGGAGAGAACAGACTGATTAGCAGAATTGTTTATTATGCAGACAGTTATTGGAGCGTGAAAAGCTCTTTTTACAACAAAAAAATAAGAAATATTTGAAGTTGAGGAATACAGGAGAAGGGGATAAAGTGGTGTGGTGGGATTTGAATTGCTGTACAGAAGTGATGTGATAGATTAAATTTCTAATTCTGTGTTTTAAAATCTGAAAGAGTGAACAACATTTGAATCATTCAAGAGGAAATTAGGTAGAGGTGTAACGGATTGCAAATAAGCATGAGCTAAACGAGGCTAAAAAATCTCCCTTACTTTTACTCAGGCTGTTCCATGCCGAACAAATGTTTATTGCAAACACAACAAATCTGTTAAATATTTACTGCTTTAGATATCAAACCCAGCTCCATCTATTATGAACAGATGCTACTACCTCAAAATAATAAAAATGTCTGCCTCCAAAATGCTGGCATTCAACTGAGATTGGTTGATGTGAAATTAGATACGTGAGCTATGACCTTTCTGAACTTGGGCAAAGGAGTTTTGATTGTAAATCAGCCCTCAGCTGTCACATTCGATAAACGTAAAATATCCCTTTCCAAATTCAGTCACTTTTATGTTGTGAAGTTATTTAAATTTTATTCCCAGTAATGTAATTTATTGGTGGTCTTATTTCCAAATGACCTTGTTTTGATGGACTTTCCAACACTTGAAGGCCGCGTACTTGTCTCATAACTGTTTCTACAGGGAGTGCCGAGTGATGATTGATGTGCTGATGTTTCAATATCTCTAGAGCTGTCCATATCAAGGCAGCGTTAACAATTAGATTTATGATTAAAAAGGAATAAGAAGATCAAAAAGTTGTTACATTTCTTTCATACAGGTTACCTTTTTAAAATTTTTACTAGATACTGATTCCTTCCTTGTTGGGTTATGGGTTTACAAAGTCCAGAAATCTTCCAGTTCATTCTCAGAATGCTCATTCTTCACAAGATGGAGTATATCACTGACAATTGCTTCATGGTGCATACTTCAGCTGACTTTGATGCTGCTCTCGAATTGCATTTACACCCAGGCACTTCAAAGAGAAGCTGCTGGATAGCAACCGGGAGAATGGAAACTGGCTCGTTTTCCTCTTCCTAATATAAGAAACTTGCAAAATTGATGAATCAATTAATAGTGAATTTTCCATCTGCTAGCATTTTGCCAGTGTTGGAGTGGCCTCCTGTCTTGTGGGATGGGGAAGGTTTGCCAGGTAAATTGAAGGTAGTTTCCCAGAAGTGTGTGGGCAAACCAGAACCAGAGGCTCCATGATAAAGGTGCCTTGTGCTAACCATTATCCTGTGATTCCAACAGTGCAGCTGGATAGGTTTCCCCTCTGTTCTGTGGACATAGCCAACATAAAAAAAAGATTTAATTTTGACTCTTCTGAGAGTGCCTTAAAATTGAAGGCACCCACACTCTTATCTTCCCTACTATTTCAACGGTGACCACCTCTCTGTGGCATGACTGAAGATCTAGATCTGCTGGCAGTCTGAACGGGCTATGCAGGAATGAAGGTCCACTGTCATCCTGAAAAAAAACACCTCCCAGTTCCTCCTTTGTTGCCATCTCCTGGTAAGATCACAGAGCAAATCCCACCTCCTCTTCAAGTGCTGACCACCTGATGATCTGCCCAACGATGTGACCTTTTCCATTTTCTCCAAATCTCACATCACCCTAAGGGTGATGGGAGTGAGGGTGGGCAGGGGAGCTTGGGTGGCTAGATGCATTTGTCAAGTGGGTGACAATCATGAATTCAATGTATTACGTAACCTTTAGCTTACCACAACACAGGCTTAGTAGCTTCAGAAAAATGTTAAAAGAAAGCAGGGAGAAGAAAGAGTATAATATCCTGATTGAGAATTTATACTAAGCTTTTACCATTTAAATCTTGTTGAGTTGAAGCATTATGTGCTAGGATTCAACATGAATCCTCAGATATATTTCCAGTAACTTTTCAAAGTTAGCAGTTAAATCATTTACACATTTCATGTGATCCTATTCTCCACACATTTCTTCAAGGGAAACAATCAGGATTAGGATGGTCTTACATCCCCCCCGCAGTAAATGAATCCTATCAGCCTATTTGTTTAATTACCATCAGCTCCTCTGACCAAACTTTCAAGATGTCAACAATTGCAGAAGATTCATATAAATTGTAGCTTTATTGGTACACACAAACATTTTCACTTGACAGCATACCTCCAGCCAGTCATCAACAAATGAACAGAATAAACGAGGGATACAATGTTGATCTTTTGAGGAGTACCAGTCAGCATCTCACACAAAACCTATGTACCTTTCTAAAACTGCTTTGATAACTATGATTTAAGCAAAGGCATTGACCTAAGGCTGAAAAATAAACCATTTAATTTTCTGCAGTAGTATTTTGCAGGCAATTGTGTCAACTAGCTCACATGGGTCAAAAGACTCAGTCAACCATTAAACTGAGATGCAAAGGTGAATATATGTACCTATTGAATTCTGTACAAACTGCTGGCCCTTATAATTCAAATCTCTATATTTATTGCATTAACTCCATATGGCATTAATTTACTGATGTCAGATAACATGGACTGGGACCTGAGTCTACAGCGTAAAAGAGATGTCACTGTCTGTCATCCCTTGGAAAAAAATAGGATTTGCCAGAAAGCAACTCAGTAGGTCTGGCAGTATCTGTGGGAAGAAAGCAGAGTTAATGTTTTGAGGCCTGTGAATCTTCATCAGAACTGAATAGCAGCTGGGGGAAAAAAAAGGTATTTATGCTGAAAATGGTGTGGAGATAGGCGGGTGAGCAGTGGGGGTAAGGGAGAGGTGGGCAGATAGACGCAGATGGAGCCAGAATGAGAGAGGCATATAAAATGGGTAGGTCAACAAGGGGATTAAGTATGGCAGGCTAGTGCAAAACAGAAGTTGAACAAATGATCATGAAAGTAGCAGTGAATGTGTGGGAAGTGCTCTTTGTGTAATTTCTGCCACTTTCAACTCTCATTGTCAATTATTCAGCAAATTTTCTGTCCTGGTCTGCCATCCATAATCCCCTTGTTTACCTACCCCTTTCATATCTCTCTCTCTCTCTCTTTCTTTGGGCTCCATTTCTACCTATCCACTCAACTCTTCCCTAACACCCTGTCATGCCCCAGCTCCTCCCACAAGCTCAGCTTCAGCAAAATACCAATTTTTTTCCCAGTTCCTATCAATTCTGATGAAGATTTGAACCATTAACTCTGTTTTCTCTCCACAGACGCTGTAAGACCTGCTGAGTTTCTCCAGTGATTTGTTTTTTGTTTTAGATTGCCTGGATCCCCAGTTCTTTGTTTTATCCCTTGCATATAAAAATGTTCAATAAAGTCTGTTAATTTCCACTCACCTGACTGTAGAAATTATCTTATTGCAGCCTAAAGAAGACCTTACATTATAAAAAAGCACCCTCACCTGCCAAAAGGAAAGCTATTTTCAAAGTTGTTCCTGAAGTAGCAAGCAATATGTGCTTTCCAAATGTAGCATGGAAATTTAAGAACAGATCACTTCAGTCCTGAGCTGCCTAAAATGTATAAGTGCTCCTGGGAAACAATTACATTCTTTGTGGGTGAAATGGTAGACCCACAAAACACTTTCTGGCATGCAGATATCAATGTTAATGGCAAGAACACCAATTTTAAATTGGATACAGAGGCAAGTGCAGTCTTTCATATTCATGTTATGATAAGCCTTTCTTAAAGCATCTTTCTTCAAGATATAGGTGGAATCACAATAAAAGCAACAGGCAATTGCAGAGATTACTTATCCCTTCGCATTGTTATTTATTTAACAGGTCTGCATATGCAGTTTTGAACTTTCTTTATGCACCTGCTGCAGCTCAGATTGAAGTTGATTTATTACCCAGTAAGCCAGACTGTATTAATGGATCACCATTTCCTGGACCACACGAGGAGGATGCAGAATTTCCACTTTACTTAGAAGAGAGGTTAGAGGAAGCAGGAGCATAATGTGTCAAGGTTGATTGTGACCATCTGCCAGATGAAGTTTTAGACTTTAATATTTTCTTTCAGGACAAAGAGGAAACAAATGTTAAAGTTACACAATCTGATGGATGAAGAGGTACCTTACTATCCTATTTTGATTCTAATGATGATGATAAAGTCTCTGCTGCCTGTTTTGAGGACTCAAACCCTTTCTTTAAAAAGGTAAGAATGAAGTCAGTTTATCTGCTTGTTTCACTGAGAAATTTCACAACTATTGCAAAATGCCACTGAAAAGCTATCAAAAGGAAAAGGAGACCCTTAACTCCAACAGAATCAAACAGTTATTGACCATTTACAAACGATACTAAAATCTGTAACTGAGTCCCATCAGTAATCCAGGGAACCACTCAACATTTCTTTCAGTAAAGAGAGCACAGAATTATTACAGTCCATTTGGCTCTTCAAATGAGCATCGATACTGAGTACCAATCAGCTGCTTTTACTGAATTACCCTTGCACATAATTTACGTTCAAATAATCATCCAATATCCTTATGAATATCGTCTTGGGGCACTGCACAGATTCTAGAACTGAGTACCAACACAGAAAAAACTTAAAAATCAAACATCAAATGGAGCTTGATTACCTCCAAACTAAACAAGTTGCTAATTACTGGTAAGTACTGTTAAAGGTAGGGTTGAAGTGCCGAGTGGATGATCAATCTCAGCCTCCTCAATAGGTTCTTGGCATCTCAGACGTTAGTGTTTAGCCAATTCACAGCACACCACATGATCTCAAGAAACAGGTGAAGGCACTGAATATCACGAATACTAAGGGCCCTCATAACATTCTGACAACAGCACTGGACACTGAACTTGTTGCACTAGTAGCCAGATTGTTCCAATACAGCTACAACACTGGAATCTACACAGCAAAGTGAAAAATTGTTCAAGTATATCCTGCATACAAAAAGCAGGATGAATCCAACCTGCTCCATCGGTCTATGCTTTATCATCAGAAACATGACAGAACAGTCATCAATACTTGCTTAGCAATGACATTCAGTTTGGTTTCCACCAGGGTCATTCAGTTCCTCATCTCATTACAGCCTTGGCTCAAATAAGGATAAGACAGCAGGATTCCAGGGTTAGATTAGATAACTTACAGTGTGGAAACAGGCCCTTCGGCCCAACAAGTCCATACTGACCCGCCGAAGCATGGTCAATTCACCTGACTTGCACATCTTTGGGCTGTGGGAGGAAACCGGAGCACCCGGAGGAAACCCATGCAGACATGGGGAGAATGTGCAAACTCCACACAGTCAGTCGCCTGATTCGGGAATTGAACCCGAGACTCTGGCGCTGTGAGGCAGCAGTGCTAACCACTGTGCCACCGTGCCACCCACAGGAGAGAGTGACTACGTTTCTAGAACTGCTAGCTCCCTACACTAACCACACGCTTCCCCAGGCTGGGTGCTGCAAGACGGGTAATTTCCTAACTCGAGCTGTCTGCCTCAGACACAAAAATCCAGTTCAATGTCTCCAGTCATTGCCACAATTATTAGCCACCATGCTACACAGCTCTGAACTTTTCATTAATTATTGTGGAATACTACCAGGGTACTTGTGAGCAGAAAACCATTCAGAAAAAGCATGTTCATGCAGGAAAATGCATGTTTCTTTTAACTGAAGAATGATAATGTGTTGTAGAGAAACAAAGAAACTGGAAATCATTACACCATTCATTCCAGTTGGATAGATGAATTTAATAGCTGATTTATTCAGGGCCATTAATTTTCTTGCCTATTTACTTGGTTAATGCACAACAGCTATGGTGCACTTGAAACTTGCTCATGTTATTGAAGGTGTTCAGTGTAACAGATTGCAGAGTTTATGTTTATTACATTGACAAAAGAGAGAGGGAGAGATAATTAGCCTGATTTGAACTAGCGTTGGACCTAAAGACAATAATAATATTGATTACATAAGTCTATTCTGCGCAATCAGGGAAAGTGATCACATTTTCTTCATGAGAAAACTATTTTAAAATGTTCAGGTGGAATTTTTTCTCCCTGGAGGTGGTGACAGAGGTGGCAAGAAGTGGAATAGTTGGATGATTTGGTCCTGGAGGCCGACTAGGCCTTTTCTTGGCTCCTCGTTAACGAAGTGCTGGGCACTGGGGACTTCTTTGACTCTTTGGCTTTTAAGGCCTTAATGTGGTTGAGTGAAAGCTAACTGAAAGTCAAATGCATTGATTCCAACCCCCAGAACCCCCCTACTTACAACACCCTATTTTGTGAGAAACAAAAAAATAACCCTTTTGGATCTGCTTCAGGATAGTCTTTAGGACCCAGAAGTTCTGGCCTCTGATTCGCTGCCAAGTTCTGACAAGGAGGTGGGGGGGGGCTCCTTTTTCAAGGCCTACAACCCAAAGAGAAGCTCAACAGGGAGTTCTTAAGATGGTTGTCTTGTGATTCAGCAAGTTTTCTTGATGATGAAGCTGCCCTCCCCAACACTGAGCCTGTAAATCTGAGAATCACATTGCAGCCAGTCCAATGGTTCCAGACAATGATTCCAAAGTTTTTTTTTCCATCTGCAGTTATTGTGCATGTGGCAATCATAGTTTTAAAAAAAATTGGAATTAAGGGCTAAAAATGTCCACAGTACTTCAAAGTTCTGCCACTGACCATAGCAACAGGGGACTTCTCAGTATTTTAACTCAATAATAGTGAAGGAAAGATATTGTTACAAATAAGGCTAGTAGGTGGTTTAGAGGGAAACTTGCAAGTCATGGAGCTTCCATATATGGGCTACCCTTGTCCTTCCAGATGATAGTGGTTTTGGTTTTGGAAGGTGCTGTCAGAGGAATCTCTGTAAGTCATTGAATGTATCTTGCTGATGGGACACACTGCTGCCACCATGCATCAGTAATGAAAACACTGAATGATGATGGTAATGGATATGGTGACAGTTGGCAGACAGAAGGTGAGTTAATTGCTACAGAATTCCTAGGCTCTGACCTGTTTCTGTAGCCACAGAACTCACAATAAATGCTGATTTTGCCAGCCTATGAAGGAATAAAAACAAACAGAAGCTTTGAACAATAGGTGAATTGAAGAGTATAGAGAGAGTGGTGGTGCTTATTTGAAGTTCAGTTATGATGAAGTGGGCTCGAAAGGTCAAAGGGCCTATTCTTGTTCCTATTTCTCATGTTTTATGTCAAAGCTCAAAGAAAATTCTTACATTCCTAATGAGGAATGTGCTACAAATTCTACATCTCTGGCAGAGTATAAATGAAGCTGTACATTATTTTCAAGTGAACTTATGGATTCATTAAAACTAATGCAAAAATATCATGCATTGTGAGGCTGAGATGACAAAAACATCAGATTATCGAAAAGTGACATGTTTGGTAGGTTTAATGGCCTCACCCTGCCAATATTAGTTGCTGTCTATAGTCAGCTGCTGATTATGCAGCAGTGTAGCAAGTAATCTAAATGTCATGACAAGTTGTTAAAGTGAATTTGAAAAATTGGATAATTTGTGGACTAGTTCCAGAAAACAAATGTCTTAAGTCTGTTGACTATTGCAAAAATCTAACAAGTTGCATTATGTCCTCTAAGAAGGGGAATTTTCCACACCTACCTGACTTTTCCTTCACAAATCCAATCATTGTTGATCTTTTTTTTAACATGCTTAAATACATCAACTCAGCACATTCAAAACTATGACCTCTAACATCTAGTGAGGAGTCACACAATACCAGGTTACAGTCATAGAGTCATACAGATGGACAGCACAGAAATAAACCGATCAGACCAATTCGTTCATGCCGACCAGATGTCCTAACTTACTCTAGTTCCATTTGCCAGCACTTGCCGCATATCTCTCTAAACCCTTCCTATTCATATACCCATCCAGATGTCTTTTAAAAGTTGCAACTGTACCAGCTACCACCCACTTCCTCTGGCAGCCCATTCCATACATGTACCACCTTCTGAATGAAAAAGTTTCCCATTAGGACCCTTTTATATTTTTCCCCTCTCACCCTAAACCTATGCCCTCTAGTTCTGAATTTCCCCCACCCCAGGGAAAAGACTTTGTCTGTTTATCCTATCCATGCCCCTCATTATTTTATAAACCTCTGTAAGGTCACCCCTCCGCCTTCGACGCTCCAGGAAACACAGCCCCAGCCGAGTCAACCTCTCCATATGTTAGTGAGTTTTGAGAAGATTTGTAGCTCAGGTTGAGGTTCTGGATGTAGGTTTGTTTGATGAGCTGGAAGGTTCATTTTCAGATGTTTCATCACCATACTAGGTTACATCTTCAGTGAGCCTTTGGTTGAAACCTATATCTCTCCCTATATCTCAAATCCTCCAACCCTGGCAACATCCTCGTAAATCTTTTCTGAACCTTTTCAAGTTTCACAACATCCTTCCGATTAGAAGGAGACCAGAATTGCACGCAATATTCCAAAAGTGGCCTAACCAATGACCTCTACAGCTGCAACATGACCTCACAAATCCTGTACTCAATACTTTAACCAATAAAGGCAACAGGTTTATTTAAAATCACAAGCTTTCAAAGTGCTGCTCCTTTGTCAGGTGAAGGGCAAGGGCAGCAGACCAATGCAAACCCCACCATCTGCACTTTTTCTCCTAGACACTGACCATTCTGACATTGAATTCTATCGTTGTTCCTCGAGTCTTACTGGATCAAAATCCAGAAGTTCCCTCCCTAACAGCATTGTGGTGTGGTTACACCAAATGGACTGCAGCAGGTCAAGAGGCAGGTCAGTGCCATCTTCCCAAAGGCAAATAGAGATGGACAAGAAGTGCTGACCCAGTCAACAATGCTCACATCCCATGAATAAAAAAAACATGCCAACATTTGCAAAGCAAAATCAAACAAATTACGTAAACACATTGAATCTGAGAACAAATAATTATTTTTACAAATTATATTACTTCAGCTAGAGCTTATCAGAAGGTCTCTAATTCAAACGTGCATTATAAAACTGTATTGTATCTTAACCATTTGAACTCTGAAAGTTACAATGGATTCATGTTGCCCATTGATCTGGTAGTATAATACTGGTTCTAAAAAGGAAACAATTATTTTAATATGAGATCTGATTGTTTTTGTTGAGGTTGAGAGCAGGCCAATTTTAGGTTATCAGCTCTGTTTATTTTCAAGTTTCAATCATTGCTGCAATGTGACAAATGATATTCCCGAGAGACCCGTACTTATCTTTTCGTCACATTCATCAATGACTTGGCTGAAGGAACGAAGAGTCAAAAGGTGTGGTGATGGAAAATCACAGCCGGTCAAGCAGCGTCTGAGGAGCAGGAGAATCGATGTTTCAAGCATAAGCTATTCATCAGGAACTGACAAGTTGTACATCCAGGTTTGACACAAAGGCCTGAATTTTCATGGGAATGGTTACAGTCTCTGGTTTAGCCCCAGCAACCTGAGAGGTTTGTGAAATTATGAGCGGCATGGATAGAATGGATAGTTGGTGTCTTTTTCCCACGGTACAAATGTTAATTATGTGGGACATGGGTTTAAGGTAAAAAGGGATATTGAAAAAGTTTAAAGGAGACATGAGAGGCAAGTTTTTTTACACAGAGTGTCTGGAATGGGTGGACAAAGGAGATGGTAGAAGTAGATACAAAGCAAAATTGAGGAGGCATCTTGATAGATACAAGAGCACCAGGCAGCTGGGATGTTGCCTCTTATGGAGGGAAGGTCTTCTGAGGAAAGACTGATGGAGTTGAGGCTGTTTTTGTTAGAGAGAAGAAGTTGAGAGGTGACTTAGTTCAAATATATAAGATAATCAGTGGGTTTGGTAGGGTGGTCGGTGAGAGCTTTTTCCTCGGATGGTGATGGTTAGCATGAGGGGAAATATTTTAAATTGAGGGGTAATAGATATAGGATAGATGACAGAGGTAGTTTCATTACTCAAAATGCACTGCCTGCAACAGTAGTAGATTTAACAATTTTAAGGGCATTTATATGGTTATAGTGGTTACAGGGGGGTCGGAACTGGCAGTTAAACCTCCAAGGGTTTTCAACTTATCGAAAAGACAGGGAGGTGGGCAGAGGGAGTGGGGTTGCCTTGTTAGTTAAGAACAAAATTAAATCTATGGCACTGGATGACATAGCGTCGGATGATGTGGAGTCTGTGTGGGTGGAATTGAAGAACCACAGTGGCAAAAAAAAACATAATGGGACTTATGTACAGACCTCCTAACAGTGGTCAGGACCAGGGGCGCAACATGTACCGGGAAATAGAGAAGGCACATCAGAAAGGCAAGGTCATGGTGATCATGGGAGACTTCAATATGCAGGTGGACTGGGTAAATAATGTTGCCAGTGGTTCCAAAGAAAGGGAATTCATGGAATGCTTACAGGATGGCTTTTTGGAACAGCTTGTCATGGAGCCCACAAGGGAGCAGGCTATTCTGGACCTAGTGCTATGTAATGAACCAGACTTTATAAAAGATCTTAAAGTAAGGGAACCCTTAGGAAGCAGCGATCATAATATAGTAGAGTTCAGTCTGCAGTTTGAAAGAGAGAAGATGTAATGGTGTTACAATTAAATAAAGGTAATTATGAGGGCATGAGAGAGGAACTGACAAAAATAGACTGGAAGCAGAGCCTAGCAGGGAAGACAGTAGAGCAAAAATGGCAGGAGTTTGTGGGTATAATTGAGGACACTGTACAGAGGTTCATCCCCAAGAAAAGAAAGATTATCCGGGGAGGGATTAAGCAGCCATGGCTGACAAAGGAAGTCAGGAAATGTATTAAAGAAAAAGAGAGATCCTATAAAGTGGCCAAGAGCAGTGGGAAATCAGAAGATCGGGAAGGCTACAAAAATAAACAGAGGATAACAAAGAGAAAAATAAGGAAGGAGAGGATCAAATATGAAGGTAGGCTAGCCAGTAATATTAGAAATGATAGTAAAAGTTTCTTTCAATACATAAGAAACAAACGACAGGCAAAAGTAGACATCGGGCCACTTCAAACTGATGCTGGAAGCCTAGTGATGGGAGATAAGGAAATAGCAGGAGAACTTAACAAGTACTTTGCATCAGTTTTCACAGTGGAAGACATGAATAATATCCCAACAATTAAAGCGAGTCAGGGGGCTGAGTTGAGTATGGTTGCCATTACAAAATAGATAGTGCTAGAAAAGCTAAAAGGTCCTGGCCCTGATGGGATACATCCTAGAGTTCTGAGGGAGGTGGCTGAGGAAATAGTGGAGGCATTGGTTGAGATCTTTCAAAAGTCACTGGAGTCAGGGAAAGTCCCGGATGATTGGAAGATCGCTGTTGTCACCCCCTTATTCAAGAAAGGATCAAGACAAAAGATGGAAAATTAGAGGCCAATTAGCCTAACCTCGGTTGTTGGTAAAATTCTAGACTCCATCATTAAGGATGAGGTTTCTAAATTCTTGGAAGAGCAGATTCTGATTAGAACAAGTCAACATGAATTTAGTAAGGGGAGGTCGTGTCTGACAAACCTGTTGGAATTCTTTGAAGTGGTGACAAGTAGGTTAGACCAGGGAAACCCAGTGGATGTGGTCTATCTAGACTTCCAAAAGGCCTTTGATAAGATGCCACACAGGAGGCTGCTGAGCAAGGTGAGGGCCCATGGTGTTCGAGGTGAGCTACTGGGATGGATTGAGGATTGGCTGTCTGACAGAAGGCAGAGAGTTGGGATAAAAGGTTCTTTTTCGGAATGTCAGCCGGTGACAAGCGGTGTCCCGCAGGGTTCAGTGTTGGGGCTGCAGCTGTTCACATTATATATTAATGATTTGGATGAGGGAACTGGGGGCATTCTAGCGAAGTTTGCCGATGATACGAAGTTAGGTGGACAGGCAGGTAGTACTGAGGAAGTCGGGAGGCTGCAGAAGGATCTAGACAGTTTGGGAGAGTGGTCCAGGAAATGGCTGATGGAATTCAACGTGAGCAAATGCGAGGTCTTGCGCTTTGGAAAAAAGAATAAAAGCATAGACTACTTTCTAAACGGTGAGAAAATTAGTAAAGCCAAAGTACAAAGGGATCTGGGAGTGTGAGTCGAGGATTCTCTAAAGGTAAACATGCAGGTTGAGTCCGTGATTAAGTGAGCGAATGCAATGTTGTCATTTATCTCAAGAGGGTTGAAATATAAAAGCAACGTTGTACTACTGAGACTTAATAAAGCTCTGGTTAGGCCCCATTTGGAGTACTGTGTCCAGTTTTGGTCCCCACACCTCAGGAAGGACATACTGGCACTGGAGCGCATCCAGCGGAGATTCACACGGATGATCTCTGGAATGGTTGGTCTAACATACGAGGAATGACTGAGGATCCTGGGATTGTATTCATTGGAGTTTAGAAGATTAAGGGGAGACTTAATAGAAACTTACAAGATAATACATGGCTTGGAAAGGGTGGACGCTAAGAAATTGTTTCTGTTAGGCGAGGAGACTAGGACCCGTGGACACAACCTTAGAATTAGAGGGGGTAAATTCAGAACAGAAATGTGGAGACATTTCTTCAGCCAGAGAGTGGTGGGCCTGTGGAATTCATTACCGCAGAGTGTAGTGGAGGCCGGGACATTGAATGTCTTCAAGGCAGAGATTGATAGATTCTTGATGTCACGAGGAATTAAGGGCTATGGGGAGAATGCTGGTAAGTGGAGTTGAAATGCCCATCAACCATGATTGAATGGCGGAATGGACTCGATGGGCTGAATGGCCTTACTTCCACTCCTATGTCCTATGGTCTTATGCATAAACATATGGATGAAAATGGGATAGTGTATGTTAGATGGGCTTCAGATCAGTTCCACATGTTGGCACAACAACGAGGACTGAAGGGCCTGTACTGCGCTGTAGTGTTCTATGTTCTATGAATACGCATGCAACACAGGGATAGAAACTGTGTAGAGGCAAAATGGTTTAGAAAAGTATCATGTGTCAGCATAGGTTTGGTGAGATAAAGGGCCTGTTCCTGTGCTGTGCTGTTCTTTGTCTACAGATTGTTAAAAGTTGGCACTAATGTGCATAAAAAGTACATAAACTCACTGGAACTCAAAGCTATCAAGACACAGAGATCCTCTTGGAACTGTCAAGTTGTCAAGCCATTTAAATCTTGTAGCTTTAAAATTTAAATAAAATGTGCAGTTTAGAAAAAAAAATCAGCATTTACGATTTTCTTGTGTTTGGATTTGATAGGATTTTTGGTACGTGACTGATTTCACAACCTATCATCATATTCAGCAAAAGAGGACAGAATGTTTGATCAAGAGGGAGAAAATAGAGCATAAGAGTAAAATTTCAGGCAACATAGAAACTGACCATAAAAGCTACTGTGAATACACAAAGAGAAAAATTTTACTAAACACTAATGTAAGTCTCTTCCAGTCAGAAACCAGGGGATTTTAATGGGTGATCAATAACATGGTAGAAGAATCAAACACATACTTTGGTTCTGCCTTCACAAAGAAGATGCAATTAACCTCTCAGAAACGTTCGAGAACAAAACATCCAGTGAAAGGCCTAAATTGAAAGCAATCAGTATTATAAAATGGTGCTGAAGAAATTAGCGTGGTTAAAGAATAACAAATCACCAGGGCTTGATAACATACATCCCAGAGTTTTAAAGGAAGTGGAAATACTGGATGCATTGGTGGTCACATTCCAAAATTCTAAAAACTCGGGAGCAGTTCCTACAGATTAGAGGGTGGCACATATAACCACACTATTTAAAATGAAATAGAGTGAAAAAGCAGTGACCAGTTCACCTAACATCACCAGTGATAGCTTATTATAAAAGATAACAATATTTGGATTGGGCAACAACCAGAATGAGTTTATTGAAGACCACTCATGGTTAATAAATAGAACATAGAATGTAGAACAATACAGCACAGCACAGGCCTTTCAGCCCTTGATGTTGTGCCGACCTGTGAAATACTCTCAGTTCATCCCCCTACACTATCCCATCATCATCCATGTGCTTATCCAAGGATTGTTTAAACCTCCCTAATGTGGCTGAGTTAACTACATTGGCAGGTAGGACATTCCACGCCCTTATCATTCCTTGAGTAAAGAACCTGCCTCTGGCATCTGTCTTAAATCTATCAGCCCTCAATTTGTAGTTTTGCCCCCTCGTACAAACTGACATCATCATCCTAGGAAAAAGACTTTCACTGGCTACCCTATCTAATCCTCTGATCATCTTGTATGTCTTTGTCAAATCCCCTATAGCCTTCTTCTTTCCAATGAGAGCAGACCCAAGTCTCTCAGCCTTTCCCCATAACAGCTTCCCTCCAGACCAGGCAACATCCTGGTAAATCTCCTCTGTACCTTTTCCAATGCTTCCACATCTTTCCCGAAATACAGTGACCAGAACTGTACACAATATTCCAAGTGCGGCTGCACTAGCACTATCTTAACAGCACTATCACCCTGGGTGGCAACTTTCAGGAATCTATCTGCATGGACTCCAAGATCCCTCTGCACATTCACACTACCATTGACCCAGTACTCTGCCTTCCTGTTATTCTTCCCAAAGTGCATCACCTCACATCTAGCTGCAGTGAAATCCATTTGCCACCTCTCAGCCCAATTCTGCAGTTTATCTAAGTCCCCCTGCAGTCTGTAACATTCTTCCAAACTGTCCACTACTCCACCGACTTTAGTGCCATCTGCAAATTTACTAATCCATCCACCTATGCTTGCATCTAAGTCATTTATAAGTCATTAAAAATGACAAACAGCAGTAGTCCCAAAACAGATCCTTGTGGCACACCATAGTAACCAGACTCCACGCTAAATCTTTTTCATCAACCACCACTCGCTGCCTTCTTTCAGAAAGCCAGTTTCTAATCCAAACTGCTAAATCACCCTCAATCCCATGCCTCTGCATTTTCTCCAACAGCCTACCATGTGGAACCTTATCAAAAGCTTTACTGAAGTCCATGTTCACCATGTCAACTGCCCTACCTCATCCACATTCTTGGTCACCTTCTCAAAAAACTCAATGAGGTTTGTGAGACACAACCTGCCCTTGACAAAACCATGTTGACTATCTGAAATCAAATCTGAAATCAAATCAAATCAAATGTAATGGAGATTTTTGAGGATGAAACTTGTAGAATATACAATAGAGAACCATTGGACATGATGTATTGGATTTTCAGAATACATTTAATAAGATGTCTCTTAAGAAGTTAGTGGGCAAAGTTAAAGCACATGGGATTGGGAGTAATATTTTGGCACAAATGGAAAATTGGTTGACAGACAAGAAATCTGATAACCTCGCATTTGACATGGCTACTCGACCTAATCTGCACATCTATGGACGATGCGAGTTGACTGAAGCACCCATCAGAAATACATAGAAACACAGGGAGAATGTGCAATCTTTACACAGACTGTCATGCAAGGTTGGAATTGAACCAAAGTGACTGGTGCTGTGAGGCAACAGGGCGAACCACTGTGCCAAGTGGTAATAAATGGGTCTTTTTCGGAGTGGCAGGCAGAGACTAGTGGGGTACCACAAAGCTTAGTGCTTTAGGCCTAGCTATTCATATAATATGTATATAACCTGGATGAGGGAACCAAATGCAACATTTCCACCATTGTTGCAACATTGTTGATGACACAAACAAGGTAGGATTGTAATTTGTGAAATGAATGCAATGGTGATTAACAGTGAGTGGGCAAAGACAAGGTTGATATAGTACATCATAGCTGAATGGCAAGTTATATACTTCAGTGTGAAAAGCAGAAATAAGGGGATTATTTAAGTGTTGACGTTTTCACTTATTGGGAAGTCTAGAACTAGTGCTTATGGTATTCTTGGATTCTATGTTCTAAAATAACAATACATGGCAGACTGGGTGGAGATATGAGGTGGCATGGGTTAGCATGGATGGGCCATGTCCGATTCAGCTTCACCACTCCAGATCCCTCTCACCCAGAATGGAAATTTAATAATCCAGGGCATGGCATTTCATGTCAGTTTATATGAGATGAATGGTGGCAAAGGTTATATATGGTTAAGTGCAGAACAATGCACTTATGTTCCAAGAGAGTTTGTGATGGCAGCGAGCGGGGACACAGCGGGGACAGGTGGTACTGGAACGTGGCAACTTTTTCAATGCTGATCAGCACAC
The DNA here is from genome assembly GCF_020745735.1 of Hemiscyllium ocellatum. Lineage (NCBI taxonomy): Eukaryota > Metazoa > Chordata > Chondrichthyes > Orectolobiformes > Hemiscylliidae > Hemiscyllium > Hemiscyllium ocellatum. Next base: position 26,273,773 of record NC_083401.1, read on the forward strand.
CTGTGCAGGATTCAAGGTGGTGGTGGTGATACTGCAACCGTTCCCACACCCTCAACCACCAATGTTGAGCAGAGCAAGAACTCTGTTTTTAGTCATATTTTAGTTATATCTTAATATCTTCTGTAACTCAAAATGGCACTGAAGCGTGGCAACACATTACATTTTTCACTGTATTTATTTGTTAAATACAAGTGACAATAAATCATTCAATTTGAGACATTGTGAGCGTGTGTTTGAAAACAAATAAGAACCTGCAAAGTATGATTTCTATAATCATGCAGATGTTCTCAATCATACCCCTCCCAGGCAGGGAAGTTTCATTCGAAAATTACTTCTGGGGGAAGTCAGAAAACAACCTTGATGTGGTGTTTATTCTACTTTTTTGTGATTTTAGTGACAGTTAAAATTTGGCTTTCTATCAATGACAGAAGCATTTTCTAAATAGCAAAACAGTAGACACTATGGACCAGCAAAAAAAAATCGTGTCCCTGCAGAGAAATCATTAAAAACAAATAGAAAAAAGGCAATTCAAAAGGTTAATGAAACATTAGCTTCTATCTCCAGTGAATTGGTATTCAAAGAAAAGAATTGATTTTCAGTTGTTCAAAGCTACAGTTAGACCCCATCTGGTTTCAGGCGAAAGTGAGGACTGCAGTTGCTGGAGATTAGAGTCAAGATGAGAGTGGGGTTGGAAATGCACAGCAGGTTAGGCAGCATCCAAGGTGCAGGAAAATCGATGCTTCGGGCAGGAGCCCTTCATCAAGAATGAAGGGCTCACTCTTCCTGATGAAGGGCTCATGCCTGAAACGTTGACTTTCCTGCTCCTCGAATGCTGCCTGACCTGCTGTGCATTTCCAGTACCACTCTCATCTTGGCCCCAATCTGCTTTCAGTTCAATTCTGATTTATATGATTCAGGAAGAGGGGATGCAGGGCTTATTCACTTTGATGTTAATTGGGCTTAAAGGGTTAAATTACAAGGATCAGTTTCATTTTATCTGCATGGGATGGGGTCATCACTGGCTAGGCCAACATTTACTGCCCTCATTTCTCAGAAGGCAGTTAAGAGTCAATCACATTTCTGTGAGTAGGGAATCATATGTCGACAAGAACATGTTAGGAAATCAGATTTTCTTCCCCAAAGGACATTAGTGCACCATATGGGTTTTATAACAATTGCCAGTGCTGGCAAGATTACCATTGGATATTCCAAATTTTTACTGAATTCAAGTTTCACCATAAACAATGATGGGAATTAAACCTAAAGCCTGGATTGCTAGTCTAGTTGCATTACCATTACAACCATATCTCCACAAACTTGGCTTGTATTTCCTTAAGTAAGAGGAGTGAATGATGTTTTAGTTGAGAAATTTAAAATGATAAAACACTCCATCAGAGTTCACATAAGTCATTCTTCTAGTTGGGCCACTAGCACAGAAGGCAATAAGTTAGAATTAGACCAGGCAGGAGCGACATCAGAAAGCAATACTGATTACACAAAGGTTACTGATCATTGGCAGTACACTTTTCTTAAAAAAGAGCTGTGGAGGCCTTGGGAACAAATGAAAATTCAAGACTATAATCAGAAACTTTCGGTAGGTAAGGGTATCCAGAGATATGGAGCAAGGCCAGGGAAATAGGGCTGAGATAATATACAACCATGATTTAATAGCATAATGGATTAGGGGAGAAAGATCTACTCCTGTTTCCATGTTACAAAATGCTGTTGCATCATTTGAGGGACTTCAAGGATAGAATTATCCCATCCAGAAAAAATTCAGGGAAAGTGATAGGAGGGGATAATAATCAGGCTGGTTGGCTTCAGAGCTTACCACTACCAGGGGAGTTAAGTTCTAGATGGGGAGGCCTACACCAATTGAGACCTTTGTGCAGTAAATTTGCAATTACTTCACAGTCACCAGGGCAAGCAACTCCATTTCTAGAGTAAGAGTAATGCCAGCTTTCCCAACCTATTAAAAGGAAAGGCCTGCTTCACCCTTGAATCTACATTCCCTGGTTGGTTTTAGGTTTTGTCAATGTTCAGCTCTGTGTTTAATAAAACACCCTGTAATGGGAAACAGCTTTCATTTTGAGATGAGAAAAGAGTGAAACATGGCTTACTCCTTACTGCTCATCTGGCGGCTTACCTTTGCTGTGCAAGACAGATCTCTCGAATGACACATAATTACATCTTGTATTTATATAGTGTCTTTGCGGGTAGCAGAAAAGCAAGTTGGAGGAAATCACTAAAGCGTTGGTCAAAGTGCATTAAATGTGAAAGGAATCAGTGGGAGAAGAAGTTACATTGTAGATTTTAATAGATATTATAGATCTTTTACATAGGATTTTATTATAAGAAAGGAATTAAAACAAAACAGAAATTTGGAAACTAAACTGTAAAATTTAGCAAGAAAAATAGATTTAAGGTGGGCATCATAAGGTTCATAATGAAAAACAAGACTTGTCTTCAAATTGTATTTTTCTTGACTACAGGATGTCCAAAACATTGGGAACTTGCTGGGTTCAAGCAGGCCCTGGTCAGGGAGAGGTTAGGGGTGGGTGGGCCAGTTTGAGCAGCTGAAGGGTAGGATGAAGGTGGAATTGTGACCTTGTGGGGGTGCTTCAATAGGTGCACGGGTATTGCAAAGAAGACCTGCCATCCCTCACTCAACAGCAGCTCATGCTGGTCTACCCACATGGCCTGGGCCTCTGCCTCTCCATTTGATGAATTTCTTGAACTGTTGCCTGGTATCATCAAAAACAATGTACAAATTCTGCCTTTTATAAACATGTTGCCACTAATAGGTTTATTTTTTTAATGTGTGTTCATGAGCTGGATTCCAATGAACATAATTCTAAATTTGTAGAAATTTCAAAGTTTAGAAAGTAGGTTGTATTTATATTTTTAACATTCTTAATGTTTTCAATCTGAGTGGGTTTTAGCAATAAAGATAATGCTTATGCAAATCTGCACACAACCAAATACTTATTGAATTGGCAATACTGCATCTTTTTAAAAATTCAAAAATATGTTTTAATCAAACAAGGAATGGGAAAAGAGTTTACCTCTTCACATCTGGTCACAAGAGGTTTGAAAAGATTTGACATTGTAGGTAAAGAAAAAAATCTTGCTGACGAGTAAGCCAAAAATCTTAGATCTGAGATTAAAATGCATTGCCAACAGATCTGGAGAATTTCTCTCATCCAGGGAATTGTCATGATTTGGAACATGCTCCGTGAAAAGGTGACACAAGTTGAATCCATAACTATTTTTAAAGGAAAATACACAGGTGCTTGAGAATAAAGAATTGACAATATTACAGGAACAGGAATATCAAGCTGATTGGTTCCATGATTATATGTTTCACCTATTGAGTCTATACCTTGGCTCTAATTAATCCTATTGATGTATGATGAAACTGTGTTTAGATCTGGAGAAGGACTGACACAAACCCACACCTAAGAGCCTACACATCCATTAATTTATCACATGAATCTTATAAACATTTATCTATAAAGAAAAAGAGATGAACAGATGCTGTTTCATTTGCCAAATGTTTTGATTCAGGTATGTTTCAAAGTTAAGGAAGGCTGGCACACTGAAAGCATTGTGAGTTCTTCAGGGTTATAAAGTTGCAAATATAGATTTAAAATGCTGTCAGGGAAGAAAATACTTTTTATTAATGAATTTTGGGTGCAGACAAAACTGTAAAATGGCTATCCCATTGTAAAATTAAAACTAAAAATAATGGAACATTCTGATTTGTTTGACCCAGGATAGATTATAGTAACAAATATCAAACAAAGTAACAAAAAAACAAACATATAATTAATCATATGCCTGACAAACATTTTTATTTCTGCCATTTCAACTATTGAGGACAGTAAGGCCTTTGGCTAATTAACAGAGATTAGTTTCTTCCTGGAATCGAAAAGGCAGTTTATTTTTAAAAGGCACAAATCATTGCCCTTTGTAGAACAAGACAAATAAACTATGATATATAGCGCTAACCTTTAAAAAACTGTTCCATTGAGCAATATTGGACAATCTTTCTGCTTACAAATTCAGTCAAGAAAAGGGTTTGAAAAAAAAGGATTCACACACCTGCTGAAGCAGTTTTCCCATTGGCCTGCTTGTTTAAGTACAATTAGATTGCTTTTACTAAGCTTCTTACAAATGGAATTTTTTTAAAAAACATATATTGAATGCAATACTCATTCTTGGTTAAGTATTTCTTTGCCTCTCTAGTGCACTGATGTGGACATGCCGGTGTTGGACTGAAATGGACAAAGTCAGAAGTCACAAGACACCAGGTTATAGTCCAACAGCTTTATTTGAAATTTGGAGCGCTGCTCCTTCATCAGGCATTCCACCTGACTATGACTTGGTCTCTTGTACAATGGAGCAGTGTTGTCAAAACTACAACCCAGGCAAAGAGAGATTTTTTTCTTGCCCTGTGAGGACTGCAGCATTATTCTTGCTCCTCAAGACTTAGTAAGAAAATAAATAATCTCACATGACCTCTTTTAGTCCTGGAACTTCAAGCTGCTAACTTTGCCCATCACCTATAGAATCCTGGATTCCATCAATCCACCTCATGAACATCATGCAAGTTGACTTACATGTTGATTTCTTACTGAATGGATTTGGAAAGGGCTATTTGGAAGTGGCTGACTTTGAAATCAAAGCATTTGACTTATTCGTATCAGCAAATAGAGACCTATGCAAATTAATGGGACCAAGTATTTGAATTTACTGATAACATACCACAAACCTTCAAGTGAGTACCTTTAAATAAAGTGACAACAAGTGGCTCAGTGGGTAGCACTGCTGCCTCACAACACCAGGGGCCCAGATTCAATGCCTGCCTTGGGCGACTGTCCATGTGGAGTTTGCACATTCGCCCTGTGTCTGTGTGGGTGCTCTGGTTTCCTCCCACAATACAAAGATGTGCAAGTCAGGTGAACTGGTCATGCTAAACTGCCCAAAGAGTTAGGTGCATGAGTCAGGGGTAAATATAGGGTAGGGGTAGAGGAATGGGTCTGGATGGGTTACTCTTCGTAGGGTCGGTGTGGACTTGCTGGGCCAAATGGCCTGATTCCATACTGTAGGGAATCTAATCTAATCAATATTTAAGGTTAGGAAAGCTGGTTTGAAAACAATTGACTTTGGAGGCTGAGCAAAGATAATATTGTACTTTATAAAGCAGTAAAGGCAAACCATGTTGCATCTATTGACCTTTTCAACTTTTTCTACTAAATCATTCTTTTTAAAGGAAACTTATTAGCTGAGTGGAGAACAGAAGAAAATTTCTTTGCACCATATCACAAAAATAGATGTGTTATAGACTATTTCACACTGCGGTACACTTGCTAATGAAGTCATCTTCTAAAGGACAGCCCAATTGAAAGGCTCTTACAACTGTGTTTACTGTCTGATTCTTATCCACAATGTTCTCCATTCTTTTGTATTGAAACGCTGCCAAAATTCCATTAGTTTCAGCCATTGCAACATGATCCTTGTTGTTCTATTATCATGTTCCTCAGTAAAACCAATTCTCTTCAGCTTCACTGCTGCATTCTGTACTTTGTGAAGGCATGTAGCCAAATATTTCTTATTTATGGCATTAAAGCCAAAGGAAGCAGCAGAAAATAATTTTAAAAAAAAGATTCTCGCATTATGAGCATCAGTAGCAAAGCCAACATTTAGTGCCTATCTTAAACGACCTTGAGATTGTATTGGTAAGCCACTTCACAAAAGTACAGAAGTATTACAGCACAGGAGGAAGACTTCCAGCTCATTTGGTATGCACCAGCTCTTCATTACTCAATATCAATCTTCTGCTTTTGCTCCATACCCTTGCACAGTATTTCTATCCAAGTAATCATTCAATACTCTCTCAAATGCTTCAATTATACCTGCTACCACCACCCATCCAGGCAGTCTATTCCATATCCAAATGACTCACTGTGTGAAAATATTTTATTCACTTCGCATTTGTTTTTTTTTGGAAATCCCTTTTACCTGTGCCCTCCAGTTCTTAATTATTTTATGATCAGAAACAGTATGTTCCTGTCTACCCTATATAGTGCTCTAAAAAAACTGTGAAAAATTCTATCAGATCTCCTGTTAGCCTTCTTCTCTTCAATGGGTACTGTCCCAACTTCTTCAATTTATCTTCATAATTGAAATTTCTCAACCCCGTGAACATTTTTATAAATAGCTTCTATATTGTCTTACTTCTTGAACTGCTGTAGTCCATATGTTTTTTGCTGACTGATTATTGTCACATGCAAAGGGAAAAAGGGAAAGAAGGGGAATGATAGCAGCTCTAGGTTGAAAGACAACTGACCAAATGACAGCAGATGACACAAAGAAAGGCAGGGACGTATGTTGTGAAGAGTACGTATGGAGGTTGCAATTTTAAATCATATCTCAAGAATTGTGTTTAATTTTGATTTTCATATTAAAGTAAGGTCACAAGGGATACACGCAGCAAGTACTTTACACAGAGGGTGGTAGGTTCCTGGAATGCATTGCCAGCAGAGGTAATAGAGGCAGGCACAGTAGATTCATTTAAGATGCATGAGTAGGTGGGGAGCAGAGGGATACAGATGCTTAGAAATTAGGCGACAGGTTTAGACAGTGGATTTGGTTCGGCTTGGAGGGCCGAAGGGCTTGTTCCTGGACTGTTAATTTTCTTTGTTCTCTTTGTTCTTTTGTATAAGTACTTTTAAATGATAGAGGTAGTTAATGTGGTGTTTACTAGATCGATAGCTGGAATGAGCATGCTATGAGGAAAGGTTGGACAGGTCAGCCATTTTTTAACTGGAGCTTAGAAGAGAGTGAGGTGTGATTTGATTGAATTATATATGATCCTGAAGGTGGACTTGAAAAGGATGTTTCCTCTTGCAGAATGAGGGGGCCCTTTTTAATAGAGGCATAGAGATGTACAGCACGGAAACAGACCCTTCGGTCCAACTGTCCATGCCGAGCAGATATCCCAACCCAATCTAGTCCCATTTGCCAGTACTTGACCCATATCTCTCCAACCCTTCCTATATTCATTTACCCTCACAGATACCTTTTAAATGCTGTAATTGTACCAGCTTGCACCATGCCTTCTGGCAGCTCATTCCTACATGCACCACCTTCTGCGTGAAAAGTTCCCTTTTATATCTTTCCCCCTCACTGTAAACCTCTAGGTCTGGACTCCCCAATCCCAGAGAAAAGGACTTTGTCTATTTATCCGAACCATGCCCCTCATGATTTTATAAACCTCCATAAGGTCACCCTTCAGCCTCCGACGATACATGAAAAACAGCCCCAGCCTATTCAGTCTCTTCCTATGGCTCAAATCCTTCAAACCTGGCAACATCCTTGTAAATCTTCCCTGAACCCATTCCAGCTATCAATCTAGTAACCCCCATCTGAACTACCTCCATCATTTACAAGTGTTTATGACCTTTCTTTAATATGAAAATCAAAATCAAACACACTTTTTGAGATATGATCTCACCAATGCTCTATGAAGCATTAGATCATTAATTTTATGTTCAATTTCTCTTGTAATAAAGGATAGCATGTCATTAGCTTTCTTCTTTAAGACAGAGATTAGGAGATTTTTTTTCTCCCAGAGGGTTGTGACATATTGGAACTCTCTGCCTCAGAAGATTGTGCTGATAGAGCAGCTGAATATTTTTATGGCAGTGGTAAATAGATCCTTTCTGAGAAAGACAATAAAAGTATATGGCGTGGGGGTGGATAGGTATGTGGACCTATAGTTAACAATGGAGCAGACTCAAGGGTAAAAAATGAGGTCTGCAGATGTTGGAGATAACAGCTGAAAATGTGTTGCTGGTTAAAGCACAGCAGGTTAGGCAGCATCCAAGGAATAGGAAAATCGATGTTTCGGGCATAAGCCCTTCATCAGGAATGAGGAGAGTGTGCCAAGCAGGCTAAGATAAAAGGTAGGGAGGAGGGACTTGGGGGAGGGGCGATGGAGATGTGATAGGTGGAAGGAGGTCAAAGTGAGGGTGATAGGCCAGAGTGGGGTGGGGGCGGAGAGGTCAGGAAGAAGATTGCAGGTTAGGAGGGTGGTGCTGAGTTGAGGGAACCGACTGAGACAAGGTGGGGGGAGGGGAAATGAGGAAACTGGAGAAATCTGAGTTCATTCCTTGTGGTTGGAGGGTTCCCAGGCAGAAGATGAGGCGCTCCTCCTCCAGCCGTCGTGTTGTTATGTTCTGCCGGTGAAGGAGTCCAAGGACCTGCATGTCCTTGGTGGAGTGGGAGGGAGAGTTAAAGTGTTGAGCCACGGGGTGGTTGGGTTGGTTGGTCCGGGCGTCCAGTCCCTGTACACCTCCATCCCCCATCACAAAGGACTCAAAGCCCTCCGCTTCTTCCTTTCCCGCCGCACCAACCAGTACCCTTCCACTGACACCCTCCTTCAACTGACTGAACTGGTCCTCACCCTGAATAACTTCTCTTTTCAATCCTCCCACTTCCTCCAAACTAAAGGACTTGCCATGGGCACCCGCATGGGCCCCAGCTATGCCTGTCTCTTCGTAGGATATGTGGAACAGTCCATCTTCCGCAACTACACTGGCACCAACCCCCACCTTTTCCTCCGCTACATCGATGACTGTATCGGCGCTGCCTCGTGCTCCCATGAGGAGGTTGAACAGTTCATCAACTTTACTAACACCTTCCATCCCAACCTTAAATTCACCTGGACTGTCTCAGACTCCTCCCTCCTCTTCCTAGACCTTTCCATTTCTATCTCGGGCGACCGACTCAACACAGACATCTACTATAAACCGACTGACTCCCACAGCTACCTGGACTACACCTCCTCCCACCCTGCCCCCTGTAAAAACTCCATCCCATATTCCCAATTCCTTCATCTCCGCCGCATCTGCTCCCAGGAGGACCAGTTCCAAGACCTTACAGCCCAGATGACCTCCTTCTTCAAGGACCGCAGATTCCCCCCAGACGTGATCAACGGTGCCCTCCACCGCATCTCCTCCACTTCCCGCTCCTCCGCCCTTGAGCCCCGCTCCTCCAACCGCCACCAAGACAGAACCCCACTGGTTCTCACCTACCACCCCACCAACCTCCGTATACAACGTATCATCTGCCATCATTTCCGCCACCTCCAAACGGACCCCACCACCAGGGATATATTTCCCTCCCCTCCCCTATCAGCGTTCCGCAAAGACCACTCCCTTCGTGACTCCCTCGTCAGGTCCACACCCCCCACCAACCCAACCTCCACACCCGGCACCTTCCCCTGCAACCGCAGGAAATGTAAAACTTGCACCCACACCTCCTCCCTCACTTCCCTCCAAGGCCCCAAGGGATCCTTCCATATCCGCCACAAGTTCACCTGTACCTCCACACACATCATCTATTGCATCCGCTGCACCCGATGTGGCCTCCTCTACATTGGGGAGACGGGCCGCTTACTTGCGGAATGCATCAGAGAACACCTCTGGGACGCCCGGACCAACCAACCCAACCACCCAGTGGCTCAACACTTTAACTCTCCCTCCCACTCCACCTTGGACTCCTTCACCGGCAGAACATAACAACACGACGGCTGGAGGAGGAGCGCCTCATCTTCCGCCTGGGAACCCTCCAAGCACAAGGAATGAACTCAGATTTCTCCAGTTTCCTCATTTCCCCTCCCCCCACCTTGTCTCAGTCGGTTCCCTCAACTCAGCACCGCCCTCCTAACCTGCAATCTTCTTCCTGACCTCTCCGCCCCCATCCCACTCCGGCCTATCACCCTCACCTTGACCTCCTTCCACCTATCATATCTCCATCGCCCCTCCCCCAAGTCCCTCCTCCCTACCTTTTATCTTAGCCTGCTTGGCACACTCTCCTCATTCTTGATGAAGGGCTTATGCCCGAAACATCGAATTTCCTATTCCTTGGATGCTGCCTAACCTGCTGTGCTTTAACCAGCAACACATTTTCAGCAGACTCAAGGGGCCAAGTGGCTGAGAAATGCTCCTAATTGACATGTTTGCATTCAGCCCCCAGGAGCCTATCAGACTATTCAATTAGACCATGGATAATCAGAATTGTAACTGCATTTGTCTTCCTGATTCCCTAACAATCAATACCTTTGCCTGACAAAAATCTGTTAGTCTCAGTTCTGAAATTTTGAATTGACTCTTATGCTCAAAAGCTGTTTGGGAATGGAATTCCAGATTTCATATCCTTTTTGTGTGATGAAGTGCTTCCTGACATTAACCCTGGGTGACCCAGCTTTAAATTTCGAACTACAATTTAATGAAAATAGTTTCTAACAGAGGGCAAGACAAAATTCTGACATGAGATCAGTGACAATAGTTCAAAAGTACAGCATTGATTGTAAAGCGCTTTGCAATGTCCTGAGGCCATTATATACAGGGGGTAGATCTGAGGTAGTGAAATTTATTTTTATGGTTAGTGGTTGAAGAAAAATCATGTCAACAGTTAAGCTGAGATTGGCTGAAGGAAATAGGATTGAAGGGACATGAAACAGAATGTTTAATGTGATTAGGACTGTGTACATGCATATAGCTTAAATTCTGACATGCATGGGTTAGCTTCATTCGCTGATTCTTTGCCGTAATTTTCATATATCATTCATCAACAATTAGGCTGCACAGTGTTCACAGAGGGAAACCATCCCTTAACTCTCTCCTGATCTAATTTTATAGTAAATTCTATGTTAGTGCGCCGTCATAGTTCATGATAATGCAGTGATACTGCCAAGGGGACTCCCATCTCTCTGCATTATATCCATATTTCTTACGTTTAATCTTTGTAGCTTTGAATTTAATTACAAGGATTTCTCAAAAGAAGAAGCTCAAGGTTCTTGGTTACTTCTTGGTAACCATGGTAAATTCCTTTCTATTTGAATGGACAACTGCCTCACAACAAAGATGATATCAGGGGTTTAAATGGAATCAATGATGTCATGGCCCATGTTTAATGATAGGCCTTAGGTTTGATAAAAGATTTGTATAGCTTGAACATCACTATTACCAGGTGTTATTAGTCAGCCTGAAGATTTCTCTGTAGTTCCAAACCCAGCCAGAGAGAGATATGCTCCAAAGAGACCATAACTATTCATTTGCTCCTATACCTTTCTTCAGAAATTGCAAATGGCTCTAATGACCAACCCTAATTTTATGCAAGCATTAATAAAATAAGTTTTGTGTTCTGCATGCCACGAAATGGATTGTAAGGTGTATTTCTTGGTGGTACCTTCACACTCTATGTCCATAACAATGAAAAGGTAAAATTGCCATAGTCTTATCGGAATATAAGACTGCTCTCTCATTAGATTAAATTAGATTAGATTACTTGTAGTGTCGAAACAGGCCCTTCGGCCCAAGCGCAATCCACCCATACCCCTACATTTACCCCTTCACCTAATACTACGGGCAATTTAGCATGGCCAATTCACCTGACCTGCACATCTTTGGACTGTGGGAGGAAACTGGAGCACCCGAAGGAAACCCACACAGACACGGGGAGAATGTGCAAACTCCACACAGTCAGTCACCTGAGGCAGGAATTGAACTCGGGTCTCTGGTACAGTGAGGCAGCAGTGCTAACCACTGTGCCACCATGCTGCCCACACGGTGGGCATATTAGAAATGGACGACTGGTGGTGGGTAGTTTATTCTGTGGATCACCATACTTCAAATAAGGGAAGAGATTGAGAAAGTGAGTCCTTCAATTGTATGTACAACTGAGAACTGAGTATATTCAACTCCTGCGAATCCACTGGAAGAAGAACGCATGAACACCAGAGCCCTTGACCAGGCCCATCATCCCCAGCACTGACCATCTTTGGTCGGCTACAATGGGCTGGGCACATTGTCTGCTTGACCGACAAGAGACTCCCCAAGCAGGTGCTCCACTCCCAGCGTCAAAATGACAGGCAGACAGAGGAGGCGCTTCAAGACCTCCCCTGGCAATGAGTGACATTTCCACCCAACCTGGGAATCACTGGCCCAAGAGCATCCAAGGAGCAGCATCCACAAAGGTCTCAAGCACCTCAAGACTTGCCATTGGGAAGAAATGGAAGCCAGATGAAAACAACGTAAGGAGCACACAACCACACTAACACCACACCATTCTTTCCACGGCCACCACCTGCTGCAAATGGAACAGAGCTTGCGGTAGCTGCGTCGGTTTTTACAGCCACCAACAGACTCACCCTGAGAGTGGAAGAGTCATCCCTGTCTGTGAGGGACCATTGATGAAGTGAAATGACTCAACTGATGAGATGGCTGGTTTGTGGTGCAGAGTGATGCCAACAATGTAGGTTCAATTCACCTGACATTTGGGGCAGATTGCCTTCAAGACAAGGCTGCTCTTATCATTATGATAATCAAGCAGCCTGTCTGGTACAACAGATATGTGAGTGTTTGCTGAATGTAAATATCTACATACTCGTCATGCACATCAAAGTCATTGCATTCATGATGTTCATTGCAAGTGAAGGTAAAGCACTACACAAATCCATGTCACAAAATCATTAACTTTGCTATGAAAGAACTTCTCCACTTGAAGTGTATGCAATAATCTGTCAAGGCATTTAAAGTACAACCTGATATAATATGAGTTGCCAGAGGGTTGAGCTTAGATCAGTAAAACGGCCTTTACTCACCCTTGACTTTTTTATGCAGTGAAATGTCATTAGGTAGAGCTGAGAACAAATTTATAGGAAACCAATCTCTTGAAGGTTATTTCAACAGTTGATAGTGCAACAAGAATGATGTAAATTGGTTCAGGGTAAAAAAAAAATTCTATTAATGAAAAGCCTTAATGTAATCTTTAACATAAAAAATAAGTTGCATCTTTAAATTTAATTATTTCTTCAAAATATTCCAAGATGCTTCACAGAGGGTAAAAAAGTTAAGTGTCAAGCCAGAGAAGAACCAAAACTTGTCAAACATTTGGGGGATGTGGGAGTTCTTACAGGAACAGACTGAGCTGGGGAAATTTTAGAGGTTCTCAGTGGCCAGAGACGAGATCATACATGAGCAGAATTAGGTCACTCAACCCATCGAGCCTGCTCTGCCATTCGATCCTGGCTGATACATTTCACAACCTCATTTGCATGTTTTTTCCCTGTAACATTTGATCCCTTACCAATCAGGAGCTATATCTATGTCTTAAATGTCTCAATGACTTGGTCTCCACAGCCTTCTGTGGCAATGAGTTCCATAGTTTCACCAACATCTGGCTGAAGAAATCCTCCTCATCTCAGTTCTACAAGTCATTTCTTCTTCTCCAATTAGAAACATTGTCTCCACATCCACTCTCTCCATGCCTTTCAGTATTTTGTAAGTTTCAATGAGAATCACACCTCATCCTTCTAAACTTCAGTCCCAGACTAAAGTCCCAGAGGCCTCAACCACTCCTCATATAACAGGTTCTTTATCCCAGAATCATTCTTGTAAAGCTCTTCTGGAGCCCCTCCAATGCCAGCACATCCTTCCTTGGATATGGGACCCAAAAATACTCATCATATTTCAAACGTTGACTAACAGAGCCTTATACAGCCTCAGCAAAACATACTTGTTCTTGTATTTTGCCCTCTTGAAGTGAATGATAACATTGCATTTGCCTTGCTGCCAACTAAACCTTATTTATAGTTTCATCATGTAGAGGAGGTAGTGTTGGACTGGGGTGGACAAAGTTGAAAGTCACAGAGCATCAGGTTATAGTGCAACAGGTTTATTTGGAAGCACGAGCTGTTGCAGTGCTGCTCCTTCATCAGATGGTTGTACTAATTCATAGTAATAGAAATTGAAGCAAGAGTAGGTCATTTGGCCCATCGAGCCTGCTCCACCATTCATTAAGATCATTGCTGATCTATCCATCCTCTCAGCTCCTCCAACCTGCATTATCCCCATAACCCTTAATTCTCCTACCATGCAAAAACCATCCAGCTGTGACTTCAATGTATTTAATGAAACTGCCTCGACTGCTTCTTTGGGCAGAGAATTCAATAGATTTACCACTCTCTGGGAAAAGCAGTTCCTTCTCATCTCTGTCCTACATCTACCCTCCTAATCTTGAGGCCATGGCCCCAAGTCCTCAACCCACCCATCAGCAGAAACAACTTGCCTAACTCTAACTTATTTATCCCTTTCATAATTTTATATGTATCTATGCCATCTCCTCTGTGTGTGAACTAGGACTCCTAAATCCCTTTGTGCTCCAGATTTCTGAAGTCCTTCTCCATTCAGAAAATACTTTGCATCTCTATCCATTCTACCAAAGTGTATAAACTCACATTTTCCCACATTGTATTCTATCTGCCACTTCTTTGCCCACTTTAAATGTCTAATCCTTCTGCCAAGTCACCCCTCCTCAACTCTACCTGTTCCTCCATCCAAATTGGTGTCATTTTTGTGTCCATAAGGACTCTCGCTGACTTTTACTGATGCACCGTAGAAAGCATGCTATCTGGGTGCATAACAGCTTGCCACAGCAACTGCCTTGCCCAAGACCGTAAGAAACTACAGAAGGTTGTGTGCACAATCCAGATGACCATGGAAGCCAATCTTCCATTCATGGACTCCATTTACACTTCCTGTTGCTGCGGAAAGGCTTCCATCGCACCCCAGTAATGTTCTCCTCCAACCTCTTCTGTCAGGCAGAAGATACAGAAGCTTGAAAACATGCACCAACAGATTCAAGAACAGTTTCTTCCCTGCCATTATTAGACTGATGAATGGACCCTCTAACTTCAAATAATGTTGATCGTGTTAATATTGATCTTGGCTCAGGCACCTCCAGTGCAGTGTGACCTGTCTGCCTCAAGCTTTCAAAGCACCCCTATGATCTGTATGTCCTTGGTATAATCTGCCAGCATTGCTCGCAAACTAAGCTTTTCACTGTACTTAGGTACAAGTGACTATAATAAATCAAATCAAAGAAAACCAGGCCCTCCAAAGGAAGATGATGCACAAATGGCATCAAGTAATGTGGGCAGAACATTGTCAGGCTGGTGAACATGAAAGATATAGGACAGTTTAAGGTCCCAAAGCTTTACAAATGGGATACATTTGAACAGTGGGACCTGAAGTTCTGGTTTTAAGACCCATCTGCCCAGAGGTGTGTCATAAAATAAGCAACCAAGTTATTTTTTATGCACTTGTGAGACTTGGATATCACTGATTGGCCTGTATTTATTGCCTGATCCTAGTTTCCTTTGAGAAGGTGGTGGTGAGCTGCCTTCTTGAACTGCTGTGGTCCACGTGTATTTTGGTTGACCCACAATGCCCTGAGGGAGGAAATTCCAGGACTTTGACCCAGTGACAATGACATATTTCCAAGTCAGGGTAGTGGATGAATCAATACGAATTTGCAGCTGGTCACACTCCCATGCATCTGCCGCCCTTGTCCTGGTGCTGTTTAAAGCATCTTTGATGAATGTTTACAGTGAATGAAGTGGATGGAGGTAGTGGATGCTTGTGGCACCTCAAGTGAATCCTGAACTAGGACTCCTAAATCCCTTTGTGCTCCAGATTTCTGAAGTCCTTCCCCATTCAGAAAATACTCTGCATCTCTATCCATCCTACCAAAGTGCATAAACTCACATTTTCCCACATTGTATTCCATCTGCCACTTCTTTGCCTACTTTAAATGTCTAATCCTTCTGCCAAGTCACCCCTCCTCAACTCTACCTGTTCCTCCATCCAACTTTGTGTCATTTTTGTGTCCATAAGGACTCTCGCTGACTTTTACTGATGCACCATAGAAAGCATCAGTGGTACCAACCAAAGTAGTGTTCTGGGGGGTGTCAAACTTTTGAGTGTTATTGGAGCTGCACCCATCCAGGCATTTGCGAAGTGTTTCATCACACTCCTGATGTGTGCCTTGTACATGGTGGACAGGCTTTTAGGGATCAGGAGGTGCGTTTCTCGCTGCAGTATTTCAAGCCTCTGACCTGCTGTTGTAGCCACGTGTATTTGTGATGAGCCCAATTGGGTTTCTGATCAATGCAAACCCCCAGTATTTTGACAATGAAGGATTCAATGAAGGTAACACCATCGAACGTCAAGGAGTAGTGGTTAGATTGTCTCTGATGGAAGATGGCCATAGTTTGACATTTGTGTGGTGCAAATGCTGCTTACAACCTCAGCCCAAGCCTGGATCCAGCTGCATATGAACATGGACTGCATCAATATGTGAAGAGTTGCAAGGTGGCTTCACCTGACAAAGGGGCAGCGCTCCGAAAGCTGTTGGACTGTAACCTGGTGTTGTGTGACTTTGAGCTTAAATTATGTCTTTAAATCCTAGAGTGAGCTTTCAGAGATACTGACTGAAGTAAGGCGACATTCTGAGGAGTTACAAGGGTGAATTCAGAATCTGTAGGTGGGATTGTATGGTCTCAACGATGTGTGTTATGGTGAGGCTGGTGGAAGAATTAGGTCCATTTTGATGTCAAAATCATCTTGCTCTATCTTCCGTACTTTTCAAAAGCAATGTGGCAAGATTCTTGCAATGTAATGATGAGATATCAATTGACAATCATTGTAAAACAATTTGCTAACACCACAACTCTCCTGATTAATCTTACTAACAAGTTGAACAAGCTAGACATTGGGAAAACTTAACTAGTAAGCCCAGTGGATTTTGCTTGCTGCTTCCTCTGAAATACCGCCATCGAACATAGGACATGGTCCAGCAGAGGAATTGGCCTTTCTGCCCACCATGTGTGTGCCAACCATGATGTCATTTTAAACCAATCCCATCTGCCTGGAAATGGTCTGTATCCCTTTACTGTGTACCAGTTCACATTACAGTTTAAATGCCCCTCAAAGTTTGGTCACTGATTAACATCATCTCAGGGGCACGTGCCTCAGGTACCAGCTGAGTGCACATTTCCTCTGTAGACATTTGCAGCTGACAACTTATCAAGAGTCATGATCACTCTGCACCTCTACTTTGCAGTGGCAGTGCAATCTGAAAGCTCAGCACTGCAGGTTCACTGATTGGGTACAGTGTGGACACTGTTCATTCAGGAACAGACACAGCTTGCAGGGTGGACTAGGCTGCATTTCAGAGTTTGCTTGTTCACTTAATGCTTGCTAACTTAACCCCTAACTGCTAGCTGACAGCATCCCTGCTTTGCCTTGTCAAACCAGTTAGCGCAGACACACAAACAGGCAGCTTGCCTTACTGCTCAGCAGTCCTCAGTCTAGAGGTGCACATCTTAATGTAAAACACTGTGCATCAAACACACACCTGTACCAAGTGCAACATATGCAGCAGACATACAGGATATGTGGCTCCCAGGCCTCAATGACGTCAGTGAAGTTTCCATCAATTAGACTAGGGACAGCCACTCCTACAGTGCAGGGAGTGGGTCATAGTCTAATTGATGCCTCCATAGTGGCAAGACCAGACGGTAAGGCTCATGGAATCGGGGAGATGTGCATGGGTCGGTGGTCTGGATGCACCTGATCTTACGTTATCCAGTCAGTAGGTGACATGGTTGTTAGTCCTGCTGCATGTGAAGGAAACACAACAAGATACTTACTGAGGAGGCATTGCAGATGATATGCATTGTAAATGGCATAGGAGTTTGAGGAAGAAGAACAAGTGAGGGAATGAGCTGCAGGCATTCTGAAGCTGCCCTGTTCTCTGATGGACAGAATGGTCATGAGTCTTGATGGGAGGATTGTGCATTGGCCCTGATAGATTGATTGCAAAGTGCACAGGGGAAAATATGGTTCTTTTCCTGGCAGAGCTGAGCAGATCCTTTCTGGATTTCTGGCTGTCCCTTTGTACTCTGGAGATGGCACTGTTCTAGGCAGTGATCTGAGAACAGATTGGCAGAATCCGGCACAGCATCCTCTTGTGGCATTCCAGGAAGAAGTCTCCTCTTCAGTGCTCCATCCTGTCCACGAGAACATTCAGGCCCCTGCTAGAAAAAGGCGGTGCCATCTTCCCCATCTCAACTATGTCCTTCAAAGAACAGGGCAGCTTCAGAATGCCAGTGCTCAGCCAGGTGCACAGTGGCACTTTGAAGATGAGGTCAGTGAATCCAGTCTTTGGTTGGATATCTGGTGAGTGGCAATTGGTTCTGGGGATGGTGTGTGCTAAGATGGGATAAAAACCAGACATTAGGCACACCATGAGCATGGTAGGAAATTGATGACGTGAGTTTGATAAGACAGGACAATAAAAATTGCTAGGCTTCATGGTGAAAATCCCTCCAAAACACTCACCACAATTCAGAATTCAGTCTCATGGCTCTGAGAAGAGATTCAAAGAACAGAACTAATTTTCATTCATGAGAACTGCAATGGGACATGATCCAGACTCTTTACATTTTGAAGGTATTATTCAAGTAAAGATTATGATTTCACGTGTTTAAATGAAGATACTATGGAAAGCAAAGATCAGAAATACCCCTTAGACTCAATACAGAATAACCGACTACCTCTTCAATAATATATGAACATGTAGGTTAAATGCCTGATTTTAAAGGATTGCTCCAAATAAACAGTAATTAAAGTCTAAAGTTAAAAATCAAGCTTTCTCACAGATTTAAGAGAAAAACAATCCCACACTTCTGAAATTTCCATAAAGTAGTAGATAAATAGAATAGACTTCAAATACAATGTATGCCACAAATGTATTGTTAGAACCCTCAATGATTTTTATAAGCTTTATTTTTATTATTTTATCAATTTTGGTTTGGAACTGGGATCTGAGAACTGGGAGCTGAAGATTGCCTTTGAACATTGGGAACCAGCTCGTGGTAACAGACCAAACAATCATTTGCTTCTTTGTGAGGCCAGGCCTGGATGTTAATTGCAGGCTGAGTCTCAATTAAAATGATTCTTGCAGGTACAGTGACCCTGGGAAAAAACATTGTGTTTAAACAGATAGCTGAAGTTGTCTATTATTGAGGTCAGTACCTGGGAACTGGTTCTGGAAAATCGCGATGGTAGATGTTGAATGGTAATTGAGGCCTCGAGAAACTACGATCTGACTGTTAGGTTAGGACCAGACTTGGAATTGTTTACTTCGACTAACTTTTCTGGGGAGAAGAGTTTTGGCTACTGGTAGCACAGTGTTAAGGTCTTGAAAGCTCCTTACCGAACCTTCCTTACCAGCTTTTGGAAGCCCAGAGCATAGAAAGCTTAGTTAGAAGTATTAATATCTTTACCTAAATGAACTGGAAAGGTACTCTGATCAATGTCTCCAGATGTGCAGGAACAGTCCACATCTATGCATGTGAAATAACACATTGTGAAAACTATTTAAGTAATCTAGCCAGCTTTGTTGTTTTCTTTTATTTATCCCTTAACTATGGTAGTTTCTCTGTGTTCTTTTGTGTGATTGAGGCTGAAAACAAATGTATTTAAAGTATAGAAATTAATTAGTTTACCTTGTTTTTTTCTCTGCTAAGCTTATTGTAAATCGAATAAATTAATTATTTGCTAAGCCTAAGATTGGATATTCAAAAGTCTGCTTTGGAACCATTGCAGTAACTACTGACAATCTTCAATAGTTTTAATTCTACAGCATCGCATGTACAAAGGTAGAAAGGTTGATTTAGTTCAGTCGTCTGACTCCATTATGTAATATAATTGGGGCTCATCTGGAAT
Organism: Hemiscyllium ocellatum; assembly: GCF_020745735.1. Taxonomy (NCBI): domain Eukaryota; kingdom Metazoa; phylum Chordata; class Chondrichthyes; order Orectolobiformes; family Hemiscylliidae; genus Hemiscyllium; species Hemiscyllium ocellatum. The sequence goes on from NC_083401.1 coordinate 26,293,416, forward strand.
CTTAAAATTCTGAGAATGTATGTCTGGAATTAGATTTTGGAACTTAGAATGTGTAATCAGACACCAGGTTTTTATTCAGGCCTAAGATGGCACTGGAAACTGTTGAAGAGTTTTTGAACATATCAGAAGTTTCCCTGGTGTGGTTCCAGGGTACAACTAAATGTAAACTAGCAGATTTAGCCACCAGACTGGAACAAACATTTGCCAGAGCAAACTAAGAAAGCAAACATTACAAATTTAATAATGAAGTAGTTAGGTTTAATGGAAAGTGAGAGGCCAGTTGGTACAGGCAGTACATCAGATGCATCAGTGAACACTGAATTGCAGTTCAGGCAAATGGAAAGGGGAAATTTCAAGGTGAAACTTCAAAGGGTGAAAAAAAAGGGAAAAAGGGGGAATTCCAAAAAGAGTTTGAACTTTAGAAACAGGAAATGGAGTAACTATTCAAGGTTGTATTTCTACTGCATGCAGAGGTAGGAAGGCTGATTTGGTTCAGCTGTCTGGTGTTGAAACAATATTTCTTCCAAACAGAACCTTGACACTTTAACTGCCTAATGCTTTAATGACTTTAGCACCTAGCTCAACTTCATCAATGGTGTGCCTTCCGTCATGTGGTGAAAAATGGGAATGTTTGCAGATAGTTGCGCAACATTCAGATGTGAAAATTGTAATGCAAAGAAACACACAAAAAAATGCAGGAGTAAGCCATTCAGTCCCTGGATCTGCTCTGACATTCAGTATGATCATGGCTGATCATTCAATTCAGCACGCTCCACCCCCACCCCCTTCTTCAGAGAGTTAAAAAATGGATGATCATAAATCAAGACCGGGATGATTGTATCAATCTAATAGTTCTGCCCTTGTTGGAAACATGAAATCATCATTTTTGATGTGCAGTTCGTGCACTTTACCATGACCACAAGATGTGGGAGCAGAAGGAAGCCATTCAGCCCATCAAGTATGTTCCACCATTCACTGATATCATGGCTGATCTGATAATCCTTAACACCAATCTCCAGTTTTTTCCCCTCAACCCTTGATTCCCTTACTAATTGCAAAACAGTCTATCTCAGCCATGAAATACTTCAGGATCCAACCTCAAGAGCCCTCTGCAGTAAAGAATTCCAAAGATTTACCATCCTCTGATAGAAGAAATTCCTCTCATCCTTGTCATAAATATGTGATGCCTTATTCTGATATAATGCCCTCTGGTCTAACGTTTGTAATGTATCCTGTTGCAACACTTTGGAGAAATTAGATACACTGGTAACTTTTATATAATATTTCTGTAAATCTGCAGCGCACTAGCATAATAGTAATTGGTGTTTGTAGTAATTGGTTTCACAGCATAAAGCCTGACACTCATCGATGAGTAGCTATACCATTCATTTATTCTAATGCTTTCTGTACTTCTTTTCAGACTGTGGACAATGCTGGTTGGGCATTGTTTTCTGCCCATCCAGTCTGCCTGAGAAGATGGTGGTGAGCACTTATCTTGAGTAATGACTGCCTTTACAACTATGTTGCTTGTCAGGCTATTTCAGTAAGTGTTAAGTATCAACTAAGTAGATTTTGAAAAAAAAAGACAAGAAAGGTCCAGACGTGAAGTTCCAAGTGAGTGGTTTGGAAAAGAATTTGCAGGTGGTAGTGTTTCCATTTGTCTGTTGCCTTTGTCCTTGCTGGTGATAAACCTCACGGTAGTGAATTTATGTAGTAATCTTGTAGATGGTACACGCTACTTCTATTGAACATCTGTGGTAAAGGGAGTGACTATTGAAGGTGGGTGATGAGATGCCAGTGGTCTGCTTTTTTCTGGATGGTGCCAAGCTTCTTGGGTGTTGTTGGAGCTGCACACATTCAGGCAAGTGGGCTATATTCCATCATAGCTGATAGCAATTTAAGTGCTTCTTGTGCACTTACTTTGCAGCCATAACTTTGTATTCTTCACTCTGTTCAATCATCCTATAATCTCTATATGTTATGAGTTGCCTGTACTGCATGCAAAACAAAACTTTTCACTGTACTGGGGTATATGTGACAATAATAAATCAAATCAAACCAAATCAAAACTGCATGGTCCAAGAGATTAAGGATGAAAAGTACGTGACAAACAAATGTCCAGCGTAAGGTTTGTCAGATAGTAGGGAAGTTACACATACTTCACAATTAAGAATTCTCACTCTGAGTTTGAATGTGTGCCCGGACCTCAATCTTCTTCATCAGGTATCAAGCTGGTTAAAAAACAAGAAACAACTGCTCCTGTCCCAGAACAATTTGATTATTTAACATCCAGTTGTGAAATAAAAGGTATATCTTGTTAACTGTAACAGTTTGTTCTTGTTAGATTATTAAGTGGTTTTCCTCTATGATATACTAATGACATAGGTAGAAAGAGTGATAGGGATGTAAGGCAGGATTTCAGGGAGCTAGGGTGGAAGCTGAGAGCGAGAACAAACAGAGTTGGTATCTCTGGTTTGTTACCCGTGCCACCTGATAGCAAGACAAGGAATAGGGAGAGATACCAGCTGAACACGTGGCTGCAAGGATGGGTGCAGGAGGGAGGGTTTCAGGTTTTTGGATAATCCTAGGGAAGGTGGGACTTGTACAAACAGGACGGTCTTCACTTGAACCAGAGGGGTACGAATATCCTGGGTGGTAAATTTGCTGGTGCTATTCCGTTGGGTTTAAACTAGCTCAGCAGGGGGATGGGAACCAGAGGTGTAGTTACAGTGCACAGGAGGATGAGAGTAGGAAGGACAGGGACAGGATTTCAGGGTCACATGAATGTGCTGGCAGACAGCGAAGTGGTTTGAAGTGTGTCTACATCAACGCCAGAAGTATCCAAAATAAGGTAGGTGAGCTTGCTGCATGGATAGGTACCTTGGACTTCGATGTTGTGGCCATTTCGGAGACATGGATAGAGCAGGGTGAGGAATGGATGTTGCAGGTTCCAGGGTTTAGATCTTTTATTAAAAACAGGCAAGGCGGTAAAAGAGGAGGAGGCGTGGCCTTGTATAATGGTGGCTGACAGAACTTTTGATGAGGACTCGTCTACTGAGGTACTGTGGGCTGAGGTTAGAAACGGGAGGAGAGGTCACACTACTTGGAGTTTTTTATAGGCCTCCGCAGAGTTCCAGGGAGATGGAAGAGAGAATTAGCAACATTATCCGAGGTAGGAGTGAAAGGAACAGGGTGGTCATTATGAGGGACTTTAACTTCCCCAACATTGACTGGAAATGTTATAACTCTAGTACGTCGGATGGATCAGTTTTTGTCCAATGTGTACGGGAGAGTTTCCTGACACAGTAAGTTAAAGGGCTGACAAGAGGGGAGGCCACACTGGATCTGGTGCTTGGTAATGAACCAGGCCAGGTGTTTGATTTAGTTGTAGGTGAGCACTTTGGAGAGAGTGACCATAATTCAGTTATGTTTAGTTTAGCAGTGGAAAAGGATCGGTACATGCCACAGGTCAAGAGTTATCGATGGGGCAAGGGCAATTATAATGCGATTAGGCAAGAATTAGGATGCATAGAATGGGGTAGCAAAATGCAGGGGATGCAGACAATCGAAATGTGGAGCTGGTTTAAGGAACAGATATTAAGTGTCCTTGATAGGTATGTCCCTATGCATGCTGACCTGGCAACAAATATAACAAATATATCCTTGTGAACAAAGCCTTCCTGCTTCCTCTGAGATCACACTACTTCTCTGGTTCTGGATTCTGCTCAATCCTCAATTGCTTTCACTTCACCCCTTGCCCATTGGTGCCTATGCTAATAGGTCCCAAGCTTCAGCGTTCCTTCCCTAAACATCTCCATGTCACTATCTCTTTTTATATGCTCATTAAAACTTGTTAAAATCCCAATGGCATAAGCTGTTGGTTACATATCCTCAATTTTTCTGTTCCATCATATTGGCATGGATAGACGATTGGCTAGTTAACAGGAAAGCAGTGAGTAGGAATAAATTGAACTTTTTCAGGCTGGTAGGGCGTCACTTGTGGTATGCCACAGCAGTTGATGCTGGGCTCCCAACTTTTTACAATTTATATAAACAATTTGGATGAGTGGATCAAAGGCTAAATTTTGCTGATGACATAAAGATGGTTGGGAAAGTGAGTTGTGAAGAGGGCACAAGAGCCTAGAAAGGGCCCTAGATAGGTTAAATGATTGGGCAAAGATCTGGCAATGTGGGAAAGTGTGAAATTGTCCATTTTGATATAAATATTTTTTTAAAAAATGTATACTACCTAAATTGTGAAAGTTTGCGAAGGTCTGAGATGCAGAGAGATCTAGGTGTCTTTGTGCATGAATCACAGAAGGCTAGAATCCAGGTACAGCAAGTAATGGGGAAAGCTAACAGAATGCAATTGTTTGTTTTGAAGGGAATTGAATGAGAGGGTGGGGAAGTTATGCTTCAGTTATAGAGGGCACTGATGAGAACCACATCTGGAGTACTATGTACAGGACTGGTCAACGTACTTATGAAAGGATGTTAATGCATTGGAAGAAGCTCCAGAGAAACCTGAGAAATTTTACTGGCCATAAAACTAGAATGAGCAGATTGCTTTTGGAGGAAAAGTTCAAAAGACTGGGCCGGTATCCTTGGTGTTTAGAAGAGTTATATGGACTTAATGAAACAGTTCTCTCAGGTCTGAGAGAACTTGACTAGATGAATGTGGAAAGGATGCTTTCTCTTATGGAAGAATCCAGAACTAGGGGTCATAGTTTAAAAATAAAGATCACCCATTTGAGTCAGAGAAAAGGGAACTTTTTTTCTAGATCTCATGGAATACAGGGAGAACTAGCCATTTGGATACAGAAATGGCTCAAAGGTACAAGGTAGAGGGTCCTGGTGGAGGTTTGCTTTTCAGATGGAGGCCTGTGACCAGTGGAGTGCCACAAGGATCAGTGCTGGGTCCACTACTTTTCATCATTTATATAAATTATTTGGATGTGAACATAGGAGGTATAGTTAGTAAGCTTGCAGATATCACCAAAATTGGAGGTCTCGTGGACAGTGGAAGAAGCTTACCTCACATTACAATGGGATCTTGATCAGATGGGCCAATGGGCTGAGAAGTGGCAAATGGAGTTTAATTCAGATTAATGTGAGGTGCTGCATTTTGGGAAAGCAAATCTTAGCAGGACTTATACACTTAATGGTATGGTCCTAGGGAGTGTTGCTGAACAAAGAGACCTTGGAATGCAGGTTCATAGATCCTTGAAAGTGGAGTCACAGGTCGATAGGATAGTGAAGAAGGCATTTGGTATGCTTACCTTTATTGGTCAGAGAATTGAGTGCAGGAGTTGGGAGGTCATGTTGCAGCTGTACAGACATTGCTTAGGCCACTGTTGGAATTTTGTATGCAATTCTGGTCTACTTCCTATTGGAAGGATGTTCTGAAACTTCAAAGGGTTCAGAAACAATTTACACGGATGTTGCCAGGGTTGGAGGATTTAAACTATAAGGAGAAGCTGAATAGGCTGGGCTGTTTTCTCTGGAGTGTCAGAGGCTGAGGGGTGACCTTATAGAGGTTAACAAAATTATGAGGGGCATGGATAGGATAAATAGACAAAGTCTCTTCCCTGGGGTGGGGGGAGTCCAGAACTAGAGGGCAGAGGTTTAGGATGAGAGGGGAAACATATAAAAGAGACCTAAGGGGCAATTTTTTCACACAGAATGTGGTACATGTATGGAATGAGCTGCAGAGGATGTGGTGGAGGCTGGTACAATTGCAACATTTAAAAGGCGCCTGGATGGGTATATGAGTAGGAAGGGTTTGAAGGGGTATGGGCCGGGTGCTGGAAGATGGGACTAGATTGGGTTGGGATATTTGGTTGGCATGGACTGGTTGGACTGAAGGGTCTGTACATCTCTGTAACTCTGTAACTATGACTCTCCCAGTGTTATGAGTCTTTGGAATTCCCTTCTTCAAAACGTGGTGGATGCAGAATCTTTAAATAGATTTAAGGCAGAGGTAAATAGATACTTGATTACCAAGTGGATTAGAAATTATCGGGGGTATGCAGGAGTCTTCTTTTAATGAGTATAGATTTGAGGTTAAAATCAGATCAGCCATGCTCTTATTGAGTGGTGAAGCATTCAAAATGCTTAGTGGTCCATCCTTGTTACTTGTTTGTATGGTATGTAAAAGATCTCCTGTATCAAGATTTAAGTGGATATTGTCTGTGGCTGTTTAGTTATGACAATAACTTCTTCAATTTCTTAATTAGATTACCTGGTCGTGCTTATCGTGTGTCATTGTTGTAATGTGCTAAACTGGCCCTTATTAATATTAGCAGACCTGTTGTAGGTGGCACTGTGATTCATCAAAATAAACTATTTGAAACTCATTGAAGAAATTTCCTGGTTTAGCAGTGGAGATTGTCTTCCCTTCAGTGCAAAATAAAGGCTGCTTGATATTTGAACAAAAGAGCCTGTGTTCGGGGCAGCATGGTGGCTCAGTGGTCAGCACTGCTGCCTCACAGTGCCATGGACTTGGGTTCAATTGCAGCCTCGGGTGACTGTCTTTGTGGAGTTTTCACATTCTCTCTGTGGCTGCGTGGGTTTCCTCTGGGTGCTCCGGTTTCCTCCCACAGTCCAAAGAGGTGCAGATTAGATGAATTGGCCATGCTAAATTGTCCACAGTTGAGGAATGTGTAGGCCAGGTGCATTAGTTTGGGTAAATGTAGAGTAATAAGGTAGGGGAATGGGTCTGGTTGAATTATTCTTTGGAGAGTCGGTGTGCACTTGTTGGACCAAAGGTCCTGTTTCCACACTGTAGGGATTCTATGAGTGTTGGTTTAAAATACTCTGCACATCTCTCACTGAGTTGTCAAGGCCAGTGTGTAAATCTTCAAAGGACATCAGACCCACTGTAACCCAGGCTCTCTTGTTACTGAAGCATGTTTACATTCGAAGCTTCCCAACTGACGATACATGTCACACTTACAACACCGCCCTTCTCAGTATGGATGCCATGCAGTGGACTCTGGAAGCAAGTTCCTGTAAATTCCACTCAGGGTTTCTAGTTCCATCAGACTAGAGAACCTAATTTTGTGTTATGAGACAATTCCCAAGTCCTAAGGAACAGTGAACACTTTTACTGCTTGCTGGTAAGATGCAGTTTTGCTCAGTCAATTGGAAATGTCAAATCAACCTTTCAGGCAAAAGCCCAACATCAGGACACTCCAGATGAAGGGCTTTCGCCCGAACCGTCAATTTTCCTGCTTCTTGGATGCTGCCTGACCTGCTGTGCTTTTCCAGCACTACTCTAATCTTGACTCTAATCTCCAGCATCTGCAGCACCCACTTTTGCCTGGAAATGTGAAATGTCAAATCTATATCTGCAGTTTACCACAATTAAAGGCAGAGAAACACTGCATGAATGTAGAGAAATTACACATTATGTAATCAGCACTCAAAAGGAGGACATGAGAGCAAAGAACAAGAATTCAGATAATACACAGACTAAGAGAGAGAGAAAATAAATCCAATACCAGGTTTGATCTTCCCACACATTTTGATCTCGACACTGCAGATGAAATTGTATAGTTGCTGTGTCTGCTAAACTGTCAACTAAATTGTCAAGCAAATTGATGAATAAGGTTCATTTTGAAATAATGTCTTCTTTGTCAGTGGCTGGTCACTAACTATTGATTTGAATCCAAAAATGTACAATTCCTCCAATACCTTATCTATTAGCTTCTGAAGATACAGAGATATGAGAATTGCATATTTCCTTTATTTATTTAACACAGCTTCCTCAAAACTATAGAACTTACAACAGAATTGCCTCTGCTGGGTCCTGGACTACTGCATTTGAATGACCACATTAGCAGGGCATTAGTAAGTTCTTGTACCGCTAAGAGTCATTTCAATTCAGGTGCCAACCTGCTGCATGAAACTGAGCTACGGATCAGATGATAGAGTTGGTAGTGAACAATCAGATACAGTGTGCAGACAGTCTGTGAGGAGGGATAGGCACTTGATAAGGCAAAGATGCAGTCAGTATGATGGATTAAGTGTGTCTATTTTAATGCAAGATGTATCAGGAATAAGGATGATGAATTCAGAGCATGAGTCAGTCCTTGAAATGATGATGTTGTGGTCATCACAGAGATTTGGATATAATAGGGGTGGGAATGGTTATTAGATGTTCCAGGGTTTCAATGTTTCAAAAGGAATAGGGGTGGAGGTAAAAGAGGTGGAGGAGTGGCATTGTTAATCAGGGATAGTGCCACATCAATAGAAATAGAAATGGTCGAGGTGGGTTTGTCCAGAGTTAGTATGGGTGGAAGTCAGAAACAAGAAACGAGCAGTCACATTACTGGGAGTTTTCTACAGACCCCTCAATAGCAACAGAGACATGGAGGAGCAGATTAGAAGGCAGATTTTGAAAAGGTGTAGAAGTAATATGGTTGTTGTCATGGGTGACTTTAACATCCCTAATACTGATTGGAACCTATTTATTTCAAATAGCTTAGATGGAGCAGTTTTTGTCAGCTGTGTCCAGGAAGAGTTTCTGACACAATATTAGATTGGATTACTTACAGTGTGGAAACAGACCCTTCGGCCCAACAAGTCCACACCGACCCGCCGAAGCGCAACCAACCCTTACCCACTCCCCTATATTTACCTCTTCACCTAACACTATGGGCAATTTAGTAAGGCCAATTCACTTGACCTGCACATTTTTGGACTGTGGGAGGAAACTGGAGCATCCGGAGGAGACCCACGCAGACACAGGGAGAATGTGCAAACTCCACACAGTCAGTCGCCTGAGACGGGAATTGAACCCGGGTCTCTGGCGCTGTGAGGCAGCAGTGCTAACCACTGTAACATCGTGCTACCCACAATATGTAGATAGTCTGACTAGAGGGGAGGCCATATTGGATGTGGTGCTTGGCAACGAACCAGTCCAGGTGTCCGATCACTCGATGGGAGAGAATGTTGGTGATAGTGATCACAACTCCCTGATCTTTACTATCCTCACGCAGAAGGATAGGAGCAGATGGTATGGAAAAGTATTTAATTGGGGGAGGGGAAATTACAATGCTATTAGGCAGGAACTGGGGTACCTAAATTAGGAACAGATGTTCTCATGGAAATCAACAACAGAAATGTGGAGGTTGTTTAGAAAGCCCCTGCTGATAGTGCTGGATAGGGGTTTGTATCACGGAGACAAGGAAGGGATGGTAGGTTGAAAGATCCTTGGATGACAAGGGTTGTGGAACATCTAGTCAAGAGGAAGAAGGACGCCTACTTAAGGTTAAGGAGGCAAGGATCAGAAAGGGCTTTAAAGGGTTTACAAGGTAGCCAGAAAAAAACTGAAGAATGGACTTAGGAGAGGAAGAAGGAGGCATGAGAAAGCTTTAGTGGGCAGGACTAAGGAAAATCTTAAAGAGATAGAATTTACACCAGAATTGCCTCTGCTCGGTCCTCGACTGAAGCATTCTACACTTATGTGAGGAACAGGAGGATGGCCAGGGTGAGTGTAGGGTCAATCAGAGATAGTGGAGGAAATTTGCACTGAGAGTCGGAGGATATAGGGGAGGTCCTTAATGAATATTTTGCTTCAGTATTTGTAACTGACAGGGACCTTGACATTTCTGAAGGCAGCATGAAGCAGACTGATGGCTAGAATAGATTAATGTTAGGAAGGAGGATGTGCTGGAAATTTTGAAAAACATAAGGATAGACATAAGTGCCAGACGGGATATACCTGAGATATACTGGAAGCAAGGGAAGAGATTGCTGCGCCTTTGGCGACAATCTTTGCATCCTCAGTGTCCAATGGAGTAGGGCCAGCTGATTGGAGGGTGACAAATGTTATTCTCTTGTTCAAGAAAGGGAGTAGGGATAATCCTGGGAATTACAGACCAGTCAGTTTTATGTCAGCAGTGGGCAAAATACTGGAGAGGATTCTGAGAGACAGGATTTGTGATTACTTGGAAAACCATAGTTTGATTAGAGATAGCCAGCATGGCTTTGTGAAGGGCAGGTCATACCTCACAAACCTTGTTGAATTTTTTGAGGATATGACAAAACACATTGCTGGAGGTAGAGCGGTGTATGTGCTGCACATGGATTTTAGCTAGGTATTTGATATTTTCAGAAAGTAAGGAGGCATAGGGATATAGGTAAACCTGTCTGTCTGGATACAGAATTGGCTGGCCCATAGAAGACAGAAAGTGATGGTAGATGGAATGTATTCAGCCAGGAGCTCAGTGATCAGTGGTGTCTGTAGGGATTGATTCTGGGACCTTGCTCTTTGTGATTTTTATAAATGACTTGGATAAGGGAGTGGAAGGGTGGGTTAGTAAGTTTGCCAATGACATGAAGGTTGGTGGTGTTCTGGACTGTGTGGAGGTCTGTTGTAGGTTGCAGCAGGATATTGACAGGATGCAGAACTGGGCTGATAAAGTGGCAGATGGGATTCAACCTGGAAAACTCTGAAGTTGTCACTTTGGATGGTCAAATTTGAAGGCAGAATGCAGGGTTAAAGGCAGGATCCTTAGCAGTGCGGAGGATCAGAAGAGTCCATGTCCATAGATCCTACAAAGTTGCCACACATGTTGGTAGGATTGTTAAGAAGGCATATGGTTTAGATTAGATTAGACTTACAGTGTGGAAACAGGCCCTTCAGCCCAACAAGTCCACACCAACCCGCTGAAGCGCAACCCACCCATACCCCTACGCTTACCTCTTACTTAACACTACGGGCAATTTAGCATGGTCAATTCACCTGACCCACACATCTTTGGACTGTGGGAGGAAACCGGAGCACCCAGAGGAAACCCACGCAGACACGGGGAGAACGTGCAAACTCCACACAGTCAGTCGAGTTGGGAATTGAACCCGGGTCTCAGGCGCTGTGAGGCAGCAGTGCTAACCACTGTGCCACTGTGCCGCCCGTGTGTTGGCTTTTATTAGCAGTGGGATTGAGTTAAAATGACGTTAGGTTATGTTGCAGGTCTATAGACCCCTGTCTAGACCACACTTGGAATATTGTGTTCAGTTCCGGTTGCCTCATTATTGGAGATGGTATGGAAGCTTTAGAAAGGGTGCAGAGGATATTTACCAGGATGCTGCCTGGACTGGAGGACATGCCTTATGAAGAAAGGTTGAGGGAGCTAGTGCTTTTCTCATTGGAGTGAAGAAGGATGAGAGGTGACCTGATAGTGACATCGATAGAGTGGAAAGCCAGAGACTTTTACCCATGGCAGAAATATCTATCATGAGGTGGCATAATTTTAAGGTAATTGAACGAAGGTTTGGGAAGAGATGGGAAGAGATCAGAAGTAGTTTCTTTATTCAGAGAGTGGTGGGTGCTTGGAATGCACTGACAGCAATAGTAGTAGAGTCAGATACATTAAGGGCATTTAAGCGACTCTTGGATGGGCACATGGATGATAGTAAAATTAAGGGAATGATCTTAGAGGAGGATAAAAGGCGGGCACAATATCGAGGGCCGAAGGGCCTCTACTATGTTGTACTGTTCTATGTTCTAAGTAAACTACGTAGAATCATAGAATCCCTACAGTATGGAAACAGGCTATTTGGCCTATCGAGTCCATGCCAATCCTCTGAAGATAATCCCACCCCAGATTCATCCCCCTATCCTATCCCTGTAACCCTGCATTTCCCATGGCTTATCCACTAACCCTGTACATCCCTGGACACAACAGGCAGTTTAGTATGCCTAATCGACCTAATCTGTACATTCTTGGACTGTGGGAGAAAACTGGAGCACACAGAGGAAACTCACATACACGAGGAGAATGTGCAAATTCCGCACATGCAGTTGCCTGAGGGTGGAATCAATCCCAGGTCCCTGGTGCTGTGACGCAGCAGTGCTAAACATTGAGTGACTGTGCTGCTGTATTGGATACTGATATTTAGGTTATTATTTGAGTATCAAAGCCCCTTCTCACAATATAAGCAGGTTATCCTCAAGGGTTGAGATCTGATAAAAAAGGATAATACCTTTTGACTCATTTTTCATTTCTACCATGGTGCAACTGCTCAGTCCCTATAAAGAGCAGGGGATGGGACTGTTCAATGTAATGGGTACTCACTTCCTATGTTTCCAGGTCTTCAAATCATTCAAAACCTCTCCTGTCTTGGTTCTCTTCTCTTCAGTAAGATTTAAGGTACTCCCCAATTCTGAGAGCAGAGTAGATATACTTCCTCGTTCAGCTTTTGTCTTTTTTCAGTATTTCTAGAGCTATTTCAAAGTTTTGCCACGGATTGAGAAAAAAAAAATTACATTCTGATGTAATGAACACTTCAAAGTAAAAAGCAGCATTTTTAATTTTATCTGGCTGAACTATCACTGCAGATCTGAGAAGTTCACATCAATTCAGCTGGGCACTACTGATTCCATGTTTCAGGTAATGTGTATTAATAATGGTCAGTTTGAGTTCCATCAGGGTCACCCAGTTTATGAGGTTTTTACACCCTTGATTCAAACATGGACAAGTGTTATGGTAATAGAGTCATATAGCCCTTCGGTCTAATTCATCCATGCCAACCAGGCATTTCGATCTGATTTAGTTCCATTTGCCAACATTTGATACATATCCCTCCAAACCCTTCCTTTTCATGTACCTATTCAGTCGCCATTTAGATGTTGTCATTTGGAAAAGTGTCACGAATGATGTCGACAATGAAGCTGGGCCATTGGAAGTAGCAAGAGGGCTAACATCTCAGGTTTCTCTAACAAGTGCAAGTGGAGAGCAGGCATAAACATCTTAACATCTTAATCATGAGTCTATCCAATCTGTCAAACATCTGAGATTACATTTGTAGATCCAGCACTGGACTAGACAGTTATTTAACATGTTCATGAAGTTCTGCTTTGCTTGAGCCTGTTCAATACTGAACATTTGAAATCCTCAATCTATGATTAATATTTTCTCACTTTTGGATTTTTTGTGCTGAAAAACTTCTCACCTCCCAGAAGACTAGATAACATAGAACATAGAATATTACAGTGCAGTACAGGCCCTTCGGCCCTCGATATTACGCCGCCCTGTCATACTAATCTGAAGCCCATCCCATCTACACTATTCCATGTACGTCCATATGCCTGTCCAATGACGACTTAAATGCATTTAAACTTGGCGAATCTACTACCAATGCAGGCAAAGCATTCCATACCCTTACTACACTCTGAGTAAAGAAACTACCTCTGACATCTGACTTGTACCTATCTCTCCTCACGTTAAAGTTGTGTCCCCTCGTGTTTGCCGTCCTCATACTTGGAAAAAGGCTCTCCCTGTCCACCCTATCTAACTCTCTGATTATCTTGTATGTCTCTATTAGTCACCTCTCAACCTTCTTCTCTCTAATGAGAACAGCCTCAAGGCCCTCAGCTTTTCTTCATAAGACCTTCCCTCCATACCAGGCAACATCCTAGTAAATCTCCTCTGCACCCTTTCCAAAGCTTCCGCATCCTTCTTATAATGTGGTGACCAGAACTGTACACAATACTCCAAGTGTGGCCGTACCAGAGCTTTGTACAGCTGCAGCATAACCTCCTGGTTCCAGAACTCAATCCCTCTATTAATAAAGGCCAAAACACTGTATGCTTTCTTAACAACCCTGTCAATCTGGGTGGCAACTTTCAGGGATCTGTGTACATGGACACCGAGATCTCTCTGCTCATTTGCACTCACAAGAATCCTACCATTAGCCCAGTACTTTGCATTCCGATTACTCCGGCCAAAGTGTATCACCTCACACTTGTCCACATTAAACTCCATTTGCCCAGCTCTGCATCCTATCTATGTCTCTCTGCAACCTACTATATCCTACTACAAACTTTGTGAAAACTGGCTTGATCTTCTTTGCGTTTTCTCTCTCTGACCTAAAAGGAAGCTAGTTTTGCTGATTACCACAACATGACTGCAATCTGGGGTTCACTGCCAGGAATGAAGACTATGAACACCATGTCTAAACAATGATAGTGATCCAAATAAATTAATTTTAAAAATCTGATCCCACCATCGATGAAACCATTGTCTGTTCAGAATCACTTTGTTTTGTTCAATCTCTGTTGCCTCACTCTTATCAATTAGTGCATAGCTACTTAGCTCAACGTTATGATTCCAAAAGTAATCTCAGTTGTAAATGTCAAGTGCTCAACAGATGGCCTCTTAAGAGTTAAATGTACATGAAGAATGTTAATGTCACTGTTTGCCATTTTTCTGCAGCATTAAAGCAACAGAGTGAAACCAGTAGGTATCCCCCTTATACTTAGTACAGAATTGTAATAATGACATTAATCAATGTTGTATTAATCAGATACATAGAGGAAACAAGATGCCTTCTTGCCCCTGCTGTAGGAATGAATCAGTTCTTTTAAATCCAATTACAACCCAGTGTGACAGGACCAATCATTTTTGTTGTATTCTTGTTTACAGAAGTGATAAATGAGCTGAACTAGATTTTGTAAGGAAAAACAACAGGTACATATGAATGACTGCATATTGTTTCCACAGCCATTAATCTCAGATAAAGTTTATCTTTACACAGAAGAATATTTTGTTGTCCTATTCAGTGAACACCTTATATTTTCTATTTGACCATTCCTCTGCTGTCACTCAGCTATTTTACATCATTTGGTGAGAGTTAAAAAGATGAGAAGGTTATGCTGATAGGGTTAGATAAAGAGTTGGAGGATGCTTTTATGGAGGATGTATACTATTACAGATCAGGGACACCAAATAAACTTTTCTTGTGCTAAATGTTTTGTACAATCATAAAATAGGTGTGTGAGTGAAAGCAGAAAAATGATTTCTTGGGTTAGGAATGTCGATTTTAATATGACTAACTTTATGATTGATGCTGATTTGTTTGAGATGTTGATGAGAGTCATAGAGATGTACAGCATGGAAACAGACCCTTTGGTCCAAATCGTCTATGCCGACCAGATGTCCTAACCTAATCTAATCCCATTTGCCAGCATTCAGCCCATATCCCTTTAAACCCTTTCTATTCATATACTCATCCAGATGTCTTTTAAATGCTGTAATTGTATCAGCCTCCACCACTTCCTCTGGCAGCTCATTCCATGCACGCACCACCCTTTGTGTGAAAAAGTTCACCCCAGGTCCCTTTTATATCTTTCCCCTCTCACCCTAAACCTTTGTCCTCTAGTTCTGGAATCCCCCAACCCAGGGAAAAGACCTTGCCTGTCTTCTACCTTCAAGCCAGTTCTGCATCCAAATGGCTAGTTCTCCATTTATTCCATGAGACCTAACCTTGCTAACCAGTCTCCTATGAGGAACCATCATGAATCCTCTTTGTTACTTCTTCAAAAAACTCTACCAAATTTGTGAGATATGACAAATTTCACACAAAGCCATCTAACCATCCCTAATCAGTCCTTTCCTTTCCAAATGCATCTGAATCCTGTCCTTCAGGATTCCCTCCAACAACCTGCCCACCAGCAATGGCAGGCTCACCGGTCTATAGTTCCTTACTAAACGAGTATTTTGCATCAGGTTTTACTGTGGAGAAGAACATGGATGATACAGAATGTGGGAAAATAGATAGTGATTTCTTGAAAAATGTCTATATTACAGAGGAGGAGGTGATGGATGTCTTGAAATGCATACAAGTGGATAAATCCCCAGGACCTGATCAGGTGTACCCTCAAACTTTGTGAGAAACTAGGGAAGTGTTTGCTGGGTCCCTTGCTGAGATATTTGTATCATCGACAAGCCACAGGTGAGGTGCTGGAAGACTGGAGGTTGGCTAATGTGGATACTGTAAATTCAATTTGTTTCACTGAAATTGCTTGCATCTATTACTATCTTCTAAGTGTATAACATGGCAATCTTGTAATGCTTCCTTGCCCATGAAAGCACCTTTTCCTAAGCTGCAGGTGCCATGGTCACCAACAATGATCAATGCAGTTTCAACTGAAGCTTAATAACTTATTAATGAATGGTTTTGTTGACAGAT
This sequence comes from Hemiscyllium ocellatum, assembly GCF_020745735.1. Classification (NCBI taxonomy): domain Eukaryota; kingdom Metazoa; phylum Chordata; class Chondrichthyes; order Orectolobiformes; family Hemiscylliidae; genus Hemiscyllium; species Hemiscyllium ocellatum. Next base: position 26,309,394 of record NC_083401.1, read on the forward strand.
CCAATGATGTTTCAGGACCCACTATCGCAAGTGCCAAATGTCCCCGAACCAGTGAGATTTATGTATTGTGTTTTCAGTTTCTTCCCTCTTAAGTAATGATACAAGAAAAATATATATAGTTACTTCTTTCAAAGTAAAACAGAATTTAATGTTCTGAACTGCTGGAGCATTGTGCGTTATCAGGATTCAGTAACTAGCATACAGCTGAGTGCTTTGTCCAATTAGCTTATGACCCCTTTTTTGTGACAATTTGCAACAACAGAGTAGCTATATAATTGCAGAGGGCAGTTGAGAGATGGGATGGGATGCACATATTGTCCAGACTGGCTAATAATGGCAAGCTTTCTGCTGTGAAGGACAGAACAGTGTTTTTCTTTAATATGACAGTTTGATATCTTCATAGTCACTTTTTTTCTAATACCAGCTCTTCATTTCAGATTTATTGTTTAGTCCTTGTTAAACAGAATTCAAATTCATAAAAGCTCTGAGAAATGTATGCGCCATTAACCTGTGTACATTCAAATGAATGTGGGCAGCAGGTAAACGTCATTTACTTGCTCATTTTAAAAAGATGTGGCATGCACCCAGTATTAAACAATACTGAGTAGCTCCACTGTTCAGCAGAGGTCCAAGGTCAAACAAGGGTAGTACCAACTAAGGCAGAGCTACTGAAAGCCAACCAAGGACACTGCATTCTGGCCTCTATGGGTATCCAGAAAGTGACCTGGAAAGAGTCTTTGACCTCCAAATTCAGGGCCTCAGTCACCTTCAAAGCCACAGCCAACAATACCTTTGGTCTGCTCTGTCTAATGCTGTCGGGCTGGTTCCAAGAGGCAGCAAGGTTCTTAGAGCAGCTGCCTTGCAGACCACAAACAATGCATTCACTGCTTCCAGCTTTAAGCCAGCAAAGGGAAGTGCTTCTGGAAAATCCTAGGCAGACTTCTCCCTCTCTCCCTTCTCAATCTATGAATAGCTTCTCCTCTTATTTGCAAGCTCTGCGCTAACTCTTTTTCACACTGTATTTCCGGCTCATGCAACAAATGCACATGTGAATACCCTCAACCAGGTGGCATTTGATACAGACTGCATTAAAAGTGAGTGTGAACAATAGGGGTTCCATCTTAACACCTAAATCACACCCTCGTGCTGAAAATACAGGTGTCACTGAGTCCAATTTTATGGCCACTTTTTAAGATTATTAGTCAAGGTCTCAGGGTTGTTATTTCGTGACAAACGTATGGCCAATCAGCCTCTTGAGCCTGCTCCACCAGTCGATAGTAGCCAGAAAATCACATTTCTGCCTACCCTTGATAATATTTCAACCACATGCTTAACAAGAATCTATCTATTTCTGCTTTACAAATACTCAGAACTCTGCAACTCTGTTTTCACCACCTTTTTAGGAAGAGTGCTCCAAAGGCTCACAACCCATTGAGAGAAGAAAATGCCTGACCTCGGTTTTAAAAGGGTGACCTCTGATTTTTAAACAGTGGACCCAAGTCCTAGATTCACCCATGAGTGGAAACATACGCTGTCAATACAGCCCCTGACTTTAGGCTTCAATCCAGTTGCTTCTTACTCTTCTAAACATCAACAGATGCAAGCACATCCTATCCCACCTTTTCTCATAAAATGATCCACCAATTCCAGGTATTAGTGTAGCAAATCTTCTCTGAACTGCCTCCAATACACAGTGGTTAGCACTGCTGCCTCACAGTGCCATAGACATGGGTTCAATTCCTGCCTCAGGCGACTGACTGTGTGGAGTTTGCACATTCTACCCATGTCTGCGTGGGTTTCTTGCGGGTGCTCCGGTTTCTTCCCACACTCCAGGTTCGGTGAATTGGCCATGCTAAATTGCCTGTAGTGTTTGGTGAAGGGGTAAATGTCGGGGAATGGGTCTGGGTGGGTTGCGCTTCGGTAGATTGGTGTGGACTTGTTGGGCCAAAAGGCCTGTTTCCACACTGTAAGTTATCTTAAAAAAATACTGTGCCCAGATGAGGTCTTACCTGTACTCTGAATAACTGAGGCAAAACATCCATGGTTTTGATTTCAATTCCCCTCATAATAAATGACAACATTCTGTTAATTTCCTTCATTACTTGCTGTACCTGCAGACTAAGTTTTTGTAATTTCTAAACAAGGACAACAAAATCCATCTGTATCTGGGAGCTCGGCAATCTTGATTTGTCAATGTGTTTCTTTTTATTCTTCCTGCCAAAATGGACAATTTCACACTTTTCCACAGCACCCAGCCACCATACTGACTATGGAATACAGTCTCACAAAAAGTTGTGAAATAGGCTCAATTGTAATATCCACGATTAAGATCAACAGTTTGTAGTTAGATACAAGTATAAAGGATCAAGGCAGGTAGATGGTTTTGTGTTCAGATCAGTCATGATCTAATTAAATGTTGGATAAAGAAAAGCTATTTGATTAGTGTACTCCTGTTTCTTTGTAAGAAGCAGAATCTCATCAGCTACCATGGAAACTAAACTTGCTGCATTCAAATGAATCAAGCAATCTTAACCAAATGTGGTGGGAACAATCAGTGAAATAACCAAGCTAACTTCCATTGCCTGAAGGACAGTGGTTTCTTTTATATGTCTTCCAGCTCAGCTGACCTGTGGATTTAAAGCTTTTGTATGTACACCTTAACTCTGTAATCACATTTAACATAAGTTACATATATGGTGGATTGGTCAGAAATCCCCAGTCATGTGAGGCCTTGCTGCAGGAGCTGCAACTTGCAAAAGAGATTTTGAACTTTTAGATGAGAGAAATATTGAGGGCTATCAATTCAAGTGGACCAGTATAATTGTACTAGTACATAAGATGACTGGTATTGTTTACTTAACAAAAATGTCACAGTAGCATCATAAGATATGTAATCCAGAGGTCCAAGCAAAAGATCTGGTGACAAAAGAACAAATCCCAACTATGGCAACTGGTAGAATTTAAATTCAATTAATCAATCCAAGATATAGCTGCAGAAATGCTGCTTATGAAACTACCACTGATTGTTGTAAAATCCATCAATTTTCTTCAAGGAAGGAAATCTGCAATGCATATCCATCTCCATCTGGTGTGGCCTACATGTGACTCCAGAACCACAGAAATATAGTTGACTCTTAACTGATCTCTGAAACAGCCTAGAAGCTGAAATAACTCAGGAAACCCAACACAAAAGGAACATCATTTATTGCTGAGCACCAAAATAGAGCCTATACTCACAGCATACACAGACTAGTCCCAATCGGGGACAGATAGCTCTGCAGATGCTTCCCTGTATCTGCTTGTTTTGCATTTTCTAGTCAACCTGTTCAGTGATGTTATTAAACATCTCTGGAACAGGTGAGACTTGAATCTGAGCCTCTAAGCTCAAAGATAATGACATGACCACTGCAACAATTCAATATTTGCAACCAAAGCCCAATATGGGTAATGCAAACCATAAAGGTGAATGTGGAGGGAGGGGGAAGGTAGAACAGGGAGAGTGGGAAGGGACTAAATCAAATGGGGAGCTGGATCTGCTTTTTTTCTCTTCTTCCAAGGCATGGTCAAATTTCACAGAATGGCTATCCGTCCAGGGGTAGGAACATTACCACCTCAGGTAATGAATTCCAGTTGGGTATGCCATTGTCTGTTACCAAGGGAACTCATACTCAACAAGCTCCATAGGGAGATTAATTGGTGATATCGCCAAAGGTCAGAAAAGGGTCTCAAATCCCACCCCCTCCAAGTCTGAGGGTTCCCTCTTGCTTCTGTGACGATGGGATCACCTGCTTCCTGTTACCCACAATCCCATTCCTGTTGTTTTTCAGGTCTGGCCAAGAGGTGTACAATAAGTAGAGGAATGTTTTCTTTGTGAAGACTGAAGCTTCATTGCTGGAGGCTCTGCCTCAGTGGCATGTCTGTTGAAACGATGACCTCTATGGAGAATATCACAGCTGTTCTGAGGGTTCATTGAGTGAAGACATAAGGGTAGTACTTAAGAATAAGAAAGGTGAAATCACTATGATGGGTTACACTACAGGCCTCCAAATAGCCAGCGGGAGATAGAGGAAAGAAATGTAAGAAGACCAGGGAAGATGAGAAAACAAGGTTGTTGTCATGAATAATTTGAAATCTCCCAACATTGACTGGGACCCCTTTAGTGCCAGAGGCTTGGGTGGAATTTGTGCATCCAGGAGGGCTTCTTGAAATCATATGTAGACAGTCCAAACAAGGAAGGGCCCTTACTACACATTGTATTGTGAATGAGCCTGGCCAGGTGATTGAAGTTTCAGTGAGTGAGCATTTTGGGAACAGTGATCATATGTTGTATCTGTATAAGACTTTAGTTAGGCCATATTTAGAGTACTGTGTGCAGTTCTGGCCCCATCACTGTAGTGAGGACGTGGGAGCATGTAAAAGAGGTTGACAAGGATGTTGGCTGGATTTTAGCTTTAAGGAGAGCTTGGACAAAACTTAGATTGTTTTCACTAGAATGACAGAGGCTAAGGGGCCATCTGATAGAAGTTATAAAATTTGAGGCATAGAGAGGGTAGATGGTCAGAATTTCTTTCCCAGGGTGGAAACATAAAATATTAGGGGAATAGGTTTAAGATGAAAGGGCAAATGTTTAAAGGAGGAGTTTAAGAATCTAAAGGGTTGTTCTGCTACAATGTGTGTTTTGTTTACTTGAATTCACTGTGAAGCGATTGATGAATTGGGAGCACTGTTTTTAAAGCACAAGTTTTTAAAATATATCTTGGCTGTAACACAATTACATCGTCAACACTTTAAGCATTGTTTCAAAATATTTTTCTATAATAGTGGTTGCACAAGAAAATACCTTTGCGTTATAGAAGAGCTACCTGTAAGTGCCTGGAATGCTCTTTTAGGGGAAGTGGTAGCAGCAGATATGTTAGCAAAGTGTAAAAGGCATTGAGACATACACATGAGCAGGCAGGGAATAGAGGGAAATGGGCCATGTATAACCAAATGGGATTAGTTTATAATGGCAACATGGTTGGCACAGACTTGGTTGGTACAGGTCCTGTTTCTGTGCTGTACTATTCTATGTGGAGGATTTCCACCAGATCTACTCTCCAGGTTTGGTCTATGTACGATACTGGACACTTTTTTAAAGGATAACAACCAGGATACCTGGATAGCCATCACCAAAGTTCCTTACAATGAACATTTCTGCCCTAAGAAATTCTTAAGACTCTGGAGAATCTTCGACTCCATTACGCTCATTGGAGTCAAGTCCCTTTTTATGACTTTCACCTTACTCCATCTTTGTCAACCCTGTCCCCATTATCTCATTTACCTGGAACATGCATTTTTCCGTTTGTCACCTGATGTTTGTCTCATAAAAATTCTCTAAACTCTCCACATGCTCCTTTCAGCAGCTCCTGAGATTAAGATGTCATCCAGACAAATTCCCACTCTGGCCACCCCATGGAGGATGTTCTCCATTTGCCTCAGAAAGATGGCAGCAGCTGAAGATACCCCAAAGGGCAAGCAAGTCTATTCATACATTCTTTTGTGACTATTTATAGCAACATGCTTCCCGGTCATCATACTCACTTTAGAAAATATGACTATACCCCCCACCACCCCCCCATCCAATTTTCACGCAAATCTTCTATGCATGGCATAGAGTATCTGTCTAAGCGGGAAACTCTGTTGACTGCCGTTTTATAATCCCCACAGAGACAGACTGAGTTGTCAGGTTTTACAACTGGAACCACTGGCCGAAACCATTCGGCAAATTGTACTGGAGTATGGAGCCTCTAGATGCTCCAATTCAGACTCTACTCTGATGCATTGCAAATAGGCGACTGGTTATGTCTTGAAGTGTTTAAATGGGGCCTCTGGGTCTATGTAGATCTTGACCCCGGCACCTTTTATCTTCCCGAGGCAGTCTTGAAACTTGTCAAATTACTTCGCAATGACTTCACGTAGGTCGCCGGTACCCTTTCAAACATTTGTTGTCACACCTAGCTGATCTTTTGTAGCTAGTCCCTTCCCAAAAGGATGGGATTTGGCCTTTGCATCATAATTACAGGGAGTCAGACTGTCTGTTACCAATGCAAAATTGGGGTCATAGTTGCCTTGATAGTACGGAAAGGCTCCACAGTCTGTGGCTGATCTAGCCTTGGTGCCTCGTAGGGTGAAAGATAAGATGGCTTGCTGGAGTTTCTAAGGTTTTCTTCCCAATAACAGGTAGAGTGGTAGCTGTGTCTAACGCCATATCTAGAGAGTTGCCATTTACCAAAATGGTTATCTTAATTGGGGTCACTCTCAGAACAGTGATACGATTTAGTTGTATCAATTCCTCATCCTCAGACTGATTTATTTGCAATGCTCTGTTTTCAGGTGACTTTGCCCTTTTGCCTGTACGGTATGTACTTTGCCAGTTTTGGTAGCTTTGTCTGGTGCAGACCCAGTGACTACAAGTGCGATATGGACATTATTGCTACTCACTTTACTTTTCAGAAACCTCCAGTCCAGTTCCAGAACTTGGCAACCTCTAACTCCAATCACCTTTCCTTGGAAACCAACAGGAACCACAAGTATTATCCGGTGGGCATTTGACTCTGCAGTATGGAGGTAGCCCAATGTGAGGACAGTACCATCTATGAACCCCTAAAGCTCCTCAGCCCCTTTTTCTGTGTTTTCATAGGAAAGGGCCAGTTTTATGACTTTCTTGAGGTTCAAATCCGGTTCAGTCAGTAATTTCTTATAAGGTTCAGATCTGGTTCAGTCAGTAGCTTCCTTTAGGTTTCAATATTACTGATTCTACAAACTAAGCAATTGCCTAACCTTTCCCAAAGTGCTAACAATTTCTGCAGTCTTGTCAAGACTTCAGTAATTGGTTTCCCAGCGAGTGTATTTGCCAGTTTAAACATATATTACGTTAATATAACAAATCATTAGGGGTCATAGTGATCTGCTATCACAGCTATTAGTTCATTAAAGAATTTTGACTCTGGCATTGCCAGGAAGATTGAATCTTTAGCATACTGAAAGTTGTGCCTCACAAGTGGTCAACAGAATGACATTTTATTGGTAATCCCTTCCAAAAAAAGTTTATCTGAAAAAAGTATCTCGTTCTTTCTATATTCTGGGCCCAATTCTCAAAACATGCATCATAAGGTTCCAGTTTCTCAAACCACAGTATTTCCAATGTTTCCTCAGCACGGTCTTATTGGCTTCATTGAAAGGCAAAGCTGTCCAAAACATTTTGTTACTCTCGCGCCATGCAATAACTCAGGAAGCCTGACTGGAAAGTATCATCACTTATTGTTGAACACCTAAATATAGCCCGACCCATCCCTGGGTCTGCTTTACATAGGACACAGGTGAGGAGTTCTAATTGGGCAGGCCATTGCCTGTCATTATGGGAATTTATACTCAACAAGTTCCATAGGGAGATTAAATAGTGATTCCTCGTAAAGGAGTTAAGCCAGTCAGTTCAAGGGCAATTAGGGATAGACAAGAAATGCTGGCTGAGCTAGCAATGCCCACATCCCATAAAGGATAAGGGAGAAAGAAAGCTCTGAACCACAGGATGTCCCTTGGCACTTTACAGCCAATGAAAAACAGCTGAATTGTAATTATGTAATTAATTTATTATTTAGCTAACAACTTGAATTTTGGATAGATTCTAGAATATTTGAACAATGTCTTTCCTCGAAGTCCAGACTGATGAGAGAGCTAAGAAACTGTAGCACACTGCAATATTGACCTGAATGCACTTCTCAAATTATACCCAAAGTTAGCTAGAGTCATTCTTTTTCCTCACTAGTGAATTATCAGCACTCTTCAAATAGACAGCTATCAAAGGGTCATTCTACACTATAATCATCCATGCGTTCACTAAAACCATCCTCTGTCTAGAGGGGCATCATCAAAGCTAATGGAATCAAAACATATATTTTTGCTACCAATTCTAAGACATTTTTTAAACAAGTTATAACTGTGGAAGAAGTATCTGTGTAATAAATTATTAGAATGGTGAAGCCAATTGAAATTTTATTCCTTTTCTGGTAAACAAAAAAATTAATCATACTTCTTGGGTAATGAGAAGTAAAATCGTTCATCTTTCTAGTCCTGTCTTTCATCCAGGCTTCTTATTACATTCAATTTTCAGGTTAATCCCAATGGATTAAGGCTCACACAGGAACATGCCAATGCTTGCATTGATGGCTATGAAGCATAACTAGAAGAGTGAGCAATGTTCATAGAAATCCCCAGTGCTGAAGAATGTTGATACAGGCGATTTCAGAAGTCACTTAGGGAAAGAGTTGAAATTGGATAAGGATAGAAAGCATGGAATGTGAAAAAGTCATTATGATTTGAAGTCAGATTCATAAATCATTTAGGGGACAAATGCTTCTGCCATTGCTTTAAAGATGCAAAGTCCAGGCATGGAAAGATGTTGCTGCAACAGTCAAATATGTCAATGCAGAGCTCTTCTGGCTGTTCACCAGAGTTCACAAACACTTATTGCCTCCTTCTTTGCATTTCGAAAGCATGAAAATTTGAATTGGTATTTAGAAAGCAAAAATGCTTGGTTAAATCGAAAACAAAATCAGAGATCAATTGCAGCCATAGATTAGAAGAAACAATGAAGTGGTATAAATATAGAACATCTCCCAGCAAACATAATACCAATTAATTTAAATATCTGTTTAAATTGATGACAAATAATCATTTTGCAATAAGGAAACAGACAAACCCAAGAGTGTGGAACACAGCTGGAAAATGACTAGTTTTTGCAATTTTATCTTTAACATCTTGTTTCTGCTTCACTGATATTTTTAAGAAAACCTTTATTGAACTCTGACTCTGTAAACATTGATTTAAATTGAAGAATGATGGTGCTTCATTTAACCCAAAACAAATCAATTCTGTAATTAGTATATCATTAACTATAGACTTTGATCCTGTTCTCAAGGATCTTTATTTGTGTGCATTATATCCAACGTCTTCAAGACAATATCATAACCCCAAATTACTTATGGGCATATTGAACTTTTAAGTAAGACAGTATTTTAAAAAAGGTACATAAGCCTGGAAGTACATACATGAACTGAAAATGTGTTGCTGGAAAAGCGCAGCAGGTCAGGCAGCATCCAAGGAACAGGAAATTCGATGTTTCGGGCATAGGCCTTTCATCATGAAGGTGTGACTGGAAATTGCCTTTGTGGATTACACCCAACCTCAAGGGAGAGACTATGGATGTCTGAATTTAAAATATCAAGGAATTTCAGAGAAATACTTCAAAGGTGGAGATACAATGCAAAAACTTAAAACACCTTCCATGAGTTACTGACTGTGGATATTATGCAAGGTAAAATAAGACTGCCTAGGCAAAAGACATGTATGTAGTTCCTCTGCCAGGAATGCACAAGTGAAGGGATTCAAAAAAAATGCTGGTGTGCCACTCTGGTGTTTGAGGCAAAATCACCCCAGACATGTCACACCATGGGAAAATGATACCATATTTTGCCAATGGCAGTACATGTAGTCACTGCCCATGGAGTGTTCTTATCTAATGTCCATCATGAGGATGAGAGAAGAAGGTGGCAAACTGGAGTCACCAGGTTACTGTTGTTTCTTTCATGTCAGGAACTGTTGTTGTCTTGTTTCTGTGTGGCAGGTTGGAAAATCCTAAACTGTAAATCAATAATAATGATGATGCTTATGCACACTCATGTTTGCAAATAGGCCTCTCACTGCTCCAACATGTGAATCTCGACTCAACATCTAAATAACGATGGGAAAAATCAGGAATCTCCATACTGATGACCTCACATGATTCACCCAACTTTCTTGCCAATGCCCATGTCTCTCAGTGGCTGGGAAGGTTCTGCTCTTGCTGATGTATGGATCAAGGGATGCTTTACCACTTTTGGAATTTATCATGGATAAACTAATTAGGGGTTACTGCTTATGTTATGCTTATTTATATGTTGTCTTTTCGTCTCATATTCCAAACGTTACAAAACTTCAAAGGGAGAGAACCACCACATGTGGCGAATTAGAAAGGTTAAAGACAGTATCAAACATAAAGGAAATGCATAAAATGGGGCAAATGTGCAAACAAGAAGACTGAACAGAACATTTAAAAAAAGCAAAGCAAGACTACATAAATGGGATTTTTTTTAAAAACCTCATTCATGTCTGGGGCAGTATTTATTGCCTTTGAGAAGGTGTTGCCTTCTTTGTTGTCTCTTGCACCACTGTAACCCATTTGGTGGAAACAGACCGAATAATGTTAGGGCAGGAGTCCTAGGATTCCAAGACATAGCGACACTGGAAAACAGTGATATACTAAACAAAAAAAAACTGCAAGAACTGCAGATGCTAGAACTCTGAAACAAAAACAGCAAGTGCTGGAAAAACTCAGCAGCAGTCAAAAACTAGACAGAAAGGTTGAAGGTCAGAGGGGAAAGATTTAAAAGGGACCTGAGAGGTAACTTCTTCATGCAGAGAGTGGTACGTGTGTGGAATGAGCTGCCAGACAAAGTGGTGGAGGCTGATTCAATTCCAACATTTAAAAGACATCTGGATGGGTATATAAATAGGAAAGGTTTAGAGGGTAATGGACCAAATGCTGGAAAATGGGACTAGATTAGTTTAGGATATCTGGTTGGCAGAGACGAGTTGGACCAAAAGTTCTGTTTTTGTGTTGTGTAACTCTATGAGGTCTGGCAGTATCTGTGGAGAGAAATCAGAGTTAACATTTCAAGCCCAACAATCCTTCTTTAAAAGTGTCAACTCGGATTTCTCTCTACAGATCTGCCAAACCTGCTCTGTTTTTCCAGCTATTTCTATATCAAAATAGTGATACATTCCCAAGTCAGGACAACAAGTAGCTTAGAGGGGAATTTGCAGATGATGGTGTTTCCATGTACCTGCTGTCCATCTTCTGTCAGATCGTAGTGGTCATGAGTTTGGAAGGTGCTGTCTAAGGAGCCTTTGTGAATTTCTACAGTGCATCTTATAGATATTGCACACTGTTACTACTGATTGGTGGTGGAAGGAGTGAATATTTGTGGATGCGGTAGCTATCAAATGGGATGCTTAGTCCTTGATAGCATCAAGATTATTGAGTGTTTTTGGAACAACACTCCTTCAGACAAGTGAGTTACATTACATTACATTCTGTCTTGTGCCTTACAAATAGTGAACAGGGTTTGGGAGACGAGAGGTGAGTTATCAGCTGCAGGACTCTAAGCCTTTGACCTTCTTTTGTTGCCAAATAATTTATATGGCTCGTCAAGTTCAGTTTCTAGTCAATAGCAATTCCCAGGATGTTAAAAATGGGAAATTCTGTGATGGCGATGCCGTTGAATTTCAAAGGGTGATCCTTAGATTCTCTTTCGGCGGAGATGTTCATTGTTTGGTATTTGTATGGCATGAATGTTACTTGCCACTTGTCAGAAACCTGGATGTTGTTGCATTTGGACATGAACTGCAACAGCATCTGAAGACATGCGATTGATGATGAGCATTGTGCAATCATCAGTGAATGTCTCCACTTCTGACAGAGTGAAGATTATTCACGGGAATTAGAACACAATAGAAAGCTAGGAAGAAATATAAAATCAGATGGTAAAATTTCTATACATATTTAAACAATAGTTAAGTGAATCCAAAAAAAAAGATATTTGAAAATAAAGAGATAACAAATTAATTGAACAGGTCTTGTCCATCAATCTTCACTGTAGATCACACAAGCAACATTTTAGGATCACCTATGAATGAGATACTGGAAGGGAGGAAGGAACTCAGAAAAAGAACAATCACCACAGTAGTGGTACAGAGTAAGCTGCTGGAGTATATTGTTGTCTCACTAACATCCTTCAGGGAATGAAAATTACTGTCCTCACCTGGTCTGGAATTCATGTGACTCTAGAGTCATAGAATCATAGAGATGTACAGCACAGAAACAGACCCTTCAGTCCAACCCGTCCATGCCGACCAGATATCCCAACCCAATCTAGTCCCACCTGCCAGCACCCAGCCAATATCACTCCAAACCCTTCCTATTCATATAACCATCCAAATGCCTCTTAAACGTTACAATTGTACCAGCCTTCGCCACTTTCTCTGGCAGCTCATTCCATACACGTACTACCCTCTGCGTGAAAAAGTTGCCCTGTAGGTCTCTTTTATATCTTTCCCCTCTCACCCTCAACCTATGCCCTCTAGTTCTGGACTCCCTGACCCCAGGGAAATATCTTTGCCTATTTACCCTATCCATACCCTTCATAATTTTGTAAACCTCTATAAGGTCACCCCTCATCCTCTGACACTCCAGGGAAAACAGCCCCAGCCTGTTCAGCCTCTCCCTATAGCTCAAATCCTCCAACCCTGGCAACATCCTTGTAAATCTTTTCTGAACCCTTTAACGTTTCACAACATCTTTCGGATAGGAAGGAGACCAGAATTACATGCAATATTCCAACAGTGGCCTTACCAATGTCCTGTACAGCCGCAACATGACATCCCGACTCCTGTACTCAATACACTGATCAATAAAGGAAAGCATACCAAATGCCTTCTTCACTATCCTATCTACCTGCGACTCTACTTTCAAGGAGCTATGAACCTGCACTTCAAGGTCTCTTTGTTCAGCAACACTCCCTAGGACCTTACCATTAAGTGTATAAGACAAGCTAAGATTTGCTTTCCCATCATAGCAATGTAGTTGACTCTCAAGTGACCTAGCAAGCCACTCAGTTCAAGGGAATTATGGATAGGCAAGAAATGCTGGCCTGCCAATGATGTCCATGAATGAATAAAAAAAAAACGATTAAGGTATCAAAATAGGCCATTCGGACACTCAAATGTGCTGCACCAGTCAATACTTCATCGCTGTTTTGATCATAACCTCAAATCCACATTCCCACATACACCTGGTAAACTTTCATCCCCTGGCTTAACCAAAATCTATCTTCCTCTATCTTCAAGTTATATAAGGAATCTGCTTCCAAACTTTTCAGGAAGAGTTCCAAATATTCTTGATTTTCTGAGAGAAAAAAAATGACTCACTTCTGTTTTAAAAATCACTTCTGATTTTTATTTAGTTACCCTGTTTCTAAATTCTCCAACAAGGGAAAGCATCCTCTTTACATCGACCTTATCAACACCTCTCAGGATCTTATATGTTTTAGTTAAATTACTTCTTACTCTTCTAAGCTCTAGTTAACCTGTCTAACCTTTACTTATAAGACAATCCACTTATTCCAGTTAATATTCTGGTACATCTTCTCTGAAGTACTTCCAAAGAACTCCAAGTATGGTGTTACCAGTGCTCTATTTTTTGTTTATTGGCAGTCCCTCATAGACAAGGATAACTCTTTTCCATTCTCTGTACAGACAGATGCAGCTTGCACAGGCTGTGTTACACATCAGGCAGAAGGTGGTGCCAGGAAGGGGGGACGGGGCATTGATATGGCATGCTCCTTTCCTTGTTTTTGCCCGGCTTACGCTTTTTCCTGATGGCAAGTCTCACGTTGCTCAACCCTTTGCCAGATGCTCATCCTCCACTTTTGACGGACTTTGGCCAGTGATTCCCAGGTGTCTGTGGGAATGTCACACTTTGTCAGTGAGGCCTTGAGGGTATCCCTGAAATGCCTCCTCTGTCCACCTAGTGCACTCCTTTCATTTTGAAACCAGGAGTAGGGCACCTGCTTGGAGAGTCTCCTGTCGATAATGCAGACCATGTGTCCAGCCCATCATAGCTAATTGAGGGCCTTCAATGCCTCGATGCTGAGAAAATGGTCAAGGACACTGGTGTTGGTGTATCTTTCTTCCCAGCGGATTCTTAGGATCTTGCATAGGCAGCTTTGATGGTACTGCTCCAGCGCCTTGAGATGTCTGCTGCAGACAGTCCACATCTAAAAGCCACATATAAGGGCAGGAACCACCACAGCTCTGCACACCATGATCTTAGTGTCGGGTCAGATGTTGCCCTCAAACACCCTTTTCCACAGGCCACTCAAGGCTGCAGTAATACACTAGGGGTGGTACCAGATCTCTTCATCAATAGTTGTAATTGTGCCCTTCATAACTGACAATAACTTCCCTACTTTTGGATTCAATTCTCCTTTTGGTAAATGAGGATATTCTATTAACATTCCTAATTACTTGCTGCACCTGTACATTACTTTCATAATTCGGTCATAATGACACCCATCTCAGAGTTCTGCAATCTTTCACAACTTGGGTGATCGACTACTTTTTGATTTTTCTTTCCAAAATAGGCATTTTCCAGCACTATAGTCTATTTGCCAGTGCTTTGCCAACTCAGAATGTTTACATCCCTCTGCAGCATAATTCCCCCCCTCCACATGCACATCCAAAATTTCTTTTAACTGCTCAGTGCCTGAGATCACTCCGTTGTTCCTTTGTATTCAAGATTTCCCCTAGTCATTGTATTTATCTGAGATTTAGTTGGTTGCAATGTCTATGCCACTTCATAGCTGAAATCATTCCCTCACCCCTCAAATCAACTTATGCCTCTTATGCATACTTTGTTCTTGTCCTGCATATATCTCAAGAATTTGTATGTTTTCTATGTCCCCATTAATGTTTGTCATGCGACATTCTTATGAAATTCTTGCTTCAATCGCAAAATCCAGAAGCTTGCAGACAAATTCAGCTTATGACTCTGTCAGGGTTGTTCTGCATCCATGAATAATAAATCTCCCATTTAATTTGAGCATGTGTTGATCCCTTCAAATAATACAATAGGCTAGATCTGAACTCTTTACAGAGCTGGACCAGAAGGCCATTTCTAGACACCAAATCACATTCCTTTCCACAGGTTAAGACTTGTGAGTCTACCAGAATGATGGAGAATATGGGAAGCTGTATCTATCCTTGAAGAGATGACCAGGTCTTGAAAGAATCAAACAACCAGCATGGCTGGATATAACAGCTTTCCCATGCTGTAAGACAAAGTCATTATCAAGTTTGATTTGAAACCGAATGCATAAGTTGGAAAGGACTATCTAAAGATATAGACGACTTCAAAATTGTCAGGCAAACTATCTTGAACAGCATCTTAAAATATATACAATATTTTAGAGGGCCACATAGATGTTGAAAAATGAGGTGCAATTAAATGTTCTGTACAGTTGGACATGCCCTAGGGCACATTAATCTATTCAGTCTGATACAAAACAGTGGTAAACTAAATAAATGTATGTATATTAGAAAATTTCACTCTGCCAAATGTTGTTTAATTGTAGAATCAGCTGAGAAGAGAGTATGTTTTGAGGTTTGGTTAAAATCAGGCAACAATTTCAAACTCTCACTTCAACTGTAGTATTCATCAATTTTTACTATGATTTTTGTTGTGGTTGCTTTTTTTATCATTGACAGTGTCTTCCCATACACAAGCTAGATATGTTAAGTCTTAGTGAGGTTTTATTTAAAGAGGGCTGACAGTTCTCTGCAACTTCACCCACTGGCTATTTCCATGCGAGTTAGGCAGCAAGTCAGAATAAAGCTTATATTGTGATGCAATAGATGATGCATGAGTCCTTGCTTTACTCAACTTCTACACACGTACACAGGCCACATCAGAGACTACCATCTGTTGCCCTGAACAACAGGGTGACATAACTGAGAGTGGAATCTTGCATCTTCTGGGTTGCAAAGCTGATGAAAGTAGATGCTGACTTCAACCATTAAAACCTCTGAGTTTCTGCTACATATCCAGAGTTCATGAATTAAAGCACTAGTATCTGAATTGCAACACACACTCACCTCAACCAGTTTGTTGGCATGTTCACGGAAGACTTGTGCATATTCTTTCACCTCCTTTTCATTGCCGCTCTTTGCTGCCTCAATGAGCACCAAAAGAGGGACATTGGTCTCCAAAAACGAGTCAGAGATGTGATCCATGACAGCCTTGCGTAGCTTTTGAGTAAAAGAAAGAGACATTTATAAAAAAGTAATGAAAAGGAAGTGGCCAAAAGATTCTAAATTCATAAAATCTTTTCTATTCATTAATGCATATGATTTATCTTTAACAATATAAAGCATTTTTGGTTCAATTGGTACAAAAGGATTGAGAACATTTAAAGTATTTCCTTGCAAACTGCTACATTGAACTTTTAAGAGCATTAATCCTTTTTCAATGACAAATGGTACCAGGCAATTAACGTACATGAAAATAATTCATTTCAATCTCACATAAGATGCATCCAACAGAAATCTTTACCAAAGTTTTACATGTTTTACAGCTTCCTATTTATCTTGCAGTACATCAATATCTTTAATAGCAAAAAAAAGACAAAAATAACCCTTTGATGCACGAAAATTGAAAGGTTTGCAAATATTTCATCCACTTGACAAAGAACTAGGGCCCACCAAGTCAAGGCTCTATTTGTGTAAAGTAGCCAATGTATTTAGCAGTTCTGAGACATCAAGAGGTTTTGTTATATTAAAAAAAATTCTATTGCATCTTCACTGCAAGTGCCTTCTGCTCACTCAGCCACTTTTGTTTTCCTTGTCAGTGGTTATGGTCAGAGGTCCTGATTAGATTAGATTACTTACAGTGTTTGAGAGGGTTCACAAAAGAGTTATCAGGATCTTGCCATCTGGAGGTTTTGGTTATAAAAAAAAGGCTGGATAAACTGGAACATCTTTCCACTGGAGAATGGCAGGTTGAGGGTTGACCTTATAGAGATTTTAAAAAATCATGAGGGGTAAAGATAAGATGAATAGCAAAAATCTTTTCTCCTCTGTGGATGAGTTCAAAAATAGACAGCACAATTTTAAAGGAGAGAGGAGAAAAATTTAAAATGGTTCTGGGGGGAAAGCTTTTCACACAGAGAATGGTCATTCCAGAATGCAGAATGAACTGTCGGAGGAAGTGGTAGATGCAGGTAATGTTACAACATTTAAAAGACATTTGGAGAGATATGTGAATAGGAAAGATTTAAAGGGATATAAGCCAAATGAGGGCAAGTGAGACTCATTTAGTTTGGGAAACTTGTTCGGCACAGACGAGTTGGACCTAAGGTTCAGTTTCTGTGCTGTATGACTCCCTAACACTGTAGGAGGGATGTGATAGCACTGGAGATGGTTCAGAGGAGATTTACTCAGCAGTTGCCTGGGCTGCAAAGTTTCAGTTATGAACAGAATTTGGAAAAATTGGGATTGTTTCCCTCAGAGGGGAGGAGATTGAGAGAGGACATGGTTGGGATGTACAAATTTATGAGGAGCATAGATGAATAATCAGGAAGAAACCTTTCTCTTTGATGAAGGGATCAATGACCGGGGCATCGATATAAGAAAAGGGGAAGGAGATTCAGAGGGCAAGTGAGAAAAATATTTTCATCTGGAGGGTGGTGGTTATCATGGTCTGCAAGGGTGGTTGTGGCAGAAACCTTCATAATATTTAAGAAAAATTTAGATGTGCAGGCATACAAAGCTAAGGACTAACTGCTGGAAAATGGGATCAGAACAGTTAGATGGTTGCTTTTCATTGTGGGGGTGTGCTGAGTTACAGGGACCTTTTCTGTGCTGTAAATCTCTATGACTCTCTCCTGCCTTCTCCCTGTAACTCATCATATTCTTCTCTTTAAAATAATAACCCAAAGCCTTTTTGATTTGTTTGACAGAATCCAGCTGAATGAAAAATTTCTCTCCTCACACAGAATAGCTCATTCTTTTTTTTCACTCATATGCCTGAGTTTTAGAAGGTAATAGTCTTAGCATACACAAACTGGCATTTACAGAATCAACTGCACTTGCATGAGACCCAAGTCAGTGAGATTGCAATTCGAGTATAATGTGTATTTCTGGGAACTGAGTTGTGGTGGCATAGCCTCATTTGCCAAGGAGCTTTGTGGTTGGAAAATAACAGATATTCATTCAATGGGACTGGGCTAGATTAAAGTTCCAGGGACCAGATGTACAAGGGCAGCAGGGTACTGTATGATCCTCTTCAAAAACTTCTCATTAAAATGTGTGTCCATTTGTTTTCATTCAAGTGAAGACACGTTCAAAAAGGACACAACATGTGCTCGGACAGTAAGCTAACACCAGAGAGTTGACTGACATCAGAGAATGTGTTAACACCAGAGGATGAGTTAACACCTGAAAGTGGATTAAAAAGAAAATACTTTCAGTGGCATTTCTTTTGTTTTATATATGATCATCCTCAAATTCAGATGTATCAGCACACCATTTATTATGCTTTCCTGACAACATCACTGCTTCCCATGACATTAAAACTAAATCATTAAATATCCTTTGATGCATTTACCAAACAAAAACACTATCAATTGAAGTTTGAAATTATTAACTGATCCAATTAAACAAAGTTGTCTCAATGAAAGGACTCCTAGAATTCCATGGACATTATTGAATCTGTCCCCACTACACTTTCAGGCTTGCTGAGTGAAAAATGTCTCTTCTCATATCGGCCAGCTCATTCTGTTCTTCACGCAATAACATGCCTGAATCTCAGAAGTATTAGCCTTAGCATATACAGTCTAGCATTTATAGAATTCATTGTACTTGCTTGAATTCATTGTTTGAACAAGACTGAGTTGATTAAGTCCACATTATGTATCATTTCTTTATGGAAAACATTTGAGATGAAACTTCCTTTGGAGAATACTGTAAGGAAAGAAGTTCTATTCAACAATTTAAATTTTCTATGTAAGAGTGACATACTTGATGATTTTCACCAAAAGTTCAGGTAATTCATACTGTCCTCCCCACTTCCAGTGTCTTGATGATTCTGTAAACTTCATGTCAATAAATCTATCAATTAGCTTCCTGAAGCTATTGATTAAATGTTTGTAAATTACAAGATGCAATGGCAAAGTATAGTTTATACTGAGCAGTAATACAGTTGGGAAAAAGTGTTTGCTTCCGTTTCACAAAAAAACCCTGAAAACTAGACACTAAACAACAAACATTCTTCCTGCCTGACATTTGCTGACTCATGATGTGCGATAAAACCCAACAACTCAGTCATTCAGAGTGAGACTCACTCTTTAAAAAGACATCACCTGTTTCAATGTATCTCACTCTTAAAAATAAACACAGCACCATATGTTTAAATGAATTTGCAATCTGCCTCACTGCCTTTGATCCCAATTCGCACTCCGAACATTTCCCCACA
Source organism: Hemiscyllium ocellatum (assembly GCF_020745735.1). NCBI lineage: Eukaryota > Metazoa > Chordata > Chondrichthyes > Orectolobiformes > Hemiscylliidae > Hemiscyllium > Hemiscyllium ocellatum. The sequence continues at coordinate 26,328,556 of NC_083401.1, forward strand.
TTGGCAATTGTGTGTGGTCGTTTATCTACTCTGAATTTGCTGGCAAGTGCCGGCTCCATGTAAATAGTCTAATTTTGCCAAATTCTGCAACAACTTCAAACTTCCCAAGAAGAAGTGTGAGGAGATGTTTCATGGAAATAGGCCACTCATTTCTATGATAAAGTTTGCCATTTCACTGAAGTTATAAAGTGGCATACACACTCAAAAATTACCAAGCACCAATTATTTCCAATAACAGAAAATGTAAGTAACCTGCTTTGACAGCTCTTATCTGATAATCCTCAACTTCACTTGCCCACCTTTTTGCCCCTAACCCTTGATTCCCTGACTGATTAAAAATCTGCCTAACTCAGCCAGTAACATACTTAACCCAACCTCAACAGCCTTCTGTGTTAAACAAAACAGGATTAAAGGCAAAGGGTGGCTCAGTGGTGAGCACTGCTGCCTCACAGCATTAAGGACATGGGTTCAATTCCACCCTCGGGTGACTCTCTCTGTGGAATTTGCACACTCTCCCCTGTGTCTATGTAGGTTTCCCTCAGGTGCTGTGATTTCCTCCCACAGTCCAGAGATGTGCAGGGTAGGTTTATTGGCAATACTAAAATACCAGTAGTGTGCAGGCTAGGTGGATTAGCCATGGGAAATGCAGGATTATGAGGATAGGGTGGAAATGGGGCTCTTTGGAGGGTCGATGTGGACGTGATGGACTAAATGACCTGCTTCCATTCTATGGGGATTCAATTATTGTAACTACTGCTGAAACAGAATCTAAAACAAATACCCTTCTTCAGGCAAGATCAGTTTGCTCACTTATCTTGCTCACTGTTCTGAAGAAGCATCATACCAGACTCAAAATATTAATTTTGTTTCTCTCTTCATAGATACTGCCAGACCTCCTGAGTTTCTCTGGCATTCTTCATGTTTGTTAAAGAATTCCAAAGATTCGCAAACCTCTAAGAGAAGAAATTACTTCTATTCTCTTGTCTTGAATGTGCGACTGGTTATTCTCCCTCCCTGTTATCCGGCATGGTCATTACATCCTGAAAGATCTCTTACTTATACTTACTTAAGGACAATTAAAAATGGGAAATAAACACTGGGCCTTTCCAGAGATAGTCTAAAAACAAACGAATCAGTATATCAATATATTTTATAAAATCATTGGACAAAATTAAGATCAGATGTAAAGTATTTTCAGCAGAAAAGTAGCAATGTAAATGACTTTCCATTTTTAAAATAAAATATGTTAAATGTACAATTGTATGAGACGCCACAAAAAAAAGTTATTGCAGGGTTTCTTTAGCTTTATTTAATTTGAAACAAAAATTGCAGATACAAGCTTACTGAACCGTAAATATTTAATAAGATTCTGCCTGCAGCTAACTCATTAGTTGATAGAAATTCATTATCAGTCAGAAAAACTGAGATTTTATTACTGGATACCTTAACCTGACAAATTAACTCTGTTTGTCCTTTCATAGACACTATCTGATCTGTCAAGCATTTCCCAGCATCTCCTGGTTTATTTTAATGCAAAATTAGGGGCTGAATGCTATTTCAAATCAGCTCATTTTTGCTGAGCTTCATGTCGGGTTTCTATCTGTAAGGCCCAATGAGTTTTCTTGTACTGTCATGCCAACCCCATCTTATTAACTAGGTACCTGGTCCTATGCTGCCCTGCATATCTAAATTCTAGCCTGATTGTCTCAGTCTCTGTGGACAGAAGTACTCATCACAGCCAGGATATATCATGACCTCTGTCGCAAGCACCATGTTCAAAATGCCATTGTGCACACAGTAAAGACTTCCAGTCCAGATAATACCCTGCACGGTTTGAGCCATTTGCTGAAGACATGGCAGAGGGAAATTGCGGCCCTGTTTTGGGGACAGGGAACTCAGGGGCCTGGTGTCTAGGGTAGTGCACGGGAGGGTGTTCTCCTTCCTTAAGACTGGCAGAGAAGGCTACGACACCAGACCCTACCAGCCTTGTCCAACATTGCCACCCAGCTCAGAGGGGTATCTGAATTCTAGAGGAATGTCCAGTAGTAGCGCAAGAAAATCAATTACTTTTCCTGTTCTGCCAGTGTATGTGTCACCATCTTCTCTCTGCTACCTCACACTCATACCTTCCGTTCTACTGGACTTCCCACCAAAGGTTATGGCATTCTGACTCTTACCACTGGTTGCAGCACCTTCCTTTGCTCTTCCTCCCCTCAGATCCCCACACTCCTCATTTTGCATGGCCTCTGCATCGCAAACTCAGTCACTCAGAACACCTCACCACTTCTGTCCCACCTTCACCAGTAGTAATGTACCAGCACTTCCATCATAATCAACCCTTCCCTTTATCGAATCCAGGACTGAGCAGCCTATAAAAAGGCTGAAAAAAAAAATGAGAATGGGTGGTGAGGTGCCCAAGGTACGCCATTCTTTATGAGAAGAGGTATTGGCCCTCATTGGCACGAAGATACTCAAAATCCATGTCTCAAAAGCCGAGTGAGAAGTATTAACTATTGTTGCTTTACTCTCCCATTATCCCATGGTGAATGAATTATTAACATGCAACAAACTGTATCCTTGGTCAAGACAGTCTCTGTTGTGCCTTCATGATGGTCTCCACTGTCAAGAGGGCCAGTCACCTCAACAAATTTGCATGTTGTTCCTGTATCTACTTGTGCATGGCAATGATGTCCCAAATTGCCAACACTATTGGGTTATCTCCTGCCTGAGACGGAATAGATACCTGGTCTCCACCAATCTCCAGAGTGCCAGTAACCTGGGGTGTTTCTTCCTTGATACACAAAGACATGACAGTGACAGTCATTCTCCCCTCCAATTCTGAGGCAGAGTGCACGGATAGTCAATTGCATGACAGTCTACTGCACTCCCCACCAGCTCAGAGACTAACATTTTAGTGAGTACTTTAACCAGATTAGAGTCAGAAGCACCTGCTGGTAAGCACATCACTTGTCTGCTACCCTCAGCCCTGCAGCAGTTCCAGGAAAGGAGGGTTCACTTGCTTTTGGCTGCTCATAGAAACATTAATTATAGGAGCAAGAGCAGGCCAGTCAACCCTTTAAGTCTGCTCTGTCATTCAACATGATCATGGCTGTTCATACAACTCGAGACACACTCAACATGTCTGGCCCCCTCCATCCACAATCATCATCAGGGTCACCATGGACAAGGCCAAGGGGTCCACTATAGCTCAGGTCCTCTTGATCCCAGCTGTGGAATACAAGACTGCATTGATACACAGGGACAGAAAGAGGGCACATTGGTGGCACCAATGACACAAAAATATAAATAATGTGCACTGTAAATATGCCATCACGTAAATAATTGTTCATTTTTGTTCATTTGCTGTGCCAGTGTGAATATCTGTCTGCTCCCAACTATAATATTGAAGGTACAAAGTTTAGCTATCCTTAGAATTGTATGATATTTGACTAGCCAAAATTTGAAGTGAGCACCTTGTATCGGATGATGTCTCTTGAATCAGTTCTCATGCTCTGGGAACTAATATAAGTGTTGCCTAATCAGTTGAAGGTAAAAAGCCCATCGCTGCATCTATGATAGATCATGAGGGCAGATCAGATCAATAATTAAATTGAAGTTTACCAAGCTTCCTTTCTGATATGTAAGCTTGAATTCCTGAACATTAGGCTAGATATCTATTTAGTCCGCTGGTGCAGTAATATTGGGCAGAAATTAATATGCTGTCGGCTTCAGAGGTTGTGGAATGGAGTGTGTTAGGAGGAGTCAGCGTGGGGAGTGAGAGGCTGGAAAAGCACTCAGTACCTGACACCAGGACGGGCAGCCCCACCACGAGCCATCCCTGATTCCCGTTTTTCTCAACAGCTACCTCAGGATCTGGCACGCCCTCGACTGCTATCATTCGCTTTGGTCGGTATCCAGTCAAGACTGCCTTGGGTGATTGTCACATGGACACCAGCCACTGCCTCCCCAAGGATATTGTTGTGAGCTGCTGGCTCCAAAACTGCTGGGGTCCTTGATGTTGCCAGAAGCCCACACGGTTCATTTAAATGCCTGAGTCACGGAAAATTCAGCCGACCCTCCCGGCAGGCAAGATCTCTTTTATCTCCGTTAAAAACAGCCTATAACTATGCCACCATCCCCTGAATGTGTGAATCATCATTAATTCATCTCTCTTTTTACTAGTGAGAGTTTCTTTGTTGTTTTCAAAAGCTTTCAAACAAACCATAAATTGAATTTTCAATGTTTTATTTCAGAAAAGTACTGGCAATTATTTCAATTATACTTTGATGACTGAACTACTCATTAATAGACAATACTTTTGATCAACAACACAGTTGATTGTGGTGTCTTTGTTGCTGGTTAACAAAGAAAACAGTGTAATTGTCTATCAAGACATGAATGTCCTTTTTAGTTCTCCATTTATTTCTAAATGACAGTTAAAATACTTTGCTTTTGAACAAATTTATTTATAAACTTGGAAACAATGTAAATAATAAATTTTATGCATGGCTTTTTTAATGGAAAGTTATGCCGATTAAAGGCAGCATAGTTGACAAACTCATTAAGTCCAACTATATTTTCCACTACTATGCTCTTTGTATATGTTGTATGAATATATCAGGTAATTGCACACCCTAGCCTGTGATTTTCTAATCCATTAATTTTAGTGAATAGAATATCTCTGCCTGGAGGTAAGCAATTTCTGCCCCAAGACTCATTTGCAGAAAATTTACTCTTAATTACTTTTAAGGCAGGAACATTAATGTGGGGATGTTGATACACAGACAGCTGATGATGGAGAAAAGTAGAAGTGAGACATAGATAAGGAAGCAAAAGGAGTTGCAAATGGATTGAGGTAACAAACCAATTGCCTGGAATGATATAAAACCATGGCTGCTGGTGATCAGAAAGAGGAAAAGTGCTTGTTGGAAATAAAAACAGAAATTGCTGAAAAAGCTCAGCAGGTCTGGCAGCATCAGAGTCAACGTTTCGGTTTGAGTGACCTTTCCTCAGAACAGTTCTGATTTATAGCATTCACAGTTCTTTTGGTTTTTATAGAGAGTTTTTTGGACTTTCTGTCTATTCTCTTCTGGCTCATCAATGTCCTTAAGGGAAAGAAAGCTGCCATCCTCACCCGTTCTGGCCTACGTGTAACTCCAGACCTTCAGCAACATGCTTGACTTTCAACTACCTTCTGAAATAGCCTAGTAAGCCATTCGATTATATCAATCGCTACAAAATCTCAACAAAGAAATGAAGCCAAATGGAATACTGAGGCACTGGAAACAATAGACAGTGCAAAGTCTGTCAACCCTGCAAAGTTCTCCTTACTGACATAGTCATAGTTTCATGGAGACATACAGCACGGAAACAGATCCTTTGATCCACCAGTTCATGTTGAACATAATCCCAAACTGAAGTAGTCCCACCTGTCTGCTCTTGGCCCATATTCCTCCCAATCTTTCCTATTCATATCCCTATCCAAATGACTTCTAAACATTGTTAATATACCCACATCCATCACTTCCTCAGGAAGTTCATTCCACATGCGAACCACCCTCTGTGTAAAAGAATTTGCCCCTCATGTCATTTTTAAATCTCATCCCACGTTAAAATTATGCTCCCCTTGTTTGAAAATCCCCCATCCTAGGGAAAAGACAAATACCATTAACTGTATCTATACCTCTCATTATTTTATAAACTTCTATATTGTCGCTCTCAACTTCCCATACTCCAGTGAAAAAGTCCCAGCCTAACCAGCCTTTCTTTATAACTCAAACCTTCAATACACAGCAACACTCTGGTAAATCTCTTCTGAATCTCTCTAGTTTAACAATATCTTTCCTATAACTGGATGACCAGAACTGTACACAATATTCCAGAAGAAGCCTCACCAATGTCCTGTACAACCTTAACATGACTTCCCAACTCCTGTACTCAAGGAACTGAACAATGAAGGAAAACATACTAAATGTATTTTTAACCATCCTGATTGTAAGTGACATAAGCGTCAACCTACATTACCGATAACATCCCAGACACAGCACTGTCCCTGAACATGTCCAGTCCCACTGGCAGGACAGACCCAGCAGAGGTGGTGTCACAGTGGTTTACACAGGAAGGAGTTGTACTGGAAAACTCAACATTTATTCTAGACCCCATGAAGTCTCATGGCTTCAGGTTAAACATGGCCAAAAAGACTTCCTGCTGATTACCATATACCATCCTCTCTTTACGAATGAATCAGTAATTCCCCAAGTTGAGCAACACTTGAGGGAAGCACTGAGGGTGGAAAAGGTACAAAAGCACTCGGTGGTGGGGGGAGGGTTTCAATGCCTACCACCAAGACTCAGCAGCAGCACTAGTGACTGAACTGTTTGGATCCTAAAGGACATTTCTGCAAGATTGTGCAGCAGCAGGTGGTGAGGAAACCAACAAGAGAAAAAAACAGACTTGACCTCAACCTTACCATGCTGCACATGCATTTGTCCATGCCAGTATCAGTACATGTAAAGTCCACAAAGACAATCTAACGTCTTGATACTGAGAATACCCTCCATTGTGTTGAGTGGCATTATCATCATGTTAAATTGGACAGACTTCAAACAGATCTAGCACCTCAAAACTGGGCATTCATGAAGCGCAGTGGACCATCAATAGCAATAGAATTGTACTCCAGGACAATCTGTAACCTCATGGCCCAGCATCTTACTCACTCAACAATAAGCATCAGGCCAGGGGATTAACCCGACTTCAATGGAGAGTGCAGGACAGCTTGCCAAAAGCACCACGAGGCATACCTGAAAACGAGGTGTCAACCTAGTGAGGCTACCAAATAGGACCACTTTCGTGTCAAACAGCAAAAGGCGCAGGCAGAGCTAAGTTATCCCACAACCAACAGATCAGATCTCAGCTTTGCAGTCTTGCCATTAAAGGTCCTGCCAATGATGAATGGTGATAGACCATTAAACAATGCAGTGTAGCAGGAGGAGTCTTCATAAATACTCCCATCTTCAATGATGGAAGAGATAAAAACATCAGTGCACAAGATAAGGATGAAGCATTCGGAGCAATCTTCAGCCATAAGCGCAGAGTAGATGATCCATTTTCACCTCCACCAGCAAACCCCAGCATCACAGATGGCAATCTTCAGTTTGAATCACTCCTTGCAATATCTAGAAAAAGTTGGAGGTACTGGACACTGCAAAGGCTATGGGCTCTGACAACATTCTGGCAATAGTACTGAGACTTGTGCTCCACAAACTGCCACATCCTTAGCCAAGCTGTTTCAGTACAGTTACAACACTGGCACTAGAAAAATGCCCAGATATGTCCTGTATACAAAAAGCAGATTCCAGATAGAGCCAATTATTGCTCTTTCAGTCTGCTCTTGATCATCAGTAAAGTGATGGTTACAGCTATCAAGCAGCATCTGCTCAGCAATAACCTGCTCAGTGATGCCGATTTTGGGTTCTACCACTGTTGCTGACATCATTACAGCCTTGGTTCACACATGGACAACCCTATCGCTGAATTCCAGAGGTGCATTGGGAGTGACAGCTCTTGACATCAATGCTGCATTCAACTAAACATTGCATTAAGCAGTCATAGCAGAACTGGAATCAATTGGAATCATAGGGCAAACTCACCACTGGCTGGAGTCATTCCTTCTTTTTGATCAAGGGTTTTTGCCCAAAATGTCGATTTTCCTGCTCCTCAGATGCTGCTTGACCTGCTTGCTTTTCCAGCATCACACTCTCAACTGGTTAGAGTCATAGCTAGAAGATGATTGTGGTTGACAGAAGTCAATCATCTCAGCTCCAGAACATCGCTGCAGGAGTTTCAAAGGGGACCGTCCTTGGCACACCATCCTCAGTTGTTTCATTAATGCCCACCCCTCCATTATAAGGTCAGAAGTATGGATGTTTGCCGATGATTGCAGATTATTCATCGCCATTCATGACTCCTCAGATACTAAAACAGTCCATGTTCAAATACAGCAAGCTCTGCACAATATCAAGGCTTGAACTGATAAGTTGTAAGTAATATTTGTACCACACAAATGCTATGAAATGAACATCTCCAATAAGAGACAATCTAACCACTAACCCTTGATATTCAATGCTTTACCATCACTGAATTCCCCACTATCAACAATATAGGGGTTACCATTGATCAGAAACTCAAATGGACTTGCCACATAAATACAATAGCTATAGTAGCAGGTCATAAGCTAGGAATAGTGCAGTGAGTACATTACAACTTGACACCTCAAAGCCAATCCACCATATATAAGGCACAAGTTAGGAGTGTGATAGAATACTCTCCACTTGCCTGAATGAATGCAGCTCCAACAACACTCAAAAAGCTTGACATCACTGAGAAGAAAGCAGCCCTCTTTATTGGCACCACATCCACAAACATCACTCCCTCCACCATGAACACTCACTAGCATAGGTGTATACTATTGACAAGATGCACTGAAATTTACCAGAGATCTTTAGTCAGCACCTTCCAAATCCACAATCAATTCCATCTATAAGCACAAGAGCAGCAGATACATGGAAACACAACCACATGCAAGTTCTCCTCCAAGTCACTTACCATCCTGACTTGGAAATATATCACCATATCTTCATTGTTGCTGGGTCAAAATCCTGGAATCCCTTTGCTAAAGAGCTTCCTACAGTGTATGGACTGCAGTGGTTCAAGAAGGTAGCTCAACACTATCTTCTCAAGGGCAACCAGGAATGGGCAATAAATGCTGGCCAGTCAGCAATATCCACATCCCACAAGTGAATAAAAATAAAGACAATCCATCATTCGTCAGATCAGGGAGTCACTGAGCACTGCCACACTTTGCAACCTTAACCTCCTCCAAAATCCTGCAAGACACTTGCTGCTCACAATCAGCCATACAGTATTCTGACCGTTTCCTCCAAGAAGTAATTTCAATCCATTTTTCTCAGACACAGAGGACTTAACACAATGTTTATGAAACACCTTTCTCTAGTTTTACAACAACCAATTCCTAGCAGTCTCAAGACTTTGGTAAAGTAATGCGAGAGCCTCAGATCCCATGCTGCAAGGATCAAATCTTTACTTCCAGAACTCAAATATTCCATTACCATCTTCAGACCTGATAACTCAGTGACCATGGCAACACAAATTAGTATAACACCCTTTTCCTTACAGTACTTCAGTTCATTGTGGATATAAAGCCAAATGAATTGTAAATAACAACGGTTATGCACTTAAAGTAATTTTTGCGTTAAATGCACTTCAGGTACATTTATATCACAAATTGTGGAGGGTTATCAATTGTTCTGCACAAATTCCATCTCAATTCGGATTCTTTACAGAATCTATTGATCCATTTATTGCAGTTAAAATGTTCACTGCTTCTCATTAGCTTTTTAGTTAATCAGAAGAATGGACGATTTGACAAAGATTTAGCAATCATGGCTAAAATGTAATTTACAGAACATTCTATACAGAAAAAGAATGAAATTGTTCAAGCACTAGGCAATAACTAAGTGTGTTAATTAACTTGAAGCTTATTTCTCCAGACAACACCTGACAACATTGGTACTATAGTTAATGGTGAACAAACAGCTCAGATTACCACTTTTAAATTCATACACAATGCAGGAGCTCGAGGGGATAAGTATCTCTGAACAGCTAATGAAAACATGAAAACCATATTACTTACCTATTAACACTATACATGGTTTTAATACAAATGATTTTATTAATTGTTAAGGATTGTAAATTTGTAAATTTCATTATTTTATCAGCTTTGTTTTATATTCTGTGAAACGCAGGATATTGAGAAAAAAAACCAGGGAGATTTCAACTCTGTTGGATGAGTGCCTGCTGTCTGATGGAAGCTGGGCTCACTAGACTGGCAGCAGAAAATCTTAGCACTGTGTGGTCAAGAGAAAGACATTTCTGATGACCAGGGGGTGCAGAGGTTGCAGTGGTTGATCTGTCTGCAACTAAGCCTAAAGCTCAGGCTAGAAGTCCCGCTGCAGGGCTAAAAAGGCGTGGAAGGAGCATTTGTAATGAGGCAAAACAGGTTGATTATCCATCTGAAAATCCTTCCAATGTGCCTATGGCAGATGGTAAGAGCAAGACAGACCTCTGGTCAGCCAAGCTTGATATAGTTTCTGGCTTCATGACACTGCCCTTGTCCAGGAAATAAAAAGCTTCTGAAAATAGACAAATCCAGATATGAAAAGTCTTCTTAGCCTAATGAAGTTTTGCAATACCTACTTTATAATAAGTTCTGTGTTGCATCGTGAGGTGTTTATGACACCTGATTATTGACAGTACTAATCATTGCATTTAAACTGAGTAGTAGAGTAGAAGAGATTAAATATGAGCATGTTTCTTAAAGGCAAGTTGCAATTTTTGATTGATGCTTACACCAGACTTTCTTTTCCACATCAGTTTTGTCCGAGCAGATACTTCGATGATGTGGGCAGCATGAGAATTACATGCAGTGTTCAATAAAAAATCCCAATTTGAAAGAGGAAAAGGAGACTCCAAGAGCCTAAGAGAAGTGACATTTCATTTTACCAGGTACCTGTGCCATGTCACAGAAGGATAACCTATCAAAAGCATATAGCACATGCTGTTTCTGCTTCAACATTCAATGTTTACATGACCAATTCATGTCAATTACTTTGTTTCAATGGCTTATGTCAAAACAGTTAATTGGCTACTAATTGATGCTTTCAACAATAGACAGAATTTTCTTCAATTACCTAAAAATACCACAAAAGGGGTCATATTTTATTTTAGGGCTAGGAGCACAAAGCACACTAGATGGTACACATTGGCACACAAAGTGGAGATGGGCAAGAGTGGAGAATGTCTTGAAGAGCCAAACCATAGACATGTCCAGCATTAAAACAAAGCTCCAATTGGCTATCAGTCCTGTGATGCCTCTTTATTACAACATTTCAAAACCATTTACAATGTCAAACCTCTCCTTATATCATTTTTTGCTTCAAGGTTGTATCCATCATTCCTTTAAAAGTTTCAACCAATTTGCATAAATCATTTCCAGTGCCAAAGTATTCCATATGCCAATATTTTGCATATAAAGAAATATTCATTACATTTCTCCTCTCTTTTAGTGTTATTTTTAAACTGATGAAGTCCCTGATTCCATAACCAAATAAATCATACTTTCCCCTACACATTCTATTAAAATCTTGAATAATTTAGAAATGGCTGTTAAATGTCCTCTTTGCTTTGTCTGTTCCGGTGGAATTGCAGTGTCAGTACCTCTTCGCAAGTCCATGCATGATTTATCATGTGCTTTAAGCCAATATTGCTATGTGTACATTGAAACACCAGTCTGGGTATTTTAGACTATAGGGATCTTCTTGCTCATTGTCACTAATTAAGACTCTTGTACTTCATTTTAATATATTTTAATATTCTTTTAGTGCTATGCCTAAGACAAGCTCTTCACAATCTCATTCTAGACTTGTCTCTTTTCTTTTACTGATGTCAGAGTCAGACAATAAGTTATGATTGACATAAACCTTATAATACCACATTTCCCCCCATTTCTGTATATTTGATCAACATTATTCTAAGTACTTACATAGTCTTTGCGATCATTACATAATTCTTACCGTTATCATCATTCTCACTCCCCCCATTCCCACAACCTCAAAATCCAAAACTAACAGGTCTACACAATTTGGAACTCTGCCTAGATGCCCTAACCTTGCTCACTTGACAATAAAACTGAGGTGATTATGTTTTACTGCATTTGGAATAGTTATATCACTGTAGAAACAGTCTGATGCAATATATTCTGTAATAGTCAAACTTACTCTCATTTCTTGTTTTGAATAAGACCTCCCTGTTTGTCCTGAACATCCCTTCAGGTGTTCTGACAATATAAGATCTAGGTTGGTTTGTCTCTCTGATGAACACAGCTTCTGAATTCCTGTAACTTTATGCTACCATTTACCTTGGCTTTGAAGTTGACAGAGTTTTCACCATGTCTACAATTGCACCACTTTTGCAGTGTTCTGATGTGGCTTTTCAGCAGTTGTTTTACCTTCTTGTAGGCTTGAGAGTTCTTTAGGTATGTTCTAAAACTTGTACATGTAGTTTACCTTCCTCCCAATTAATAATTCCACTGGCATGTACAATGATATTGGTTTTCAAACTGAGTAGAGCTTATTTGCAAGCATTTTACCGTCTTGGCTGCTCTTTCTTCCACCCTGTCCAACTGAGGATGGAATAGAGAACTTGTCACCTGGCTGATGTCTGCCTCCAAAGTGAACTTCCTCAAATCTCAGTCATAAATTAAGGATTATTATCTGATACTAATTCTTTAATTAATATTCAATTCCTAATTAATCAGGAAACTGTGTATTACAAAGATCTTGTTCAGGAGAAAGTGAGGACTGCAGATTCTGGAGATTAGAGTTGAGAGTGTGGTGCTGGAAAAGCACAGCAGGTCAGGCAGCATACAAGGAGCAGGAGAACTGACGTTTCGGGCATAAGCCCTTCATCAGTCCTGACCGACTGTGCCTTTCAAGCACCACACTCTTGACAAAGATCCTGTTCAGTGAGTCTGCTGGAGCTAAATGAAGTATTGCCAGTTCAATCCATCGTGAATAATAATAGGCTCGGACTAAGTACATTTTCCCCCTAAAATTGAAAAAAAAATAATTGATTGTCTTCCCTATGGTTGTTTTTGAAATCTTGACTAAATCTGTTGGCACTTGGTTATGTGCAGCATATGTTTGCATGATGAAATGTAATCTTGTATGTCTTTCAAAACATGTGGCCCATCACATTGATGGTGGTGCTCTTGCTCTTCAGTTTGTAATACCTATGTATTTGGCACTATATGGAGTATCTGTGAGATTTCTCTTTGACTTTGGTATGATTATACACGATTCCCTGGTCATACAACAATACAACTTCTACTATTGTCAATTGTTGCTTTTACTCTTTTGGTACCTCTTTATCACTCATTCTGCTGGACTGTATTTTGACCACCATTAAAGACAGAGTTGCCTGATTTTGGGCATTCATTGTCAGATTTTGGAATTATACAAATTTGTTTGAGTTTGCCCTCAGATACTGGTGGTTATGATTGTGGAATACAACTCTTCTTCTTCTGCAAGAATAAGATTTTTTTATGCCCTTGGGAGTGCATGCCCTGTTACTTGCACCTAGCCTGGAACTTAGAAACATAGAAGATTGAAGCACGCCCTTCAACTCAGCTCTGCAATACTCATCAATATAAGCCAAATCTTTGTATGTATAGAGGCTTTTCTTTAATCCCAATAATGGTACCTGAGATTTGTGATTGTTCTCAACCTGGAATTTCAGACCCATTGCACATCTCCTGTAACCGCTGACAGTTCCTTCTCTTTGGTCATGTACCTTACTTCCCTCGACATCAAAGCTCTCAACATAACATAGGCTAGATTTCTGTTCTGAGGATCAGGAGAATCAACATTCTGGACAAAAGCCCTTCATCAGGAATGCTTTTCCAGCATCACACTCTCAACTCTAATCTCCAGCATTTGCAGTCCTCTCTTTCATCTAGATTTCATGTTCTGTCAGTTTACATTTGAATGAAGACTGTGCCTAGTCCTACGGATCATGCCTATACTGTTACTATCATAAATAAGCCTTGATTGCAATGCACTAATACATCAGTAGAAACTAATTTCCCTTCAAAACTTTTTTTTAAAAACATAGTCCATTCCTGATGTCAATATCATTGCTGGCTTTTATCAAAAGTCCTCTTCAAGGTTGAAAAAAAGTGGTTAAGTCATGGTTAAATTTTCCTCATAATCCACCATGCCTAAGAAGCACTGTACATAACTTATGCATTTCAGTGGTGGAAATTCACTGATGGCTCTTGTCTATTTTGGATCCACCATTAGGTTTTGTTCTTGGATTAAATATCCTGAGAATGTAAATGTTATCCTTGAGAATTAGCATTTCTCACTTATTCTAAGACCTGTACTCTGCAGTTCCTTCAACATGTCTTTGGCCTCTAGTCATGTTCCCTATTCATTTTACCAAAAACAAGGCTATCATTTTTGTGACAAATAGATCCCTATCTGCCTTCCAGACATTGTAACTTGGTAACTATCTGGTGGACAGCAGGTGCAAAATGGCAGATGGTTGAAGGAATGCCACACGAAAGGTGGAATAAATGGAATCAGCAATCATGACTCTCGGTCCAAGGCTATCTTCCAAAAAGAACTGTTTGTATTCAGTTTTGTGAAAAAGAAACCTGCTTGTTGCCAATTTTGCTAAATTCCTAACTCCTTTGTTTAACTGAGTGAGGTCCATGAACAATTTTAGTTCTCCATTTGTCTTTGGAAAATCAAAGAATGAGGAAATTTTGAGGGGGGGGGGGTTACAAGCGGATGGATTTAACATCTTCTTGCAGCTTTTTGTGATAATTTTGTTTCGGTTTGCCTAAACATTCGAATAGCTTTAGAAAATATTGCCAAAATTCTCTTCTATTTTAATTCTGAACTACTATATGCGCTGTTTCTCAGAAACCTAGAGGAATACTTACATTTTTTTCGATATTTCAATGACATTTTTCCTCTGTGACGAGGGTTTGATGGTGATTTGTTCCTGAAGCTTAAGAACTGCATCTCTAGTACCTCAGTGGTTTCTGTTTTCTGGGCTGACTTTCATAGATTTCCTGTCTACCAGGACCAAAACAGGTAGGTTTAAAGTCAGTTACAGACCTTTGTATCTTCAAATTGATGGTCCAGAATCTGCCTTGACTTTTTTTTTAGCTCCACTAGGTATAGTGTTTTCACTTTCTGTTCTGTATCTTGACAGCGAAACATTTTCATTATTCTGGGATTCTTTGTTTTGCAGGATCCTTGTTTTTAGGGACTATTAACTTACAATAGTTTTCATAGTATCCCACACATAATGAATCAGCTCCACCTGCTAGCCAATCTCTACACTTGTGATTCTCTTCAGTGCCACATCTTCCACAAACCAATGTGGTTAATGATATCAATTTCCACTGTTTCAAAATTTTCATGGGCTTTTGGTATGATGGTCATACTATCTCAAGACCTTAGCCATCCGGCCATGCCAGAAGTAGCCCCAATGTTTTTCCACAATACTGAACAACTTTGGGTCCTGATTGTAACCAGTATAGTGAATTAGTTGACCTTTTATTTTATTCATGGAATGTGGGTGTGCATTTATTGCAAATTAAACTGGGGAAGTTGGTGGGGAGCTGCTTTCTTGAAATGCAGAAACTGTTGAAGTGTAGGTACACCTGCAAGGCTGTCGGAAAGTTCCAGGATTTCATCCCAGCATTAAATCCTCCTCGGATCGAAGAACATCTGATAACTTCTCTAGTTACTATAACATCTCCAATTAATTCAACCTTCACAGCCTGTATCTGCGACAGCCTGCTTGGTGATATAAATCCATTGCAGGTGCTTCTATTGATTTTTCCACATGCTGATATCACTGATTAAATTTCGACTATTCTATTGTTAAATTTATTTTGGGGCTAATGAATGCATCAAGGAATTTAATGTATCACATTTTTCCATGCTTTGTCTTACCAGAACATCAGCCATTGGACTTAAAGCATGTAAAAACATGCTAATTTGATGACATTATTTGTTCATGTGCTAAGCTGAAGCCATTCTATTGCACACAAATTGAAGCTTCAGATCTCACACTTCTGGCTTCATTTTGGGCTCTCCACATTGTCAAAAGGTTAAGGTAAGGGAGAGGTCTCTACTGGAGCTGCCTTCTGTATGGGCTAACAAGCCTGACTGACTCAAGTGAGGAATGAACTTTTTCTTATTTCTGTCAAAGTGTTCTGATCCTGTGTTTTCATGTCCAGTGCGTTACTCATTCATGGCTAACTTTCAAAGTCCTGCAAGTGTTTTATTTGCCATCTTTGAGGGTGCTTTCCCCCCTTTTCCCTTTGCATTGAGCGTCTTTTCCATTTCTGGCCATCTTTACTCCCTTCAAGTCTTTCGAGGATATAGCCTACTTGCAAAGTCTTCCCAGTTCAGATGTGTCCCTTGGAGTCTTGTTAACATCAATCCTGGCTCTGAAGTCATTTTCTGCCCAAACTTCACCCAGCAGTTGATACCAATACTGTTACTTGTATGTTGAGATTCCGATCCAGCCTAACAAAAGTCAGTTGGCAGAGAGATAACTTCAATGGGTCAAGAATAGAGCTGGGCAGGATTGACTATAATGAGAGGTTGGGGGAAAAACTGTAACTCAACAGGTGGCTACTTTCAAAGAGAAATGGTTTGCAGACAGTCAGGGCATAATGCCTCAGCTGGTAAAGGCAGGACAAACAGATCCAGGGTTCCCTCAATGATAAAGGAGATAACATTTTATATAAAGAAAAAGAACGTGTTCATGAGAAGTGTTAAGTAGACAATGTAATTGAGAACTAGGAAGAATACAGAAGGTTCAGAAGGGAGCTGAAAAAGCAAATAAGAGAAACAAAGAGAAATTATGAAAATAGTATGTCAGCCAATATAAAGGGACTATCTCAAAGTTTTCTGCAGATAGATAAGCAATAAGGTTGATAAAAGGAAGAGTAGGGTTGATTAGAAACTAGAAAAAGGATTTATACAGAGAGGTGACAGGCATGGCTGAGGTATAAATTAATGTTTTGCATCTATCTTTACCAATGAATGAGATACTACCCAAACCACAGTGGCAGAGGAGGGAACTCTGTCATTGGAAGGGTTAAAATTGATAAGGATGACATCTTGGATAGATTGCTGGTACTTAAAGTTGACAAGGCACTGAGTCCAGGTGAGATGCATCCAAGGGTTTTGAAGGAAGTGAGAGTGGAAATTGCAGAGGAACTGGCCAGCAGTCTTCCCTAGAATCAGGGGAAGAGCCAGCAACTGGAAAATTGTAAACATCACAGCCTTGTTCTAGAAAAGCTGTAAGAATAAACACAGCAATTATAGATGAATCAGATTAACATGGATATGGATAGTCCCATGGGTCCCAGCTATGCCTGCACTTTGTGGAGGATGTGGAACATTCTTTATTGTAGTCCTTTTTGGGTCCCCACTCACAACCTTTTCTCCAGTACATCAATGATGTCATCAGGCTGCTTCATGCTCTTGTCTAGGGTTGGAAAGACGAAGCCATTTTGCTTCACATGGTTCATCCCTGACTCTTCCTTGCCCTTCCTGACCTCTTTGTTTCCATTTCTGGGTTAGGCAGTCCAACAATGACAATTACAAGTCCATCTACAATCTACAACAAAGTAATCTCAACTACTTTGCCTCATAATCTGCTTCCTGCAAGAATTCTATTACACTCTTCAAGCTTCTTTACCAAAGGAAACTCCTTTACCAAATGATGTATCTCTTCCGATGATGCCAGCTTCCATTGGTGTGCCTACAATCTGACCTCCTTTTCTCTCAACTGAGGATTCTCCCCACTGTGGTTGACAGGGTCCTCAGCCATGTCTTAGGACCATAAGATTATAGGAGTAGAATTAGGCTATTCAGCCTATTGACTCTGCTCTGCCATTTGATCAGGGCTGATAATGTTTATTAATCCCATTCTCCCGACTTCCCCCTATAACCTTGAATCCCCATACTAATCAAGAACCTATCTATCTCTGACTTAAATACACTTAGTGATATGGCTTCCAAATAATTCCACAGTTTTGCCCCCTCAATTCTAAAGATCGTCCATTCACTCTGAGGCCATGCCCTTGGGTCTTAGCCACTTATACTGCTGGAAACATTTTCTCCATGTCCACTCTGTCTAGACCTCAGTAAACTGTAAATTTAAGTAAGATCCATCTAACACTTCTAAATTCCATCAAGTACAAGCTCAGAGTTCTCAACCGTTCCTCATATGACAAGCCCTTCATCCCTGGGATCATTCTCATAAACCTCCCCTGGACACACTTCAAGGTCAACATGTACTTCCTGAGATACAAGGCCCAAAAGTGCTCACAATATTCCAAACATGGTCGAACCAGAGCCACGTACAGCCTCAGCTGTCTATTTCTGCCCTTGTGCCCTCTTGAAATGAATGCGAAAGTTGCATTTGCTTTTCTAACTCCCAACTGAGCCTGGTAATGCAAAGAAAATTCTGAACGAGGACTCCTAGGTTCCCTTGTGCTTCAGATTTCTGAAGCCTTTCCCCGTTAGAAAATAGTTTATACCTCTATTCTTTCTATCAAAGTGCACGTCACACTTTCCTGCACTTTATTGTATCTATCACTTCCTTGCCTATTATCCTGGCCTGTTCAAGTCCTCCTGCTGCCTCCCCACACACTCAACACTTCCTGTTCCTCCAAATACCTTTATGGCATCTGCAAACAGTAATAATGCTGTCAGTTCCTTCAGCCAGATTGTTAATACACAATGTGAACAGTTATGGTCCCAACACTGTTCCCTGCGAACTCCACTAGTCACCAGCTGCTTACCCCCAGTCTCTGCCTTCTGCTAGTCAGCCAATCACACCAGTACCTTGCCCTTTATATGTGGGCTGTTATCTTCTTTAGCAGTCTCTTATGCAGCACCTTGTCAAAGGTCTTTTGGAAATATAAATAGATCATGTCCACTGGCTATCAATTGTCTAACTTGTTAGTTACTTACTCAAAGAATTCTAAACAGATTTGTCAGGCATAACCTTCCAAGGATGAAGCAGTGTTGACTCAGCCCTATATTACCATGCACTTCCAAGTACTCCACAATCTTGTCCTTGATAACAGATTCTAAAATCTCCTCAGCACTTTTCTTCAGAACTCTGGTGTGGTAGTTCATCCGGTGCAGGTAACTTATCCACCTTCAGACCTTTCAGCTTCCCTAGCACCTTCACCTTCGTGATTCACACTATACTCACCCCTGCCCCTGACTCTCTTGAAGTTCTGGTATGCTATTAGTATCTTCCACTGTGAAGATGGACACCAAGTACCTATTCAGTTCCTCTGCCACTTTCTTGTTGCCCATTACAACTTATCTAGCTTCATTTTTAGTAGCCCAATATACACTCTTGCTTCTCTCTTACCTATCATACTTTTTTAAAAAAAAACCTTGTTTTTTTATATATTATTAGCTAGCTTACTCTCATAGTTCATGCCCCATTCCCTGTCCCCATCTATTATGTTTTTAGCTTTCTTCTGTTGGGTGTTAAAGACTTTCTAATCCTCTGGCTTCCCACTGACCATCACCACATTGTATGCCTTTTCTTTGCTTTTATGCTGCTCCTGCCTTCCCTGGTTGCCCTGTACTCCTATTTAGTTTGTTTCTTCTTCCTTGGAATTACCTCCAGAAAGGAGAAAGTGAAGTCTGCAGATGCTGGAGATCAGAGCTGAAAATGTGTTGCTGGAAAAGCGCAGCAGGTCAGGCAGCATCCAAGGAACAGGAGATTCGACGTTTCGGGCATAAGCCCTTCTTCAGGAATGTCATTCCAGCAACACATTTTCAGCAGAAACACCTGTCATTGCTGCTCCACCATCTTCACTGCTAGACTCCCCTCCAGTCAACTCTAGCCAGCTCCTCCTTCACATCTTTGCAGTTACCTTTACTCAATTGCAATACCTTAACACCTGATTCAAGCTTCTCCTTGTCAAACAGCAAGGGGACTTCTATCATATTATGGTAATTGCCCCCAGGGGTTCTTAACCATTAAGCTCTCGAATCAAACCAGCCTCAGTACGCATTACCAAATCTAGAATTGATTGTCTCCTAGTGGGCTCTATCACAAGTTGCTCCAAAAAAGCTCACAGACATTTTTATACACCATGTAGTTCGGTCACGAAATGCACTGATGGGAATGTTTGCGGATGATATTTGGATAGAAGTAACATACAAGTTTATGGAGAAAAGCAGGAGACATGTAATCGATGCTAGTGTTCATTTGTATCTGTACCAGCACTGCAATGGGCTGAATGGTCTCCTTCTCCTCTGTAACAGCTCTATTATTATGAGCTGTGGGTGTCTGCACATACACTTTCCTTGAGACGGTGCTTGCTCCTTATCACTGCATCAGGCTTTTCAATTCCGATGTGCTTGACTAACACTCCGTTATTTCCATCTGTACATATTATTTTACATCCTATATGTTGTACAACTCTGTATTATAACGTCTGTGATCGCTCTCTTCACATGCTCATTCTAGACTTGTGTTTTCTGTCTCACCATTGTCAGAGTCATTTGATCAGCTACAGCATTATAGTCTACATGAATCTCATTATACCATTGTCCTTGCTCATGGTTTCCCAGAGGGAATCAATACTGCGTGCTCTGTTGGTTTGCTATATTCAAGGACTGAAAATTATACACAATACTCTAACCATGGGCTAAATACTGTTTTGGATATATTTACCATTACTTCATTAGACTGCAACCATCCTTGTATTACTCTCATGCAGCAGCTCAGGGTTGGTTAGTTCAAAATGATCCTTTATGTCTCATTAATGTTTCCATGGTTGAGTGGGATTGATTGTCGATAAAGGGATGAGCAAGAAACCTTGACGGCACTTTCCTTTCTCTGAAAATTATTGTGTCCATATGGGTTACTTATAGCCACATAGAGTTTTATCGTTATCTTTTACACACTGGTGCTGGAGTGCCTGCTACTGGTTAAAGACCTCGACAGTAGAATATTTCTGACTCTGAGACCACAGCTACTAAAAGTGCCACAATTTAGATAAACAAGAAAAATGTTTCATTTCAGCCTCACCACTAATTAAGTATCTATGAATAAGTTGTGTGATGTGTCAAAACTGGAAGTTTTACATTAATTGAAGATCAGTCAGTTTCTCAGTAAAGTTGGAAGAGACTTTGCTAAGTGAATAAATTCAGGAAACCTCGAAATATAAATGATGAATAAGAATAAACTCTTTTATTATCACAGCTGAGATTAACATCTATTTTGGAGCATTAATTCTTAATGGGAAGTAGTGCATCTTTTAAGATAAAGCACCTGCTTTAAGATGAAAACAGATGTTTGGAACGGTTATTACTCAGAAACGTACAGCTGATTCCCTTTATTAGCAAGTAAACTGCTCAACTCATCAATGTCAAAATTCACTAATGCAACAGCAAAGGCCACCTCAGTGAAAATGTTTGATTGAAGTCTTAATTAAATAATATTTCAAAAAGATAAATGCTTACTATTAACCAGGATGGTGCATTTTTGTTTAGAAGTGGTGTGCTGGTGAAGAATTATTTCCTTAAACATGGCATTCTTTAAAATCATAAAAAAACACAAATATAATGCAGCTGCAGGCTCACACAATTTTTGAAATAGTCTATTTTTTTTTGCTAAAGGAGTCTCATAGCAACACACATAGAATTTGTTTTAATGTTTCAGATAAAGATGTTTCTGCATCATTACAAGCTGACAAGCAAATAGCTTTGACAGATTATTGTAAATTGAGGCACACTGAATGAAACGTTGTCCTTAAAAGTACACATTCTAACTCATCAATAGTCAAATAACCTTTGTGTATAATCCTGATTTATTAATAGCAATTCATTAATATTTTGAATTGCCAGAGGAACAGCATTGTTACTCAGATTCAGCGCAGAAGAATTTTGAAATCAGTTACTCTAAATGAGATTTTTCAGATACATGGCATTGATTCCACCCCAAGAGTTTGGAGGTTGAGGCAAAGATTTTCTGCACTGGTGATGGAGATTTAGAACAGACTGGTCAATAACCTTTGTTATTCCTTGCTGGATCTTTAGTGCCACTGGCAAGGCTGTGCATTCTTCTCACATTTAAAAAGATAGCAGTGAGCATGTAGTGACGGTGATGATGAAGGATCCCATGGTGTTGTCAGTTAGCGAGTTCCAAGGTTTTCATTCAATGATACTGAAGGTGATTAATCAAGTGCCTGGGGGACTATTACCTGTGTGGGGAAGTCAATGTTTTGCGCCGAAAACAGGGTGATGGGTTTCTGAGATGCTGTCTGATCTGCTGTGCATTTCCCAGCTTCACATCTATTGACTCTGGATTCCAGTATCTGCAGCCCTTAATGTCTCCAAGTCACTGTTACCTGCTGCCCTTGCCTCGCCCAAGTGCTTGAGGTCATGGATTTGAGAGTTACAGTCGAAGGAGCATCAGAGGGTTTTTACATTGCATTTGCAGATAATACATCCTGCAGCATTGGTGCTCTGTTGATGAATGTTTAAAATTTTGGATGAGATGCTGGTTGCTTTGTTTTTAGATTAGATTAGATTCCCTTCGGCCCAGTAAGTCCACACCGACCCTCCAAAGAGTAACCCACCCAGACCTATTCCCCTACCTTATTTTTCCCCAACTAATACACCTAACACGATGGGTGGTTTAACATGGCCAATTCAACTGACCAGCTCATGTTTGGACTGTGGGAGGAAACCCACACAGACACGTGTAGAATGTGCAAACTCCACACAGTCTGCCAGGTCTGGAATTGAACCTGGGTCCATGGCACTGTGAGGCAGCAGTGCTAACCACTGAACCACCGTTCAGTGCAACCAGAAAGCCAAGTGGAGAATATGTCTTGTAAGCTGCAGAAAGGTCTTAAGGAATTAGGAATGGAGACTTTCACTGCACAATTTTGATTTTATACATTCACAGCATGTGGGCATTTCTGGCAACAGCAGCTTTTATGAAATATCCTGATTGTTTTTGAGATGATATCAGAGTGAATTTTAGGATTCTTGATATCAGAGTGAATTTTAGGCCATTTCAGAGTTCAACAATATTGCTGTGGGTATGCAAGCACAAATAGGCCAGACTGGGTAAGGACTACAGTCACGCTTTTCCAAAAAATATTGACAAACCAATGGATGTTTACAAAAATAACACATCTTTTTCTGAATACTGGTCTTGAATTGAGTTTGTACATGCATTGTAGAAGACACTTTATTTGAGAATGGTTTATGTTTAACTTAACACAGCTCAGGTTTTGAGCACATCTTTGCCACGTGATCAAAGACATTTCTGAGTAGAACATAGAACTGTACAACACAGGAATGGGCCCTTTGGCCCACGATGTTGTGCTGAACATGACACCAATTTAAACTAATCCTTTCTGCCTCCCCTTGGTCCATATCACTCTCCTCCTTGTATATTCATGTGCTTATTTAAAAGTCTCTAAAATGCCCCTATCGTTTCTGCCTCCACCACCACCCTTGGCAGCGCATCTCTCACGCCTACCACTCTCTGTGTAAAACACTTGCCCCCACTTCTCCTTTGAATCTTCCCCCTCTCAACTTACATGCATGCCCCCTAGCTTTAGACATTTCAACTCTCGAGGAAAAAGATTCTGACCTTATCTCAACATTTTATGAACTTTTCTCAAGTCTCCCCTCAGTCTCCGCCGCTCCAGAGAAAACAACTCAATTTTTTTCTCACCCCTCCTGACAGCCCATACCTTCTAATCCAGGCAGCATCCTGGGAAATCTCTTCTCCAAAGCCTCCACATCCTTCCTGCTATGTGGTGACCAGAACTGAGTACTCTAAGTGTGGCATAACCAAAGATCTGTCAAGCTACCACATGACATCCTGACTCTTGTACTTAATTCCCTGACCAATAAAGGCAATGAAGGCACATGCCTTCATCACCAATCTATCTACTTGTGTGGCCACTTTCAGGGGAAAAAATGCACAATAGCATAAATCTGAAAACTGGTGCAGATTTGCAATTAGAAGGAACTATGATCAGGATTTTCATCAAAAGGATCAGATTTCCTTCATTGTGAGGAAATAAAAGCTACGATGAATATGAAAGTAAAATGTTGATTCAGTATTATTGAACAACTGGCAAAGTTGAAAAAAAACTGTCAAAGCTTCCTGTGTTAAAGCGCTATTAAATAAAAGGAAGCTGATACAAGCAGTTGACAGGGCCAGTCACATCTGGAGACAGAGAAACTTGAAATGTTTAACATTATTTCTCTGTCGTCAAAGTCTTCCATCATGTTATGCTTCTTTCTTTTTTCTGATTTCTCACATCCATGATATTTTTCAAATTGCATTTAGTAAAAGGTGTCAAGCTCGATTGAAGCTTATTCTGCATTGAGATTAGTGTCTGCAGTTCACTTATGGCCTATATGATAACACTTCTTTTGAGAGAAAGAGAAATCTACTGAGTCATGCATCAGCCAAATCCTGCCATGTAGGAATGGATCAATACTTCTCACTTCACCTAATTAGCAATCAAACTAAACTAGAAATTTTATTTGAACAAACAAAAGAAAAAAAATCATGTTGCTAATGGTTTTCACAGCAGCCATTTTCTGATTAAGTGCCTTTGTTTATTTTTTGTGTGCATGACTTATGCTCCATTCTGAAAAGTAACAGCAGCACTGGCAGACAATTACTTAACAATCTGTCATTTTAATGAACAAAGTAATTTAACTTTTACGCTTTACATTGACTCTGGTTACAGACTCAGCAGCAATGTCATCAATTGTTACTGTACTCCTGCAGAACTGTTTGAACAGATAGAAAAATAGTTGTCAGTATTGATATGACTATATTGATTACACTAAAGATTTCAAGCCTGACACAAATTAACCACAAACTCAGTTTTTTAATTCATTTCCAATCAATTTAAATTCCAATATTTAAATTCAAACTATAACTTATTATATCTTAAAATATATTTTAAACCTATGTTTTAATATATCCAGTAGACAACCAAGACACAGAACCCTTGTTAAGTTTGAGCAGTTCAACCCTCCCATAATAAATATCTTCATAAAATAAATTCCAAATTTTAATATACAGAAAAACATGCTTTAGAAATCTTTTTGAAATTCTTTAAGAGGATCAATCTTTAATTTTGAACATCAAAATTCGATTTGGAAATGTATATATGGCAAAGTACGTTCCTTACACTGATTTAATGCATTCAAATTTCTCAGTACTCTTGAAACAAATGCCAAAACTGACACAACAACAGGTTAGAGTCCAGCGCATTTACCTGAAAATATTAGATTTCAGAGTACTGCTCCTTCACCAGATGTTAACGCAAGCTAGTGTTTTCAAATAAACCCGTTGGACTATAATCTGATGTCGTGTGATTTTTGACCTTGTCCAACCCAGTCCAACACCACCACCTTCTCATCATTGAAACAAGTAGTCAAATTGTTGCCCAATTAGACCACTTTGTTCAATTTGTAGTCCGTAAAAGCTGAACTCCCACACCACCCTGTTGGAATTTGGATCAAACATTGTTCTGGCATTAATGATGCATTCACATAAAGTACCAGATTGTATACAAATTTATGAAGGATAGGGTTAGGGAAATGCTAAATTTTTTGAGGTACTAATATGGTGGACAGGGCTATATATGATACCTATATGATCTTGCAGACTCTGGTACAATGTTCTTATTGATAAGGAGCCTTGGTGAATTCCTGCAATGTATCTTGCAGTTGGTGGACACTGCTGCTATATAAGAGAGAACAGAATTATGTAAAGATAAAGTTGAAGAAGGGAATGTCATGTGAAGCATAATGAGGCACCGATTTGTTTTGTTGAATGCTTATTACATGGAAGTCACCATAGTCCTACTGGACCATAGACTGCTCTCTCATACGAGACATGATGATTGATGGTGGTTTAAAGTGATGATCTCCATGTCTCAGATGAGGGGAGCAATTGCGAAGGAGAAACTTTCATGGTAACCTCAGCCGGTGTGGGAACCACACTGTTGGTGTTACTCTGTATTGAGAAGAAGCAGTAAACCAACTGAGCTAACCAACCCCCTACAGTTGATGTAGAGGGAATGTTTCCTCACATGGGGCCATCTAGAATGGGAGGTCATATTTTTAGAATAAGGAATAGCTGAGTTAAAACAGAGATACGGAGAACTTATTTCTCTCAAGGAGTTGTGAATCTGTTGAATTCACTATCCCAGAATACAGTGAATGCTGGGATATTGAGTAAATTTAAGGAGGAAATAGGCAGATGTTTAATTAGTAATGGGTTTTCAGGGTTATGGAGAGTCGGCAGGAAACTGGAGTTGAGGTTGAGGTTTGAGCGTGATTGCAATAAATGGTGGAGCAGGCTTAAGAGGCTGAATTGACTACTTCTGCTTCTTTTTCTTATATTCCAATTCCATATCAGATGGGATTCTGTGGTAGACATTATTAGAGGGTTAAATAATAAATATTAAAAACAGAAAAATACTAGCTTAAAAAAATCAAATTGCCTTAACACCAAATTTGGCATATGGTATGCAATTGCTGAAGAAACCAGGGTTTGCTGGATAGATGCTCCCAACTTTTCAGTGAAAGGTAAAAATTAGATTAAGGTAACAAGTATAACTACGCATGTATTCTTTGCATAAGTGGACATTTCTTTTACATTTGTTTTATATTTTCATTCTTATTTCTAATAAACACTCCCATATTGATATTAGTATTCCACTGCCAGTAACTTCATTTTTTTGAATAACGTAATGTTAATTCTCTCCAGTCATTCTGAAAATTTATTGAAATTCCTAATTATCAATTATTTCTTTGGTACCAGAACACTGAAACATAAGTGAACTCAGATCTCTGTCTGACTGAAGTAAAATTAAATCTTTTGATGACGCTTCAATCTTTACCTTCTGAAAGTGATTTTTTATCCTTGGAAGTTAGATTTGAAGCTCAGATGCAGAAATCAGAGCCCTGCTTATTTCTCTCGCGCTACAGATTTATGATGACCAAGATCGCATATAATTTGTTAACAACTGTGAGTATGTCCAGACACTTTCAAAGATAGATACACATGCACTATGAGGTCCTTCTGGTCCTGCATATCCTTTAGCACTGAATTTTACATCTACATTGCCTCTCCCTATCGCTAGTACTAAAATGGATCACCTCACACCTCTCTATATTAATTTCTATCTGCCACTTATTTGCCCATTCTGTGTGCCTATCTATGCCATGTTGCAAGTGATTTGCTTCAACCTCACTGTTTGCCATTGTTATAGAACATAGCACATAGAACAATACAGCGCAGAACATTGTTATGGCCCAGACTCCTTCAAAATATTAAGGAGATAACCTAGACTTAACTTTTATCTTATTCACAGACAAGTGTCAGGTGCTGAGTTCCAGTTGTGATTGATTGGTCACACTAATAGGCTTTCAGAAAAATACATTTTATTCTTACACTGAAGATAAAATACGAACAAACGAAAGAAGAATTGGTATAGCTTTAATTCTACTGGAAAATCTAACAGAATATAGATTATTTAACGACTAAACAATAAGTGTTCCAATATAGTCAAAACATAAAAACACACCTGTGGCAAAGGCAAATTCAGTAAAATAAATTGTTGCACTTGTGATGTTTCTCCAGTCCAGGAGAAAAGAACATAAATTCTTGCAGAGAGAGAGAGAGGTATAGCAGCTTCCACAACCAATTTCAAAACCCCACAACTACTAAAAGGTAAATTAAAACCCTGGTTCTGCGGGAGCCTCACTCCACTCATTAATATATCATACTAACTTAAAAAAAACACCCAGGGCCACACAAGCTATTTCCTTCCTTGGCTTTAGAGAGACAGCTCGGTACCTTTGTCTTAAAACTTTTCTCAAAAAACAAAATGCACATCTTAAAACCATAATACTGTCACACCATTACTCCAGGTTAGAATCATCAACACATTTTGACACCCTACTTTGTATTCCAGGATTCAAGTTACTTATATGTAGCCAAAGTAAATCAGTGGTCCAGCACTGACCATTGAGGAACGCCATCATCTTCCATTATCTATATGTCTCAAGCTTCAGTCTTTTGAAAATCCAATCGGATATTACTCCTCCTATTCCATCAGCCTCAATTTTGTTAACCAGTTTTTTAAAATGGTAGCTTGTTGAAATCTTTCTTCAGATCTGTACAAACATTCACTACATTTCTTTCATAAACTTCTCTGTTATTTAATCAACAAACTCCATTATACTGGACAAATAAGATCTGCCTTTTAGCAGTTGAAGTTGATTATCCACAATTAACTCAAACCTGTTGTATTTATTTTCCCAAGATTATTCTTTCTAAATTCTTACCCAATAAACTAACTGGTCTGTAGTTGGTAGGTTTGGCCTTCCATTATTTTCTTGAATAAGGTTAATATTCATCCTGGTCCATTTTATCCTGAATTTCATTGCCTTTTCATTGCGTTGAAGTTAGTTCGCTTTTGATATGGATATTTTATCATTCATTGTTCTTTGCTTTTGAAGTTTTCAAATTAAAATCTTTATGATGTTATGATCACATTTACCCAGGCTTTCCGCCAAAGACAGTTGATACACCATACTTAACAGCACCAGGTCCAGAAATGCATCCTTTCCAGTTGGGCCAAACTCATACTGATCAATTCCTCCGGGCTATCACTTTTCAATTTAAGTCAGGTGCACAAAATCAAGATCTTATCTCGAAGATTAAAACATAGCACCCAATTTATGCACAACAAGGTTCCACAAATGTCACTCTTATAATAACAGGTGACATTAGTCATGGAATTAATACTGGTTGGGCTGCCTGACTCCAGGTTTGAGAGAATTTTGTACACATTAGGATTTTGCCTGCAGAAATTTAAGTCCCTTCAGCAGGACCAATGCGGGTCCTGATTCTGTGCAGAAGGAAGGCAAGACCATGGTTGCCATCTTCCCCAGCCATGACAATCAAGAGGCTGCCACTCATCCTATTGTGGTGCTAAGGATGGAGGCCATCTCTTAGAATGGTGAATCGTATTAGCAATTCTATCAGCTCAGGAGTAACTGCTGACGGCTCAAGAAAAAGCAAAAGTGCCTCCACGCTAAGTCACTGCAGGGGTGGCCATTGTTGTTGTAGGAATCTCATCTTTGGGACTGGAGGTTCCATAAACAAAGATCCATCATGGCAGCCTCTGAGAAGTTGCCTCCAGAAAGCAGTTGCCCTCCAAATTGGCAGAGGGCTACACAGGTGGTGTCAATATGCTAGTGACCCAGAAAAATGACTGTCAATTGAATGTTTAACATTTTAAGATTTATAATATTTTGGCCAAAAAGTGGGAAATAATTCTCATCCTCTGTATTTCTCTTATTTTTGGAGCTGCAGCACAAAGAGAACTCGAACATCAATGTTTTTCTCCCCTTCATTTCACCATCCCATGGGGTTTGGACTGAATCGTGAATAGATTCATCAAACAGAGAATTAGGTTTCAGTTCAATACACTGGTCAGGGTTGCTCATTAATTGGCAGCTGAGCTGTGTGCAGTGAACTCCGGACAGGAAGCACTGTTGTTTGAATTCCTGGCATGCATTTTCATGATAACCAAAAATAAAACAAAGCTTAATGGTTACTAAAAAATATTCTGAAAATAATGAGGTTTCTCTTCTCTCATGCTACCAAGAAGTGTGCTGACTGAATGGGTGACTGACTTTATTTACACAGTAAGAGACTCGAAGGACTGTCTGTCATGCTAAGAGCTGAGGAGATGAATTTCTATCTAGGATTTGATTTGTTGCATTGTGTATTCAGACTGTGGTTGTTTTGCATATTATTTCTGATTTAGTCAGAAAAATAACACAGAACACAGCGAGGAAAAATTGGCATTGATAGCATGCCTTTCACAGTCTAAAAGCATCCCAAAACACCCCTGCCCTGCTCAAACACGTTTGAAGTGCAGTTATTGCTGAAAAATGTTGGAACCAATTTGCACAGAGCAAGATCCCAAATTCA
The DNA here is from genome assembly GCF_020745735.1 of Hemiscyllium ocellatum. Classification (NCBI taxonomy): domain Eukaryota; kingdom Metazoa; phylum Chordata; class Chondrichthyes; order Orectolobiformes; family Hemiscylliidae; genus Hemiscyllium; species Hemiscyllium ocellatum. The sequence goes on from NC_083401.1 coordinate 26,358,268, forward strand.
GGCAGATGATAAATGACCATGCATTGTATATTATTAGTGGTTTTAACTGAAGGACAAATATTTCCCAGGATGCTAAGAGAGCTTCTCATTTGAAATTTGAAACCTTGATAACTACAGCACGCATTTATTTTGCACGTGTAACAGAGTTAAACATCCCAAGGGACTTCACGGAGGCATTTTCAAACAAACGTTAACATTTTGCTATATAAAAAGAAATTAGGATGGATGACCAAAGACTTTGTCGTAAAGAAGTAAGTTTTAAGAAATGTCTTAAAGGAACAGAGTGAGATAGAGAATTGGAAAGATATAAGCAGGGAATTACAGAAGGTTTAAAGCAATTAAAATTAGGGATACACAGGAGGCCAGATTAGAGGAATGTAACTATCTCAATTTCCTACGTTTTCCAGCAGGCCATAGGGAATGGAGACTGGAGGGCTAGAAGAGGTTACAAGGATAGGATGGCACAAAGTTGGAATGAGATTTTAAAACAAGGATGCAAATTTTTACATTAAAATTTTTAAACTATCTGGGATGCCATTATTTGTTCTATCAGAAGATGCATGGACGCCATTGTTACTTTGCGAGTCTCTCCCAAACCCATAAGCTCTACCACACAGAAGAGCAAGTGTAGCAGTCTCACAAGTAAACCATGAACTCCAAATTCCTTTCTGAGTCCCACTCCAGTCTGACTTAGAAGTGGATAATCATTCCTTCATTGTGACTTGGTCAAAGTTCTGGAACTTCCTCCTTAACAGCACTGTGAAAGGATCTGTTGATTGTAGCAGTTCAATTAAAAGGCTCACCAGCATCTGCTGAAGGGTAACTAAAGTTAGGCAATAGGTTCTAGCATCACTAGCAATGCCCTCATCCTGAAAATAAATTTACAAAGAAACTCCATATACCACAGAGAAATGTTCATAAATGTATGAATGAAAATGTATTAGAGTTTAAAAAAAAATCTATTTCAACAAGTTTTAGTTAGTTTGCTGTAAAATTCTCCAGGCAAGCTTCAAATGCTGAAATGTTCATATATTAGATCAACATTGCAGAAAATTAAATAGTTCATATTCAAATGATATTCTCATTAGGCCAATCAGTCTAGGAAGATATAACATAAGACAGGGCACATTAACTTTTTCACATAGTAGTGCTCCCAGCCGTGAGCTTAAAACAGCACTTACTGAGCAAAAAAAAACTGTAAATAGACTTGGAACTCTTTGAAAAGCCATCTGCACTATCCTTTCATCTCTGGGACCTTGGTTTGACTGAAGGTATAAAACTCTCTCTTCACTGCAGACTGTTTCATTTCCCAAATGAAACAGACCTGACCAAACACAAATTGGTTTCCAGTGAGCACACGGCCACAACTTGGCAATTTTCCCTTGTACTTTGACAGGGCACACTTAATGCTTACTTGATTTCAAGATACCTTGACTGACTTAAGTCAGATGAAATTCAATTAATATCTGATCCAGTGCAAACCATCATATGTAGATAAGGCAGGCCAATGATGAAACATCAGCATCATGTCATAATACCAAGGAAAAAGAATCTGCCCATTACCCTCCCCTGTTGAACAGAGCAAAGAAAATTGTCTTGGAGATGCATTCTTGTACTCTCAATCCTTTAATTCCTTCCAGCTAGATATTTGAAATACACACAGGATCAATGATGATACTCCTTTTGCAGGGCATTGAAATGCAAACGGAAACAAGAATTTTGCATAAACCACATTCAAACACACTTCAGCAGTTGAAAGATTCAAATTGGTCTTGATTTACATTGTGAGTAAACTACAAGTAGAATATAAATATTTTATTTTCTATGTTTTAATGCAGCTAATAGCAAAGGACCATCAAACACACCAAATGAGCAGATAATTGAACAACTTTACAAGATAAACCTCGCCTGGTTCAAGTGGTGAAATTTTGTTAACAAGAATATGAAATTAAACGATGGAAATCTCAAACTCAATTATTAAATGAACACAAGCTGTAAAGCTGATCAGATGGAACAATTTGCTTACTAAAATGAGAAAGGCTTTAGAAGAGCACTAACACAGGCTATTTATTCAATATCTTGAACTAGGCGTGCAGCAAAATAAAATGAAATGTCTAAGACAGTCATTTAAAGTCATGAGAGCTATATTTTGGCTCACAAGATAGGTCTGAAATGAGGAAATTACATGAGTTGCTAATCTCCCAAAAAAATACCAAGTTACATGACTTTCAGTCTTTGGAAGTGGTGGTGGTGGCGGTGTGGGGGGGAGGGAGAGTAGACAGTGCAGGAGAGTGGTTTGGGGTACAATTTATCACTCACTGCATAAAACACTTCAAACTGGATCATCTAATCCTTAAACTACTGACTAAATTACAACATTTTTTGTTAGTGTACCATATCCAAATCTGCCGGAACCTCATTTGCTCCAGGAAGAATAATTCCAACTTCTTTCATCTCGTCCAGTGGTCCATTCTGATGAATTCTGGTGAGCTCTCAAAGGTCCTCAAATTCTTCCTAAAGTATGGTGAGTAGAACTATACTGAATTCTCCAACTGGGCCTATGTATAGGGATTGGAACCGTGGCTAGGTGGATCACATTGACTATGAGATCCTTGATTGGGGTTGTTAACCTTAGCCAGTCAGGGACCCCTGCTTGACAGAGATAACAGGACATTCAGAAGGTCTCCTTAGTCTATGGACTGGTTTTGAACAGGCTGGTCATAGCCCATGTATAGTGTACATGTAAGTAAAGAATGACTTAGTGAAAGGATACCAGCCTCTGTGTAATTATTTTATGACATGAAGCATGTTAAAGGTTTAGCATATCTTGCTTTTGCATTCAATGCTTCTACTTGTGAAGTACAAGATCCCATATACTTTGCGAAGCACTCTTACAATACATGGTGCTTCCTTCAAAGGTCAATGCGCAAGCACAGGTCGTGTGCCATTAAATTCACAATGCCTCTCCCCATTCTTTCTACCAAAATGCATCATCTTACAATTCTTCTGATATTAAGTTTTACCTGATACTTGTCTGTCCATTCAGCATGCCCATCTATTTCATGTTATTAATGATTTGTAGCATTTTATTATTATTGAACACTTTTTCAAGTTTGTTATAATTGGAAAATTATGAAATCCTATGCTATTATCCAAAATTCATTTCATTTATATGAACAACAAAAAAAACTGATCTGCCATTTTCCTGCCTGAAATATAAATATTTACAATTCACTGTTTCCTGTCATTTTTAAAAAAATCCAATTGCACCCTTCTCTTTCAATTTTGCTCCAATTTTACAAACCTGTTATGTAATACTTTAACAAACACTTTCTTAAAATCCATTTAGGCAGCATACATCATGTTCCTTTCATCACTTTCTCTGTTACTTTATCAGAAATCAACGCCCAGATCTTCTAGTCTCTTGATGGTTAGGAGACAGACTGTATAATTACTGTAAGAATGCATAAGCTAGGATCAGAGGTAGCCCATTCAAGCTACTTGAATTCACCACACCATTTGCTAAGATCATGAGTGACCTTACTGTCGTCTTTATTTCCTGTCTGTCTGAATATGTAATTGAATATGGCTATTTAGCTAACGGATGATACAGCCTCAAGAGATAAAAATGTATCTGGATCCCTTTTCATCTCCTTATAGATGTTATAATCATTGCTGCACTTACTTGTAGGATTAAAAAAATGAAGAGCAGCTTGCAATTATCACTGGGCTATTCATTAATTGTTTAGGAAGCAGATATCAAGTAAGTTTGTAACAGCTCACACAGAGGCTGAGGCTGGAGAAGTTCCATTGTGCTATTATATCAAGTTCCTACCACCAAACACAAGACCTCTTATTTTGTGGGGGCGGAAATGGAGCAAGCCACATTTCACACATCCTCCATTTGCAGATGGAGCTGTCTATTTAAATGACTAGATGCTTCCACCAAAATGGGTTTTGTCGTCTGTGGGTCTGACCATAGAAAGTCAATTGAAAGGAAAAAAAACAACTTCAAGAACCAGATCTAATTATGTTTCTACTGTACGTGGTGTGAAGAGCAATGGTTAAACAAAGACCATAATCAGAGATCATAGAAATACTCCAAGCAGATATTAGGGAAGCCCAAACTTTACTTAAGAATGGGAATAGTTCAAAAGATGTGCTTGTGGAATATCTTCATTAATTGCTTCTGAAACCGATGCAAGATAAATTAGTAATGACAGCTGAGACTGAATAAGTTCCATTGCACTATTACATCAAAACCAGATGAGGAAGTGGAAGTATCCTCACAGACCTGTGGGCTAAGAAAAGTGTTGGTTATCAGGTAGTGTAACTGCACAGATATTGTGAAGAGATATTGTGAGTAAAATATGAGGTTCCTATGGCAAGCATATAGGAATCCAGAAAATGCGGGTATTAATATTATTTTTACATAGCCAGAGGTTCATAAACATGTAGTTCAGTTTTGTTGACAATGTTGTACATGTAAGGTGGTAGGAAACTTCACCATACAATCAGACCAGCACTTTTGACACCTATAACAATTCTTGAAAATTTGCAGCTAAGTGTTAGTGAATTGTGTTGAAATGTAAATTGGACCATTATTATTTTGGACCAAAAGTGAAAGAAGGACATCAATATATACACGCATTTGTGCACAGGACAACTCAAGGCCCAGCACTTAGTCCTTTCAGGACAATTATAGCTAGGGTAGTAGTGAAAAAGTGAGCAGTCTTTTACTCGCTATGGACTACCAACTGAGGTATAGGCTGATCAGGGCTCAAACTCCATGTCTAAACTTTTCTAGGAAATCATTAGCAGTTTGGGAATAAAACAATTGAAGTCAACTGTGTATTTGCAACATAGGGAGCTTGGGGGAAAGATACCATCAAGCTCTCAAAGTCATGATTATGACTTACTATTATGAATCCCCACAGACTGGGATAAATGATTAGATTATTTATTATTTGCCAGCAGGGATTGTCCAAACAAATCTACCCTATTAAGCCAATTTGAATTGGTTTATGGTCATGAGATTAGAGGGCCATTAAAATTGATTAGGGAGATGTTCTTGAATGAGAAAAATTTGCCAAGGGGTACGAGGGAGGAGTGAAGGACTTCTGGGAAGGTGAGTCTAACTGTTTTAAAACCTTACTTCAGGCGTCGGGGCCTCCATTTGCCGAGAGGTGCGAGGAAGAAGCGAAGGACTTCTGGGAAGCCATATATTTGTGTGGTTGCGTTACCCGAAACACTACTCGGGTAGTGTCTCCCACCTGTCCTCCTCCTCCTCTAACCACAAAAAAGGTTCTGTGTGCCAGATTGGTAAGGTAATGAGTTTATTTTTTATTCCTCATTTTTCAACAGTCTCTTTGGGAATTTAGAATAGTGGGAATGGAGGTGAATGAAGTTGAATGTTCCTCATGCAGAATGTGGGAGGCAAGGGTCATCACTAGTGTCCCTGCTGACTACATCTGTGGGAAGAGCACTCAACTCCAGCTCCTCGAAAACCGCGATAGGGAACTGGAACTAGAGCTGGATGAACTTCACACCATTTGGGAGGCAGAGGGGGTTATTGAGAAGAGTTACAGGGAGATAGTCAGTCCTCAGGTACAAGAAAAAGACAGATGGGCTACAGTCAGGGGACAGAAAGGGAACCGGCAGGCAATGCAGGGATCCCCTGTGGCCATTCCACTCAACAATAAGTATCAGATACTGTTGGGGGGGACGACTTACTAGGGGAAAGCAGTGGGGCACAGGGGTCTGGCACAGAGTCTGTCCCTGCTGCTCAGAAGGGAAGGGAGAAGAGGAGCAGAGCAGTAGTCATTGGGGACTCCATAGTTAGGGGGACAGATAGGAGGTTCTGTGGGGACGAGAGAGACTCACAGTTGGTGTGTTGCCTCCCAGGTGCCAGAGTTCGTGTTTTTGGGATCCTTAAGGGGGAGGGGGAGCAGACCCAAGTCGTGGTCCACATAGGCACTAATGACATAGGTAAGAAAAGATGGGGATTTAAGGCAGAAATTCAGGGAGCTAGGATGGAAGCTTAGAGCTAGGACGAACAGAGTTGTTGTCTCTGGTTTGTTGCCCATGCCACATGCTCGTGAGGCAAGGAATAGGGAGAGAGAGGAGTTGAACATGTGCCTACAAAGATGGTGCAGGAAGGAGGGTTTTGGATTCTTGGGTAGGCAGGACCTCTACAAGCAGGATGGTCTTCATCTGAACCAGAGGGATACCAATATCCTGAGGGGGGGGGCAATTTACTAAGGCTATTGGGGTGGGTTTAAACTAATCTAGCAGTGCTCGAGTATAGAAAAGGTTGAGAGTAGGGAGATCTGAAATCAAGTTTCAGGGACGCAAGATGGTACCGGCAAGCAAGAAGTTGGTTTAAAGTGTGCCGACTTCAATGCCAGGAGCATCCAGAATAAGAGGGGTGAACTTGCAGCATGGGTTGGTACCTGGGACTTCAATGTTGTGGCCATTTTGGAGACATGGATAGAGCAGGTTCAGGAATGGTTGTTGCAGATTCCAGGATTTAGATATTTCAGTAAGAACAGAGAAGATGGTAAAAGAGGGGGAAGTGTGGGCATTGTTGGTCAAGGACAGTATTACAGTTGCAGAAAGGATGTTTGGAGACTCGTCAACTGAGGTAGTATAGCTAAGGTTCGCAACAGGAAAGGAGAGGTCACCCTGATGGGAGTTTTCTATAGGCCTCCGAATAGTTCCAGAGATGTTGAGGAAAGGATAGCAAAGATGATTCGCGATAGGAGTGAGAGAGACATGGTTGTTGTCATGGGGGACTTCAACTTTCCAAATATTGACTGGGGACACTGTAGTACGAGAACTATAGATGGGTCTGTTTTTGTCCAGTGTGTGCAGAAGAGTGTCCTGACACAGTGTGTAGACAGGCCAACAAGGGGGCGAAGCCACATTAGATTTGGTACTGTGTAATGAGTCCGGCCAGGTGTTAGACTGGAAGTAGGTATGCACTTTGGTGATAGCGATCACAATTCTGTTATGTTTACTATTGTGATAGTATACCACTGGGCAAGAGTTACAACTGGGGGAAAAGGCAATTACGATGCGATTAGGCAAGATTTAGGAAGCATAGGGTGGGGAAGGAAACTGCAGGGGATGGGCACATTAGAAATGTGGAGCTTATTCAAAGAAAAGTTCCTTGTGTGTCCTAGATAAGTGTGTACTTGTCAGGCAGGGAGGAAGCTGTAGAGCGCAGGAGCCGTGGTTTATGAAGGAAGTGGAATCTCTGCTCAAGAGGAAGAAGATGGCTTATGTTAGGATGAGATGTGAAGGCTCAGTTAGGGCACTTGAGAGTTACAAGGTAGCCAGGAAAGACCGAAAGAGAGAGCTTAGAAGAGCCAGGAGGAGACATGAGAAGTTGTTGGTGGATAGGATCAGGGTAAACCCTAAGGCTTTCTATAGGTATTTAAGGAATAAAAGAATGCCGAGAGTAAGATTAGGGCCAATCAAGAATAGTAGTGGGAAGTTGTGTGTGGAGTCAGAGGAGATAGGAGATGCACTAAATGAATATTTTTCGACAGTATTCACTCTAGAAAACGACAATGTTGTTGAGGAGAATACTGAGATACAGGCCACGAGACTAGGCGGGATTGAGGTTCACAAGGACGAGGTATTAGAAATCCTGCAGAGTGTGAAAATAGATAAGAACCCTGGGCCGGATGGGATTTATCCTTGGATCCTCTGGGAAGCATTGATCTTTAAATCATCATTGTCTACAGGAATAGTGCCAGAAGACTGGAGGATAGCAAATGTGGTTCCCCTGTTCAAGAAGGGGAGTAGAGACAACCCTGGTAATTACAGACCAGTGAGCCTTACTTCAGTTGTTGGTAAAGTGTTGGAAAATATTATAAGAGATCGGATTTATAATTATCTAGAAAAGAATAATTTGATTAGGAATAGTCAGCATGGTTTTGTGAAGGGTAGGTCGTGCCTCATAAACCTTATTGAGTTCTTTGAGAAGGTGACCAAACAGGTAGCTAAGAGTAAACCAGTTGATGTGGTGCATATGGATTTCAGCATATAAGGTTCCCCATAGTAGGCTATTGTACAAAATGCGGAGGAATGGGATTGTGGGAGATATAGCAGTTTGGATCAGTAATTGGACAGAGAGAAGACAGAGGGTGGTGGATGATGGGAAATGTTCATTCTGGAGTCCAGTTACTAGCGGCGCACCACAAGGGTCGATGCTGGGTTCACTGCTGTTCGTCATTTTTATAAACGACTTGGATGAGGGCGTAGAAGGGTGGGTTAGTAAATTTGCAGACGACACTAAGGTCAGTGGAGTTGTGGATAGTGACAAAGGTTGTTGCAGGTTGGAGAGACACATAAATAAGCTGCAGAGCTGGGCTAAGAGGTGGCAAATGGAGTTTAATGCGAACAAGTGTGAGGTGATTCACATTGGGCGGAGTAACCAAAATACAAAGTACTGGGCTAATGGTAAGATTCTAGGTAGTGTAGATGAGCAGAGCGAAGAAAACGAATGCAGCAGTTCATAGACAAATCATAGAAGCCCTACATTGTGAAAGCTGCTTCTTTGGCCCAACGAGTCCCCACCAATTCTCTGAAGAGCCTTGCATCCAGATCCACACCATTCCAGTATCCCTACATTTATCAGGGCTAATACACCTTGCCTGCAAATCCCTTGTTCACTACAGGCACTGTAGCTGATCCACCGAACCTGCATATCTTTGGACTGGAAAGAAACTGGAGCAGGTGGAGGAAATCCACACAGACACAGGTAGAATATGAAAACTCCACAGTCAGTCACCTGAGGCTGGAAACAAACCATCTCCCTGTTTTATTTAGGTGTGTTACATTCCACTAGTGTTATCTGCTATTTGTAGCCACAATCTAATTCCCTATAACAAATAATAATTTTTATTTAGTTCAAAAACGTGGTTTGTGCTTTCAATTAACCTTGGTCTGAAAATCAGATGAATTGGAGTACTGAGCATACATTAAAAAATGCTTTAACATTTGATACAACTCCAGAAATAGTGGGGCTTGACCTTTATTTTACTATCCTAATGCATTGTAGCAAGTACATGAGTAAGATGTTTTTTGACATAAGGCTTTAAGTACTTGATTAAGATGTTTGCTTTTATAAAGGATTTGTTGAAGGAATTTCACTGTGTTGGATCAAAACAGAAATTGCTGAAGAAACTCAGCAGGTCTGGCTACATTTGTGGAGAGAAAGCAGAGTTAATGTTTATATATGCTGAAGACTGGGGATGGGAGAGGAAAAGGAGTGAATACCTATGCAGAGATGGAGCCCTGAGAGGGAAAAAAAAAATGACTGTTGGGCAGACACATGGATGGATAATTATAGGCTAGGGAGAAAGAAAAGTTGATTAGATGGAACATAATTAAGCAAAATTGAGTTTAATATGCTGAAAGCAGTCCATGTCATGGTGTGCCATGTGAGGGTCAGTAAAGGACACTGCTCTCTCCTTGCCCCTGAGCTCCTTAAATCCATCTTTAGCATATATACTACCTGTTTCTCACTGCAATCAGTTTTAAGGGAGATTAACTCAACTTGAAACATTAACTCTGATTTCTCTCCATGGATGCTGTTCGTCCTGCTGAGTTTTTCCAGCAATAACTGTTTCGTTTCTGATTTCCAACATTCGCAGCTCTTCCATTTTTATTTTTTTTGTTTAGTCCCTTTGGTTGTTCCTGACTCCTAAGTCTACCTGAGTTTCAATCCAGCCCACACCCTCAAACCAAAAAAATACTTTAAAGTTGGTATTCACTGAACTAGGATTTCTTCTGAGTCTTCAACATCCAGAACCAGGAATGACAACCAGAGCACTTATTTTGTTCTTGGTCTGATTAATGGTGACTGGTGAAAATACAACTTAGATCTTCAAAGAGAAGTGATGGATTTTTTTTATGCCACCAATCATATTCAGTTTGTTCATGCATCTAGGATTACTAAAATGATGTAGGGTGAAATGTGATTTCTTTTTCATCAATTTATCATTGCTTTACAATTCAGCATGGTGTAATTTCAATCTAATTCCAATGATGTTAAGAAGAAATACGAATAATGATAGTTTCTACTGGAATCCAGAAGACAAAACAAGATGTGAAATTGCTGTCTTGATAGGAGATTTAAGGAGATTACACTTTATAAGTGTTTTGGTTGTGATGAAAAATACATTTGCCAACAGCAACTTATTGTGCACACTCATCATGTTAATATTCCTACTGGACAATTCTACCAATTACATAACAAGCATAAAGGTTTTTTTTCACAAAATTACAAAATTACTCACACAAATCTAAACAGCGTTTCTAATAAAATTAAGACTGAGTTTTATCTATTTGAAGGGAAAAATAAATACAGGGTATGGTCAAAATAATTTAAAAATCATGATTTGTTTCATAAGAGTTTGTTGCAATATAATGTGCAAGCACAATTTCAATTGTTGAAGTGGATAAGATACAACATTTGAGTTCATTATTGATTTTGAAACATGAAAACTGTGAGAATCTATTTGGCCCATTGTTTTTGCAAGCTAAAGTCACTGAAATTTGGGGCACACTTTCAATCCCTTTTTCAAGAGTTGGTTTTCAAGGATTGCTTTTAACTAACAGTGCAATTTAAAAAATCTCCTGTTTCTGGTTTAGAAGTGGACCTGACCAAGTCCTTTCATTTATTTTTATTCATTTATGGGACATGGGCATCACTGGCTGGGCTGACTTTCATTGTCCATCACAGTTGCCTTCGAGAAGATGGTAGTGAGCTGCCTTCATGAACCACTGCAGCCTATCTGCTGCAGATAGAACCACACAGATGTTAGGGAGGGAATTCCAGGATTTTGATCCAGTGACAGTGAAAGAATGGTGCCTTTTTTCCAGGATGGTGAATTGCTTGGAGGAGAAGTTGTAGGTGGTGGTTTTTCCACTTTTATGCTGTTTTTGTCTTAAGATGACATACATGCATCACAAGGATTGTGCACCCTACAATCATCTTAAGTTTTTGAAATTTCATTCTTTCCAGATGCTTACTTCTGTTTCCTGGGAGCACATCAGATCAGATTAAGCTGTGGGCCAGATTTTCAAGAAGGCAGAACACACCTGATCTGTGGCCTTGTAGCATCTGTTTCTGTAACTATCAAATTGGAGCAAAAAGATCTCAAAATTCACAACCCCTTTCAAATTGGTCAGACTTGGCAAGTGGAGAAAGTTCCTTTCTTGAAAATGCCACCGCAGCCACCCAAATCAATCCCACTGTATGACATAGTACACAATTCCTCATTCCTTTCACTGTATTGTATTTCAGCCAATGGGCATACGGCTGGCAAAGTCTGGGGTCTGATGATCTGTATTGACAAGGCTTTTTGAAGTGATAATAGATGAACTTTTGCCATGGAAATATTTAATTGTAAAGCCCAGTGAATGTTAAATTACTGTTGAGGATGCAAAACATTTCATTCAAAATACAGAATATAGCAAATCAAATGATGAATATAATTTTTTTAAAAATCATACTGCAAAATTATTCCAATTTGTCACCCTTCACTCAAAATGCAGCTGTAATATAAGAAAGCAAGCTTTTTTTTATGTAGAATGCCAAGGATGCAGGAGAATTTGTATTTCCAAAATTATATTCAAAGCACACTGAAGCAGATAAGTTTAAACAGCCAATCAAGATCTTAGAGTGAATCAACAGTAAAAGTTTTATTTTATTAATTCTTGGCATGTGGCTATTGCTGGATAGGCCAGCATTCAATGCCATTGTTCAGTATCCAGAGGGCAATGGCATTTTTATGGGTTGAGAGGAACATGTCCAGCAGAATGAGTAGAAATAGCAAGTATGCTTCCTGAAAGGGCATTAGTGAACCAGATAGGTCTTTTTAACTACAATTTGGCTGTGGTTGCATGGTTGCCAAGTAGCTAGCTTTTAATTGCATATTTTTTAAAACTCAAATTCAAATTCTATTCTGGTGAGTGGAGCCCATGTCCTCAGAATTTGAGGCTGGGTTTCTGGATTACAGCAATGACATCAACACACCACTACCTCCTTCGGTTTGAAGGGATGATACAGGGAAGGCAATGGCTGAGTGGTATTACCTCTAGACTATTAATCCAGAGACCGAAATAGTGTTCTGGTGAATCTGCACTCGAATCCTGCCATGGCAGACTGTGGAATTTGAATTAAATAACAATCTGGAAAAAAGGAGTTTAATGTTGACTATGAAACTATTGCCAATCGTCTGGAAAGCCCATCTGATTTCCTTTCGGAAAGGAAGTCTGCCATCCTTATCTGGTCTGACACACATGATGTCAGACCCACAGTAATGTGGTTAACTCTTAACTGCCCTCTGGGCAGTTAGGGATGGGCAATAAATGCTGCCTAGCCAGTGATGCCCTCGTCCCTTGAATGAATAAAGAGAAACAAAATTAAGGTCTTACAAAGGAGATCAACATACAAAATTAAAGCATATGGGACCAGAGGTAATGTTCTGAAATGGACTGAAAATTAGTTGGTAGACAGGAACCAAAGAGTAGGAATAACCAGGTCTTTTTCTGAGTAGAAAGCAGTGATTAATGGGGTAACATTAGTGCTTGAATCCCAGCTATTCATAAGATATTAATGATTTATATAAGGAAACTATGTGTCAGATCTCCACGTTTGCAGATGACACAAAGGTGTGTGGGATGTTATGCTGAGGAGGATGTAGAGAAGCTTTAGTGTGATTTGGACAAGTTAAGTAAGTGGGCAAAAATGTAGCAGATGCAGTATAATGAGGATAAATGTGAGGTTATCCTGGTTAAAAACAGGAAAGCAGATTATTATCTGAATGGCGATAAATTGGGAAAGAGAATCATGTAAAGAGACCCTCAGTGTCCTTGTGCACCAGTCTGTAATATGTAGGTCACCAATATGTAGGTGCAGCAAGCGGTGGAGAAGGCAAATGTTATGATGGCCGTTTTTAAAGTGAGAGAATGTGAGAACAAGAGGAGGATGTCTTGTTGTGACTACACAAGTCATTGGTAAGTCCACCAGCGAACATTGCTGGCAAAGCCAGAATTTATTGACCATCCCGAATCGTCCAGAGATCAGTTAAAGGTCAACCACATTATTGTGGTTTTGAAAGTCACTAGACCAGAATAAGATCAAAATAGCTCTTAGGACTAAAGGGATTAATGGATATGGAAATAAAGTGGCAACAGGGTACTGAGCTGGAGGATCAGCATGATCATATTGAATGGTGGAGCAAATTCGAAGGGCTGAATAGCCTACCCTTGCTCCTACATTCTATGTTTTGACACTGCTATCAGATTAAGTCCTAAGCTAATAATCTATAAAATACTTTTTCATAGATCAAGTTCATTTACTTGCTGAAACTCTTTCCATTAGATCAGCTTACTCAAACAATGATTTACGTTTCAGTCAAAACACACCACTTCACTCAATGGACAATTCAAAGCACAGTTAGCAGTTTGAACACTCAAACTTTTGTGCCATCAAAGTTGGTACTATATAAAGTACAAAGTAGTCATGGCATGCTGTCAAATTCATTGCAAATGTACATTTCACAAAAGAAAACTCACTTGAATCTTGTAGTTACATATTATTCTTAAAGGAAAATGTTTGTCCCAAATTGTCTCAGGACCATCAACAGGCCTCACAGCTGTGATACTGATACTATCTGGTGATTTTCTGGGATCAGGAACTGCAGACAAGTACCCAAGTTCACACTTGAGCATGTGTCTGTTTTTTGTTGGATAATGCATTAATGCAGTTATTGGGTCACTTGTAGGAAATTGTAATTGGTTTGGTAGTGGATGCTTTCTGTATCCATTCATGGGGCATGAATGTTACTGTCAGCCAGCATTTATTGTCCATAAACTGTCTCTAACACAACTCATCAGGCAGTTATAATGCACTTTCCAAACAAAAGGATACAGATTTTCTTTACTGAGGAGACTAGTTCAAGATGGTAAATTTCTTAACTTAGCAGATCTGCCTCAGTTTAAAGGGTTATTCAAAACCAATTTTCATTCTGAAGAGGAATGGGCAGGATAGAGTGAGATTCGCTCATCCTTGAAATATAACACTGGCTGGCCAGAGAGCAGATATTTGCTTATTATATTGAAATAATCCCTTTCAGGTCTGCAGGACTTTGTCACAGTTGTTTTAGAAGCTCTAAGACCTTCTAACGCTCATTACTCCACACCCAAAATCTCCACTCCCCACTGTGCCCCTTTGATGTCACCTCCATGCCCTCTCATCCAATACACCCAATGGGCAAATCACAGATGTTGTGTAGACAGAATAATAAAAGCCTTCTAACAATCTTAGGTCTTTTATGTCTATTCCATCAATTCACAACTCTCACACTGTGGGTTAATGTCCTTCGAACAATCAAATAAGGGGTTGGTTCAGGCTCAGCACTAAGGTCAAACGCTCCTTATGAGTTTAAATTTCCCAAATAGGGTAATTACGCCACTCCTTTCTCTTTACTCGTAAACATATGTCAGAAATGGGGTGGAGCTCTGGGTCTTTTTACTTAGCAATTTTAAAATTTTACAGTGCTTCCTGACTTCCCAAAATCTGGCTCAAGCAGAGAAATGCCACATTATTTGTGGTTGTATTGATTGCAGTAGAACAAGGTTGCAGTCTAGTCACTTGTAAGACAACATTGTCATATTTCCTTAAAATTTAGCAGTCAGAAGAATCTAGTAGAACTTAAGTTTATTCTATAGAGAATATATGTAACATTCCCCAGATGTAGTCATTAATGATGAATTGGGAAGAAGAGAGAAACTCAGGAAAATCAAAACTACCAGAGAAATGTTTTGAGGAAATGACTAAGATGATAGGAAAGTCCATGTAAACAACATCCACTGCCTTACCCTTATCAATCACCTTATTATTATTATTATTATTATCACATTATCGATCAGAGTATTGAGTACAGAAGTTGGGAGGTCATGTTGCAGCTGGACAGTACATTGGTTAGGTCACTGTTGGAATATTGCATACAATTCTGGTCTCCTTCCTATCGGAAAGATGTTGTGAAACTTGAAAGGGTTCAGAAAAGATTTACAAAGATGTTGCCAGGGTTGGAGGATTTGAGCTATAGGGAGAGGCTGAACAGGCTGGGGCTGTTTTCCCTGGACCGTTAGAAGCTGAGGGGTGACCTTATAGAGGTTTATAAAATTATGAGGGGCATGGATAGGATAAATAGGCAAAGTCTGCATAAGTGAGAGGTGATATGCTTTTGTATGCCATATCTGTAATAATGCATGCAATTGTAGTTACCACACTGCAGAAGAATGTGCAGCTGTTGGACAGGGTGCAAAAAAGGATTTTCCAGTATGTTGCTTGGTTTGGACCATATTAGCAATGTGGAGAAGTTGAACAAACTTCAATTGTTTTCGTTAGAGCGTCAGAGGGGCAACCTGATAGATGTCTATGAAATTATGAGAGGATGTTGACAGGGGAGGAGCTGCGAATGGAACAGAGATGAGATGAAAAATAAGATCTCTCAGAGAGTGATGGAAGCAGAGTCCTTGAATACTTTTAAAGCTGAGCTCAATGGATTTATAGGATTGGCAAGGATTAGATTAGATTACTTACAGTGTGGAAACAGGCCCTTCGGCCCACACCAACCCGCCCCACACCAACCCGCCGAAGCGCAACTCATCCATACCCCTAACCTAACACTACGGGCAGTTTAGCATGGCCAATTCACCTGACCCGCACATCTTTGGACTGTGGGAGGAAATTGGAGCACCCGGAGGAAACCCACGCAGACACGGGGAGAATGTGCAAACTCCACACAGTCAGTTGCCCTAGTCGGGAATTGAACCCGGGTCTCAGGCGCTGTGAGGCAGCAGTGCTAACACTGTGCCACCGTGCCGCCCCCAAAGGAATTTAAAGGTTCTCAGAGCAGATGGAAATGCAGACTTGAGGTTATAGTTAGAGCAGCCATAATGTTACTGAATGGTGGAGCAGCATCAATAGGGCTGAATGGCCTACTCCTGCTCTGTGTTCATATGCAATTTGTGCATTTGAACATCGAAAGAGCTCCTTAGCTCTGAAAGTGTGACAGAATACACAATAAACAATATAGTTTTTATCTAGTAATTACAACAGAAATACACTCTCAGATGCTTCATTAATCAAGTTATTGCATCACACAGGTAATCTGAATTCCTTATCATTCAGTTCAGTAAGTGCCTGACTATTCTTATTATATTATGATCTCTGCTAATTGAAGCTGCTTAGAAGTTACGGCTATTTGCTATGGAACACATTGTAAAGATAATAAAGCGCAGAATAGCTGCAGTAAATGCACTGCAAATATACTAATTTACTGAGCTTTTGTTTCTAAGTGAAGAACCTCTCTTTCAAAGTGAGTAATTGCCATTAATTAGCTCTTGTCTGTGGGAAATGACCATCATGTCAACATGACTCAGCTTGCAAAGGTAAACAAGATGCTTAATGGCAGTAAAAAATGTTCTATTGAATGATCCCAATGATCTCACTTTCAGATACTTTACCAGTCTGTGTTTTTGCTGTGCTTTATGTTTTCATTCAAGGTTTTTAATATCTACAAATATTCTTTTTAATGCAGTGTTTTTCAAGTAGTGGTACACAAATTGAACCTGATTGTGTTCGTTTTCTGTGCCAGATGGTTCACCGTCTTGGTTGTCCTCCATGCCCAGTGACACCTGAAATACCCTCTTGAACCGCTGGGCTTGTTATCAATTGTTGGCAGCCCCTGAAAAAAAGCGACCAGTTGGACCCTGGCTAATGTCAATTAGAGGGCTGTGTTCCTTAATTAGGATCTTTTCCTGAAATTGAGGAGTCCCTGGGTATCAACTCTGATCTGTTCAGATATACTGGCATGAATATATGAATATGCAGTTATCATTGAAAACTAACTTCAGACTAAAATTTAAAACAAAAGGCAGTTGAAAACACAGAACTGAGCAGCATAAATTTTATATATGAAATGTGGGGAGCTGGAATATACTAAATGTGGTTCTGCTTTTGAATTAGAATTAAGTAAGCACATGGAGTGAAGAAAAAAACGCAGGACTACTGGGGAAGGGGTAGAAAATGGGATCAATTATAGATACTCAAATCTCAGTGAAGAGTCACTCTTTCTCCACGCTAAAGCTTCTTGCTCAATTGGCATGACTGTAACTGGTTTCCTTTCAGCAAATTTCAATATTATTTTCATTGATTAATGTCTCACCCTCAGACACTTAAAACAAACTGCTAACTCAACTCACATTTCACTTAACATAGGTTTCCTGAAACACTTGTCGTCAAAAACCTTGTAGGATGTCTTCCTCTCTGAGACCACCACAGTTTTATGTATGGAACTGTTTTTCCAATGCCTTTGAAGGCACTCAACATATCCTCCCAATCCAGACCACTCAATGACTCCTGATAAAAGCATTTCTGCTGTTATCAATGTTATCTCTCTGAATGAACCCCTCTCTCTCTCTCTCTCTCTCTCTATCTGTCTCTCTCTCTCTTCCTCTTGCTCATACTCCCCCTTGCCCCATCTTTCCCCCTCTGTTGGTTGTAAGACTATTGTTGCAGTTGTATAAGACTCTGGTGCGGCCGCTTCTGGAGTATTGTGTGCAGTTTTGGTCGCCATACTATTGGAAGGATGTGGAGGCACTGGAACGGGTGCAGAGGAGGTTTACCAGGATGTTGCCTGGTATGGTAGGAAGATCGTATGAGGAAAGGCTGAGGCACTCGGGGCTGTTTTCATTGGAGAAAAGAAGGTTTAGGGGTGACTTGATAGACGTGTACAAGATGATTAGGGGTTTAGATAGGGTTGGCCATGAGAACCTTTTTCCACGTATGGAGTCAGATATTACGAGGGGGCATAGCTTTAAATTAAGGGGTGGTAGGTATAGGACAGATGTTAGGGGTAGATTCTTTACTCAGCAAGTCATGAGTTCATGGAATGCCCTGCCAGTATCAGTGGTGGACTCTCCCTCTTTATGGGCATTTAAATGGGCATTGGATAGGTATATGGAGGAAAGTGGGCTAGTGTAGGTTAGGTGGGCTTGGATCGGCACAACATCGAGGACCGAAGGGCCTGTACTGCGCTGTATTTTTCTATGTTCTATGTTCTATGTTCTAAAGTCAAGAAACACCATAACAATTATCACCCCAGTTGGCTTACTGGTCACTTAGCTTAAATGACATGATGCCTTGTTCCAAAATGCTGTTTGGAACACAAAATAACTTCATATCTTGGTAAAAGACTTGGAGACATATGGGCAAGCAATAGGCAGGTGGGACTAGTTTAGTTTGGGATTACATTCAACAGGACTTTGGCCCAACTGAGTTAGACTCTTTGACTCTAACTCAGACTTTCAAAGAACTGAAAACTAAAATCCATTTTCCCTCACCTCAGAATTTAAAATTCCAAGAACTAATAATCTGTGAAGAACTATACACTAAACTTTAAATTGTTACACTAAAAAACTATGAAACTTAATCATCTAAGCATGATGTAAAAGGAAGTCTGGCTATGTTTATACTGGATAAGTCACCTGGATGGTTGGATCCCAGGATACTAAAGGAGATAAAGGTGGAGACATTTGAAGGGCTTGCCATAAAATTTGGATTTTTCCTAGGTTTGGAGGAATAGTTAGGGAATTTAGCAGTGATGAACATAATATCCTTATTCAGGAATGTGTGTAAAGCTAGCCCTAGTAACTACAGACTGGGCAGTTTAACATCAGTGATGGGTACAATTAAAGAAATAATAATCAGGAAAATTTTAAACTGGACTTAATTTTGCAAAGTCATTATGGATTTAGAAAGGTACAGGTGCCATTGACTGCTCTGATTAATTCTTTTAATGAAGGAACAAAAATCCCAGAAGTCTGTAAGACACAAGGACAGAAGTAGGCTATCTGGCCCATTGTGTCTGATCTGTCATTCAATTAGATCACGGTTGATCTGATCATCCTTAACTCCACTTCCCTGCATTTACCCCATAACCCTTGATCCCTTACTGATTAAAAAACAGTCTATCTCAGCCTTGAATATACTTATTGGCTGAGTCTCAACAGCTATCCACAGCATAGCATTCCATAAATTCACCATATTCTGAGAGGAGAAATTCTTTCTTATGGTCAACGATACTGACTCTACGATAATGCTCTCTGGCCCTAGGCTCTCCTACAAAGGGGAACAACCTCTCCACATCTACCCTGTCAAATCCATTAAGAATATTATTTGCTGCGATAATGTCAGCTCTAATTCTTCTAAACTCCATTGAGCATAGATCCAACCTACTCAAATATCCCTTCATACCTGGGATTAACCTGGTGAACCCTCTCTTGACTATATTAGATTACTTACAGCATGGAAACAGGCCCTTCACCCAACAAGTCCACACCAACCCACCGAAACACAACCCACCCATACCTCGACATTTACCCCTTACCTAACACTACAGCAATTTAGCATGGCCAATTCACCTGACCCGCACATCTTTGGACTGTGGGAGGAAACCGGAGCACCCAGAGGAAACCCACGCAGAGAACGTACAAACTCCACACAGTCTGTCACCTGAGTCGGGAATTGAACCTGGGTCTCAGACGCTGTGAGGCAGCAGTGCTAACCACAGTGCCACCGTGCCACCCACCATATCTCTTGCTAGTATTTATTTCCTTAAATAAGGGCACCACAACTGTGCAAGCAAGATATTTTATCTGTGATTTGTCTCATGCCTTGTTTCGTTCCAGCAATACGTCCCTGGTTTTATATTCAACTTCTTTTGAAATTTGTCTTCCCTATTACCCAATAAAATTAGGTGTTAGTGTTTGTGAATGATGCATGAGAACTCCCAAGTCCCTCTGTGTAGCAAATACCTGCAGTCTTTCTGTATTTAAATAATAATATTCAGCTCCTCTATTCTTCCTGCCACAGTGCATAACCTCACAGTTTCCCACGTTACATTTCACATGCCCAGGTTTTGCCCACTCGCTTAACCTACCAACATCCCTCTGTAAAATCTGTGTCATCCTCATTACTTGCCTTCCCACCTATTTTTGTGTCATCTACAAACCTCATGATAATATATTCACTTTCCCTCATCCAAGACATTCACAATAGGTACTGTAAAAACTAAGGTCTATATAGTATTTAATAAAGCGCTTGACAAATTATCCCTTAAAGAAAAATATTGTAGATAGAGCCACAGTATTATACCACACAGAAACAAACCCTTCAGTCCAACTTGTTCATGCCAACCAGGTATTCCAAACTTAACTCGTCCCATTTGCCTGCATTTGATCCATATGCCTCGAAACCTGTCTTATTCATGTACCTGTCCAAATGTCTTTCAAATGTTGTAACTATTCCTGACTGTACTACCTCCTCTGGCAGGTCATTCCATATCTGCATCACTCTGTGTTAAAAAGTTTCCCCTTTTAAATCTTTCACCTCTCACCTTAAACGTATGCCCTCTAGTTTTGGGGTTGCCCTACCTTTGGAAAAATATCTTAGCTATTCATCTTATCTATACCCCTCATGATTTTATAAACCTCTAAGAGGTCATCCCTCAGCTTTCAATGCTTCATTAGGGTGACACAATGGCACAGTGGTTAGCACTGCTGTCTCACAGCATGAGAGACCCAGGTTCAATTCCCACCTTGGGCAACTGTCTGTGTGGAGTTTGCATGTTCTCCCTGTGTCTGTGTGGGTTTTCTCTTACAGTCCAAAGATGTACAGGTCAGGTGAATTGCCATACTAAGTTGCCCAAAGCATTAGGTGAAGTGGTAAATGTAGGGAAATGGGTCTGGGTGGGTTGCTGTATGGAGGGTCAGTGTGGACATGTTGGGCTGAAGGGCTTGTTTCCACACTGTAAGTAATCTAATCTAATGATAATTTTCTCGCAGAATGTGGAATTCCCATCCAGAAAGGTGGTGCAAACACAGTCACTTTTAAGGCAGAGGTTGATAGATTTTTGTTAAGCAAGGGGTGAATCAATGATAGGTGTGAATTTGGATTTTCAGGTTAAAGAGGCAGGGATTATTCTCCTTGGACTAAAGGAAGTTCAGAGAAGAAATGATTGAGTTTTAGGATATTACAATAGATTTAGTTAATATAGCCAAAGATTTAAGGAAGCTGTGAAAAAGAACATTTTGTTTTCTATGTTGGAAGCGCCAATGAGCTGAATTTGTTGTGAAAGCAAGAGAAGTGGAAATGATGACTGATTGAAAAAGGAAATTGAGTGGATACCTCAAAAAATAATTAACATGTCAGCTATATGAACAGAACAGGACAGTGGAATTGAATTGATCCATATAGAGAGCCAGCATGGATTTGACAAGCCGAGTGGCTTCTTTATTAGGTCGATTAACTCCAGAAGGTGTATATAATCCCCTCCCTCCCCTTATATAACTGAAGGCATTGTAAAATAAAGCAGAGGGTCAATTTAGGTAACTACAACCTGCCCCATAAATACGAGTTGCGTAAGGTATCAGGCAGCTTGCCAGTTTTCCAGCATGTTTAGTCCTTCAAGTGGACCATTAACTGCTTCCTAAGGATTTGAACCCTCTTCTACCTAAAGTTTTTATCCAGTTTTGGAGTTAAGTTGTCAAAGGAGCTGAATGAGCAGCCTGGCAACTTTGACTGCATGTTCTGCTGGTCCATCTCTTTTGATAGGGATGGGGAGGGAGTTACCTGAGGCTATGATGGACAGCACCTCCGAGGTCATAACCTCCACACCCTCCCTCCACCCACTTTATCTCTCCCACCGAGGCCTCTAAAACCTGACTCTGTGTCCCCTCTGCAGTCAGCCTGCTGGGGTCCTCAAGACGGTCCATAGAGGACAGGGCTTCTCATTTTGAAGGATGTGATCGTGGCTTTGCTGGATGACACAACTGCTGATCAATCAGAGACTTCTTATCTGAAGGCTGAAGGGTTCAATCTGAACTAGTTAAGGCTGCACTAATGTGTTACCCCTCCTGGGCAGCTGGATTTTTGCTGAGGGACTTTGCAGTCAAGGAGGCAGCTATCCTAAACAAAAATCACCATTATAATTAGAATCTACTTCTCCTATTTATAGCTTTTCCCCTACATTCTTGTTGAAATTTCCCTTCTAATTTCTCAAATCCCTGATTCTGTCAAAGAATCATAGAGTTTTTACAGCAATGGAAAGAGGCCATTCATCAAGCGTCCTTCTGGTTCCAGCACTTGTCCCGTAACAATGAATGCTATGGTGTTTCAAATGTTCATTTAAATAGTTTATAAATGTCTTGAGGGTTTCTGCTCAATCACTCTTTTAGGCAATGTGCTCTGAATACCCACAACTACTGGGTGTAAATAAGTTCCCTCAAATTCCCTACAAAACCTCCTTACCTGGTTATTCCTCTACTAATGGGAAAAGGTTCTCCCTTTCTACCCTGTTAATGCCTCTGAGACCTGTCAATCCCTGTCATTGCATACCTCAATCAGATCCTCCTCATCTTAGCCTTCTCCACTCCAAACAAAACAATCCCAGCTAATCTGTCTTCATAGCTGAATTACGCAAACCCACATACATCCTGGTGCATGTCCAATGCCCCCTCTCTAATGCAACTACCTCCAGCTGTCTTATTGCTTAACCCTGCAAATTATGCTGATCTGGTTATAAATTGGAATTCATAAAGATATTAGACAATGTGCTGATGAAATAAACGTAGGTCAGTGCCCTGTCTAGACAAATTCTCAAATGCATCATCAAATGCAACACACACAGACCAAGTCCTAAACTATGAAAGTAACCACCCCAACACACACAAACGAAGCTGCATCAGGACACTATTCAAAAGAGCTACAACACACTGCAGTACACCAGAACTGCGAAAAGAGGAAGAGGAACACCTATACAAGGTATTCGCCAAAAACGGATACCCGCGCAACTTTATCAACAGATGCCTAAGAGATAGACCACGAAACGAGGACATGCCACAATCAAAAGGACTAGCCACACTACCATACATCAGGAGCATTTCAGAACTGACAGCCAGGCTACTGCGACCCCTAGGACTCATAACGGCACACAAACCAACAGCCACGCTCAGACAACAACTTACTAGAACAAAGGAGCCAATACCCAACATGAGCAAAACTAATGTAGTTTATAAAATACCATGCAAGGACTGCACAAAACACTATATAGGACAAACAGGAAGACAGCTAACAATCCGCATACATGAACACCAACTAGCCACGAAACGACACGACCAGCTATCCCTAGTAGCCACACACTCAGACAACAAGCAACATGAACTCGACTGGGAAAACACTACTATCATAGGGCAAGCCAGACAGAGAACAGCCAGGGAATTCCTAGAGGCCTGGCATTCATCCACAAACTCCATCAACAGACACATTGACCTGGACACCATATACAAACCACTACAGCTGAAACTGACACCCGGAAGCGGCAAGGACAGACCACTATAAATGCCGGAAGAAACATCAAAGAAGCGCTTAGCAGGAGGCTCCAGAGCACTGATGATGTCTTCTAGCCAGGGGACGAAACGTTTGCAACCAAAACTTCCAGCTCGGCGAACAGAACCACTGCATCATTGTTAAAGCTCCCTACCAGTTTATAGGTCATACTTGATCATGTGTTGCTGGTTAAAGCACAGCAGGTCAGGCAGCATCCAAGGAGTAGGAAATTTGACATTTCGGGCATAAGCCCTTCATCAGGAAGGGCTTATGCCCGAAACGTCGAATTTCCTACTCCTTGGATGCTGCCTGACCTGCTGTGCTTTAACCAGCAACACATTTTCAACTGTGATCTCCAGCATCTGCAGACCTCATTTTTTACCCATACTTGATCATGATCAGTTTAATGAATCACTGTTATACTCCAAGATATTTTTGAACTACCTAATCAAGTTGACAGAAATCAGGAAATGGATTCTGATCAATTTGTTAATTAAGAGAAACAATAGTTTGCTGTGATCATAAATTGAATAATTTTATCTTGAACAACGATTGTGGAAAGAGAGGTATGTGCAGTAATTCAAAGCACTTGGCTGTCTTGGTTTCCTATTGATCCAATCAGCAACTGATTTATAACTACACTGAATACATGATATCCTGCCTGGGGGTGCTAGTTGCCTGAGTCACCCTGCAAAGGGGGTCTGCGTAAACTAAGGATACATAATTAGTGACTTCTGAAGATCAGTTCTAGGGAAGAGGAAGCACAAACTGTTCAGGTATATCAGTAAATTTTCGAGATAAGACACTGGGAAATGTGGTGCCTTAAGTCTCACTTCAGAATTCTCCTCAACATGGCATGTGTTTTATAGAAAAAGCCACAAACCAACAATTTAAGAATGGGCATGATTAAAGGAGGCCAATAGTAATAGGAAGGTCTCTTGAAAACATAACACATAAATGAAAAGTAATCTAGGCCCAAGGAATATATTTATCTTGTACAAATTTATGTTTCTCAACAGTGAAATTCAAGGAATCAAAGCCTGTGAAGATCCAAATTCCTGCCAGATAATAATGATATTCAACCAATACATAACATGCCAGATATTGATGCAAATTATAGTATGCCTGTGCATCTGGGTAAATATACCTGTGGAGATTTCTGATGAAGGGCTTATGCTCGAAACGTCGAATTCTCTATTCCTGAGATGCTGCCTCGCCTGCTGTGCTTTGACCAGCAACACATTTGCAGCTGTGATCTCCAGCATCTGCAGACCTCATTTTTTACTCGAGAATCATAGAATCCCTACATGATTCTACAAAGTTAAAAATCACACAACACCAGGTTATAGTCCAACAGGTTTAATTAGAAGCACACTAGCTTTCGGAGCGACGCTCCGTCAATCATCTGATAAAGGAGCGTCACTCCGAAAGTTAGTGTGCTTCCAATTAAACCTGTTGGACTATAACCTGGTGTTGTGTGATTTTTAACTTTATACACCCCAGTCCAACACCGGCATCTCCAAATCATGATTCTACAAAGTGCATTTAACTAGACAGATATACCAAGGTAGGCTACATGTAGTTTCCGATTAACTGTCAACTCATATGAAAGCTTCGGTTTACTGTAATAAAATTGTCATTTCAACAATGATGCAAGATGATAAATTTTCAATTTCTTTTTGACCCATTTGGGTTGGTAATATTAAAAAAAATCAATAAGACATTTACAGTGCTTCTTAATGAATTGATTTTCAAATTACATCAAATGTTAAAACACATACCAGAAATACTATTCAACATTTGTAGTAGCTAAGCATATTATTTAACATTAGGGCAGTCATTTGTCAGCAACCAGCATTTGAGCTTCATAATCACATCATTAAATGTGATTGGTCTGCACTCAAGTGGTCTTTTGCTTGTATATTGCTAAGGATATAAAGCTCAAGGTTTGGCTGTACAACTAGACTGAATGAATGATCTCAATCAGGAGATTGTTTTCTCAGATTGACATTCTATCTATGCATTAAAAAAAAACTTTAATTGAGTTAAGTTAAAACAGACCATATCTCATTCTTATATTGCTAAGTACTGCCGTGGTCTTGTTTGGTAAATTACTACCTTAGACTGGCAGCCCATTTATTGGTAAAAATGGTAAATGAATCTGTGGGTCATGGTGTTTACGCATTTCTAACATTGTGGCCTTCCTGCCCTCAAGTTCCAGTTAGTATATTTAGCGTAACATGCACACGTACATACAAATTCTGCATAACACATCCCCACTAAAGGTTACAGGGTAAATGTAAAAGAACCTTATTCATCATCGTCTACCTCAAGCATGTGTCTATTCTATCAGACTGAGAGACTTAAGAGTGGGGTTTCCTACGTCAACCCCCTGTCTACCAAGGCTATATTGAATATGCAAATATTTGTTTTAAGATGGAGCTAATCTTCCAAGGTTTATCATCTTCTCAGAGTTGGTCCTCCCCATATGAAATTCATTTCTCTTTACTAGATGTGTCATTACACTCTGCATGCCAACCACCAATTCTATATTAAATCCTGACTAAGTCGGTAAGAGGACAATCCTACTGTAAGGATTCGTTGGAAGTAATCTAGTTGGAGTGAAAGTAATCTCACGTCACTTGAAGAACAGCTTCACAACTTTCTCCCAAAACTCCTGGAAACAGCAGGGAACAGTGCGTATGGTGTCCTAAGATTTTGCAACACTGCAAATAGAGTTACAGCCTGACGCCATGTGACTCCCTCACAATTCAGATCTGAAGCCAGATATGGTTCGCTGTGAGAGGAATAGATTCTCAACCCTCTTCAAATAACCAGGAGTTTCCAGTAAACTGAGTTGCTGCCGAGCAACCTAGGAGCTCAAAGATGGAACTTTCCTTTTGTCCACACTGCCATGAGATGAGAAGTGGGGGAACCTCAGCTTCAGAACCTCAGCTACTGACAATTCCATTTCTGTCTCAGTGTGACTCCCAGACAGGTGTGTTCATAGGGACTTGTACAGCTATCTTCCAGTAAAGTAACATTGCTATTATAAATTGCAATCAGAGGGAGCGCCTCTGAGTTTGAGTGAACCACAATATTCTCTGTCTTCCAACTTCGCCTATAAATTCATGATGGCATCTGTAAGCTTTTCGATGGACATTCTATTCTTGTGATCATTGCCTAGAATTGCCAAAAGCATAAAAGTGTGTAGCTAACATCAACAAACTTAGTACTTGATTTCTTAGGGTAAAAAATGAGGTCTGCAGGTGCTGGAGATCACAGCTGAAAATGTGTTGCTGGTTAAAGCACAGCAGGTTAGGCAGCATCCAAGGAACAGGAAATTCGACGTTTCGGGCATAAGTCCTTCATCAGGATGAAGGGCTTATGCCCGAAACGTCGAATTTCCTGTTTCTTGGATGCTGCCTAACCTGCTGTGCTTTAACCAGCAACACATTTTCAGCCGTACTTGATTTCTTAATCCTGATATGCCCCTATTTCCCCTCCCCCCACCTTGCCTCAGTCAAATCCCTCGAACTTAGCACCGCCTTCTTAACCTGCAATCTTCTTCCTGACCTCTCCGCCCCCACCCCACTCCGGCCTATCACCCTCACCTTGACCTCCTTCCACCTATCGCATCTCCATCGCCCCTCCCCCAAGTCCCTCCTCCCTACCTTTTATCTTAGTCTGCTGGACACACTTTCCTCATTCCTGAAGAAGGGCTTATGCCCAAAATGTCGATTCTCCTGCTCCTTGGATGCTGCCTGACCTGCTGCACTTTTCCAGCAACACATTTTCAGCCCTATTCTGACCCAAGGCTATCAATGGGAGGTGAGTTTGGTTGCTGAAATTGTGGATCTGAAATATGCAAATGGTGGTTAGGGAAGGTGAAAATGTTCTGTGCTGTCTTCTCTTCACGACCTTTGATTTTCCATTTTGCCTGCTCTTGGGTGCCCTGGTGGCCCTTGGGTCTCCTTGCAAAGCATACACTGACTAGTCTAAAAACATAAGCCAAAATTCTCAACAAAAACTAAATTAACCTTTATGCAGATATTAAGTGCCGTAAAATCATATTAATGTAAGTCACATGATTACATATCATGCCATTCAAATGTCGGGCATTACAACCACTATTTTTTGTTAATTACATAAATGATTTGACTGTGAGCAGAAGAGGTACAGTTAGTACGTTTGTAGATGACACCAAAACTGGGGGTGTAGTGGACAGCAAAGAAGGTTCGAGCTGAAAATGTGTTGCTGGAAAAACGCAGCAGGTCAGGCAGCATCCAAGGAGCAGGAGAGTCAACGTTTCGGGCATGAGCCATTCTTCAGGAATACATTTTCAGCTCTGATCTCCAGCATCTGCAGTCCTCACTTTCTCCCAGCAACGAAGGCTACCTCAGATTACAATAGGATCTTGACCAGATGGGCCTGTGGGCTGAGACGTGGCAGATGGAGTTTAATTCAGATAAATGTGAGGTGCTGCATTTTGGGAAAACAAATCCTAGCAGGACTTATACACTTAATGGTAAGGTGCTAGAGAGTGTAGCTGAACAAAGAGACCTTGGAGTGTAAGTTCATAGCTCCTTGAAAGTGGAGTCGCAGGTAGATAGGATAGTGAAGAAGGCGTTTGGTATGCTTTCCTTTATTGGTCAGAGTACTGAGTACAGGAGTTGGGAGATCATGTTGCGGCTGCACAGGACATTGGTTAGGCCACTATTGGAATATTGCATGCAATTCTGGTCTCCTTCCTATCGGAAAGACGTTGTAAACTTGAAAGTGTTCAGAAAAGATTTACAAGGATGTTGCCAGGGTTGGAGGATTTGAGCTATAGGATGGGCTGTTTTCCGTGGAGCGTTGGAGGCTGAGGTGTGACCTTGTAGAGGTTACAAAATTATGAGGGCCATGGATAGGATAAATAGACAAAGTCTTTTCCCTGCGGTCAGGGAGTCCATAACTAGAGGTCACAGGTTTAGGGTGAGAGGGGAAAGAAATAAAAGAGACCTAAGGGGCAACCTTTTCACACAGAAATGTATGGAATGAGCTGCCAGAGGAAGTGGTGGAGATGGGTACAATTGCAATATTTAAGAGGCATTTGGATGGGTATATGAATAGGAAGGGTTTGGAGGGATATGGGCCGGGTACTGGCAGGTGGGACTCGATTGGTTTGGGATATCTGGTCAGCATGGACAGGTTGGACCGAAGGGTCTGTTTCCATGATGTACATCTCTATGACTCTATAACTCCAGGAATACCTCTCAACATTTAACTCAAGAGAGGATGAGGGACTTCATTGGAAAAGTCAAACAAACTGTTGTGAGATACATGGGCATGGACCTGAGAGATCCACCATATTCTAAAGATCCTGGAGAGGTAAGTTTTGGAAGGTCGAAAAAAATACATTCACAGTCCCATCTAACATGCAATAAGGAAACAAAGCTGAAATTGAGGATTCAGTAGGAATAGGATTAAGGCAGCAGAAGTCAGATCTCATATGAGCTTGGAGTTTGGGGCAAATAGAAAAAAAGGCTAAAACGTGTGAAGATGAGCAGAATACTAGACCAGCACAGGCATTAAGGAATGTTTGGTTTGCTTGGCAAGATGTAGCAGGAATCAAGCAACTAAAGCCTCAGATAGCCTCGACATTAGTGATAGAACCATTAGCTTCTCACATATTATTTGAGGTCAAAGTGGGACTATTTAAGGAGGTGATTGGTCAAGGGGGATGAAAGGTGCCAATAAGTACAAGATCCAGAGCTAATGTTCCCAAAATAGAACACTGTTTTACAAATATAAGGGCCTACAATTTGATTTAATGCTTTAGCCATGTAATATATATTATAATATGCAATTTTAAAAAAGATAATTATAACATTCCAGAATTCATGTAATATTTTCTGTTTGCATTACAAATATTGTTTGCGATTGGAACTCATCAGTTAAAGAAAATCTTTTGAATAAAGTAACAGATATTGCAGCATTACGAAACATCCCAGAGTAATGTAACTGTAACTAATTAGGCAGCTGAACTGGAAACTGTCATCTTTTGCATCATGCCTGTCCAGATGGAAGATGGTACTTCTCCTTTTCGGCTTCCTCTCCAGCCTTAGTCTCCACACATTTTAGCACTGATGAGCAAATAATCCTAGCTTTCCTGCCTTTCTTAAGTATTTCCAGGGCAAAGCTTCCATCATTGTATCAAACAATGTGCAATTGCCCAAATCGTTGCGACTTTTCAATTCTCATGCTCTTCAGCCTTATGACCTCTGTGTGTGAGACTATATGACTCTTTGCCAATTACTGCAAAAAATCAGAGAGTGTGTGCAGCAATGGAGACATTAATCCTGTTTGTCTGTCAGCAGGTCACCGAGGTTAAATGACAGTTTCCCTGCTCTGTCCATAACCCAAGTGGTTTAAGTGCTGAATCACTTTAGAATACAAAGATAGTGCAAGAATAATTTAAAGATTTTTCCTGGCCCTACAGAGATATGTGGTGCTGCAGTAAAGACTGCAATCTATCTCTCAAGCAGGAAATGGAGGAGGTTGACCCTACCCTTGAGAATGATATTTGAAATTAATTAATACTTGGACCAATTTTACAAAAATGTCAAGTCTCCAAAATACATTCATTCAACTATCACCATACGTTCCACACCGAAGGTTGACAATTGCAGAGAGCATACCTGTCGTCGCAGATCCCTTGTTTTCTTTGTCATTTTTTCAATGGCAGCATTGAGTGGGTCACCTTTCTCTTTCCTTCCAGTCTGAAAGAAGATAACACATTTTATTTAGAAGCTTGTCTGAAGAATGTGACATTTAATTTTGTCAGCACTGTTTTTCTTTACTGTCAAACATACAGATGTGATGTAAACCTGGTGAATCGACTTGGAATTGCTTCAGCTTACAAAACATTATCAATTGTACACAACAACAAAAGACTACCTGTGAATTATTGTGTGTTCGTCTGCTATACTTTGCTTATCACTTTTGTATGGTTATGTCAATGTCAATGTTCCATACTGTACAATGGATTACCTCCTTACAAAGTCAAGGGAATGATTCTCAGGGGTCAATGGGTGCATGAATTGTGGTGGGCATGTACTTTTGTGCAGTCGATCAGCACACCAGTTTGCAGGCACTATCTTGCCATTTTCCAGAGCAATTTTGAAGAAATTGATTTAAAATGGCTACCTTTCTCCAAGAGAAAGGAAGTTTATCCAAGAAATAAAAATGTAAATTAAATCAGAGGCCAGCTGAAAACTTTCAATTTGCCTGCATGTTTCGTCTGGCATCAGACGCATGGAGGTGGCCTCCCAGATGTAAATAGTAAGTTCAGAAGTCCAGACTGACTCATAATTGTGGCTGTCTACTGGTTCAAAGCTACAGCTGCAGGTCATCTTATCCGGAGACATTTCCCCTCCACAATGGTGATCCAGAATATGTGGTTATTATCTATTTCAAACATCTTACACTGCTGAGAAGCCATCTCGAGATGGTAGTGACCTCTCTCTGTATCTCTTTCTTTTTCTCTCACTCTCTTTCACTGGCAAGAGTAGAATCCATCTCCTGCGTCTGGTGGGTCTCATACTTGCCTGCCAGTTTTAAGAACATGACTGTCATTCTTAACTAGATGCCGAATGCATCTCTTGTTAAGTGGAAGAAGGAGGCTGATGTGTTGGTGAGACAAGATGGTTCAGATGAGGCAATGGAGTGTTACAGGTTAGCCAGGAAGGATTTAAAAAGAGAGTTAAGAAGAGCAAAGAGAGGAATGACCAGTTTTTAGCAGGCAGAACAAAGGAGAACCCTGAAGTTTTCTATAGGTATGTGAGGAATAAAAGGATGACTAGGGTGGGAATTGGTCCAGTCAAAGACAGAAGTGGGAAGTTAAGTGTAGACCCTGTGGAGATCGGAGAGGTGCTAAATGAATGTTTCTCAGCAGTTATACTCAGGAAAAGGAGAATATTGTATAGGAGAAGAATGAGATACAAGATATTAGACTAGAAGGGATCAAGATTAGTTACGCATAGGTGTTTTCAATTCTGGAAGGAGTGAAAGTAGACAAGTCCCCTGGGCAGGATGGGATTTATCCGAGGATTCTCTGGGAAGCTAGGGAGGAGATAGCACAGCCTTTGACTTTGATATTTGAGTCGTCATTGTCTACAGGTTTTGTGCCAGAGGACTGGAGGATTGCAAATGTTGTGCCCTTGTTCAAGAAGAGCAGGAGAAGTGACCCAGCTAATTATAGACCAGTGAACCTTACTTCTGTTGTAGGAAAGGTTTTGGAAAGGATTATAAGAGATAAGATTTATAACCATCTAGCAAGCAACAATTTGATTTCAGATAATCAACGTGGTTTCCTCAAGAGCAAGTCATGTCTCACAAACTTCACTGAGTTTTTTGAGAAGGTGACCAAGCATGTAGATGAGGGTAGGGCAGTTGACGTGGTGTACATGGATTTCAGTAAAGCCTTTGATAAAGTTCCACATGGTGGGCTGTTGGAGAAAATGCAGAGGCATGGAATTGAGGGTGTTTTAGCAGTTTGGATTAGAAACTGGATTTCTGAAAGAAGGCAGCATGGAGTCCGGTTACTAGTGGTGTGCCACTGCTGTTTGTCATTTTTATAAATTACTTAAATGCAGGCATAGGTGAATGAGTTGATAGGTTTGCAGATGACACTAAAGTCGGTGGAGTAGTGGACAGTTTGGAAGAATGTTACAGGTTGCAGGAGGACTTGGGTAAACTGCAGAATTAGGCTGCGAGGTGGCAAATTGAGTTTAATGCAGCTAAATGTGAGGTGATGCACTTTGGAAGACTAACAGGAAGGCAGAGAACTGGGTCAATGGAAAGATTCTTGGTAGTGTGGATGTGCAGAGGGATATTGGAGTCCACCCAGGTTGATAGTGCTGTTAAAAAGGCATACGGTGTGTTAGGTTTCATTATTAGAGGAATTGAGTTCCGGAGCCGCAATGTCATGCTGCAACTATACAAAACGCTAGTGTGGCCACACTTGGAATTCTGTGTACAATTGTGGTCGCCACATTACAGGAAGGATGTGGAAGCATTGGAAAATGTGCAAAGGAGATTGAGCAAGATGTTGCCTGGTCTGGAGGGAAGCTCTTATGAGGAAAGGCTGAGATATTTGGGTCTGTTCTCATTGGAAAGAAGAAGGCTAAGAGGGGATTTGATAGTGACATGCAAGATGATTAGAGGATCAGATGATCAGAGGGTAGACAGTGAAAGTCTTTTTCCTAGGATGATGACGTCAGCTTGTATGAGGGGGCATAACTACAAATTGAGGGTTGATAGATTTAAGACAGATGTCAGAGACAGGTTCTTCACTCAGAGAATGGTAAGGGCGTAGAATGCCCTACCTGACAATGTAGTTAACACAGCCACATTAGGGAGATTTAAAAAGTCCTTAGATAAACACATGGATGACGATGGGATAGTGTAGGGGATGAGCTGAGAATAGTTCACAGGTCGGCGCAACATCGAGGACCTTTTCTGCGCTGTATTGTTCTATGTTCTATGTTCTTTGACCACTAACTGTCCAATTACTCAATGTTGGGTAACTGTTCCTAACACAGTGAGAGGTTGGAACACCCATTTGGCTCTGCCATCAAGGTCCCATGTCATCAATGCATTTGCACAAGTTGAGTTCCAATGGGGGCTCCTGACAACTACTCGAACTTTGGTGGAAGAGCTGTGGCAATTGCAGAAAAAGGCAAAGGTCACGCTTGGTGAGCATGGAATCGATATGGAATTTTTCCCCAGCTTGCTTGTTTAAAATTAGTCTTTCATTTACAAAATGTTACATAAATGTAAAACATAAACGTGAGATGCTTTGTCATAATTTGGTCACTGATAGTGGATTAAAGAATGATCATTTGAAGAACATAAATGGCTGTGGGAGACAGCAGAAGAAGTGTGATCTGTCTTTAGAGAAACTCTATGCAGACTGAAAGAGAAGAATTTCGTAGTCTGTTCTCATGTTTTAATAATAAGGAAAAACTCTATACAGAGAAAAGTAATGATCTCAGGAGTAAAGGTCTAAACACAGTGTTCTAAATAGCAGTTATAACATTAAATATAAAGCACACCATGTTTCATGTACATATCTAATTGTCTCATTGCATGTGCAATATGCACCTTATTGATGTGGGAGTTGAGGCCAGGCTAGGTAAATACTGAAAGTACCTTCTCCCAACTGATCTAATTAAAGGTTATTCAGTTTCCACCTGTCCACTGTTAAACTGAGCATTTTTATATTCAGTAGATTATATGAAAGTAAACAAGCAGAAGTATATTTTTTTCTCATAGCTAATGATGTAGAAATATTCAACATCAATATTATATGATTTTGCATGAATTTTCATCATCACAGGATACAATACAGAAGGAGGCTGTCCAGCAGAGTTATCTTGTGCCAGCTCTTGAAGAGCTATCCAATTAGTCTTAATCCTCTGCTCTTTCCCTGGAACTATGTAAGTTATTTAATAGATTTCATGGAAAAAGGACCTTCAGTCCAACTTGTCCATGCTGACCAGTCTCACTTGCCTGCATTTGGCCCATACCCCTTCAAACCTTTCCTACTCATGTACTGAGCCAAATGTATTTTAAATGTTGTAACTGTACCTGCATCCTTCATTTCCTCTGGCAGTTCATTCCACACATGAACGACTCTGTGCAAACAAAATTGCACCTTATGTCCTTTTTAAAACTTTCTGCTCTCACCTTAAAAATATGTCCAGTGGTTTTGAACTTGCCATCCAGAAAGAAAAGACAACTACCATTCACCTTATCTATGCCCCTCATGATTTTATAAGCCTTCAAAAGGTTACCCCTCAATCTGCTATACTCCCAGCCTATCCAGCTGATGTTTATAACTCAATCCCTCCATTCCCAGCAACATCCTACCTTCAATTATTTATCTAATTCCCTGTTGAGATTTACAATGTAATTTGCTCACATCACTCTTCAGGCAACATACATCAAATCGTAACAATTTGCTGTGTAATAAATAAGCTTTCCATATGCTGCCTCTGGTTCATCTTTGAATTGTCTATGATACTATAATGATATTAACATTCAGTTAAGTGGTTAACTTTCATACTAGTCAATTTGCCATGGTTAGTCTAAGAAAACAGGAAAACTAATTGTTTTCAATCATAATATTTAAGTGCCATTATGGGGACATTTGTAAGAAACTATGAGGCACAAAGTATTTACTGAAGATATAAGGTCTTTTTGCCAGGGTAGGCAAGTCCAAAACTGAAGGGCATAGGTTTAAGATGAGAGGGGAAAGATTTAAAAGAGACCTGAGGGGCAACCACACTATATCATTCTATGACTCGAAAGTGAATCTGCACGGTAAAGTTAAACCACTTCTTTCAACAAACTAAGCCTACTAACAGTGTTAACATGTGCTGTGGTGTAGTTGCATTATAGAAGAATGCAGCTGCCCCTAAACTCAGTTTTGCTTGTGTCATGTCTGTCTCACGGTTAGCACTACATCCAACATATCCCTGTCATTCCAGGCAGATCATTTCTGCTGCATCTACAAAGCAAAACAACACACAACCTTGCCTCAAACTGTCAGTCCCAAAAGATAATCGCTTTCTGTCATTCCAAATTTATTTGATACTCTTATGCAAACAATGCATTTCCTGATAGGCATAAGTTAGAGAAAGGCAAATAAAAAATAAAATACTGATGATGGTACTCCCTTTTGCACATTATGTCCCTCAGTGTGAAATCTGTGCCTCAAGCCTATTGCAATTGGCATTGGATGAGAATATTCACAAATAATTTTTTAAAAATGTTTATTGCATGAAGTTTTGGCCACATGCTGCAGTCTGTGAGAAACAAAAGCTGCAGGCAATATCCTTTC
Source organism: Hemiscyllium ocellatum (assembly GCF_020745735.1). NCBI lineage: Eukaryota > Metazoa > Chordata > Chondrichthyes > Orectolobiformes > Hemiscylliidae > Hemiscyllium > Hemiscyllium ocellatum. The sequence goes on from NC_083401.1 coordinate 26,393,634, forward strand.
TAATACCTATGCAACAGCGGAGAGAGTGAGCCAGTTACTGTTTAATATGACCAATTATCTTTCTCATTTATCATTGAAAAAGGGTTAACATAGGAACCTCATTATCAATGGAATTTAACAAATGCTAATCAAAAAAGTAAATGAGCACAAGCAATTCTGCTAACCTGACTTTTTTGGCAGAAAACAAACTCTCCAAAAACAGATACCGTAATACACTTTTCACATATCTCAGATACAACACAATTTACCTAAAAAAACTCAGTAATCTTATTATGCAGAGCTCAAACATTACCTTCATAAGAATATTTGAAGTCATAGCAAGTCATAGCCTTGTGGCCATTTGAGCCTATTTCGCCCATTCAGTGCTGTTCAACATCACCATGACTTTCCTGCTCCATTCATAAGACCATAAGGTATGGGAGCAGAATTGAACCATTCAGTCCATTTAGACTGGTCCATCATTCAATCATGGCTAATATGTTTCTCAACAACATTCCTCTGCCTTCTCCCCATAACTCTTGATTCCGTTACTAACCAAGGATCTATCTATCTCTGTCTTAAATAAACTCAAAAATTTAGCCTCCACAGCCTTCTGTGGCAATGTGTTCCACAAATTCACCACCATCTCTCTGAAGAAAGTCCTCTTCATCTCAGTTCTACAGGGTGTCCCTTCACACTCAGGCTGTGCCCAGGAGTCCTAGTTTCTCCTACTGGTGGAAACATCTTCTCCGTATCCATTCTATCCTGGTCTCTCAGTATTCTGTAGGTTTAAATGAGAATCTACCCTCATCATCCTAAACTCCATCGTGTGCAGATCCAGCAAAGTACTCAATCACTCCTCATATGTCAAGCTCTTCGTTTCCAGGATCACTCATGTGACCCTCCTCTGGACTCTCTCAAATACCAGCATCTCCTTCCTTAGATTATGGGCCCAAAACTGCTCACAATATTCCAAATGTGGTATGATCAAAGCCTTATACAGTCTTAGCAGCCCTCCCAAAATGAATGGTAACACTGCACTTATCTTCAAAATGCCAACTGAACCTGCATGTTAACCTTAAGAGAATCCTGAACCAGGACTCCACACTTAGCTTCAGATTTCAGAAGCCTTTTCCCATTTAGAAAATATTCAATGCCTCTGTTCTTCTTATCAAAGTCTCTAAACACACACCGACAACACATGATTCTCAAAAATAATGTCTTGATATTAACAGCTGAAATTGATTCCTCAATGTAATGCTGTCAAAGTCTTTGGTACTATTGCTGGATCCAAAGCCTTTGCATACCCAGTGGCTTCAGCGTATGGAATGAATCACACTGGCAAGGAATTCACATAATTTAAATATTGGAGCTATGCACAATTATCATTTAAGTCAGACCTATAATCTGATAATGGTAGTGGGGGTGACTTCTCTCAAAAGACACTTTTCAAAAGACTGAGCTTTTTGAGACATTTGCAACAAGATCTGAATAAAATTCAGGCTTGTGCTGAAGATAGGCAAGTAGCATTCATGCCATACAAGTGTAAGGAAATGACCATCTCAGCAAGATAGAATTGAACCATCCTTCCTTGACATTCAATGTCATTACCAAGTCAGAATTCACCACTATCAATATTTTGGGTGTTACCATTCACTGGAAACTGATCTAGGCCAGATATATACATACTGTTCATAAAACAATAAGATGTAGGAGCAGACCCCGAGGTCATTCTGCCCAATGAGTCTGCTTCACCATTCAATGTTATCAAGGTTGATTTAATAAAGCTCAACAATACTTTCCAGCTTTTTCAGTATAACCCTTAGTTCCCTGACTGATTAAAAGTCTGTCAATCTCAGCCTTGCATATACTTGGTATGAAGATACTAGTGTGGACTGTGCTGGACAAAGTCAAAAATTACACAACACCGGGTTATAGTCCAACAGGTTTATTTGAAACTGCAAGCTTTCGGAGTGCCCACTCCTTCCTCAGAGGGTGCTCTGAAAGCTTGCAGTTTCAAATAATCCTGTTGGACTATAATCTGATGTCATGTGATTTTTGACTTTGAATATACTTAACGACCCAGCCTCAACAACCTTCTGCGGTAAACAATTTCACAAATTCACTACCCTCAGAGTAAAGAAATTCTTTTTCACCTCTGCTTTCAATGTGCAACTCCTTATTTTGAGATTATGTCTCTGGTCCTGTACTGAGGTTATACTTCCTGGTTCTAGGTTCTCATACAAAGGAAAGTGACCTCCCTGCATTGTCTAAATTCAAATAAAGACAGGCCCAACCTACTCAACATCTGTTCAAAAGACGTCCATATCAGATTTAGTCTTGTCAATGTTCTCTGAACTTCCAGTGACAGGACACCTTTCCTTAGATATGGAGTTCAAAACTGGTTTTTGTCCATTCTTGGGATGACAGCATCTCTGGCTAGGCCAGCATTTATTATCCGTTCCAACTAAGAGTGAATCATGTTCCTGTGGCTCTGGAGTCACATCTAGACAAGACCAGGTAAGAAATGCAGTTTCTCTCCCAACTGAGCTGAGCTCTTCCAACAATTGATAATGAATTCATGATCATCATGAGACTCTTAATTCCATATTTCTTATTAAATTCAAATTCCACCATCTGTCATGGCGGGATTTGAGCTTGTGCCCCAGAGCATTAGCTGGGTCTCTGAATTAACAGTCCAGCGTTATATCACTAGCATCTTCACATTCATTCTCCTCACCATAGGCACACAGTGGCAGCAGTGTGTTTCATCGATAAGATGCATTGCAGCAACTCACCAAGTCTCCTAAGACAGTGCTTTCCAAACCTGTGACCTCTACCGCCCAGAAAGACAAGGGTAACAAATGAATGGGAGCACAACCCTCTGTCGGTTTCCCTCCAAGTCACATTTTGTTGTTACACTTCAGGACACTGTTGTACCTTTACTGTTGCTCGGTCAAAATCCTGGAAATCCCTTCCTTATAACCAGAGACTACACCTACATTTAGGCCAGCTTCTATTGCCCATCTCTTAACTACCCTTGAGAAGATGGTAGTCAGCTGCCTTCTTGAACCCTACAGTTCCTGTTGAAACAAAAACAGAAATTGTTGAAGAAACCCAGCATGGCTGGGTTTCATGAATTTGAGGCCAGAGAGGTTAAGAGTTTCTGTGAGAGGCCTGAGGGTGAGTACACTACTGCTCTTCCTGGTGCACAAGATTAGTTAAAAGAATTCACGGCTTTAGGGTTTATGTTGGCCAGCGGCATATACCTATCTTGGTATAGCTGCTGAAAATCCCACAGTTTTGGCATTCCTCCACTTAAAAGTTAAAGTTAAGTTGTGCAGCCAATAAAATCATTTGGGCAAGAACTTTTGCATGTCAATTAGGTCTCCACTTCCTTGTTGGGTGAGGCTTATCAATGACGTTATTGTTACATTATGCCAGATTTGAATTTGGCAGGAATAGAACTAGTTTCACTCAGGCTTCTTGATCACAATAGAAAAATCATACCTCTGATGGTGTGAAGGAGTTTTAAGCAGTTACCTGCAACTGATATTCAGCACGACATCTGTCTCCCCCTTTTTCCATAGTGTACCCTTCAGACCAACTTTAGATGTGGCCTATTTAAGTTTCTAACTATATTCTTTGCCCTGTGGAGGATGATGGAACTGTAGCAAACAAATCCAAGCAGAATGTTGTGGTCTATCCTCATGGTGAGTTTAGTGGTGGAGACATTTAATCAGGCAGCAGGGAACCTCACCTTCACCCTGATTATGTATTTGGTGGGAAAGCTCCCCTACTCCAACCCAAATTATCAATTCATCGCCTTTAAAGGGCCCCATCCCTTGTCATGATTGTTATTAACCCCAAAGTGGTGGGATAGCAAGTAAAACTGAGTGGGGTTGAGTGTAGGCTCTTAACAGGAAGTCCATTGTTCAAAGAAAATCACCGTTTGAGACCTTTCAGGAGTTAGATAGGGTTCTAGTGGACTGAAAAATGGCTAATATAACACCTTTGTTGAAAGGGGAGTAAGGCAAAAGATAGGAAACTTTAAGCCGGTTAGCCTGACCTCGGTTGTTGATCAAATTTTAGAACCCACTATTAAGGATAAGTGTGCGGAGTACTTGGAAGTGAATGGTAAAGTATGGCTAGGTCGTGTTTGACAAATTTGTTAGAATTCTTTGAGGAGGTGACAAGCAAGTTAGATAAAGGAGAGCCAGCGGACATGATCGATTTGGATTTGGAGTTGGAGGATTGGATCTGGGAATAACATGGGGGGAGGGGAGATCAGGAAACTGGTAGAATCCCCATTGATTCCATGTGGTGGGAAGGTCCCAAGGCAGAAGACGAGGTGTTCGTCCTCCAGTTGTCGGGTGGCTAAGATTTGGCAGTGGAGGAGGCCCGGGACTTGCTTGCCTTTGGCAGAGTGGGAGGGGGAGTTGAAGTGATCAGCCAAAGGGCGGTGATTGTCCAGTGCATGTGGCACAGAGATGTTCTCTGAAATGTTCCGCACGTTGGCATCCTGCTTCCCCAATATAGACAAGATCACATTGAGAGCAATAGACATGGTAGGTAAGGTGTTGGGAGGTGCATAAAATTCTCTGCCAGATGTGGAAGGATCCTTTGGGCCTTGAATCGAGGTGAGGGTGGTGGTGGGGATGCAGGTTTTACACCTCTTGTGGTGGGAAGGGAAGGTGCTGGAAGTGGTGGGTGGGTTGGTCGGATGCCGTGGACTTAATGAGGGAGTCGTAGAGGGAATGGTCTCTGCTGAAAAGGGATGGGGAGGGCAATATATCTCTGGTGGTGGGATGCAATTGTAGATGGCAGATGTGGCAGAGGATGATGCATTGTATCCAGAGATTGGTGGGGTGGAAGGTGAGGACCAAGGTGGGTCTCCTCTTGTTGCGGTTGGAGGGCTGAGGTTCAAGGGTGGAGCTGCGTGAACTGAAGGAGATCTGCTGGATGCAGATTCAGTTGGCAGTTAGGAAGGCAAATTCAAGTTCAGAATTAAAGAGGGCTAGAGTATAGGAGCAGCGATGTACTGCTGAGTCTATATAAGGCTCTGGTCAGACTGCACTTAGAATAATGTGAGCAGTTCTGGGCCCGGTATCTAAGGAAGGATTTGCTGGTGTTGGAAAGGGTCCAGAGGAGGTTTACAAGAATTATCCTTGGAATGAAGGCCTGCCATGTGAGGAACTATTGAGAACTCTGCTGGGTGTGGACTTGATGGAGTTTTGAAAAATGAGGAGGGAATCTCATTGAAACTTACAGAATACTGAGAGGCCATGGTGGAATGGACTCGGAGAAGATTTTTCCACTGGTTGGAGAAATGAGGACCCTTGGCCACAGCCTCAGAGTGAAGAGATAACTGTTTAAAATTGAGATTGAGATGAAGAGGAATTGCTTCAGCCAGAGTATGTTGAATCAGTGAAATGCACTGCCGCAGAAGGCAGGGCAAGTTGTTCAGTGTATTTAAAACAGCGATAATTGGTTTCTTGATTAGTCGTGGGATCATGGGTAATGGAGAAAAGAGAATGAGGTTGAGAAACATTTCTGCCATGCTCAAATGGTGAAGCAGTCTCAAAGAACCTAACTCTACTCCTACATCTTATGATCTTATGGAAACCCCCATTGTCTCGACAATATTCCATGTTCCTGTTTCAGATAGTTGTCCTCATGTAGTGCACTTTGCTGTCAACTTAAAAACTTCTGCCGCTTATGCTAGATAAATGATTGCAAAATTCTGGCTCGGGACATTCCAGTCTTTTCAGTGGCTTCTTTTAAAAGCCCACTTTTTTACCCACTGTAAGTGTTATCTACCCTGACAACAAATAACTTTTGAACGGTAACTGATTTCCAAAGTTAACTCTGGTTTTTGGCCTATATTTCCCTTCATTATACAAAGACTTGCTACACAACCATCAAGTTTTAAAGGAATGAATGCCAATTACTTAATGTCTCCACTGTATTTTAACGCTGCAGAATTAGAGTTCCTCCTTTATACTCAAGCAGCTCTCTAACTCTTAGGAAACCTGAATATTGAAAACTTTTAGAGGAGTTTGGAGGAGACCTGATGAAGGTTAAAAGCAATATTCTCTTTCCTGGAAAGGAGTTATTTCAAAGAAGTTAAAGGAAACAAGCTTGTTCAGCAGAAAACTTTAGTTTATGTAATTTGTAGACCAAGAGTGTTGGTGAGAAATCTGCAGGTTATTGTAAGCTGAGAAAAGCTAAGCTCTCAGGTTTGTGAGTTTCCATGCAAGAAGACTCCACAGTTCACAAGACTGAAACAAGAGAAAACCAGTTCAGTCAAACTTAAAGATTTGGCATAAAGATGTAATTGCTCTGGATTAGATGCACTGTAAAGTAATGTTGTTGAGTAATAGGTCAAAACTTTGTTTTGCTGAATAGTTTAAAACTTTTTTAATGGTGTTCTATATCTACAAAACTAAGAAAACAACAAACCAAGCTTTGTCTTTAATATAATAAACCTCTGTTCTGTTGTCAAAGACATTTTGCATCTAATGTGACTATGTTTCAGTAATTGACCACTATGTTCAGAAAAAAAAAATCATCTCTCAGGCCACATCCCATTTTGGGATCTGACTTCGCCAGTGGTATCATCAGCTGGGATCATAACTGTGAATATATGCAAATTTTTAAACCGCTGCTGATTGTGAATGCAATTGAGTTGCAATTTTCTCACAAGTGCTAGAATAACAGAATCTTGCAATACAACAGCTACTCAGCCCATCATGTATGTGCTTATTCTTTAACAGTGGTATCCAATTAGCCCATTTCTTGCTCTGTCACTATAGCCCTGTAAAATTGCCTTTTAAGTTTTTATTCAATTCCTTTTGAATGTCATTATTCGATCTGTTTCAAGTAATATGTTCCCAATTGTAACTTGCTGTTGTTCCAACACATTAGGGCATTGCACTGGAAAATAGACCCACTATTCACAATTATTACAAAAGTTAGAGACTTTATAACAACATGCAAAATCCCCGATTTGCTGGTCATTTCATCGCAGCTTGACAGAAAGCACAGACGAGGTTTATGTACTTAACAATGATTACAATTTATTGCAGAAGAATAGGCTCTAGCACTGGGTAAACAAATATGAACTATTGATATATAATTCTTGACTAATCAACATTAACCCTCATAAAACTTGCAGTGCATGTATATGTATATGGAAAAGAACATGATTGCCACGGGCAAAAGGAAAGACTAGGAATACTTCAATGGCCCCTGTCCACACGGTTCACTGAATTGATCTTTTTTGGCTTGGTAGGGTTAGCAGTTCCTCATAAAGTCATCAAGTTACATGGTAGAAAAGAGAGCCTTCAGCCCAATGAATCTTTACTAACCAACCTACCTTACTTCTGGAGTTGGCACAAAAGCATGTATAATTCACTCAAGCAAAATGCTTTATACATCTTGATCTTCTTTCCCGAGGTAATTTTGATTATAGGAGCCACAACATGACTGGCTCGTACTTGTACAGTCTCACATTTATTGATAAAAGTGACAGCTTACAGCAACAGATGATGAGAGAGTCGGGGAGGGGTTAGGAAATAATCTTTTTTCAGCTTTGACATGTTTTTATTACTGCAGAGGAAAGGGCAACTCCTTCCTTTCCACAGGTGGGATGGCTTCTCTCCAAACATTCACACACTGACATATTCAGAATTCACCAGATAGTTGTTGGTAGGCAGAAGGCCTTTGACGTTGATCTCTGGTCATCATTCACCAATTTAATTAGCTGCTTCATAGAATCCCTACAGTGTGGAAGCAGGCCATTCGGTCCATCGAGTTCACACAGACACTCCGAAGAGCATCCGACCCAGACCAAGCCCACGACCTTAACCTTGTAACGCCACTTTATCCATGGCTAATCCACTTAACTGCATATCCTGAGACACTATGGACAATTTAGCATAGCCAATCCACCTAACCTGCACATCTTTGAACTGGGGAAGGAAACTGGAGTGCCCAGTAGAAACCCATGCAGACACAGGGAGAATGTGCAAATTGCATATAGACAGTCACCCGAGGATAAAATTGAACCTGTGTCATTGGTTCTAACCATTGTGCCACCTTGCCACCCAGCTGTGCCACCATGCTGCCTGTACTTGTTACAGGCTGACTCTTCATTCATACTTTGGCCCAACGTGTCTTCAACTAGTCTTCCCACAGTCCTTGAGCATGCAGCAAAATACCAGCACTCACAAGGAGTATTAGGTAACGGGCTTCTAAAAAGTGCAGCAATTGTTTCCACAGACCATGGGTTTTAAAACAGCTCTATTCCGATATCAGTCTACACTCAAAAATGCAGAAAATATTGTGAGGAAAGAAAATAATTTCATCTGCCAAGCTTGTCTTCCAGAAAGGCAGTCTGGAATTAAAATCTAGTCTAATGTCAATTATGTAATCATTACTAATTACCATAAAAACACTTCAGGTTCATTAATATACTTAAGGAAAGGAAACCTGCTGTCCTTACCTGGTCTAACCCACATGTGGCTCTAGATCTACTGAGATGTGTTGACTCAGAAATACCCTAGCTAGCAATTCAGTTCAAGTGGCAATTCTCTGTATGGATAGGGTAATAAATGCTGACCCAGTTAGCCATCTATATTTGGGCATGGAAAATGCAACTTCTTTTCGATAACCTGATTTAAGCATGGATTTTATCATGCTCCAGATGGACTGATTCATGGCAAAAATTTGCTCAGTGCTTATTGGCAAACCATTGACATCACCATCAAATGAACAGGGCAGGAGAAGACATTTTTTACAAGATCTACATAAGTACTTATACTGCCATTCTGAATTCTGATAGCCCTCCAACTCTTCTTTTCAAACGCAACAACTTGCAATTATATAACACCTCTAATGTATACATCATTGCAACTACCAAGGATTGATTCATAGGCACTTAAGAGGATAGAAACATAAGAACAGATGTAGGCCATTCAGCTCATTGAGATGATAGCTGATCTCCATATCTATTAATACCTTTGCTTAACCAAAAATGATCTTGGATTTTAAATTAACAACTACTCCAGCATCCACTGCAATTTGTGAAAGAGACTTCCAAACATCTAAAAGTACCTCAATACCTCAACCCTGTTTAAGAATGGCGGTCAGGACAAGCGAGGGAACTATAGACTAGTGAGCCTGATGTCAGTGGTGGGCAAGTTGTTGGAGGGAATCCTGAGGGACAGGATGTACATGTATTTGGAAAGGCAAGGCCAGATTAGGGATAGTCAACATGGCTTTGTGCGTGGGAAATCATGCCTCATAAACTTGATTGAGTTTTTTGAGGAAGCAACAAAGAGAATTGATGAGGGCAGAGTGGTAGATGTGATCTATATGGACTTCAGTAAGGCATTCAACAAGGTTCCCCATGGGAGACTGATTAGCAAGGTTCAATCTCACGGAATACAGGGAGACCTAGCCATTTGGATATAGAACTGGCTCAAAGATAGAAGACAGAGGGTGGTGGTGGAGGGTTGTTTTTCAGACTGGAGGCTGGTGACCAGTGGAGTGCCACAAGGATTGGTGCTGGGACCTCTACTTTTTGTCATTTACATAAATGATTTGGATGCGAGCATAAGAGATACAGTTAGTAAGTTTGCAGATGACACCAAAATTGGAGGTGTAGTGGACATTGAAGAGGGTTACCTCAGATTACAACAGGATCTTGACCAGATGGGCCAATGGGCTGTGAACTGGCAGATGGAGTTTAATTCAGATAAATGCGAGGTGCGGAATTTTGGGAAAGCAAATCTTATCCGGACTTATAGACTTAATGGTAAGGTCCTAGGGAGTGTTGCTGAACAAAGAAGCTTTGGAGTGCAGGTTCATAGTGAAAGTGGAGTCGCAGGTAGATAGGATAGTAAAGAAGGCATTTTGTATGCTTTCCTTTATTGGTCAGAGTATTGAGTACAGGGGTCGGGGAGTCCAGAATTAGAGGACATAAGTTTAGGGTGAGAGGGGAAAGATATAAAAGAGACCTACGGGGCAACATTTTCACACAGAGGGTAGTACGTGTGGAATGAACTGCCAGAGGATGTGGTGGAGGCTGGTACAATTGCAACATTTAAAAGGCATTTGGATGGTTATATGAATGGGAAGGGTTTGGAGGGATATGGGCCGGGTTCTGGCAGGTGGTACTAGATTGGGTTGGGACATCTGGTCAGCATGGACAGGTTGGACCGAAGGGTCTGTTTCCATGCTGTACATCTTTATGACTCTATCTATGACTCTACCTACCACCCTTTGTGTGTAGAAGTGTTTCCTAACATCTCTCATGAACTGTTTGGCTCTAATTCTCAGACTACACCCCCTAGTTGTAGAATCCCCAACCAATGAAAATATTTTGGCTTCATCTACTCTGTTTTTTTCCCCTGATTCAGTTTCACATAAGGGCACATCATGGCAGTAATCAAAAATGTGGTCACACAAATTAGTTCCAAGGACCATTTTAAAGAAGAAAACAAATTAGTGAGGGAGAAAGATTTAGGGAGACATCTTCCAAACTTAGGACCTCGGCATTTGAAGGGGACGAAACGTTTGCAACAAGAACTTCCAACTCGGCGAACAGAACCACAACAACGAGCACCCGAGCTACAAATCTTCACACAAACATTTGAAGGTACAGCAATGTAGAAATATAAAAGGAGGAGAGAACTGGAGGCTTGTTGACATTTGAGTGTTGTAGGGTTAGATAAAGTTACAGATCAGAAAGGACACAGATGAAAATTCCTTCTTACTACAGAATAGTTAATGTATAAGAGTTAATATAGGATTTTCTTCAACTGTCTTATCAGGTCGTATATTCCAGACAATGTACTCTTGTAAAAATAGTTGTGTGTAAACATGATGATATCAGTACCAAAAGATGCACCAGTGGCAGCAAAATGAGATATTTACTTACCTTGAGGAGATTAAGCTTAAAAAAATGGCTCTGCTGGGCCATTGGCCTCAATAAACCTGGTGTTTTTAGCTTCATGAAGTCCTAAGCACAACAGCTGCCACCACAGGAATAGAGCAAAACAGCTGCAATTGCACAAAATCAACAGAAATACACTCCAGTAGGTAATTCAGCAATTGAATTACCCACTCTTTTGGCTTCCATTCTAAAAATTGAAATTGGCAAGGCCAACCTACATCATTAAAATATTATGTACCTGCCTAGCAGTGTAAATCCTACACAATAATTGAGTAGTGACAAGAGCGTTTAAGATATATATTTCTTTGAATTCTGATTCACTGCAAATGCTGAGCATTCTGCTGTACTTAAGAACTTAGAGGGTACTTATATTGCAAGAAAATAATTCTCTAAACAATCATAATTTCCAACATCTGCGGGTGGGAAGCAATTTATAAAATTTAAGTCAAAGAAAAATGATGCAATTTCCTTTTTCTGACTTGTTGATGAGAAAATGTCCCTGAACAGGTCCCTGGGGAGGTCCCACAAAGCATTTCATTTTCAACTGGTAACTTTGGTAATTAGTTATTACTTTGGTCATTACTATGGTAATGAAATGTGAATGGTTCGTGTTGTGGCTTTGAGAGTCAGAGCTATACAGCACAGAAACAGGCCTTTTGGCCCAACTCGTCCACATTAACCAAGTTTCTTAAACTGAACATGTCCCATTTTCCTGATTGTGGCCCATATCCCTCACAACCTTTCCTAGCCATCTACCTCTCTAAATTTCTTTTAAATGTTGAAATTGTGTCCACCTCTATCACATCCTCTTGTAACTCTTTCAACATATGTGAGATAGTTGCCCCTCAGGTCCCTTTTAAATTTTCCCTCTCTTGTCAGAAATCTACGCCCTCTGGTCTTGGAATTCTCCTACCTTCTCCTAAGCTATTCATCATATCAACATCCTTCATGATATTATAAAGCTCTATAAGGTCATTCCTCAGCCTCCAATGTTCCAGGAGAAAAAATCCTAGCCTATCCAGCCAATTCAAACCTTACAATCTCAGTGATATCCTTGTAAATCCTTTTTGCACACTTTCCAGTTTAGTGATGTCTTTCCTAATGCGGGATGACCAGAATCAAATGTGGCCTTACCAATGTCTTGTATAGCTGTAACGCGATATCCCAACTTCTGTACTTAATCCTTTGACCAAACCTTATACTTTCTCACATTATATTCCATCTACCCCTTCTTTACTCATACTCTTAGCCTTTCCAAGTCCTTTTGCAGTATCCCTGATTCGTCAACACTACTTGCCCCTCCACCTATTTTTGTGTCATCTGCAAACTTAACAATAATACCCTGAGTTCTTTCATCCAGATAATTAATGTATAATATGAATTGTGATCCCAACACTGACCTTTGTGGAACTCCACTAGTCATCAGCTCCTACCCTGAAAGATCATTTTATCACCACACTCTACCTTCTGCCAGTCAGCCAATCCTCTATCCATGCTAGTTCCTGCCCCTAACTCCATGGGCTCTTGTCAGCCTCCTGTACAGCATGTTATAGAAGGCCTTCTGGAAATCCAAATTGATCATGTCCACTGGTTCTCCTTTTTTCAACTTGTTTGTTACGTACTTAAAAAATTCCAACAAATCTGTCAGGTATGGCTCCCTTTGATAAAACCATGCTGACCCAGCCCTACTTTATCATGCACTTCCAAATACTCTGTAATCTCATCCTTAATAATACCCTGATATCTTAATAATGACCAAGGTCAGGCTAACCAGCCTATAATTTCCTGCCTCCCTCTTTTGAAAGGGGGCTGTTTCATTAGCCATTTCTCAGTCCTCTCGAACCCTCCCTCACTCTATTTTTTTCCTGAGAGATCACCGCTAATGCTTCTCCAACCTCCTCAAGGCTGTTATTGAGCTTAATACCCTAATCCAAATATTACCCCAATATTCCTTGATCCAGTTAGCCAAAACAACTACGTCTACCGACTCTTCAAAACCGCAAGGAAAGAATTCCTTTCTGATAGACGTTAAGAGAAGCAGATCAGTTTTATGACAGTCAATGATAGTTGTCATGGTTTCCAATATTGGGAGCAATATTACATTCTAAATTTTGTCATGAACTGAATTCAAATTCTTGCTTCAGCTTAACTGAAATTTGAACTTATGCCCATAGAGTATTCATAGAGTCACTGAGTCCCGTAGCACGGACAGAGGCCCTTTGGCCCAAACTGGTCCATGCCTACCAAAATGTCCATTAAGGCCAACCCTATTTCCCTGCACTTAGCCCATAGCCTTCTAAACATTTCCTATCCATGTATTTGTCCAAATGCCTTTTAAATGTTGTTAATATACCCGCTTCTACCACTTCTACTGGCAGCTCATTCTACTTGTGTACCACCCTCTGTATAAAAAGATTGCCCCTCAGGTTCCCTTTTATTCTTTCCCCTCTAACTTTAAACTGATGCCCTTTTGTCCTTGATTCTCCAACCCTGGGTAAAACACTGAGTGCATTCACCGGATCTATGCCTCTCATGACCTTATACACTTCTATAAGATCCCCCTTAATGTCCTATGTGCTAAAGAGAAAAGTTCTAGCTTGTCCAACCTCTCCCTATAAAGTCAGAGCATTGAGTCCTGGCAACATCCTGATAAATTTCTTCTGCACTCTTTCCAGTTAAATAACATTGTTCCTATAACAAGGTGACCAAAACTGAACACAATACTCCAAGTGCGGCCTCACCAATGTCCTCTACAACTGTAATATAACTTCCCAATTTCTATACGCAATGTCCTGACTGATGAAGGCCAGTGTGCCAAAAACCTTCTTCACTGCCCTGTGACTCCACGTTCAGAGAACTGTGCACCTGAACTCTAACGCCCATCAGTTCCACTACACTCCTTAAGGCTCTATCATTCATCATGAAACTCCTACCGGATTTGACTTTCCAAAATGCAAGACCTCACACTTTTCTACATGAAACTCCATTTGTCATTACTCAGCCCACTTTCCCAGTCGATAAAGGTCCTGCTGCAATTTCTGAGAACATTCCTCGCTGTCCCATGATACCTCCTATTTTAATGTCTTCTACAAACTTACTAATCATGCCTTGTACATTCTCAATCCAAATCATTGGTATAGATAACAAACAGCAATGGTTCAGCACCAAACTCTCAGGCACTAGTCACAGGCCTCCAGTCCGTCAAGTATCCTTCCACTATTACCCTCTACTTCCTACCAACAAGCCAATTGCACATCCAATTTGTCAGCTCTCCCTGGATTCCATGCAATCTCAGCTTCTGGAGCAGCCTACCATGTGGAATCTTGTCAAAGGTCTTACTGAAATCCATATGGACTAACTCTTCTGCCCTGTGCTCATCAACCTACCTCGTCACTTCATCAAAGAACTCAAACAAATTTGAGGTATGATCTCCCATGCACAAAGTCATGCTGACTATTCCTAATCAAACTCTGTCTTCTCAAATGCGTGTATATTTTGTCCCTCAGAATCATCTCAAGTAACTTACCAAACACAGATGTTAGGCTTACTGGTCTATAGTTCCCAGGTTTTTCTTTGCAGACCCTCTTGTCTCAGGGCACAATATTTGCTAACATCCAGTCTTCCCGGACCTCCCCCATGGCTACGGATGATGTAAAAATATCAGCCAAGGCCCCTTCTCTACTGTGATACGGACTGTCACCAAGATATGACTGGGCCTTCTTGTATCTGAATCTGGAAGGATCTGAAAGGGTGAATATTTGATTGCATGCAGTCTGCACTACTAATTGCAATGACATCACATGGATGTAATGTCATTGGGATAAGTAAAGAAGGATAATGAAATAGTACTATGCAACCTATTCTTACAACCTGTAAATAGTTGCAGAGATGCAATAAACTACATTTTGTTTACTCTTCAAGATTTATTTTGTTAGATCAGAATGTGGCTGCCTTGCATTTAGTTGACCAACTAAACTCCTAAAGAACCCAAGCACTGAGAAGATACAGATGGCAATACACAAAATGATGATCAGAATTGGTTCTGAACATTTACTTTTGCAGAAGTTGAATAAGCTAGTAATACAAAAGACTTCATGGAAAACAGACACTGCTAAATGCTGAGGACAGCAACACCTCCAAAAAATACAAAGATAAAAATTATGAGAAAAGTAGGCGATTCAATCCAATGAGCTTGCTCCTCCTTTCACTTATGTCATGGCTGTGTAACTAATTCCACATTCACAACTACTAAATAATATTTGATTATCTTGCCCAAAGAATCTATCAACCTCCTCCTTAAAAATACGTAATGAACCCATCTCCAACAACATCTGAGGCAGAGAGTTCCAAAGTTGCACAATTGTCGAAGAAAAACATTCTCAACTCTGTCCTAAAACAAAACAACTCATTTTTATCTTGTACTTTCCTGTTTATACTTTGAAGACTTTGATGCGATCACCGTGAGCCTTCTAAATTCTTGAGAAAACAGGCCTAATTTGTATCATCTCACCCCATAACTTAACCCCTGAAATCCAGACATCATTCCTGCAAATTTACTTCCTCCAATGCCGAAATATCCTTCCTAAGGTGTGGTTCTCAGATCTGCTCAAAGAACTGCAAGTGGAGTCTAATCAGGATTTTGTGTAACTGCAACATACTTTCCGTGTCCTTCTACTCTAGTCCCTGAGATATGAAGGCTAGGATTCTTAATTTTAGACCTAATAAGGGATATGCTGGAGTGAAAGTAAGGACTGCAGATGCTGGAGATCAGAGTCAAGAGTGAGGTGCTGGAAAAGCACAGCAGGTCAGGCATCATCTGAGTGGCAAATGAATTGATGTTTCGGGCATAAGCCCTTCATCAGGAATCAGGAATGAATCAGTCTGCAACTCCAAGGCATAGATATAAAGTTGCATCACGAGGTGGTAGTCTGTGGGAGCAGTCTCAAGTCAGCAGTCAGCCGTTGAGTGAAGAGACATCAGGCATTAAATCAGTCAAAATTAAAAATCCCACATACAAAGAGAAACCTTAAAACAATGCCGTAATTAAGACTGAGAGACCGGGAACTAAGAAAAAAATGGTGCAGATCAGATTGAGTGACATCACAATAGCATAGATACCACAAGACCGAGCAAACACTGAAAAATGGAAATAGGACTCAAGAAAGAAATTCACATGATATAGGAGCACAGAGCAAGTCACAAACTCAATCATTTAAAGTAGATGAGCATGAGGCATGAAATGAGGAATTCCAGTGTAACATGGAAACTTTTTGATGAGATACAGCCACAAAAATGAACAAAACCTGCATTAAAGCCACATAATGGGTGCAAAAGAATGGGAATAGCCCACTAAAATGATAAGTAGAAGGAGAACTGTCATCACTAAAAAATGAAAGTCTTTGAAAAACATAAAATATCTAAATACATTAGGATGGTCTGGTGGAAACAGCATTGTCACGAAGATTTAATTTCAGAGATAAGCCAAGTAAAAACAACATTTTTTACGCCCTGGAGAATAAAATAGATTTAAAACTGGGAATTCTTGTTCTTAAATAGAGATGTTTGGGTTGACCTTGAGATGGTGTTGTCACTTTAAACAAGTTATTTTGTCCTTTTTTTTGAAGAAAGATCATAAAGGCAGAGATACTGAAGGGTCTAGTTCAACAATGGAAGGGGACTGGCCAGTTCTCCCAGTTCAGGGTTTTTCTAGTTTGTTTTAGCCATTGTAGTCATAAGATGTGTGAGTCCAGGGGAATTGCAATCTTCAGGAAAGAATTCCTCTGACTTTCTTCTGAGATCTGTCTTTGGATTTTTTTCCTCCTGTCTGTAAGAATCTATAGCCAAGTGGTGTGTTTTTGGGATGTTACTGTATTGGAACTGTTAATTAGTAATAGTTGCTGTATTGGGTCGGTTACATTTTCCAATAGTTAAGCTATTCTAAATTCCACTTTCTTTTGTTCATGTTTAAACTGCACTGTTTAGATAAATTCTGTTTTGCTTAAAGCCAAGGGAAATGACCAGCTGCATCACACCTGGAATATCCACTTCCCTATAAAACAAGAAAACGTTAAGGCCTGGGCTACCTTCTTAAAATATTTTGAGGGGAACTGGCCTGGTCCATAACAACTTTAATCTCACTTTTTCACACTGAGGGTGGTGCGTGTATGGAATGAGCTGCCAGAGGAAGTTGTTATGAGGTGTAGAGGTATTGTACCTTTAAGAGAGTTGAAAAGCTAGCATGTACTGCCTGACACAGCACAAAGTGTTCTGAACAAGGTAACAATGTAATTCTTGGTCAAAACAGCTAGCAGCATCTGGGTTACCGTGAAACAAAAAAAAAACAAATTTAAATTTGGTCAATCAGTTTAAATTATGTCCCAAGATCCTAGGATCCAAACAAATTTGAATTTAGTATTTTGATAATATTAAAACCAATGAAATTATCCAATATTTTGGGATATAAAACCGGACATTTTGAACAACTGGAGGGAGAACTACCAAACCACCAACAAATACAGACTGCCTGAAGAACAGTACTCTGAAAGTTACCTGTCTATAAGAAGCTTGTACAGCAGAACATCAAATAGAAGTCAGAGGAAAATCTGCAGAGGGTGACACAATCAGAAGATTCAACAGCTGGTTTTGAAAGTTGAATTTTTTTTTGCAAATCTTAATCAGGATTTTTTTTAACAGACTAGTATTGCAGAGTGGGAAGTAATTGATAGGTTTAAGAGAAAGGAGTTGTACATAGTTGTTGGTTTTAATATTTTCTACTGGACTTAAAGAATAAAGTTGTTAATTTTTTCTTTAAATCGTGACCCTGGGATAGTTCTTTGCGTCTCGAATTTTAATAGATTACAGCACATGCTGCTGGTTTAAATTAACAAGGGATTTACTCTGTGTCGTAACAAAGTGGTGGAGGCTGGTACAATTACAGCATTTAAAGGGCAGCTGGATGGGTATTTGAAGAGGAAGGGCTTAGAGGAATATGGGCCAACTGCTGGCAAATGGGACTATATTAGATTAGGATATCTGGTAGAATGAACAAGTTGAACCGAAGGGTATATGTCCATGCTGTACGGCTCTATGATTCTACAACAGGAACACCCTCCAACAAATCTGTGCTGTCCTCCAATAATCACAACTATTTTCCTATCTGCCAAGAATAACTCCAACCAGGGGAGAGTTTGCTCTCGACACTCATAAAACACATTGACAGCTTTCAATTCACAGGCCCTAACCACCACTAAACACATCATCCCTTCCCTCCCCGCCTGCATTCCAATGAGATCGTTCCCTCCGGACCAACCAAAGTCCACTACTTTATCACACCTAACACCTCTCCCATCACACACAGCACCTTCCCATGCAATCACAAAACGTGCAACACCTGCCCCTTTACCTCTTCCATGCTCACCATCCAAGGCCCCAAACACTCATTTCAGATTAAGCAGAGTTTCACTTGTACCTCTTTCAATTTGGTCTATTGCATTCGTTGCTCCCGATGTGGTCTCCTCTATAGTGGAGAGACAAAACACCGACTGGGTGATCGCTTTGCTGAGCACCTTCGGTCTGTACGTAATCAGATCCCAGACCTTCCCGTGGCTTGCCACTTCAACACACAACCCATGCCCACATGTCTGTCCTTGGTCTGCTGCAATGTTGCAGTGAAATGCAAACTGGAGGAACAGCATCTTATCTTCTGACTAGGCACATTACAGCCTCCCGGTCTCAACATTGAATTCAACAACTTCAGATGATTATCCCATCTCGACCCCTCTGCTTTCATTCTGCTACGTAATTTAATTTTATTTCATTTATTTTACTTATCTTTTTTACTGTTCTGTACCTCTTATTTCTTGATTGTCTCTCTTTCTCTCGCTGAAAATGTGTTGCTGGTCAAAGCACAGCAGGCCAGGCAGCATCTCAGGAATAGAGAATTCGACGTTTCGAGCATAAGCCTGTCTCTCTTTCTCTCGCTCCCCACTCTCATCATTTTTTTCCCTCTCCTCTTCCCCCATTGCTACCCTTCTCCCCTGTTTTCAATTTTGCCTCAGCTTCACCCATCCCCCCCATCCCCCACATATTTTGTCACATAGCACTGGCTTCAGCCTTGGTCATCCACAGCTCCTAATCTCCCTATAATCTCTCTATGCACGTCATTATCACCTCTTTCTTGCTACCTTTGCTTCTGGAGCTATGACTCACCTTCTCTCAGCCTAGTATAAATACCTCCCTATTTCTCCCCCTTTTTTTAGCTTTGACAAAGGGTCAGTTAGACTCGAAACATCAGCTCTTACAGATGCTGTCAGACCTGCTGAGATTTTCCAGCATTTTCGCTTTTGCTCTCGATACTCATTGATTCCAGTTTTGCTAGGGCTCCTTGATGCCACACTTGGTAAAATGTGGCCATGATGTCAAGGGTTGTCACTCACACCTCACCTGTAGAGTCTTTTCTTGACTTCTGCTTTATTCATTCACAATGAGAGATAAGGACATCACTGGCTAGGCAAGCATTTATTTCCCATCCACAAGGGCAACTAGGGATAAGCAAGAAAGTCTGACCAAGCCAGCATTGCTCACATCCTGTGAGTGAATAAAAAAAACTATAATACCATCTGTTTTAATAAGTGATTGTCTTCTGTTTTCTTTTAAATCAAAATTTCTGCATTGAAAAGGTTGAGACCTGTTCCTGAGTTGTACAGAATTCCTTCAATGCTGCAATGAAGTCTAAGCCAAGAGCTCAAGTTTGTGAATTTGATCATGAACCCTTAATCTTCTGACTCAGAATGCTGCCACAAACAACGATACTTTGTTGGATGGGTACTATGTGTGAACATTTTTGTTCAGTTCTGAATCAAATGTTTTTAAATCTAAAATCCTGTCAAGGAAATTTGCTCCACCTGCTAAACTCTCATCTTTCTCACTTAGCTGAGTGCCAGATGGCACTGTTTTGGGCACTGAATGAACATGATTACATTGAAAGTAATGGTCCCAATTAATTCTCTACAATGAAACAAAAAGAAAAATAATTTTTAGTAGCCAAAAAAATCAACAAAAATCTAAAATTATCCTTTAAATATTTACATCTGATAAATTTGTTGTAATATAATTGCTTAAAATACATTAATATTTATCAATGAATTTCAAACAGTGTGGCTTAATGATTGTTGCTGTTTGATATGTTATAATCTTAATTTTCAAGAGAAAATTACTATCATAGGCAACAGAAGGTTTGTCGAGTACAACTTTAAAAAAAAATAGAACAGTGGATAAATCAGAGCCGTGTTTCTGCAGGTGCCTATGAGTTATGATCTAACTTCATGCAATTTAGATAGTGTCCTTTTCCTTCCTATCAAATCTGTTTTTGTGTCATCTGTGGCAATGAGTTCTATTTTTACCTGCAACGTAAGTAACATCACATAAAGATTTTGTTCAGGGTCACACTAAATTACAGCAAGGTTTCATGATAACAAGTAATTTGAAATCCATTTCGAGATTGTGTGATATTTGAAGAGTTTCAGCCTTGCCTGACAGCTGCAGTATTGTGTTCTGTATGCAAGAACATACAAATCCTGACATAAGAATAATGACAAATTAAAAAAAAACTTTTGCCGTTGCCACAAAAGTTGCAACATCTGGTTGCTGCTTTACAACTTAAACCATTAAGCAGCTTGATGAATTTATTGGAGCAAATACATTTAGCTGACTTGTGAGCAGTCATCAGTAGTTGACTCAAAAGGTACAGAACACTGCAGTAAATATTTCAGAATCTTGAGTATTAAAGGGTTAAAGATATTCATTGTGGCATTCCCCATTGGCTCAATATGTTGCCATGCCCACGCGATCTGTAGTGGAGTAGGAAGTAAGCATCTTTCTGCCTACAGTTCCACCCGCATATGGAGCTTCCAGTCTCAGATAGGCTGCTTAGTGGGAGGTGCTGAAAACACATAAGTTTCTTCTCCACAGGGAAGGAGATAAAATGCAGAAAAGAGACTGAGCTGCTTTATGACAAAAAGCTGTCTCAGTGATCACTCGTATTGGATGCTCATGGGTAAATCTTCCTCTCTGATCAGATTTCAAAATAATATGTCTGTTTTCTCCTTGAGATAGTCACTGGCTATACCTACATATCTTAAGATATGTAGGCCACACACACATACCTGAGATCGTCACTGACCATAACTACATACCTCGAAAAGTCACCAGCTACATATCTGCATTTCTTCAGATAATTGCTGACTGTACCAACATACCTTGAATTAGACACTGGCTTCATCTACATGTCAGGTGTCAGGTGTTACTAGGGGACATAGCTTTAAATTAAGGGGTGTTAGGTATAGGACAGATGTTAGGGGTAGATTCTTCACACAGCGGGTTGTGAGTTCATGGAATGCCCTGCCCGTATCAGTGGTGAACTCTCCTTCTTTATGGTCATTTAAGCGGGCATTGGATAGGCATTTGGAAGTTATTGGGCTAGTATAGGTTAGGTAGGATTCGGTCGGCGCAACATCGAGGGCCGAAGGGCCTGTACTGCGCTGTATCCTTCTATGTTCTATGTTCTATATCTTAAGATAGTCACTGGCTACTGTATACCTAACTGTAAGGATGATGTGGAGTTGCTGGTGTTGGACTGGCGTGGACAAAGTTAAAAATCACACAACAGCAGGTCGCTTGAACTTTCAAATAAACCTGTTGGACTATGATCTGGTGTTGTGTGATTTTCAACTATATGTCGGAACAAATTACTGCAAGGCTGGAAACTGTACTAAAAACAACAAATGCTGGAGATCACAGCGGCTCATACAGCATTCATGGAGAGAGAGCAAGCTAACGTTTCGAGGCTCGATGATTCTTCATCAGGGCTGAAGTGAAGTATGGAGGCGACGTCATTTATGCTACAGGTTGGGGGAATAGCAGGATGTGGGGGTATTGGTATAGGGTGCTGGTGCAGAAAAGATATTGATAGTTCAGATTAAGTGAATGGAATATGAGAATCACAGAACAATATTGCATCCCCTGTCAGACTTGAAAGGACAGTAAATGGGATGGGGGGAGAGGACATCCCTGATCAAAATGTCAACTCTCCTTGGATGCTACCTGACTGGCTGTGCTTTCCCAGCACCACATTTTTTGAGTGGGGGAGGGGAGGACATGTTAACTAGCTAAAAGGAAGGGAAGAAATGGTTCAAATTTAAAGGTGTTGAACTCAATATTAAGTCCAGAAGGCTGTAAACTGCCTAGTTTGAAGATGAGATATTGTTCACTAGAACATTGCAGCACGCTGAGGACAGACATGCGCGCATGCCAGTAGGACACCATGTTAAATGCAGGACCCCCAACCTTCCCATAGCCAGTCATTTTAACACAGCACCCTGCTCTCATGACACAAAAGATTTTTTCAAATTTTCCCTTCAAACTTTAAAGTGGTAGCTTCAAAATCTTACCGCTGAGTAGCAACTTCTTTATTTCCATGCAAGTATGTCTTCTTAAAGCCCCAACTCGTCTTGTTTCTATGCCACTTTCCTCTTTTCCACCAAGAAACTAGTCAGTGTAAATTCGTGACATGCAAATCAGAGTGATTTCTCACAACTGCTTTCTCACAAAATCTATGGACACTGTTCTCCTCAAACCTTTATCCATGCACTTCAGCATTGGCAAACCACTGGCCTTACCACATCATCATAACTCAAGATTTGAGTAGTGCTGGAAAAGCACAGCAGATGAGGATTATCTGAGGGGCAGAAAAATCAACATTTTGGGCAAAAACGGCTTTTCCTCGAAATGCCGATTTTCCTGGTCCTCGGATGCTGCCTAACCTGCTGTGTTTTTCCAGCGCCACACTAATCTCGACTCTAATCTCCAGCATCTGCTGGAGACTAATCAGACTGGGAGATTGATTAGCAAGGATAGATCTCACGGAATTCAGGGAGAACTAGCCATTTGGATACAGAACTGGCCCAAAGGTAGAAGACAGAAGGTGGCGGTGGAGGGCTGTTTTTCAGACTGGAGGCCTGTGACCAGTGGAGTGCCACAAGGATTGGTGCTGGGCCCACTACTTCTTGTGATTTATATAAATGATTTGGATGCGAACATAAGAGGAACAGTTAGTAAGTTTGCAGATGACACCAAAATTGGAGGTGTAGTGGACAGCAAAGAAGGTTACCTCGGATTACAACAGGATCTGGACCAGATGGGCCAATGGGCTGAGAAGTGGCAAATGGAGTTTAATTCAGATAAATGCAAGGTGCTGTATCTTGGGAAAGCAAATCTTAGCAGGACCTATACACTTAATAGTAAGGTCCTAGGGAGTGTTGCTGAACAAAGAGACCTTGGAGTGTAGGTTCATAGTTCTTTAGGTAGATAGATTGCAGGTATTTAGGATAGTGAAGAAGGCGTTTGGTATGCTTTCCTTTATTGGTCACAGTATTGAGTATAGGAATTTGGAGGTTATGTTGTGGCTATACAGGACATTGGTTAGGCCACTGTTGGAATTTTGTGTGCAATTCCAGTCTCCTTCCTATCGCAAAGATGTTGTGAAACTTGAAAGGGTGCAGAAAAAGTTTACAAGGATGTTGCCAGGGTTGGAGGATTTAAGCTATAGGGAGACGCTGAACAGACTGGGGCTGTTTTCCCTGGAGTGTCAGAGGCTGATGGGTGACCTTATAGAGGTTTACAAAATTATGAGGGGCATGGATAGGGTAAATAGGCAAAGTCTTTTCCCTGGCATTGGGGAGTCCAGAACTGGAGGGCATAGGTTTAGGGTGAGAGGGGAAGGATATAAAAGAGACCTAAGGAGCAACATTATCACACAGAGAGTGGTACGTGTATGGAATGAGCTGCCAGAGGAAGTGGTGGAGGCTGGTACAATTGCAACATTTAAAAGGCATTTGGATGGGAAAATGAATAGGAAGGGTTTGGAGGGATATGGGCCGGGTGCTGGCAGACAAGACTAGATTGGGTTGGGATATCTGGTCGGCATGGATGGGTTGGACTGAAGGGTCTGTTTCCATGCTATATATCTCTATGACTCTATGACTCTATCTGCAGTCCTCACTTTTGCCTACATCATCATGACTGCTGATAGACCAACTCAGGCACTACTACAGCCCATCAACACTTTTCTTTGGAGCCAATTAAAACCTGTGACTTGCATGCTTCTACCAGGTTACTTTCTACACATCAATAAATATACAGCTCATGCGTCTTTACACAGGGCTCATCGGGTGGATGTACTTAAGGCTTTTGCTTGCTTTCTTGGCACACACTCAATTTATTACTTACTTCGATGCTGCCAGTCTGCGCATACTTCAAATTGTCTTATTAGCAGCATAGTCACTGACTTTAGCACTGATTCATTGACTGCCAGCCTCGACGTGGCTCGCACTGCTCTCTCAGCGCACATTGCAGAAATGGGCTGTAATTGATCTCCAGCCTGGGTTTGGCAGCATGGCCTTCTGTGGAGGTCAGCTGAAGGCAGGATTGCCCTCCTCTCCACCTCCCCACTTACCTATAGTCGCTGTTCATGAACCAGAGAGTGAATTTTCCTGTCCATGGACTGAATGTTGAGGGCCAATTCAGGGCTTACAGTGCTTGAGGTGGTATGCAGCTGGACATGAAATATTGTATCAGAGATGTGAATATGAGAAGATCTGCCAGGGTGAGAGCTTCAGCTCTCCAGCCAAGGTTCCTCGAGAAAAATGCTCAACAGCCCAGTTGTGTAAGTAATGATGTGAAGAACAGAAGATTAAGCGAGAAAGGTCATCTGAGGTGTGGAAGACCAGGTGCCATTAGTCTCATTCGACAAAGCACCTCAGCTGAAAATTTTAAAATTCAGCCTTTAATGTCTCTGAGATGAAACGGTAAACTTTTGCAGTTCGAACTTCTTTTATAAAACAAGAGGTTTCAGAGACAAAGGACCCAGTTGTGAAGACAGATTAGACACATGGTTCCTTTGGAGGGAAGAAGGCCAAGAGAAGAGCTGATTGAGTTTTCAAAATGAGAGTCTGGACAGCATCCAAAGGGAGAAACTGTTACCACTGATAAAAAGGACTGAGAACTGAATGTCATAGATTTAACAACAAAAAAAAATGAGAGAAATAAAAATCACACAGTGAATAATCAAGGTCTGGAGCACATTTCCTGAAGCGTGTTGGAGGGCAGGTTCATGGGAGACACTCAAAAAGGCAGGAGATGATTATTTGGATAGAAGCAATATTACAGGCTACAGAAAAAAAAAGATAGGAGAATGGTATTAAGTATTAATTCTCATTTGAACAGCCAATGCAAACACAATGGGCCCAATAACCATCTTCTGCCATGTAACAGATCTGGAACTCTGATTCTTTGGAATCGTAGCAATACTACACCAACAGGGTGAAATTCAATCAACCTTGCTGCAGCATTCCTGTTCAATCCTTTTTATCATTGTCTTTGATGCTCCTCTTAAGCGTTTTACAAAATCTCCATCATTTCATATTCCATATCACCAGAGACAATCAAGGATTCTTGCTAGCTGACAATGGTCTGAATACTCTGCTGCAACCTTTAATCCTAGATGCATTAGCTCACTAAAGTCCCTCTACTCCCCTAATTATTTATGGGTCATTTTTGTTCCTAATATAAAATTTTATGCACTGCATTACAGATCCTAATAATGAGGTAAACAAACTTTTCCCTTCACTCGTTGTTTTGTCAATTACTTTTACTTCTGTCTCTTCTAGTTACCCACCCTTCTGCTAGTTCAAAGTTTCTCCTTTTCAGTTAATTTAAACACTAGGCTTATTTGTTCCATATTCTTACTTTCAAGATTAGATTTTTTTTTAGATTAGATTACTTACAGTGTGGAAACAGGCCCTTCGGCCCAACAAGTCCACACCGACCCGCCGAAGCGCAACCCACCCATACCCCTACATTTACCCCTATTACCTAACACTACGGGCAATTTATCCTGGCCAATTCACCTGACCCGCACATCTTTGGACTGTGGGAGGAAACCGGAGCACCCGGAGGAAACCCAAGCAGACACGGAGAGAACGTGCAAACTCCACACAGTTAGTCACCTGAGTCGGGAATTGAACCCGGGTCTCCAGGCGCTGTGAGGCAGCAGTGCTAACCACTGTGCCACCGTGCCGCCCACAAAGATGCATGATGTATGATGTTACAGTTATTAACACAAATTACATCCATGAGCCTTACACTTCTACAGTGCTTGGCACATCTCAGTTTTGTCCTGTTTCAGCCCAACCAATCCAATAACAGTTAAGTCATCATAACCGGCGATTTTGTTGCAGTAATTGTGACCATCCAATCACCACATCCTGATTCATCTTTACAACCTTTGCATCATCCTTCACTCTGATCGATTACTTGAAGAGAAGGTTAAGGAGTATTTTCCATGGAATTTGAACAACGTTCAATGAGGGTTAGGTAAATAATTTATTTTCCATTTTTTCAACTTTGATATATAATGAATCATGCTGAATTAGTGTAGAAAACAAGTGGGAAGAGCTCTATGACTTAAAATTGAGGTCAACTTTAAGAACCCTAATGCCAGACATTAGCATTCCATTAGTGTTTAAATTGCTCCATGTAGCTGTCTTACAGAAAGAATAATAAGTAAATAAAAAATTTTTGCTTGCTGTTTTGAAATATAGCATTGTCCCTAGTGCAATGAACTTAAAATTTATAAAATTTGTCTTACTAAATGAAGAGTAATTTGTCCAATGGTCGAAAGCCGGATCTTTTTCCTCCTCATTCCTCACTAACATTGAAAGCAAATAACTGTGAAGTCAGAATAAAAAAAAAATAACTGCAGATGCTGGAAACCAGATTCTGGATCAGTGTTGCTGGAAGGGCACAGCAGTTCAGGCAGCGTCCGAGGAGCAGCGAAATCGATGTTTCAGGCAAAAGCCCTTCATCAGGAATAAAGGCAGAGAGCCTGAAGCGTGGAGAGATAAGCTAGAGGAGGGTGGGGGTGGGGAGAAAGTAGCATAGAGTACAATAGGTGAGTGGGGGAGGGGATGAAGGTGATAGGTCAGGGAGGAGAGGGTGGAGTGGATAGGTGGAAAAGGAGCTAGGCAGGTAGGACAAGTCTGGACAAGTCATGGGGACAGTGCTGAGCTGGAAGTTTGGAACTAAGGTGAGGTGGGGGGAAGGGAAATGAGGAAACTGTTGAAGTCCACATTGATGCCCTGGGGTTGAAGTGTTCCGAGGCGGAAGATGAGACGTTCTTTCTCCAGGCGTCTGGTGGTGAGGGAGCGGTGGTGAAGGAGGCCCAGGACCTCCATGTCCTTGGCAGAGTGGGAGGGGGAATTGAAATGTTGGGCCACGGGGCGGTGTGGTTGATTAGTGCGGGTGTCCCAGAGATGTACCCTAAAGCGCTCTGCTAGGAGGTGCCCAGTCTCCCCAATGTAGAGGAGACCGCATCGGGCACAACGGATACAATAAATGATATTAGTGGATGTGCAGGTAAAACTTTAATGGATGTGGAAGGCACCTTTTGGGCCCTGGATAGAGGTGAGGGAGGAGGTGTGGGTGCACGTTTTACAGTTCCTGCGGTGGCAGGGTAAGGTGCCAGAATGGGAGGGTGAGTTATAGGAGGGCGTGGATCTGACCAGGTAGTCACGGAGGGAACGGTCTTTGCGGAAGACGGAGAGGGGTGGGGAGGGAAATATATCCCTGGTGGTGGGGTCTTTTTGGAGGTGGCAGAAATATCAGCGGATGATTTGGTTTGTGCAAAGGTTGGTAGGGTGGAAGGTGAGCATCAGCGGTGTTCTGTCCTTGTTACGGTTGGAGGGGTGGGGTCTGAGGGCGGAGGTGCGGGATGTGGACGAGATGCGTTGGAGGGCATCTTTAACCACATGGGAAGGGAAATCGCAGTCTCTAAAGAAGGAGGCCATCTGGTGTGTTCAGTGGTGGAACTGGTCCTCCTGGGAGCAGATACGGTGGAGGTGGAGGAATTTGGAATATGGGATGGCATTTTTGTAAGAGGTAAGGTGGGAAGAGGTGTAATCCAGGTAGCTGTGTGAGTCCGTGGATTTGTAAAAAATGTCAGTGTCAAGTCGGTCGTCACTAATGGAGATGGAGAGGTCCAGGACAGGGAGGGAGGTGTCAGAGATGGTCCAGGTAAATTTAAGGTCAGGGTGGAATGTGTTGGTGAAATTGATGAATTGCTCAACCTCCTCGCGGGAGCACGAAGTGACGCCAATACAGTCATCAATGTAGCGGAGGAAGAGGTGGGGAGTGGTGCAGGTGTAATTACGGAAGATCAACTGTTCTACGTAGCCAACAAAGAGACAGGCATAGCTGGGGCCCATACGTGTGCCCATGGTTAACCCTTTGGTCTGGAGGAAGTGGGAGGATTTGAAGGAGAAATTGTTACGGGTGAGGACCAATTCGGCCAAATGAATGACAGTGTTAGTGGAAGGGTACTGTTGGGGACGTCTGGAGAGGAAAAAACGGAGGGTTTCGAGGCCATGGTCATGGCGGATGGAGGTGTAGAGGGATTGGATATCCATGGTGAAGATGAGGCGTTGGGGGCCGGGGAAACGGAAGTCTTGGAGGAGGTGGACGGCATGGGTGGTGTCTCAAACGTATGTGGGAGCTCCTGGACTAGGGGGGATAGGACAGTGTCGAAGTAGGTAGAGATGAGTTCAGTGGGGCAGGAGCATGCTAAGACAATGGGTCGGCCAGGGTGGTCAGGCTTGTGGATCTTGGGAAGGAGGTAGAACCGGGCAGTGCGGGGTTCCCGGACTATGAGGTTGGAAGTTGTGGGTGGGAGATCCCCTGAGGTGATGAGGTTCTGTATGGTCTGAGAGATGATGGTTTGGTGAAGGGGGGTGGGGTCATGTTTGAGGGGGCAGTATGAAGAGATGTCCTTGAGTTAGCATTTGGCTTCAGCGGTGTAGAGGTCAGTACGCCAGACAAATACTGTGCCCCCTTTATCCGTTGGCTTGATGGTGAGGTTAGGTTTGGAGCAGATGGATTGGAGGGCTGCGTGTTGTGAGGGTGAGAGGTTGGAGTGGGGGAAGGGGTTAGACAGGTTGAGGCGGTTAATGTCCCAGCGGCAGTTGGAAATGAAGAGGTCGAGGGCGGGTAATAGGCCAGCACAGGGTGTCCAGGTGGATGCAGTGTGTTGGAGGTGGGCGAAGGGTTCCTCGGAAGGTGGGCGGGAATCCTGATTGTGAAAGTGAGCTCGGAGGCGGAGGCCACGGAAGAATTGTTCGACGTCACGGCATGTATTAAATTCATTGATGCGTGAACGGAGGGGGATGAAGGTGAGTCCTTTGCTGAGGACTGATCATTCATCCTCAGTGAGGGGGAGGTCTGGAGGGAACAGGATGGGCAGGGAAATATATCCCTGGTGTTATCCGTTGCTCCCGATGCGGTCTCCTCTACATTGGGGAGACTGGGCACCTCCTAGCAGAGCGCTTTACGGAACATCTCCGGGCCACCCGCTCCAATCAACCACACTGCCCGTGGCCCAACATTTCAACTCCCCCTCCCACTCTGCCAAGGACATGAAGGTCTTGGGCCTCCTTCACTGCCGCTCCCTCACCACCAGACGCCTGGAGGAAGAACGCCTCATCTTCCGCCTCGGAACACTTCAACCCCAGGGCATCAATGTGGACTTCAACAGTTTCCTCATTTCCCTTTCCCCCACCTCACCCTAGTTCCAAACTTCCAGCTCAGCACTGTCCCCATGACTTGTCCGGACTTGTCCTACCTGCCTAGCTCCTTTTCCACCTATCCACTCCACCCTCTCCTTCCTGATCTATCACCTTCATCCCCTCCCCCACTCACCTATTGTACTCTATGCTACTTTCTCCCCACCCCCACCCTCCTCTAGCTTATCTCTCCACGCTTCAGGCTCTCTGCCTTTATTCCTGATGAAGGGCTTTTGCCCGAAACATCGATTTCGCTGCTCCTTGGATGCTGCCTGAACTGCTGTGCTCTTCCAGCACCACTGATCCAGTAACTGTGAATTCATCCCAACTTAGATGGTAGATCCATATTAGTACCCAAAAGAAAACTACCAATGATATCCTTCAATCAATGGAATTAAGTGTTACTTGATAATGGGCTTGTCTGTCTTGTGGCAGAATGAGAAAAGATGCTCAGTAAGCAAAGGCCCAAGACCTTCAACATCTCCCTGGTATATTTTTAGGTTTTATAGAGTCATGAAAAAACTGGACTTAAATTCTACAAGTAGCAAGATTGTAAACCTCAATAAATGAAGATCACAAAAATGAAGTACTTGAATGAAAGACTTGGAGTTTAGACTGTAATTTTGAAAATTATTTCTCAAACAATTCAACCTTATTAATTTATTCACAGGATGTGATGGCACTGGCTAACCCAACATTTCATGCTCATCTCTAGTTGTCCTTGAGATGTGGTGGTGAGCTGCTTTCCTGCACCGCTGAAATTTATTTGGTGTAGGTCCACCCACAGTGCTGTTAAAAATGGAGTTATAAAGCTTTAAGTCAAAAAGTGTGGCACTGGAAAAGCACAGCAGGTCAGGCAGCATCCGAAGAGCAGGAGATACTGCCTGACCTGCTGTGTTTTTCCAGTCTCACACTTTTCGACTTTGACTCTTCAGCATCTACAGTGCTCCCTTTCTCTTTGTTACAAGACTTTGAGCCAATAACAGTGCATAAATGGTGATTTAGTTCCAAACCAGGATGGTGAGTAGCTTGGAAGGGAACTTGCAGGTAGTAGCGCAGCCATGAATCTGCTGTCCTTGTCTTTCTGATGCTAGAGGTCATAGGTTTGGAAGGAGTTACAGTGAATAGTTGCAATGCAATTTGTTGTTCATACACACTATTTACTTCTGTACATCAGTGGTGGAGGAAGTAAATGCTGAAGGAGTTAGATACACAGTAAATGGCAGGACTATCAGGGCACTGTTATACATAGAGATCTTGTGATGCAAGTCCATAGCTCATTGAAAGTGGAGGGATATGGACCATGTGCAAGCAGATGGGATCAGTTTAGAATGGCTTCACACTTGGCACAGACATAATGAAAGAAGCTTGTTCCTGTACTATACTGTTCTATCTTCTATATGTGGTGTCAGTCAAGTGGGCTGTTTTGTACTGGATTGTGCTGAGCTTCCTGAGTTTTGTTTGAGCTGCACAGATCCACATAATTGAACAATGTTTCATCACCTTATCTAATCCTTGTAGATTTTGGAAAGGCTATGAGGAGTTAGGATGTGAGTTACTCATTGCAGAATTTCCAGTCTCTGATCTACCACTGCAGCCACAACTTTTATTTATCAGTCAAACTCAGTTTCTGGTCAATGGTAGCTCCCAGGATGTTAATAATGTGCGCTGATGATGAGGCATACTTGACTCGAAAAGTTAATTCTATTTATCTCAACAGATGTCACCAGATTTGATGAGTTTCCCCAGCATTGTCTGTTGATCTTAGTGTGTGATGGATTCAGCAAGGTCATTGTCATTGAATGTCAAGGAATGATGGTTGGAAATCTCTTCGTCATTGGAAATGGTCATTGCTTGCCACTTGCATAGTGTGAATGCAAGTACTGAAGCATTCAAACCTATCAAAACCTATTTGCCACTTGTCAACTCAAAGCTGAATGCTGTCAGTTCATGCTGCATTTTTGATAGATTTGAATGCTTCAGTACTTGTTGAATCATGAATGGTGCTGAATGCTGTGGTGTCATCAGTAAACTCTCTCAATTCTAACCTTATGATAGAAGGAAAGTCATTGAAGAAACAACTGAAGATAGTTGGAATAAGCTTTTTGCTAGGATGTCAGATCAGTTTTTTGACAATGATTTCATAGTTTTTAATTCCAGAATTATCAATTCAATTCTAATTTCACCATTTGCCATGATTCAAACATATCTCCCCAGAACATTAGCTTAAGTGTCTGCATTACTAATCCAGTGATAATGCGTCTACACCACAACCTCCCCAATTTTTGGAAGACTATCTGACATGAGAAACAAACTTACAGATGTTCCAGGCACACACTAATGCTGTCTTGTCTCATTGTACCTATCACTTATCACTTTTCTTATACCTTCGTGGAATATGGATATCACTGGCCAAGGCCACCATTTCCTCCCATTCTAATTGCCCCTGAATTGAGCAGCTTGGATATTTTGGAAAGTAGCTCAGAGTCAACCATGTTATTGAGGATCTGGAGTTACTGTAAGCTAAACTGGGTTGGAATAGCAGATTTCACATCTCACCCTGCCGAAGGACATCAGATGACCCCAAACACTTCTAACATGTATTGTCTTGACAGCAAAACTCTAGATTAAAACTTTTAAATCTGCTTTAAGATGAAGGTTCCAACATTGAAAACAATTTCTGAACTGAGGCTGGACCAGTGTTTTACAAAATGTTTTTCTTTCATGCTCTATTTTACACTTGTAAAGCTCGAGATCCATATTAATGTTTAACTACCATTTGAACTTGCCTTGCCACGTTCAACAATTGATGCATGTAAACACCCTGGTCCCTTTGCTTTTGCATCACTTGACACAGCAAAGAAACTGCTCACTTATGTTTACCTTTTTTTCTGTCAGGCCATTCAGTTCCAAAAATCATTATGGTTTTGGTCCAAACATGGACTCATGAGGTGACAGTGATTACCTTTTACACCAAAGCAGCCTTTGCAATAATGTGGTATTAAGGATGCCAAAGAAAAGTGAAGTTAATGGGATTCAGAAGGAAATTTTCTGCTGAACGGAATCACACTTCCAGAAAAGAAGATGGTGGTGGTTTCTTCACATAAATCAGCTGGGACAGCGATGCAGAAGTTCCTAAAAGTGGTGCCCTGAACCAAGCAACTTTAGGTTGATCACCAATGACCATCCCTCTATCATAAGATCAGAAATGGGATGCTCATTGATGATCGTGCAAAGTTCAGCACCATTGACAACTCCTCAGATATTGAAGAAGAACATGTCCGGGTACAGTAAAACCTGGACAGTATTCAATAGGAAGTAACATTCATGTTATGCAAATGTCAGGCAAATGTCAAGCAATGACCATTTTATTTTCTATGTATCTGATCAAGTCCAGTTTCTGGTCAATGGTAGCTCCCAGGATGTTAATAATGTGCTCTGATGATGAGTCATAGCAGACTCGAAAAGTTCACTCTATTTATCTTGGCAGATGCGATCAGATTTGATAAGTTTCTCCAGCATTCTCTGCTGATCATAGTGTGTGATGGATTCAGCAAGGACAGTAGAAAAGAAAATCTAATAACACCTCCCTGCCATCACTAAATCCCCCACTAGCCACATCGTGGGGATTGACACCAATTAGCAAATTAACTTGACGAGTAAGTAACTCCCCAAAGGCATTCCACCATTTACAAGACAGAAGGTAAGAATGTGATGTGCCGGATGGATGTAGTTTCTAAAACATTATCTAATACAAAGCAAACAATGTTACTGGCACCCTGTCTAGCAACTTCACTTGATCCACCACTGATGCATAATGACAGCAGTACATTATATATAAGATGCACAGCAGCAATTCACAAAGGCTCTTTGGCCTTTTAAACTAAGAATACTCAGAACCTCTATTACCTAGAATGGAACAGCATATCCCTGGAAACATGATTTCCTCTCCATGTTGCACAACATCCTGGTTTGGAAGCACTCCAATGCCAGTGGGACTAAACCTTAGTATTCTTTAAATCCTAACAGCACTGTGGGTGTACATGATCCCCTAGGTGGTGATATTTGAAGAATGTGACTCATTATATTTTTGTCAAGACCAATTTAATATGGGTAACATATGCTAGCCGAGCCAACTAGCCTCACATTTTGTGAAAGAATGAAAAGGTAACAATGTTTTGGGACATCCCACCTATCTTCTCATCTTCAGAAGGCTGGTAAAATCCAATGTACAATTCTGGTATTGTTTTAGAATTAGGCAACTGATAAAAGATTTTGATTCGTCACAGAGAAACAGGAACCACAAATAAGATATGACATTTGATTCAAAATGTTGTTGGGCCATCATAAACAAGCTTTTGATTTCTTTATGCTATTCCACCTGGATAGTTCGAACTTATTGCTATAGTTTTCATATGAACTTGAACTAACATTTTCCACAGCTCTAGTAATAGTAGTAATTCACCAATGTCATTTATTGTATCCGTTGCTCCCGATGCAGTCTTCTCTACATTGGGAAGACTGGACGCCTTCTTGCAGAGTGCTTTAGGGAACATCTCCGGGACACCCGCACCAATCAACCTCACCACCCCGTGGCCAAACATTTCAACTCCCCCTCCCACTCTGCCGAGGACATGCAGGTCCCGGGCCTCCTCCACCATCTCTCCTTCACCACCCGACGCCTGGAAGAAGAAATCCTCATCTTCCGCCTCGGAACAATTCAACCCCAGGGCATCAATGTGGACTTCATTAGTTTCCTCATTTCCCCTCCCCCCACCTTACCCCCAGTTCCATCCTCCCAGCTCAGTACCATCCTCATGACCGGTCCTACCTGCCAATCTTCCTTCCCACCTATCTGCTCCACCCTCCTCTCTGACCAATCACCTTCATCCCCCCCCACCTCCATCCACCTATTATACTCTTTGCTACCTTCTCCCCAACTCCACATCCCTTACATTTATCTCTCCACCCCGGAGGCACTCTGCCCTCATTCCTGGTGAAGGGCTTTTGCTCGAAACATCGATTTTCCTGTTCCTTGGATGCTGCCTGACTGGCTGTACTTTTCCAGCACCACTCTAATCTAGACTCTGATTTCCAGCATCTGCACTCCTCATTTTTGCCTCGTAATATTAGTGATGCCTAGTGTAGTTCATCCATTTACCTGTTTTAAATCATTGTGCCTGTAACAGTGACAAATAGCAGCTACGATATCTCAACTGTAGTACATGAAGACAACTTAATCTAGAAATGAATTAATAGAAATAAAATGTCAAGTTCATATTTCAAATTTGATAACACTTTTTCTTGGACTTTTAGCTTGAAGACAATCCAAAGTCAATCATTCAAAATAGATTCAAACATGAAGCTGTTATTACATCATTTACTTAGCAATAACTAAGGATGCATAATTATGGAATTATTTGGCTAACAACTGAATAATCTATAGACGTATTATTGGCTGTGCAAGGATTCAGGTCTTACTATTAACTAGCTTCAAACCAGCCTTTTTTTTTGTTGTGAGAAATCTCCTTATAGTTAATATGGCCAATGTTGTGACAACTGTTTTCACGGTTCAACAAGAAATGAATGCTTAAAAATGGCTTGAGGCACACCGAAAACACCAATAAACTACAGATCTATGGGCAGACTCAGAAACAATGTAGAAGTAGAACTTCACAATTAAATTTAAAATAAACACATGAAGTGTATGTCAAAGACAATATATAGGTTATGGGAGGGTTTGGATATAAAAACAGTGTAAATGGTTACAAACCCCACACAATTGGCAGCATAACTGGTTTTCAAAGATCCAGATGTAAAGGAAATGTCCAGCTGACATCTAATCAGTCATTTTAATTTATTCCTTTCCTAATTCCTAGCAATAGCATCATTTAAAAAAACTTTTATTAACTGCCTAGAAACAAATAATGCTTGCTGCTTTATTAAAAGTAGGCACATATAAATTTTACAAGATGCAATGAATTGAGGTTGATGGGATTTTCCTCTTTCTTCCTTGAAAGTGGAAGGACTGTGATTGGCTTCAAGAGAATATAGACAGGTGTCTGGAATTGGCAGACAACATGGAGATGAAATTTAATGCCAAAATTTATACATTTTGGCAGGAAGAACAAAGAGACAGCAAGACAAAATAAAGGATCTACATGTTAGACACTAAGAAATCACCAAACATCTATTCTACTTCTCTGTACAACACATTGTTTGTGTTGATTCTGTGATTAGTATGGAATTTATCGCAAACATAGTTTATTTCTTCCCTTGAGAAGTTAAAATATAATAAAACACCTGATATAACGGACTAATTCATGACCTAACAACCGCATAGAGACAATTGATTTAATTTGATTTATTGTAGTCACAAGTACCTAAATACAGTGAAAAACCTTGTTTGCAAGCAGTACAAGCAGACCATAGTAAGCAAGGACATCCATAACATAGAGTGCTTAGAAAGAGTAAGGCATACAGATTATACTACACAGGAGGTGCGCAAAGCACGATCAGTATTAACAAGATCAACATCATTTGAAGTCAGAGAGACCATTCATCAGTCTAATGGCAGGAAGAAGGTATTCTTGAACCTGTGGTCTGCGTGTTCAAGCTTATGATCCTGAGCAGAGCAGTTGCTCTACTAAGCTGCTATGCACCTGGATAGTATGCTTTCTATGGTGCATCTGTAAAAGTTGGTGAAGGTCCTTATGGACATGCTGAATTTCCTAAACTGCCTGAGAAAGAAGAGGAATTGTTGTGCCTTCTTGATCGTTGTACCTAGCTGGGAAGTCAAAGAGAAGGTTGTCGGTTATCATCACTCTGAGGAACTTGGCGCTGTCATCCCTCTCAACCTCAGTTTCATTGAAGTAGTTGGAGGTGTGTTCTCTTCCTTTCTTTCTGAAGTCAATGATTAGTTCTTTTGTTTTGTCAACATTGAGAGAGAGGTTATAATCATTACATCATGACACCAAGCCATCTATCTCCTTTCTGTATTCTGACTCATCATTGTTTGATATCCGACCCATTATGGTGATGTCATCAGCAAACTTGGAGATGGTATTCATTTGGAATTTGGCTACACATTTGTGGGTGTACAGGGAGTACAGTAGGAGGCTAAGAATGCATCCTTGAAGGGGCTCCAGTGTTGAGGGTTGTTATGGAAGAGGTGCAGTTACCTATCTTCACTGATTGCGGTTTATGGGTCAGGAAACTGAGGATCCAGTTTCAGTGGGTGGAGCTGAGACCTAGGTCTCAAAATTCTGAGATCAGTCTAGAGAGGATTATGGTGTTGCAAACGGAGTTGTAGTCGATAAGTGGGTGTCTAGTGTATCTATCCTCGTTGTCTAGATGTTCCAGGGATGAGTGCAGGATGAGGGAAATGGCATCCTCTGTGAATCTGTTATGTCAGTAGACAAACTGTAGGAGATCAAAGCAGGTTGGGAGGCTTGGGTTGATGTGGGCCATGACTAACCTATCGAAGAACATGATTATGGAGATCAGAGTCACTATGTAGTGGTCATTAAGGCACGTTGCGCATGCTTTCTTTGGTACGGGGATGATGGTGGTCTTCTTGAATCAGGCTTGTAGGAAAGAGAGGTTGAAAATGTCAGCGAATACCTCTGCCAGCTGGTCCACACAGGATCTAAAGGCACTGCTAAATCCATTCCTTTCCCTAGGTTGACTCTCAGGAAGTCAAGAGTGTGTTGCTGGAAAAGCACAGCAGGTCAGGCAACATCTGAGGAGCAGGAGGATTGACGTTTTGGGCCAGAGCCCTTCATCAGGAATCTGGTTTAGACCAGCATTGCATTACATTTTGTGAAGGATCCCCTCACTTCAGCTTCTGCTTGAAGGCTGGGAGGAGCAACACAGCATTGTGATCTCATTTTCTGCAGTGTGGGTGGTGAATGGAGTGGTAAGTGTCTTTGATGGAATTGTAGAAGTGCTATAGGCTGTTTGACCCTCTAGTGGGGCAGGAGATGTGTTGGTTATATTCTGGCAGCACACACTCTTGGGGTTGGCCTGGTTGATGTTGCCGGCCATGTTGAATAAGGCTTGGGGAATCTTGCCTCCAGAGTGCTTGTGATAGTGAAAATTTAATCCAGGCCATTCTTCACATCTACCTCGGGTGGTTATGTAGACTGCTGTCAGAATGGCAGAGGTGAACTTGTGCGGAAGATAGTAGGGGTGGCATTTTACTTTAAATTATTCTAGGTCTGGGGAGCAGTAGCTCGCCAGGGTTGCCATGTTCAAGCATCCAGAGGCGTTGATTCGGAAGCATACCCCTCTGCCTTTTGCCTTGCCCAAGGACACCATGCAATCCATGTAATGTATTCCTGGCTTACAAGGCACAGTCAAGAGTGAACCATGTGTCTGTGAAACAGAGCACACAGAGTCTCTCAGTTCCTGTGGAAGGTAAGTCTAGATCTCAGTTCACCTATTTTGTTTTCAATAGCTTGGATGTTTGCTAGGAGGATGATGGCAAGGGGGGACTTGAGACTGTATTGCTTCAGTCTCACCTGCAATGGACCAATTCCCAACCAAGCAACTCCATAAGGGACAATGTACTAATTCACAACCAATCAACTCCATTGAGACAATGGACTAATTCACAACCAAACACCCTCCTGAAGACAATAGGCTTATCCATAACCAAATACACCCACAGGAACAACTGGAAGAACTTTTTTAAAAACTGTTTGGAGGTGTGCCTAAAAGTAGAGCATACTTAGCATATGTGCAGGCCATGTTTTCTTTTGAAAAGATATTCTCTCTGCTCAATACATGGTAAAATGACAAATCTAATGGGCAAGCAAGTAAGAATTTCTGCCTACGACCAGGACCTTCCAGGCTTCTGATTTCCAGGTGACATATTTCAAGGGCACTCATCGAGCACTACATTTTCTACGGGCAAGAAGTATCATTCAACCTCATTCGCCTTTGGACACATCAGAGGCCAGGAAAACAAAGCACTTAGGTAAGTTTCCCTGAAAGATTTTCTGAAGACTGTCCAGGAGGAAAGGGAAGTTTTATTTCTCGATGGAAACCTATCCTTGTGCATCTGTAACACAACTTATTATTCAATTTGAACATAGAAATTTAAGCCTTGCAGTTGTGACCATATAATCTTTTAAGTTCTTTGAATGATTTGAAATAACTGTGCAATTCATAGTCATGATAAATCGAGATAAACAGAGGTCATATTTACACTCAACTTTAAAGATTATCAATCCTTGTTTAACTGGGTAAACTGGGACTTGTTAACACTCTAACAATATCAAAATCTGGTTTCTCAAGCTGCACAAAGGTTATATGTGTTCACTCTGAAAAATATTTTGCCTGGAACACGCTGTGAGAGGAGGTGGATGGAAGCAGATGTAATATCATTGCTTAAGAGGCATTAAGAAAGACACATGAAGAGGCAGAGAACAGAGAGAAATGGACAATGTGCAGCCAAATGGGATTAGTTTACAATAGCATAATGCTTGGCACAGAGATCGTGGGCTGAAGGGACTGTTCTTGTGCTGGACTGTTCTATACTCCACTTTCCTGCTTTTTCCACATAACCCTTGATTCTGTTACTGAATAAAAATCTATCTGTCTCAGACCTGAATATATTAAATGACTTGAACTTTTCATTGGCATTTCTGGCAAAATATCAACCATTTTAATTTTTCTACTGTCCTCACTCTGTCTAACATACTTTTCTCTGAAATTGAAGGGCTCGTTTCTCTGAGATTTGATGCTGATATTTGCAGGTGCTGACTAATGTGCTGAGTATGTACAGCATTTACTGTATTTAGTACAGGTAGCAATGGTTAGCTATAGCACTAATGACTCAAAAAATAAATAACACTGTTTATAAGAACAAAAATCATGACCAATGATCTTGATAAGCCAGCAGGTGAAGCACCCCCTGTTGCCCTTGATACTCCTAAATTAGATGGAAAATAAAATAGTCAGCATGGGTTCATTCTCCTCATTGCTTTCTAATGATCCACACTAGAAAAGTGTACGCTTGGACATAGGTGAGCTCTGAATCAAGCTTGTGCTTAAACACTCTCCATACACAAATAAATTTCCACCACACAAAGAAAAGGATCATAACTGAAACAATGGGACCACTAAGCTTCTAAGAATTATACACTTGCAAAGATTGGGAAGTATTAATCTGAACTGAAAATGGAACTCAGTAAAGGACTCAGTAACTACAATACTGTAGTCCCTATGTCCTTGATTATATATTCTGATGATCAGTTGGCTTTAATGATCTGATTAAATATCGTGCACAATTGTGGTGGAACGCTTCAGACAAGAATGGGACTTAATAAGCTGAGATAATGCTATTGTAAATTATGGGCCCTGATGACATTATAAATTTGTTTCAAGGGCTTTAGGTTTTCTCATAAAAGTAAGTCCAGAAAGGTTGTGAAATAATATTCCTGTCCGGTCTTAATAATTATATCTCTAACTGTTGTGTTGATACTATTTCATAGTTAGTAAAAAACAACTAATATGAACGGACACTAAAATAGATGAGGATAGTTTAAAAAAATCGTGATTAACATCACTCTCTGCATTCCTTCACATCATCATCTTTCCCAGCACCTGAACTAAGCCTGTGTCCAACTTCTTGCT
This sequence comes from Hemiscyllium ocellatum, assembly GCF_020745735.1. Taxonomy (NCBI): domain Eukaryota; kingdom Metazoa; phylum Chordata; class Chondrichthyes; order Orectolobiformes; family Hemiscylliidae; genus Hemiscyllium; species Hemiscyllium ocellatum. The sequence goes on from NC_083401.1 coordinate 26,433,882, forward strand.
GCATCCTTGTATTAGGTAACCTCATACACTACAGTCTCCTCTTTCTCACTCACCCTAGCTCCCAAAATTTAAAATCTGGCACTGGCTTGATTGTTGCATCAAGAAGTTATGTTGAGATTAATTACCATGTCACAAGTCATCTTGAGTTGAGGCCAGCAAATTTTCATATCTTAAAAACATGAAAGCAAATGCTCAGTTTTAAATGTTCTTTTTCTCCTGGTTAGAGTAATATGTTACAGCTCAGAAGGACCCTTTCTGGTCATGTCTGCACCCTATTCTCCCCGTACAGCACAGCAAATCTTTTCTGTTCACATAATTATTCACATAAAAGACATCTGAGGAGGCAAAGTCAGTGATAGTATTTGGAAATTGGAATAAATTCAGAATCCAGCAAAGTGGGACTAAAAAAAGGTAATAACAAAGGCAGGGAAAATAAACTATGAGAGAAAACTAGCAAGGAATATAAATACTGACAATAAGGGCTTCTTTCAAAATATAAAAAGGGAGCGGTAAAAATGAATGTCCTGAGAAAATAAATCAGGACGATAGCTACGGGTAACAAGGAAATGGCAGAGGAGTTAAACAGATATTTTGCATTAGCCTTTATGGAAGAAAATACTTTGAACATCCAATTAATATGAAAGGATACAGAGGAGGAATTATGTTGTATCACCATCGCTAGAGAAGTAATGCTAGACAAACTAATGGCACAGAAGTTCTTTGGTCCTGATGGTTTGCATTCTAGGATTATAAAAGATGGAGCAACAGATATAGTGGATGCATTAGTTGTAATTTTGCAAGCAAATTCTTGTATTATGGAAAGGTACAACAGGATTGGAAAATTACCAATTTGACACCTTTTTCAAAAGAGGTGGTAAAAAGTGTGTACCTCCAGGCTGATTAGCCTAGTATGTTGGAAAAAATATTAGAATCAATTTTTATGGAAGTAATAGTAGAACAAATTTTGAAAATCATAATCTACTCAAGCAAAGCCAGCATGGCTACAGGAAAGGGAAAATGGGTCTAACTAATTTATTAGCTTTTGAGGAAGTTTCAACTAGAGTAGACAGAGGAGAAAAAGTAGATGTGTTACATTTGGACTTCCAGAAGATGTTTGACATGGTACGTCACAAAAGGTTAAATCATAAAATAAGACCTTCTTTGTTGGATGTTGTATATTGGTGGGGATAGAGAATTGGTTCATGGCAAGGACTAGAGATACTTTTCTCAGTTGGCAACCTGTAACCAATAGGGCTTCACAGGGATTAGTGCTGGGATCACAACTGTTTATAATATATTAGTGATTTGGAGAAAGGAACCAAAAGTACTGTAGCCACATTTGCAGATGACATGAAAATTAGTGATTGTCAAATTGCAAGGCAGATACAAACAGTTTAGAGAAAGATATTGATTCACTAATAATTGATATTTGTTTGTCTTACTCCTGTTCCTATTTCTTATGGTATTACAATTTTATGGAACTCTGGGAAAAGAGTTGCGAAGACACATTTCAGTTTGAGAGAAAAAAAAGTTCTCCCCATCACCGTTTTAATTGGGAGATTTCTTATTTTTACACTTTGCCTCTTCCTCGCCTCTCACAAAAGAGGAAATATCATTTCAACATCCAACCAGTCACTTTTTCTTTTTTAATCTTTTTATATAATTTGTTCAAATGAGCTTGCATAATCTGTCAATCAGATATTTGACCATTGAAATTTACAGTGAAGAGGATCTCTGGAGAGAAGACTCACTTTATCTGACAGTTAATCACTTGTTTTCCCTCAATAATCAGCTCTTTGTATCAAGAATGAACAGGCAACATTAAGGGCAGGTTTCTTTCTCTTGGGCCAGTGTCATTCTAGAATTAAGATTTAAATTAATTTCTTGGTTATGAGAAAAAGAGAACTGTCAAGCTGCACTTAGCACATGTCCATAGAGCTGATTCACTGCAGAGCTATAAATAGAGCCCACTTCATTCCCTGGCAAAAGGCCCTCACGAGCCTTGCATCGCTGAAGGTGGAGTTGATGGAGGCACTCTGTTACATTTAAACTGGCAGTCTCCCAGAGTTAATTCATTTGGGGCAAGCATTTACAAGGCCTACCCATTAATCAGCAGGCCTCTTTATCTCACTGAAGGGTCTGTTCTCCGTGGACCTTCATGTAGAGGGGTAAAAAAAAATTGTATCACAGTTACTATAGTCTCGCTTAATGACTTTTGAAGGATCATTAGTCCAGTAGCTAAATGGGGAAGGCAAATGTGCATAATTATCGGAGGCTGAGGGGTGACCTTATAGAGGTTTACAAAATTATGAGGGGCATGGATAGGATAAATAGACAAAGTCTTTTCCCTGGGGTCAGAGAGTCCAGAACTAGAGGGCATAGGTTTAGGGTGAGAAGGGAAACACCAACATTCACAGCTGGACATACATTTCCTTATAAGGATGATGTGCAGCGGGAGACCAGATTTGCAACTAGGAATGTAGTTCCATTGAGGATTCCTTCCTCTTTTTAATCTTAAAACTTGTGGCTTTGTTGTGCAGCTACAAATGACAAACAGTTAAACTTAATAAAAAAACGAAAGAACTGTGGATGCTGCAAATCAGAAACAAAAACAAAAGTTGCTGGAAAAGCTCAGCATGTCTGGCAGCGTCTGTGCAGAGAAATCAAAGTTAACATTTTGGGTCCAGTGACCCTTCCTCAGAATTCTCAAACATTTTGTTTTAGAAATGGTGAAGCTTTTTCACACAAGATGATTCAAGGCACAATTTCATCAACATTTGGTGTTTGATGAAATTATGTCATTTCTGGGAGTACTGTCCACTTTGTCAGTGTTTCTGAAAAAGACTACAAAAATCTCGTGGAATAATGCAATCGACAAATGATGATGTAATGGATGATGTTACTTTGCCATCAGCAGAGCAATTTGGAAAAAGAGAACCAGACATCACACCAGAAAGAAGCAAGTAAAGATAGATGGCTTAGATATTACACTTGAGAGCTGTGTTCTGTAAATGTATTGTTGCAAATAAAGAGTATTATGATGCTTAAGGAGTGCAAGAACCTTCTTCTGAGATAGCAGGCTCTAAGAATTGATGTGTAGACACATAGAGCTCAGAGACATTAGGGAAAGGTATCCAGAAAAAAGGAAAGCACAGATTTTACGTAGGCCTCACTCAGTTAAACAACAGTCATATGAGAAATCCATCCTATTTCATCAGTCAATAGCAGTTTGGACAAACTAGCAAGAAGCTGAGGAAGGGTCACTAGACCAAATTTCTCTCCACAAATGCTGCCTGTCCTGCTGAGCATTTCTAGCAATCTCTGCTTCTGTAGCAAGAAACAAGTTCTTTAGTAAATTAGATGCACAAAGAGGATTTTGGCAGATATCCCGCAGACTAAGAGTTAAGATTGCTAACGAAATTCCTTGCACTATTCAAGTTACATTGTTTTAACTGTTTACCATTCAAAATCACTTCCGTATTAAAAATCTTTCAGAGAGTAATGTTAAAAATTCTAGAAAGAAAACATTGAAGCATTTGTCAAACATATAATATTCTAGTGCAAAATAAAACAGAAAAGGAACATAGCCATCAGGTCAGGGAAGTGTTAAGGGCAGAACAGAAGGTAGGCCTTACACTAAATGTTAGTTCTCAAAAGCAAGAATCAAATTTCTGATGTTATGAGCCCAGTTGATGATAATGTTGAGCTGAAAATGTGTTGCAGGAAAAGCGCAGGAGGTCAGGCAGCATCCACGGAACAGGAGATTCGACGTTTGGGGCATAAGCCCTTCTTCAGGAATGAGGAAAGTATGTCCAGCAGGCTAAGATAAAAGGTAGGGAGGAGGGACTTGGGGGAGGGGCGATGGAGTTGTGATAGGAGGTCAAGGTGAGGGTGATAGGCCGGAGTGGGGTGGGGGCGTAGAGGTCAGGAAGAAGATTGCAGGTTAGGAAGGTGGTGCTGAGTTCAAGGGTTGGTGGGGTGGTAGGTGAGAACCAGTGGGGTTCTGTCCTGGTGGTGGTTGGAGGGGCGGGGCTCAAGGGCGGAGGAGCGAGAAGTGGAGGAGATGTGGTGGAGGGCATCGTCGACCACTTCCCGCTCCTCTGCCCTGAGCCCCGCCCCTCCAACCGCCACCAGGACAGAACCCCACTGGTTCTCACCTACCACCCCACCAACTCCATATACAGCGTATCATCCGCCGTCATTTCCGCCACCTCCAAACGGACCCCACCACCAGGGATATATTTCCCTCCCCTCCCCTACCAGCGTTCCGAAAGGATTACTCCCTCCGTGACCCCCTCGTCAGGTCCACACCCCCCACCAACCCAACCTCCACTTCCGGCACCTTCCACTCAACCGCAGGAAATGCAAAACTTGCGCCCACACCTCCTCCCTTACTTCTCTCCTAGGCCCCAAGGGATCCTTCCATATCCACCACAAATTCACCTGCACCTCCACACACATCATCTATTGCATCCGCTGCACCCTATGTGGCCTCCTCTATATTGGGGAGTCAGGCCGTCTACTTGCGGAACGTTTCAGAGAACACCTCTGGGACACCTGGACCAACCAACCCAACCACTCCGTGGCTCAACACTTCAACTCCCCCTCCCACTCCACCAAGGACATGCAGGTCCTTGGACTCCTCCATCGCCAGAACATAACAACGGTTGGAGGAAGAGCGCCTCATCTTCCGCCTAGGAACCCTTCAACCACAAGGGATGAACTCAGATCTCTCCAGTTTCCTAATTTCCCCTTCCCCCACCTTGTCTCAGTCAAACCCCTCGAACTCAGCACCACCTTCCTAACCTGCAATCTTCTTCCTGACCTCTCCGCCCCCACCCCACTCCGCCCGATCACCCTCACCTTGACCTCCTTCCACCTATCACATCTCCATCGCCCCTCCCCCAAGTCCCTCCTCCCTACCTTTTATCTTAGCCTGCTGGACACACTTTCCTCATTCCTGAAGAAGGGCTTATGCCCCAAACGTCAAATCTCCTGTTCCTTGGATGCTGCCTGACCTCCTGCGCTTTTCCAGCAACACATTTTCAGCTCTGGTCTCCAGCATCTGCAGACCTCACTTTCTCCTTGATGATAATGTTGCACAATATATATCCCAAAGTGAGACCTGGCCTGATTGATTTTAAGTTTTAATTTTGCTCTTTGTTTTCTGTAGTGGTTTGTCATTGAACATACTCACAAAATATGACAATATATTCCCAACATAAAAAAAACAATAAAGTTTATCGCACAAAAAAAAGGAAAAAAAACATGCCATTTTGTACTGTCAAAAAAAACTACCTGAAATGGTTAGAAAACAAAATTATTCAAGCCTTTATTCTCAATAACAATCTTAGACATACACAAACTTCAGTAAAAGGTCACTTTATTTCTACTTTAAAATTCGTATTCAGTGGCATAGATGTAACTAATTTCCATTTGGCAAATCTCTGCATTCATTCATCAGTTAATGTCTCTTTCTGATGCCTTTAAACAAACTGCTAATACAGCTCCCTAACTCCTTAACATGTTTCCCTTAAACTCCTATATCCAATGGCCTTGTAGGATGTCTTCTGCTCTGATACGTATTCCTTCTGTTCTGAAGACATTTCCCTTTTCACTTCTAAACCACGCAGGAATTTGTTTCTTCTGCCATGACTCTTTTGGAGAGTGCTAAATTGCACTGCTAATGTTACAAGCTTTTTTTCTCTTTGAATGACCTGCTTCTCGCTGAAAGATAGAAGGAATAGACGATAAAAGTTGCCAGCAATGCCCAAATTCCATGAATGAATTTCAAAAAAGTGAATTTTAAAAATCCTCCTTAACCTTCTGGAGATTCTTAATCTTAAAATAACTTGTTTCTGTTGTTGTCTCCCCATATCATAGGACACCTAGTTGCTAGAATTCAGACAATTCTTTCCCTCTTTTGTCCCCTTGTTTTCCAAGCGATGAACTATTTCTATCAAGGGTATTTTTAAAGGCCTCATTTAAATGCACACAAACATATGTTCTCACAACCTGGTACCATTCACAGAATTCAAAAGTAAAATCATGACCTTCGCTTCCACACGACATAGGAATACAAATCCAATTTAAAGTGATATAGGGGTCTCGCCACTTTAGAACTCAAGGCTTCAATAAATTTAAAAAAAATGTTTTCACACATGGTTAAAATAATCCAAGAATAAAACATCACCGTGGATTCAAGGAAGACAAGACCATCAGTGACTTTCCAGCACCAGTGTGAATAAATGAGGTGCAATGCTTTTTGAGCATGGTGAATGGAGTGAGAAAGTTTCTTATCGGTTGAGGAAATATCAAAGAAATTAGAAGAATGTTTTTTTTTTAAAAAAGGCCAGTGATGGGACAGACTGCAGATTTTCATAAAATTAAGGAAAAACTACTCTCGGCCAATGTTCTAGATCACGATAATGCAGGATTATTCACTAAAGTAGTTGCAGATACATTAGCCACAGGACCAGGACAATCCATGATTAGCTGCAAGCTGGTGGAACAAAACAATCCGTGTTTTTAAAATTGACACTAAGCAAAATCAGAGCAGAAGTATGCAACAACAGAACAGTCAGAATTGGCCGATGCAAGGGAAAGCAAAACTCTGCAAACTACTTCACTGGATTGAGTCTTCATGTTGAGAAGGACCATAAGCCATTAGTAATATGACTAGATTCATAGAGTTTTAGAGGTAGTAGTGTAATGACCATGTCATTAGAGTATTGTTCAGACATTCAGACTCCTGCTCTTGGGACCAAAGACTCTTTGTGTCATCCCCATAATTTGCATTTACACCATTTTTTAATGTTATTCACAAACTTGGCAACAGTACATTCACTTCTGTCATCCAAGTCATGAATATAGATTGGAAATAATTGTGGCACCAACACTGATCCCTGTGGCACTCCACTAGTTAGAGAATGCTATCCTGAGAATATCTCTCTTATCTGAGCTGAAAATGTGTTGCTGGAAAAGCGCAGCAGGTCAGGGAGCATCCAAGGAGCAGGACTGATCTCCAGCGTCTGCGGTCCTCACTTTCTCCTCGAATATCTCTCTTATCCCAACTTTGTTTTCTATTAGTCAGCCGATTGTCTGTTCATGCAACTATGCCATCTCAACTCAATGGGTACTTACCATATTAACTAGGAAACAGGTACAATTTAAATTAAACTATTACATTTTGATATTGAAATCAAACTAATTGTTACAAAAATCTTGTCAGTTCACCAATGTCCGTCAGGGAATTGCCTTCCTCACCTTGTCTGCCTTATTATAAGTTCTTTGAGAAGGTGAGCAAACAGGTGGATGAGGGTAAGGCGGTTGATGTGGTGTACATGGATTTCAATAAGGTGTTGATAAGGTTCCCCACGGTAGGCTATTGCACGGGATTGAGGGTGATTTAGCGGTTTGGATCAGAAATTAGCTAGCTGAAAGAAGACAGAGGATGATGGTTGATGGTAAGTGTTCATCCTGGAGTTCAGTTACTAGTGGTGTGTCGCAAGGATCTGTTTTGGGTCCACTGTTGTTTATCATTTTTACAAATGATCTGGATGAGGGCGTAGAGGGTTGGATTAGTAAATTTGAGGATGACACCAAGGTCGGTGGAGTTCTGGACAGTGCCGAAGGATGTTGCAGGGTACAGAGGGACACAGATAAGCTGCAGAGCTGGTTTGAGAGATGGCAAATGGACTTTAATGTGAAAAAGTGTGAGGTGCTTCACTTTGGAAGGAACAACAGGAATAAAGTGTACTGGGCTTATGGTAAGATTCTTGGCAGTGTGGATGAGCAGAGAAATTTCACTGTTCATGTCCACAGATCCCTGAAAGTTGCGACCCAGGATAGGGTTTTTAAGAAGGCATATGGTGTGTTAGCTTTTATTGGCAGAGAGATTGAGTTTTGGAGCATGAGGTCATCCTGCAGCTGTGGTGCAGCCGCACTTGGAGTGTTGCATTCAGTTCTGGTCACCACATTATAGGAAGGATGTGGAAGCTTTGGAAAGGATTCAGGGGCAATTTACTTGTTGTTTTGTATGGAGGGAAGGCCTAATGACAAAAAGCTGAGGGACTTGAGGCTGTTTTCATGAGACAGAAGAAAATTGAGAGGTGACTTAATTAAGACATATAAGATAATCAGAGGGATAGATAGGATGGACAGTGAGAACCTTATTCTTTGGACGGTGATGGCTAGCACAATGGGACATAGCTTTAAATTGAGGGGTGATAGATATAGGTCAGATGTCAGAGGAGTTTCCTTTACTCAGAGGGTAGTAGGGAAATGGAACGTCCTGCCTGCAACTGCAGTAGACTTGCATTTAAGGGCATTTAAATGGTCATTGGATAAACATATGGATCAAATGGAATAATATAGGATAGACAGGCTTCAAATTGGGTCTACAAATCAGTGCAATATTAGGGGCCAAAGGGGGAACATGTTCTGTGTTCTATAGCAATCTTGTTGACACTTGATTGTCCTCTAAAATTTGGCGAGTGAGGACGGCAGATGCTGGAGATTAGAGTCAAGAGTGTGGTTCTAGAAAAGCACAGCAGGTCAGGCTGCATCTAAGGAGCAGGAGAATCGAAGTTTTGAGCAAAAGCTCTTTATCAGGAATGAGGCTGGGAGACTCGGGGGGTGGAGAAATAAATGGGAGTGGGGTGGGGCTGGGGGAAGGTAGCTGAGAATGCAATAAGTGGTGGTAAAGGTGATAGGTCGAGTGGAGTGGATAGGTGGGAAGGAAGATGAACAAATGGGACTGGTCATGCAAGGGTGGGGGGAAAGGTGGGGGGAGGTGAAATGAGGAAACGTATAAAATCCACATTGATGCCCTGGGGTTGGAGATCCTGAGGCAGATGTTCTCTGAAGCACTCTGCAAGTAGGCATCCTGTCTCCCCAATGTAGAGGAGACCACATCAGTGGCCACAGATACAGTAAATGAAATGTATGGACGTGCAGGTGAAACTTTGATGGATATGGAAAGCTCTTTTGGGGCCTTGGACGGAGGTAAAGGGGGAGGTGTGAGCCCAGGTTTTGCAATTCGTGCAGTGGCAGGGGAAAGTGCTGGGAAGGCAGAGAGTCCTCCTTCTTTAAAGACCGCAATTTCTTCCACGTGGTTGATGATGCCCTCCAGCACATATCATCCACATCTTGCACCTCCCCCTTTGAACCCCACCGCTCCAACTGCAACAAGGACAGAACCCCCAGGTCCTTACCTTTCACCCCACCAACCTCCGTGTACATTGCATCATTCCCTGCCATTTCCACCACCTACAAAAGGACCCCACCAACAGAGATATATTTCCCTCCCCACCTCACCCGCTTTTCGTAAAGATCGTTCCCTCTGTGACTACCTGGTCAGGTCCATGCTCCCCAACAACCCCCTGCAGTTGAAGGGGAGGGTTCGAAGGGTGAGGTGCAGGATGTGGATGAGATGCAGTGGAGGGCATCATCAACCACGTGGGAGAAATTGCGGTCTTTAAAGAAGGAGGCCTCCCTCCCCTCCCGGTGCCTTCCCCTGCCACGGCAGGAATTGCAAAACCTGGGCTCACACCTCCCCCTTTACCTCCGTCCAAGGCCCCAAAAGAGCCTTCCACATCCATCAAAGTTTCACCTGCACTTCCATACATGGCATTTACTATATCCATTGCTCCCAATGAAGTCTCCTCTACATCATGGAGACAGGATGCTTACTCGCAGAGCGCTTCAGAGAACATCTCCGGGACACCCACGCCAATCAACCCCACCGCCCCATGGTTGAATACTCAACTCTCCCTCTCACTCTGCTAAGGACATGCAGGTTCTGGGCCTCCTCCATTGCCACTCCCTCACCACCCGATGGCTGGAGAAAGAATGCCTCATCCGCCTTGGGACCCTCCAACCCCATGGCATCAATGTGGATTTCATCGGTTTCCTCATTTCCCCTCACCCCACCTTATCCCAGTTCCAAACTTCCAGCTCAGCACCATCCTCATGACCCGTCCCATTTGTCCATCTTCCTTCCCATCTATCCACTCCACACTCCGGTCCGACCTAGCACCTTTACTCCCACCTCCGTCCACCTATTGCACACTCAGCTTCCTTCCCCCCCAGCTCCTCCCCCTTCCCACTTATCTCTCCACCCCTGAGGTTCTCAGCCTCATTCCTGAAGTAGGGCTTTTGCCTAAAACATCGATTCTCCTGCTCCTCGGATGCCGCCTGACCTGCTGTGCTTTTCCAGCACCACACATGTCCTCTTAAATTGCTGAGCATGCTACTCAATTCAAAGGAAACTTTAGGCAACAATTATTAGTCTTGTTACGGATACTCAAGTCGCATGAAATCATAAAAATGCCATCATGAATTCAGACTTGTGTTGATGAGGCATGGTTATATATTAGTCTATGTTGTGGCCAAGACACAATTACTGGCAGATATACTCTCAAAGGCTGAAGTGGATCCAACAGTCAAAAAGATTTAATTCGTACTGAAGCAATGGAGTCAAATTCTAATCCAATTAGCAGAACTGAAGGAAAACTCAGAGAAATTCATGCAGCTCAGAAGGTAGACAGGAACTGCAGAAAGATTAGGTAATGATGTTTGCACAGATGGTCACAATCCAGCAGATCAAGTGCAATGTGGGAAAGTATGAAGAATAGAGACGTAGGCTATTTTCTAAATGGGGAAAGGCTTCGGAAATCTGAAGCACAAGGATGCTTCGGAGCCCTAGTTCAAGATGCAAGTAAAGGTTGGGGATGAATGAGTGCTATTCTGGCTGGCAATCAGTGACTCATGATGTGCCTCAGGAATTGGTGTTGACCCCAATTATTTACAAGTAAAAAGTGAGGTCTGCAGATGCTGGAGATCAGAGCTGAAAATGTGTTGCTGGTTAAAGCACAGTAGGTTAGGCAGCATCCAAGGAACAGGAAATTCGACGTTTCGGGCCAGAGCCATTTGTAGGATGTTAACGTTTGCAGATGACACTGAGATGAGTGGCAGAACAAAGTGTGCAGAGGACTGTTGGAATATTGCGTGCAATTCTGGTCTCCTTCCTATTGGAAAGATGTTGTCAAACTTGAAAGGTTTCAGAAAAGAATTACAAGAATGTTGCCAGGGTTGGAGGGTTTGAGCTACAGGGAGAGGCTGAACAAGCTGGGCTGTTTTCCCTGGAGCATTGGAGGTTGAGGGGACACCTTATAGAGATTTACAAAATTATGAGGGGCATGGATAGGATAAATAAACAAAGTCTTTTCCCTGGGATTGGGGAGTCCACAACTAGAGGGCATAGGTTTAGGGTGAGATGGGAAAGATATAAAAGAGACCTAAGGGGCAACTTTTTCATGCAGAGGGTGGTATGTGTATGGAATGAGCTGCCAGAGGACGTGGTGGAGGCTGGTACAATTGCAACATTTAAGAGGCATTTGGATGGGTATATGAATAGGAAGTGTTTGGAGGGATATGGGCTGGGTGCTGGCAGGTGAGACAAGATTAGGTTGGGATATCTGGTCGGCATGGACAAGTTGGAACGAAGGGTCTGTTTCGATGCTCTACGTCTCTATGACTCTATGACTGTGACACTTTGCAGAGGAACATAGATACATTGAGTGAGTGGGCAAAGGTCTGGTAGATGGAATACAATGTTAATAAATGTGAAGTCATACATTTTGGTAGGAATAACATAAAAAGATGATTACTTAAATGGCAAAAAATTGCAGTATGCTGCTATGCAGAGGGACCTGGGTGCCTTTGTGGATGAATCACAGAACGTTGGTCTGCAGGTACAACAAATAATTAGGGAGGCAAATAGAATTTTGTGCTTCATTGAGCCTTCATTCATCCTTGTGCTTCAAGGCGTTAAGTTTAAAAACAAAGAGATAATGTTGCATCTGCACAAGGTGCTGGTGAGGACACACCTGAAGTAGTGTGTGTAGTTTTGATCTCCTTACTTGAGAAAGGATGTACTGGCACTGGAGGGGGTGCAGAGGAGGTTCACTAGGTTGATTCCAGGGTTGAGAGGGTTGGCTTATGAGGAGACGCTGATTAGACTGGGATTATATTTATTGGAATTCAGAAGAATGAGGAAGAATCTTATTGAAACATATACAATTATGAAGGAAATGGATAAATTAGAAGTAGAAAGGATGTTTCCATGGGCAGGTGAAGCTAGGACAAGAGGGCATAGCCTCAAAATTAGTGGGAGCAGATTTAGGACTGAATTGAGAAGGAACTTCTTCACCCAGAGAGTTGTTAATCTATGGAATTCCTTGCCCAGGGAAGTAGTTGATGCTACTTCAGTAAATGCTTTCAAGGTTAAGGTAGATTGTTTTTTGAAAATAAAGGAATTAAGGGATATGGCGAGAGCTCAGGTAAGTGAAGCTGAGTCCACGAAAAGATCAGCCATGGACTTATTGAATGGTGGAGCAGGTTCGAAGGGCCAGACGGCTTACTCCTGCTCCTAATTCTTATGTTCTCTTAAGTTTAACATTCAAGCTTGTTTTGACTGAAACTTACAGAATATTGAGAGGCCTGGATACATTGGACATGGAGAAGATGTTTCAGCTAACTGGAGAGACTAGGCCTGAGGGCACAGCCTCAGAGAGAAGGGGACAACCCTTGAGAATTGAGATGAGGGAGAATTTCTACAGTCACAGGGTGGTGAATTGGTGGAACTCATTGCCAGAAAAATGCTGTGGAGGCCAATTCATTGAGTGCATTTAAGAAAGTTAAAACTAAGTTCTTGATCAAGAGTTACAGGGAGAAGGCAAGAGAAGCCTGTGTGGGGTATTTACAATGGCTAACTATCTAACCTACACATCCCTGAACACTATGAGCAATTTTTAGCAAGGCCAGTCCACTAATCTACACATCTTTGGACTGTGGGAGGAAACCAGAGCACCCAGAAAAAAAACACACAAACATAGGGAAAATGTGTAAACTCCACATAGACAGTCACCCAAGGCTGGAATCAAACTTGGGACCCTGGCACTGTGAGAGAGCAGTGCTAGCCACCGTGCCACTTTCCCTTTAATGTGCAGCTCAGAATATTAGGAACTAGATGATTTGGCCCCTTGGATTTTCCTTGACAATTTGAACGAGGACCAAAAAATTTTCAACCAGCCTCAGGAGAAAATAAGAAGGGATAATTGATTTGATTTGATTTATTGATTTGAATTACGCTGCTTTCTGACTATACACTTGACTTAAAAGGAATTTGTGTGTCTGGAATCAAACAAACACATTAAGATAGTTTTATTGCAATCATGGCAGTATCTGAGAAGAGAAACCAAAGTTAAAGTTTTAGGTCCTCAGGACTGGGGAAGAGTTACCAGACCCAAAACGTTAACTTTGATTCCTATTCACGGATGCTTCCAGACCTGCTGAACGTTTCCAGCAATTTCTGTTTTTGTTTGTGATTTACAGCATCCACAGTTCTTTTGGTTTTTATTTCAAGCATATTTGATATTGGATATGAATTAATTTTACATGACTTCATACACAAGCAATTATGATTGCAATAAAATATCAAAGCAACTATGTTTAACCAGAAATGTATTTGTAACAAAGAAAACAGTGATTAAAATATCATACTATATGCAACATGGATCAGAGTGAGTGCACTGAAATGTAATTTCTCAACAGGTGGCACTTTTTTTTCTGTAAATGAGGGTTCACAAACAAACTGAGTATTTTATACAGCAAATAACTTGATTCACTTAAACAGTTGGGGACACGAAGGATTCAATAAAAGTATAGCTGTGAATTCAAGCTTTGAAAAGATTCCTGTAGATACCAATACTGTAAAAATAAAATCAAGCAAGCATAATGGTCCAGTTTTTCTTCATTGGAAAAGAATAGCAGTCTAATATAGGTTAGGGACATAAAACTCTATTACCACCCGGATCGTAAAAAAATGGAATAATTACATTCATCCTTCTTCCCCTACCCCTGTGAGAAAGAGTATTTTACTGAATATGATGGAGGTTGGGATTCCTCTCCTTCAGACAAGACTTCTAGCCACCTTTCCAAATCTGGCCTAGTGCTAAACCATTTCTTTAGGTTTTTCGATTCTAATTGAGATTTCTGTCACCAACAATGCATAATCTCAGGATGTCTACAGTGAGTCAAACAGCTTTAAAGTGAAAGCTTGTTTCAATATAAGCCAAGTACTGATGGTGCTAGAATATTACTGTCGCAACATAACAGCCTGTGAGGAAGCTGAAATAGAAAGAGTAGCCTTAAAGTTGGGAAGCAATATACTTTGGTTGATACCTGGACTAACACCGACTATTAGTGCAAGGTCCTTTCTCTATATGAGCAAATTACTGCAGATGCTGGAATCTGTATTGAAAACAACAAATGCTGGCGATCACAGTGGGTCAGAGAGCATTCATGGAGAAAGAGCAAGGTAACGTTTTGAATCTAGATGACTTTTCATCAGAGCTGACGTGAAGTATGGAGGGGGCAGCGTTTATGCGATAGGTTGGGGATGGATGGGGTGGAGTGGGCTGAGGCAGTGTGGAGTTAGAGTGCTGGGAGAGAAAGGATATTGACAGTTCAGATTAAGTGATCCGAATGTGAGAAAGGCAGAACAATGGTGTGTATAACTGCCAGACCAAAAGAACAGTCCCGCTCGGTTGGGAGAGGGACAGAAGACATGGTGACAGAGAATGTAACAAGTAAAACTTGCCCAGTATGGTCACTACTTCCTGGAGTCGACGGTAAGGATGATCCATAGAAACATGGTAGTACAGGTCAGCAGGCTGGCAGGAAATTAATTGAAAGCTAAATGATTAACTTTGAATTCTGAATAACAACCACAAAGGAGCATGTTCATAAGCAATTGCAAAAAAAAAGCTTGTACTTTAGAGTGGCAACAACAAATTGGTGAAAGGGTCAATGTTTGCCATTATTACCACACTGAAACTGACAGTCATCATTTGCAGGCAGTGAAACAATACTCTTCCGGAGGATTCAAGTACCACAAGTTTACAATCAATAGCAATCAAATGGATTGAAACAAGCTTACACTTTGAACATCCTTGAAAAAGATACATCTTAATTGTAGTTATACAGCATGGAAACTGGCCCTTCAGTCCAACTCGTCTGTGTCAACCAGATATCCTAAACTGATCTAGTCCCATTTGCCAGCATTTGGTCCATATCCCTCTAAATCCTTCCTATCCATGTACCCATCACATGCTTTTTAAATGTTGTAATTGCACCAGCCTCCACTATTTCATATGACAGCTCATTCTATAAATGTACCATCCTTTGTGTGAAAACGTTGCCCCTTAAGTCGTTTTTAAATCTTTCTCCTCAAACCTTAGACTTTTGCCCTCCAGTGTTGGACTCCCCTGCCCTTGGGAAAAGGCCTTAGCTAGTCACCTTATCCATGCCCCTTATAATTTTACAAACCTCCAGAAGGTTACCCCTCAGCCTCCAAACCTCCATGGAAAGAAGTCACAGCCTATACAGCCTCTCTTTGTAGCTAAAGCTCTTTAATTCTGGCAACATTCTTGTAACATTTTTTTCTGAACCTTTTCAAGTTTAACAACATCACTTCTATAGCAGGAAGTACAGAATTGAATGCAGTATTTTGAAAGTGGTCTAACCAATGTCCTGTACAGCCACAACATGACATCCCAACTCCTATACTCAACGCACTGACCAATAGAGGCAAGCATACCAATGCATCCTTCACCACTCTGTCTGCCTGTGACTCCTCTTTCAAGAAACTATGCCTATGCAACTCTCATTATCTGTTTAGTAACATTCCCCAGGGTCCTACCATTAACCCAACATCTTGTTGAATGAGGTATATTTAACAAGGGTTTTGATAGCATACTAACTTCATGAGTGCAAAATATTCTAACTTAACCTCAAAAACTCATTTTATATTTGTGAAACATCAAATTTCTCCATGTTGAGGTCAGCAGTGATAATCCTCAATTTGTCACAATCTGCAAAATCCATGCTAGCTAGTATTAACTCCCATTTTTATAAATTTCAGAACACACTGATCATGTAAAATGAATCACCTGTACATTGCTGCCATAAACCCAAGTTGATGCCATCTGTATTGCAAGTGAAAGAGAAATCCGACAGATAACCTAAACTGCATGCCTATATTTTAACTGAAGTTAAACCAATTAGTGTAAATAAAATGATGGCAATTGAGGCAGTGGCTTACAAGTAAGATCACCCAAGATGACATTTTGACATCTCCTATTTTGGGTAAAATGAGGTTGAGCAGTCCCAGCTTGGTTCCTGAGAAACCAGAGACCACAGCAAATGAAACTTTAATCAGATAAAACATTGATTTAGCAATATCAAACTGCAAGCACTATAACAAAAGACACTAAACTGGTGCAATAAAAGATAGCCTTTCCTCGTGAAGAGAAAATCACTTATAGCAGAGTTCAGCTCTTTTGTCATTTGAAGAAAATGTCAACATTTTGTAAAAAAACACAGATTTTATTAAACAAATAATTTTGTCAATTGAATATCTTCAGTTGATGCATTAACATATTCAGATGCTAATTGCATCTCTTTGATCTCACCCATCTCCTGTTCGAGATAATGGCTTGTATCTGCACTGTACTATTAAGATGATTTAATTTCCTTCAGCTATTTCCAATGCTTCCCCTTCAGATTTCAACAAATAGCTATTCTTTACCTCAGGTAATTTTCTTCACTTCAGCTGAGATTCTGACCTTCCTCTCACTTTTGTCTCGGTTTAGTGCCCCACTCCTGCTGTGTTCATCTCTATGTTCAACAATAAGCTTTTCTTTGCCTTCAGTTGTTTTTGCAATCCACAAAGCAATTTTGTCCTTTGACCATCCTTTATTTCTCTCTCAAAGATTTGTTTCTTTTTAGTTTCTCTTGATTCCTTCTAAACCTCCACTTTGTTGAAAGCTATTCTCAACAGCTCAGTTTTTTTGAAACTATGTTATACATGTGTTTTGAAAATCAGGCTAGATTCTACACTGTATCAGAAAAGTATGGTTCCTTATATCCAAAGTGCTTTGATTTTTGCATGCACTTAAGTGCTGTGGTGCTACTTCTTCCAGAGATAGAAAATGCGAGCCATTAGGTATCAGTAGATGATGAATCATATTATTTGAGAATGGAACTTGGACACAGCATAAATGTGGTTGTCAGCAAGTAATAACATCAATGCAGTTTAGCTAACTCCAATATTATGCTAAATAAGCTTGTCATTTGGTCATAATGAACTTGAGTGTTGCTGATAAAAGACACATTGTGTGGAAGTTGTTAAACTTGTGCTAATCAGGACAATTCACAAGAACACCAATTCAAGGGGTAAATTAACATTTATCCTGCATGACTAGAGTGATGATTAACCAGTTAGTGGACTCTGATTGGAAAATGCTTAGCCAGAGAATGCATTTCTTAATGTTGATTATCAGGTTTTGATTAAAGTTTAAAGTAGGCAGCTTGACTCTGATTGGTCAGAGCATTGTCTTGAGAAATTAACCAGTGGCTAGCTAGTTCACTTTCATTGGCCAATATACACATTGGGATTCCTACAGTTCTAAGTGCAATAAGACTGGACTTGTTGGCAAACATATAAATACGGTATAAGCCATTTATTTATCCCTGCAATAGGCTGAATAAAAGCCATCTTGTTGGATAATGGTTACCTTGAACATTTCATTTTTGTTTTTGCTGTACATTACGCAAACTCATTAAAGTCCAGAAAGCAGTCCCTTGTAATCCTGGAAGAGTGCCCAATCTACATCAGGTTACTCTGGAGGGTAAGGTATCTCAAACATTTAGGCAACAAGTGAAGCTTGCTGGTTTCTGCTGTGAAGTGGGCTTTTGAGTCATACAGCATTGCAGGTTTAAAAAGAGCAACAAAGCAAATCTATTGCAGACATGTGGAAGATGATTTTTTGCAGTCAACAATAGCACACACATACACACCTCTTGATGAAATCCTGCTGGATGACTGGTGCTTAGCACCAACAGTAATCCTGCAAGTATATTCTGGACAAAAACTCAGTATGAAAGTGCAGGAGATAGGTCAGATATGATTCAAAGCCTTGTCACTCACAGCGGGGGGATTATCCATTGAAGAAGGTCATGTCAAAGGCACCCTGCTATAGGATGGCATCATTCAAATGGATACATCAGGAATGGAGAAACTATATTAATGGAACGAAATCCTTTCAGGTCGCAATAGGCAACGTTGTGCAGACAAGGTAACTTTATAGAATCATGTTACATATTAGTGAACCAGATGAAACAAAAATAGAAATTGCTGGAAAAACTGAGCAGGGTTGTTTGGAAGAAGGGTCACAGGGCCTGAAACATTAACTGTTTTCTATCCACAGGTGCTGCCAGACCTATACTGGACCCAATATTGTACTCTTATGCTCATGTCCAAGCTATTTATTTTGAATGAGAAAGGCAGTTGTCTGCGAGTATAAATAAGATGAATGGTAGATATCTTTTCACTAGGGTGGGGGATTTCAAGACTTCGGAGCACATTTTTAAGGTGAGAGGAGAAAGATTTAAAAAAGACAAGAGGGACAAACCTTTTATAGAGAGTTGTTTGTGTGTGGAATGAACTTCCAGAATTAGTGATGAATGTGGGTACAGTTATAATATTTCATAGACGTTTGAATAACTACATGAATAAGGTTAGAAATCACCAGGTTATAGTCCAACAGGTTTAATTGGAAGCACACTAGCTTTCGGAGCGATGCTCCATCATCAGGTGATTGTGGAGGACTCGATCGTAACACAGAATTTATAGCAAAAATTTGCAGTGTGATGTAACTGAAATTATACATTGAATGTTAAGCCTTTCATCTGTTAGAATACAGAAATAGTTTCAGTTCTTTCATGTGTAAATCACAAAACCCTTCTTTTTAAAGTTGCATTCTCGGGTTAGCTGCTAACAATGGTGATAGCTAGACAATATGTTGAAGGTTCTGGATCAGTGGTGCTGGAAGAGCACAGCAGTTCAGGTAGCATCCAACGAGCAGCCAGTTCGCTGCTCGTCGGATGCTGCCTGAACTGCTGTGCTCTTCCAGAATCTGGTTTCCACCATCTGCAGTCATTGTTTTTACCTAATATGTTGAAGGTGTTAGCTCCCTGTGTTCTCTGTCTATGACCTGATGTTTAGATTGATTCTGATCTAATAAGTGAGATAACAGCGTTTTACATAAATTCCTGCAGTGTGAGAAAGTGTGTGTGTGTGTGTGTGTAGTGGGTGCAGAGTGTCTTAAGTCTGCGAGGGGGTACCGAACCCATAGGGAGGGCCTCAACCGGGACCTTGGGTTCATGTCACATTACAGGTGATCACCATTGCACTACACACACACACAGACATTCCTATACACACACACACTCACATACACACGGACAAAGGTACACACAGACGCGCACACAGACACCCGCACACACACCCTTATAGACACACACATGCACCCCCTCGCAGACTTAAGACACTCTGCACCCACTACACACACACACACACACTTTCTCACACTGCAGGAATTTATGTAAAACACTGTTATCTCACTTATTAGATTAGAATCAATCTAAACATCAGGTCATAGACAGAGAACACAGGGAGCTAACACCTTCAACATAATAGGTAAAAACAATGACTGCAGATGCTGGAAACCAGATTCTGGAAGAGCACAGCAGTTCAGGCAGCATCCAACAAGCAGCAAATTCGCTGCTCTTTGGATGCTACCTGAACTGCTGTGCTCTTCCAGCACCACTGATCCAGAACCTTCAACATATTGTCTAGTTATCACCATTGTTAGCAGCTAACCCGAGAATGCAACTTTAAAAAGAAGGGTTTTGTGATTTACACATGAAAGAACTGAAACTATCACTGTATTCTAACAGATGAAAGGCTTAACAGACAATAAATTTTTCAATGTATAATTTCAGTTACATCACACTGCAAATTTTTGCTATAAATTCTGTGTTACGATCGAGTCCTCCATAATCACCTGATGAAGGAGCGTCGCTCCGAAAGCTAGTGTGCTTCCAATTAAACCTGTTGGACTATAATCTGGTGTTGTGTGATTTTTAACTGTGTACACCCCAGTCCAACACCGGCATCTCCAAATCATGACTAAATGACTAAGAAATGTTTGGAGGGATATTGGCCAAGCGCAGACAGGTGAGACAAGTTTAATGTGGGATTATGGTCGGCATTGAATGCTTGGACCGAGGGGTCTGTTACCATGTTGCATGACTGTATGATCCTAACTGTGACAGTCAGCTGGCTTGCAAAGGTGGTCTGCCTATCCCATAATTGGAAACCGTGAAGTCAAGGAACGGAAAGAATGTGTCAGAAACAGAGCAAGTGAAGTTGACAGACTGATGGAAACAGGAAACAAAACTGATTACTTTTTTCTAATTTTGGATGAGAGCAGAAAGTAGCACTAAAGAAATCATGGCTGTATCAGAGAAAGAGTTCTGGGTGGGAGCACAAGTAGGACTGGAACAAGATTATACCCCTTTTGCATCTCTCCTTTACTACTGTTAACATTCCCATTATCTTTTGCTCTGAGCACACTTACAATCTGTTCCACTTGATCCTCTCCCCATTTGTCAACAGTATAAAACCTCAATTTTCCAGTCCCTTCCTGTTATGAATAAGTCACATAAAATTCAGAACATTAACACTGTTTTTCTCTCTCCACAGATGCTGCCAGACCTGTTGAGCTTTTCCAGCACTTTTTGTTTTTTATATATATACTTAAAATCAACTTACCATTGCATTGCTGCCCTCTGCTGTTTTGACGGCCTTGAAATAAACAGCCAGTGATAACCCTACAAATGAAGAGGGGCCTCATTCCAAATGTAAAAAATGTCTTATGATATTATTAGGGTGCCTTTTTCAAACTAACACTTGAAGTGTACATGTGACACCAGTCTACTTATCATAAGTGAATCAAGATATTCCACTTTATGTTTCCAGCAGTGTATTCCTAGTGATCTCTTTTGCAGTTCTTCTCAAATAAGTGTTAAAATGCTTTGTTGAAGAGTTTTGTGGTGCAAAATATAATTGTTATTCTTGTTCCCCACAATAAACTGCCTGATTTATTGTCTTATCAGCACTGTACCCTTCCTTTCCCCCACCTTTCTTTCCAACTATCTATTGGTTCCCGATCATCTTCTGACTTATATTTTGGGCATAAGCTCTTCATCAGGAATGTCGGAAACATCGACTCTCCTGCTCCTCGGATGCTGCCTGACCTGCTGTGCTTTTCCAGTGCCACACGTTTCGACTCTGATCTCTAGCACCTGCAGTCCTCACTTTCTCTCATCTTCTGATTTACTAGTGTAAGTGGGTGCTATACTCCCAATTCCTTCCCAATTGGTAAGTTGCCTATCTTTACTTGTTTAGTGTTGGCAATCTGCCAGTTCCCATTCAATGGGGTCAAGCCAAGAGAGTGGTTTGAACCTTTGGTGTCCCAATGCAGGGCTGCAGTGAGTAAGTTAGGCTGATTTCTCAGAGCTGAACAGTGGGAGTGATGTGTTATTAGAAGCATTGTCAATATTTTCACATTTGAAATGAAACTATGATGGCAAGCATGGTGCTAGGCTACAAGAGGTATTAGGCTATAGGAGGACATAACTGGCTTGGTCAGAAGTGCACATCCGTGGCAGATGGAATATAAACTTCATAAATGAAGTGATGCACTTTGGAAAAAAGAACAAAATAAGGAAGTATTGAATGAATGGCAATGGCACTCGGAACTCAGAGAACAGGGGGTTCTTGAGATGCTTGTCCACATGTCCCTAAGGTGACAGGACAGGTTAACAGAGCAATTAAAAGGCGTATGAGATGCTTGTCTTCTTGTATATTTGAGAAGAATAGGGAACAAGCTTCTTTGCTAGTTTTCAGGCCTTTTGCTGTATCTCCACTGGAACAGTCTTGTCTGGCCAACTCAACTGCCCTTTCTTCTCCAAGTGAGGCACCAACAATTAGTAGGACAGGCACCCTGGCAACTTCTTTGTAGCACATTCCACTGATATCCTGCTCCTTCATTGCTTCCAGTTGTTGAAGCCAAGAAGGATGCACCTGCCACTTTCAACAGGTGGTCAGAAGACAGCTACTTCCATGTTTGAAGGTAGCAGGCTCCCTCCATCCCAGTTGTGGATGTTTTGACTGCACTCAGATCTAGTATAAAGGAGAGGAAAAATAACTTTCAGATAATTTGTGAGGCCACATCAGTGGCACAGGTATTCTATAATTGTATACTAGCTGCACTTTTGTACATTCATTTGTACTGCCCTAACATCTGTTGTCAACTGGGTAAGTGAAGGCTCACAGAAGTTGTGTGTAAGGGTACAAGGAAAAAGCAGGAGACTGGCACTCAGCTATGATAGTTATTTGAAGAGCTGGTGCAGACATGATGGGTTAAATAGCCTGCTTCAGCAATGTAACAATTCTGTGAATGCATTCTAGGGTAGTGAAGTCTTAAGCATATAAGAAGCCATATGAAGATGTGAAACAACTCAGTGGTATTCAGCAAAGAGTGCACTCCATGATGTGCCTTGGATGTCTTTAATACAAGAACTATCTTAACACATGATTTGGAGCAACATCCAAGAGACCAAGGAAGTGGAATTACTCTTTGTATCACAGCTGCTTTAGCACTAAGGTTGTACCACGACAAGGTTTATACAATTCAGCTTTCAAAGACGTGAGGATATCAGAACAACACTTAAAATGAAACAAAGCAACATTTTATTGCAACAATAAATCACATATAAAAACAAGTGAATCTTTGAGGAGTATGTCATATAGCAAGCAAATTACTGAAAGCCCACTGTGCAAATAAAATTTTAACAAGAATAGAAAAAGTCTCAATCCAGCTGAGTCATCCTGGAAGTGGGTATCATAAAGTTGCTGGTGACATATCTGGATTGGTGGACCATTGTGCTTACTTCTCTCTCTGATAGTCATCCTAACCATCTCAGGATTCTCAACCCCATCTTCCTCTTCATTTTTTTTCTCTCACTCCTGCACCTCTTCCTTTGTGTTCCTATGGCACACAGTACCATATGGGGCTCTGCTTAGGGTATACTGCAGGGCACTGCCTGATCAGTCCAGGAAGTGGATCTTCAACTTCAGGAGATTTATTGTCTATTTTGGAACAGCCCTGCCCGAAATGTATCAGGATGGGATTACCACCCAGCTGGTATGGGTGTAACATCCTGAAGCTTCAGGACACCCCAGGTTATCTACTGCATTGTTTCTCACACATTTGTAGAAAGCTGAATCTAAGCCTGGAGATTATATTCTGTGCAAGGCCCTTCTTTGTTCCAGTGGCACCTTCCCTGTGGCTTTTCTCACCGCGGGCTGTGTAGCAGCTGGTGACAGCTACAGCTATAGTTGCCGCGGCAATTGTTTTTCATGCAACGGTTCTTTCATATTATTATGATCATAAGGACTGTTGGGTGATCTCTGTAAAACATTCTTCAATTTCAGCAGACCTCATAGAAATACAGGACAGAAATTAGGCCTATTGAATCTGTGCCACCAAAAATGGACATAAGTGAAGGTACACAGACTTCATAAAGAGTTTGATATCTTTCCAAATGAAGCTCCAATTTATGTTCTTACAAAGTTCAGTCTCACACCTGGCAAGGCCCCAAGTACCATGTGCCCTTTATAATTCTGTATTGTGTTAGTTCTTGAGAAGATAGCTCCTTTCCACCAACATCACAAAGGTTTCAAGACAAGTACTGCTGCTGGATTACCTTCTAGCCTGACAATTGCAGGTACATTCTATTTTGTTCAAAAAGCACACAATCTGCAGACAGCCAATGAAGGCTGTCCATGCACCATTTATAAATTCCTATTTTGGAAATACTGGGATATAGACACACTCCAACCTCACACCTTTAATGTATTGTCTGAGCTGAGATGTCACTTTTTTTTAATAAAACATTAAGTTATCTCGAGAATGTGACTTGAAAGGAGTTCTGGGATTTACATATTAATGAACCAAAGCCTGCAACACATTCTAAAGGATGAAAGACTCAACAGCAATCTAGCTGTGTTCCATATATCCTTTCAATTGATATTTTGCTATAAATTCTATGTCGTATGGTCCTAATCCTCGGCTACCTGATGGAGGAGTAGTGCTCCGAAAGCTAGTGCTTCCAAATAAACCTGTTGGATTATAACCTGGTGTTGTGTGATTTTTAACTTCAAATTTGTATTCACTGCAATGACTTGCAGGTTTCGCCAATGCTATCTGATACTCTACATCTTCCTTATTGTATTCCAATTCCTATTTTCCCAATAATCTTCACCCTCCTACACTTTTGATTGAGCCCTGCTTTCCACTCAGAGCCCATGACTACTGAGGTGCCAATACCCATGCAGGCCCTTCATATTTCCCATATAGAGCTCAGAGTGACTCTTTGAGTTGCCTTGCAGCCCTCTTTGTGACTATCCAACCTTCTTCCCATCCTCCCCAACTCCAACCTATTCTCTTCAATTGCCCATTATGACTATTCTCTCAGCAAGTGAATATAGCCAGAATAATCCCCAGATGTCAATTACCCATTGTCTTAATAACACCATGGATAAACCTTAAAAAAACCCTTGGAAACAATACTATTAAAATTAGAATATCTTGTCCAACGCTCATTTGATGTCTACGGACCTTGTTTTGTTGGCAAATTGAAAGTAGCATGAGTCTACATAGTAGCAGCAACAACACCAAAAATCATTTAATATCCTGAGGAAAGTTATGAAAATATGACTTTTCTCTCCTTTATTTCAAACTTTTAAAAAGCATGTGATCATTTAAAGGGTTATAGAATCAGAGAGTCATAGAGATGGATGGCATGGAAACAGACCCTTTGATCCAATTCATCCATGCTGACCAGATATCAGAAATTAATCTAGTCCCATTTGCTAGCACTTGGCCCATGTCCTCTTAATTCTTCCTGTTCATATAGCCATTCAGATGCCTATTAAATGTTGTAATTGTACCAGCCTCCACCACTTCCTCTGGCAGCTCACTCCGTACATGCACCTCCCTCTACATGAAAATGTTGCCCCTTAGTTCCTTATAAATCTTTCCCCTCTGGCCTTAAACCTATGCCCTCTAGTTCTGGACTCCCCTACCCTAAGGAAAAGACCTTGTCTATTTACCCTATCCATGCCCCACATGATTTTTAAACCTCTATAAGGTAACCTGTCATCTTTCTCCAGAGAAAACAGCCCCAGCCAATTCAGTCTCTCCCTGTAATTGTTCCCTTTCGGTGACACATTTGGTCTCACAGAACGTTCCTTTCCTGATAACACATCTATCAAATAAACCAGTCCGGTGGTAATATAGCACTCATCTTCAGAGCTAACCATAATCATCACCTTAATCGTTCTCGACCTGTCACTTCCGGTTCATTGGAACACTTTACCCTTCATCACTCACTTGCTTCTCCCTCAAAACCACCACTGCCGACATGCTTCATTCCCCACCCTCTCTTTACCCACTTCAATCAGGCTGTGTGTCAACTCTCTAATGATACATGACAATTCTAAACCATACCTAGCTTTTACTGGTCCCTGTTTCCTCTGCTTAGTCTTTCAACCATAGAAATGCATGTAATTCCTCTTCAAAATCAGAGCCAAACTTAATCTCACTTGAAGCCTCATCACCTTTCAGGTTTCAGTTAGATCTTCTTTTCCTCATAGCCTTCCATAAGTCTCTTCTTATACTGAGATCAAAAGCTTGTGTAGTTTACCAGCTCTACAAACGAACATAGTCAAACTCTACAGCGCAGTCTTTTGGAATGTTAACACTGCAAGTTTCTATGGAAAACTAGAAGTTAAATACGGCTTCAGATATATTTGGTCTCCTCAGCTCTGTTGTTCGTAGTGAGTGGGAGGCAGTTACTGTAAGTTTGCAGATGTGTAAAGGGTCAATGTGAATAAAAAAAGAATCTTTAATTAGAGCACATCTCTGAAAATTTTAGAATGATACCATAGGATAATAACAAGGCCTGTTACTCCAAAAGTATCTGAAGTAACCATTTTTTATAAAGGCAAATGAACAGAAGGCCTATGGAACAATTATCTGTCAGTCTGCCAATTTGTCACATTAACTGTCATGAAGCAAAAAATAATTATGCAGCAATTAATTAATAATTAGCAGTGGTATGGAGCTGTCTGGAAATATTTCTTTTGACAGCATATTTTGTCATAGCATGCCTTCTAG
This sequence comes from Hemiscyllium ocellatum, assembly GCF_020745735.1. Taxonomy (NCBI): domain Eukaryota; kingdom Metazoa; phylum Chordata; class Chondrichthyes; order Orectolobiformes; family Hemiscylliidae; genus Hemiscyllium; species Hemiscyllium ocellatum. Next base: position 26,460,098 of record NC_083401.1, read on the forward strand.
GTGAGGTTTACAAGCCTTCTCTACTGGTAAAATCATTAGGGTCAGAACAAATGGTACACCCTGCCAAGAATGTTCTGTATTTTGTTTTCCAGAACTATACATTTCACAGCAAGGATGGTTATAAATGACTATGTTAAATTATAGTGAGGAACTAAGTGGGGAGGAGGAAAGGAACACTGTGAATTGTTTCATTATTTTAATCTATTAGAAGATTTGTACAACTTACAAATAAACAGCCATGCAAAAGTAATCAACAGAAACAGAAAGCATCAGATTAACTAATAAAAGTACTCAGTACAAAACACAAATACTTTACTGCAAGTACTGAAAAGTTTAAAAATTAGAGGTATTGGGAGAAATTTCCCAGTTTCTTCACTTACCGTTCAGGAACATGATATTGAACAAAAGAAAATTACTATCTTTTTAGCCACATGTAGACAGTAATACCTTGAATCCTCACAAGTTCAATGTCCAATTTGCCTTTTTTTTTTCTATATTAGCTGTCATCACTAACAATCATTCTACATTTGTGTAGTTAAGCTATCATTTCTTGAATTAGTGTCCTTGAAATAGTTCAACAGTTCGTTGTAGACTCAAATGCAGAATTCACATTCATTATATTTCTTCTCTTCTTAATTCTTCAAATTATTAAATACTCACCCAAACTCTCCTGACTTTTTAAAAACTAAACAATCACTCAATCTTTGTCAACATCTTTAAAATGGATACTTAAATATTGCCATTGCTGACCTGTATCTAATGACATTAAATGTAGTTAGAAACCAAAACTATACAGTACTGCAAATGTGCTCTGAACAGTATAATGTTTAGACTCTTTAATCATTTCCTAGACTGCCTGGATTTTTATTTTCTTTTAAAAACTTATGATAGCAAGATCAACAGAGATATTCTATCAGCAGACAAAGGCAGAATGACAGTCATCCTGGACAAAGCAGATTACATCCAAAAAGCACAACAACTACTTGCAGAAACCAACACCTTCCAAAAGAGGGAGTTTGACCTCACCCCCACAGCTCACCAATAGGATAAACAACACACTGAGGAACCTACAAAAAAACGGACAGACAGCCAGGTTTGACTGACTAAGAATGAAATCTGAAAGCAACAACACCCCCAGATTCTATGGACTACCTAAAGTGCACAAACCACACATCCCACTCAGACCCATAGTATCACTACCAGGGACACCATCACACAAACTGGCTAAAGAACTACAGCAGAAACTGAAACACCTGATCAGCAGATCCAGCCACTCTATACAATCAACACAGGAATTCGTGGACATCATCAGAAATATACACATAGACAAGGAAGAAACCATGGTCTCATTCGATGTAACGGCTCTGTTCACCTCTATTGACAAAACCCTAGCCAGAGAAACAATAGCTAACCTGCTGGGCATACGGAACAGACAACAAAACCGGGAACTACCAACAAAGACTGCATACTCAATCTACTGGACCTGTGCCTCACAACACACTTCACATTCAACAAACAAATATATGAACAAATCAATGGCACACCCATGGGCTCACCCATCTCTGGACTCATAGCAGAAGCAGTAATGTAAAGATTAGAACAGTCTTACCACAAATTCAACCCAAACTCTGGGTCAGATATGTGGATGATATCTTTGTAATCATTAAAAACACAGAAACAGAGAGCACACACCGGATCACCAGCGCCACACGCACAGGAATCAGATTCATTAGAGAGGAAGAAAAGGACAACCAACTCCCATTCCTGGACGCGATGGTACAGAGAACACCTAACGGAGAATTCACTACAATGGTATACAGGAAAGCCACACACACAGACCAAATCCTGAATTACGAAAGCAATCACCCCGACACACTCGAAAGAAGTTGCATCAAGACACTATTCAAAAGGGCCACAACACCCTGTAGTACACCAGAACTGCAAAAAAAGGAAGAAGAACACCTCTACAATGTATTCGCCAAAAACGGATACCTGCACAATTTCATCAACAGATGCCTAAGGGAAAGACAACGGAATGAGGACATGCCACAACCCAAAGGACTAGCCACACTACCATACATCAAGAGCATTTCCGAACTGACAGCCAGACTACTGTGACAACTAGGACTCATAACAGCACACAAACCAACAGCCACTCTCAGACAACTCACCAGAACGAAGGACCCGATACCCAGCATGAGCAAAACCAATGTAGTGTACAATATTCCATGCAAGAAACTGACAACCAGAAGCGGCAGATTCAAACCACTACAAATGCTGGAGGAAAGATCACAGAAGTGCTTCACAGGAGGCTCCCAAGCACTGAGGATGTCACCTAGACAGGGGACGAAACGTCTGCAACACAAATTCCCAGCTCAGCGAACAGAACCACACGAGAAGGTTTTGTACCTCCTATGCTTACATTGGATGGTACAATGGGACAGAGGAAAGAATGGATGAGATTGTTGCAGAAGTGATGGTCACTGAAACACAGTAATTAGGGGTAGAAGTGGCTCATTTGGCCCTTCAAGCCACAAGGGAGAGAATGTTGACATAATGGTGGAAGGAGCAGCAACGGAGAAAAATCATCTAAAACTGATTACTTGAAAAGTTGGATTAAATTAAATTCCATTGTGGAAAGGAAGAGATAGGGTACAGACACACTTGAGGGGCCTGATCACCAAGGTGGAGAGGAACCCTTAGGTGAAGAACAAGGAAAAGATTCTGGAAGCATTGACATGGAACTTGTCTCAGGCAGAACAACTGTGATAGAGACTGAGAAACTGGAAGAATGAAATAAAGTTCTTTGAAGAAGCCAATGTCAGTATAGTTGAGAATGATCCTCTAACGAGTGCTGCTGTGCAGAGGAATCTGAGTGTTCTTATGCATAAATTTTAAAAAATGGTTTGCAGGTGCAGCAAGTAATTAAGAAGGCAAATGGAATATTATCCTTAATTACTGGAAGGATGGAATTTAAATACAGGGAGGTTATGTTGCAACTGTACAATAGTTTAACTCAAACATGCTTGATACTGAAAATAACTCTCATTCATGAAATCAATAAAAAAAGTTGATCTGTTGTAAAAACAAATATTTATTTTCACTAACCACTTCAAAGACAGCTAATCCTTTAACTCCTTAAAACTGTCCAGAATAAAATGGACACAGATCCTTGTTGTCAAGTGTTTCTGGACGTTTGGCATTCAGCCAAGCATTTATAATATTTTTAGTTATCGAAAGAAAACCTTGACAACTTTGAACAATGGAGTCGATTGAAACTACAAGGAAATTGCTAATAATTTTAAATGGCTGGATACTGAAATCATTTAGTTTGTGCCACTTAATTGAGCCTATGGCAGGTGGTAAGGGAACCAACAAAAGTGAAAAACATACCTCATCCTCACCAATCTCCCGGCTGCAGGTGTTTCAGTCCATGAAAATGTCAGCAAGAGTGACCAGCACACAGTCCTTGTGGACACAAAATCTATCTTCACATTGAGAATACCCTCCCTTGTGTTGAATGGGACTAGTAATATGCTGAATGAGACAGATTTCAAACAGACTTGACAACTCATGACTGGGCCTCAATGAGGCACAATGGGCAATCAGCAACAGAAGAACTGTCACTGCAACCTCATGACCATGCATAAACCCCATTGAACCATTACCACTGAGGCAAGGATCAACCCCAAGAAGTGCAAGAACAGCACCAAACATGCCTAAAAATGTGTTGGATCTACAAAATAGGATTATTTACATGCCAAACATTGACAGAGCTAAGCAATCCAGCAAACAATGGGTCGTATTTAAGATCTGCAGTCATGCCACAATCAGTCATCAATGTTAGTGGACAATTAAACAGCTCATTGGAGGAGGAATTTCCACAAATATCCCCATCCTCAAACATGGAGAAGCCAAACATATCTTCGTGTTAAGGATAAGGTTAAGCATTCATAGCAATCTTCAGCCAGAAGTGGCAAATGGATAATCCATCTCAACCTCCTCCAAATTCCAGTCTTCAGACAACTTAATCCACTCCACGCCTCATCAAGGAATTGGAGGCATTGGATACTGTAAAAACTATAAAGCGTGACAACATTCCAACAATAGTCATACAGTCATACTACATGGAAACAGACCTTCAATCTAACCAGTCCATGCCGACCATAACCTCGAACTAATCCCACCTGCCTGCGGTTGGCCCATATCTGTTCAAACATTTATTATTCATAAGCGTATCCAAATGTCTTCAAAAAGTTGCAACTGTACCTACATCCACCACTTCTTTTGGAAGTTCATTCCACACACAAACCATTCTCTGCATAAAAAAAATCAATTGCCCCTTATGTCTTTTAAAATCTTTCTCCTCTCTTCCTAAAAATGTGCCCTTCAGCCTTGAAATCTAGGGAAAATACACCTGCCATTCACCCTATCTATACCCCTCATGAATTTATGAACCCCTATAAGGTCACCCCTCAACCTTCTATGCTCCAGTGAAAAAGTCCTAGCTTATCTAATCTCTCATTCTCACTCAAACCCTCCATTCCCAGCAACGTCCTGGTAAATCTTTTTCTGAACTCTCTCCTGCTTAATAATATCCTACCTATAACAGGGTAACCAGAACTGTACACAGTACTCCAAAAGAAGCCTCACCAATGTCCTGTACAAACTCAACATGACATCCCGACACCTGTATTCAAAATTCTGAGTAATGAAGGCAGGTATGCTGAATATCTTAGCCACCCTATCTACATTGATGCAAACCTCAAAGGATGATATACCCAAACCCTTGAGTTTCTCTAATCTACAGAACTACCAAGACTCTAGAAATGAATACCTGTGCTCCAGGACTTGCCAGGTTCCTGCCTTCAAGTTCCATTAGAGCTCTAATACTGGCATTTGTCCAACAATGTCAAATATTGCCAGAAAGACCCTGCACACAAAATGCAGGACAACACCAACCTGGTCAATGACTGTTCCACAGATTATAGAAGCTCATAGAATCCCTGCAGTGCTGATAGAGGCCATTTGGCCCATCAAGTCTACACCCACCTTCTGAAGACCATCCCATCCTATCCCCCCAACCCCACATTAACCCAGCAAGCCTGCAAACTACATGGCCATTTAGTAAGGCCAATCCACTTAACCTGCACAAGTTTAGACCATAGGAAGAACCCAGAGCAGAAGGGAGAAACCCACATATACATGGAGAAAACATGCAAACTCCATTAAGTCATTCAAGGCTGGAATCGAACACAGGTCCCAAGTGCTTTGAGGTATTAGTGCTAACCAATGTGCCACCGTACAATCCAACAATTCACTCTCAATCATATGATGGAAGAAATCATCATCAGTACTATCATGCAGCTCCAGCTCAACATTGCCTGCTAACTGACACTCAGTTTGGGTCTGAAGAGGGCCATTCAACTCCTGATTCCATTACAGCCTTGGTTCAAACATTGATAAAATGAATTCCAGAGGTGGGGTGAGATCACTGCCTTTGACATCAAAGCCACATTTGACCAGATATGTCATCATGGAGTCATACCGAGCACACAGAAAGATGGTTGTAATTGATGGGAGTTAAGTCACCTCTGTTCAGCACCATTCACAACTTCTTGGGTACTGATGTAATCCATTCCTAACTATAACAAGAACTGAGCAATATTCAAGTTTGGTCTGACAAATGGCAAGTAACAGATGTGCCACATAAGTATCAGGCAATGACCATTTCCAACAAGACAGAATCAAAAGCCACTGTCGACGTTCACCAAATTTTCTTAGACTGCTCAATGAACCATGTTATCACATAGGAAAATGATATTTTCTGATCATTTTTAAAGAGTTGGTGTGACAATGCTGTTATGTTATAAAGGTTATTTTGTCCTGAGTTCTTTTGAGGAGGGGTTGTAAACATATAGGTGCCAAAGTTGCTACTAGAGATGGTTTAATTCAATAACTTAGGAGAACTTTTAGGTTGTTTTGAAAACATTTGTAATAATGGAAGGAGAATGGCCAATTCTTACAGACCAGGCTTTCTAGCTTTTTTTTAATTGTAGCCATCAGAAGCTGTTTGGGTCCCAGATGGGTTGGAGCTTCAGGTTGGATCTGTTAAATTCTCTGAAATCTCTCTTGGTCTTGTATCATCCTGAATTGGAAAACTGCATTTAAGAATCTGAGCTTGAATATACCTTTTTGCCAAGGAGTGTGTTTACGGAATGTTTTTATATTGGATCAGTTAATTAGTATAAGGTACTGCATCTATAACTCAGTTAATTTTTCCAATAGTAAAAAATGAGGTCTGCAGATGCTGGAGATCTGTCTCAAATGGAAACTTGAGAGTTGTCTCAAATGGAGAGTTGTCATTTTAATACGCTTGTTTCAGAAGGGAGAGAAGAATAAAACAGACAATCATAGACAATAGAGAATTGAGAAAAATCTCGGAATCCATAATTTAAGATAAAATTAATAAATTGTGCAATTTACTCAATGCCTTCAGTCCAATCACCTATTGGATCCGCTGCACCCGATGTGGCCTCCTCTATATTGGGGAGACAGGCCGCTTACTTGCGGAACGCTTCAGAGAACACCTCCGGGCCGCCCAAACCAACCAACCCAATCACCCCGTGGCTCAACACTTTAACTCTCCCTCCCACTCCACCGAGGACATGCAGGTCCTTGGACTCCTCCACCGGCAGAACACAACTACACGACGGCTGGAGGAGGAGCGCCTCATCTTCCACCTGGGAACCCTCCAACCACAAGGTATGAATTCAGATTTCTCCAGCTTCCTCATTTCCCCTCCCCCACCTTGTCTCAGTCGGTTCCCTCAACTCAGCACCGCCCTCCTAACCTGCAATCCTCTTCCTGACCTCTCCGCCCCCACCCCACTCCGGCCTATCACCCTCACCTTGACCTCCTTCCACCTATCCCACCTCCATCGCCCCTCCCCCTAGTCCCTCCTCCCTACCTTTTATCTTAGCCTGCTTGGCTCTCTCTCTCTTATTCCTGATGAAGGGCTTATGCTCGAAACGTCGAATTCTCTATTCCTGAGATGCTGCCTGGCCTGCTGTGCTTTGACCAGCAACACATTTGCAGCTAATTTTTCCAATAGTGAAGTTATTCTAAATTGCTCTTTTCTTTGCTTGTATTTTAACTATACAGTTTCAATAAATTGTGTTTTGTTTAATGTCGAGTAATTTGAGCAATTGCATCACACCTGGAACAAACAATTCACACTTACCTTTAAAATAAGAAAAGTTAGGGTCTAGGCTACCTTTTTAAAATAGTTTGAGGGGTCTGCACTGGTCCATAACAGTCAATCTCCTCAAAATCAGACTGCGTGAATCAGAGTTGCAGAGAACAGATATGTCAAAAGTCTACTTATTAGCCATTTCCCAAATTGCAGGAAAAAGCTATTAGAAAGCCCAAATCATAAATCTGTTGCCTTGAGCTAAAGTGAACATTTAGTATAATAGCATTGTCTCTCTTTTTCACGAAACAATAATTTATAACTTGCCTACACCCATTTCTAATGTTATGACATTCTCTGACCAAGAACCTACTCAGCTCCACGCGCCCAATATTCAGAGTTCTGAAATGGATTTTAAAAATCAGACTGGTAATTAGACCATGAAGCATATGATTAAAAGAAGTATCACTTATTAAAGAACAATATCCAGTTCAGGACAATTAAAGAGTACGAGCAAGAGCAAATATATTTTTCCTAGCTTTCAATAGATTGGTTTATTCACAGAGGACATGGAACAATTGATGGGTGTCACAGTAGCAACTACAGGTAACATTTTTGCCATGTAAATAAAAGATAACTGTCTTTTACAAATGAAAACTCAAGCAACAGGCAAATTCAAGAAGCTGCTATCCTGCTGTGTCCAGCCAGCTAAATGGTGGGTAATACATTACCTTTTTGAGTTTATTTATAGATAGCGAAACCGTGAACCACTACTTGCAGAGTAACTAGTACCTGTTCTTCTTCAGCTTCTGGTAAATACTGACCTCCAGAATGTGATGGTAGGATCTTGGTGTTGGTCACATTATTAAAGGTCCACAAAGAGGAGTGTGATTCCTTTCTTTAACGTGGTAATTACTTGGCACTTATGGAACAGAAATGTTAAGTGGCACCTGTCAGCTCAAGTTTTTTGAAAGCTGATATGTGTAAGGATATTAGTGGAGGTAAACACTTTGAATTATGACCAAACAGGGGCACTATGGCCTTCTACTTGCAGGGAGATTATGGATAAAACAGTTAAAGGTGATTGGACTGAAGGCATTGAGTAAATTGCACAATTTATTAATTTTATCTTAAATTATGGATTCCGAGATTTTTCTCAATTCTCTATTGTCTATGATTGTCTGTTTTATTCTTCTCTCCCTTCTGAAACAAGCGTATTAAAATGACAACTCTCCATTTGAGACAACTCTCAAGTGCACAAATCACAAAGTCAAGCTGGACTGTGTAAACGCAATTCTGCTAAAGTCTACATCATTGTCCTTGACCCATCAGTGTCTCCTCCAAGTGTTATTCAACATAGAGGAATACATTCATCAGCTTAGGGAGACCAGAATATGATAACCAGCAGGTGGTTTCCTTGCGTATTTGACCTGATGCCAGGAGATTTTCTGGTGTCAATGTTAAGGACTCCCAGGGATTGTGGTGATGTTGTCTGGGATGCTGGGTACGACTATGTTAGGCTGGTGTTTGACTGGTTGGTGAGACAGCTCATTTGACAGTTTCGGCAATAGCCCTTACATATTCGTAAGGAGGACTTGGCAGGGTTGACATGGTGTGTTTGCCACTGTTGCTGTTGGTGTCTTAGCTGATATCAAATGGTCCATCCAGTTTCATTTGACATGTGGGGTGAAGGCTTTATGGGCTACAGGTGTCTGATTACGTGGGCATCCGTATCACCTCCAATATTCCTAAATGTAAAAGGAGGCCCTGGGTTTTACTGTGCAGCCTCCGCACTTGGCAGAGCTCCCCTACCCATCACTGATAAAAATCCAATGGTGGCCGCCCTTACTTCTCTTCTAATTGGCAGTTTAAAGACCTTAATAGCTATTTCAGAAAACCATCCTCCATTTTCCCTGCTGCTGAGAAAATTCTGCAGCAATGGGAAGAGATAGATATTCTGCTACCCCAAACTGTCTCTCAGTTCTTCAGCACCAAGTCTTTGGAACTCATTGCCACAAAGAGCTGTGGGGTGAGTCCTGTGTTTACTTAAGGCTGAGATAAACAGATTCTCAATCAGTAGGGAAAACGCAGAAAAGTGGATATGAGGAATGTAGGATCAGCCTTGATCCAATTGAATGATGGAGCAGGCTTGAGGGCTGAACGGCCTTCTTCTGTTCTTACTTCTTATGCTGTTATGGCCAACACATTCCGCTCCTGAGGGCCCCATTAAATTTCAGCACAAAATCTGAATGAGCATTGTGATGGATTTCTGTCTGTTCTCATCTTAGAACTTCTCTTCAGCAAAACTATAAGCTGAAAAAAAAATCACCCGTAATGTCTGCTGCTCCAATCATCTAATTAAAACAACCACAAAAGTAGAGCAAAATATGACCAGTTGTTAGAAATCATTTAGCAGGAGGGTATTGCATCAATAAACTGGATACACAAATATTAATTGTAAAAGTAATGCATTTTAACCCAAAATTTAGTGTGTTGTACTTGCTGAAGCAAATCCCGTATCAGATGGTCTGTTATTTTTAGAATTTCATGTTTCTATAAGAATTACAGAATGCAAATTTAGTTTTAAAAAGCTTGCATTTTACTTTTCATGCCTCAAGCTTTGAATTTTTTTTTCAATTATGTTCCAGTTTTATTATTCCCTGCATTATTCATTGTCAAATGAGATTAATAAGAAAGGAGAGACTTCATTCTTTCTGTTAATTTTTCACGAACTTTCCCTTTCCTTGAAAATTAAAATAAAATACGGGATTCATATTTTGTCTATGATGTAAAGGCTGGCACTTCTCCAATACTCAATGCAATAAATATCAATGGAATGAGCCATTACTAACGTTCAAACACAGAGGTCTTTGAATTGGAATCTCAATATTCCCAGTTGACAAATTCAATGGGAATAAACACCTGCTTGAAAACAAGACAATCCCTCCATTGCTAAATTCAAAAGAAAGCAATGCTAAATTGTTTTCAGGTTGAGTAACAAAGTGCACTTGGGATACATTTAACTAACTGTAATCTGCCATATTGTCTTTGCCATTATTTTATTGCAAGAGGGATTGTCTCAGATTGTAAATGCGACAAATTAGAATTTGTTACAAAACTACAAGTGCATTTACAACAAATATTAATAATGTAAAAGACAATATTAAAAAAATGGTATCTGCACTCAAACAATTAAATATTCAAGACAATAAATTTCACTGTGCTCACTGGAGAGTTTTTCAGACATTAAATAATTTTTTTTTACTAATGTAGTGGCTGCATTTTTAGTACGGGATTACAATCTCTGATACGTTACTTAACCATGACATATTTTAAAAAAACAGGCCTTTACATCCTACAGAGATATCATTCACTTCAATGGCTTCAATAAATGTGATTCAAGCATCCACTACAGCCTGGATACATTACTGACCCAAGGGGAAAACTGTACAGTTAAGCAAATTTTTAATAATGACGCACAAGGAATATTTTGTATTGCACAAAACGTGATAATGAGAAACAAATCACTTATCCGCCATACAGAGAGGGACCTAGAAATGACCCCGAAGTTACTTCAATCATCCCTTGGGGGTTCTCTTTAATGCTCAGCAGAAAATCAAATATCCCAGAAAGATTTAATCATCTGCCTGAACAATTTGTCACACCAAAAACTCAATCAAACATTGTGGTCAAATGCCCAGCAAGCTTTTCTTTTCATCAACCATGATGAGAGTACTGACCTCCTTCTTTTAGTGACAGCTGTAAAGTACAGAAAGACCATTTGAAGGGAATGATTCTCGGCTCTTGATCTGCTGAGCAGGAAGGAGGGGAATGTTTCCAATAGTGGGCAGTGTATGGTTTAGGTTTCCTCGCTTTCTAAGGACCCAGAAGTCAGCCTGATTGTTTCTAACTGAGATGAGAATGCAGTTTAGGGTACAATTCAGGGTGGGATGAGTTCCAGCCCAGGAGATGTGATTGCTGACACAAGGGAGCTGCATGATTCAAATCATAAGATGAAGTCACAGAAGGTCATCAAGGGTTTTGGGGAAAAGGCAGGAAGGTGGAGTTGAGGATTATCAGATTAGCCATGATCTCACGAAATAACGGAGCAGACACATGAGCCAAATCATCTATTCTGATACAACGCCTTATGATCTAATGATCTAATTTAACTCAAAAACTAAATTATCTATTGGAAGTAAAATTGCACTTTCTCTTTTTTCTAGTGTCTATTTATCATATGAACACATATATGTATGAATTAGGAGCAGATGTGGGACATTTAGTTCCTCCAGCCTTTAATAACATCATGGATGATCTGATTGTAATCTCCAGTATACATTCCCACCTATTGTTGATAACCTTTCTACCCCTTGCTTAAATCTAAACAATCTTGCCCCTCCCACCCCCGCCATTTCACATGAAAGGTTTGAAATCAGAAATGTTGATCTGTCACTCTTATCCATTTTGACATATAGATCTGCTATCATATACCAGTCATCTCAGATTTCTGCCATCATATTTTTGTCTTTATTCACTAGACTATTTGCATAAATCACTGAACCCCTTTGATGTCTATTTTCTTGCAATTATTTCTTCATCTTCCTCACTTACTAGTTGTCTGCTGTCCACTTCCGGGATTGTTTCTAACCCTTCTGAATCTAGTCAATATCCTATCCCCTGCCAAGCCTCAACAGCAGAAGTGCCCACCGTGATACTGGACCCTGTTGAAGTACAACCCTTCTGGCTTGAATAGGTCTAACCTCCTCCAGAACTGGGTCTAATTTGCAAAGATTCTGTTTATTCTTGCACAGATGTGAGCATTGCTAGCAAGGCCAGGATTTGTTGGCTATCCCTAATTGCCTTTGAACTGATTGGCTGTCCAGGCCAACTCAGAGGGCAGTTAAAATAATATGGAGTCATTTGTAAGTCGCACCAAATAAGGATGGCTGATGTCCTTCCCTAAAGGATACTTGTGAATCAAACAGGTTTTTATGTCCATTGGAACTGATTACTTTTTTCCTTTATTCATTCATTGTTGTGGTTCTGTTCACCGAGCTGGGAATTTGTGTTGCAGACATTTCGTCCACTGTCTTATTCATTCATGGGATGGGAGTGTCACAGCGAGGCAGCATTTATTGCCATTCCCAAAATTGCCCAAGGGCAGTTAAGAATTAAACACATTGCTGTGAGTCAAGAATCACATGTAGGCCAGACCAGGTAATGATGCCACTTCCTTCCCTAAAGTGCATTAGTGAACCAGATGGATTTTGCCAAGAATCAACAATGGATTCATGATCATCATTAGATTCTTAGTTCCAGATTTTATTGTTTTTTCAATTGAATTCAAATTCCACTATTTGCTGTGGCGTGATTTGAGTCCTGGGTCCCCAGAATATTATCTGGGTCTCTGGATTAATACTCCAATGATAACATCAAGAGGTCATCATCTTTCCCCTGACAGAGTCATAGAGTCATAGAGATGTACAGCATGGAAACAGACCCTTCGGTCCAACTGGTCCATGCCGACCAGATATCCCAACCCAATCTAGTCCCACCTGCCAGCACCCGGCCCATATCCCTCCAAACCCTTCCTATTCATATACCCATCTAAATGCCTCTTAAATGTTGTAATTGTAACAACGTCCACCTCTGGCAGCTCATTCCACACGTGTACCACCCCCTGCGTGAAAAAGTTGCCCCTTAGGTCTCTTTTATATCTTTCCCATCTCAACCTAAACCTATGCCCTCTAGTTCTGGACTCCCCAACCTCAGGGAAAAGACTTTGTCTATTTATCCTATCCATGCCCCTCATAATTTTGTAAGCCTCTATAAGATCACCCCTCAGCCTCTGCCGCTCCAGGGAAAACAGCCCAGCTTGTTCAGCCTCTCCCTATAGCTCAAATCCTCCAACCCTGTCAACATCCTCATAAATCTTTTCTGTACCCTTTCAAGTTTCACAACATTCGTTCTGATAGGAAGGAGACCAGAATTGCACACAATATTCCAACAATGGAATGATTTCTGATTTATGCCCGAAACGTCGAATTTCCTGTTCCTTGGATGCTGCCTGACCTGCTGCGCTTTTCCAGCAACACATTTTCAGCTCTGATACTCCAGCATCTGCAGACCTCCCCAATTCCTGTACTCAGTATTCTGACCAATAAAGGAAAGCATACCAAATGCCTTCTTCACTATCCTATCTACCTGTGACTCCACTTTCAAGGAAGATCAATGACCTCACCACAACATTACATTTAGATTAGTGATGGTGGTAATCTCAGTTTTTAAATTTTTAGCTGGTTTACGCTCAACATCCTTTGAGGAGAGCTCCAGATTTTTACTATTCTGCATGGGCAAAGTGATCACTAAATAGATAAAATTATACTCCCCTCTCCTGAACTTTGTCACCAGAGAAAATAGTTTCTCTCTATGTACCCTATTAATTCCTTTGATCCTCTTCAACACTTCAATTTGATCAACCATTCACTTCAATATTGAAGGGAATGAAAGCTGAACCATGTGTATGACAGACAAATTAACTTGATATTTAAAATGAAGTCACAGCTTACAACCAAATGAAAAAAATACATTCTGACAGGTATACAATTCCGGCTGTGATTCTTTTATTATACTGGGAGTACACAAGGTGCTCTTCATATAACAAATTTTCTTTAGAGTTCTTGAATTAATTCAGCACCCAAAACTGTCAGGTGCCACAAAAGAGCTACAGAAGAGAAAGGGATAATGTTTATAAGCAGTTACCAAATATAGCATTGCGAAACTGATGGATGCCATACCAGTTGAAAATGGAAATATGGGATTTAGCACACCTTTCCTGCTGAAATTCATATGTCAACTCAAAATTTGAAATAAATTATCCACTAGTAAGTGAATGTGCAGCACTGTGAATGATATTCTGAGTGATCCAACAAAGCCTTGCCTAAATTTGGCAAAAGCAATGATAAAATTTAATGATGGAACACGAAGCATGATTCAGACAATCCAGAAATTCTGTTGTCCCTTTTTTTTGCTTCCTTTTATCTGTGATCTGCCTGTGCCCGTTCAAATCTGGATGGGCAATAACCATATTTAATGACTCATCTGAAGAATTTAGCATCTGTCCAAGCAGATAGCATGCTGCGACCATGGATACCTGGTCACCAGCTGTATGCAGCCACATAAAGCTGTATCATTGTTGAGAAATACATTGTACAACAAGCTTATTCATCTTAATATCAGGCTGCCTATCAAAGAAGAATGGGCAGTAGAATTGCTGCAATTTAATTTGTGTTAAAATTTATGGTAAAATGAGCACTCGTATAAAGAGAGTGCTACAGGATGACGGTTCAAGGCTTTGGCTGCTGCAATCAGCACGATATGACCAAGAACTATCTACAAAGGAGGCAAAAGTACACTGGCTATCACAGATAATTTTTGGAGTTTGGCCCTGAGGAGGTGGATGCAGTGCCACAAGAAATCTAATGTCCTGAATCAAGTGACCAACATCAATAAATTCCATCTTCACATGACATATCCTACTCCCTACAAAATCAATATGTCATGTCTCTATTACACACTAGTGGAACTTTCTAGCACTTAGATGAAACATCCAAATACTCAATCATGTCCACCTTTCTGCCTCTTAGCCCACTCTTACTCCTAGCAACTCAACTGTGGAAGGCAAATGACCCAAAGATAGTACAACACAATCATTGACACTGTTTTCCTTTTCCTGGAAAACAAGGTGACATATATTTGAAGGAAACTGGGCTGAGTAGGATAAGGTTTAAAATCTTGCATTTTCTGAGCATTACAGGAGACATAGTATGATGATGCTGATCCTTTAACAAGGTTATGTTGCCCTCGGGCTTTGTTGTTAGAGGAGTTGTAAATGCAGAGACTCCGGGAGATCTGGTTTTTATGGCCAATATGAATATAGCTAACAGATACTGCCTCAGAAAAAACGCTTTTAACTTACAAAAAAAAACACTTGCACAATGAAAAGGGAGTGGTTAGTTCTTCCAGTTCAGTTTTTCTCAGGTTTGGTTTGGTTTTGGTTTTAGCAGTCTGGCTCTTCAGAACAAACAGTCAGTCAGTTGTGAGGCTGTTCATCAAAGAAACAGCAACATTGAAGAGTGTGCTCCAAATTGAGTCTCTCTGCCATTTCTCTCTCTCCTATAAGACCCTGTATTTGATTTTACCTTTTTTGCCAAACACGTGTTTATGGGGATTGTTGCAAGTACTTGGAACAGCATCATTTAGTCGGGATAGTCTGTTTGATTTTTGGATAGGTTATGATATTCTATATGAGTCAAGATTAGAGTGGTGTTGGAAAAGCACAACAGGCCAGGCTGCATCCGAGGAGCAGGAAAGTCAATGTTTCAGGCAGGAGCCCTTCATGAGGAATCAGCTCCTGCCTGAAACATTGATTTTCCTGCTCCTCGGATGCTATCTGACCCGCTGTGCTTTTCCAACACCACTCTAATTTTGACTCTAATCTCCAGTATCTGCAGTCCTCACTTTCACCTATGTAATTCTATGTTGTATTCTCTTTTGTTTGTGTTTCATTTGATAATCTTGCAATTAAATTCTGTTTTGTTTAAAACTAAGAGGTTGGGCCAGCTGTATCACTCCTGGAATATCCGCTCACCACATGTGTAATTCAACTAGCAAAGTTAGGGTGCAGGCTACTTTCGTGAAATGTTCTGAGGCAATCTGGCCTTGCCCTTAACAGATTAGGTGCTCAACTGGAATTTGTTCTATCGTTCCAATTGGGATTAGGGTTGCTGGACTCGAAGTTAGCCAGTGGCAGATGGAAATGTCTTTTGTTCCAGGTGTTGAATTCAGTTGCTTTCAACAGTGCTTGGGATAGCAATGACTCTTTCAGACATCAAGTGTTTTCTGGGGGTAGAAGAAGTGACTTTGGGGGTTTTAGAAAAGGTGGTTAAGGCCAAGCTGCTGTAATGAGCAGAAAATCTGGAGTTGGAACTTGCTCCAGAGAAAAGGAGAAGTAATTACAGCAACAGCTCAGCATTTACATTTGCTGTAAACACCATCAGAATCTTTGGAGATGGCAAGAATTCAACAGAAAATGAAGCAGCTTGAATTAAAGGCAAGAGACTAGGAAAGGGCAACAGAAATAAAACAGTTTGAACTATGACTAAAAGCACAGGAAAGAGAGAAAAGAGAGGAAGAAGAGAGGGAGTTTGAACTTCAGAAATTGGCACTTAGACGAGAAAGAATGGAGATGAAGGTTGAAGGTAAGCTGAATGAGAAAGAGAGTGAGGTGAGCAAACCCATGGCAGCCAAGGGCCTGGCGAGGATCTGTTTCAACATATTCATGCGTTGCCTAAATTTGATAAGAAGGACGTGGAAGTCTTCTTCATCTCATTTGAAAAGTTAGCTAAACAAATGCAGTGGCCAGTTCACAAACAAACTTATCGGTACAGCTAGTGAGGTATTTGCATCACTATCAGAGGAGATATTTGAGGTTTATGAGGAGGTGAAGAAAGCCATCTTAAGTACATATGTGCTTGTGCCAGAAGCCTACAGACAACATTTTAGGAATCTAAGGAGGGACCCTGGTCAAACCTAAATTGAGTTTGAAAGGGTCAAGTAAAATAATTTTGATAGGTGGATAAGGGCATTAAAAATAGAGCGAACTTATCATGCTCTTAGAGAGACGACTACTTTGGAGGTGTTCGAAAATTCAGTTCCTTAGGTAGTGAGAAGTCATGTGGAAGAGAAAAGAGGTAAATGGCAAGGTTAGCAGCTGAAATGGCTGATGACAATAAGTTGGTTCATAAATCAAAGTTTGGATTCCAACATCAATTTCAATCCGTGAAGGTTAGAAATTGGGGAAATGAGAAATCTTAAAGTGGAAAGGAAAAGGTCGATCTTGGTGAAGATCATAAGGTTGGCTTACCATAGAGTAAAAAGAAACTCCTTGAAGGGCAAAGACAAGTTAATAAGCTCCAATGTTTTCAATGCAATAAAGTAGGCCACATGAAATTACAGTCTTGGTGGGCGAGGAAAAGCAGTGGGAAGCCAGATGTAGGAAAACAAGATAAGCCAGTGAATTTTGTTGGAGTTGTAACAGAAACGACAGTGGAGGCTCGAAAGCTGCATCAGCATGTACAACCTGGTCGGAGGTTGGTTAAGGAGAGAGTGCCAGCTCTTGTAAACCAAATACCTACAAAGGTAAAGTTTACTCGCATAGGCCAGGAGCAGCAGGTAAAGGGGTTACAATATTAAGCAATGCAGGATCCTCTCAATCTGTGATGTTGAAAGATGAGGAGATATGTAACTCTGAATGACTACTGCCAGAAAAAGTATTAGTAACAGGAATTCACAGTGAGATAAGAAGCGGTCAATTTTGTGGAGTGAGGTTAGAGTGTCTAGTGAAGAGTGAAGTCGTGATAGGAGTACTGAATAAACATTCAACTCCAGGAATACAGTTGTCCTTGCTAATGATACAGTGGTTCACAGGTAGGAATGCTGCCTACTGTGATTGAAAAGCCAGTGGAAACTCAGGCAACTGAATTATTGCAGGACACATATGCTGGGATTTTTCCTGACGGTGTGGTAACGAGGTTTCAAAGTCACCAGCTGAAACAGGTGAGATCAAATAGTACAGATAAGAAAGTTAAAGTGGAATTAGCAGAGACCCTGTTTGATCAAATGCTTGACACAAACCAGGAGCAGGTAGATGACAAAGCAGATATCTTTAGCTCATAAATTAACTAAGTTACATTAGAAAGATGCAAATTTGAAGCAAATTATATCAAAAGACATACATGGAAAAAAAAACTGAATGCATCCCTGAATAATACGATCTTAAAAATGAGGAAATGGTCTTAATGAGGAATGGAGGCAATCACATATTCAGGCAGATGAGAAATGGGCAGAAGCTCATCAAGTCATATTACCAGTGGTTACACAAAGGAGGTGTTGCGGTGACACATGAGCTACCAGTATGGGGTCATTTAGGAGTGAGAAAAACTCAAGCTAAAATACAAAAATATTTTTACTGGCCTGGACTACACAAGGATGGCAGGTGAATTTTGCCAGACAGGTCATACATGTGAGGTAACTGGAAACCACAGGCAGTAGAAAACCTGCCTCTTTAATACCTATTCCTGTATTTGAGCAACCTTTTAGAAGAGTCTTAATTGATTGCATAAGATCCCTACCTAAAACAGAAAATGAGAATCAGTTCCAGAGGCTGTCCCATTAAGCAATATCACAGCTAAAAAGACTGTCAATAAGTTACCCAAACTTTTCACTAGGTATGGATTACCCAATACCGAGACCTACAATCAGCTCAAGGGCCAAGTTTCAAATCAAACTTATTCAAGGAAGTTATGGACAGCTTAGTAATACAACTGTTCAAATCTACTGCATACCATCCAGAATCGCAGGAAACGCTAGAAAGGTGGCATCAGACATTAAACAATATTTTGAGCGCTTATAGTCAAGACTATCCAGATCACTGGGATAAGGGAATTCTGTTTACACTTTGTAATCAGAGATGCACAAATTGAATCAACCAAATTCAGTCCATTTGAATTAGTTTTTGGGTATGAAGTGAAAGGACCGCTAAAATTAATTAAGGAGAAATTTGGTAAGTGAGAATTTAGAGATCACAGATTTGGACGTTGTGTCAAATTTTGGGGAACAATTAAATAGAGTGGAGGAGTTGTCTAGACTGCAGATAAAAATATCACATCATTCAATGAAACAGGAAGCAGACAAGAAATCAAAAACTCTCAATTTTGCAATCAGAGTTAAGGTGTTAGTGTTACTTCCAATGATAGGTGAACCTTTAAGAGAAAGGTTAAGTGTACCTTAGCAAGTCAAAAGGAAATTAAGTGAGATGAACTATTTGATAAAGACTCCAGACAGAAAGAAATCTCTCAGAGTGCATCATGTGAACGTGCTCAAAAGGTATTTTGACAGGGAAGGAAAGCCAAAAGAGATTGTGTAATTGGTCACAACATAGAGTGAAGAACTAAGTTCAGAGGATTCTAAATTAGACACTCTCAACTTAAACAGGATAATGAGGGAGTTGTCAAAAAATGGGTTAAATTATTGAGTTAATTTTCAGAGGAAGATCAAAATGACCTGAAAGAGTTATGGTTATCGCATGGAGAGATATGTGGAAATAAGCTGGGAAATATTAACCTAACTATGCATCATGTAGATATAGGAGATGCTGTTCCAATTAAGCAACATCCTTATAGGTATAACCCTCTAAAATTAGCACAGGTTCAAAGGGAGACTGAATGTATGTTCTAAGCCAACAGAATTGAAGTGAGTTAGTGACTGGAGCTCACCAATAGTAATGGTGCCGAAACCAGATGGTACCAAACAGTTAAGTGGACAAGGCAAAATCAATACAGTTATAAAGACTGATGCATATCCGATTCCACATTTGGAAGACTTTGTTGAAAAGTTGGGAGAAGCAACTTATATTTCTAAGTTGGACTTGCTCAAAGGATACTGGCAGGTTCCTTTGTCTGAAACAGCAAAGACAATTTCAGCTTTCATAACACTGAATGGACTGTATCAGGTCAGGTCCACGCCCCCCAACAACCCACCCTCCCGTCCTGGCACCTTCCCCTGCCACCACAGAAATTGCAAAACCTGCACCCACACCTCCTCCCTCACCATCATACAAGGCCCCAAAGGAGCCTTCCACATCCACCAAAGCTTCAACTGCATATCCACCAATGTCATTTATTGTATCCATTGCACCTGATGTGGTCTCCTGTACACTGGGGAGACTGGACGCCTCCTCGCAGAGTGCTTCAGAGAACATCTCTGGGACACCCGCACCAATCAACCCTACTGCCCCGTGGCCTAACATTTCAACTCCTCCTCCCACTCTGCTGAGGACATGGAGGTTTTGGGCTTCCTCCACCACCACTCCCTCACCATCTGAAGCCTGGAGGAAGAACACCTCATCTTCCACCTCGGAACACCTCAACCCCAGGGCATCAATGTGGACTTCACCATTTTCCTCATTTCCTCTCCCCCTGCCTTACCCCAGTTCCAACCTTCCAGCTCAGCACTGTCCCCATGACCTGTCCTACTTTCCAACCTCCCTTCCCACCTATCCTCTCCATCCTCCTCTCTGACCTATCACCACCATCCCCACCCCCATTCACCTATTGTACTCTTTGCTACCTTCTCCCCAGCCCCACCTTCGCCTCCCCCACCCACCCATCCATTTATTTCTCCACCCTAGAGGCTTCCTGCCTCTATTCCTGATGAAGGGCTTTTGCCCAAAACGTCAATTTTCCTGCTCCTCGGATACTGCCTGACCTGCTGTGCTTTTCCAGCACCATTCTGATCTAAACTCTGGTTTTCAGCATCTGCAGTCCTCACTTTTGCCTTGTATCAGTTTAAAGTCATACTTTGTGGTGTGAAAAATGTGCCAGCCACATTCCAGAGATGAACCAATAAGGTATTTTCCAGATTAGTCAATATTGTAGTTTATATTGATGACTTGGTAATTTTTATTCATACATGGAAGGAACATTTGTAACATTTATCAGAATTATTCAATCGACTTCAGGAGGAAGGTTTGGCGATAAACCTGGCTAAAAGTGAATTTGGCATAGTCCAAGTCACTTTCCCAGGTCATATTATTGGACATGGTCAAATGACTCCACAGAATGCAAAAAGAAATTCCCATACAATTGACAAAAACTTTCCTGTGATTGTGTGGGTTTAATCAAAAATTCATACCAAGTTTTAGCAGTGATACTACTCCACTTACTGAATTGCTAAAGAAGACAAGAAGTTTCAGTCACTTGACAGCCTGAAAACTGAGTTAACCACTGTCCCAGTACTAGGCACACCTAATTACACAAAGCCATTCAAAGTGGCTATCGATGTGAGTGATGTGCATGTCAGTGTTGTGCTCTTACAGGAAGACATTGACAAGAAGATTGAACATTTATCAGCAGAAACATTCAACAGTTGAAAAGAAGACTTTGATTTTGGTGTTGGTGTTATAGCATTTCAACATTTATTTTACCAGTAATGTATCTGAGACAATCATTCCACAGATCATAACCCATTGAAGTTTGTGGAGAAATTTAACAACAAAAATTCCAGACTGTTTAGATGGAGTTTATTGTTACAGCCATTCAATTTCAAAATTGTGCATATAGCAAGGAGTATCAGAAATAAGGTGGGTGAACTTAAGGCGTGGATCGGTACTTGGGACTATGATGTTGTGGCCATCATAGAAACGTGGATAGGAGAGGGACAGGAATGGTTGCTGGAGGTTCCTGGTTACAGATGTTTCAGTAAGATTAGGGAGGGTGGTAAAAAAGGAGGGGGGGTGGCGTTGCTAATTAGAAATGGTATAACAGCTGCAGAAAGGCAGTTCGAGGGAGATCTGCCTTTGGAGGTAGTATAGGCTGAAGTCAAAAATAGGAAAGGAGCAGTCACCTTGTTAGGAGTTTCCTATCAGCCCCCCAATAGCAGCAGAGATGTGGAAAAACAGATTGGGAAACAGATTTTGGAAAGGTATAGAAGCCACAGGGTAGTAGTCATAGGCGATTTCAACTTCCCAAATATTGATTGGAAGCTCTTTAGATCAAGTAGATTGGACAGGGCAGTGTTTGTGCAGTGTGTCCAAGAAGCTTTTCTAACTCAGTGTGTAGATTGTCTGACCAGAGGGGAGGCCATATTGGATTTGGTACTTGGTAACGAACCGGGAAAAGTGATGGGCTTGTTAGTGGGTGAGCATTTTGGTGATGGTGATCACAATTCTGTGACTTTCACCTTGGTTATGGAGAGAGAAAGGTGCATGCAACAGGGTAGGTTTTACAATTGGGGGAAGGATAAATACGATGCTGCAAGACAGGATCTGAGGAGCATAAGTTGGGAGCATAGGCTGTCAGGGAAGGGTGTCATTGAAATGCGGAACTTTTTCAAGGAACAGATACGACATGTCCTTGATATGTATGTACCTGTCAGGCAGGAAAGAGATGGTCGTGTGAGCGAACCTTGGTTGACGAGGGAGGTTGAATGTCTAATAAAGAGGAAGAAGGAGGCTTACACAAGGTTGAGGAAATAAGGTTCAGAGCATTGGAGGATACAGGATAGCCAGGAGGGAGCTGAAGAAAGGGATTAGGAGAGCTAAGAGAGGGCATGAAAAATCTTTGGCGGGTAGGATCAAGGATAACCCCAAGGCCTTTTATGCGTATGTGAGAAACATGAGAATGACAAGAACGAGGGTAGGTCCGATCAAGGACAGTAGTGGGAGACTGTGTATTGAGTTGGAAGAGATAGGAGAGGTCTTGAATGAGTACTCTCCTTCAGTATTTACAAATCAGAGGGACCGTATTGTTGAAGAGGAGAGTATGAAACGGACTGGTAAGCTAGAGGCGATACTTGTTAGGAAGGAAGATGTGTTGGGCATTTTGAAAAATTTGAGGATAGACAAGTCCCCCGGGCCTGACAGGATATATCCTAGGATTATGCGGGAAGCAAGAGAGGAAATTGCAGAGCTGTTGACAATGATCTTTTCATTTTCACTGTCAACAGGGGTGGTACCAGGGGACTGGAGAGCGGCTAATGTTGTGCCCCTGTTCAAAAAAGGGAATAGGGATAACCCCTGGAATTACTGGCCAGTTAGTCTTACTTCAGTGGTAGGCAAAGTAATGGAAAGGGTACTGAGGGATAGGAGTTATGAGTATCTGGAAAGACACTGCTTGATTAGGGACAGTCAGCACGGATTTGTGATGGGTAGGTCTTGCCTTACGAGTCTTATTGAATTATTTGAGGAGGTGACCAAGCATGTGGATGAGGGTAGAGCAGTGGATGGAGTGTACATGGATTTTAGGAAGACATTTGATAAGGTTCCCCATGGTAGGCTTATGTGGAAAGTCAGGAGGCATGGGATAGAGGGAAATTTGGCCAGTTGGATTGAGAACTGGCTAACCGGTTGAAGTCAGGGAGTGGTGGTAGATGGTAAATGTTCAGCCTGGAGCCCAGTTACAAGTGGAGTTCCGCAGAGATCAGTTCTGGGTCCTCTGCTGTTTGTAATTTTATTAATGACTTGGAAGAGGGAGTCGAAGGGTGGGTCAGTAAATTTGCAGACGATACGAAGATTGGTGGAGTTGTGGATAGTGAGGAGGGCTGTTGTCGGCTGCAAAGGGACTTAGATATGATGCAGAGCTGGGGTGAGGGAGTGGCAGATGGAATTCAACCCTGTCAACTGTGAGATTGTCCATTTTGGAAGGACAAATAAGAATGCGGAATACAGGGTTAACGGTAGGGTTCTTAGTGAGGTGGAGGAGCAGAGGGATCTTGGGGTCTATGTTCATAGCTCTTTGAAAGTTGCCACTCAGGTGGATAGAGCTTGCAACAAGGCCTATAGTGTATTAGCGTTCATTAGCAGAGGGATTGAATTCAGGAATCATGAGGTGATGTTGCAGCTGTACAGGACCTTGGTAAGGCCACATTTGGAGTACTGTGTGCAGTTCTGGTCACCTCACTTTAGGAAAGATGTGGACGCTTTGGAGAGAGTGCAGAGGAGATTTACCAGGATGTTGCCTGGAATGGAGAATACGTGGTACGAGGATAGGTTGAGAGTACTAGGCCTTTTCTCATTAGAACAGTGAAGGATGAGGGGTGACTTGATAGAGATTTATAAGATGATCAGGGAAATAGATAGAGTAGACAGTCAGAGACTTTTTTCCCCAGGTACAAGAGAGTGTGACAAGGGGACATAAATTTAAGGTGAAGGGTGGAAGATATGGGGGGATGTCAGGGTTAGGTTCTTTACCCAGAGAGTGGTGGAGACATGGAATGCGCTGCCTGTGGGAATGGCAGAGTCAGAATCTCCCAGCTCAGCTTTACTCAGGTTTGGGTTGGTTTGGCATTAGTTTTAGCAGTCTGGCTCTTCAGAGCTGTCAGTCAGTTTTGAGACTGCTGGTCAAAGAAATAGCTACATAGAAGAAGGTGTTCCATGCTGCATCTCTCTGTCATCTCTCTTTCTCTATCCTGTAAGACCCTGTGTTTGATTTTACCTTTTTTTTTGCCAAGGGGTTGTTTATGGGGATTGTTGCAAGTATTTGGAACAGTGTCATTAAGTTGGGATAGTCTGTTCAGATTTTGGATAGGTTGTTATTCTATATTCTGTTCTCTTTTGCTTGTGTTTCATTCAGTAATCTTGCAAATAAATTCTGTTTTGTTTAAATCTAAGCGGCTGGACCGCGGCATCATTCCTGGAATACCCACTGAACACCTGCTTAGAACAACTAGCAAAGTTAGGGTCCAGGCTACTTTGTTGAAATGTTTTGAGGAGGTTTGGCCTGGTCCATAACAATAGTTCTCTGCATTCAGGTGCTGGCTGTGAGAGGGCGTTAACATTATTGAGAATATTGAACATGATGCCTGCCTCTTCCCAAAATCTCTCCTTCTGAGATCCTACTATCTTGCAATTAACCAATCCTGTTGCCAAACTACAACAGCCGGAAGAAAGAAAATATGCAGATACAGCAAGGAATTTGAAAAGCAAATTAGGGGAAAATTTATAGAACAGCTACTAGGATGTTATTGTTTATAACAAGAGGAATTGAATACAAAAGCAGAGAGGTTATACTGCAGTTATTTCAGGGCATTGGGTAAGACCACATCTGGAGCATTATGCGCAGTATTGGTCTCCTTATTTAAGGAAGGATTTAAATGCATTGTACCCAGTTCAGAAAATACCAGTATCTGGAACAGGCAGGTTGCCTTTAGAGGATAGTTGTACAGGTTAGGTTTGAATCCACTTCATTTTAGAACAGTAAAAGACAATTTGATTGAAGCATATAAGATCCTGGGGGGTATTGAAACAGTGCATATAGAGAAACATTTTCTCTTGTCGAAGAATCTTGAACTACGTGGCACTGCTTAAAATAAGAGGCCACCCATTTAAATCAGTATTGCGGAGATATTTTCTTTTCTTATCGAAGGTTTGTGAGTCTTCGTAATTATTCTAAAAAGGGCAGTGGAAACAGAGTACCTGAGTATATTTAAGGTCCATGTAGATAGTTTCTTATTAAGCAAGGAGGTGAAAGTTAATGAGGATTATGCTGGAATGTGAAGTAATCAAATCAGACATGACCTTATTAACTAGCAGAACAGGTTCAAGGCACTGAATCGCTTTCTCCTGTTCCTCATTCTACTCAATTTGAAACATACACCTTAACACTGATTAAGATGGTAAAATTTATTGGTTGAAGGAAGCAGGTTTCACTGTTCCAGAGTGTTTCTTTCCAAGTGATTTTATTTTTACATTGTGGATAAAAATGCATCTCTATTTTCTGGACAATTACTTTGGGGAAAAAATGTAGGGAGTATACTCAAAGGCATGTGATATGCGAAATTGACTCAAAAGTGTCATTGCCCTGTACAAATTTCCAAAGTCTGTGCAGACTCTCTGTACGACTATTGGAGTCTCTTTTATACATTTGCCCTGATTCCTTGATAAATTTCATGATTTCTCTGGAATGGCTTTGTCGTGCCTTAGTTTCCTTTACCTGATTTTATTTTCCAAAATGCACTTAATCACTCTAATAGGCATCTCTAGTATCTTGCCAAAATGGAAATTATTCAGTTGAAATTACAGGCAGGCAATTTCATCATAGAAAACACAACAAATGATTGTCTGTCTGTCCTTGCCATACGTTTGGACTGCATACAGTCCAGTAAGAATGATCAATGAGGAAAACAGGTGCTATTTCGTTTTACCCTCTTTAGTAACACAGACACTGAATCTATTACGCACGTAACAGTTGCTTTCTCAGTTGTGACCAGCCAACTCACACAGGCTGGAAATAAATCCTTGACCATCTAAATGACTTAATTCTATCTGAATGCTGTCTTTTTCAACTAGAGTTTTGATACAATGTTAAACTTTAATCAGAATATATTTACTACAATATATAAATTAATAGCAATTAGTGAAGAAACTAATGTAATGTTAACCTATTTGTTCAAGACTGTCATTACACAGATTTGGTAAATTATTTTGGCTTCAATGCTAAATAGTATACCGCCAATGCCTGCCAGTCTACAGTGTTGTTTCTTTAAAGCAGGAAGAGGTCTAGACTGAAAGTTAACTTAATGACTTCAAATATTATCAAGCATAAATGCTGTTTAAATTGGTTAATGGGTGGTGACAGATTAATATTGAGTAAAATTACCTTAAATGGAAAATGCTGTTTTGCTGAAGGGCAATATTAAACTTAAGCATGCAAAAAGAAAATTCCCTTAGACTCAATTCCTGGGTCATTGCTTTCTTCCGTATTTAATCAGTGACATGTCATCTGTTCCTCAGTAAAATGGTCACACTGACCTTCAGGCTGCTCTTATCCTTTACTCTTATGGTTTGGGAGTACATCTGGACATTGTATTACTTTGTGACAGAGACCTGAGAGTACCAACACGAGGACAGTGCAACAATTTCATCTCAACATACACAAGAACACAGGAATTGTCCAATTAGAAAATAATAAAGGCTAATCTTATCTCTGATGATGTAGAACTGCTAGTGTTGGACTGGGGTGGACAAAGTCAGAAGTCACACAACACCAGATTATAGTCCAGCAGGTTTATTTAAAATCATAAGCTTTTGGAGAGCTGCTCCTTTATCAGGTGGACAAACACCTAACCAGCACAACACTTAAGAAGCACAATACCATCCACTCCTGCTAGATTGGCACTCAACCTACTTGAATATGTATATTTTTCACCACAGTGCACAGTGGTGGCACTGTGTACTCTACATGGAGTGGTTATAAGATTTCTGAAGCAGCAACAGTATAGAAACATGATACATTTGCAAATCAGTAGATTACGTATTGACTTCTTATCCTCCACTCAAAACCATCAAATTCATACAAAACTCTTTGGCTCATATCCAATCACAGATACATTCCAGCAATTACTGATCCTAACAGATCTGGACTTGGACCTTACACTTATGTATTGATCTGAACATTTTCATTTTGATATAAATAAATCAGAAAAGGTAGTGGGAAAAATTGAAAAAAAGAAAAACAAATCATTGGGTTATGTGCAGTGAATCAAAGTTTGTAAAGAAAATTTCATACGCTGTACAGAGTCCGCAGGGAAAAATAGAATTACAGTCAGTCACAAGTCTATTTGGACAATAAAATAATGAGATATGAAATTAAACTACCACAGTGATTGTGTTTAGTGTCTGCTTAATCTTTTATACACAAGAAACCTGTAATAAAAATGTAACTGTCTTTTCTAAATAGATCTGCTCACAAGTTTTCAAGAAAAGTTCATTCTGTTTCTAAATTGTGTGGGCAACCTGCACTTACATTGGCATGGAATTAACCTATCTTGAACACAGCTGTCATTGATCTTCAGCTTTATTTAATCGCTTTGGGGAAGTGCTGTGAGGATGTTGATTCCAGTATTCCCATTCTCTCTCAGTTAAAGTTACAGCTATTGAATGTGTTTGAGGCCAGTGATCAACAATCCCATTCCAGCTGTGGTTAGCAGGTAGCCTTTCAGAATGAAACATCTTTCATATCAGCTGATTATTGACAGCACGTTGTTTGCAAAAATAATTTGTGAACATTTATTTTGTTGATAATATCATGAATTCAATGGAAGGCCTAATCCCCCTTCAGTAAAGCTGAACAGACCCCAACAAGAAAGAAACATAGAAACTCTTGACCACGAGTTTGCAATTTAGCCCACTGAGCCTGATCTGTCATTCCAAGTCGTGGATCGCAAACCTTAAAAATTTTCTTGTGCTATCCCCATATCCATTGATCTAATTACCATACAGAAACTTGCTGATATCTTTCTTGAACATACTTCCAGAGACATGACTGCAATATTACACAAATTGGTAGCTGAATATTGAAGGGTAAAGAACATTTAGGAAGGCCAGGCAGCTAGAAACAGGAACAGGTACAAGAATGGCTATGTTAGTTAATGATGGTATTAGCACAAAGAGAAATAGATGGTTTCAGCTCAGAAAACCAGGATGTGGAAACTGATTGAGGAGAATTGAAAAATAATTGAGAAATGTAAGAAGCCACTAGTGGAAATGGTGTTCAGGCCCACTAACAGTAATTACATGGAGGAGTGGAGTGAAGGTCATGGTGATAATCATGGGAGATTTTAATCTACACATAATTCAGAAATGTCCGATAGGCAAAGGTAGATTAGATGAGCAGTTCATAGAATGCTTTGAGGATAGTTTCTTAGAACAGAACATTCTGGAACTAACCACAGAACAGTTTATATTACTCCTGGTATTAAGCAATGAGATGGGATTAATTAATGATCTCAGTGAAAATGCCTCGATGTAGCAGGAATAGTAATATTATTGAATTTTATCTTCAGTTTGAGGGAGAAAGTAGTGGAACTGATTTTTTTTTTTGAAAAAGACTTAAACACAGCCAATTATGAAGGTATACAAGCAGAATTTGTAAACATGAACCTGGAGTACTGTGAGCCATTTTGATCCTCTTATTTAAGGAATATTTCATTTCATTTTATTTTATTTCATTAGAGGCAATTCAGAGAAAGTTCACTAGAATGATTATTGGTATGAGGTATTATTTTATGAGCAAAGGTAAATCTTATTGAAACATATAGGCTTCTTAAGAGGCTTGACAGGGTAACTGCTGAAAGGATGACTTCCCTCATGGGAGAGTCTAGGACTAGAGGGCACAGTCTCAGAATAAATGGTACCAATTTACGACTAAGCTGAGATGAATTTCATTTTTTTAGACTCATTGAGTCAGACAACAAGGAAACAGACCCTCTGGGCCAACGAGTCCATGCTGAACATAATCCTAAATAAAACTAGCGTTTGGAATTCTTTGCCACAGAGAACTGTTGGGAAAAAGTCCTTGTGTAAATTTAAGGTTGAGATAGATAGATTGTTAATGAGTAGGAGAATCAGTTACAGGGAAAATATAGGAAAATGGATGTGAAGAATGTTGGATTAGTCAGGATGCTATTGAATAGCAGTAGGCTCGAGGGGCCAAACAGCCTACTCCTGTTTCTATTTCTTTTGGAACTTGCAAATTAGATTAAAGGATAGGTGAATAGAGATATAGCAGCAGACATTCAGGTGGAACTTAAAATTAACAGAATAAGTTGCATTCTGACAAGTAAGAAGTGCCACAAAACAGATTCACCATACGTAATTAACGAGAAACGTTAAAGAAATTATGAAGCTGAAAGAAAAAAAACATTAATTGTGAAAAGTTGGGTGGCAGTTCAGAAGATTGGACAGAATATAAATAACAGCAAAGAAACTAAAAAAAAATCAGTAAGGCAGAAAATTTAGAATATGAGGGAAAACTAGCTGGAAATGAATAAAAAGAAACTAAGAATTATTTTCATAAAAAGGAGTTAACAATATTGATTCTAAAGAAAAATAATCTGATAACTAACAATGGAAATTATAGAGAAGGCACATGAATAAACATACATTTTACAGGAATTTTAACGTTAGAGACACAATTAATAAGCAGCAATAAGTCAGGAAGTGAAAGGGGGAAAAAAACTGAGGAAAGTTACCCTCACCAGAGAATTGGTACTATATAAATTGTTGAAGCTATGAGCCCAGGCTCATCACAATCCTGACTTCTATCTTGTGGATAGTGGGTGTGCTTTGGGTAAAAAATGAGGTCTGCAGATGCTGGAGATCACAGCTGCAAATGTGTTGCTGGTCAAAGCACAGCAGGCCAGGCAGCATCTCAGGAATAGAGAATTCGACGTTTCGAGCATAAGCCCTTCATCAGGAATAAGAGAGAGAGAGCCTTTGTCGAGTCAGGAGGTGTGTTACTTGCCACAGTATTCCGAGCCTCCCATCTCCTCTTGTAGCCACTGTGTTTACATGGCGAGTCCAATTGAGATTTTGGTCAATGGGAACCCAAGGAATGTGAACAGTGGAGGATCAATGATGGTAATATCATCAAATATCAAAGGGTAATGGTTATATTATCCCTTTTTGGAGATGCTGAAGACATGTGCATTTAACTTGCCACCTGTCAATATAAGCCTGGACATCATCCAGATCTTGTGGCATTTGAACATGGACTATTTCAGTATTAGAGTCATGAATGGTGCTGAATATTTTGCAGTCATTGGTAAACAGCCCCACTTGTGACCTTATGATGGAGACAAGGTCATTGATCAAGCAGCTGAAGAAAGTTGAGCCTAGGACACTATTTGAAGAACTCCTGTAAAGATCACCTGGAGCTAGGATGACTCATTTCCATCGCCACAACCATCTTACTCTGTGCCTGGATGACATCAACCAGCAAAAAAATTTGACTTTTGATTGCCATTAACTCCAATTTTGCACACCTCCTTGATGCCACACTCAATTGAATGCAGATTTATTGTAAGGACTGTCACATTCATCTCACCTCTGGAATTCAGCACTATTGTCTATATTTGAACCAAGGCTGTAATGCAGTCAGAAACTGAGTGGTCCTGACAGAAACAAAATTGGGCATCAGTGAGCAGATTGTCGCTAAGCAGTTGCTTGATAGCACTATTGATGACACCTTCCATCACTTTACTGACGATTGAGAGTAGGCTGATGGGGCAGTAATTTGCTGTGTTGAACTTGTACTACTTTTTTGTATACAGGCCATTGTTGAGTGTATTGTTGAAGGTGTACTGGAACAGTTGGCTTGAATCAGCATGCTCTGGAGCACATGCCTTCAATTTTAGTTAATTGAATTTTTTTCATTGATTTAATCATGGATCATGGGCATCACTGGTTGGTGAGCCCATGGTGAGCACTGATTGGAGACCCTAGTTGCCTGAGACTAGAATCTCTAGTGTGGAAGCAGTCTATTCAGCCCATCAAATCCACAGACCTTGCGAAAAGCATCCCACCCAGACGCACACCATTCCCACAGTTCCCATGACTAATCTACTTCATCTGCACATCCCTGAATACAATGGACAATTTAGCACAGCCAATCTTTGCCTGCACATCTTCGCACTATGGAAGGAAACCACATAGATTAGATTAGATTACTTACAGTGTGGAAACAGGCCCTTCGGCCCAACAAGTCCACACCGACCCGCCGAAGCGCAACCCACCCATACCCCTACATATACCCCTTACCTAACACTACAGGCAATTTAGCATGGCCAATTCACCTGACCCGCACATCTTTGGACTGTGGGAGGAAACCGGAGCACCCGGAGGAAACCCACGCAGACACGGGGAGAACGTGCAAACTCCACACAGTCAGTCGCCTGAGGCGGGAATTGAACCCAGGTCCCTGGTGCTGTGAGGCAGCAGTGCTAACCACTGTGCCACCGTGCCGCCCAACGGGGTCCTGCCAATGATGAATGGTGATAGACCATTAAACAATGCAGTATAGCAGGAGGAGTCTTCATAAATACTCCCATTTTCAATGATGGAAGAGATAAAAACATCAGTGCACAAGATAAGGATGAAGCATTCGGAGCAATCTTCAGCCATAAGCGCAGAGTAGATGATCCATTTTCACCTCCACCAGCAAACCCCAGCATCACAGATGGCAATCTTCAGTTTGAATCACTCCTTGCAATATCTAGAAAAGTTGGAGGTACGTTAGGGCCAGATTATCTGGAAAGATGTATTTTCTCACAAGGGTTCAGTCCAAACACTAAAAAAGTGAAAACACATTCAAAAGAAAGAAAACTAGAGTCAAGAGCTGAGCCCTGCTACTAAATCAGCATAGTCTTCTTCTCAAAATAAAAGAGAACCTCGGGCGACTGACTGTGTGGAGTTTGCACGTTCACCTTGTGCCTGCTGGGTTTCCTCCAGGTGCTCCGGTTTTCCTCCCACAGTCCAAAGAAGTGCAGGTGAGGTGAATTGGCCATGCTAAATTGCCCGTAGTGTTAGGTGAAGGGGTAAATGTAGGGGAATGGGTCTGGGTGGGTTGCTCTTCAAAGGGTCGGTGTGGACTTGTTGGGCTAAAGGACCTGTTTCCACACTGTAAGTAATCTAATCTAATCTCCGAAAAGAGTAGCACACAGGCTATAGCCAGCCAGTGAAACAACAGTTTCCTCATGAGAACTGAGTTACACCTGTAACACATTGGCTGTGTGGATCAGGCAGTTTAAAAATCTGTCCTCAATAAAAAGGAATCCCAGTTAACAAACTGGCTAAATAATTCAGCCAGTTCAGGAATCAGGCTTCCCCCGCCTCCAAAAAGAAGCAGAAACCAACAGCAGCAGTAACACATTAACAGCACAGAGTCAGTCTCTTAAGCTTAGTAGACTCTAAATCTGGTTATTTGTTCCCCCACGTGCTTATATTTTCCCCAGCACCTATGTTGTGTGTGTGCAAGTGTGAGAAGCAATGAAAGACTACAGGAGTATAAATCTTTATTCATTTTCCACCACCAAGCAGAAAGGAAACACCAGAGTGACCAGTGCAATGCCCTTCTCATCAAAGGGCAATGCTGTGTGATTAAAAAAAAGTGAGGGGGTGGGCAGGGATTAAATCAAATAGAGTTGGAGGGGGAAATAAAACACTTCACTCCACCTCTCCCTGAAAACCTCGAGGGTATGGTAGACACTACATGCTCCTTCTCCAGGGACACCCAAGCTCGACCATAACCATGGAAGAGGGGCAGGCAATCAGCCATAATGACACCCTCCATGGCCTGCTGCCTGGACCTATTTATGGATCCCCTGGTTATAATAGTTTCGCAGAAAAAAAACCCAGAAAACAAACAATCACAATAATAAATAAAAGAGAAACAAAATTTCAAAATAAACTCCTCCTCAGTGGAAAGACACCAACAACAGTAAATAAGATAACTGACTGCGTGGTTCAGGGCTGTTCAAACATCAGTCTCCTCTCCTCCTTAACACAGAAAAGTGAAGAATCCTTCATATACTCCCTCAGAGCCAGCTCTCAGAGTGAACAGAACCCCTGACTCTCCTGGTTTTTTTTATTTTCTTTTCTGCAGAATCCCTGCCCTGCCTATTTCTTTTCTCCTTTTATTTTCTTTTTTCCTTTTTCTGTATTTTTCCCCAGCATCCATGTTGCGTGTGTGCAGGTGTGGGACACAGTGAAAAACAACAAGTGTATAAATCTTTATTTATATTCCACCATCAGGAAAAAGGAAACACCAAAATGGCCAGTGACAAGCAGTGCCCTTCTCATCAAAGGGCAATGCTGTGTGATAAAAAAAAATGAGGGGGAAGGCAGGGATTAAATAAAAATAGAATTGGTGGGGGAATAAAACACTCCACTC
Organism: Hemiscyllium ocellatum; assembly: GCF_020745735.1. NCBI lineage: Eukaryota > Metazoa > Chordata > Chondrichthyes > Orectolobiformes > Hemiscylliidae > Hemiscyllium > Hemiscyllium ocellatum. The sequence continues at coordinate 26,493,578 of NC_083401.1, forward strand.
CTTGCGGTGCCCACATCTCCCTGAAAAACCTGAGGGTGTTGCTAGACACCACGTGCTCCTTCTCCAGGGACACCCGGACACGAACATAACCACAGAAGAGGAGCAGGCAATCAGCCATAATGATCCCCTCCATGGCCCGCTAGCTGGACCTGTTTATGAATCTCCTGTTTTTTTTCGTTTTTGATTCTAAATTATAATATTTTGGTTTTTTTTTCTTCCTTTTCTTGCCCCCACACTACCGCCTAACTGCGGTAGTGCTTATATTTTCCCAGTACCCATGTTGTGTGTGTGCAAGTGTGAAAGACAGTGAAAGACAACAGATGTACAAATCTTTATTCCACCACAAGAAAGAACGGAAACACCCGAGTGGCCAGTGACAGGTAATGCCTTTCTCATCAAAGCGCAATGTTGCGCGATCGATAAGGTGAAGGAAAGGGCCGGGATTAAATCAAAATAGAGTTGGAAGGGAAAATAAAACAATCCACTCCCTACGGTGCCCACCTCTCCCTGAATAGCTCAAGGGAGTTAGTAGACACCATGTGCATCTTCTCCAGAGACACACCTGTAGCCACAGGATCTCCTGGTTATATTCGTCAGCCAAGGTTTTTCTGATTGGACCAGGTTAACAACCCCAATCATGGATCTCATGGTCCACAAAATCCAGCTGGTTCCAATCACTACATGCACATTACAAAGGAATAATGGTGAATAATGACCCGATGGAGTGAGGATACCAACCAACAATGATATCACTAAATAGTCAACAGGTTCCAGGGCTTCAATCATTTTTCCAGCAATTGCTGTTTTTGTTTCTCTTTGGTGGTCTCTTCTAGACTCAGGCCACCTCATTCATACTTTTGATATCTCGAAACTCACTGATACAATTGTCTTCTGGCTATCCTCCCTCCTATAAGGCCCTCTAAAATTTTGCAAATCATAATCTATCTTGTGCAAGTTCTGCTGACACTTCATCTCTGATGTTGCTAACCTGCATTTGATCTGTATAAAACATAAATTTCAAGCATAAAATTCCAACCTTGTATTCAAATTACTTGGTGGCTTTGCCCTCTCAAAGTATGCAACACTCTCAAGTCCTTTTCTTTGCTCCTCTGATTTGGGTTTGGTATATCTCCCAGCCTCAACCACCTCTCAATCCACATCCTAACGAGTCATCCAGTTGGAATGCATCTCACATTGCTGAGGCAAATAAATGTAGAATTGTGGAGCTGCAGACCATAGTCTTGCAAACCTGTTTAGATCCTTAGTGATGAAAAAGGACTGGAGGATTGCAAGTATTATGTCCTTGTTCAAAGAGTGGGAGAAGAGTAACAGTAGTGATTATAGGACACACACTGTAACATCAGTGGCATGAGGTTTTTATAAAAACCTGGGGCAAATTTGAAAGCCACTTGGGCAAGCATGGGCTAAAGCATTAGAACAGCATTGTTGAGGGAAAATCATCTTTAATTAATTTGAATGGGCCTTTTGATGAGGTAAGAGAGAGTGTGGACAAAGACAAGGGAAGTTGATCTTGTGTGTATAGGCTTTTGAAAGCTGTTCATGAAATACGACATACTCAGTTTAGAAGGAAGTGGTCTCAAGTCCTAGATGATTTGGTTAGGGAAAAGGTACAATTGACATTCTGTTATTGTTGCTGAGTCAAATTCCTGGAAAAGCCCTTCCAATCTACACCAAGTAACTGCACTGGTTCAAGAAAATAACTCACCACCATGTTTTGCAGGATAATTAGAGAGGGCAATAATGTTGACCAATGCCAAGATTCCATAAATGAATGGTTAAAAGCAAAGGCTTTTTAGAGAAATTGAAATCTATTGTATAAAAGACAAAATAGCAGTACCACCATAAAATATGGTAGCATACGGAAAATAGAGAGTTGTGGTGAATGTTTGTTTCTCGGACTTGAGAAATGAATACAAAGAGGCTGATAACACTTCACAAAAATTATGATATACATTAATATCTTGTACCAGGGACATTCAGCACTATTTCAAATGTTCTGACAAAGGATCACTGGAAACAAAATATTAACTCTGTTTCTCTACAGATGCTGCCAGACCTGCTGCATTTCTCGAGCACTGTTTCTGTTTCAGTGTTCCAACATCTGCAGCTTTTTATGTTTATTTTAATCTCAGGATTATCCCCCAGTCATTTGTGCGAGAAAGCACAGAAATAGAAGAATTGAACATTTGAACACATGGCCAGAAAACCGATGTAGGAAGGTGACTGTCATATTTCTAGGGCATTCTGTGGCAAACATCAGGCTAGAGTTAGGTTTCAGGCAAGTGTGATGTGTATGCAATGGGTTGCAACTTGGTAAACAAACAATCATCATTCCAGCAATATTTACTGTTGCTGCTCAGGACAGTTTAAACTAAATCGGTAAAGAATGGGAACCAACAGCAAAGCTCTTAATTCAAAGGAAATGAAGTATAGAAACAGAAAAGTCTTGATAACATTATGTAAGGCACTTGTTAGACCACACCTGGAACACTGTGAATAGTTTTGCTCCCTTTATCCAAGGAAAAATATATTGGCATTGGAAGCAGTCCAGAGAAGCTTCACGAGTTTGATATCAGGTATGGAGGAACTGTCTTATAAGAAGAAGTGAAGTAGCTTGGTCCTGTACTCATTTGAGTTTAGAAGAATGACAGTAACCCGATTAAAATGCATAAAATTCTTAGAGAATTCTTAGAGAATTTTATAGGGTAGATGCAAAAATATTGTTTCCCGTTATGAGACAGCCTAGGACAAGAAGACATAATCTCAGATAAAAGAAGATGTACAGTGAAGTCAGAGGTGAGGAAAAAACTTCTTCTCTCAGAGAGTAGTGAATCTATGGAATTGTTCATCACATAGAAACATAAAGGCTCATTTGACTCATTGTAACTGAGGTACCAATGTGAAGCAAAGGGCAAACTTTCTGCTGGTCAGAATCTTATCGGACGCATCTGAAGATGGTTGTGGCTGTTGGAGCTCAATCATTTCAGCTCCAAGACATCTCTGCAGGAATTCCTCAGGGTGGTATCCAAGGCCCAACGAAGGCATAGCCAGCTGTTTCATCAATAATTATCCATCTTTCTTAAGGTCAGAAATGTGAATCTTCACCAATAATTATCCCTTGACATTTAATGGCAATACCATTACTGAATACCCCACTGTCAACATCCTGGGGACTACTGTTCACCAAGAACAGAACTGGACTAGCTACTCAATGCAGTAGCTATAACAACAGATCAGAGGATAGGAATCTGGCAGTGAGTAACTCAACACCTTGACTTCCCAAAGGCTGTCAACCTTCTGCAAAGCACAACCAGGAGTGTGATCATAGTCACAGAAATATAGAATGACAAAGTACAGATGGCATTTGCCCTTTGGCAATCGAGCCTGTGCTGCCAAAGGTGCATTACTACCTACACTAGCCTCATTTGCCAAGGTAGATGCATAGCTTTGAACGTTATGACAATTCAAGTGTTCATCCATGCACTTTTTAAAGATTTTAAAGTGGTTACTGCCTCTAGTAGCCTCCCATTCTAGACCCCAACAGTCCTTTAGTGAAAAAATGTTTTTCTTCAAATTCCCTCTAAACTTCCTGCATTTTAAAAGTGTGCTCCCTTATTCTTGACTCTTTGACTAAAGGGAACAGTTGCTTTCAAATCTTATACAATTATAAGACTGGCTGAGCTTCATCTCAGAATGTTGAAGAAGTGACTGCATGCACTGGTGGCTAACTTGTCCAAATTTATAGATTCTGAAAAAGCTACAGCTGCTGGAAGGTGGCAAATGTAACCCCCTATTTAAGATGTGAAGAAGAGGAATGATGGAGAACTACTGACCTGTTAATTTGATGGTCATAGTAGGTAAAATATTAGAACTGACTGAAAATGTTGTGATAACTGAACATTTTTATTTACAAGAGACAAGATTGGGCAGGGTCAATAAGGATTTATGAAAGGAAATCATGTTTGATGAAAGGTGCTTCATGGTAGAGAACCAATATTCGTTATAGCAGACATTAGAGGATGAGAAAAAGATATTTTGGATTTTCAGAAGACTTTTGATAAAGCTCGAGACACAGGTTATCCAATAAAACAACAGAACACGGGATGGAGACAGTATACTAATGTGAATTAAGAATTGACTAGAATAGCATAGGAGAAAGTAAAGAGTAAGAATAAATGGATTAAACCCAGAATGGCTGCTATTTTAGAGGGATACAGCAATAGTCAATACTAGGTCAAAAAGGATTTGGATGCGGGACAACATATTTTACTGACAAATATTGTACTTTTTACAGATTTGATGATAACATGAACAACTAGGTTGGGACCTAAGTTGTGTGCAGGATTCAAACAGTCTTCCAGAGGACTTGGTCAGGTTAAGTGAATGGACCAGAATATGGAAAAATAGAATATAATTTAAATACATTTAAACTCATTCATTTTGGAAAAAAAACACAGAAGGGTAGATTTTATTCTTAAGTGTTAAATGTTTAGGAAATCTAAGTGACCAAAAAAACTTTGGTGGCTTTGTCCATGAATCACTAAACGCTAACATGCAGATGCAACAAGCAATTAGAAGGTCCAACAGTATGATGGCATTCATTTTAAGAGAATTAGAGAACTAAGTGAAGATATTTTGCTGTAATTGACTCGAGCATTTTTGAAACCATACCTAGAATCAGAAATGTGGATGGACTAGAATTTGTAAGAAGTGTCCAAGAGAGTTTTCTAGAGCAGTATGTCAATAGTCCGACGAGGGAAGGGGCCATATTGGACCTGGTATTGGGGAATGAGCCAGGCCAGGTGGTAGAAGTTGCAGTGAGGGATTTTTTTGGGAACAGTGACCACAATTCTGTAAGTATTAGAATACTCATAGACAAAAATGAGAGTGGTCCTACGAGAAGAGTATTAAACTGGGCCAAAGCCAATTATATCAAAATTAGGCAGGAGTTGGGAAATGTATTGGACACAATTATTTGAAGGGAAGTCCACATTTGATACATGGGAGGCTTTCAAAAATAGGTTAAAGAAAATGCAGGATAGGCATGTCCCATTGAAGGCAAAGGATAGGAAAGGCAAGATTTGTGAACTGTGGATGACAGGAAAAATCATACAACTAGCCAAGAGGAAAAGGGATGTTTGCTGGTGCTCTTTTGGGGGGCATGGGAGCCTAGACTGTAGTTTTAGGGTGCAGGACCTAGAGTGTAGGGAGGCTAAGAACCAGACATCAATCTCAAAGGAGGGTGCCTGTAAACAGGAAAGTGACTTGAAGTGTGTATACTTCAATGCGAGAAGTATACGAAATAAGGTAGGTGAACTTGCAGCGTGGGTTAGTACTTGGGAGTTCGATGTTGTGGCTATTACGAAGACATGGGTAGAATAGGGACAAGATTGGCTGTTGCAGGTTCCAGGGTTTAAATGTTTTAGTAGGGTCAGAGGTGGGGGTAAAAGTGGGGGAGGTGTGGCATTGCTTGTCAAAGATAGTATTACAGCAGTGGAAAGGACGATGGATGAAGACTCGCCATCTGAGGTAGTTTGGGCTGAGCTTAGAAATAGGAAAGGTGAGGTCACCCTGTTAGGAGTTTTCTACAGGCCTCCTAATAGTCCTAGAGACGTAGAAGAAAGGATTGAGAGGATGATTGAGGAGAAGAGTGAAAGTAATAGGGTGGTTGTTATGGGGGACTTTAACTTTCCAGATATTGACTGGGAAAGTTATAGCTCGAGTACGTTAGATGGGTCGGTGTTTGTCCAATGTGTGCAGGAGGGTTTCCTGACACAATATGTAGACAGGCCAACAAGAGGTGAGGCCATACTGGATTTGGTTCTGGGTAACGAACCAGGCCAGGTGTTAGAATTGGAGGTAGGTGAGCACTTTGGGGACAGTGACCACAATTCAGTGACTTTTACTTTAGTGATGGAGAGCGATAAGTGTGCACTACAGGGCAAGAGTTATAGCTGGGGATAGGGAAATTATGATGTGGTGAGGCATGACTTAGGATGCGTGGCTTGGAAAAGTAGGCTTCAAGAGAAGGGTGCAATCGATATGTGGAGCTTGTTCAAGGAACAACTACTCAGTGTCCTTGATAAGTATGTGCCTGTCAGGCAGAGAGGAAAGAGTCGTGTGAGGGAGCCGTGGTTTAATAAGGAATTGGAATCCCTTGTTAAAGGGAAGAGGGCGGCCTATGAAAAGATGAGGCGTGAAGGTTCAATTGGGATGATTGAGAGTTATAAGATAGCCAGGAAGGATCTAAAGAGAGAGCTAAGAGCAGCAAGGAGGGGACATGAAAAGTCCTTGGTTGATAGGATTAGGGAAAACCCAAAGGCTTTCTATAGGTATGTCAAGAATAAAAGGATGACTAGGGTAGGAATAGGTCCCGTCAAGGATGTTAGTGGGAAGTTGCATGTGGAGGCTGAAGAAATTGGGAAGACACTGAATGAATACTTTTCGTCAGCATTCACTCAGGAACAGGACATTGTTGCTGATGTGAATATTGAGTCACAATTAGTTAGAATGGATGGCTTTGAGATATGTAGGGAAGAGGTGTTGGAAATTCTGGAAAGGGTGAAAATACATAAGTCCCCTGGTACTGATCGCATTTATCCTAGGATTCTCTGGGAAGCAAGGGAGGAGATTGCAGAGCCATTGGCCTTGATTTTTATGTCTTCGCTGTCTACAGGAATAGTGCCAGAAGACTGGAGGATAGCAAATGTGATTCCCTTGTTCAAGAAGGGGAGTAGGGATAACCCTAGTAACTATAGGCCGGTGAGTCTTACCTCTGTTGTGGGCAAAGTCTTAGAGAGAATTGTAAGGGATAGGATTTATGAACATCTGGATAGGAAAAATGTGATCAAGGATAGTCAGCATGGTTTTGTGAAGAGCCGGTCGTGCCTCACAAACCTTATTGAATTCTTTGAGAAGGTGACTAAGGAGGTGGACGAGGGTAAAGCGGTTGATGTGGTGTATATGGATTTTAGTAAGGCGTTTGATAAGGTTCCCCATGGTAGGCTACTGCAAAAAATACGGAGGTATGGCATTGAGGGGGAGTTGGAGGTTTGGATTAGGAATTGGCTGGCTGGAAGAAGACAGAGGGTAGTAGTTGATGGTAAAGGTTCATCTTGGAGTGCAGTTACCAGCGGTGTTCCGCAAGGATCTGTTTTGGGACCATTGCTGTTTGTCATTTTTATAAATGACCTAGAGGAGGGGTTAGAAGGTTGGGTGAGCAAGTTTGCGGATGATACGAAAATCGGTCGAGTTGTTGACAGTGAGGAAGGATGTGGCAGGTTACAGCGGGATATAGATAAGCTGCAGAGCTGGGCAGAAAGGTGGCAAATGGAGTTCAATGTCGTTAAGTGTGAAGTGATTCACTTTGGTAAGAGTAACAAGAAGATGGAGTACTGGGCTAATGGTCAGATACTTGGTAGTGTGGATGAGCAGAGGGATCTTGGTGTCCATGTACACAGATCTCTGAAAGTCGCCACCCAGGTAAATAGTGCTGTGAAGAAGGCATATGGTGTACTGGCTTTTATTGGTAGAGGAATTGAATTCCGGAGTCCTGAGGTCATGTTGCAGTTGTATAAGACTCTGGTGCGGCTGCATCTGGAGTATTGTGTGCAGTTTTGGTTGCCATACTATAGGAAGGATGTGGAGGCACTGGAACGGGTGCAGAGGAGGTTTACCAGGATGTTGCCTGGTATGGTAGGAAGATCGTATGAGAAAAGGCTGAGGCACTTGGGGCTGTTTTCAATGGAGAAAAGAAGGTTTAGGGGTGACTTGATAGACGTGTACAAGATGATTAGGGGTTTAGATAGGGTTGACCATGAGAACCTTTTTCCATGTATGGAGTCAGATATTACGAGGGGGCATAGCTTTAAATTAAGGGGTGGTAGGTATAGGACTGATGTTAGGGGTAGATTCTTTACTCAGCGAGTCGTGAGTTCATGGAATGCCCTGCCAGTAACAGTGGTGGGCTCTCCCTCTTTATGGGCATTTAAACGGGCATTGGATAGGCATATGGAGGAGGAAAGTGGGCTAGTGTAGGTTAGGTGGGCTTGGATCGGTGCAATATCGAGGGCCGAAGTCCCTGTACTGCGCTGTATTTTTCTAAAAAAAATAAGGTCCAGGCAGCCAAGAACAGAGTGGGCCCTGGAGGAATATCGGAAGAGTAGGACCAGTCTTAAAAGAGGAATCAAGCGGGCTAAAAGGGGTCATGAAATAGCTTTAGCAAGCAGAATTATGGAGAATCCCAAAACATTTTATTCTTATATAAGAAGCAAGCAGGTACCTAGAGAAAGGATTGGTCCACTAAAGGATAATGAAGGAAGGCTGTGTGTCGAACCTGAGAGAATGGGTGAGATTCTGAATGATTACTTTGCATCAGTGTTCACTGAGGAGAGAAACATGGTGAATGTTGAGATTAGAGCTAGAAGTTTGATTAGTCTAGATCACGTTGACATAAGTAGGGAAGATGTGTTGGCTAGGCTAGAAGTTATTAAGGTAGACAAATTCCTAGGACTGGATGGGATCTATCCCAGGTTGCTGAGAGAGGCAAAAGAGGAAGTAGCTGGGGCCCTGACAGATATCTTTGTGGCATCTTTAATACAGGTGAGTTGCCGGAGAACTGGAAGTTTGCTCATACTGTACCTCTGTACAAGAAGGGTAGTAGGGATATTCCGGGTAACTATAGACCAGTGAGCCTGATGTCAATTGTGGGAAAGTTGCTGAAGAAGGTACTGAGGGATAGAATCTATTTATATTTAGAAAATAATAGGCTTATCAGTGATAGGCAACATGGTTTTGGTGCGGGGGAGATCGTGCTTTATCAACTTAATAGAGTTCTTTGAGGAAGTGACCAAATTGATAGATGAAGGAAGGGCTGTTGATGTCATATACATGGACTTTAGTAAGGCATTTGATAAGGTTCCCCATGGTAAACTAATAGATAAAGTCACACGGTGTACAGGGTGTTTTAGCTAGGTGGATAAAGAACTGGTTGAGCAACAGGATACAGAGAGTAGTAGTTGAAGGGAGTTTCTCGAAATGGAGAAAGGTGACCAGTGGTATTCCACAGGGATCAGTGCTAGGGCCACTGTTGTTTGTAATATACATAAATGATCTGGAAGAGGGCACTGTTGGTCTGATCAGTAAATTTGCAGGTGTCACAAAGATTGGTGGAGTAGCAGAAAACATAAGGGACTGTCAAAGAATACAGGAGAATATAGATAGACTGGAGAGTTGGGCGGAGAAGTGGCAGATGGAGTTCAATCCATACAAATGTGAAGTGATGCATTTCGGCAAGTCTAATTCTAGAGCGAATTATACAGTGTACAGAAGAGCCTTGGGAAAAGTTGATGAGCAGAAAGGTCTGGGAGTTCAGCTCCATTGTACCCTAAAGGTTGCTGTACAGGTGGATAGAGTGGTCGAGAAGGCATATAGTATTCTTGCCTTCATCAGACGGGGTATTCAGAATCAGAGATGGCAAGTCATGTTAAAATTGTACAAGACATTGATTCGGCCGCATTTAGAATACTGTGTACAGTTCTGGTCACCAGATTACCAAAAGGATTTGGACACTTTGGAGATAGTTCAGAGAAGATTTACGAGGATGTTACCTGGTATGGAAGGTGCTAGCTATGAAGAGAGATTGAGTAGGTTAGATTTGTTTTCATTTGAAAAAAGGAGATTGAGGGGGACCTGTTTGAGATTTTCAAAATCATGAAGGGTATAGACAGGGTAGATAGCAATAAGCTTTTTCCCAGAGTGAAGGATCCAATAACGAGAGGTCACACTTTCAAGGTGAAAGGTGAAACATTTAAGGGGGATACATGAGGAAAATACTTTACACAGAGGGTGGTGAGTATCTGGAACACATTGCCAGCAGAGGTGGTAGAGGCAAGCACAGTAGATTCATTTAAGATGCGTCTGGACAGATGCATGGGTAGGTAGGGAGAAGAGGGATACAGATGCTTAGGAATTGGGCAACAGGTTTAGATAGTAGATTTTGATAGGCTCAGACTTGGAGGGCCAAAGGGCCTGTTCCTGGGCTGTAAATTTTCTTTGTTCTTTGTTCTTTAATATTTGTGTATAGTTTTGGCCCCTTATCTAAGGAAGGATATTTTTGTAATAGAGGGGTTGCATTATATTAATCCCTGGAATGTCTTATGAGGAGAGACTGAAGAAACTGGATTTGTGTTCTCTAGAACTTCAAACAATGAGATTGATCTCATCAAAACTTATAAAATTCTTTCAGGGCAGACATGATGAATATTGATAAGATTTTTCCCCTGGCTGGTGACTCTAGAACCAGGGGACATAATATCAGAATAAGGAATAAACTAATTAAGACTGAGGTGAAGAAGAATTTTGGTGATGAATTTTGGAATTCTCTATCCGAGAAGACTGTGGAAGTCCAATCTTTGAGCAGGTTCAAGACAAAAATCGATCTGGAGACTTCACATATAGGGATATGAAAATAGTGCAGGAATGTAACATTGAGAAGATGACTAAACCAGTTCTAGAATGGTGGGCAGGCTTGATGAGGTGAATGGCTTGTTATTGTTCTTATGTTTCTACTATGCAAATATCATAATTTCAATGCTTTTCATTCTGAAAGCAAGATGCTATCTTTATTAAGCCATTGTAGAACTTGAAAAAATGTTTTGGTAACTGTACTTAACTGTGCATGTGCCTTTCCCAGAAACAGCTGTGGAATTTATGCATAAATATCACAAACTCTATTATCTTCACCATTATTTTGAAAGTAAATTTGAGTTCAATGTTCTAAAAGTCTTACATTTATGCATACATCCTCTTAACACATTGCCATTATAAGTTCTGATGTCAAGATTTATGATGCAATCTTCCTATATAGGCTTGATGTACTGTAATTATTTATTACCACCCCTCAATGCAGAGGTAATTGAGCATCGTCACTTGTCAGAGGGGGAATTTAAGTGTGACAAGCTTACATAGGAAGTTTCTATTATAAATGTGAAGTTAGGAATTTAAAGTGAGGACTGAACTACATCTCTGTCAAGGTTGAAATATCTTTTACCCTCTAGCCCCATTTAACATGACAGTTACACTTGGTTTTGGCTCTTCTGTGTTCGAAACCTTTGCAGGCTGACTGTCATATATGAAACAGAATGTTAAAATAAAATAAAGAGAAGGATACATGAGAATGCAATTATGATTTTAACCTCATTTCTGTGTTTAGATGACAATAAGAAGTCATTTGAAACTGTCAATAAGATCACTTTTTTGTAATTGGTCCCTGGAGTCCATTGTTCTCTACATACCTAAAATGGTCATAACAATTCATTGTATGTCTCAATGCTACTAAAATGAGATCACACTCTTTTCAATGTTGTCACTACACACTACATCAATCAGACATGTAATTTTGTTCTTGTCACTGAAGGTGCTGAATTCTGTGAATGTTCTTTTATGAAACACAGTGTATATGGAATTTTGTTTTGATAAATAAAATATGTTACCATTTTTAAGACCTCTATGTTGGTGCAGCGACATGATGTGCCATCATCCTGCTCTTTAAATATGTAATTGGCATTCCATGATTGCACTGATTTTTCTGAATAAAATTGTAATATGATTTGGGTGCAACGTTATCAATCCAGCTGAACTCAGAGGTCCCTAGGGTCAAGTATAGTGACAGGTATAAACATTAGACAATCCAAACAAGTGCTATAGAAAATGCTCGTTTGAAGATCGGTTGAAATGCAGCTGGACCTGATCATGTAGAAAATTGCTGTCCTGATATTGCCAGAAGTGTGCCTACATGTTTCGCTCCTGAAAGTCAGGTAGCTATAAACAAATGCTTGGACTTATTTGAATCATAGTTAGTGAAAGGAATGCAAAATCCTCAAAGCTTTCCATTGTTATACAGATTCTTATTGTGCCCTTAATGTGAATTATGTCATTGATCATTTATCAGATCTAGACATTACATAATTTGAGCATTTTATATTCTCAAATGGATTTTTTACGAGAGCACCACATTCCTAAAAGACAAAAGAACATCAGCAGAGAAAAAAAATCTTAAATAAGCCTGTCACAAATGGTTGGGCACTATACCACAGCTCCAACACACTGATCTGGAGAATTTTGCCATAGGACGTCAAAGTGTTAAGAAGGTTAAAAATAAATTACCTGGAATAGGCCATTCATCCCTCAAATTTCTATTCTTCCATTCAATAAAATCATGGGTTGATTGCTTTCCTCAACCATATTCATTAATTCCCTTGGAATTGACTCGTGTATCAAACTGTGACATGAATTTATTTAATTACTCAGGATCCATGTCTCTCAATGTTGTGAATGTTTGGAATTCTCTATTCCACGAGTCAAGAAATTTCTCATTTCAGTTATAACTAATCAACCCCTTATTCAATGAAGATGGTCCTTAGTTCTAGATTCTGCAGCAAGGTGAAAAATCCTTCCAACCTCTAACCTGTCAAGTTCCTTGAGAAGTTTATATGCTTCAATGAGATGACTATCTCATGGTTCTAAACTTTATGGAAGTTTGAGGCCTTTTCTACTCAATCTTTCCTAACAGGACAATTCCCTCATCCCAAAGGTCAGGCTAGTAAATTCTTCACATCCTTTCTTAAGCTAGCAATCAAAACTGCACAGAGGACTCTGTGTGTTATCTCACCAGGTCTCTACACAATTACACGAACACTCCAAAATTTTAGGCTCTAATTTCTTTAAAGGTTAACTTATCATCTTCCTTCCTAATTTATATATTTCCCTGCATGATAACTTTCTGCCATTTACGTACCAGTACATTCATGTCTTTCTGAATGCCAACACTGACTGGCTAGTATTTAGCTTTTCGTAATATAACAATTCAAATTGTTGTATTCTTGTCCATTCATCAACCTATCTGAATCCCCTTGCAACGTTTTGTGCCCTCCTCACCACTTACTTTCCACTCTACTTTTGTACTATCAGCAAATCTGAATGTGTGACATTAAGTCCACACATCTAGTTCAATGGCATAGGTGAGTCCTAAATAATGATCCTTATAGTGACTTTGGAGATAAAACCTGCTGATCCATAAATACACAGTGTATTCCTCCTTTCTTTTCAATGCATGCGAATATATTGGTCCCAATCTCATTAGTCCTACTTGTGAATAATATCTTCTTGTGCTGCACTTTACTGAATGATGTTTGAAAATTCAAACATCCACTGATTTCTGCCTTACTCATTACACTCTTAAAACATTGTAACCATTTGCTAAGAGTTCCTAGAGCTACATTAAAATTATTATTCTTCTAATGACACTGTGGACAGAGGCCAAGGCAAGCAATGAAAGGCCAAAAGGGTCATCCATCAATTAGGGTGGATGATCAATTCAGAACAATACATGGTTCATAGGTCTAAAACTTGATTAAGGTCAAAAAGTCATAGAGATGTACAGCACAGAAGCAGACCCTTCAGTCCAACTCATCCATGCTGACCAGTATCCCAAATAAATCTCATCCCATTTGCCAGGATTTGGCCCATATCCCTCTCAACCCTTCCTATTTATATACTCATCCAGATGCCTTTTTAAATGTTATAATTGTAACAGCCTCCACCATATTAAACAGCAGAACACTCAGCTATGCAGATTCATTTCTGGGTCAGGCAGCATTGCAGGTTTATTCCTCTGTTTGATTTACTTCCCATTAAGTCACTACTTTTGTCTGTCTTCCTTGTTTTTAAAATGCTGTTGTTGTGATCTTTTTCTCCCCAATGTTCCAAAACAATGCAACAGTTTATAAAACAGGAGTTAATGCTCCTAGAATTCAAGGAAATCAGCTCGGACACAGAAAATACCTCAAAAATGGAGCAGCTCTTACAGCCACAACTTTTTCCTATCCTCCATCTTGGATTACCTGGAATTGGAAACAAATCTTAAAGACCAGGGATCAAAAGTTAAAAGCACAAAATACACCACGGCCAATAACAAATTTTTGATTCTACCTGCCTTTTCACCAACAGTTCTATCAAGCAGGATTAGAATATATATAAATATAGCTCATAATGGTAATGATGTGCTCAGAGAGTACCAAATATAAAGGGATAACATTTCCTACACACAAAGAGTCTTTAACTGATTGAAATGCTTAAAGGGAGCATAGTAATTATTGGAAGATAAAAATCAACAGTACAGGTAAACTGGGTGATGCTATAAAAGCTCAGAGCAGAAATAAGCTGTTCAGCTTATCAGGTCTGCTCCACTGTTCAATGGCATCAATAATTCAATGATTAATCTGATAATCCTCAACTCCACTTTCCTGCCTTTAACTTCTAAGTTTTGTCTTCCTTACTGATTAAAAATCTACCTCAGGCTTGAATATGCTTAACGACCTAGCTTTGACAGCCCTCGTGTACAAGAATTCCACAGATTCACTGACCTCAGAGAAGAAATTCCTCCTGACCCCTGTGTTAACTGGCCAATCCTTTATTCTGAGATTGTGTCCTCTAGTCCTAGACACTCCCACAAGGGAAAACAAGATTTCCAAATAAACTAGGTCCACTAAGAAACTTGTATATTTCAATAAGGTTTCCTCTCACCTTTCTAAACTCCAAAGAGTATAAGCCCAACCCTTCCTCTTCATGTATCATCCCTCCAAACAGGGATCAGCCTATGAACTTCACCTGGACTGCCTCCAATGCCAGAATATATTTCCTCAGATAAGGAGCCTAAAACTATTTACAGTATTCCAGCTACGGTCTAATTAGTGCCTTGTATATTTTTAACAAGATCTCCCTATTTTTATAGGAGACAGTGAGGTCTGCAGATGCTGGAGATTAGAGTTGAGTGTGTGTTGTTGGAAGAGCACAGAAGGTCAGGCAGCATCAGGCTCCGACCCGAAACATCAATGCTTCTGCTCCTCGGATCCTGCCTGACCCGCTGTGCTCTTGCAGCAACACACTCTCAATTCCCTATTTTTATTCTCCACTCCTTTTAAATTAAAGCCAATAGTCCATTAGATTTCTCTATTACATATTGAATTTGTATGCTAGCACAAGGACTCCCAAGTTCCTCTGAGTAGTAGCTTTCTGCATTCAGTCCTTCTCTATGTAAATATTATTCAGTTCCTCTATTCTTCCTGTCAAAGTGCATAAGTTTATATTTTCCCAATTATATTCCATCTGCTGAGTTTTTGCCCACTCACCTAACTTGTCTATATCCTTCTGCAGATTCTGAGTCAACCTCATCACTTACCTTCCCACTCATTTTTGTGTTATCCACAAACAACATTTATAGTACATTAACTTTCCTCATTTGAGTAATTAAATATTGTAAATATAGTACAACCTTGATTATCCAAACATCAATTATCCAAATTTCAGATTAACTGAACAAGATCTCAAGGTCCCGTAAGAACAGCATTAGGTAACTCAGCACTCAGTTATCAGTTAAAAGGCATTATGGCATGATTGTCGAATAACCAAGAAATGTTCAAAAACCAGCATTCAAATTATCGCTTGTTTAAGATAGATCAGTTATCAGTTAAATGACATTTTGGCATGCATTGCCAGATAACCGAGAAATGCTTGGATAACCAGCACTCATAAATTACTGCTTGTTTACAATTGATGAGCTAAATGATCAATTATCAGAACAAAATACTCCCCACCCGTCTTGTTTGGATAATCAAAATTCTATGTAATTGAGTCCCCAGCACTGTGGCACTCCAGTTTACATGTTGCCATCTGAAAATGTACCCCTGAGACCAAAGTCTTCTGTTAGTTAGCCAGTCCTCTATCCATGCTAATCTACTGCCTCCAACACTATGGGACCTTAAGTATGTAAGTTAGCCTGCTGAGCTTGAAAGTTTGTTTTCTGCCTTTTTGTCATCATACTAGGTAATATTATCAATGAGAGTCTCTGGTGAAGCGCTGGTGGCATGTCCTGCCTCTCTATTTATAGGTCATGATTTCTTAAGGTGGATGATGTCACTTCCACTTCTTTTTTTCAAGGGAAGGTAGATAGGATCTTCTTAAGTATCTTTATGTAAGGTACCTTATCAAACACCTTCATAAAATACAAGTACATTACATCTACTGCTTTTTCTTTATCTGTCCTGCATATTGCCTCTTCACAGAATTCCAGTAAATTGGTCAATGATTTCCTCTTCATGGAGTCATGCAACTCTGCTTGATCATATCATATATTTCCAAATGTTCTGTTATTACATCCTTTATAATACATTCTAACATCTTCCCAAAACAGACATTGAACGAACTGGTTTGTGGTTAGGCAGCATCCTGGAGGGAGAACAAGCCATCATTTCGAGACTAGATGACTCTTCATCAGAGGTTGCTGTCTCTCCATGGATGCTGCCTGATCCGGGATGATCTCCAGCACTTTTTGTTTTCAGTACAGATTCCAGCATCTGCAGTAATTTGCACTTACTCTGGTTTATGGTTACCTGTTTCTTTTTTCCCTTTTTAGATGAAGTTGTTACATTGGCAGTTTTCCAGTCCTCTGAGACATTTCCAGAATAGAGCTATCCAGGGAAACAAATAACTCTTCTCCCTATAGTACCCATTTCCAATTGGCTCTGAGTGAATAGTGCAGTCTTTCAATGCAGCAAACTACACTATGGAGAGTAAAATTACTTGTCTTTGCATTTTCCATCAGCCATGTGTACAGTATATTTCTCAGATCTCAGCGCTCTAAGGATTTCTGTTCACAATACCCAGCTATCAATTCATTTGTCTCCATGTCTGACAATAGGATTATGGGTTACATTTCTGGTCTTATAAATTGACCATAGTGCTATGAATATTTAAATCTCTTATTATTGTTTGCACTTGATGATTTCATATAATCTTCTGGTTTTCAAAAATTTAAATTTACTCCACCCTTAATCAGTGTTTGCACATTCTAGAGTCAGGAAGATTAATACTATACATTTCATTACCTATAATTAAAATCTTACACAATTACATTCACATACCATCTTAATCTTGTTAAGAAAGGAATGTTAAAGGAAACACTTTGGAAATATTATGCTCCAAATTCTTTCTTAAATCCAAAAAGGATTTTTCCATTCAATGTTAAATTTGGAGAACAATGCGTATGGTGTACTACTGTGTTTTTTTTATTAAATTAAGGCAGTTGAAGAATATGCACACCATTGACTTCTGCTGCCTAGCTAACAATAGTTACTCAGAATCCAGCATTGGCATCAAGCCAGCTTGCCTTGAATGAGCCTTGGTACAAAATTACTCCACAAAAATGATTATGAAAGAAAAATAATAAACATCTCGAAGATGTTGCTATACCATTTGAATCAGTCAATATGACTTCATTTTAAAATATCTGTTGTATTAAAGTACAAAATACCCAATGCAGAATGCATGATGCTGGAGGCTTTGCATTTTATATCTATGGGGAACAAACTAGACTGAATTTGGCATTGATCTTAATTTTCACGACAGACTATCTGACTGTTCTACTGCCCAAATACTTCATCTGACTCATTGCTTTCTCCCTCTGAATTTACCACAGTGATTTTTTTTTCTATACTAAGTCATAAAATGTTTCTGCAGTAATCCATGTTTCTAATGGTCCCACTTCCACATGAGCCCATGCACAATGAGATACTTGATTGGCCAATGTTATCACATGATCTAACCTAAATTGACAGATGGATCACTGAGTACTAGAGCTGCCAAAAAAGCAAGAATGTTGTCTGGGCAATTGAAAAGTAATAAAAAAAGATGTTTTTCGCAGTAATTGCTTTTGGATCACTTTTCTCTTCAGATTTAAGGGCAAAATAGTACTTACTAGGCTCACTGTATGCAAGTTCTCATTTACCAGCTTATATTTTAAAGAACGTGTTTTACATCAAATCACAGGTGAGTCAGTACTTTTTCCATTAAATTTGCATTGTGCATTGAAACGTAGAGTCAGAGAGTCATACAGCATGGAAACAGACTCTTCAGTCCAACCAGTCCATAATCCTAATAGAAACAAATTCCTCCTGCCTGCTCCTGGCCCATAACCCTCCTTTGCTATTCATGTACTTATTCAAATCTCTTTTAAATATTGTAATTGTATCCACAACCATTACTTCCTCTGGAAGTTCATTAGACACCTGAACCACATTCTGTGTAAAACATTATCCCCTCATCTTTTTTAAATCTCTCTCCTCTCACTTTAGAAATGTGCTCCTTGTCTTGAAATTCCACATCCTAGGGAAAAGACAATTACCACAAACTGTATCTATACTCCTCGTTATTTTATAAACTTCTGTAAAGTTGCCTCTCAGCCTCCTTTATTCGAGTGAACAAAGTCCCAGCCTATGTAGCATTTCTTTATAATTCAAACCTTCTATATCGAGCAGCATCTGGTAAGTCTCTTCTGAATCCCGAGGTCCCTTTGTTCTACAACACTCCCCGAGGCCCGACCATTAATTCTATCATTGTTTGTTGCATCAAATGCAATACCTCACCTTTATCCAGACTGAACTCCATCTTCCATTTTTCAGTCCATTGACCCAGTTGATCATGTTAAAATTATCTCCTACTATTTTATTAGAACATAAAACATAGAACATTACAGCGCAGTACAGGCCCTTCGGCCCTCGATGTTGCATCGACCTGTCATACCAATCTGAAGCCCATCTAACCTACACTATTCTATGTACGTCCATATGCTTGTCCAATGACGACTTAAATCTACTTAAAGTTAGCGAATCTACTACTGTTGCAGGCAAAGCATTCCATACCCTTACTACTCTCTGAGTAAAGAAACTACCTCTACATCTGTCCTATATTTATCACCCTCAATTTAAAGCTATGCCCCCTCATGCTCACCGTCACCATACTTGGAAAAAGGCTCTCCCTGTCCACCCTATCTAACCCTCTGATTATCTTATACGTCTCTATTAAGTCACCTCTCAACCTTCTTCTCTCCAACAAAAACAGCCTCAAGTCCCTCAGCCTTTTCTCATAAGACCTTCCCTCCATACCAAGCAACATGCTAGTAAATCTCCTCTGCACCCTTTCCAAAGCTACCACATCCTTCTTATAATCTGGTGACCAGAACTGTACACAATACTCCAAATGCGGCCGCACCAGGGTTTTGTACAGCTGTAGCATAACCTCATGGTTTCGGAACTTGATCCCTCTATTAAAAAAAGCTAAAACACTGTATGCCTTCTTAACAACCCTGTCAACCTGGGTGACAACTTTCAAGGATCTGTTTATCTGGACACCGAAATCTCTCTGCTCATCTACACTACCCAAAATCTTACCATGAGCCCAGTACTTTGCATACCAGTTACTCCAACCAAAGTGAATCACCTCACACTTGTCCACATTAAACTCCATTTGCCACCTCTGCAGCTTACCTATGCCTCTCTGTAACCTACAACATCCTTCGTCACTATCAACAATTCCACTGACCTTAGTGTCGTCTGCAAATTTACTAACCCAAACTTCTACGCCCTCATCCAGGTCATTTATAAAAATGACGAACAGCAGTGGACCCAACACCAACCCTTGAGGTACACCACTGGTAACTGGACTCCAGGATGAACATTTCCCATTAACCACCACCCTCTGTCTTCTTTCAGCAAGCCAATTACTGATCCAAGCTGCTATATCTCCCACAATCCCATTCCTCCGCCTTTTGTACAATAGCCTACTGTGGGGAACCTTATCAAAGGCCTTGCTGAAGTCCATATACATCACATCAACTGGTTTACTCTCATCTACCTGTTTGGTCACCTTCTCAAAGAATTCAATAAGGTTTGTGAGGCACGACCTATCCTTCATAAAGCTGTACTGACTATCCCTAATCAAATTATTCTTTACTTGATGATTATAAATTCTCTTTCTTAAAACCTTTTCCAACACTTTACCAACAACTGAAGTAAGGCTCCCTGGTCTATAATTATCAGGATTGTCTCTACTCCCCTTCTTGAATAGGGGAACCACATTTGCTATCCTCCAGTCTTCTGGCACTATTTCGGTAGACAATGACGATTTAAAGATCAATGCCAAAGACTCGGCAATCTCCTTCCTGTCTTCCAAGAGGATCCTAGGATAAATCCCATCCGGCCCAGGGGACTTATCTATTTTCACACTCTGCAGGATTTCTAATACCTCTTCCTTGTGAACCTCAATCACTCCCCCTGCCACTCTGCCGAGGACATGGAGGTCCTGGGCCTCCTTCACCAAATGCCTGGAGGAAGAACGCCTCGGGACACTTCAACCCCAGGGCATCAATGTGGACTTCAACAGTTTCCTCATTTCCCCTTCCCCCACCTCACCCTAGTTCCCAACTTCCAGCTCAGCACTGTCCCCATGACCTGTCCTACCTGTCTATCTTCTTTTCCACCTATCCACTGCACTCTCCCCTCACCCCTGACCTATCACCTTCATCCCCTTCCCCATTCACCTATTGTATTCTATGTTACCTTCTCCCCACCCCCACCCTCCTCTAGCTTATCTCTCCACGCTTCAGGCAGAGAGCCTTTATTCCTGATGAAGGGCTTTTGCCTGAAACATCGATTTTACTCCTCCTCGGATGCTGCCTGAACTACTGTGCTCTTCCAGCACCACTAATCCAAAATCTGGTTTCCAGCAACTGCAGTCATTGTTTTACCTCAATCCCACCTAGTCTAGCAGCCTGTATCTAAGTATTCTCCTCAACAACATTGTCGTTTTCTAGAGTGAATACTGTCAAAAAATATTCATTTCGTGCTTCCCCTATCTCGTCTGACTCCACACACAACTCCCCATTACTATCCTTAATTGGCCCTAATCTTACTCTCATCAATCTTTTATTCCTTAAATAACTGTAGAAAGCCGTAGGTATACCCTGATCCTATCTGCCAACAACTTCTCATGTCTCCTCCTGGCTCTTCTGAGCTCTCTCTTTAGGTTTTTCCTGGCTATCTTGTAACCCTCAAGCACCCTAACTGAGCCTTCACATCTCAACCTAACATAAACCTTCTTCTTCCTCTTGACCAGAGATTCCACTTCCTTCATAAACCATGGCTTCCTCCCTGCGTGACAGGTACATACTTATCTAGTACACTCAGGAGCTTTTCCTTGAGTAAGCTCCACATTTCTAATGTGCCCATCCCCTGCAGTTTCCTTCCCCATCTGATGCGTCCTAACTCTTGCCTAATTGCAATATATTGTCTTTCCCCCAGCTGTAACTATTGCCCAGTGGTATACACCTACCCCCTCTATCACTAAAGTAAACATAATAGAATTGTGATTGCTATCACCAAAGTGCTCACTTACTTTCAAGTCTAGCACCTGGCCGGGCTCATTGCACAGTACCAATCTAATGTGGCTTCGCCCCTTGTTGGCCTGTCTACATACTGTGTCAGGAAGCCCTCCTGCACACACTGGACAAAAACTGACCCATCTACAGTACTCGTACTCTAGTGTTCCCAGTCAATATTTGGAAAGTTGATGTTCCCCCATGATAACTACCCTGTCTCTCTCACTCCTATCGAAATCATCTTTGCTATCCTTTCCTCTACATCTCTGGAACTATTCAGAGACCTGTAGAAAACTCCCAACAGGGTGACCTCTCCTCTCCTGTTTCTAACCTCAACCCATACTACCTCAGTTGACGAGTTCCCAAATATCCTTCCTGCAACTGTTGCTCAGTCTTTGACCAACAATGCCACACCACCCCCTCTTTTACCTCTTTTTTGAAACTTAGCAATATAATTATGGCTTATACTATTAGATTGCAGAAGGTAAATGATATTAATAATTCACCTATCTAGGTGCTGATTTGCTTGTTACAACTGTGTTGTCTGCTGTAAACCGGTCAAAATCACCAAAGCCTAACAGAACAAGCTATGTTGGTGTTGAAGAAGTCCATAGGCAACAAACAACAAGGGCTGATAGAGCTCCAGAAACAACATAGAATGTCACATAGAACATCAGGGTTGGATATCAGACCCAAGAAATTGGGGAGGAGGCCAAACATAGTGTTGTGTAACAAGGTGCATAAAGAGATTCTGGGTGTTACTGAAGTGAGACTGTAAAGTTAATCCTTCAAATGCTGTCTAAATAAATACATTAAGAAATAGTAGCAGCAAAAAAGGCGTTATCTAAGTATCAAGAACTAGAAATGACAGCACTGTAAGGTATTCAAGCTAGTTCCTTTTTCAAGTTTACCAACACAGAAAATTAACCCCTGGGCAACAAGACCATAACTAACTTTATGAACTGAAGAAAGTCTACTTCTCTGAGAATTCTGCAATAAATCTGTCATTCAACTTCAGCCACTGAATTCAGCTAATTACAATCGAAGACCAAAAACAAACTTCTTCATCAGACCTATACCATGTGTTTTCTAGAACAAGTCAATCACCGAATCAACACAGACATCTACTATAAACCGACTGACTCCCACAGCTACCTGGACTACACCTCCTCCCACCCTGCCCCCTGTAAAAACGCCATCCCATATTCCCAATTCCTTCGTCTCCGCCGCGTCTGCTCCCAGGTGGACCAGTTCCAATACCGTACAGCCCAGATGGCCTCCTTCTTCAAAGACCGCAGAATCCCCCCAGACGTGATTGACGATGCCCTCCATCGCATCTCCTCCACTTCCCGCTCCTCCGCCCTTGAGCCCCGCCCCCCCAACCGCCACCAGGACAGAACCCCACTGGTTCTCACCTACCACCCCACCAACTTCCGTATACAGCGTATCATCCGCTGTCATTTCCGCCACCTTCAAACGGACCCCACCACCAGGGATATATTTCCCTCCCCTCCCCTATCAGCGTTCCGAAAAGACCACTCCCTTCGTGACTCCCTTGTCAGGTCCACACCCCCCACCAACCCAATCTCCACTCCCGGCACCTTCCCCTGCAACCGCAGGAAATGCAAAACTTGCGCCCACACCTCCTCCCTTACCTCTCTCCAAGGCCCCAAGGAATCCTTCCATATCCGCCACAAATTCACCTGCACCTCCACACACATCATCTATTGCATCCGCTGCACCCGATGTGGCCTCCTCTATATTGGGGAGACGGGCCGCCTACTTGCGGAACGCTTCAGGGAATACCTCTGGGACGCCCGGACCAACCAACGCAACCACCCCGTGGCACAACACTTCAACTCTCCCTCCTACTGCACCAAGGACATGCAAGTCCTTGGACTCCTCCATCACCAGAACATAACAACACGACGGTTGGAGAAAGAGCGCCTCATCGTCCGCCTGGGAACCCTCCAACCACAAGGGATGAACTTAGATTTCTCCAGTTTCCTCATTTCCCCTCCCCCCACCTTGTCTCAGTCGATTCCCTCGAACTCAGCACCGCCCCCCTAACCTGCAATTTTCTTCCTGACCTCTCCGCCCCCATCCCACTCCGGCCTATCACCCTCACCTTGACCTCCTTCCACCTATCACATCTCCATCGCCCCTCCCCCAAGTCCCTCCTCCCTACCTTTTATCTTAGCCTGCTGGACACACTTTCCTCATTCCTGATGAAGGGCTTTTGCCCGAAACGTCGAATTTCCTGTTCCTTGGATGCTGCCTGACCTGCTGCGCTTTAACCAGCAACACATTTTCAGCTCCAATCACCTGAATTTCAAATATTTTAAATTTATAATCTGTAAAAATGTTCTGTTGCTTTTATCTGCCTTTTTTCTTCTTTGGATCCAAGTATGAGAGTGGTTTAGATTTTCAGGTGAACACATGGATAAGTAATCTTATTTGTTTAAGACTACAAAAAGCTTGCTACTGGTTAAAATTGTCAACAGACCTGGCAGTTAGGAAATGTGAACATTTTAAGAAATAATATACTGGTTAGGACAATAAGGTAAGGAAAGAGGAAATTCATTTCTCTCATCTGTATGCGTAACAAAATATCAGTGGATTGGGGAGTTTATTTGAGTTACAGTTTGGGAAATTAACAAAGATAATATTTTCAAAATATTATATAATCGGCAGCTGGCAGATGTATGCATAGATACCGGTGATCCACCTTTACACGCTACTATTATGAGCTGGAGATAGTCACACAGTGCAGATTATAGAACTTCAGAATTTTGATCCCTCTTCAGTGAAGTAAAACATAGTAGTTCTAAGTCAGAAGCATAATAAAAAATTGTTGGGAAAACTGAAGAACCTAGTTATGAAGAAGGGTCACTGGAACCGAAACATTCTCTCCACAGCTACTGTAGACCTGCTGAGTTTTCCCAGCAATTTATGTTTTTTGTTTCTGATTTACAGCAGTTCTTTGAGTTTTTTAAGCTCCACATCATGATAGTAATGTGGCTGTGAAGCACATTGCAGGATATGTTTACTGTCATTGTCTTTTGAGAGGACAGTTGCACATTTTGGAGCTACTGTCAAATGACCCCTGGTGAGTCGCTAAGAAAATGTTGAAATGGCACAATGTTGCTGGTGGAGGGAGTAAAAGCTTAAGTTCTGATCAAATGGATTGCTTTGTCCTGGATGGATTAAAAGCTCTTTTATGATGTTGTTGAAGCTCCAGTTATACAAGTAAGTAGGAAAAAGCGAGCACACCCCTGCTGTGTGAATTGTGGATGTTGGAAAGTTGTAAAATTTGTAAAATCCTCAGTCTCTGATCTGCTTCTGGTCAATATGAAGGGATTCAGAAATGAAAATGGTTAGATTCTTTATTCTTGGAGATGTTTATTGCCTAGCATTAATATGCCTAAATAATTTGAACAGATTGAAGACTTCAACATAAGAAGAAGGTGCAAAGCAAAGGGCAAGGTTCAATCCCTGTAAATCATATGTGGAATTTAGTAGGAACCTGACCCACTTCTCAATAAAGATAGTGGCAGGAAAATCTCATCCAGAATCTCATCCACCCACCAACAGACCAAATGATGATAGGGAATTTACATGAGGTTGCACTAGAGTGCCCGGAAGCTTATTCAAAGACCCTTAACACCTCATCAAACAGTCCCAGAAACAGGAAGACAGGACCTGATAAAGGTTACATCCCTAAACCTGTTGGTTACTCCCTCTATCATTCACTTGTAGTCTGGGATCCAACAACAGAATCATAGAATAACTCTAGTTCTCGGATTGCTGTATGATCAGCAGTAACCACCATACCCATGGCTGCTCCTCTGATTCTTCATTCCAGGAAGTCCAATCCTGTCCAATTACTTCAGCAGATTTTCACAAAAAAGATGTAATGTGCTGTTTCTCTCATCCCACCAGTTTTACTATCTAGTGACATTATCATAACATTACTGTCTGTCCCAAAATATAGGCTCGGAGAGGAATAGAAAAATCAAATAGAATCAGAGTTTCTACAATGTGGCAGCAGGCCAACTAGCCCAACAAGTTCTCACTGACCCATTCCCCTACTCTATTACTCTACATTTACCTTTGACTAATGCCCTTAACCTACACATCCCTGAACACTATGGGCAATTTAGCATTGCCAATTCACCTAACCTACACAGGTTTGGAGTGTGGGAGAAAACCAGAGCACCCATAGGAAACCCACGCAGACACAGGAAGAATGCGCAAACTCCACACAGTCACCTGAGGCCGGAATCAAACCTGGGTCCCTGGCGCTGTGAGGCAGCAGTGCTAACTACTGAGCCACTGTGCCACATGGTAAGAGAAACAGAGAGAAGAAAAAAAACTAGAGCCTACGAGAAAGGAATCCCTAGGTCTTCGACATGCACATAACCACTAAAAGGTGAACAGAGGAACTGGCACACGGTGTAGGTCTGAGACTGATTTTGCACTGTGGCATACAACAACATTTCCACTCTTTGATTGCATATTGCCAGCAACCATGGCTTTGTGTCTACATCAAAATGCAAGTCAAGATAAAAGTACTGTGCGCCATTAAGTTCTAGCTGAAGGAATAATGAACAAAAAGACACAGCAAGGAAAAGTTGGGAAGCTATGAACATCCAAATAGACACAAAGAGAGTAAGCACATAACAGAGCAAGTAAGAAGCCCTGATATGCAGCCTCATTGTATCCATGGGATGGGTTCCTGTCCCTGTGTCAAAGTGTCCTAGAAGCAGAATTACAATTAAACATGCTGGTGTGCTCCAAAGTCCAGTTGTGAAGTGCAGAATCATCATGTGGATCAATATTGTGCCAAGAGGATGTGTTGAGGCTGACACATGTTGAATACCAAGTTTCATGGACAACAGATGCATGTGGCAACTATCCAGAGAATGAACTCAAAGTCTGGCCACTGGTATCCAAGATGGAGGACTGGAGGAGCAAGTGGCAAGCTGGAGTTGCTAAGTAACCAATCTCACTTTCATATCCCTACCTTAAATCTATCTGGTGAATGGGAGAACAAAGAACTACATAATAATGAGTTGAGATGATTAGATGTAAATACATGTTAATACATGTAAATAAGACTTTAACACCCTAGTGAGAATTTCATCTCACTGTTCCAAGATTTGGTTGGAAAATGGGGCATTTTGCTCTCGCCATTGAAAAGCACTTCGTTGGCCACCTCACTTTATTTTGCCAACATTCTCGCCAATGCCCACATCATTCAGTACCTGGGAAAATTTTGTTCAATGGGCCAAAAGACCTCCTTCTTGCATCCTATGATCCCAATTTGGGCTCAGCCAATCCTCACAAACAGCAATGTGAGTATGGCCAGATAATATTAAAATTGCACTGACTGAAGCATAAAAATTGTCGAGCACAGTGAGGAGAACTCTGTTGCTGCTCTTAAAAAGTGTCATGAGATCTCTTAAATCCACACTGGCAGGCAGATGGATCATTAGTTTAACATCTCATGTGAAAGATGATCTGACAATGCTGTGATCTGAAGTGACGGCCTTGATTGCTGCATGCAAGTTTTGAGATCTGATTTGAACCTGTAATTTAGAGGTGAGTATGCTCTGAACAAAGCAATTTTATTGGGAAATCTGCATTGTATTGTTAACGATATAATGTCGAGACTCAAACAAGAGTTCACAATAGTTGGGCAAACACTGAAGGGGAAAACTAAGCATTAATTGATACATATAACAGTGTTAGCATTTGCACTATTTATAACTGTTGATAAAATATTTGAAAGGAGACTATTACAAGAAATGAATGTTTCCGCTGGTTCTTCCCTGACAACATATTTTACGCTCTAAGAGCCTTGTTACTTAGTTTCAATTGAACTGGACATCACTGGATGCCTCTTTCTAATCAGTCAAAATGAATACTTCACTAAACTACTTTAGACAT
This sequence comes from Hemiscyllium ocellatum, assembly GCF_020745735.1. Taxonomy (NCBI): domain Eukaryota; kingdom Metazoa; phylum Chordata; class Chondrichthyes; order Orectolobiformes; family Hemiscylliidae; genus Hemiscyllium; species Hemiscyllium ocellatum. The sequence goes on from NC_083401.1 coordinate 26,520,819, forward strand.
GAACTGAGAAATCAAGGTTGGCAGCAACATAAGTGCATTTGGAAAGGTGTGCAAGTGCTCTCAAACTTTAATGCTTCCGATATACTAACGGAGAAAACAATAAAAATCTAAATTCTCAATTCGTCAATGAAGGGTGAAGTCTCATAGGTCACAAAATAAATCATGCATACCCAACCTTGGGAAAGCTCTTCTGTTCAGTCAGTAGGAAAATTGTGTCTGTGCACTTGGGTGAGAATATATTAAAAGGTTGTCCATCTTGCTGAGTTCTCCATTGATACAGCAACTCAATGAAAGTTATATAAACTTTTGGTTTGCTGACTGTTACATAAAAAGAAACTCGTGAATAAGAAGTTTGTGCTTTATTCATTAAAAAATATTGATGGCAGTATATGTATAGTGCCCTGGTTAACTGTGTTAAGGATGAAGTGTATGTGTTGCTTAAATTGACAATATATACTCTTCAAAACATTGAATGCTTTCCAGAAGGACAAAAATATAGTCCTTAGGGCAAAAGGGATCCAAGTGTGTGAGCAAAGAGTGGGAGCAGGGTACTGAGTTGGGTGATCAGCCATGACCATGTTGAATAGGCTCAAAGGATTGAACTCAAGATTAGAGTGGTGCTGGAAAAGCACAATAGGTCAGGCAGCATCCGAGAAGCAGGAAAATCAACATTTTGGGCAGGAGTCCTTCATTTTCCTGCTGTACTTTTCCAGCACCACTCTAATCTTGACTCGAATCTCCAGCATCTGCAGTCCTCACTTTCACCTCAAAAGATTGAACTGCATACTTCAGTTCCTATTATCTATGTTTCTATATGCACACACAGAACAGGGTAATCAAAATCACAGAACTGGTGCTTTGGTAATACTCATTGCTAATGAATTTATTTTATTCCTGATTTGGAGGTGCCAGTGTTGGACTGGGGTGTACAAAATTAAAAATCACACAACACCAGGTTGTAGTCCAACAGGTTTATTTGGAAGCACTAGCTTTTGAAGTGCTGCTTTCAGGTTGATCACCTGATCAAGGAGCAGCGCTATAAAAGCTAGTGCTTCCAAATAAACCTGTTGGACTATAACCTGGTGTTGTGTGATTTTTAACTTTATTTTGTTCCATGTTAGAACCTGAGAATCTAATTGATAATGCCCTGAATGAAACAATCAAAGCCTAGAAAAGGACTGTGCAGGGCTCACCAATGCAAACAAAATATAAAGCCAGGAAGGAGCTTCAATTTTGGTCTGTTTCTCAATATGCTTCATGAAGACAATAAGCTTCAGTGAACAATCCAACATATTACCTCACCAAATCATCTCAATGTAATGATTTGGAGATGCCGGTGTTGGACTGGGGTGTACAAAGTTAAAAATCACACAACACCAGGTTATAGTCCAACAGGTTTAATTGGAAGCACACTAGCTTTCGGAGCAACGCTCCCTCATCAAGTGATTGTGGAGGGCTCGATCGTAACACAGACTTTATAGCAAAAATTTGCAGTGTGATGTAACTGAAATTGTACATTGAAAAATTGATTGTATGTTAAGCCTTTCATCTGTTAGAATACAGTGATAGTTTCATTTCTTTCTACATATTGTCTAGCTATCACCATTGTTAACAGCTAACCCAAGAATGCAACTTTAAAAAAAGGGTTTCGTGATTTACACATGAAAGAACTGAAACTATCACTGTACTCTAACAGATGAAAGGCTTAACAGACAATCAATTTTTCACTGTATAATTTCAGTTAGATCACACTGCAATTTTTTGCTATGAATTCTGTGTTACGATCGAGTCCTCCACAATCACCTGATAAAGGAGGGTCGCTCCGAAAGCTAGTGTGCTTCCAATTAAACCTGTTGGACTATAACCTGGTGTTGTGTGATTTTTATCTCAATGTAATGCTGTGCCAAGAAGGACTTATACTCCCATATATGTTTATAAAGTAAAACTTATTTTTTGACTCATGGAAAACTATATTTAGATTAGACAACATAGAAAAGATCCAACACAATACATTAAAAAAAACTTTGGATGTGAACATAAGCAGTATAGTAAGTAGATGTCACCAAAATTGGAGGCGTAATGGACAATGAAGAAGGTTATCTCAAAGTACAACGGGATCTTGATCAGATGGGCCAATGGGTTGAGGAGTGGCAGATGGAGTTTAATTTCGATAAATGTGAATGGCTGCATTTTAGAAAAGCAAATCAGAGTAGGACTTATACACTTAATGGTAAGGTCCTGGGCAGTGTTTCTGAATAAAGATACCTTGGAATGCAAGTTCATCGTTCCTTGCAAGTGGAGTTGCAGGTAGATAGGATAGTGAAGAAGGCATTTGGTATGCTTTCCATTGTTGGTCAGAGAATTGAGTATAAGAATTGGGAGGTCATGTTACAGCTGTACAGGACATTAGTTAGGCCACTTTTGGAATATTGTGTGCAATTCAGTCTCTCTGCTATCGGAAGGATGTTGTGAAACTTGAAAGGGTTCAGAAAAGATTGACAATGATGCTGTCGGGATTGAAGGATTTGAGCTGAAGAGAGAGGCTGAATAGGCTGGAGCTGTTGTGCCTGGAGCATCACAGGCTGATGGGTGACCTTATAGCGGTTTATAAAATCATGAGGGACATAGATAGGATAAAAGACATTGTCTTTCCCTAGGGTGGGGGAGTCCAGAACTAGAGGGCATAGGTTTAGGGTAAGCAGGGAAAAATTTAAAAGGGACCTCAGGAGTAACTTTTTCGACACACAGAGGGTGGTGAGTGTATGGAGTGAGCTGTCAGAGGAAGTGGTATAGGCTGGTATACAACGCTTAAAAGGCATCTGGATAGGTATGTGAATAGGAAGGGTTTAGATGGATATGGGCCAAGTACTGGCAAATGGGACTAGATTAGGTTAGGATATCTGGTCAGCATGGACGGGTTGAACTGAAGGGTCTGTTTCCGTGCTACACATTTCTATGACTCAATGAGCATTTTAGGTCTTTGTGTGTGATTTATTGCCATTTCAGAGAACAAGATTGGATTAATTTCAGCAAGTAGAGCATCATCCCACCAAACAAATCAGAGTCACTAGGGTTTTTTTTAAAATTTGAATTAGACAGAGTTTTGGTTAGCTATTAGCTATTTAATGGAATGCTATGATGGAATATATTAAAAATGAGAGTAAGCTGCACAGTCAGAGTAACAGTGATTTTGGAGTTCAACTGAGACAGATTGAGTAACTGGGAATTTGGATCGAAGTAGGAATTCAATTCAAAGTCTTGAAAATTTAATTGCAAAGTAAAACTCATAAGCAGACCTCGATCAAGTAGTCTTTAAGGCAGTTGAACTAGCCTAGTTAAGCATGTACATGCATGACAGTGTTGGATATCTATCAAAAATCTAAAATACCTTGCCTGAAATAGTTAAAAATCATACAACACTAGGTTATAGTCCAACAGGTTATTTGGAAGCATTAGCTTTCGGAGCACTGCACCTTCAACAGCTGGTTGTACCTGATGAAGGAGCAGCATTCCAAAAGCTAGCATTTCCAAATAATCTGTTGGACTATAACCTAGTGTTGTGTGATTTTTTTTAACTTTTGTACACCCCAGTTCAACACGGCACCTCCAAATCTTGCCTGAAATAGCTATTGATTACTATAGCAGCAAATTAGACACATCCAAACTCTCTATATAAGGACTTTTTGAGTGATCAGTGTAGGCTGTATGATTATAGTGAGGGAGACTTCATTTGAGTGAGGCTGAGACAGAGTAATTGCAAAATTAGGTCAAAGTAGGATTTCAGGCTGAGGGGGAACATGGTACTTTAGTAGCAACTCGAAAAGAAGGATCGAAAGATGAACAGAGGGGCTGTTGCCAGAAACATCAATTTTTCTGTTCCTCGGATGCTGCCTGAACTGCTGTGCTTTTCCAGCACCACTCTAATCTTGACTAATCTCCAGCACCTGCAGTACCCACTTCTCCCTATAAAGTCTGAGTAACCTATTGAGTATTAAAGCTGTGGAGAATACAGTTCTGCAGCGTGCTTGGGATAGTTTTCTATTTAGGAGCCAACTAAAGCACATGCTATTTTAGATTAAGTATTATGAAAAGAAAATGGGCTAATGAATAATCTTATAAAGAAAGATGTTTTAGGAATGAATCACAATATGATAGTATTTTAAACATTATTTGCAACTGAGGCAGTTAATTAGATTACTTACAGTGTGGAAACAGGCCCTACGGCCCAACAAGTCCACACCGACCTGCCAAAGCGCAACCCACCCAGAGCCATTCCCCTAATTACCCCTTCACCTAACACTATGGGCAATTTAGCATGGCCAATTCACCTGACCTGCAAATTTTTGGATTGAGGGGGGAAACCAGAGTACCTAGAGGAAACCCACGCAGACACGGGGAGAATGTGCAAACTCCTCACAGTCAGTCGCCTGAGGCGGGAATTGAACCCGGGTCTCTGGCGCTGCGAGGCAGCAGTGCTAACCAAGGCTGCTAAATTCTGAACCAAGGGTGTTAAATTTGAATAAGGAAAATTATGAAGGGGCACAAATTGGCTGAGATGCATTGGGACTGGATGGTGACTAATGTTGTGTCTTTATTTAAGAAAGCCTGTAAGGGGAAGCCTTGGAACTACTGACTGGTGAGCCTGACTTTGATGTTGGGTAAATTGTTAGATGGGATTCTGAGAGATAGGTTTTGCATGCATTTGGACAGACAAGCACTGATGATAGATAGTCAGCATGGCTTTGTGTGTGAGAAGTTGTGGCTCACAAACTTGATTGAGTTTTTTGAGGACTTGACCAAAAAGAAAGATGAGGGCTGAGAGGTAGATGTTGTGTACTTGTACTTTAGTGAAGCCTTTGACAAGGAACCTCATGATAAACTGGTAAGTAAAGTTAAATCACATGAGATTTGGTTGCAACTTGAATACAATTGGCTACACGGTGGGAGACAGAGGGTGGTTGTGGAGGGTTGTTTTACTACTATCCAGATGTGTCGTAATTTCATCCTTTATAATAGATGCCAGCATCTTTCCCACCACTGAGGTCAGACTAACTGGTCTATAATTTCCTGCTTTCTCTCTCCCAGCTTTTTTAAAATGTGGTATAACATTAGCCATCCTCCAGTCCTCAGGAACCAGCCCCGAATCTATCGAACTCTGGAAAATAATTGCCAACGCATCCACGATTTCCCGAGCCACCACCTTCAGTACCCTGGGATGTAGACCATCAGACCCCAGAGACTTATCAACCTTCAGACCTAACAGTCTCTCCAACACCAAATCCTGGCAAATATAAATTCCCTTAAGTTCAGGTCTTTCAGCCACTGTTACCTCAGGGAGATTGCTTGTGTCTTCCCCAGTGAACACAGATCTGAAGTACCCATTTAATTCTTCTGCCATTTCTTTGTTCCCTGTAATATATTCCCCTGTTTCTGTCTTCAAGGGCCCACTTTTAGTCCTAACCATTTTTTTGCCTTGCACATACTTAAAAAAGCTTTTACTATCCTCCTTTATATTATTGGCCAGTTTACCTTCGTACCTCATTTTTCCTCTGCGTATTTCCTTCTTAGTAAACCTCTGTTGCTCTTTAAAAGCTTCCCAGTCCTCAGTTTTCCCACTTATCTTTGCTATGTTATACTTTTTCTCTTTTAACTTTATATGTTTCTTAACGTCCCTCGTCAGCCACGGCCGCCCATGACTCCTCCTGGGATCTTTCTTCCTTTTAGGAATGAACTGATCCTGCAACTTATGCATTATACACAGAAATATCCACCATTATTCCTCCACGGTCATCCCTCCATGGTATTGCATCATTGAACTTTGGCCAGCTCCTCCCTCATAGCTCCATAGTTCCCTTTATTCAACAGAAGTACTGTCACTTCCGACTGTACCCTCTCCCTCTCAAATTGCAGATTGAAGCTTAATGTATTATGGTCACTACTTCCCAATGGCTCCTTCACTTCGAGGTCCCTGACCAATTCTGGTTCGTTACAATACCAGATCCAGAATTGCCTTCTCCCTGGTCGGCTCCAGCACCAGCTGCTCTAAGAATCCATCTCTGAGGCACTCCACAAAGTCTCTTTCTTAAGATCCAATACCATCCTGATTCTCCCAGTCTACCTGCATGTTAAAATCCCCCATAACAGCTGTAGTAACATCTTTGCGACAGGCCAATTTCAGCTCCTTATTCATTTTACATCCGACATCCAGACTACAGTTTGGGGACCTGTAGATGACTCCCAAGAGGGTCTTTTTACCCTTAGTATTTCTCAGCTCTATCCACACTGACTCTACATCCCCTGACTCTAGGTCCCCCCGCACAAGGGACTGAATATCCTCCCTTACCAACAAGGCCACCCCACCCCCTCTACCCGTCAGTCTGTCCTTACAATAGCATGTGTAGCCTTGAATATTCATTTCCCAGGCCCTGTCCACTTGAAGCCACGTCTCAGTTATCACCACAATATCGTATCTTCCAATTTCCAAAAGAGCCTCAAGCTCATCTACCTTATTTCTAATGCTTTGTGCATTCATATATAGTATTTTTAATTTGTTACTGCTCTCATCCTTCCCATCAACCCCTATTTCACTCAACCTTACAGCATGATCCCTTTCCGAGTTTTTTGTCTCATTGATACAGTTGTCTTTCTTGACTTCTCTTGTTCTAACTTACCCTTCAATTTCCTTTTTAAACATCCAGTTTGTTCCCTCCCCCCGCCCCCACTACTTAGTTTAAATGTAGCGGTGTTGCAGTAGAAAACCTGCCTGCCAGAATGCTGGTCCCTAACCTATTAAGGTGCAAACCGTCTCTCTTGTAGAATTTATGCTTACCACAAAACATACCCCAGTGACCCAAGAACTTAAATCCTTGCTTCCTGCACCAGTTCCCCAACCACACGTTCAAGTCCATTATCTCCCTGTTTCTGGCCACACCAGCCCAAGGAACTAGAAGCAAACCTGGAACCTTGGACGTCCTGCTTTTCAGCCTTCTTCCTAGTTCTCCAAAGTTCTGCTGTAGTATGTTCCTCCTCTTCTTCCCGACATCATTTGTGCCGATATGTACCACTACCTCTGGCTCATCACCCTCGTCCTTGAGGATTTCCCGCACTCTGTCCGCAATGTCTTTCACCCTGACACCAGGAAGGCAACACACCATCCTTATATCGCGTCTGCTGCCACAAAAACCCCGGACAGTTCCTCTCACGATGGAGTCCCTTATTACCACGGCTCTGTGTGATGTCCGACTCTTCCGCTCTGCCTCTGCGCCAACTTTTGATTGACAGACCTGGCCGCCATGTGAACTGGCAGTGTCATCAGTCTCTACTGTTTCCAAAAGCTTTAACTTGTTCCTGACAGGTACTTCTCCCGGGGTCTCTTGCACTTGTCTCCTCTCTGCCTTCCTCATCGTCTGCTCTCTTCTGCTCTCTTCTGGCATGATTGGTGTAATAACCTCGCTGAAGGTCTTGTCCAGAAAGATCTCGTTCTCTCGGATGAGCCTAAGGTCCTCGAGTTCTTCCATCAGCGCTGCAATATGCTCAGTCAATAGCTGAATGTGCACACACTTTCCACACATATACGAGCCAGACACACCAGAGTCGTTGACCTCCCACATCAAGCACGTAGCGCACTGAACCAACTGGGCAGTCATGTCTTCACCCTCTTCAATTGTGGCAGAATCACTTCACTCAACCGCCTTGTCAAAGACTCCTGAGTTGAAGCCTCACTCTTCGATCCAAACTTCCTTAGACCCTCTTTTTGTGGCAAGTCTGTGGACTCTTAATTTAGGATAGAGGAGGAGGGAGACCCTACTTTGTAGGACCTGGGATTTAGAACACTCCACTCTAATAGCAATCACTTACCTTCCCAACTGGCTTTGCGCTCCGCCTGAACTTCCGCCCAGCTCCCGCCGCTCTCTGCTGCGAGAAACAGGGATATAGGCCAAATCCAGGTAAGTGGAACTACTTTAGTTTGGGAAACCTGGTTAGCGTGGATAAGTTGAATCTCCCATGCTGAATGACTCGATGACTCTAAAATAGCATGACTGCACAGAAGCAATGGATAGTCTTTAAGGAACAATTAAATGATTTACAGCATCTACAACTTCAAATTGCAAAAATTCAAAAAAACGTCAATCAACAATATCTAATGAAGAAAGTTCATGATTGTATAAAACTGAAAAATGGTTGCCAATAAAGTTATCATAAATAGCAAGAATACAGAGGATTGGGTAGTTTTGTAGAGTTTAACTTTGGAGAACGAAGATAATGATAAGGAAAGGTAGAATAGAAAATGGATGCAATTTCTCAAAAGAAGCCTGTAAAAGCTTCTGTAAGTAACATTTTGCTAAAGTAAACATGGGTCCAAGAAGAGTCAGGAGAGTTCATAATGGGAACAGAGAAATGGCAGATCAGTTAAATGATTCCTTTATGTCTGTTTTCACTGATGAAGATACCAGAAATCTCCCAGAACTAAACACCCAAATGACTAGAGAGAATGAGGAGTTGAAGGCAATTAGCATTTCTAAGATGATTGCACTCAAAAAAGATGATTTATTCACAGGACCTGACACTCTACATCCTAGAGTGTTGAAGGAAGTGGCTATAGATCTAGCTGATTCATTGGTGCTAATCTTCTAAAATTCCAAAGATTCTGGAATAATTTCTGCAGATGGGAAGGTAGCCAATGTCACCCAGCACTTAAAAGGAAAGTAGTAGACAAAATAGAGAATGGCAGTTTTGTTAGCCTTACATCAGTAGCTGGGAAAAGGTGAGAACCTATTATAAAGGATGCGATAAATGCATGATACCTGGTTGATAATAATCTGATAGACATACTAAGCATGGATTTGCAAATGGTAAATTGTTCGTAGATGCACTTGTTCAAATTTTTGAAGAAGGGTGCACAATGGCTCAGTGGTTAGCACTGCTGTCTCACAGCATCAGAGACCTGGGTTCAATTCCAGTCTTGGGTGACTGTCTCTGCAGAGTTTGTACATTCTTACCATGTTTGCATGGATTTTCTCTGGGTTTCACATTTCCTCCCATAGTCCAAAGATTAGGTTTGACAGATTGGCCATGCTAAATTGTGCAGGTTGGGAATAGGAAATGGCAGGTTACAAGGATAGGGTGAGATGGTCTTCAGAGGATTGGTGTGGATTTGATGGACTGAATGGCTTGTTTCCTCACTGTAGGATTTTATGAATCTAACAAAATTATTGAAGGATAGCTGACAGATATAGTATACTTAATTTTCAAAAGGTTTTTGATAAAGTTCCCCCTGGAGGCTGGTTCAAAAGATTAAAATTCATGGTATCACAAAGTGATGCACTGGCATAGATTAATGATTGGCCAACAGGCAGAAAACAGAGAGTAGAAAGAAATAGGTGATTCTCAATTTGTGAGAGGTGTCTACTAGGGTGTTATAATGATCAGTACTTATGCCCCAGCTATTCATAATACATACCCATAATTAGAAATTGGAAATCAAATATAAAATTATTAAAATTGCAGATGATACAAAGCTGGTGAATATATGCAATGCAAAATAGATGTGAAGCAGTTTCATGACTATTTGGACAGGCTTAATGAATGCTAAGAACATTGCAGTTGATAAATAATATGGAAAAAATATGAAGCTATCCACTTTGGTGAGAGTCACAGATGTAGAGAGTATTCTGAAATGGCAAGAGGCTAGAAAATGTATGAAGTGGAGAGGCAATGGCATAATAGCAATGCCACAGGACTAGTAATTCAATAAATCGTGCTAATGTTCTGGGGACATGAGTTAAAATCTCAGCATGGCAGATATTGGAATAAAGGAGAAAGTGAGGTCTGCAGATGCTGGAGATCAGAGCTGAAAATGTGTTGCTGGAAAAGCGCAGCAGGTCACGCAGGATCCAAGGAACAGGAAATTCAACGTTTCAGGCATAAGCCCTACTTCAGGCTTATGCCCGAAACGTTAAATTTCCTGTTCCTTGGATGCTGCCTGACCTGCTGCGCTTTTCCAGCAATACATTTTCAGCTCTGATCTCCAGCATCTGCAGACCTCACTTTCTCCTGGAAGATTTTAACCTACTGCAAATCCTCTTGCAAGGATGCCTTCCTTGAAGAAGCTCTCTTCCTCCTTCTATAAGGATTTCAGTGAGTCCCCCCATTCCTGAAGAAGGGCTTATGCCCGAAACATTGAATTTCCTGTTCCTTGGATGCTGCCTGACCTGCTGCGCTTTTCCAGCAACACATTTTCAGTTCAGATATTGAAATAAACTCAACAAAAATCTGGTATAAGAAGCTTTCCTAGCAGCAGCCATGTGCAGTAACCACTGTTGATTGTTACAAAAACTCAGTTGGTTCACTGATGTCCTTTGAGACTAATAAATATTAGCCTTTACTGCAAGAGAATTTAAGTACAGGAGTAGTGAATAGGAGAGTGGTTGGACCATACCTACAGTACCAGGTGCAGCTGGGTCTCCTTATCTTAGGAAAGATATTACTGCCATAAATGGAGTGCAACTAATGCTCATTGGACTTGTTCCTGAAAAAGAGAGACTGTCCTGTGAAGAGAGATTGGAAAAACTGAGCCTGTATTGTTAAGAATAAGAGGTGATCTCATTGAAACTTACAAATACCTAAAGGGCTAGGAAGAATACATGCAGGCAAGATGTGACACGGGGTTGGCAAGTCTAGAGCTAGAGGACACAGTTTCAAAATAAGACGAATGCCACTTAGATGACTGATGACTGGCTTATGCAGAGATCTGTGAATCTTTGGAATTTTCTACCACAGGAAGTTCAGTGGAGGAGACCGATAGATTTCCGATTTCAGAGTTATGAGGATGGGATGGATAAAATGCACTGAAGAGTTCGCGATGCCATGATGACACTGAATATTGTGGCAGGCTTGATGGGTTGAATGGCCTAATCTTGTTATTATATTACAAACATATCTCAAATTCTATTGGTAAGTATTAATATTCATGATTGTTATGAATATTAACAAATATGCTTCAAATGTGTTGCCTGAAAGTTAGCAGTATCGCAATGAACGGCGCTCAGTTTCCATGTAAGAAAGGTCCCTTTAAAATGTGTTCATTATACATGTATGAACAAGCAGGATAACTGTGCACTAATTAGAATAGTTTTCCATTGTAACAAATAAACTGCTAAACAATGAACACACTAAGAAATATTATACATTCAGGCTTGTCTTAACATGCATTTAACTATGCATTTGTTTATTTCTTACAAGACGGTAAGATTAAATACCCTAACACAAAGCAGACTCTTCGTTGCTTAAACAATTTTTAAAATATCAGATAGTCTTTTTTTTAAACTTGATTCTTCCAGTTTTGGAGGCTGCGTTTTTATAATGTTAATGAATATCAATCTGTGATCAAAGTAGAATCAATTTCATTTTATTGACTGTTAATTTGAGTTGAAATAGTTTTGCCTAGTTTTTTTGAGTACTATCAGACCTCCGGCAATGTGGCAAGTAGGAAGTCTGCAGGTACCTTACGTGTAGTTGGGTTGCAGTAATTGTGGAACTGACATGATGGCCATGTGATTCATGGGCCTGTGCAAACACTGGTACCATGTTTTTATAATGGACCTTCGACACACATTCCACGTGCATGTTATCATTAAAACACTCAATGATATATAAATAGAACTTTCCCACCCCCAGCTGAAATAAAGCTCCATCTCTCCATTTAAAATTGATTTTCACCTTTCTTCCTGTTCTGTTTCTCTCATTCATTTTGCTTTGTAAACTTTCTGCTACATTCTTCCAAGTTATTTTCCTGATATGCCTTTCATGTTTACTTGCTCATGTGTTTGCATTTATTCCAGGTTAGCGAGTCTATTCTATTTACTTTTGACAATCACTATTTTATTCTAGTTCCTCTGGCCAATGTAATGCTTATTACAAATAAACATAAAATGAATCTTTAATCTATTACATTGAAAGAAAATTGGATAAATACTTGCAAAGGAGACATATTCAGGCTTTGGAGAAAGAACTAGTGCTGATTTTTTAATTTTATTTTTCAAAGACCAAGCACTGATGAGCTGGGCCAAATGTTCACCTTCTGCGCTCTCTGATTCTGAGGTTAGCAGTAAAATGCAAGAGATAAAACAGGAACCAATATATGATTATATATGCTTAGTTTAACTTTCAGGTTGGACTGGACATCTTATATTGCAATGATGTTCCTGTTTGTTTCCTTAAAAAGGAAGAGTGTAATTGATTGTAGGAATTTGATAAAACAATGCAAATATAAATGTCAGAAAACAGCAACCAAGTGCACACTAATGACATTTTATGCTTTTTTAAAGTATGACAGCAACCAAGTTCCAAGGCCAAACTGATGGTACAGTTCTGCAGAAAATCTATTCTGCTTGAAGTACCAAGAATTAATTGAAATATTACACGTGAGGATCATGCAATGACTAGCCAAGCATAATTCAGATTCATTTTGCCTATGTAAAATAGATAGTGAAGGCCAACTAATGATGAGAAGTGGAAATACAGCAAGGATATGAGTCTCAGAGGAAATGTTTGGCAATAAGTTACAGCACTGCATAGACAACTTATTGATAGGTTAGCCATTCAGCATTGATGATTTGCATGCCTTTCGATCAGATTCTCAATTAGTTTTAAGACACTTTCCTTTGATTCATGTGCTCCCTAACTTTTCCCACTCTAAATGACAACAATGACAAGACTTCATTGTCTCTAAAGCACTTGAGATGTCCAGTAGTTATAAAAAACATTATATAAATGCAAGTCTTTCCTTGCCTTCTGATTTAACAGTATTTAACAGAGATGAAATTTCAGTTACTCGGCTTGCACATAAGAAAGTGTAATGTTGGAAAATGATACCGAAAGTGTGATGAAAACACAGACTAACCTCTTTGTCCATCTAATTGCTTGTGAATCTCACAGAAGTCAGATAACACAATTAGGACAGGAGGTGACGCATTGGAATATTCTGCTAAATTGGAACTTCCTTAAGGCTAAAGTCTGATTGTTATTAGTGAAAATAGAGAATCAGCACAATCAGAATTTAATTATTCAATTTTTGGTTAGTTAGAGAAATTTGCAGATTGGAATGGGTCAGTCACATCAGAGTGCAGCTGAAAGTCACTGAATATTTTAAAATTGTCTGAAACCATTTAAGCTATGATTTTTGGACTGACAAAATTCAATCATCTCCATCATTTCTCGTCGCATTAGATAGCAGACATCCCATTAGAGTGTTAATGTTGAGATGGAGGAAATACTGCTTTATAACTAAGCTGCATTATCATCAAAGTCTTACAAGTGTAACAGGACATAAAGTTTGCAGAAAGTCCTTGCTATGCACAAAGGCTTTTGATATATCATAGATGTGACAAACCTGATAGATACCTGCTTTAGATATAAACACAAAATCTAAAACATTGTTGCAGGAATGGTGCAGTTTTTAATCAGGGACATCGAGAACTTCTTGCTCTAGACATACATGCTCCCATTGCTATTTGAGGGCCAATAGGCAAACCAACCACTCTTACACCCCGATCAACATTCTGTCATCAGCTGACAGAATACGAAAAACAGATAATCTGGTAATTATTAAATTTGCTGCGACCAGAATTGTGCTGTTTACAAATTGACGTAGTTAAATATATGACAATTGTAACCTCACCACAAAAATCTTTTAAGTTGAAAGCATTTTCAAACTTTTGGAGAACATGTCAGGTTTTTTTTTCTTTATTCATTCATAGAATGTTTCCTGCAGTGGATAGGTAGCATTTAATGCCCATATCTAATTGCCCTTGAGAAGGTGATGGTGACCTGTCTTCCTGAATTGCTGCAGCCTATGTGGTGTACATGCAGAGTATCATAAATGTAGCATTCCCCTGTAATCAAACATTATTGTACATTCTAATTTTAGTCTCTGAAAAATTAGATATCTTGTGGACTTTTGAGGGAGGTGAAGGAGGAAATTGTCAAACATGACAAGTGACAGGACTGAGTTTAATCTAACCCAAAAGCAGCACAGGGTCCAGTTGGCTGCTCAGTTTAATTCACGGATGCATAGTAAAATCAAACAGGGTTTGAAAAATTAATGTCTGAGGTCAACCAGCCTTCTTCCCATCATTCAGGGTGGAATGGAACATTTTTGTAGACTTTTTAAAAATCTCTTGAGTTTTATTGAGTATGGATGTATGATGGAGGACTAGATATTTCCCAGTTTAGTGACATTTTGTTGTTTTTGAAAAAATGGAACAAATGCCAGCTAGCTTAACATCTGTGCAAAGAAAATTGCAGAGTTTAATTTGTAATGAAATCACCATATATTTGGATGAAAAGGGAAATAGCCAACAAAGACTTTAAAAGTAGATGAAAACATTTGAAAAGATACTGGATGAAAGATTACCAGAATATTTAAGGTATATAGAATTAGCAGGTAGCTAGCATTTTTAAATAACTTCACAGAGGACAGTATCCTGTCACCAAGTCACTCTTTATTCACATGTGCATTGTACCTGACCCAGGTTTGCCTTCTTCAGATTGAACAGAATCTCGACAGTCCTGTTTATTTTTTTCTTCTTTTTGTCTCTTTACTTTTTTTTTGAAACACCCCCACACTACCACCTAACTGCGGTAGTGCTTATTTTTCCCCAGCACCCATGGTGTGTGTGTGTGTAGGTGTGAGACACAGTGAGAGACACAGTGCTGTTTATATCTGTCAGTCATTGCTCCGTTATTGGACCAGCTTTACAGACACAATCAGGGAGCTGATATTCTATGACGTCCACCTTGCTGAATTTGTTATAATCACTACATCCCTCCCCATCTAAGTTGAGGGATGCAGGCCTATTATTTTTCTTGTACCTCTTCCATGAAAGAACCTGCATAATTGATGAGTAGCTCAGTTAAGGTTACCCAGCCATTCCCACTAATGTGAGGGAGCTAATGGTGGTAAGTTTTGTCCCTGTTACTACTTCGGGCACTGTCCCGTCAAAGTACCTGTGTCTGCATCCAGTCCTGGCCATCAGACATAACTTCTTACCAACATCTTCATTTTGGACACCTGGATTGGATGATTGGTGGAGTTCCTTTGCTTGGGACAATTATTCTTGCTCCCCATAATAAAATGATGCTCTCGACAATGATCTAGTCTCACTGGGTCCAGGAAGGTTTCAATTCTGATTATGATGGCCCTTTTGATTCCACAATCACCATAAGCTGTTTTAGTTTTGCCAAGACTACACCTTTTTTTGTCCACAATCTGATATTGTCAGCAGTGAACGGAAGAGTATCTGGAATGTTTAAAATCACAATGGACTTGTCACGTGGCAGTATCAGCAGTGATGTACCTGCTAGCAGGAGGCGGTCTGAGCATCTGCTTTTTCTACTTGGCCTGTGTTTGAACCTGCAATAGTGTGCACTTAGACTGAGAGTCCATCAATGAATTTGGCCTGAGGCTATGGGTGGCATGACTATGTCCTCTTTGAGTAGCCCTAGCAGGAGTTTGCAGTCTGTTGCTATTACAAATTTACATCCATAAAGATATTAGTGGAACTTACCCACACCAAAGACGATTGCCAAATCATTCTTCATTGTCTGGGTGTATTTATGCTCTGCATCAGACAAATTCTAGGAAGCATGCACTATTGGATGTCCCTTTCAATTGGGCCATCTGGGAGCAATACTTCCCTAATACAGGAGGCATCACATGTGCCAGCAGCAGATCTAGCTTGGTATCATAATGTGCCAACAGATTAGACAAAAATAGCAGCTTCTTCACTTCCCTAAAGACTCTGCTTTGGAAATTATCTCTCAGCTGACCTTTCATCAATAGCAGAGGTAAGAGTGCTAGGATGGAGGCCAGGTTATCTTTAAACTCTCTGTAATAATTCACCAATCCAAGAAACCATCTTAGCTCTGGTACAGATGTGGGAGCTAAGGCACCTTTGATAGCTCTCAGTTTATCTTCCAACAAGTGTAGCTAGACACAGCAACGACTTTAAGGTGATCACTTAATGAGAATCTCCTAGATTCCGGCTCATGAGTTAACTTACTCAATTTAGATTCAATGGGACGCTTTAGCTATTTTGAGTCTGAATAATGGCAGCTACTACAATGGCTTGCTGGCCTAAATTCTAAAAAAAAACTGTTAACTGTTTGGCCAATGCTGAGGTTTTCTCTAGAGTTTTGCTGTGTGCTGACCTAGAGTCCCTCTATTCAGGATGTGCCGTGAGTCAGGCTCACAACTGCCTTCATTCAAGTGGTGACCCCCAAGTTTTATCAACCTGGAGAGGCTGTCCACTTCAAGCAACATAATTCATATACTCCACTTGCTACATTTTCCATTGATAATCAGGAAGATGCTGCCAGATCTAAGGATTTTTGCTGAACTCCTTCCTTGGAGAAAGGAAGATATTTTAGTGCCAGTTAGTGAAGACTTAACTTCTGAGTTGATGCACGTCAAAAAATTAATTTTTATTCTTCAATTGCTTTTCAGAGTTAATACCATACAGAAGAAGGCCACTAAAATATAAAAACAAAACTGTGGATGCAGGAATCTGAGAGAAAAAAAGGTGGAGTGAAAGCAGAGGTAACATTTTGAGTCCAGTGACCCATCTTCAGATCCAAAAACAGAAGGAGGCCATTGGCCCATCAATTTCATGTCAGATCCATCAATTGCGATTTCAGAAGTGATTCATGGGATCGTAGTTATTTCTTTAGTTTCTATGACTGTTTTGCTTTCAAAGTCTTTCAAGAAAATAGCAGTTATGAAGAGATCTGTGACTAGGTTCTGGCAATCAGGAATGATTTATGACTTGGTGAGCACACAGATACATAATTTTATCTTGATAAATGCACTTGTATACAAAATTGAAGTGTCAAATGGTGGCACAACCAAAGAATTAATCTTAAAATGCAAATAGAGAGAATGTGATAAAGACTACAAATATATTTTTTGTTAACCTCAAACTAATAGATCAGTTTAAATCAAGTGATTTTGGGAACGATTTCATCAGCATTTTGTGCTGATAATAACCTTGTTTAGTTAACTATTTTGTACTATTTCAGCACTGAAGTAAACTCTGTACTTGAAAATAATGCATGCAATAAGAAAATGGGATGCTTTCATAAGAGGCTAGTCAGAATCTGACTAATGGACTGTAGCTATTAGTATCTTTATCAACTGTATTTTCAAGCAATCTATCAGGGATAGCCAATCTATCAAAATGTAAACTTGGCAAATAAATGTGGGGTAATGTCAAACACTGTACTTTCAACTCCTACTTGAGCTGGCTGTCAATTATCTAACGGCAGCAGGAAATCAGCTACCTGTGGCACCTACCTTTTACTACATATTAAAGATATCTAGAGATGGAGAAATGGTGCAGAGGCAGAAGATCTAGTTGAATGGTCATGGAGGCTCAAGGGGTCTGTTCTCACTGTTTTGTGTGTGTGCGCTCGTGTGCATGTGTGTGACTGTGAATGCAAGTGTGTTCAGTCAGGATTTAAGATTCAATTCCTCTTAATGTGTACGATTTCAGCATTCCTGGCAGGACATAGTTAAAAAGCAGCAATGCAGATTCATCAGAAGGATAGCTTGGCTGAAACAGTTAAATTATAAGGACACATTGCTGAGACTTGTGTGAGCAAAATTAAGTATTTAAATTTATTATGGTGTTTAACTGGGAAGTACTCAGAAATGATTTCCTCTGATGTGGGAATTTGAAATAAATAGGTGTCTTCTTAAAATTCAAAGTTAAAAATCACACAACACCAGGTGTGATAGTCCTGGATCACAAAACATAGAATTTACAGCAAATTATCTCAGTTGCATGACATGGAGATTTTTACTATAAATTCTGACAACAGAATGAGGACATGCCACAACCCAAAGGACTAGCCACGTTACCATACATCAAGAACATTTCCAAACTGACAGCCAGACTACCGTGACCACTAGGACTCATAACAGCACACAAACCAACAGCCATTCTCAGACAACAACTCACCAGAACGAAGGACCTGATACCCAGCATGAGCAAAACCAATGTAGTGTGCAAAATCCCATGCAAGGACTGCACAAAACACTACATAGGATAAACAGGAAGACAGCTAATGATCTGCAACCATGAACACCAATTAGCCACGAAACGGCACGACCAGCTATCCTTAGTAGCCACACATGCAGATGACAAGCAACTTGAATTCGACTGGGACAACACAACTATTATAGGACAAGCCAAACAGAGAACAGCCAGGGAATTCCTAGAGGCATGGCACTCATCCACAGATTCAATCAATAAGCACATCGACCTGGACCCAATATACTGACCACTGCAACGGACAGCTGGAACTGACAACCAGAAGCGGCAGATTCAAACCACTACAAATGCCGGAGGAAAGATCACAGAAGCGCTTCACAGGAGGCTCCCAAGCACTGAGGCTGTCATCTAGACAGGGGACGAAACGTTTGCAACACAAATTCCCAGCTCGTCGAACAGAACCACAACAACGAGCACCCGAGCGATAAATCTTCTCCCAAACCTTGAACATAGCTAGAATACAGTGTATTTTCCTCACAATGTTTCACACTATTCCTTTTAAAATAATACTCTAACAACCTTTTGAATGCATTGATCAAATTTCCTTCTACACACTCCCAGGCACTGCATTCCATGTGTAGACACTATGCAAATTAAGCTATCTGGAATGCAGTAGAGTTTATTTGGTTGATCTTTTTATGATTCTGAAATGAACTGATTCCTTACCCTGTCACCCATCATACTCCACCTTCTGCCCAACCCCTACCAACACACAACCCCAATCCCTCCTCACTAGGCAATCCCTCAGTTGTCCCTTAGTTATCTTCCACATTTATCTTCCCTTAGTAGCTGACAACTTGGCTTCAGGACTTTTAAATCTTGAGAAAAATGTCAGGATTTCTTTTTTTTAAATCTTTTTTCAATATTGATTAAATTTGCTGCATGCATCACAGGTTCTTGGTCTGGGCTAGCCTACTTCAACTGAGTAGACTATAGACCAAAATTTCACACAGAAAATACCTCTCAAGATAAGTGTGTATTTTTTTTAGTCTAATCAGGATCGTATATAGCGTTTCCAATCTTTTTGGGAAATCTGGGTCAGTGAAATCCCAACTTGGAGACAGTTGCTGCATAAACTTAGGAGAACCCAAGGAAATAGACATGGTCCCAATTATCATTTACAATTTTTTAAATAAATAGGACAATAGCAAGACAAAAATTTCAGCTTGACTCTGAGCACACTGTTCTTACTAACCTGGGTTTACACCAATTTGGCAAATGGAGAAACAGGAGAAGAATGCTTCTTCCTTTCTTTATTATTTTACAGGATGTGGGTGTCTGTAAAGGACAACATTTGGATCCATCCCTAATTTCCTTTCAGCTGGGTGCCTTGTTAGTCCATTTGAAAAATCTGTTAAGAGTCGATTACATTATTATGGATTTGGAATCACAAAGCCAGAATAGCAGATGTCCCTCCTTAATAATGAACCTTCAAAAATCAATGCTAAATCCACAGTTTCCATTACTGGTGACTAGCTTTCAATTGCGGATTTTATTAAGTGAATTTAAATTCCAACAGCTACAACACCGGCATCTACTTGACAATGTGAAAATTTGTCCAGATATTTCCTTTGTACAAAAATCAGGACAACTCCAACAATTTCTGCCATAATAGTCTATGCTCAATCAACTGTAAAGTGATAGAAGGTGTCATCAACAATGTTATTAAGCAGCTCCTACTCATGAACACAGTTTTGATTTCACTAGAGCCATTCAGCTCCTGACTTCATTGACAGCTTTGGTTCAAACATGGACAAAAGAGCTGAATTCCAAAGGTGAAGCAAGAAGGCTGGTAGGTATAGGGAATGCTGGATGACTTAAGAAATTGAGGGTTTGGTTAAGAAAAAGAAAGAAGAATATGCCAGGTACAGGCAGGATAGATCGAGCGAATCCTTAAAAGAGTATGAAGAAAGTAGGAGTATACTTAAGAGGGAAATCAGGAGGGCAAAACAGGGACATGAGATAGCTTTGGCAAATAGAATTAAGGAGAATCCAAAGGGGTTTTACAAATATATTAAGGACAAAAGGGTAACTAAGGAGATACTGCACCTCGGATGCTGCCTGAACTGCTGTGCTTTTCCAGCACCACTCTAACCTAAACTCTGGTTTCCAGCATCTACAGTCATTGTTTTTATCTAGAGAATAGGCCCCCTCAAAGATCAGCAAGGCAGCTTTTGTGTGGAGCCACAGAAAATGGGAGAGATACTAAATGAATATTTTGCATCAGTATTTACTGTGGAAAAGAATATGGAATCTATAGACTGTAGGGAAATAGATGGTGACATCTTGCAAAATGTCCAGATTACAGAGGAGGAAGTGTTGGATGTCTTGAAATGATTAAAGGTGGATAAATCCCCAGGATCTGATCAGGTGTACCCTAGAACTCTATGGGAAGCTAGAGAAGTGATTGCTGGGCCTCTTGCTGAGATATTTGTATCATCCAGTGAGGTGCCAGAAGACTGAAGGTTGGCAAACGTAGTGCCACTGTTTAAGAAGGGCAGTAAAGACAAGCCAAGGAACTATAGACCGGTGAGCCTGACCGTGGTGGTGGGCAACTTGTTGGAGAGAATCCTGAGGGACAGGATGTACATGTATTTGGAAAGGCAAGGACTGATTTGGGATAGTCAACATGGCTTTGTGCATGGGAAATCATGCCAAACTTAATTGAGTTTTTTGAAGAAGTAACAAAGAGGATTGATGAGGGCATAGCAGTAGATGCGATCTATATAGACTTCAGTAAGGCATTTGACAAGGCTCCATTTGACATGGAAGACTGATTAGCAAGGTTAGATCTCATGGAATACAGCGAGAACTAGCCATTTGGATACAGAACTGGCTCAAAGGTAGAAGACAGAGGGTGGTCGTGGAGGGTTGTTTTTCAGACTGGAGGCCTGTGACCAGTAGAGTGCCACAAGGATCGGTGCTGGGCCCTCTACTTTTTGTCATTTACATAAATGAGATGGATGCGAGCATCAGAGGTACAGTTAGTAAGGTTGCAGATGACACCAATATTGGATGTGTAGCGGACAGCGAAGAGGGTTACCTCAGATTACAACAGGATCTGGACCAGATGGGCCAATGGGCTGAGAAGTGGCAAATGGAGTTTAATTCAGATAAATGCGAGATGCTGCATTTTGGGAAAACAAATCTTAGCAGGACTTATACATTTAATGGTAAGGTTCTAGGAAGTGTTACTGAACAAAGAGACCTTGGAGTGCAGGTTCATAGCTCCTAGAAAGTGGAGTCACAGGTAGATAGGATAGTGAAGAAGACGTTTGGTATGTTTTCCTTTATTGGTCATAGTATTGAGTATAGGAGTTGGGACGCCATGTTGCGGCTGTACAGGACATTGGTTAGACCATTGTTGGAATATTGCATGCAATTCTCGTCTCTTTTCTATCGGAAAGATGTGAAACTTGAAAGGGTTCAGAAAAGATTTACAAGGATGTTGCCAGGGTTGGAGGATTTGAGCTACAGGGAGAGGCTGAACAGGCTGAGGCTGTTTTCTCTGGAGGGTCGGAGGATGAGGGGTGACCTTATAGAGGTTTACAAAATTATGAGGGCATGGATAGGATAAATAGACAAAGTCTTTTCCCTGGGGTCAGGGAGTTCAGAACTAGAGGGCATAGGTTGAGGGTGAGAGGGGAAAGATATAAAAGAGACTTAAGGGGGAACCTTTTCACGCAGAGGGTGGTACGTGTATGGAACGAGCTGCCAGAGGATGTGGTGGAGGCTGGTACAATTGCAACATTTAAGAGTCATTTGGATAGGTATGTGAATAGGAAGGGTTTGGAGGGCTACGGGCCGGGTGCTGGCAGATGGGACTAGATTGGGGTGGGATATCTGGTCGGCATGTACTGGTTGGACCGAAGGGTCTGTTTCCATGCTGTACGTCTCTATGACTCTAAGAATGACAGCCTTTGAGATCAAGACAGCGTTTGACCAAGTGTGGCATCAAGAAGCCCAAGCAAAACTGGAATCAATGAGAATCAGGGGGCAAACTCTCCACTGTTTGGAGTCTTACCTGGCACAAAGGAAGATGGTCATGATTGTTGGAGGTGAGTCATCTCAGCTAAAGGGTATCTCTGCGGCAATTCCTCAGGGTAGTACCTTCGGCCCAACCATCTTCGGCTATTTTATTACTGACCTTCCCTGCATCATAAGGTCAGAAGTGGGGATGTTCGCTGATGATTACACAATGTTCAGCACCATTTGCAAGTCCTCAGATCTGAAGCTGTCCATATTTAAATGCTATAACACCTGGGCAATAACCAGGTGACAAGTGAAAAATAACATTCATATCACATAAACACCAGTCAATGACCATTTCCAATAAGAGACAATCTAATCACTGTCTATTGACATTCAGTGGCATTACCATCACTGAATATCCAAGAACAACATCTTGGTGGTTAATATGGACAAAAAACTCAACTGGACTTGCCACATAAACACAGGGACAAAAACAGCAGGTTAGAGACAAGAGTCATAGATTCATAAAGAAGTACAACATGGAAACAGACCCTGTGGTCCAACTCATCCGTGCCAACCAGTTGTCCTAACCTAATCTAGTCTCATTTCCGAGCACATGGCCCATATCCCTCTAAACCCTTCCTATTCACATACCCATCCAGCTACCTTTTAAATACTGTAATTGTACCAGCCTCCACCACTTCCTCTGGCAGCTCATTCTATACACATACCACTGTCTGCGTGAAAACATTGTCCCTCAGGTTCCTTTTATACCTTTCCCCTCTCACCCTAAACCTATGCCGTCTTGTTCTGACTCCCCACCACAGGGAAAAGGCTTTCCTTATTTGTCCTATATATGACACACATGATTTTATCAACCTCTACAAGGTCACTCCTCAGCCCCCGATGCTCCAGGGAAAATAGCCCAAGCCTATTCAGCCTCTCCCTATATCTCAAATTCTCCAACCCTGGCAACATCCTTGTAAATCTTTTCTGAACCCTTTCAAGTTTCACAACATCCTTCCAATAGGAAGGAGACCAGAATTGCACACAATATTCCAAAAGTGGCCTAACCAATGTCCTATACACTGCAATATGACCTCACAACTCCTATACTCAATGGTCTGACCAATAAAGGAAAGCATACAAAATGCCGTCTTCACTATCCTAACTACCTGCCACTCTACTTTCAAGGAACTATGAAACTGCATTCCAAGATCTCTTTGTTCACCAACACTCCCTTGGACCTTTCCATTAAGTGCATACGTCCTGCTCTGATATGTTTTTTCAAAATTCAGCACCTCGCATTTATCTAAATTATCTCCATTAGCCACTCCTCAGCCCATTAGCCCATCTGTAAGACATAGGAGTGGAAGTAAGGCCATTCGGCCCATCGAGTCCACTCCGACATTCAATCATAGTTAATGAGCATTTCAACTCCACCCACCAGTATTCTCCCCATAGCCCTCAATTCCTTGAGACATCAAGAATTTATCAATCTCTGCCTTGAAGACATTTAGCGTCCCGGCCTCCACTGCACTCTGCGGCAATGAATTACACAGGCCCACCACTCTCTGGCTGAAAAAATGTCTCTGCATTTCTGTTCTGAATTGACCCCCTCTAATTCTAAGGCTGTGTCCACGTGTCCTAGTCTCCTCGCCTAACGGAAACAATTTCCTAGCTTCCATCCTTTCCAAGCCATGTATTATCTTGTAAATTTCTATTAAGTCTCCCCTTAATCTTCTAAACTCCAATTAATACAATCCCAGGATCCTCAGCCATTCCTCGTATGTTAGACCAACCATTCCAGAGATCATCCGTGTGAATCTCCGCTGGACACGTTCCAGTGCCAGGAAGTTCTTCCTGAGGTGTGGGGACCAAAACTGGACACAGTACTCCAAATGGGGTCTAACCAGAGCTTTATAAAGTCTCAGTAGCACAACGGTGCTTTTATATTCCAACCCTCTTGTATTCAGAGGTAACCTTCTTCATTGTCCACTACACCTCCAATTTTGTTGTCATTTGCAAATTTACTAACTATACCCCTTATGCTCACATCCAAATCATTTATTTAAATGATGAAAAGTAGTGGACCCAGCATTGATCAGTGAGGTACATGATTGGTCACATGCCTCCAGTCTGAAAAGCAACCCTCCACCACCACCCTGTTTTCTACCTTTGAGCCAGTTTGTATCCAAATGGTGAGTTGTCCCTGTATTCAATGAGATTTAACCTTGCTAACCAGTCTTCTATGGGGAACCTTGTTGAACGCCTTACTGAAGTCCATATCAATCATGTCCACCACTCTGCGCTCATCAAATCTCTTGTTACATCTTTAAAAAACTCAATCAATTTCATGAGACGTGATCTTCCATGCACAAAGCCATGTTGACTATCCCTAATCTGTCCTTGCCTTTCCAAATACATATACAGCCTGTCCCTCAGGATTCCTTCCAATAACTTGTCCACCACTGATGCCAGGCTCATCAGTCTATAATTCTCTGGCTTTTCCTTACCACCTTTCTTAAATAGTGGCACCACGTTAGCCAACCTCCAGTCTTCTGGCACCTCACCTGTGACTACTGGTGATACAAATATCTCAGCAAGGGATCTAACAATCACTTCCCTAGCTTCCCCCAGAGTTCTAGGGTACACCTGATCAGGTCCTGGAGATTTATCAAGACATCCTGTATCACCTCCTTTGTAATATGGACATTTTTCAAGATGTCACCATCTATTTCCCCACATTCTATTTCTTCATGTCACGATCTATTTTCCCACATTCTGTATCTTCTATGTCTTTCTCCACAGTAAACATTGATGCAAAAGACTCATTTAATATCTCCCCCATCTCCTGTAGCTCCAAACATAGGCTGCCTTGCTGATCTTTGAGGGGCCCTATTCTTTCCCTAGTTACCCTTTTGTCCTTAATATATTTATAAAAACACTTTGGATTTTCCTTACCTCTATCAGCCGAAGTCCCCTTTTTGCCCTCCTCATTTCCCTCTTAAGTATACTTCAAAAGATTCTCTCGGTCTCTCCTGTCTATACCTGACATATGTTTTTTTTTCATAACCAAAACCTCAATTTCTCTAGTCATCCAGCACTCCCTACACCTACCGGCCTTTCCTTTCACCCTAATAGAATATACTGTCTCTGAACTCTCGTATCTAATGTTTGAAGGCTTTCCAATTTCCAGTTGTCCCTTTACCTGCAAACACCTGACCACCAATCAGCTTTTGAAAATTCTTGCCTAATACGATCAAAATTTAGATACTCCAATTTAGAACTTCAACTTTTAAATCTGGTCTATCCTTTTCCATCACTATTTCAAAACTAATAGAATTATGGTCACTGGCCCAAAGTGCTCTCCCACTGTCACCTCAGTCACCTACCCCTACCTTATTTCCCAAGAGTAAATCAAATTTTTCACCTTCCCTAGTTGGAACATCCACATCCCAAATCAGAAAACGTTCTTGTACGCACTTAACAAATTCCTCTCCGTCTAAAGCCTTAACACTATGGCAGTCTCAGTTTATGTTTGGAAAGTTGAAATGCCCTCCCATAACTACCCTAGTTTTCTTACAGATAACTGAAATCTCCTTACAAATTTGTTTTACAATTTCCTGTTGACAATTAGGGGGTCTATAATACAATCCCAACAAGGTGATCATTCCTTTCTTTTTCTCAGTTCCAGCCAAATAACTTCCCTAGATGTATTTCTAGGAATATCTTCCTTCAGTACAGCTGTAATGCTATCTCTTATCAAAAACACCACTCCCCCTCCCCTCTTGCCTCCCTTTCTGTCCTTCCTGTAGCATTTGTATCCTGGAACATTAAGCTGCCAGTCCTGTCCATCCCTGAGCCACATTTCTATAATTGCTGGTATATCCCGGTCCCATGTTCTAACCAGGCCCTGAGTTCATCTGCCTTCCCAGTTAGGCCTCTTGCATTGAAGTAAATGCAGCATAGTTTATCAGTCCTACCTTGTTCTCTGTTTTGTTCCTTCTTGCCCTGACTGTTTGATTCGCTCTCTAGGACTACTGTAGTGAGTAACTCACCTCCTGACCCACCAAAGCCTGTCCACCATATGTAAGGCACAAGTAGAAGCATGATGGAATATTCCCCACTTGCTTGGATGAGTGCAGCTCCACAACACTCAAGAAGCTTGACAACACCCAGGAGAAAGCACCACATGCACAAACATCCACTCCCTCCACCACCAATATTCAGTAGCAGCAGTGTGTACCTACTACAAGATGCACTACAGAAATTCACCAGAGTTCCTTAAACAGCACCTTCCAAACCCATGACCACTTCTATCTGGAATGCCAAGGACAGCAGATACACAGGAAAATTGCCAGTTTCAAGTAAGTCTCCAAACCACTCACCATCTTTATTTGGAAATATATGAATGCGTTCCTTCACTGTCGCTGGGTCAAAATCCTGGAATTTCCTCCCAAAGGACATTGTGAGTTAACCTGCACAATACGGACTGCAGCTGTTCAAAAAGGCAGCTCAGTCTCAACTTCTCAAGAGCAATTAGGATGGGCAATAAATACTAACCAGTAAGTGACACCTATGCCCTACGATTGAATTAAAAAAGAACTGCTGCTGTGGTCGGACCTAACCTGCATTCTTGGAGTATCAGCCTTGGTCTCCAGATTACTCCTCCAGTCACATTCCTCTACACTATCTCTGTACGTTCCCATTTAAGGAGCCAATCTAAATGGAAAATATAAGGTCCAAAGACATGTGGAGGTTTGTCAGGGCAGGAGAAAAAGAAATCTCCAGACACTGCTGGGACCTCTGTTTTCTTCCTTTCCCATCTCTCCTTCAGTCCACTCCCAACCTTAAATTTTTACCTGACTTAATTACACATAATCGTCACAGATTACCCCCCCATTCACCTCATCAATTTTCTGCCTGTTAGTATCATAATGCAATACAATTGCTCTGGTGACGCTTCACTGTGAAAACTGCTTGCATCTTACTACGTGGATTGTAGGCAACAGAGATCTCAGAGTTGTCAAATGATCAAATCACCAAAATATAATTCCAAGTTTCAGCTTGAATTATTACAAAACAAGCAAGGGGTCAGAACTTAGGTTTAACTGAAAAAACATCTATCATGAGAAAGAAAGTTTAATAGCCTGGAAAATTAACAGAAACATTTCTTAAGAGCCCAGTCCATTGTACTGAGATAATCGTTCTGGGCAAAATTAGACTGAAGCTTTGAAATTGCTGGCCTGTAATCTGGGTATAGCAACTGGTTTAGAATTAAGGTTAGAATGAAAAAAGGAATGGAGGTATTGCATTTATGTAGCTTCATTCATAAGATGTCTCAAAGCACTTCACAGTAGCACTGTATCCAATTTGCACACCACAAGGGTTCACTAAAAGCAATGGAATAGTGACCAGGTAATCTGTTTTAGTGATGTTGGTTGAGAGATAATTAATTGACTGAACTCTCCTGGATTGCTTGAATGCTACACTGGGATCTTTTGAATTCATGTGAAGGACAAGCCTGTTTTAGTGTCTCAATATGGAATGCCACACGACTTCCTCAGTATCCTAATAACATGTTGGCCCAGAATTTCTTCTGAAGTGGGTGTTGGACCCGCAGTCTTCAGGCTCAGATGAAATGTTACTAACTTCTAAAAAAAAGTGTCTTAACTCTGTGTGCATTCCTGCATGAACAAGGAACAGTAGACAGAACAACATACTCCAGCTCAATGCACCTGAAGAATAAGAAATCTGACATAAAATATTGAATTTTTGTTTTGTTTAAAACTACAGCAAAGGATCCTGCTCATTGCATGAAGTCAGTCCACGGGAAACTCATGGCTGCATGGTCTGTTGATATTGATGAGGTACTGGATACCTGCTGAACATACAGAGAATTGAATAAATTAATCACTTTAGGAGAGAAAAGGGAGACTCGGAGGTTTATAAAATCATGAGATGCATGGACAGGGTGAATAGCCAAAGTCTTTTTCCTAGAGTGAAGGAGTCCAAACCTAGATGGCATAGGTTTAATGTGAGAGGGGAGAGATTTAAAAAGGATCTGAGGGTTTTTTTTTCATGCAGAGGGGTGTGTGTGTCGAACGAGTTGCCAGAGGAAGTGGCGGAGATGGCGCAGTTACAACACTTAAAAGGCATCTGGATAAGTCTATGAATAGGAAGAATTTAGAGGGATATAGGCCAAATACTGGCAAATGGGACGAGGTCAGATTGTGATATCTGATCAGTGCAGACAAGTTGGACTGAAGGGTCTGTTGTATGACTACGACTCTGAATCAGAAAAGGCATGAATAATTTGTTTGTCTTTCTTTTATGTTGAGAAATTGTATTATCTTAACTTTACTATTGCACACATCCCCCTATTAGCTTCATTTCAGTTGTTTATTTCATGTTGAAGATTGCATTCCAATAGCCATCCATAATTGAGGTGACATTATAAACTAAATGAGTCAAGTCAGCTGCTGTTTTTTATTTATTTCAACCCCCTTAGAAAACCTTTGAATGTACATTGACAAGCTTGGTTCTGGCTCTTTCATTAGCAAAAGATTTGCATTAAGCAGCTTCCCTTAAAGTACTCATTAGAATAGATTTTCTCGAATGGTTCTGGAAAATATCATTTGATGGTCAGGGACGGCGATTTATTGAGTGATCTTATTGAACATATCAGATCCTGTGGGGAATTGACAGAGTGGATGCTGAAAAGATGTTTCCCCTTGTGGGAAAGTCTAGAACCAAAAGACACAGTTTATAAATTAAGAGTCTTGCACTTAGGGCAGGGATGAGGAGATTTAATTTTCTCTGAGGGTCATGAGTTTACGAAATTCTCTTCCCCAGTTAGCAATGGAAGTGGGATCATGGTATATTTTTAAGTTAGTGGTGGATAGATTTATTGATTGACTAGATAATCAAAGGAAATTGGGGGAAACAGGAAAGTGGAGTTGACACCACAACCAGAGCAGCTATGATCTCACTGAATGATGCAGCAGGTGCAAGGGACCAGATGTACTACTCCTAATCTGCATGTTTGCATATTTGAAGATTTTTTTTAAAAAAGAAAATAGAATTGTGTTGTCCAACTGCAACAGGATTTGTCACTTTTCACAGCAATCATTAGAGTGACATTCAGTTCACATTCATGAAGTGTGAGCCAATGTGTTGTGCCAAGGAGAGATAGTGAAACAGTTATTGCAGTTAGTGATTATGTTTTTTGCTATTGACCTTGAACAAAACTTCTCATAAAGATGTAGCATCATCTGGTTTTTACAGCATGTAAAAAGGCCCTTCAACCCATTGTATCTATGTGGGTCATCATCTATTCAAATCTCATTTCCTGAACTTGGTCCAGAAACCTTGAATGCTGTGATGTTTGAAGTGCTCATCTAAATACTTCTTCAATGGCTTGAAGGTTCCTGCCTCTACCACCTTTTTTAGGCAGTGAGTTCTAGGTACCAATCACCATTTGGATGAAAGATTTATTTTCCTCAAAGCCTCTCTAGATCAATGCTCTGAAGCACTGTATTCCCCATTTGACAGTACCTTTAATGCAGGCACTATCTATAGGAGTTCTGTGGCATCCAGAATTCTTTAAACAAGTTGAGCAACAAATAAAATTAAATTGTTCTCACAGATAGCAAACCAGGAACGAAAGCTACAGATTATAATTAACTTTTTAACTTTACAAAAGAAATAGGTACTGAATACGTTAAACTTGAAAATTAGAAAATAATTTGCATGATTTTAAATGTCATTATATTTTAAAAAGCTATATTTAGGGAATGACAATTCACATACCTATTTTCTCAAAGCCAAAGAGTTTGTAGCATAGTGATTACGACTTGGTACCCCGCTAGAAACTGTAACCGCTTTTTGTTAGTAGGTTTTGTTTCGTAATTTTAAAAAAAAACGGGAATACGGCACAAAAATGGAAGTTCACGACAAATCACTGATTCTATGTCCAGTGCATCTGTGAAACCTGCGCCAATGCTCCTTGTGCAGGAGAGGGTATCTTTGCTACCAACTTCTGGATTCCATTATTCAAATACACATCCGATGAAGCCAGAAGTCACTGTCGGTTTTACGCAGTAATGACGGCGAACAACAATGACAGTTTCACCGTCATTACGACCGCAAACTCTGGGCATAATCACGTTACTTATAGGCTGTCAGTGGTATTCAGTACTTCGATGAAAGAGATGATCCGAGTTTAAACACATTAACCAAAAAAAAATCATCTAGCAATGAGTGAAGGATAATCATCACTGAAATTGTAAGGTACATCTGTAATGCCATTTTGTGTAAGCTTCCTAATTTGGGCAGAATATTACATTCATGAGTGTACCGTGTACATTCCACATCAGTTGCAGGGTTTTTTTGTATTCCTCTGCAACAGCTGTTTCTGGCTCAGCCGAATTTTATCTATGCGGCTCTAAAACCAACAATAGTAATTTTTGTTACATTTCTCTATCTTTCAACAAAAACAACGCGTGCAAGATGTTGTTGGTGTAATAAACGCTGTCCGTTTGCTGCTTCATTAAAGCCCTGTTTTATGCCCACCCCTTTCAATCTGCCCATGTTTGACATACCACTGGGAAGTCTGAACGATCATGAGTGGCTTACGACATTCTGTCAACACTCAGCACGTCTGCCCGCTCTCGCAGTGCAGCGCTCTGTTAAAGGGAGGCAAGCCAGGCTTCGTGATCCGTCTTGCCCTTAACCTCACCTAAAACAAGCGGGGAAAGTGGACCGGCGGCTGCGGCTCGGTGGCCAGTCAAAAGGACGCCATACCGTTCCTCCCAATCGATGAAAGGTCGTGTTTGGTCATTTCAAATCATGGGACGGTGATCCCGACAAACCGAGCTGAACGGTTCACTGGCAAATGGAGAAGATGCAAAATTAACCGAGAGAGAGAGAGAGTTTGGAAAAGGTTTCCGAGAAACTGCAGCTTCAAGAAGAGAGGGCAGAGGATTTCTTTATTTTCCCACCCTCGTGTTGTATGTTAAACAGCAGCACTGTTGTATTAAAATTAAAACCGCGAAACTTGCCAGTGTGGACAAGGGAACTGAACATCGACTTGGGGAGTCCTACACTTCTCTATCGAGGAACCTCAGACCGAGGTACTGTGAATCACAGCTAGTGGGGAATAAACTCAAGAGGCCGGGGAACTGGATTCATCCACACTGGGTTATGTATTGTGATTTACAGTATATAGCTCGTGTGAACACACACACGCATACACACAAAAAAACGGGTGACTGAATGGAGCCCGTCACTGGGCGGAAAACGATGGGTAAGGTTATTTTGTTTGAATCATTTCATTAAAGCAAATCTCGTGTCTCCTTGCAGCCTGTACAATGAAACGAATCAATTAATTGATGCTCAGATTTTCTATTTTTTTTCTCTCTCTCCCCTCTCTTACAAACTCCCTCAATCTTCCAGTCTGGATACCACTGGGGCAGGAGATCCACCTGCCCGAGTCAGAAAGAAAAAACAGTCAGCTTCAAACAAAAAACAAAATGATGTAAAAAAAAGTTTGGAGATTCGGAAGATTTATCCGTATAAATTCAACAAAAAAGGAGAGAGAGACGGGAGGGTGGGGGGAAAAAGAAAACCGACTCCAACCAGGGATTGGAGGTCTGAACTCTTGCTTCATGGATTTCCTCCTTGTGGCTCTTAGTCTCCAGTGGCTGCTGCAGAAGCCTTCAGTGTGGCTGGCGTGTGTCCTCGGCTTGTTGTTGGAAATGCTCCCCGGCGCTGAGAGTGTGTGCGCCAGTCAGTGCCGTTGCGACGGGAAGCTGCTGTATTGCGAGTCGCAGAGCCTGGGCGAGATGCCGCGGAACCTGTCGGGGCTGCAGGGTCTGTCGCTGCGCTACAACAGCCTGTCGGAGCTGCGCGCCGATCAGTTCGCCGGCGTGCTGCAGCTCACTTGGCTCTACCTCGACCACAATCACATTTACTCGGTGGACGGCGCCGCGTTCCGCGGGCTGCGGCGCCTCAAGGAGCTGGTACTCAGCTCCAACAAGATCACCCAGCTGCCCAACTCCACTTTCCGGCCCATGCCCAACCTGCGCCACGTGCAGCTTTCCTACAACAACCTGCAGTCCCTGGAGCCGGACCTTTTCCACGGCCTGCGCAAGCTGCAAACGCTGCACCTGCGCTCCAACGCACTCAAGTACATTCCGGTTCGAATATTCCAGGATTGCCGGAGCCTCGAGTTTCTGGACGTAGGATATAATCAGCTACAGAGCCTTGCCCGGAATGCGTTCGCGGGCTTGTTGAAACTAACTGAACTCCACCTGGAGCACAATGATTTGGTGAAAGTAAACTTTGCTCATTTCCCACGGCTCCTCTCCCTGAGAACCCTCTACATGCAGTGGAATAAAGTCAGTATTGTAGTGAATTCTTTGGAGTGGACTTGGAACCATCTAGAAAAATTAGACCTCTCTGGGAATGAGATTGAGTTTATTGAATCTTATGCCTTTGAAGTAGTGCCTAACCTCAAGATACTTCAATTGGATTCAAATCGCCTAACCACCATCGAACAAACTATTCTGGATTCTTGGAAATCCCTCACCAGCATCAGTCTTTCTGGAAACAGCTGGGAATGCAGTCGGAATATCTGTGCTTTGGCCACCTGGCTGAGCAGTTTTAAGGGTCATCATGAAGGCAGCCTGTTATGTGCCAGCCCTGTGCATACTCAGGGCGAGGAGGTTCTAGACGCTGTGCATGGTTTTCACATATGTGACGACTTGGTCACAAGCACACTGGCAATTTCAGACATGACCAGTGTGGCAGAAACAAACCAAGATATGACAGCAGTCAGAGATGCTTCCAGCATCTATGTCACGCAGGATACAACAGGAATAAAAACCACTGATTTAATCACTGCCACTAGTGAGCTTTCTCACGATCAACAGGAAAATACTATTCAGGTTCACAAAGTAATCACCGGCACCATGGCATTGCTTTTCTCCTTTCTGATAGTGGTGTTAGTGCTGTATGTCTCATGGAAATGTTTTCCTGCTGGCCTCAGGCACTTAAGGCAGTGCTTTGTGACACAGCGCCGCAAGCAGAAACAGCAACAAACTATGCATCAGATGGCTGCCATGTCCACGCAGGAATACTACGTGGACTACAAACCCAATCATATTGAAGGGGCACTGGTGATCATTAATGATTATGGATCATGTTCATGTCATCAACAACCAGCCAGAGAATGTGAAGTATAATTTTCATTCTGCCTCACTGGAAATGAAACATTACAAGTGGACATACTGCAGTTAGAGACTGACACACCTAAAAGGACCACTTTACAATACTGAGTATGAATGAATTACACAGTACTGATTCCAACAAAACCTTGCACCAGGATCTTTCAACAGTCCAAACAATATTTAAGCTTCAATGCGTCTTTAAAATCTTTCAAATCATCCTATGTTTGACTGTCATTTAAAATTTGTAAAAGGAAAAAATGTATATGTAACTCTTCTCACCAGTTTCTTATGATATTAAATCCACCTGTAAGATCTGGGAATAAGGGAGTACAAGGCTCATCAAGGATGTAAGTTAATCAATTTTGTAAACTACCCTGATTTAAATAAATATTTTAAAAAATGTTATTTATATGTTATTTACAGCAGGTTTCAGAGAAGGAGGAATATCAACATATGTTCTATATATATATATTTTGTGTTAGTGAGTAAGAAAAACCCTTCAGTGTGCATTTTTTTTTCCTCAATTAATTGTAGCAATCAACCCTTTTTGAGCATGTAATATAAAACCTTGCATTTCCTGCAAGGTAAGCACAGTGGCAAAATTTAGATCACTCTTATTTTCCAGATTACAATAGGTTAATAATTAAAACTAAACACAAATATGTATCCATTATATTGAGCACACTCTCATCATCTTTCTCTAGGCACCAAATACTGCAGTTTCAAGCTAAAGGAGGGAAGATAGTAGGGCACGGTAATATAAAAGAAATTTGCTGCATTGTTGAATTCTGTACCTCAAAATTCAAATGTCCACACCTCTCCTGAAAAACAGAACAGCAATAGCAAATAAGCTGCTTAACAGAAATACCTGACAGGGAAAGGGAAGTGAAAGAGTAAAATTTGGATCTTCACTTTTTGTTGATAAAAGACCTAAGCTTTAGTTCATAAACCAGGTGCATTTGCTTATACAACTATATTAGTAAACGTATATTAATTATCCATACTAAACCTGTGTCAAAGTTTCTTTTAAAATAATCTTGGCATGTTAGTTTTAAATATAAATGTTAAAACTTTTTTTTGGACACAATTAAATGAAAAAAATTAAACTGCATTACCTAAAAGAAGTCCAGTACCAAATTGCAGACATTTCTTCTCTTTAATCTCCCTTTTCATGTAGCAATTTCTCAAAATTCCATACGTGTGAAAAAAAATTCAACCCCTTTGTAAACTACTTGTTGGAATTAAAAGTTTAAATCTGTGGAAGTTGTGCACTTTCTACATTCCTTTTTAGAGTCATAGATTCATACAGCATGGAAACAGACCCTCGATCAAAATATGTTCGCAAACTAAACTAGTCCCACCTGTCTGTACTTGGTCCATATCCCTCCAAACTTTTCCTATTCACGAACTTATCCAAATGTCTTTTAAATTGTAACTGGACTCACTTGTGCCACTTTCTCTGCTTTTTCCTCACTATTTTGTGTTTTTCCATTTTATTTCTATATCTTGCAACCTCCTAATATTTTATTTCCACTTAGTTGTTTCTTGCCGTTTAATTCAAATCCTTTGGCTTCTTGTTGGCAATCTGGATTTTTTCATTCTTGCTCCAATTTTCACTAACTTCAAAATGCCAAACTGTTTTAATTTCAGGAGCCAGTCTCTTCTTCATTTCAGAGCTGAATGCATTCAAAATGATAGTAAATTCTCCAACACCTCTCTACACTGAGATATCAGTTACATTCCCAGTTCCAGTTCCTACAGTGAAATTGCAACATAACATGCCAGTGAGACAAAAAAGCACAAGAAATGTATTTCAAAATGGCTGCAATTTGATTCAAGAGTCGAAGTTGGAGCCTGTTTGGTTCCAATCTTTATAACATACTGCACCTGTATATTGGTTTTTCTGTTGTGATCTTTCAGCATTTCATTATTATTTTGCTTTAGTTATGAAAATGATTTTTTTTCAAAGCATCACCCCCATCTCCTTCATCTTTATCTCCTTATTTATCCAACAGAATATTTAAAAGGACTTTCCATTTTTGAGTCTAACACCCCCACCACCTCTAGTATTTTCTAATACTTTTGTTGCTGCTTTGGTTTCTTGGCTACCATCCTCTGTCCTCTAAATATTTCGATATGCCAATTCCACTACACTGTAGCAGATGGGAAGCTGCCAATTTTAAGAATTGCTTTTAGATAAACTATGTTAGTTATGAAGGCTAAGTAGAACACCAGGATAAACATTGGTGATTTTTGTTATCTCCACAAATTTAAACTGAGTTGGTTTACAAAGAATCTTCCACAAAATTCAGCTAAAATCCCATGTCTCACAAACCAAATTAAATGAAGGTGTTATGAAAGCTATCGATAAAAAAATCTCAATACCGGCATCTACTGGTGATTGCTTTCCTTGCCAGCATTCAAATATTCATTGGTAATTTACTTCCTCATTCTTTTCACTGTGCCCTCTGCATCTGTATTTCACTATCCATTATTCACATCAATGAATTGCACTACCATGTAAAGGCTGGCAAAGAATGCAGAAAAAATTAAATCTCACAAATGATCTAAATCTGTGTTTATTAAGTCTAAATATCTTTTTTTAAAAACATAGCTTTGTACACATTAGACTGTCAGAATATTTTTTATTGAAAATCAGTGTTATACACTCTTCCACTCCAACCCCACACACAATTTATTTGTTTTGCTGCTACAAAACATAGAGAATGACCATTGAAGCACAACCATCAGAAGGTGAAATGGCGACGAACATGCACTTCAGAAATCTTCACTTTCAGTATACAATAGTAAATTTGTAGCTTCTTGCAAAGCTACTTTATTCACGCATTGTAAACATTTGTTTCTACACAATGATAGAATATAGAATTTGGTAACGCAATTCACTTTGCAGCGGAGAAGAAATTAGTTTCATCAGGGGTATTTTCACCCTCTTGTGCTCGCCTTGAAGAAATAGCTGAACTCTCCAAGGGCAACCATAAACATTGCTATCACTTGCCACTGCAAGACCTGAAAATAGTGGTGACAGATGATTGAAACTGATCTATGCATTGTTTAACAAAGATAATTTCTGTTAAAAAACTGGAATATAAAACATGCAGCATTAAACAATTAGTCAAACCTAAAGAATATTATAAGTTTACTTTTGAACAATTTTAATCCAACATAGTTGAAAACAAAAGATCTACAGTGGTGATGGAATCTACAAATTATATTTTTTTTCAATGCTTCAAGCTCAGTCTTTCAGGTCAGGAAAGTGTTGTAGCACAGCAAAAATTTATTTGATACAAACCAAAAATCTAGGAACTTAATGCTAAGTTCGTTAGTAATGTAAGCTCTGAATCATGCCATATGATAATTGCACTTTTTAGTTTTAACTCTTACAGGTCAGAAGATTTTTGGGTATAATCTTGAACTTATTATTAATTTGTATAATCTGAAACAGCATTTTGAATAAAATGCCATTCAATTGTCCTTTAGTAGTGTCCAATAGTGCCCTTCAAATGGTCAGGGGATTGAAAGGAAGATAGCAAGTTCATGAGCTTACCAGCAAACTCTCTGAATGACTTGCAATATCCGGTAGAGATGGTATGTGATGTGATTCTCACCATAGTTACATGGTCGACAGATTTGACATCCATATGTCTGTGGACTCTCCAAATAAGCATCTCACTTAGTATCATTCTCCTGCCTTGGCTATAAAGTGTAACCCTGCAGATTGTTCCTTTTTTTAAATTTACCTTCTAATTCCCTTTTGAATTCCTTTTGAAGTCCCATCCTTACAAATATATCAGGAGGAATGGTTACTTGAACAAGGTACATAGGGCAATGAAATCTGTAGTACTTAATTAAAAACTGTCACCATCTTTAAAAGTGAGGGATAAAATGACACCAAAATGGTTGTGTGCGCCTGCTGGCCTCCTAAGACAGTATAGTGGAACTGATACCGACCTACTTCATTGAATCATAAAACAGGATTGTGCAACGCAGTGATTGGATGACATTCCTTTTAGATTGATTCCCCACCTCACCCCCCAAAAAAGAGATTCCGCACACAATCAGGAATTCAATCAATCTATCGGTGACCTCAATACAAATACACAAGGTAAATGTGAACACAACGGAGAGCTTAGGTTATTTTGCATTCATTACTTTTCTCCCTAGAAACTCTGCCACTTTGCATTCCTCCTTGATACCGTTTAATCGTAGTGGCTGCATCGTTTGAACCTCTTATGTTTACAATATACTTCAGTTAAGTAAACTCCTATAATGCTACATGACAGGCAGCACTGCAAATAAAACAAAACACAAATATCCAGTCTCATTGCCAATGCTGTGTGGAAACTTAGCGCTCATCGGCAAACTGGGGTGGTTCTCTGAGCTTATTAACTTATGCCTGCTCCCAATACCATCTGTTACTCTTTCCAAACAGTTATGGAAGTAAGTGGCAACATTTCTGTATTTTTCAGCCAGGGCGTTCACCAGGATCTGATGCCGCACTGAAGTTTTGAATTACTGATCCACGGGTTGCTGATTTGGCCTAATCAGCAGATTTTACAAGAATAGTTGCAGGCCCTTCACAAAATAATTTATCGCTTCAAATTATTTCTGTGTGGCCTGGAAGGATGTGAAAGCTCCTTCTATTCCAAAACAAAGTCATGACAGTTGGTCAGAGGAACAGCCACTGGAATGTCCCTGCTCCGACCGATCAGTCGCCGACGAGCTTCTGCTCATAGATCACAAATCACATGCTAATGAAGTTAAAAACACAAAAAAGGTGGAAATACTCAGCATGCCACGCAGCATTCATTGCGACAGAAACAAAATTAATATTTCAGGTTGATGACTTTTACTCAGAACTCCGTCAATCTTATTCCGTCTCTGTGCTTAATGCTTTCGACTTTCAGAAAAATTGAATGATTCAGCTGGCTTTGGACGAATTTGTCAGCAGATCGCTCTATCTCGGTATCAACCGGCATTGGCTCTAGACTTTCTTATTCTGTTACCTTCATGATTTTATTTTCAGCTCCCAGCATCCCTTACTGACCTTTCTTCCCCAGGGTCTAATTCTAGACTATGCTAATAACCGAAGAGAAATCGTTCATACTACTCCTAGAGAGACCAACTTCGATGCGTGGCTCGCCAACATTATAAGAGCAATGGTGCCACCTAGTGACTTCCTCTACTGACTGTATACACTAAGAAAAACTCGTATTTATAAACTATATATAGAATTTAAATAAATAATGAATAATTAATCATTTAAAAGACTACATAATCTGCTGGCAAGTTAATGAGTTTCAGATCCTAAATTTTATTAAACATTGCGTTCTCACAAATTATACAGTACTGAACTATCTCAATCGCCTAAAAAGTTAGTGAACCACAAAGACTTGGATCACTATTAAAGGGGTCTGGACCTCTGCCCAATATCCACCAATTGTAAACAGTGATTTGAATCTACTTTGGTATCCTAGCAACCTAGCTGTTGTCATGACAGTACAACCAATGTCCATAACAAAAGCTTCTTTCTTTTTTTGTTGATTATGGTCAATCTGTAAAGCTGTATCACATTCAGAAATGCCGTACGTAAAAAGAGAACAAATCAGAATCTTATCAAACAAGTGAGGAAAGTTGCAAATGCCATAAAAATGGGGCTTCAGTGATCTTTGACTAAGAAATGCTTTGAATTTAATAGCCCCTTTATAAGTAGTTCGATGAAATAACATTGTTTTGTTATTTATCCTGTAGAGTAGACCCAATAGCCTTGGTATGTAAAACATTCTCAGCACACAACTGTTCAGAATTCACCACTGTGACTTGAAAATAACTTTTCAAATGAGCAACTTTGCAGCATACAAAGTAAATATACTGTTATGTTTGCCTGAAGATGCCAGAAAAGCAGGACCATCCTGTATACAGTAGATAGCTGATAGCTTAAACAATTTAAATCCAAAACAGACTGGCTGTTGTATCATCATCTGCATCCAGGTGTCACAGAGTCCATTCAGCAGACAATGTCACGAAGTGGGATTTCAGTGCTTCAGTGATGTCACATCATTTAGGGAATACAGAATGAGTATATTATCGTATCGCAGATTTAACATCGTGTCAGTCAATGTTCCTGTCTGTGTTGGAAGTGAAGGAAGGACCGACACCTGTGCAGAATTCTCTATATGGCAAACGTACAGTAGAAACTCAGCAGTGTTGTGCTCCTGATAAATGTCAAACAGGAAATCATGTATTAACCACACTGCTATTTTTGCCCCTTAATTATTGTTTCCTGTCTTTTAATAAAGAGATTATAATTTTGTTTAACTTTAAGCTGTCAAAAAAGTCTTTGTCTGCCTATTAGACTGTGTAGGCTAACAGGCCTTACAAAGATCGTATCAAGCTTTCTCATGCAAAATAAATACTTTTACCCCTATATTCTCTCTCTAACACTTTCAATGCTTAGTCTCACAGTAATTATCGAAGATCGTTCTAAGTTCCTGCCTCACGAAGGTGCTGGATATTAGTTTATGAAGCATGACCTGTGGACGTCAGTGTTTATTAATGATTTTTGAGATTTGCAAGTAAAATACTTGCCGATTTAAAAAGACAATGTTCTACACTATATATATATTAAAAATCTAAGAGACCTTTGCTATATACAACAGGAACTTAAATTTACATAATGAAATTGAAACATTAATTGACCTCCAGATTATTCCAGTGTATGCATATTTTTAAATACTAATCTCATGTGTTGAAGTTTCCGCCCAATTCATAATGAGCAAGGCAGCACGGAGTTTTAGAAGCAATTCTCTTTACATGGAGCACGACATATGCACATTGGGTAGAATGATTTTGAGGCAGTGAGAGTCATGTCAGCAACGTAGGCAAAAAAAAACTCTCGCCGCTTTTTCCAAGAAGACCTATCAACCACACACCAATAATGATGCCACCAGTGGGCAAGAACTCTTAGCTAAGGGTTCCGTGCAGAGAAAGCAGAGACCAGCAATTCATGTGCTCTGCCATCATACGGGAGGCTGAGAGTGGTGCCGGAATAGCATCCCGGAATCTCAAGATGATACAGGAGCCAGGATTTGTGGAAAAAAGATTGTGGGGATGAGGTTCTTGGTTGGGGATCAGTGGGAAAGGGTGAGGGGAGTCCGAAGCGAGGGCGTGGGTGTGACTCCCGGTGTACGATCGCCTGCCTGTTAACCATTCTAATCTCCCCAAGCAAGGTGATACGCTGCCCATTGCAGGTTAACCTGCCAGGCACACTACACATCCCTCCCACCTCCAAGCTCACATTTCAGCGAGAACAGGATTTTACCATTGACGGGGTTCAGAAAACTGGAACACATCCTTATGTTGGTATTTGAAATAGGATAATCTCTAAAGTGCCAGATATCGAGGGATACGTTTCTTTAAGATACAGGAAGTTTCAGAATAGATTATTTTTGCCTTCTTACTGAGTAATGTCGAATTAATATTAGTTAAGAGCTAGATAGTGAATAGTTGAAGAGTAGATAATAACTTGAACAGCCCAATCAACAAAACATATAAAAAAGCTATAAATCAAATCTTAAAATGTATAACATCATCGACGTTTTTACTCGCAGGCATGAAAACAGGAAAGGGGTTTATATAGGTATATAATGTTATTGTTCATTTTTTGTTATTTCATTTTATTATTATAAAAGAACATTGGACTTATGTGCTAATAATCTCAAATTTGATCCTATCTTTGACTACAGACTTTATCCAAGCATTTGCATTTGGGATGAGATCCTCGGAATGGCATTGATTCAACTATTCCAAATGCCATCCTCTGGATCCGAGTTAACTTTAGACTGTTGATAATATCATGACACTATCAATTCAACATTATTTAAACCAAAGATAGCCTAAATTCTTTAATAGAGATTTTATCACACAACAAAGTCAAAATAGGAATATTATTGGTTTGAGATTAGGTAGCCAAAAACTTGTCCAAAATCCATATTAGATCAGAGTCAAAATAGGAACATCACAGAAACATTTAATATATTCCCCTATTCCACATGTTTAATAAAAACTCTTCACTTGTTTGGAACAAGCAGGGTACTGACTATACCCAACAAAGCTTGAGTTTGCAAAACTTGCAACGTGACCAACAGTAGATACGATTCCACAATTTGACAATTTACATCGTTAATCCTGATGGTGTAAAGAGTTCTGGTAATAATAAATTTAGGATTGTCAGTTGTGTTCACAGTATGGATCACTTGCATGTGTGGGAAAGTGCATGTACTATTATACAAGGTCCTGTTCTTTATAGCCGGAAACATTGTACCTGTTTCAACTCACCAAAATAGATGACAACCATTCACTGGTTCATTTCTGTGGACAATGCCATGAATAATCAGAAACAACTTGCCTTGTTTAAAATTTAAACAAAGTCTGACAGTTACCTGTGAATCACCATTTACTGGTACATTCTCTTTGGCAATACCTCTGCTAATCAAAGTCCATTTACCAACCAATCAGTACTCTCCTCTCAAACAGAATAAATTTTGGTTTTCTTGTTCAACTGGTACTCATATAAATTGTCCTGTTGAGTGTCAAGATGTGAGGCTTTTACAAAGTATTTTATGCAATGATCATGTTCTATACAATCAAATGTTTGAACAAAAAAATGCCACTGACTTTCTTGACCAACCTGCTGTGTTTAGACAATTCATCCACTACATGGAGACAAGGAAATGTCAGTGTGCACAAATTTTTTCTGAAAGGGAACATTTTCATTGTCATCAATGTACAGCTAATTGCCATTGTTCTCTAATCTTGTATTTAGACAGCACCTGAGCTGCAACCACTGCACAAACTCTGACATTCTTCAGTCCCAATTTCATACCATTTAGCACAGTCTTCTGCACATTATGGTCTGAGTTAATCATGCATTTAGCACAGGATTATATTACACAGCTACTGATGCAATAACTTGAACTATCTTGACATTTCTACCACCCTCTTCCCCAAACAGCTTAAAGAGTTTCACAGAGGACAGAAAGAGCAACTAAGTATAAAAGAGAAAAAGAAAACTTGAAAAAAAAGACAGAAGTACTGTTCTAGTTTTCTAAATGTGGTTACGTATGTGGAAAGAGTACCAGTTGTAGAGAAGGGTCAACAGAGAGTAGTGTTTGAAACATCTGGAAGTTCTACCACCAACAACAGAATGGAGAAAGGAACAAGATTAAAATTCAGGGATCAAAGTAATCTGCCAGAACAGAGGATTTGAGGACAGACTTTTCAGGAAAGGATGATAATAGTGGTTTTGAAAATGACAACAATGAAACATTTGTAATATCAGTTAGATCACAAACAGGAAGCAAAGTTGATTGGTTGTTAATTAGAGGAATCTGATTCTAATTCAAACGAGAGATGAAAGAGTTGTATGTTAATCTTCTGTCTCAACAAACATCCTCACAAATAAATTATTTTCTTTTATTTCCAATCTGTTCCTTGGTATCTTTCAAATAACCTATTGTTTAACCTACCAAAGTCAACAGAATTAAATATAATAAAATTTTGAGTTAACCAAAATATATACTTCCTTTTGAAGTTGCTGCCTTCACTTTTATTCATTGTGCCACGTGTCATTCCCAGATGGAAAGGCCACAATACAATCTGCTTCTTAATTTCAGCCAATTCTGCCCCATAGTTAAATGCTAGAAAAGTGCCAGGAGTTAGGTCTTCTTCGGCCAAATGTCTCCTGATAATTCAACAAAATAACATTATGGGGTGAATTTTATAGCATTCATATTTGAAGGTTTTGGAAGAAACACATAATATGAAGTAAAAGTGAAAGAACTACAGTAAATCAGAAACAAAAACAGAAGTTGCTGCAAAAGCTCAGCGAGTCTACCAGCATCTGTGAAGATAAATCAGAGTTAACGCTTCGGGTCTGGTGACCCTTCCTCAGAACATAATGTTAAGTGGCGGCTGGCCTGACACATTCCCTCCTACCCCTGCGCTTTCTCCAGAATACGGGGAGGGTGAGTCAAGCATCTCACTTGAGTTATGCATTCCCGTCTCACTTAGATCTACTAAGGACAACCAACAGCTACTTAAGGGCCTCTGCCTAAATTTTCTGTCTGCTGGGGAAGATAAGAGAGAATGCAAGCAGCTTGACAGCTTTCACTGCTTTTATTTATCCTTTCCATGGACTCTAAAACCCAACCATTACTTCCCTTCACAGTGTACTATTAGGCAGGCTCTTCCAAAATCCTGAGCTCCAGGATTGATACCATTTTATCTTCGAGAATGGGCTATCGACCCAGAAGTGACCATGGCTAATCTGATCCCATGACGTTCACCCCGGTGATGGTCAAATTTGCATGGTCATTTATAAGTCCCATTGCATTGTCATCAATTCACTGATTCTCAATTATCTTACACCATCAATCTTTCAGTTAGCATTTTAATCTAAGGACCTGTTTGCTTGTTTTGGCTGGATATTAGAAATTCCTTAGGACTCAGAAGCTGTGGATTAAAGATGAGAGAAATTAACCAAGATCTCCACTTCTGAACATGATTTGAAGTAGTAGAACTTGCCTTCCTATACCTCACATTCAAGGTACCAATTTGGCCAGGTGAAGATGACAGATAATTGTTAACTACTTAATTGTTTTGGCCAAGACACCAGGGAAGAAAGCATGGAATAGAAATTTTAGCAAAAAGTATGATTAATGTACAATGCACACATACGAAATCCACTCTGTGCTATCTGACTTATAAAAAGCAGAGTAGGAAACTTTATATATTATTCATATTAGAATAGTATCAATCAGTGCGTTCACTGCAGCTATCAATGCTAAAACATGTACAAATGCAAAATACTGAAAGTACTATAAATTTAGAATAAATAAATGAAAATGCTGCAACTACTCTGTAGGTCAGGCTGTATCTGTGGAGAAGAAACAATTA
Source organism: Hemiscyllium ocellatum (assembly GCF_020745735.1). Lineage (NCBI taxonomy): Eukaryota > Metazoa > Chordata > Chondrichthyes > Orectolobiformes > Hemiscylliidae > Hemiscyllium > Hemiscyllium ocellatum. Next base: position 26,565,109 of record NC_083401.1, read on the forward strand.
GCTTTTCAGGGAAGATGCAGCCTTTCCTACTAGTGTTTACATCACTTTCATTTTTGCTTACTATAAATGTTGAAACACACATGTCTTAAAAATATGAAGGCCAGTTCAAAGTCTGAGTTTATTGGATTGTCATTCACTATGCAACTAAGCAAAATCTTTCATCACATTCTATGGGAGGATATTTATCAATGTTTCTTCCTCATTATTCATTTGTTCAAACATAGAAACAGAAATATCATTACAAAAATCCAGTAATATATCAGAATTCCCTCGAGCCTGTTTCTATTACTGATTAATCATGTTTTATTCTGTAATAAATCAGTATGTGATTACATTACGTGAGGGGGTGTTTCAAGTGGCAAGAACAATACATTTCTCTTGAAGACTTCTGTTCCCCGAGTGATGCACTTACACCCTTCGGTCATTGTTAATCAAAATTTAATTTTGGGCTCAAAATAATTTGTGTTATATTTTCTGGACAATATTGAAGTACTAAGAAAGCCTACTGCACAGCTCACTATGAGCTTGACAACACGTTCAGATATAATTTTCATTGTACATTTAGTTGCCTTTAATGCACAGATATACATGTTGAGCATGAAAGCAAACTCCTAATCCATCATCTTTAAACTCATTCCATAACTAAAACATTCTGCATGGGAGGTGCACAGAAGTCTAGACTAGCACCATTTTGATTTATATAAATAGTATTCATTTTTTAAAAAATTAAAAGAGGGTATGGCTGTGTTACTTGTTAAGGCTACAACTTGTACACTTATGGAATAAATACACAATTCTATCATTGTACTCAATCACAACAACAAGTTTTAACTACCTTAAATGCAAGTAATAAAAGTATGTAATATTGGTTAGCTGTGTACTGAATTATTCTACCCCTCACAATATGTAGTGGAGAGAGGTATATTTTACAGTTTGCAGCATCTATTGAGGTCGCATAGTTCAGTTGGTTGGACAACTAGTCTCTGATGGAGAGTAATGCCAATAGCACAAGTTCAATTCTTGTAACAGGTGAAGTCACCGTGAAGGTCTTGCCTTCTTAAATTTTGCCCCTTGCTTGAGGCATAGTGATCATCAGGTTAAACTCACTACCATTTGTATCTGATGAGAGTGTGGGATAAGACCAACTTTATCTTTGCAGAAAACACCTTCACTTCAAAGTACAATATGAAAAAAAATCAGTTTGTTTAATTGAAAGGTGAGTTTAAAAAAAAACTTGAATACAGAACAATGTTCCCAACTGCACAATTCTTCAACAAAAACATAATTGAAGTGTCATGGAGATATGGAGAAATATCTTCAGCCAAAGACTGGTGAATCTACGGAATTCACTGCCACGAAATACTGTAGAGGCCAGGTAATTGAGTATATTTAAAACAGAGATAGATAAGCCCTTGATTGTCAAGAGGATCAAAAGTTATGGTGAGAAAGCGGAAGAATGGAGTTGAGAAACTTAGCAGCCATGATTGAATGGTAGAGCAGATTTGATGAGATGAATGGTCTAATTTCTGCTTGTATGTCTTATGGTCTAACATATTCTGCAACAGTTTTATTCTGACAGTTATTGTTGCTGTATGTGGGCGGCACCGTGGTTAGCACTGGTACCTCACAGCACCAGAGACCGGGGTTCAATTCCCGCCTCAGGTGACTGACTGTGTAGAGTTTGCACATTCTCTCCGTGTCTGTGTGGATTTCCTCCGGGTGCTCCGGTTTCATCACACAGTCCAAAAATGTGCAGGTTAGGTGACTTGACCATGCTAAATTGCCGGTAGTGTTAGGTGAAGGGGTAAATGTAGGGGAATGGGTCTGGGTTGGTTGCGCTTCGGCGGGTCAGTGTGGACTTGTTGGGTCGAAGGGTCTGTTTTCACACTGTAAGTAATCTAATCTAATCTTACTATGGATTTCCAGTACTTACATCCACTATGATTGTCGGATTGGTTTCATTGTCTGTGTATATGTCAATTTTAAAGATATGCTACCTTCACAATAAACAACAGTAAAGAACAGGAGGGTAAAAAATTGCATGAAGGTTCCCCATTCTCAAATTCAATATCAAACTCTCTGAGTGATTGAGGTTATGGCTTCAGCTTTGTGGTTACAACCTATTTTCAGAAGGTGAACCATCAACAGGCTGGGAATAGTTGTGATCACCACTAATAGTACTAGAAATGCCCACATTAGTTTCAGTTATTAATTTCACTGTAATGGGAAAAATATACCTCCCTGAAGCCATTTAAAGACAGTCTGAAGCTGGAAATTGTGAATGCATACCGTTGGTTACAAATTCAAACTTTCTGGGTAAGAGGATTGACAGAAGGAGGAATATCTATGTTCCCCATGGCAGAAGGAATATTACCTGAAATTATGCTTGGAACATATAGGGAAAGGAGAGGAGTACCATAAATATCACAAACACTTGTAGGATTATACAGCAGATGATGCCAGATTATGCAGATCTTCTCACTCTCATCCAATCATTGTGGCACAGTTCACTTTACATTCTTCTGATGCCACTGTACCACTCTGAGCATGCTGATATCCACATTATTGATTAGGTTAGATTCCCTAGAGTGTGGAACCAGCCCCTTCAGCCCAACAAGTCCACACCAACCCTCCGAAGAGCAACCCACCCAGACCCATTCCCCTACATTTACCCCTGACTAATGCACCTAACAATATGGGCAATTTAGCATGGCCAATTCACCTTAACTGCACATCTCTGGACTGTGGGAGGAAACCAGAGCACTCGGAGGAAACCCACGCAGACACAGGGAAAATGTGCAAACTCCACACAAACAGTTGCCTGATGCAGGAATTGAACCCAGGTCCCTGGTGCTGTGAGGCAGCAATGCTAACCACTGAGCCAATTATTATTTTGTTCAATTCTTGTACCATCATGGGCAGCACAGTGGCTCAAAGGTTAACACTGCTGCTTCAACGTGCCAGGGACCTGGATTCAATTCCCACCTCAGGTGACTGTGTAGAGTTTGCACATTCTCTCTGTGTCTGTGTGGGTTTCCTCCAGGTGCTGTCGTTTTCTCCCACAATCCAAAGATGTGCAGGTCAAGTGAATTGGTCATGCTAAATTGCCCATAGTGTTAGGTACATTAGTCAGGGGTAAATATAGGATAGGGAAATGAGTCTGGATGGGTCACTCTTTCAGAGGGTTAGTGTGGACTTGTTGTGCCAAATGTTTCCATATTAGAGGGTATCCAATCATTTGAAAATTATTCATACTAATCAATCCTAGCATGCACATCCTTATAACATCTCACTAGGCTAAAATTCCTTTTATACATGCAGGGCAGCCTTAAAAAAAAACACATTTATATAGCTCCATTACTATGGGAAAACATCCAAAGCGCTTCAGAGAAGCATTATTGGACAAAACATTTTACCCAGATAAAGGAGGAGCGATAAAGACAGATGAACAAGAGCTTGGTCAAACAGGTAGGTTTTAAGGGGAAAAAGCGAAGTGGTATGAATGCTGGAAATGCTGGAAACACAAACAGAAACTGCAGGAAAAACTCAACATGTCAGACTCCACTTACCTAAGGCTACAAAACCTAATGAAAGGGATAAACCTGGATGGACCACCTGGCATCAACCTTGGGATTGGAAACAAGAGTGGTAAACCTCGTCTAATTAAAACTACAAAGTCCTCCTTCTCAGCCCGTGGGGGTGAGTTTTAAAATTGGTACATCTGCCCCACAAACAAGTCAGCCAACATCCTGAAACAGTTATACAGTCATAATCATAACTTACAGGCAGTGTTCCAGATTCCTCATCACTATCCCTGAGAATGTACAATCCCAATGGTAGAATAGACTTAGCAGAGATATCAGCACAGTGTTTTACAGTCAGGATAAAGATAGCCTGTGAATTATCAGCATGGACTCCACACTCATGAAATCTCATGGACTAAGGTTAACAAGGGTGAAAGTACCTTCTTCTGATTACTACTCACCAAACAGAAACTAATTCAGACCAATTCTGTAGACAGAGTGTGAGGTAGGTCATATTAACGATGATAATTGTGAGATAATATTCAGTGACAACAACCAGCAGCAAGACAATAAAGTCAAACAAGTGCAACAGAAAACAACACGTACCTTATACTTCATCCTGTTGTGGAATCATTTAAAGCATGATACACTATTGGCAGCATGCTGCACAGTGTACAAAACAGCCTGATATTAGCCTGTACACCTTATGAGTATGCATACCCAGCCAGATGTTTCATTGGCCAGACAATCGAGATTCCATCATTAATGGGATGTGCACATCAAGATCCTGTGGTATCATCAATGTAGCACACAACAAAGGTGAGTAGTTAATGAGGTTGATTAACTACAGAATCCCTACAGTGTGGAAGCAATCCATTCTGCCCATTGAGTAACACACCGACACTTTGAAGGTCATCCCACCTGTATCCACCCACCCCTCTCCCCAATCCTATCCAAATAACCCTACATTTCTCCTGGCTAATTCACACAAACTACACATCTTTGGACTGTGGGAGGAAGACAGGGGCACCATGAGGAAACCCACACTGACAGTTGTCTGTGGCAAAACTGTTAATTAACCATGCTAAATAAATTTTCTCAGAACCCTCCAAAACTGACTTTGTCATAGAGGACAGAGGGTAGCGGTGGAAGGATGTTTTTTTCAGAATGGAAACTAGTGGTGTTCCATAGGGATCAGTCTTAGGTCCTCTGTTGGATGTAGTATAAAAATGATCTGGAGGAAATGTGGGTGGACTGATTGGTAAGTTTGCTGATGGCACAGTGGAGTTGCTGATAGTGCCAACAATTTTGAAAGGAAAAACCAGGATATAGATAGATTGGCTACTTGGACACAGAAATGGCAAATGGAGTTTAATCCAGACAAATCACCACCTATTTCCTACATTCTATACCTTCCATGTCCTTCTCCACAGTAAACACTGATACAAAAGACTCATTTAGTATCTCTCCTCTCTCCTGCGTTTCCACACAAAGGCCGCCTTGTTGGTCTTTGAGGGGCCCTATTCTCTCCCTAGTTACCCTTTTATCCTTAATGTATTTGTAAAATTTGAAATCTCTTTAACTCTATTTGCCAAAGCTATCTCATGTCTCCTTTTTGCCCTGATTTCCCTCTTAAATAAATGCAGTTTACTATATCAGTCCTACCTTGTTCTCTGCTTTGTCCTGCCTGCCCTGACTGTTTGACACTTTCTTTCTCAACTGTACCAGTCTCAGATTGATCTCTTTCCTCAGTATCCCCCTGGGTCTCACCCCTCTACCGTAATACTTTAAATCCTCCTGAGCAGCTCTAGCAAATCTCCCTGCCAGCATATTAGTCCCCTTCCAATTTAAGTGCAATTGTCCTTCTTGTACAGGTCACTTCTATCCCAGAAGAGATTCCAAAGATCAAAAAATGTGAATCCTTCTCCCATACACCAGCTCCTCAGACATGCATTCATCTGCACTATCCTCTTATTCCTACCCTCATGAGCTCGCAGCACCAAGAGTAATCCAGATATTACTACTCTTGAGGATCTCCTTTTTAAATTCCTGCCTAACGCTCTATATTGTCCTGTCAGAATCTCATCCTTTTGCCTTCCTATGTCATTGGTTCCAATGTGTACAATGACCTCCTGCTGGTCGCTCTCCCCCTTGAGAACATTCTGCATCCTCTCTGAGACATCCATGATCCTGGCACCAGGGAGGCTACACACCATTCTGATTTTTTGCTGCTGGCCACAGAAACGTCTATCTGTGCCTTGGACTAGAGAGTCCCCCAACACAATTGATCTCTTGGAACCCGACGTTGCATTACAGCCAGTGTCGATACCAGAAACCTGGCTGTTTGTGCTACATCCCCCTGAGAAATCATTTTCCAAAACAGCATATTGGTTTGAAATGGAGATAGCCACAGAAGACTGTGGTGGTGGAAGGAGAGTCATGAAGGACACTGAAGCGACTGCTGGACATGCACATGTACAACAGTGAATTGAGGGGTACGTAGGTTAGGTTATTTTATTTTAGGTTAGGAATAATCCTTGGCACAACATCGTGGGCCGAAGGGCCTGTTCTGTGCTGTACTTTTCTATGTTCTATGTTACAACAGGATCTCGATCAGACGGGCCAATCAACTTGCAGATGGAGTTTAATTTTGATAAATGTGAGGTGCTACATTTTAGGAAAGCAAATCTTAGCAGGACTTCTACACTTAACAGCATGGTCCTAGGGAGTTTCACTGAACAAAAAGGCATTGTAGTGCAGGTTCATAGCTCCTTGAAAGTGGAGTCGCAAGTAGATAGGATAGTGAAGAAGGTGTTTGGTATGCTTTTCTTTATTGGTCAGAGTATTGAGTATACCAGTTGGGAGGTCATGTTGTGGCTATACAAGACATTAGTTAGGCCACTTTTGGAATATTGTGTGCTAATCTGGTCTCCTTCCTATTAGAAGGATGGTCTGAAACTTGAAAGGGTTCAGAAAAGATTTAAAAGGATGTTGCCAGGGTTGGAGGATTTGAGTTATAGGAAGAGGTTGAATAGGCTGGGTCTGTTTTCCCTGGAGCATCAGAGGCTGAGGCATGACCTTATAGAGGTTTATAAAATCATCAGGGGCATTGATAGGATAAATAGACAAAGTCTCTTCTCAGGATTGGGGGAGTCCAGTACTAGAAGGCATAGGTTTAGGGTCAGAAGGGAAAGATATAAAAGAGACCTAAGGCATATTTTTTTCAAGCAGAGGGTGGATCGTGTGTGGAATGAGCTGCAATAGGAAGTGGTGGAGGCTAGTACGATTGAAACATTCAAAAGGTATCTAGATGAGTATATGAATAGGAAGGCTTTAGAGGAATATGGACCGGATGCTGGCAGGTGCGACTGGATTGATTTGGGATATCTGGTCGACAAGGACGAGTTGGACCGAAGAGTCTGTTTCTGTACTGTACATCTCTATGACTGTGACTCTAAAGGCGACGCATGTTGGAGGATCAAATTTAGGTATGAATTATAGCATAAATGGCGGAACCCTTCGGAACATTAACATACAGATGGATCTGGGCATGCAAGTCTACAGTTCCCAGAAGTGGCAATATAGGTGCCCAAGGTGATTAAGAAAGTATATGGCATGCTTGCCTTCATCAGCCTGGGCATGAAGTACAAGAGTGTGCAAACCATGTTGCAGATATATTAGGTTCAGGGAGGGCATGATGATCGGCCTAGGCTTGGATGACTGAAGGGTCAAGAGTGTGTTACTGGAAAAGCACAGCAGGTCTGGCAGCATCCAAGGAGCAAAAGAATTAATGTTTCGGGACAGAGTAATTCATCAGGATGACTGAAGGGTCTATTACTGTGCTATACTTCTTTTTTGTTCTTTGTTCTTGGCAAGGCCAGCAATTACATGGGAACAATACTTGCTATTTCTCCTCCAAGCCACTCACCATCCTGACTTGAAAATATTTTGCCATTCTTTGCCTGTCGCTGGGTCAAAATCCTGGAATTCCCACCCTCAAACCCACAAAAGGTGGACTGCAGCAATTCAAGGCGGCAGCTCAACACCACCTTCTTAAAGACAAGTATGCACAGGCAATACTCACTGGCCAGCCTGCGACACACACATGTCATGTGTGAATGAAACAAACTGAAAAAAATGTTTAAGAAATTAATGTTTCCACTAGGCAATTCCTCAATAGGTGAAAGTCTCCACTTAAATTAGAGGCTTTCAAAGGTCCTGGCAAAATTAATTAAGATAGGCATTCATGGAAACTTAATACTATTAGATACAGAGTTTAACTCCTGAGTAACTACTTATCAGACCCATACCTGACTCACAGACACCCCCAGACCTCTATGTCCACCCCCCAATCCTGACCTGCTACCTCTCCCCAGCTCTGGATCTGCCACAATTCGTCTCGCATCCAACACCTCTTCCCCATGTACACTGGACCTAACCCAATACTCTTTCCCCCTTCAGAGCTGACCCAACTGCCCACCAGCCAGACCAGACCCAAAACTAAAATGACACCAAACACGAGAGCAGACCAGACCTAAAACTCACCACTACACTCCAGCATCTGCAGTACTCACTTACACCTTGCGTTTCAGTCAGGCATATGTGGGTAATAGGACACATCTTCATGCAATGAATCTATTATCCTTAAGTCAGGTTGCATTTTTACCTCAAGGTGAATCTACAACTGATGGCACCCTGCTTTACCATCATATAGCCTCATAGAATGAAAAGCAGAAAACAAGCTTTATCTATTTGGTGTATTATGCAATCCATCCATTCCTGATGAAGGGCTTATGCTCGAAACGTCGAATTCTCTATTCCTGAGATGCTGCCTAACCTGCTGTGCTTTGACCAGCAACACATTTGCAGCATCCATCATTTTTTACCTACTTTCACTCTATGCCATGGGGCAGTATGGTGGCTCAGTGGTTAGCATTGTTGTCTACAGTGCCTGGGACCCAGATTCGATTCCCACCTCAGACAACTGTCTGTGTGGACTTTGCACATTCTACCCGTGTCTGCGTGAATTTCCTCCGGGTGCTCTGATTTCCTCCCATAATCTAAAGATGTGCAGGTCAGGTGAATTGGTCATGCTAAATTGCCCATAGTGTGAGGTGCATTAGTCAGGGGTAAATATAGGGTAGGGGAATGGGTCTGGGTGGGTTACTCTTCAGAGAGTCGGTGTGGACTTATGGAGCCAAATGGCCAGTTTCCATACTGTAGGGAATCTAATCTAATGTAATCACTCATACATTCTTTAGCTAAAATTATAACATAAGACCAATAAAAGCATCAGTAACTCTCCAGGTCCTTAAAGCAGTATTAGAGTATTTGTGTTTTATGTCCTTTTATTTTTCTCTATTCAAACCATTGAGAAAGATAAATGCATCAGCTTCCTTGTAACTCATTCGATTCAAATTGATATAACAGCCTGAATTAATATAGTGGGAGATAGTGGGAGACTCAATAAAGATAGGTGGGAAGTATAGGTGTCATCCATGCTAGATTATTAAAAACTGCTAATGGGAAAGAAACATTTATGAAAAAGAAAACCTGAAAGAATTGTGGATACTGGAAATGTGAAATAGAAACAGAAATTGCTGGAAAATCTCAGCAGGTCTGGTAGTATCTGTGGCGAGTAATGAGACCTACTATTTTCAATCCACTGACTCTTCTTCAGAACCCTGGATCTGCACCTTGATTTCTCTCCACAGATGCTGCCAAGTCTGCTGAGATTTTCCAGCAATTTCTATTCTTGTTTCAGAAACATTTATGGTGTTGGAGAACAGGAGAGAAAGCATCAGATTACTTTGCAATTATCTTACCGAGGTTGTTGAATAAGCTATTGGTAGAATCCAAAAGGCCTTATAGCGTAGTGGTAAGGACCTGACATCTGGACTAAAGCTTCTTGGTTCAAGTCCCATGTCAAGGTGCAATTGTTAAGGTAAATGTGTTAGAATGCACACAAAGAAATTTAGAAAACCCTTTTGAGGCACTCAGAACCTTTGCTTCCCACAACACAACTGTGACAGAGTTATTGCTGATATCACAATTTTCAAATAGTTTTTTGAAGCTGTTCTAACACTGCACTGCAAGCAGAAAATAAGCTGAGAATGTAAAGTTTGTATTTTATGTGAAATGAGGGAATATTTTAATTTGGGGAACATTTTAATGTAGTTCTCAGATTCAGTCATATCTGAAAACCTAATGTCTTTTCTTGACACAGGTGAAGGTTTCACTGTAATGTACTGTTCAGATGATGATGTTTGAATGAACAAGTACTGAGTGTATCCAAGAATAGTATTCCATCTTTTCAAAACTCACAAAAATACATCCAATATTTTTACTGGAATAGACAGGGAGCAGAATCTCCTAAAACTAACCTTCACACGGCAAAGAATAGGCCGCAGGAGGTGCATGAGAATACCAGCACTGCAAAGTTCCCCTCAAAGTAACAGGTGTACGGTTCTCTGAAAGCGGAGTCACAGGTAGACATGACATACCCTTTTATAAGATCCCCCCCTAAGCCCACTGTGCTGTCAAGCATAAAGTCCTAGCTTGCCCAACCTCTCTCTATAACTCAGACCGTTGAGTCTTGGTAACATCCTTGTAAATTTCTTCTGCACTCTTTCCAGTTTAATAACATCCTTCCTACAGCAAGGTGATGAAAACTAAACACATTACTCCAAGTGCAATCTCACTAACATCCTGTACAACTGTAACATTACTTCCCAACTTCAATACTCAATGCCCTGACTGATGCAGGCCAGTGTGCCAAAAGCCACTTTCAGAGAACTGTGCACCTGCTAATTGTACCCGCATCTACCATTTTCTCTGGAAGTTCATTATCTGGAACAAATTACCCGCAAACGATTATTTATTTTTATCTGTCACTGATAAATCATCCGCGCATCAGAGTTATTATAGTATATGTAACTGCCATTAAAAAAATTTTTGTTAAGATCTTCAAGCTTCTTTCTCAAATTTGATATTATCTCACAAAGCTAATTACAGAAGCCACCAAAATAGCTCATCAGAATAAATTACTAGAGATTAGGTTGCAGTAATAAGAAAATAAGGAAAACAATAACGGATTTGTAAAATGATTTACCTTACTCTTCAGAAGGAACTAACTATTTGAGATAGTATTCCTTAGAACAATACTTAAGGAATGAGAACACAAGAAACATGAACAAATTGCTATCGAGCCTACTCCACCATTTAATATGATCATGCCCATCTTGAGCACATTTTCACTGCCTGCTCCTCATATCCATCGATCCTATGCTAGACCAAAAATCTGTCTAACTCAGATTAAATATATTCAAAGATTGCACATCCACTGTGCATTTGGATAGAGAATTCCAAACATCCCACAGCACTTCCAGTTCAAAAAATTGATCACCTCAATCTCAAATAAAAAAAATAAAGAAAATTTATAGCCCAGGAACAGGCCCTTCGGCCGTCCAAGCCTGAGCCAATCCAAATCCACTTTCTGAACCTTTCGCCCAATTCTTAAGCATCTGTATCCTTCTGCTCCCCACCTACTCGTGCATCTGTCCCGGTGCATCTTAAATGAATCTACCATGCTGCCTCTACTACTTCTGCTGGCAATGCGTTCCAGGCAACTATCACCCTCTGTGTAAAGTACTTTCCATGTGTATCCCCCTTAAACTTTCCACCTCTCACCTTGAATGGGTGACCTCTCGGTATTGAATCCCTCACCCTGGGAAAAAGCTTATCTCTATCCACCCTGTCCATACCCTTCATGGTTTTGTGGACCTCAATAAAGTCCCTCTTCAATCTCCTTTTTTCTAATGAAAATAATCCTAACCTACTCAATTGTACTCTTCATAGCAGCACCTTCCATACCAGGCAACATTCTCGAATACCTTCACTGCACCCACTCCAAAGTGTCCACCTCCTTTTAGTAATGTGGCAACTGAAACTGTACACAGTATTCTAATTACAGCCAAACCAAAATCTTGTACAATTTTAAGATGACCTGCCATCTCTTATATTCAATACCCCGTCCAATGAATGCAAGCATACCATATGCCTTCTTAACCACTCTATCAACCTGTGCAGCAACCTTCAGGGTACAATGGACCTGAACTCCCAGATCTTTTTGCTCATCAACTTTACCCAAGGCTCTTCTGTTTACAGTATAATTAGCTCTAGAATTAGACTTCCTAAAATGCATCATCTCACATTTGCCTGGATTGAACTCTATCTGCCACTTCTCCGTCCAACTCACCAGGTCTCTCTATATTTTGCTGTATTCTTTGACAGTCCCCTATGCTTTGTGCTCCTCCACCAATCTTCATGTTATCTGCAAATGATTGGCCCTTTAACCTGAAACTGTGTCCCAGTGTCCTAGACATTTTTGTTTCATTCTCCCATGGGCGTCGCTGACTGGCTAGCATTTATTGCCTGTCCTTAGTAACACTTGAGAGGTGGTGGTGAACTGCTGTCTTGAACTACTGTAGCCCATTTGTTGTCAGTAGATTCCTCAATGGGGGAGGGGGAGTACATTGTCTCAATTTCTACTGTCAAGCCCCTTAATTGTCTTGCATGTTTCAATAAGATCATTCTTCTTGTATTCTTCTGAACTCCACAGAAAATTTAGTCCATTTAGTCTTTCATTATGAGAGAACACTCTATCCTCAATGTTATATCTAATGAATGATTGCTGAATTTGATTTTTTAAAATCTTTCATTCTTTATTATTTGTCTGCAGATATTTGTTCAATTTTCTTTAGAATGTTCTGCTTGACTACATTTCAATCACAAGTTGCATATTCCATAATGCAATGACCCCTTGCATGGAAATAATTTTTCAACCCTATTGATACAAATTCTAAATTTACATTCCTTGTTAAGTATGTGTTAACTAATGGAAGTAATCTTTCACTGTTTTCTCTTTTTATACGTTAGTACTTTTTAAAACATTTTGCTACAAACTCTGGATTAATTTCAATCATTTTCCAGGATGCTAATAATAAAAATGTACAATTATTGTTCTGTATGGTATGCATTCTGGTACTCCAACCTTCAACCAATGTATCATTGTAGACAATATTAAATAGCCTGTACTTGTGCAATTTATACAGATTACAGGGCAGAAAAAGGTCATCGCACATACTGATTCCTAGTAGCAGTGTTCTAATCCACTCTCAGTACCACACACTTACCTTGCAATCTTTTTTTAAAAATTGCCTTTTACAAAGATTTATCTATTTCCTTTTTGCGTATATTGAAGACAGAGGTTCATAGATTTATGAACTTTGGGATATGGAAATAGGTCAGAACAGAGGAGTTGATGTTGGAAATCTGATTTAATGATGGAGTAGACCTACTCCAGATACTAGTTCTTATATTCTTAAACAATTTAAGAATTTGCATTAATAGCTACTTGTGTTAAAATATTACATGTGTTAAAATATTGCTTGTGTTAAAATATGGGATGACGGTACACAAAGAAAAAGACATCTTTCATGATAAGGAATCATGTAATTAAAACACTTTTTATAATCAATAGTGAATGCATATGCTTTAAGGTCACCTAAATTATTCAACTTCAGGGGGGTAGAAATAGTACTTTTCCCTTTGTTTACCTTCAGTAATTGTCAAGAATACAGACCAATGTATTTTCAGCAAATCCCCCAAAGTGGCCTCAACTCAATGAATGGAATATAAAATAAACTACAAACTGACCACAAAATATGATCTCACTGGATTGCATGCAAGGCAAGGAAAGACAATGACATTGCTTTACAAAATGCTTTCCAGTATGATCCAAACTTAACCCAATGGCACCTTCTCAAGGCCAACTAAGTTGAACACATGTTGAACTTGCCATGTCCTATGAAAGAACCTATTAAAAATATTTTGAAAACTAACATCACCCTGAATATAAAAATCGAAACTACATAAATGATTTGGATGCGAGCATAAGAGGTACAGTTAGTAAGTTTGCAGATGACACCAAAATTGGAGGTGTAGTGGACAGCAAAGAGGGTTACCTCAGATTACAACAGGATCTGGGCCAGATGGGCCAATGGGCTGAGAAGTGACAGATGGAGTTTAATTCAGATAAATGCGAGGTGCTGCATTTTGGAAAAGCAAATATTAGTGGGACTTATACACTTAATGGCAACGTTGCAGGGAGTGTTGCTGAACAAAGAAACCTTGGAGTGCAGGTAGATAGGACAGTGAAGAAGGCATTTGGTATGCTTTCCTTTACTGGTCAGAGTACTGAGTACAGGAGTTGGGAGGTGATGTTGCAGCTGTACAGGACATTGGTTAGGCCACTGTTGGAACATTGCGTGCAATTCTCGTCTCCTTCCTATCGGAAAGATGTTGTGAAACTTGAAAGGGTTCAGAAAAGATTTACAAGGATGTTGCCAGGGTTGGAGGATTTGAGCTACAGGGAAAGGCTGAACAGGCTGGGGCTGTTTTTCCTGGAGCGTCGGAGGCTGAGGGAAGACCTTATAGATGTTTACAAAATTATGAGGGGCATGGTTAGGATAAATAGACAAAGTCTTTTCCCTGAGGTCGGGGAATCCAGAACTAGAGGGCATAGGTTTAGGGTGAGAGGGGAAAGATATCAAAGAAACCTAAGGGGCAACTTTTTCACGCAGAGGGTGGTATGTGTATGGAATGAGCTGCCAGAGGATATGGTGGAGGCTGGCACAATTGCAACATTTAAGAGGCATTTGGATGGGTATATGAATAGGAAGGGTTTGGAGGGATATGGGCCGGGTGCTGGCAGGTGGGACTAGATTGGGTTGGGATATCTGGTCAGCATGGATGGGTTGGACTGAAGGGTCTGTTTCCATGCTATAAATCTCTATGACTCTAAAGCAGCAAGCAACATTCAGTATATAACTGAAGATATAAATTAAATGCAAACCTCTTATAAATATAAAAGTCAGTGTTTATGAAGTCCTTTGAAAGAATATAATTATTTTATCAACTCATTTAGGTTTCAATTAAACTCTCCCATAATCAATGGTGATGGAAGACTCACCAAAATTCCTCTCCACTCTTTGACACACATTGTAATCAGCCACTGTCTCCCATTGACATACACAACTCTCAATCCAAACTGCACACTCCTCTTCAACCAAACCTCACTGAGTCTTTTACTCAATTACTCCCCCTTCACAGAATCCAATCCACTGAACCCTGCTGAGACTCAAGGATCACTGCTATCTCCAATCTCAACCCTTGGGTTGTTAAACTATGCAATTCATCAGCTGGCGAGAGATCACCACCTGGCAGGGTGATGCATGCTCGTGAAGTGGTCATGCACACATTCCCATCATATTACCTCTCTCATTGCAAGCCAAGTTGGAACGCAAATTAAAAAAAGAGCCCATACTGGAGGAGATTTTCCAGATCTCTACATCCTCATATCCTTTGATGACAAACTCAATCCAACTCACTGATAAGGACCAAACGAGGAAGTTAGTTTTTTTTGGGTTTTTTTGTCAGATTTACAAACATTCCCACAATTTCTTTTGCACAAGGACTTGTGTTTCTTCATCAAATAATTCCCTCTCCCCTTCTACAAACATAAATCATCAACAGAAAGCAAAACTCAAGAGACCACAGAGCATCTTCAGTACTATCTCTTCTGAGGATAAGGGCTGTGAACACTCAGGGGAAATATCAGCAAGGCATCACCTGCATCTTCCATCAGCACAGAGTTTGGCTTGAGGACACAATCTGATGATCCCATTATTGATATGTATTTGCAGCCAGTGAGTGAAAAAAGATCCAAGGTCTCTGACACTCAGCTGCAGATGCCAGGTCCATAATGGTCGAATGGTAAGCAAAATAAAATGAGCACCCTGGTGACATGGGTGTCTTTAATGTATAGGAATATAACATATGGAAATTGATAAATCACTTTCACCACTCTAATATTTGTTACTGTCTCATTTCCTTGCTAGGTGCTTACATAATTCTTTTCCCATTACAACAAGATGCTTCCCTTTGCTTGGGACATATTTGAACATCGTTCAATGAGGCCTGTTGTATCAAAGTTAACACATCACAAGCAGATAGAAGAATTTTTCTTTTATTCCAAACAAGAGTGTAGCATCCTAGTTAATAAGTTATGTTGAATAAAGCCTGCAGCTCTCTCCCAGCCAGCCAATCCATAATAAACAGAATAATAAAGGACACATGTTCATGTAGCACAATTCCCTGGAAATAGGAAGCTATGACATTGTCATGTGCTTTTCTAATTCATCCAGACATCTGAGACAATACTTTTCATGGTTCATCTGTTTTGTCTGAGAGGAGACCTAACACTCCTCCATCTCTTCCCATCCCAAAATAGCCCCCTTTCATTGAGCCACATTGTAGGAAGTGTCCTAAACCACAAATATTCAGGGCTTTCTGTTTGGGTTGTATATCATTGCATCATCTAACCAGTCTAGGTATTTGAGATCCACTTCAGTTGACCTATGGTCTGGTCTATAATGACCCTGTACTTGTACTCCACACCAATCCATGTTCCCTGACAGAAATCATGTAAACTATGGTTTGAGGAGATAGCAGTTATCATTGACAACCAATTGCTATAATTTGTAAGGGCATTAAAACATGTGGCACTTCTGAGTGTATCAGAATGCCAACATCTTGAGAGCCCTGGATAACATGTGTTTGGTTGGAGTGGTCACAGAATGTCTGAACATTCAAGGAGTAGAAGCCTTTCCTATCCATGATAAATGATGACTGCTTATTGAGTGCTCTGATTGACCACTGCTCTGGTTGCCTGACAGGCAGCATCTCACAGAAATATGATTCATAGGTGTGCCATAGCAAAAACAAAGTTAAAAATCACACAGCACCAGGTTATAGTCCAACAGGTTTATTTGGAAGCACTAACTTTCAGAGTGCTGCTCCTTCATCAGCTAGTTGTGCAGTGTAAGACCACAAGACACAGAATTTATAGCAAAAGTTTATAGTGTGATGTAACTGCAATTATATATTGAAAAAGACCTGGATTATTTGTTAAGTCTCTCATCTTTGAGAATGAGCATGTTGGTTTCAGTTCTTTCATATGTAAATTGCAGAACCTTTTTAAAAGATACATTCTCAAGTGAAATTTAACGATTGCTGTCATGTCGGCCACATAATGCATTTAAGGTGTGAGCTGCCCTATGTGAGACTGTCTGCGCCATAATGTTCAGATTGATTCTAATCTAAAAAGCGGCTTTACAGAATCTTACATGGATTCATGCAGTTTTTGAACAAACTAAAATGTAATTCTGCAAGTACAAACTCCCCCCACAAACACGTGTGTATGTGTGCATGTGGTTGTGTTTGTGGGTGGTGGATTATGAGTGTCTGTGAAAGAGTGTGTGCATTTGTGCGAGTGCGAGTGTGAGTGTAAAGGGGTATAAGTATGTGAGACGGTACGTGTGAGAGTGTATTTGTGAGTATCTGAGGGAGGTCTGCATAAGCATATGAGTCTGTAGGGGAGAGAAAGAGGGAGAGTGTGTGTGTGTGTCTGTGTGTGTGTCTCTGTCTCTGTGTGTGTCTGTGTCTCTGTGTATATGTAGTGCAGTGGGGTCACCTGTAGTGTGACATGAACCCAAGGTCCCGGTTGAGGCCATCCCCGCAGCTATCGAACTTGGCTATCAGCCTCTGTTCGGTCACTTTGCTTTGTTGCCTGTCCCAAAGTCCATCTTAGAAGATAGTCACCTGAAGGTCTGAGGTTAAATGTCCTGGACTGCTGAAGTGTTCTCCAACTGGGAGGGAATATCCCTGTTTGTTGATTGTTGTGCAGTGTCCATTCATCCATTGCTTGGTCTCGCCAATGTACAATTTCCTGCAGCGTATGAGATAGACAACGTTGGCTGAGATGCATGAGTTCCTGCCACGCTGCAAGACATGTCAGAGTGTCGACAAGGATACCACCATTACGCGAGGTGACATCTCCCATCATATATGCGGCAGGCTATCTCATACGCTGCAGGCAAGGATATTCGTCCAACAGCTGGCAGAAGTAGGGGAGAAATTACTGGGACACTGAGACATCATAGACCCTGAGAACTGTAACATGCAGATACTTGCATCAAACTATGTAAACTCTGCTTCACTCATTCACGTGCTCTTATAACTGTGCAGGGAGGTCTGCAGTTGTTGCCAGTTCCCGCTGCTATTGTAGGGAGAAGAACAATTTACCCGGTACAATTCTGAGGAAGGTCACTAGACCCGAAATGTTAGCTCTGATCATTCTGCATAGATGCTTCTAGACCTGCAGCACTCTTCTAGCAATTTCTATTTTTGGTATGTTCAGGCTTGATTTTGCTGTGGATTTCTGAAGCATAATTTTTCAATTGGGTAGGAGTTAATTGGAATGGCAAAGTAAATGCCAATAAGTTATGATATTAATGAGATGCAAATGCTTCTTGTCGCTTGCTGGAAATGTGATGTCCAAATGGCACGTGAGGGTAGAGAATTTAATTGCTATTATCCCAAAAACAGGAATATGATTATTTTACTGCCTGCCCAATTAAATTCACCTGTCACCATTTTTCTTACCATGGCAGTGACTGAAAAAAATCTCACCTTATCTTCAATCCTTGCTCCAAACTTTGTTTGTGAATCACCAATTCTAAAATTATCCTTGGGAACATTTGGAAATTAAGTCAGTCACATTGATTTCACATATAATCCTGGGATGAGCTTCTGGCATTATATTCACTCTGTCATCAAGGTTGACCTTCTCCTCTGTAACACCACTCAACGTGGCTCTTTCTCAACTCACGTGCTGCTCAAGCCCTCATTTACCTCGAAACCAAATGAGTCATACAGCATAGAACAATACAGCACAGAACAGGCCCTTCAGCCCTCGATGTTGCGCCAACCTGTGAACTATTCTCAGCTCGTCCCCCTACACTATCCCATCATCATCCATGTGCTTATCCAAGGATTGTTTAAATCTCCCTAATGTGGCTGTGTTTACTACATTAGCAGGTAGAGCATTCTACGCCTTTACCACTCTCTGCATAAAGAACATGCCTCTGATGTCTGCCTTAAATCTATCACCCCTCAATTTGGAGTTATGCCCCCACGCACAAGCTGATGTCATCATCCTCGGAAAAAGACTTTCACTGTCAACCCCATCTAATCCTCTGATCATCTTGTATATCTCTATCAAATCCCCTCCTAGCCTTCTTCTTTCCAATGAGAACAGACCCATGTCTCACAGCCTTTCCTCATAACACATTCCTTCTAGACAAGGCAACATCCTGGTATATCTCCTCTGCACCTTTTCCAATGTTTCCACATCCTTCCTGAAATATGGCAACCAGAACTGTACACAATATTCCAAGTGTGGCTGCACCAGCGTTTTATAAAGTTGCAGTATGACATTGCAGCTCTGGAACTCAATCCCTCGACGAATGAAACCTAATACACTGTATTCCTTCTTAACAACACGATCAACCTGGGTGGCAACTTTCAGGGATCTATGTACATGGACTCCAAGACCCCTCTGCACATCCATTGACCCAATACTCTGCCTTCCTGTTATTCTTCCCAAAGTGCATCATTTCATATTTAGCTGCATTGAACTCCATTTGCAACATCTCAGCCCAATTCTGCAGTTTATCTAAGTCCCCCTGCAGCCTGTAACATACTTCCAAACTGTCCACTACTCCACCGACTTTAGCGTCATCTGCAAATTTACTAATCCATCCAACTTTGCCTGTGTCTAAGTAATTTATGAAAATGACAAACAGTACCGATCCCAAAACAGATTCTTGTGGCACACCATTAGTAACCAGACTCCAGGCTGAATATTTTCCATCAACCACCATAAACTGCCTCCTTTCAGAAAGCCAGTTTCTAATCCAGAGATTATATCGGAGAGACAAAATGCTGACTGGGTGATCGCTTTGCTGAGCACCTTCGGTCTGTAAGCAATCAGGTCCCGGTCCTTCCCGTGGCTTGCCACTTCAACACACAATCCTGCTCCCATGCCCACATGTCTGTCCTTGGACTGCTGCAATGTTCCAGTGAAGCTCAACGCAAACTGGAGGAACAGAATCTTGTCTTCTGACTCGGCACGTTACAGCCTCCCGGTCTCAACATTGAATTCAACAACTTCAGATGATTATCCCATCTCGACCTCTCTGTTTTCATTCTGCTCTGTAATTTAATTTTATTTCATTTATTTTATTTATTTATTTTTACTGTTCTGTACCTCTTATTTCTTGATTCTCTCTCTCTCGCTCCCCACTCTCATCACTTTTTTCCTCCCCTCTTCCCCCTTTGCTCCCTTCTCCCGTTTTCAATTTTGCCTCTGCTTCATCCATTCCCCCCCATCCCCCACATATTTTGTCATATAGCACTGGCTTCAGCCTTGGTCATTCACAGCTCCTAATCTCCCTATAATCTCTCTTTGCACTGTCATTATCACCTCTTTACCTCGTCTTGCCTATATGTGACTCGAGACGCACAATGTGGTAAGCTCTTACCTGTCCTCTAATTAGGGATTGATAATTCATGCTGGTCTTGGTAATTCACTTTATCTATGCCCATGATTTTATAAACCTCTAAATGCTCACCCCTCAGCCTTCAAAGCTCTAGGGAAATAAGTCCCAGCCTACCCAGCCTCTACTTATAACTCAAACGTTCCAGTCCTCGCAACATACTTGTATATCTTTGTACCTTTTCTAGTTTAACAACATTCTTCATTGAGTACTAACCCTCTTAAAACAGGGCAGAAACCAATGAGGACTGGTTAGGTCGAATTACATGTTTTTATGCCACAATTTATATCTAAGTACACTAAGATCTACTTTTAATCTGTATTGTTGATTTAAAAAAAAACGTAATCATTTACTATTTCTTTGAATCTGAATCTTCCATTTCTTACATCAATAAAATGCGTCTCAGCTCTTCTCATTCCAGATGGTAGAAAATGTACTGCAAACATATAAAAATTGGCATTCATCTCAGGTTTGAAACTTCAATAAATAAATAAGAAATGAGGAACCAAATATTATTGAGGATTGTTATAGGCTGTGCTGCTTCAAGTGAGCTTTTGAATGTAATCTGAACATAAACGAATTATTTGTGTTTCCTTTCCTTTTAGACAGTTTTGATACAAATTACAATATTTTCAAATATAAAAGGAAATTGCTGTAGAGTATTCTAATGTCAGACTGGTGCTTAGAATTAGTTTTAAAATTAGGTTAGATACCCTAAAGTATGGAAATAGGCCCTTCAGCCCAACAAGTCCATATCAACCCTCCGAACAGCAACTCACCCAGAACCATTATACTTACCCCTGACTAATGCATCTAACACTATGGGAAATTTAGCATGGCTAATTCACCAGGCCTTTATATCTTTGGACTGTGGGAGGAAACAGGTGAACCCAGAGGAAACCCACGTGGACATGTGCAAACTCCACATAGACACCTGAGGCAGGAATCAAACCTAGTCCCTGGTGGAGGCACCATTGAACCACCATGCCGCCCAAGGAAGATCTTTTAAATGAAGAACTATTCAATAGTGCACCTATACCATGACATCATAAAATGGAGATCATTCTGCCCAGTATGTCTGTTACAACTTGTTTGTGTTAATGATATGTGGACATCATTGGCAATATCAACATTTGTTGTCCATCACAAAATGTCAGGTGCCATGGTACGTCTTGAATACATATCCCTTTAACGTGCCTCTAGACCCACCCAGTTCATTATGCCACCATCATCTCCTCCAATCTAATTAGTCTAGTCTGCTGACCTTTCCACACAGCCAGTACTTTTTTTCCTTTTAATAAAATTCCTAAAGTGGAGTAAGAAACCATTCAGCCCATTGAGTCTCCATCTACCTTTTGAAGAGCATCTCACCCAGACCATATTGGCTGAGGAGTGACCTTATAGAGGTTTATAAGGTAATGAGGAACATGGATAGGGTGAATAGCTAATGTATTTTGCTCCAGATAGAGGGGTCCAAAACTAGAGGGTATAGGTTTAAGGTGAGAGGGGAAAGACTTAAAAGAGACCTCAAAGGCAACTTTTTCACATAGTCAGTGGTATATGTATAGATTGAGGTTATGGTGGAGGCTGGTACATTTACAATAGTTAAAAGGCATCTGAATGGGTGCACGGATGGAAGAATTTCGAGAGATATAGGCCAAATATGGCAAATGGGACTAGATTAATTTAGGATATCTGGTCAGCACGGATGAATTGGATCAAAGAGTTGCTGTACAACTCTATGACTCTATATCCACTTTATATACTATTTATCCAACAAGTGGAGTGCATGAAATTCACAGTCAAAGGTTATCAAATGAGATGTGATAGCATGATCTTTCCTTATGGCTCTTCTCTCTAGCTGTGTTTTACCCTTAATTTGCTTCTGCACTCAAATACTTAAGTTGGTGATTCCTCTATGCAATATGGTTCACTGGTTACATGTTGCTAACTGTACCTCTTCCTAGTGTATTCAATACCTGCACAAGTAGCCTAATCCATCACAGAGATATAACATACCAAATGCTGTTCTTTCTCAGTATTTACAGGCAAATACCATTTTAGCACTGTAAAATCAAGGTTAACCTTTTTTTTGAGTTACTGACTGAGCAACACTAAAGCTAGCTAGTCCAATATGCTGGCTGAGAACACATGGAACCTTTCTGGTGTTGTGGTTCTGCTCGCCGAGCTGGAAGTTTTTGCTGCAAACGTTTCGTTCCCTGGCTAGCGAACATCATCAGTGCTGTTGGAGCCTCGTGTGAAGCGCTGCTTTGATGTTTCTTCCGGTATTTATATTGGTTTGTTCTTGCCGCTTCCAGGTGTCAGTTTCAGCTGCAGTGATTTGTATGTGGGGTCCAGGTCGATGTGTCTGTTGATGGATGTTCTTGCCGTTTCCGGGTGTCAGTTTCAGCTGTAGTGGTTTGTATATGGTGTCCAGGTCAATGTGTCTGTTGATGGAGTTTGGGGATGAATGCCATGTTTCTAGGAATTCTCTGGCTGTTCTCTGTCTGGCTTGTCCTATGATAGTGGTGTTTTCCCAGTCAAATTCATGTTGCTGGTTGTCTGAGTGTATGGCTACTAGAGATAGCTGGTCGTGTCGTTTTGTGGCTAGCTGATGTTCATGGATGCGGATTGTTAGCTGTCTTCCTGTTTGTCCTATATAGTGTTTTGTGCAGTCCTTGCATGGTATTTTGTAAACTACGTTAGTTTGGCTCATGCTGGGTATTGGGTCCTTTGTTCTAGTGAGTTGTTGTCTGAGCGTGGATGTTGGCTTGTGTGCTGTTATGAGTCCTAAGGGTCGCAGTAGTCTGGCTGTCAGTTCTGAGACGCTCCTGACGTATGGTAGAGTGGCTAGTCCTTTTGGTTGTGGCATGTCCTCGTTCCTCGGTCTATCTCTTAGGCATCTGGTGATAAAGTTGCGTGGGTATCCGTTTTTGGCGAATACCTTGTATAGATGTTCCTCTTCCTCTTTTCGCAGTTCTGGTGTACTGCAGTGTGTTGTGGCCCTTTTGAATAGTGAAACGTTTGCAGCAAAAACTTCCAGCTCGGCGAGCAGAACCACAACAACGGATACCAGAGCTACAAATCTTCAATCAGATTTTAAACACTTACGGGCGAGAAACGCTGAAACAAGCCAGGAGATGGGAATCCTGCGCTAACCGCCTCAGCGCAACATATGAACAACTCCGGTTTCTCCACGAATGCAGAAGAACGAAACGTTTGCAGCAAAAACTTCCAGCTCGGCGAGCAGAACCACAACAACGGATACCCGAGCTACAAATCTTCAATCAGATTTTAAACCTTTCTGGTGTTTGTGAGGAAGTTGCTGACCACTTGAACTATCGGTTTTTTTAAGCAAGATGATTGCTTTTGTTTTTCCATTGATACATATTTTAAGTAAATGAAAATATTAAAATAAATCAGCTTTCAAGTATTACAAGATTAATGAAATTCCAATGGTAATCTTATTTTGTATCATATATATTTCAACACAGTCCAGCCTTGTCATTTGTTAAAGTATAGATTGCGGGTGCTCAAGGCATCTCTCAATCACCTTAAGGGCATTTGGGGTGGACAGCAAATGCTTATGTTATTCACGTCCCATGAAATTCGTCCCAAGCATTCAATGGCATAGGAGGAAAAATCTTTAACATCTCACTATGTTTTCTCTCGGTATTGTTATGTCTATGTTCAGGACTTTGTGCTTTCCACTAGAGACAGTGAGATGCCCTAATATACTTTGCTTTCCTGGGCATCATGGTATAATTATATTTTCATAATTAATAGTGTTTAAAAGAATGCACAGAAAGCTTGACATAGCTTTACAATATTGGTATCACTTTTTTAATTCAAATGTGAACTGGCATGCAGATAAAATTTGGTAGTTATTTTTCATTTCAAAAGACCAGACAAAAGCTCATCAATAATGCACCTCCATGAAAGCTGCAGTACCAAAGGAGTAGAAAGTATTAAAATTGTTCTACAGAATATTTTGCATCTCAAGTGAACAGTTCCAACAGTGAATACTTACACAGAATTTTAAGTGATTTATTAAATTGATACCAATTTAAATGTCAAAATTTAATGAAATTTCTGATCTATTCCTTCGCTGAGTTGCATTATTTGCTTTCTGCCCTATGATGTCAGAACTACAGGACCATTTTAACACTTACCAGCCCAATAAGAACCCAAAGATAATACTACTAACATTTCTGGACCTTTTCTAGCTTGCTGGCAAATTTCATTGGCAGGTCCAGCAATGTTTCAATTGTGACTGGATTTTTGAGCAAGGATCAGAAATTCGATATGGAGGCTAGT
The DNA here is from genome assembly GCF_020745735.1 of Hemiscyllium ocellatum. NCBI lineage: Eukaryota > Metazoa > Chordata > Chondrichthyes > Orectolobiformes > Hemiscylliidae > Hemiscyllium > Hemiscyllium ocellatum. The sequence continues at coordinate 26,589,470 of NC_083401.1, forward strand.
TCCAAGTCCCAACCTCCCACTGTATTTCAGACTCATGAATGCCAAGTTTCAATGTTCCAGTGAATCAAAGGCCAGAGAGTGGGTTTGCTATTTGAATAGATTCTTGATATTAGGAGGGGCAATGGGAGACTCTCCAGCACTTGGTGATTGCAACCCCAACTAGGAAATGGTAGGATTTGACTTGAAGGTGAAGACAGATCACGGAAGGTAAAGGCAAAGAAAACACATTATTTAATAAGCTTTGACTGTGCATTTCATAAGAAAAAGGATAGCTGCCTAGCTATGATCCTACTAACCATTATGGGCCCTGGAAGAGCTAGGTAGCACAGGAAGAAGTTTGTTCAATGGTCTCAGTTCTTGCCCGCTTTACCTCATAGTTGTCCAAAATTCATTATGCTATCCTGGATGTAATCCAAGCTAACATGATTGACAACTAAAAACTAGCATCGGAATGAGGATTAACTTACAATAACTGACAAAGTAGCAGCATCCAGGAGGGTTTTATGGAGCAATATGTATGCAGTCCAACTCAGGAGGGGGCTAGGTGGTTGAAATTTCAGCAGGAGATTACTTTGGGAATAGTAATCACAATTCCATAAATTTTAGAACACTCATAGACAAAGACGAGAGTAGTCCTAAATGAAGAGAGCTAAATTGGGGGGTGGCCAACTATCGAAAAATTCAGCAAGGGCTGGGGAACGTGGATTGAGAACAGCTGTTTGAGGATAAATTCACGTTTGATTTGTGGGAGGCTTTTAAAGAGAGGTTGATTAGAATGCAGGACAGACATGTCCCTGTAAAAATGGAAGATAAAAAAGGCAAGATTAGGGAACCATGGATGACAGGTGAAATTGAGACTAGTTAAGAGAAAAAAGGAAGCATACATAAGGCCTAAGTGACTGAAAACAGACAAAGCTTTGGAAGAATATTGGGAAGGTAGGACCAATCTGAAACGAGGAATTAAGAGGGCTAAAAGGGGTCATAAAATATCTTTAGCAAACAGAGTTAAGGAAAATCCAAAGCCTTTTATTCGTATATAAGGAGCAAGAGGGTAACTGAAGAAAGGATTGGCTCCATAGGACAAAGGAGGAAAGTTATGCATGGAGTCAGAGAAAACGGGTGAGATTCTTAATGAGTACTTTGCATCGGCATTCACCGAAGAGAGGGACATGGCAGATGTTGAGGTTAGTGGTAGATGTTTGATTACTCTAGGTCAAATTGGCATAAGGAGGGAGGAAATGTTGGGTATCCTAAAGACATTAAGATGAACAAGTCCCCAGGTTGGTGAGAGTAAATAGTTGGGTGCTTAACAGATATCTTTGCAGTATCCTTGAGCACAGGTGAGGTCTGGAAGGACTGGAGAATTACTAATGTTGTCCCCTTGTTTTAAAAGGGTAGCAAGGATAATCAGATAATTATAGACCAGTGAGCCTGACATCAGTAGTAAGGAAGCTGATGGAGAAGATAGTGAGGGATAGGATTTATTCACATTTGGAAGAAAATGGGCTTATCAGTGATAGGCAGCATGGTTTTGTGCAGGGATGGTCATGTCTTAGCAATTTAATATAAGTCTTTGAGGAAGTGACAATGTTGATTGGTGAGGAAAGGGCTGCAGATGTCATATACGTGGACTTCAGTAAGGTGTTTGATAAGGTTCCCCAAGGTAGGCTGATGGGGTAAGTGAAATCGCATGGGGTCCAGGATGCACCAGCTAGATGGATAGAGAATTGGCTAGGCCTCAGGAGACAGAGAGTAGTAGTGGAAGGGTGGAGAATATGGAGAACTCAAAATGAAGAACTGTGTTCCACTAGGATCCCTGTTGGGACTACTGGTTGTTTTTGATCTACATAAGTGATCGGAGGAAGATACAGGTGGTCTGATCAACAAGTTTGTAGATGACACCAAGATTGGTGAAGTAACAGATAGTGAAGGGGACTGTCAGTTAATGCAGCAGAACAGAGATAGATTAGAGAATTCGGGGAAGGAATGGCAGATGGAGTTCAATCCAGGCAAATGCGAGGTAATGTATTTTTAAAGATTCAGTTCGACAGCAAACTATATGGTAAATGGAAAAGTCCTAGTGAAAATTGATGCACAGAGAAATCTGGGTATTCAGGTCCATTTTACCCTGAAGGTGGCAATGTACGTCGATAGAGTGATCAAGAAAGCATACGGCATGCATTCCTTCATCAGACAGGGTACTAAATATAAGAGTTGGCAGGTCATGTTACAGTTGTATAGGTCTTTGGTTCGGCCAAATTTGGAATACTGCATACAGTTCTGGTTGCCACATGACCAGAAGGATGTGGATGCTTTGGAGAGGATACAGAGGAGGTTCAGCATGATGTTGCCTGGTATGGATGGGGCTAGCCATGAAGAGAGGTTGAGTCGATTAGGATTACTTTCATGAGAAAGACTGAGCTTGAATGGAACCTGATTGAGGTCTACAAAATCATGAGAGGTATGGCAAGATGACAGGGGAAGGGTTTAAGGGAAATATGAGTGAAAGGTTCTTTATGGATAGGGTGACGGGTACCTGGAACGCATTGCCAGTGGAGGTGGTAGAGGCAGGCATGATACTGTCAAGATGTTTCTAGACAGATACATGAACGTGCAGTGAGCAGAGGGAAATCGATCTTTGGAAAATAAGTGACAGGTTTAGATATTGGATGTAGATTGGCGCAGGCTTGGAGGGATGATGGGCTTGTTCCTGCGCTGTAATGTTCTTTGTTCGAATACACACTATTGCCTTGCAGGCAGGCTATCCAACTTCAACCTGCCCATAATGAAAATGGCTCGGATTGCGGCAGGAAATTGGCAAGAAGGCAGGCACAGTGCTAAATTGCATTCCCACCTGCCTGTGATCTCAACCCTGTCCTACTTCAAAGTAATGGCCTGAGAATTAAAATCTTGCAGATGTACTTGCTGTATCCAAGGACTCTTCATATTTAACTATGAATGGGACTCCAAAATTCATGAAGCTGAAATCCAGGCAGTTGAAATGGCAGTAGGTTTGAGTGTTTCTGAAATGGAGAGAGAAAGGTGCAACTACTATTTTACTATCCATCCTACCCCACTTCCACCAGGTGGTCAGAGTTGGAATTCATGTATGTGCAGTTTACAGTGAATTAAACATCAGTTCAGTCTGAGGGTCTGACAGGATTTTAGAGATGCACTGCACGGAAATAGACCTTTCGATCCAACTCATCCATGCTGATCAGATATCCCAACCCAATCTACTCCCATTTGCCAGCACTTGGCCCATATATCTCCAAACCCATTCTATTCATATACCCATTCAGGTGTCTTTTAAATATTGCAATTGTACAAGCCTCCACCACTTCCTTTTGCTGCTCATTCCAGATACGCACCTCCCTCTGTGAGAAATATCTGCCCCTTAGGTCACTTTCATATCTTTTCCCTGCCACTCAAAACCTATGCCCTCTAGTTCTGGACTCCCCCACCCCAAGGAAAGGATTTTGTCTATTTATCTAATCCATGTCCCTCATGATTTTATAAACCTATATAAAGTAACCCCTCAACCTCTGATGCTCAAAGGAAAACAGCCTATTCAGCCTCTCCCTATAACACAAATCCTTCAACACTGGCAACATCTTTTTTCCTTAACCAAACTCTCAATTTCTCTTTGGTCATCCAGCAATCCTTACACATACCAGCCTTTCCTTTCACCCTAATAGGAATATACTCTCTCTGGACTATTGTTATCTCATTTCTGAAGGCTTCCCATTTTCCAGCTGTCCCTTTACCTTCAAACATCTGCCCCCAATCAGCTTTTGAAAGTTCTTGCCTAATACTGTCAAAATTAGCCTTCCTTCAATTTATAACTTCAGCTTTTATATCTGGTCTATCCTTTTCCATTTTCTATTTTAAAACTAATAGTATTATGGTCACTGGCCCCAAAGTGCTCCCCCACTGACACCCCAGTCACCTTCTTAGCCTTATTTCCCAACAGTAGGTCAAGTTTTGCATGTTCTCTAGTCAGCACAACCACATACTGAATCAGAAAATTTTCTTCACAAATTTCTCTCCATCTGAACCCTAAAAACTATGGCAGTCCCAGTCTATGTTTGGAAAGTTAAAATCCTCTCCCATAATCACCATGTAAGATGGCATGGTGTCTCAGTGTTTAGCACTGCTGCCTCACGGCACCAGGGACCCGGGTTTGATTCCCATCTCGGGCAACTGTCTGTGTGGAGTTTGCACATTCCCCCAGTGTCTGTGTGGGTTTCCTCCGGGTGCTTGGGTTTCCTCCCACAATCCAAAGATGTGCAAGTTCGGCGAATTGGCCATGTTAAATTGCCCGTAATGTTTGCTACATTATTCCAGGGTAAGTGTAGAGTAGGGGAATGGGTCTGGGTGGGTTATTTTTCAGAGGGTTGGTGTAGACTTGTTGGGCTGAAGGGCCTGTTTCCATACTGTAAGGAATCTAATCTAATCACATTATTTTTACAGATAACTGAAATCTCCAGACAAATTTGTTTCTCAATTTCCCGTTGACTATTAGGGGGTCTACAATACAATCCCAATAAGGTGATCATCCCCTTCTTATATCACAGTTCCACCCATATAACTTCCTTCGAAATATTTCTGGGACTGTCCTACCTAAGTACAGCTTTAATACTATCCCTTATTGAAAATGTCACTCCCCATCCTTTCTTGCCTCCCTTTCTATCCTTCAGAATCTCATCCTTTTCCCTTCCTATGTTGTTGGTTGCAATTTGTACAATGACCTCCTGATGTTCCCTCTCCCCTTTGAGAACATTCTGCACCCTCTCTGAGGTATCCTTGATCCTGGCACCAGGGAGGCAATACGCCATTCTGATTTTTTACTGCTGGCCATAGAAATGTCTGTCTGTATCTACGTCTAGGGAGTCCCCTAACACAATTGATCGCTTGGAACCTGATATACCCCTCATTACATTAGAACCCGTCTTGATACCAGAAACTTGGCTGTGCGTGCTACACTCCCTTGAAAATCTATCACCCCCTACATTCTCCAAACAGCATACATGTTTGAAATGAGGATAGCCATAGAAGATCCTGCACCACCTGCCTATGTCTCCTAACTTTCCTGGAGTTAACCCATCTATGTGACTATATCTGCAGCTTTTCTCCCTTTTTATAACTGCCATCCATCACACCCCCTTGCTCTTGTAAATTCTTCATTATCTCTAACTGTTACTCCAACCGATCCATTCAATATGATAGGATTTGCAACCAACGGCATTTAAAGCAGATATAATCCTCAGAAACATATAAACTCTCTCGAAAATCCCACATCTGACAAGAAGAGCTTAACACTCTACTGAAGACCATGTTTGCTCCTTCTAATCTATAGACCCAGAGAATAGCATTGCTATTGCTCGACAAAACACTGCTCCAAGCTAACTTCAAGCTTACAGCTTATATTTTAAAAAAATAATCAAGAGACAGATCTCAATAAAACATATACCCAAGAAAGAACCCACTCTGCTATTGTAGATTTACAGCAAGGGTCTGCTTAAAATTATACACTCAGCTGTTTCTGTGCTGTGATCTCTCCCAAACAGGTTCCTCCAAGATCAGTTGTAAATTTTGCTGTTTGTTAAATTTTCCTTGATGCACTCCAATGTCCAGTGATACATGAATTCAAACAGCAAAGGCAATAATTGTACAGATTCACTGCTGTGTCAGTCAGCAGTGTAGGATTCTTTCTCTCTCTCCCTCCTTCACTGACCATCAATTTAACAACTTATCTACATAGCAAGAATTACCACCTGAGACATTTCTGATTTTCTTCTCACTGAAAAGGCAATGTTTGAATGATTTGCAAAATGTCACTAACTCATTTAAGTTGCTGCTTAGACAATCAATTGTCATAAACTACAGAAAGAGGCTACATCTGTGAGGTTGTGGATGGCATACTTAGACAGCTTCAAAGTTTGCGAGAAGATTTGTAGTTCAGGTGCTCGTTGTCGTGATTCTGTTCGCCGAGCTGGGAATTTGCGTTGCAGACGTTTCGTCCCCTGTCTAGGGGACATCCTCAGTGCTTGGGAGCCTCCTGTGAAGCGCTTCTGTGTTGTTTCCTCCGGCATTTATAGTGTTTTGTCTCTGCCGCTTCCAGTTGTCAGTTCTAGTTGTCTGCTGCAATGGCCGTTATATTGGGTCCAGGTTGATGTGTTTGTTGATAGAATCTGTGGATGAGTGCCAGGCCCCTAGGAATTCCCTGGCTGTTCTCTGTTTGGCTTGTCCTATAATAGTAGTGTTATCCCAGTCGAACTCATTGCTTGTCATCTGCGTGTGTGGCTACTAAAGATAGCTGGTCGTATCGTTTCATGGCTAGTTGGTGTTCATGGATACGGATCGTTTGCTATCTTCCTGTTTGTCTTATGTAGTGTTTTGTGCAGTCCTTGCATGGGATTTTGTACACTACGTTGGTTTTGCTCATGCTGGGTATCGGGTCCTTTGTCCTGGTGAGTTGTTGTCTGAGAGTGACTGTTGGTTTGTGTGCTGTTATGAGTCCTAGTGGTCATAGTAGTCTGGCTGTCAGTTCAGAAATGTTCTTGATGTATGGTAATGTGGCTAGTCCTTTAGGTTATGGCATGTTCTCATTCTGTTGTCTTTCCGTTAGGCATCTGTTGATGAAATTGCAGGGGTATCTGTTTTTGGTGAATACCTTGTAGAGGTGTTCTTCTTCCTCTTTTGCAGTTCTGGTGTGCTGCAGTGTGTTATGGCCCTTTTGAACAGTGTCTTGATGCAACTTCTTTTGTGTGTGTTGGGATGGTTGCTTTCGTAGTTCAGGTCTGAGTACGTGGCTTTCGTGTATACCTTTGTGGTGAATTCTCCGTTCGGTGTTCTCTGTACCATCACGTCAACGAATGGGAGTTGGTTGTCCTTTTCTTCCTCTCTAGTGGATCAGATTCCTGTGAGTGTGGCATTGATGATCTGGTGTGTGTTCTCTATTTCTGTGTTTTTAATGATTACAAAGGTGTCAGAGAGGTTGTCACACTAGAGGAAGGAAGGGAATGGGTGACCATCAGATAGACCAGAAAGAACAGGCAGGAGTCCCCTGGGTGTCTGCTCATTAACCAGTATTCCATTTTGGAAGCTGATGAGTGTGCTGGTACCTCAGAGAAATGCTGTCAGAGCTAAGCTTCTTGCATCACAAGTGGTTTGCCTGTACAGGTGGAGGGGAGAGAAAGAGGAAAGGAAGAACAATAGAACAAGGGATTCTTTAGTTGGGGAGAAGACAAGCATTTCTGCAGCCGAAGACTCCAGGAAGGTGTGTTACTTCCCTAGTACTGGCATCAGGGATGTCAGGGCATCCTGAAAAGGAGCGTGACGAGATCGAAATTGTGGTCCATGTTGATACCGATGATATGGGCAAGGTAAGAATGAGGTTTTGCACCAAGAATTCAGGGAGCTAGACAGTCAGTCAAAGAGCAAGACCTCAAAGAATGTAATCTCTCAATTACTCTGGTGCCATGTGCTATCAAGTACAGAAATAGGAAAACAGGACAGATGAATGTATGACCAAGGAGCTGGCGCAGTCGGCAGGGTTTCAGGCACTTGGATTATTGTGACCACTGCAGGGGCAGGGGTGACCTACACAGGAGGGACAGGTTGCACCTAAACAGAAAGGGAACTAATATCTTTGCAGGGAGGTTCACTAATGCTACTCGGGAGAGTTTAGACAGAGTGGCAGGTGGCTGGGAATCAGAACAGCAGGTCAGCAATGAAAAGATTCAGGAGAATTTAGATGTTATGAGCAGTAAGGAAGGACAGGCAGGGACAGGTTAATGAACACAACGGCGATGATGGGCTGAAGTTTGCTTATTTCAGTGCAAGTGATATTATGAAACTATGATGTTGTGGCCATTATGGAGACGTGGTTAAAAGAGGGACAGAACTGGCTGCTCAACGTTCCAGGGTTTTGATATTTTAGACAAGATAGAGAGGGAGGTAAAAGGGGTGGTACATTGAGGTTCAGATATGTGGGCAGATTATGGAAAGATGCAAGAAGGGAAATATGAATAATCCAGGAGATCATAGACCACTGAGTGTCGCATCAGTGGGGAGCAAGTGCACAGGATTCTTAGAGATAGAATGCACATGCATTTGGAAAAGCATAGCCTAATTAGGGTCAGTCAATATGGCTTTGTACAGGTAGGTAATTTTTTACTAACGACTTTTTTTTTGAGGTGGCGACAAGAGTGATTGATGAGGGTAGAGCAGTGGATGTTGTTTACCTAGATCTTAGTAAATTTCAAAAAGGTTCCTCATGGTAGGCACACCAAGAAGATTAAGATGCAAGGGATCCCCTGTAATTTGGCCAATTGGTTTCAGAATTGGCTTGGCCATAGAATATAGATGGTAGCGATGGGTGTTTTTCTTGCTGAAGGTCCATGACTAGTGGTGTTCCACAGAGATTTATATTGGGACCTCTGCTGATTGTAATTTATATAAATGGCTTGGATGAAAATATAGATGGGTGGGTTAGTAAGTTTGTAGACAATACAAAGATCAGTGGAGTTATGGATAGCGTAGAAGTTTGTCAAAGGATACACTGGCATAAAAAAATCATTTGTGGATAAGGCTGGAGAAAAGGCAGATGGAATTTATTTGATTTGATTTGATTTATTTAATGTCTTAAATGGGTTCCTAAATAAATAGCTTTGTTTATGAGCAGTACAGGCTGATCATAGTAAGCAAGAACATACAGATGATACGGTGAAAAAAACAGCTTATACAGAGGCATACAGGTTACATCACACAGGGCATGCACTAGGCAAAATCAACATTAGCAAGATCAGCATTATTAAAAGTTAGAGAAGTCTAATAATGGCTGGGAAGAAGCTATTCCTGAACCTGCTGGTGCATGTTCAAGTTTTTGTGTCTTCTGCCTGACGGAAAAGGTTATACAAAAGCATTACCAGGGTGTGATGAATTGGTAGCCTTTCTACAACAATAAACCATGTAAATATAGTTCATGGAAAGAAGGTTGGCTTATGTGATGGTCGCGGCTGTGTACATAACTTTCTGTAGCTTCTTAGAGACTGGGGCAGAGCAGTTGCCATACCAGGCCGTTATGCACAAGGACAGTATGCTTTCAATGGTGCATCTGTAAAAGTTGGTGACCATCCTTATAGACATTAATCGGGGCTAGTATGAGGTACTGCACTTTGGGAGATCAAATGTTAAGCGAAATTACATAGTTAATGACAGGACCCTTAATAGCACGAATGTACAGAGGGTTCTTGGGGACATAGTCCAAAGCTCCCTAAATGTGGCCGCATAAATAGATAGGGTGGTAAAGAAGGCATATGGCATGCTTGCCTTTAGTGGTTGGGCATTGAGTACAAAGGTCTAGAAGTGACATTGCAGTTTAAAAAAGCTTTGGTTAGGTTGCTTAGAGTATTGTGTTAGATTCTGGTTGCCACATTACAGGAAGAACATGGAGGCTTTGAAGACAGTGTGGAAGAGGTTTATAAAGATGCTACTTGGATTAGAGAATATAAGGTATACGAAGAAACTGGACAAACTGGGGTTGTTTTCTCTGGAGGCTAAGGAAAGAAGTTTATAAAATTACAAGGGGCATTGATAGAGGTGACAGTCAAAACTTTTTTCCCAGAGTTGAAATGCCTAGTCATGATATGGAGATGCCGATGTTGGACTGGGATGTACAAAGTTAAAAATCACACAACACCGGGTTATAGTCCAACAGGTTTAATTGAAAGCACTAGCTTTTGGAGCGCTGCTCCTTCTTCAGGTGGTTCATGAAGCAGCGCTCCGAAAGCTAATGCTTCCAATAAAACCTGTTGGACTATAACCTGGTGTTGTGTGATTTTTAACTTTGGAATGTCTAATACTTGATGGCATGCATTTAACTAAGAGGAGGAAAGGTCAAAGGAGATAATTTTTACATAGAGAATGGTGAGTTCCTGGAATGTGCTGCAAGGCGTAGTGGTGGAGACAGATATAATAGGGACATTTAAGGGACTTTAGAAAAGCACATGAATATGCAAGGAATGGAGGTATACAGAGCATGGGCAGGCAGAACAGATTAGTTTAATTTGGCATCATGTTTGGCACAACATTTTGGGCTGATTGGCCTGTTCTTTGCTGTCCTGTTCTATGCTCCATGTTCTAAACACAATAACAAAACATTTACTGCTCTGCAGAGGCTAAAGGAGAAACAAACAATTACATCCTATGTTGATTTTTTAAAAAAATTACTACAAAATCTAGTTTAAAACACAGATAGTATTATGAAGTTGAAGATGTGAACTGTACCTTTAAGAGAGAGTGAATGCCATTCAGAACTTAGGGATTACAAGCACCTGTAATATGACTAGATGACAGGCTCAGAGTGTACTGGAAAACTGGAAATATGTAACGTTTGGCTGTGAAATGAGTACCTGAATTGGCTGTTTTCTTGACAACTCAAACTTAACTAATCGGTTTAAATTATGCCCAGAATACTAAAACTCAATTGAGTTTGAATTTATTATTTTGCCAGCGACGAATCAATGAGAAGATCTAATGTTGGTGATATAAAAATGCAGGCATTTTGAAAACTTGAGAGAGCGCAACTGCCATCAAGAGAAAACCAAGAAATTCGGAAGCATTCTCTATCAAAGGTACCTTTTCAAATGAAACACATTCGCTGTAAAAAGAGAAATGACAACCCAAGGAGATCTTTAGCCAGAAGAAGAAAGAGACCAAAGACATCAGCCGTTGTGTGGTTTTGAAATGAAGTCGATCTAATTTTAGTAAGTATTTTATTGGAACAGCATATTGTTACAGAGTTGGAGGCAGGTAAAAAGCAATTAAGAGAAAGGGGGCTTAGAGTTGTGAATAGTCGTTGTATAATGTTCACTTTCAAAGTTAAAGAATAAATCGAGAACATTTTCTTTAAATAGTGGAATTTGAGACTTTTTTGTTACTCATATTTTAACAGATAATGGAGGTGAGGTGATCTTTTCTGGGTGTTGTTTACTTACCCACCATGTCGTAACAACTGTATTAAGCATCGTCAAATAAATGGTATAAAGGTATTGAATTGATAGACTAATAGAATGAAATATTTCTCATGTTTGAACACAGGCTTGAAGAAAAAGGTAATTTCATTATACAACCAGGACAGAAATCATTGACACACTCATTTGGGTTCCACCAAGGCCACTGAGCTCCTGACCTCTTGATAGTATTGGTTCAAAAATAAACAGAAGAGCCAAATTCCAGAAATTCCTATTAAGTGCCCTTGACAACAAGGCATTTAACTGACCGTACCATCAAGTAGTCTTAGCAAAATTAGAGTCAATGGAAATTAGGGGAAAATGTTCCGCTGGTTGGAGTCCTTCTTGTGGAGCCCACATTCCTGATGAACAGCTTATGTGCAATGCATCGACTTTCCTGCTCCCTGAATGCTGCCTGACCTGCTGTGCTTTTCCAGCGCCACACATTTTGACTCTGATTTCCAGCATCTGTAGTCATCACTTTCTCAAAGGAATGCGGTAGAGGTTGTTGAAGGTCAGTTATTACAGCTCTAAGACATCGTTGCAAGAGTTCTTTTGTGTAATTCCTAGGCCTCACCATCTTTAGCTGCTTCATCAAGGACCTGCCCTTAATCATCATGTCAAAAATGGGGATGTACATTGGTGTTTGCAACATGTTCAGCACCATTCACAATCTCTTCCATTATCAAAGCAGTTCACATCTCAGTGCAGCAAGGCGTATAAAAATCCAATTTGGACTAACAAATGGTAAGTATTATATTCATGCCACTTAAGCCTTGAAGCTGATAGTGCCGATAGATGCCATTCAGCCTATTGAGCCTGCACCGGCTCTCCAAAGGGCACCTCACATACTCCCAGCAACCTCCCAAACTACCCATAGTAGCTCAGCAATGAGCACATCCAGCAAGAAAGAATACGTTGTCTTTGATATTCAGTGGCATGGCCAACAATAAATCTTCTATTTACAATATTCTGGGGGTTATCATCAACTAGAAACTGAATTCGCCTAGCCATATAAGTGCAGAAAAATTGTACTGAGGTAAAAAAAATCTGCCAAAGTCTTGCTAAGTAGCAGAGGAGGCTCCAGTAGTCAAATGGTCTATTGCTGCTTCAATTTTTTGTGTTCTCAGTAATAGCAACATTCCACCACTTGTGAGAGTCTGAGCTAACTGAATTTTAAAGGTAGTAACTTGACAACTACATTTTCTTCTCCTCTATATTGGGGAGACAGGCCGCCTCCTTGCGGAACGCTTCAGGGAACACCTCTGGGACGCCCGGACCAACCAACCCAACCACCCCGTGGCTCAAAACTTTAACTCTCCCTCCCACTCCACCGAGGACATGCAGGTCCTTGGACTCCTCCATCGCCAGAACATAACAACACGACGGTTGGAGGAAGAGCGCCTCACCTTCCGCCTGGGAACCCTCCAACCACAAGGGATGAACTCAGATTTCTCCAGTTTCCTCATTTCCCCTCCCCCCACCTTGTCTCAGTCGATTCCCTCGAACTCAGCACCGCCTCCTAACCTGCAATTTTCTTCCTGACCTCTCCGCCCCCACCCCGCTCCGGCCTATCACCCTCACCTTGACCTCCTTCCAGCTATCACATCTCCATCGCCCCTCCCCCAAGTCCCTCCTCCCTACCTTTTATCTTAGCCTGCTGGACACACTTTCCTCATTCCTGATGAAGGGCTTTTGCCCGAAACGTCAAATTCCCTGTTCCTTGGATGCCGCCTGACCTGCTGCGCTTTAACCACCAACACATTTTCAGCTCTGATCTCCAGCATCTGCAGACCTCACTTTTTACTCAACTACATTTTCTTTCAAAATTAGCATAAGTATTAAGCTAATGAGTAAAATATGAATTCAAGATAATGGCATCACTGGATATGAAATGAATGATGCTTTTAACATATGGCTAAGGTCAAAAGTATCAAGACACTACTAAGATTGACAGAAAAAGCCAAAATAAATGAGCAAGTCATTGTTAACATGGACCTTAACAGTCTCAAGAACGAAGTGATGTAATAGAGCGACCAAAACACTCACCATACAACATGTACAACATACACGTATCATACAACATATCAGAAGACTAGATGTAACATGGGAAAAGTAAGTTCTGGGAGATCTGATTTAAGTACATTTGCAAACCAGAGAAGGGTGGAACTTCATATTTCATTACCCCCAAGATTGGGGTCTCACATCAATGAGTTAAGTACAATAACATAAGTAGTCCTGTTTCGCGTGATACAGTATTCGGAAAGCAATAGTTAATTTTTTGCTGAAACAACAATGCACCGTAAATTTTAAAATGTGTGTCTGTCTGCACAAGCTGAAGGCTGCAGCTGAGTTTTGGCTGCTTCTTCTATTCAATGGAGCATTATTAACTGCACTACTTGTCTGTTGATGACTTACGTGAAAAGTATAAGTTGAGAGATATTGCTTTTATGCTGTCCACAGAGGTCCAATGAGAGTCCATGAAGTGAGAACGTAACTGTTATTCTGGTGTTAACTCCGGACTGCTCGCCGGCTAAGCTAAAATAAAAATGTTAATAAAACTTTTGTGTGGTCCTGAACTTTTAAAGTCAACATTTAGTGCCATGACTCGGATCCCAACATAGGGAATGTTTCTCCGGGCTGAATCAGTGACCGAGAGTTTGAGGTAAAAACAATGACTGCCGATGCTGGAAACCAGATTCTGGATCAGTGGTGCTGGAAGAGCACAGCAGTTCAGGCAACATCCAACTAGGAGCGAAATCGACGTTTCGGGCAAAAGCCCTTCATCAGGAACGGCTTTTGCCCGAAACATCGATTTCGCTGCTCGTTGGATGCTGCCTGAACTGCTGTGCTCTTCCAGCACCACTGATCCAGGACCGAGAGTTTGAATCGAGCATAATAGAGTGGTAGAGCGCCCTGAGGTATTTTACCTGGAACCACTCCATGTGTTCGGACAGACGAACTGCCCCTCGACCAGCGAGACTGGTACCTTGAAGGGATGGAGTGAACCACCCGGAAGCGAATTATAAGGTAAGAAGGTTTTTTTTTCACAAGGTTGCTCTAGGTTGTTGCGGGGTGACTGTGACTATTCTGTTTTGTTCCTGTCATAAAGAGTTCGCACTGGGGACGCCAGTCAGGGAAGTGGCCGCCACTACCTGATGGATTTGGCTGGGAGCGCTGCCTCCTTCAGATATGGCCGGTTGAAATTATGACTGCTGCAAATGTGTTGCTGGTCAAAGCACAGCAGGTTAGGCAGCATCTCAGGAATAGAGAATTCTACGTTTCGAGCATAAGCCCTTCATCAGGAATGAAATTATGAGATAATAGAAAAAGGAGGGGACGCTCGGTAAATTTCTCACTCCATAGTATTGATATGGCTGGTTGAAATTAGTTTATAATAGAGCAAGGAAGTATAATAGCACAATAACTCGATGTAGCTCGAAAGAGGACTCCCCTTCACAGCATGTGTGAACGAATACCTGATCAAGAAAATAATTTACAGAAATTAAGTGCTGAACTTAAAAAACAATTAGGGAGGAATATTTGGCCCCCGGGTGGAACCTGGAATGTGTTGTCTTGTGAACAGGTAGTTAACCTAGTTTGAAAAACAAAAGTGGAAACTATTGATTAAAGAATGGAAGGTTAAAATCAATAGTAAATGGAAAGATATCGTATTGGTCAGTTGGACGAATAATGCATGTGATAGGCAGATAGAGGTATGCACTGGGAGACGTTAAAAGTTGAGTGCGAATGAGTAGAAGGAAGGAGAAAAAGGGAACAGGAGAAACAGCGTAAAGATACCAAGGCTGAAAAAGATCATCAGGAAGCGTTAAAGCAACAGCGATGTAAAAAGATTCTAATTTCTACTCGGGAAACCGAGTCTATGTTGGCCATCCCGACCCTGTTTGATGAGGGGGATGATACTGAAAGAGATGAGAAGTGGGGATGTTATCCTAGATTACCCTCCCATTGACCTGCTTACTGCACCGTCCCTGCAATAGATAAAGGTAACGAAAGGGTAGACGCCACTGCCAAGCAGACAGCCTTACTTCTGGATCCATTGAGTTCCCAGCAAAACCTGGTTAGAAACAGTCTAAGGATGGGTATGCCAGACCTGGGTGGAGATACAGCAATCACGGGGGGATGCCCCTGCTGAGGAGCACAAACTATAGATTCAAATGGGGTGCTCCCATGTACTCAAACCAAGCTATGGGTGACTCCTGCAGGACAAGTTTGTGTTCTTTCTTTGCTCATACTAAGACGCTTTTAGCCACTGATATCCAATTGCTATAGTTATAGGCCTTATGAATATTCTGTGTAGTCATGAAATTATCAAAAGGAGGGAATGACAGAGTTTGGGGGAAGCAACAGTTAAAAGTTTTGCTGAAACAACGATGTACCATAAATTTTAAAATGTGTCTGCACAAGCTGAAGGCTGCAACTGGTGTTTGGACTGCTTATTCTACTCAATGGATCATTGTTAACTGCACTGCTTACCTGTTTAAGACTCATGTGAAAAGTTTGGGTTGAGAGATATGAGGGCTATAAACTGTACTGCTTTTATGCTACCCACAGAAGTCTGATGAGAATCCATGAAGTGGCAGCTTAATTGTTACCCTGGTATTGACTCCAGACCTCTTGCCGGCTAAGCTAAAATAAAGAGGTTAATGAAACTTTTTTGTGTTCCGGAACTTTTGAATCAACACATGTGCAAGTAAAAGTTATTAATGGAGAACTATTTTCTTTATCTTGCCCTTGCATTTTTATTTTTGCTCCTCTAATCTAACACTGTATTGTGCTTCTGAAAATGAATTTTGTAAAAAGGCGATTAGATAGATTCCCTGGAAGAGACATGGGGAGAATGTGTAAACTCCACACAGACAGTTGCTTGAGGCTGGAATTGAACCTGTGACTAGTGCTATGAGGCAGCAGTGCTAACCACTGTGCCAAAGTGCCACCTTAGGTGTGAGGTACTAAGTCTCCGAGGTATTGTTTAAAACACAGAAAGTATTATGTAGTAAGGTCATTAAGCTATGTGACTCTAATATCCTCTGAATGGAATAAAACAATGAACAAAAATAGAAATTGCTGGGAAAACCCAGCAGGTCTGGCAGCATCTGTAAAGAGAAAACAGAGTTAAGCATTCTTTCAAGCTGATTGCATAGCTGTCCTAGCTTTAATTATTTCTGAAGAAGGTTCACCAGACACAAGTTTTTCCCTGATAATCAATAATGGTTTCACTTTCATCAGAAGATTCTTAATTCTAGATTATTTTTGAGTTCAAATTCCACCATTTGCCATTGTGGGATTTGAACCTGTACCCCCAGAACATGAGCTGAGTTTTGGGATTAATAGTCTATCGATGATATCATTCAGCCAACCACTCCTCTACAATGCAACTACCAAAAAGTGCAAAGAATTTTTTTTTGAAAAAAATCAGTTATTTTAAATCAAAACTGTATTTCAGATGTCCTTATGTTCAGTTATTACCAACTTTCCATAAACTTTAACAAGAACTTCTTTATTCAACTGTAATTTGCTGAGAAGCTTTGTCCTGCCTTGAGGAAAAGCAAAGGCCACGTTAATTTTGTTACTTTGGATTACACTTTTGTGAAATATGAATATGAGATCTCGCTACTCTTGCAGAATAAACTAATTATCATATAGTCTTTCTTTTACAATCAAACATTATTAATGGCTATGACTCAAAATACCACTGGTATTGCTGCAAACAAGTCAAATTTTAAAAACTGCTGGTATTATAGCATTAATTGGATCATTAAATTTAGTGATTGTGTGTCCTGGATGGTGGAACCTCTGACACAAGCCATACTTTTGTATGGGTTTACATTAGATATGAAATGTACAGAACAATTTGATATCCCTGAATTCAATGCCAAAACTGCTGTTGACACAGAACAGCATTTATATGTTAAACAGCAAAAAATGTGATTTACCTGACTCAATGATTGGTTACTAGGGATCCATATCCCAGAAAAGTGAAGTTATATTATTGGGGGTGGAGTTTCTGCTTTGAGTATGTATAGTGAAGAAATGCAAAAAAAGTCTAAAATTGCATTAGTTTTGAATTAGCTTCCCTTTTCAAATTTCTACCCACTTGGATTGTGAAGTAAAATTTGCCATTTTTAATTAGAGTGTTGACTCCATCCACTTGAGTCACCTCAGTTGAAAATAACTGAAGTTGTTTTAAAACAAAATACAGAAATATTTATTGGTTTCATTACTGGACAAATTACTTTATTAAAAACATTGGTATAGCGCTAATCTTTCAAAGTGCTTGTGATCAGTCAATGAATTTCCTATACAGAAGTATTTGCTTAAGGAAAGAAGAGGCTACTTGGACAATTTTTGATTTGGAGATGCCAGTGTTGGACTGGGGTGTACACAGTTAAAAATCACACAACACCAGGTTATAGTCCAACAGGTTTAATTGGAAGCACACTAGTTTTCGGAGCGACACTCCTTCATCAGGTGATTGTGGAGGGCTCGATCGTAACACAGAATTTATACCAAAAATTTGCAGTGTAACTGAAATTATACATTGAAAAATTGATTGTCTGTTAAGCCTTTCATCTGTTAGAATACAGTGATAGTTTCACTTCTTTCATGTGTAAATCACAAAACCCTTTTTAAAGTTGCATTCTCGGGTTAGCTGCTAACAATGGGGATAGCTAGACAATATGTTGAAAGCGTTAGCCCCCTGTGTTCTCTGTCTATGATCTGATGTTTAGATTGATTCTAATCCAATAAGTGAGATAACAGTGTTTTACATAAATTCCTGCAGTTTTTGAGCTCAGAGTTCGACATGAATATATGCAGTTTTTGAGCAAAGTGCAATGTAACTCTGCAATATAAATTCACCCACAAAATATATGTGTGCATGTGGGTCTTTGTCTGTCTCGGGTGGGGGTTGTGAGTGTGAGAAAGTGTGTGTGTGTGTCATGGTACATTGGGGAAACCGAGCAAAGGCTACGACAACAGATGAATGCGCAGTGCACAACAATCAACAGACAGGAGGGTTCCCTTCCAGTTGGGGCACACTTCAGTGGTCCAGGACATTCAGCCTCGGATCTTCGGGTAACCATCCTCCAAGGTGGACTTCGGGACAGGCAGCAGAGGAAAGTGGCTGAGAAGAGGCTGATAGCTAAGTTCGGTACCCATAGGGAGGGCCTCAACCGGGACCTTGGGTTCATGTCACATTACAGGTGATCACCATTGCACTACACACACACACACACACACACACACACACGTACATACACACACACGTATACACACACACACACACACACGTACACACACACCCTTAGATTAGATTACTTATAGTGTGGAAACAGGCCCTTCGGCCCAACAAGTCCACACCGAACCGCTGAAGCGCAACCTACCCATACCCCTACATTTACCACCTACCTAACACTACGGGCAATTTAGCATGGCCAATTCACCTGACCTGCACATCTTTGGACTGTGGGAGGAAACCGGAGCACCCGGAGGAAACCCACGCAGTCAGTCGCCTGAGTCGGGAATTGAACCCGGGTCTCAGGCGCTGTGAGGCAGCAGTGCTAACCACTGTGCCACCGTGCTGCCCACTAATAGACAAACACTCCCATGCTCACACATGCACCCCCTCGCAGACTTAAGACACTCTCCACCCACTACATCACACACATACACACACACACACACACACACACACACACACACTTTCTCACACTCACAACCACCACCCGAGACAGACAGACACAAACAGACAAAGACCCACATGCACACATATATTTTGTGTGGTGAATTTATATTGCAGAGTTACATTGCACTTTGTTCAAAAACTGCATATATTCATGTAGAACTCTGAGCTCAAAAACTGCAGGAATTTATGTAAATCACTGTTATCTCACTTATTAGATTAGAATCAATCTAAACATCAGGTCATAGACAGAGAACATGGTGGCTAACACCGTCAACATATTGTCTAGCTATCACCATTGTTAGCAGCTAACCCGAGAATGCAACTTTAAAAAGGGTTTTGTGATTTATACATGAATAAAGTGAAACTATCACTGTATTCTTACAGATGAAAGGCTGAACAGACAATTGATTTTTCAATGTATAATTTCAGTTACATCACACTGCAAATTTTTGCTATAAATTCTGTGTTAGATCGAGCCCTCCACAATCACCTGATGGAGTGTCACTCCGAAAGCTACTGTGCTTCCAATTAAACCTGTTGGACTATAACCTGGTGTTGTGTGATTTTTAACTGTGGGCAATTTTTGAGTACTTTATTTGAAAAGTGACTTGGAAAAGGAAATCTTTCAAAAACTTGAAATGCATTTACAGGGGAGTCAATATGTTGCCCATTATTAAGGGAAGGAAATTGAAAACTTGCTTGGTAGAAAATATGGCTAATAATGGAAAATGGGTCTCTGTAACCCTTGCAACCCAACCTTGTCTCTCGGCTATCCAGTATTATACTAGCCTAGAGATACCAAACTGCATCAGGGTTCCCTTGGTGAAGAATACATATGTTCAGCATCACTTTTTTTGACTTTGAAAAGTGAGTTCCATAGGCACAGTTATCACTTATTGCCTATTTTTAAAACTTCAAGAGGTAATAGTGAGTCTTTATCTCTAAATGCTGACAGCCATGTGGTATGAGTATATCCAGAGTGGTTCTTTCAAGTCAGTTCCTAGATATTGCTGGGGATCTGCACTGAAATTTTATTTTACTGATCACATGTATATACAGGGTATAGCTTTGTACTTACTTTATTTTATGCAATAAATGTGTGTTCTTTTGTTAAAGACTATTTGCAGCCTGTGTGAATAAGTTCAGTAACTAACCACCATCACAGCCAAATACAAAAATTAACTGAATGATCCAATAGCCCAGGTTTCACTCTGGGTCCTGAATTCTCCAATATTACAATTAGCTAGGAATATAACATTCAATAAGAATTAGAATGTAGATAACTTGACATTGTCATAATGTTCATCCCAAATGTTAAGACAATGAGAGATTATAGTGAGGATTTTCATCTTCAAGGTGTGAATCACAAGTTGGGCTATTTCCTGATATCATGATTACACATCCTGATGCAAATCTTTATGGCTAGTGGAGGTGAGCTGTCACTGCCACCACCTCTGGAAAAAATCTTTAGATAGAAAATGATGTCAAAATTGACAGGTTCAAGGTTCTGCCTCAATTCTTGGAATATCATATCAGTTCAGTTGAATGGCTCCAAGCCTTCTAATTCTCATTTCCCAACATCAATTCCACCTTCTTGGCCTCTCCACTCTCCCATCGCATTTATCCATCATGCTACCATATCTCCCACACCAATCCATGTTCATTCACTCGAAGTCCACTGTATACAGAAATTTTAAGCCATATGAAAAATACCTTAGATATCCTTGGGATACTCAAGAAAATGTAAAAATAGAAGAAGTCAAGTACCACTTCCAGAAAATATTGTGTTTTTTAAGTGGTTGCAAAATGGTCAGGATAAAATATAGCCATTCAAACTCAATCATATTAAATAGTCATAAAACTGGCATAATGAAGAAATTCACAGATTCTGCCTGTACACTTGTCAAAATGAATCCATTAGTGGGGTTTTTATCTCAGGTGAGCATGCAAAAGTGAGATTCTAACAAATGTATCAAATCCTACTACGACGCTTCACCTACTCACGGGTTTGGAAGATAGCCAAACATTCATAATGCTGAATATATTAAAATCTTTGAAAGAGTTCAAAATGTTTTGATATACAGCTCAAAATCTGTTCTTTTGCTTTCAAGCTTGAACAAATGGCGTGGCTTCCTAAAACAGCTGAGTTATCTATTTAGGATACAAAGGTAGGACCATGTTCTGAGGTTTCAATCAGAATAGAGGTATCTGTTCAAGCTTAAAAGCACGGGTAAAGACTTCTGAGTAGACAATAAAAAGATTATTTCACAGGAACCAAATGCCACAGACAAATTGGAGTATCACTACTGTTCAACGCTTGAGAGCAGTTTATCTCTGTACACTTCCACAATACTGGTAAACTTGATGGTTAGTTATCTTTTATGAATAAAGCTCTATCATTACTCACTGCTTTCAAACCATATTTAACTTATTATGTGAAGTTGAACTTACCCATTCAAACTTCCCTCACTTTGGACTAGGGTTGCCATGACTGATCACTCTTAAGATATCATGACCATGTCTCCAAAATGCCCAATTCCTCCAATGGAACTAGTAAGGTCAAGAATGGTGTGTGTCGACTTTAGAAGACTAAGAGGTGATTTCATTAAAACAGAGAAAAAGTTAAGGAACAAAAACATAACTTGCTAGTGAAACCCAGCAGGTCTGACGGCATCTGTGAGCAACATTTTCACTGGAAGATTTGTGCAAGTTTTTGGCAAAGGGTCTTGCCAGTGGATGGGATGTGAAGCCCAAGATCAGCTGTGATTATGTTGAATGGCTGAGCAGGCTTGATTTGCATAGTAATGACAATGATTAGATTTTTGGAACTTCCCATGCAACATGAATATTGCATGCATTCCAGATGAGCCATAATACGTTTCAAACCATTTTTATTTGAAGATCATTTTTTAGATGCTTAAATAAGGATTATGAATTTTTCATCAAAAAACTGAAATATTCTTTAAAAAAATTAGAGCAAAACAGAATACAATGAAATAATCAAAGACAGGAAACAGAACATCCATAGATACACATATAGATGAACTGAAGAGATAGACCGGTCAGGTGTATATTTTTGAAAAGCAGACAGCTGATGATTTATAAGGAACTCAACAGGATTTGAAAAGTCTGGCAGCTAAAAGCTACATAACAGTCCATTTAAATGCAGCAGTTACAGCTTTTATCATGATAACATCTGTGATTCTAAATGGCAACATGTGTGGAACACACTAGTCCACTGAGCTTCAATCCCTAACAGCCTGTTTGCTATTGCACTGGCAATTTAAATATACATGGAGAATGTGATTCACAAAATGACTTGGTGAGAGTCTGGCTCAGTACTTGCCTTCACAGTATCATAAGCAAACAGATGCCCTATTTCTCTAAGTACTTACATGAAGAATCAACAATTCTTTGAAATGTCAGCTATGACTAAACTGAAGGCAAACTAATCCTGAACCCTGCCATTCTCTGCAGATGTCAGACTCTCACATGATCACCTATCTCCAGTTTTGTTTCGACAAGGAAACCTGACACTGAAATAACTATAAATATTCATTCAACAAGAATAAATTTGGATGATTTTAAACTCTGATTTTATGTAGATGAATAACTAGTCACCTTAGCAGACAGCAGCAAAGTAATGGGAGCAAATTTAATGAATCGTAAAGCTTTTTTTGTATGGATGAGCGGTTTAATTCCCTTCCTTTTTACCTGTTAGTTTTGCTGGCTGAATTCATTGCCATGTGTATTCCACCAGTTTAAGGACATGAGCTTTATTTGGACAGAGTTGATTGTAAATCAAACACTGGAAACATAATAGATGTTCTTGCTATCTCAAAAGCATTTACTATATCAATTAAGATTACAAAAGAAAAATATAGTCCATTGCAATGCATTACATCACATCAAGTAGACATATATGCTCTGCAGTTTGAGGTTAAGTAAACTGTCAAAGTCAGAATGCGATAAGCTTTAGGCAATGAATATAATATATGAATCACTTTGGCTGAGATTCCAATCATCATGTTCATCAGAAAATTTTGAACCTGGAAGCTTAGAGACGCAGAAGTAAAACAACCTCATTTATAAAACTACTGAAAACAAATCCAGTGCATACTGAGCGAAAATGGAACTCCACATTTGAAATAACAGAGAGCGGGCTGCAGAACAGCTCAGTATCATTGTCAGAATGACCACAGATTTGGTTCCCTAGCCATTCACTCCATTCCTTCTCCTAAAAACAGTATAATGTTAAATCAGATCATTTGGAAACTTGGAGCAATATTTAACTTCAAGATGTATACTGAAATACTGCAGCGAGGCCGGTATCCTGTCACCAAGTCACCCTTTATTTACTTGTGCATAGTGTACTGGTTGTGGTCAGCCAGCTCAAAGTCAGTCGAGAAATGTCGAGATTCTAAATCCCCTGTTTATGCATTTTTTTAAATTGAAGTGATTCTAAATCCTCTGTTTTCTTTTAGATTTTCATCTCCTGGTTATATATCTTTTTTAAAAACTTTTTTTTTCTCTCTTACTCCCAAATTACTGCCTTCAGCAGGACTGCTTACATTCCCAAACACCTACCATGTGCATGTTAGTGTGAGACACAGTGAAAACACCATGTGTACAATAACTTTATTAACACTCCGTCACCAGAAAAGAAACACCCAAGTGACCTGGAAACCAGTATCAGGCAGAGACCAATTGGACAATGCCCATATGAATGAAAAAATGAGGGGGAGGATAGGGGATAAATAAAATAGAATTGCGTTCTGAACTTGAAGGCGTGTACTGTACCTTTATAAGAGACTGAAAGCTGTTTTGCATTAAAAGCTTGAAAGCACATGTCATGTGATTGACTGGCAGTCTCAGAGTGACTGGAAAATTGAAAATATGTAATATTTGGCTGTGAAACAGATACCTAAGTTTTGGTTGCTATATCTTCACAACTGTTCAAATTTAACCAGTCAGTTTAAATTGTGCCCCAAGACATGAAAACCCAATCGAATTTGAATTTATTGGTTTTGCCAACATCAAACCAATGAGCGAATCTGATGCCTGGAGTATAAAGAAGCAGACATTTTGAGAGTTAGCGAGGGAGAGAGCAACCAACTGCCATAGCCAGAGAGACCTACAGCCAGAAGGAGGAGGACACCGGAAACAACTGCTGCTGTCTGGTTTTGAAAATTAAGTTGATGTAATTTTAATACGGGTGGTTATTGGATCAGTATATTGTGATAGAGTTGGAAGTAGATAACAAACCTTTAAGAGAAAGAAGGCTTAGGGATGTGAACAGTTGTTGTCTAATGTTCACTTTTAGAGTTAAAGAATAAATTGATTTTTTAAAATTTAAATAGTGGAAGTTGGGAGTTCTCTGTTACTCATACTTTAACATTATGAGATGAGGTGACCTTTTCTGGGTATTGGTTTAATTAGCAGAGGTGTTCACCGTTGTGCTGTCATAATTGGAGAGGAAAATAGAACACTCCACACCCTGCGGAGCCTCCCTGAAAACCTCGAGGGTGTTGGCAGACACCGCATGCTCCTTCTCCAGGGACACCCGGGCCCAAACATAACTGCTAAAGAGGGGCAGGCAATCGGCCACACCAACCCCCTCTATGGCTCACTGCCTGCATCTGTTAATGAATCCTCTGTTCACATTTTTTAAATATTCTAATATTCCCCTAAACTCCTCTATTTATATATCTTTTTATCATTTTTTCTAGTAAAAGAAAAAGAGAAATTAAAAACATGAAATCAAAAACATGAAATCAAACAAGAAAACCAGAAGGCAAATTCTCCTTGCTCAGAGAGACAACTGTTCCCCATAGCAGCACTGGCTGTGGCACTCCTCTGTTTACATTGGTCAGCCAGAGCTATCTGTTTGGCCCAGGTTAACAACAAGAAAGAATCTCATAGTCAACACGGTCCACCGAGTTCCATTTGCTACAACATGACTGTGTCATCACCATGACTGCTTTATTCTATCTCTAACAAAAACAGAGGTTGCTGGAAAAGCTCAACAGGTCTAGCAGCATCTGAGAAGAGAAATTAAAGATTTGGGTCCAGTGACCTTTCCTCAGAACTGATGGTAGTTAGGAAAATGTTGATTTATATGTAGAAGACAGGGTGGGGAGGGGATAAGGAATAAATTTTAGATGGGGATAGAGCCCAAAGAGAGAGACGAACAGTTGGACAGACAAGGCAGTCAATGACAATCTCACTGTGAGGTCGAATAGCTATTAATGGAGGCTGTTAGTGGCTAACAATAGGTAGTGTACAATGGTAGACCAAGCGCGAACAAGGCCTGGTGTGTGTGGTAGAGTGCTGAGACACGAGGGAGTTCAGGCCCTAAAATTATTGAACTTGATATAGAGTCCAGGGCTGCAGGGTCTCCAAGTGGAAAATGGGGTGCTGTTCATCCAACTTGCACTGAGCTTCACTGGAGCACCACTGCAAGCCTGAGACAGAGATGTTGACTGGAACAGGGTGGTGTGTTAAAGCTCTAGGCAACTGAAAGCTCAGGGTCTTTTTTGCAGGCAGAACATAGATGTTCTGCGAAGTTGTCACCCAGTCTACACTTCATTTCCCCAATGTAGAGAAGACCTGCCCTGGTTCCAGCTTTCATCTTCCACCACACAGGAAATTGAGAACATCCAAATCTCTGCTGCTTTAGTCTTGTTCACCCATTACCTATGTATTCACTAACTTACTGCGTATCCCAGTCAGGTAATACCTCAGTTTTAAAATTCACATATTATTTAAAAATACTCCACGGGTTCACATCTTCTCAGCTTTCAAATTTTCTAAAGTAGCACTTTTTCATGAAATTAGGTGTTCCTCCAATTCAAGCCTTCTCTGTGTCTCTACTCTTAATTTCTCTAACATTGGCTACAATGCTTATTGCTGCTCAGCACCAGACATTACTTGCTAAACCTTTGTGCCAAACTTTTCCTTTTGCTTTAAAATGGCCTCTAAAATCTTCCTCTGATCAAGCTTTTAATTATCTGCTTAATATCTCTTTATGTGGCTTGGTGCTAAGTTTTGTTTTACAAACTACCTGAAAAGTGCCTTGCATATTGACATTACTAAAGATTCTATGTAAATGAAATTATTGTTGTTAATAGCGAATTAAGAAACAGCAGTATAATTTTCACCGATCTCTAAAAGCCAATTTTGAGTGCATTTGATTTGACTGCAAAGACCAAACTTTACCAGCATCAAATGCCTATTTCTCAACTCCCAAACATCAAGTGTTGCAGGATAAGATAAAAATAAATGCTATAAAAGAGACACTCAAACTTTTCTGGAAGTTCAAATTTATTTTTTAACCTTCTGAACAGACTTCTAGTTATTTCTGTTCTGGTCTTCCATAGTTCCTTGTCATTAAGGAAATATTTGGTTCAGAGTTTCACACAATCACAAAGTCATACAGCATGGAAACAGACCCTTCAGTGCAAGTCGTCCATGCCAAACTGACAGCCCAGTGTGACTTAGTCGCATTTGCCAGCATTTAGTCTACATCTCTCTAAACCCTTCCTATTCATATACCCATACAGATGTTTTTTAGATGCTGTAATTGTATCCGCCTCTACCACTTTCTCTGGCAGCTCATTCCATACATGTACTATCCTCTGCATGAAAAAGTTACAGTTAGGTCCTTATTAATTTTTTTCCTCTCTCACCTTAAGTTTATGCCCTCTTGATTTGGATCTCAGATCTAAAGAATGAGATCTCACCAAAGGGCAGCATCTTTTGAAATAATTCCTCAGAGACTAGTATCCTGTCACTAAGTCACCCTTTAGCAAAAACTGAATTTGCTACTTGGCCTCCCAGACAGTGTCCCAATTTGTACTTATATACACATATTAGAGTGTATCGCTGAATTCAGCCTGAAGCTAATGATGGTACTGCCTTGTCCTCTTTAAGTAGACCTAGCAAGGGTTTTGGTATATTATTATTACAAATGTACATCTGTAAAGGCATTGATGGAACGCCTTAACTCCAAATATAACCTCCAAACCTTGCTTTGCTATCTGAGCATATTTAAGCCCTGCATTAACCAAGTTATTGGGCATTCCTCTCCACTGGGCCACCTATGAGCTAACTCGATGTCTCACGGGGAGGCAGTGCATGTCAATACCAGATCTTGCTTGAGATCATAGTGTGCCAACACCTGAGAAAATGACAGCTGTTTCTTCACTTCCCTGAAAGCTATGGCTTGGCTACCCAACCATTTCTAGGGTTGACCCTTTTTTATGAATTGATGCAAAAGGTATCAGTATGGAGGCCTGGTTATGTGCTAACTTTCCAAAGAAATATCTAAATTCAGGTAGAGACATGGAAACTTGGGACTCCTTGGATAACCCTCACTTCATTTTGCAGTGGGTCTCGTCATCGCTGTAGCACAAGGAGGTCACTTGGAGTGGCTGGATCACTTTTTACCTTCTGAGATGTACTCTCACCTGGCAGAAATGGCTAAGGACTTTGTCCTATTTTTCTAAGAGCACATTATTAGTCTTCTCTCTTATCAATATAAATGGTGACTTGGGGTAGACTTTGTAAAATATTCTCTATTGTCTACTGAAAAATTGCATAGAAGACAGGCAGCATCAGAAAGTGGAGAAGTCAACGTTTGGGGGTGGGTGTAGGAGGAACTGCAGATAAAGTAGATGGCAGGAACAGGGTGGTGAAGTGGAGATAGGTAAAGACAGGTAAAGGGTATGACCTGGTTGGTCAATGAAAGGAATTAATCCAGTTGATGGTAGGGGGCAACAGAAGGGAGGGGGAGGAGCTTGGAAGGGAGACAGGAGATTGGGAAGGGAGGGTATTTGAAACTGGAGAACTCAGTAGGTCATTCAGCATCCGAGGAGCAGGAAAATTGATGTTTCGGGCAAAAGCCCTGATGCTTCCTGACCTGCTGTGCTTTTCCAGCACTACTCTAATCTAGACTCTGATCTCCAGCATCTGCAGTCCTCACTTTTGCCTGGAGAACTCAGTGTTAAGTCCTCCAGGCTGTAGGCTGCCCAGGCAGAAGATGAGGTGTTGTTCCTCCAACTTGTGGTGTGGTTCATTGTGGCAATGAAGAAGGCTAAGGATGGTCATGTCGGAAAGGGAGTGGGAAAGGGAATTGAAACAGGCGGTGAATGGGAGGTGCAGTCGGCCCCTGCCGGCCTGGTTGCGATGCTCGGAAAACCATTCCCTGAGTTAATACATCAGGGAGACTGACGGGGACATTTATCCAGCAAAATGCGATTTATCATTTGTTTAAAATCCCCACAAAACCAAACCAACCTATCGGGCTTAACAATGACAGCCTTGTGAAGGGTTTGCTTTCATAAGGGTTGGCTCAGTGGTTAGCACTGCTGCCCCACAGGGTTAGGGATCAAGGTTTGATTCTACTCTCTGGTGACTATTCTCCCAATACCTGTGTGGTTTTCCTCCGGGTACTCGGATTTTCCCACAGTCCAAAAATGTGCAGGTTAGGCGGATTAGCCCATAAAATCCAGGGATATGCAGGCTAGGTGGATTTGCCATGAGAAATGCAGGATTTTCGGGTAGGGGGATGGGTTTGGGTGGGATGCTGTTGGGAGGGTTGGTGATGACTCGATGGGCTAATTGGCCTGCTTCCAAACTGTAGGAATTCTATCTAATTGATGCTTCCCATTCCACAAATTGGGCTAGTTTGACGATTCCTCAGCTTAACAATCGCCTGAGCTCTGCCTCTACTTTTACCCAGAAGGCAAATGGAAATGGGCATGTCTTACAGAATCTTGGAATTGCTTCCTGGTCAACATGCAAGGCAGTCTTGGCTCCTTTGGTAGTCCTTACATCTTCCTGAAAAACGTACAGATATTTGATTAGGAATTTATTCAGGCAGCCATTTTCTGATTGAAAATGTTCAGCATATCCAGGTGACTCTTTCTCAATTAATTTCACTCCATCAAGATTGGGCCTGAACCTTTTACTACAATCAGTGCTAATTGAACCATTTGTTTTTCATCACAGACCGGAATCAAAGATGTTCCCTTAGAGCGTAAAGGTTCCCCAATATAAGTTCTCTGTGTAGCCTAGTCTTGCACAATCTTAAGGGTTGGAGTCCAAAGTGAAATTTGGTGAAGACAGGTTCTGCAGTCACTGAAAAGGCCACTAGAACCAAATGACCATTTAGCCACATGTTTATTTTAGAGTCATAGAGTCATAGAGATGTACAACATGGAAACAGACCCTTCGGTCCAACACATCCATGCCGACCAGATATCCCAACCCAATCTAGTCCCACCTGCCAGTACCCGGCCCTTTTCCCTCCAAACCCTTCCTAGTCATATACCCATCCAATGCCTTTTAAATGTTGCAATTGTACCAGCCTCCACCACTTCCTCTGGCAGCTTATTCTATACATGCACCACCCTCTGTGTGAAAATGTTGCCCCTCAGGTCCCTTTTATATCTTTCCCCTCGCACCCTAAACCTATGCCCTCTAGTTCTGGACTCACCGACTCAAGGGAAAAGACTATGTTTATTTATCCAATCCATGCCCCTCATGATTTTATAAACCTCTACAAGGTCAATGCTCTCTCTGACGCTCCAGGAAAACATCCCTAGCGTATTCACCCTTTCCCTATAGCTCCAATTCTCCAATCCAGGCAACATTCTTGTAAATCTTTTCTGAACCCTTTCAAGTTTCACAACATCCTTCAGATAGGAAGGAGACCAGAATTGCACGCAATATTCCGAAAGTGGCCTAAACAATGTCCTACAGCTCCCAACTCCTATACTCAATGCTCTGACCAATAAAGGAAAGCATACCAAACACCTTCTTCACTATCTTATTTACCTGTGAATCTACTTCCAAGAAACTAAGAACTGCACTCCAAGTCTCTTTGTTCAGCAACACTCCCTAGGACCTTAACATTAAGTGTATAAGTCCTGCCAAGATTTGCTTCTCCAAATTGCAGCACCTCACATTTATTTAAATTAAATTCCATCTGCCACTCATCAGACCATTGGCCTATCTGATCAAGATCCCATTGTAATCTGAGGTAACCTTCTTTGCTGTCTGCTACACTTACAAATTTGGTGTCATCTACAAACTTACTAACTATACCTCCTATGTTCACATCCAAATCATTTATATAATTGACCAAAAGTAGTAGACCCAGCACCGATCCTTATGGCACTTCACTGGTCACAGGCCTCCAGTCTGAAAAGCAACCCTCCACACCACCCTCTGTCTTCTACCTTCGAACCAGTTCTGTATCCAAATGGTTAGTTCTCCCTATATACCTTGAGATCTAACCTTGCTAACTGGTCTCACATGGAGAACTTATCGAACACTTTACTGAAGAAGAAGAACAAAGGATATGTCAGGTATAGATAGCAGAGATCAGAGAATGAAGGCAGTAGGAGAATACTTAAGAGAGAAATCAGGAGAGCAAAAAGGGGACAGAGATAGCTTTGGCAAATAGGGTTAAGGAGAATCCAAAGGGATTTTATCAATACATTTGGAACAAAAAGAGTAACTAGGGAGAGAACAGGGCCCCTCAAAGATCAGCAAGGCGGCCTATGTGTGGAGCAGCAGGAGTTGGGGAGATACTAAATGAGTATTTTGCATCAGTGCTTGCTGTGGTTAAGGCCATGGAAGATAAAGAATGTGGGGAAATAGCTGGCGATATCTTGAAAAATGTCCGTATTACAGAGAAGGCTATCTTGAAACACATAAAAGAGGATAAATCCCCAGGATGTGAGAACTCTGTGGGAAGCTAGGGAAGGGATTGCTGGGCTACTGCTGAGATATTTGTATCATCGATAGTCACAGGTGCCACTATGTAAGAAAGGTGGTAAGGAAAAGCCAGGAAAATATAGGCTGGTGAGTCTGACATCAGTGGTGGGCAAGTTGTTGGAGGGAATCCTGAGGGACAGGATTTACATATATTTGGAAAGGCAAGGACAGATTAGGGATGGTCAGCATGGCTTTGTGCATGGGAAATCATGTCTCACGAACTTGATTGAGTTTTTTGAAGAAGTAACAAAGAGGATTGATGAAGGCAGAGCAGTGGACATAATGTTTATTTTGGTTCTGATTTGGATGTTGTTCAGACATTTACCTGTTCCAAATGAGATGTAGGTGGACTTTCTCAGGTGTGCACTCTCCATGGGCACAGGATACTGGCCTATGAGTTCTCTTATTCAATTTAGACTCTTTTGCTGTCTCAAGTCCCAATACCGGCAGCAACTACACTGACCTGCTGGCTGGTTCCTGAAGAAAATTTTAACCATTTGTCCAAAGCTTGGCTTTGTTTGCAAGTTTTATTGTGAGCTGACCTAAAGTCTCTCTGTCCTGAGTTAGGCTATGCTATTACCCTCACTCAAGTCAAGGCTATGCTATTGCCCCAAGCTCAGTCAAATTGGCAGAGGTGTCCACTTCTATCGGAATACCCTCCAACTCATATGCTCCACTGAATACATTTTCCAATGATAAAGCCAGTTGTGGTCCCTGTTTAAAGTCCAATTGAAGAATTTTTTTTTAGATTAGATTACTTAGTGTGGAAACAGGCCCCTCGGCCCAACAAGTCCACACCGACCCACTGAAGCGCAACCCACCCATACCCCTAACCTAACACTACGGGCAATTTAGCATGGCCAATTCACCTGACCGGCACAATTCACCTGATCGGCACATCTTTGGACTGTGGGACGAAACCGGAGCACCCGGAGGAAACGCACGCAGACACGGGGAGAACGTGCAAACTCCACACAGTCAGTCGCGTGAGGCGGGAATTGAACCCAGCTCCCTGGCGCTGTGAGGCAGTAGTGCTGACCACTGTGCCACCGTGCGCCCCCGATTGCTTGTTGATTTTCACCTGCCCCAATGTCATCAGTCTGTAAAATAAATACATTCTATTTTCATACTGGGCACTCGCCTTATTGGCTGGATCAAATGAATCAACCTTCCTAACTAATAGTATGATGCCAGAAATGCTAAGCCCCAAATCAAAGATGACTGTTGTGAACAAATTTCTTCAGGAATGTGCTTTTCTTTCGCCACCACTGAAATAACTCTGCAGAGGTTTGTATCCCATCACCAATTCAACCTTTTTTGACATGTGGAGAGTCCTTGACACTAATCGATCTTCCATAGAGCCAGCTCTCAGAGGGAACAGAATGTCTGACACTCCTGTTCTTATCGGCCAGGTTCTGATTGGACCAGATTAACAGCTCCAATCATGTAACGCATATTCGATGAAGTTCACCTGGCTGACCTCAACAATCACTGCATCCGTCTGTCTCTGTGTCAGGACATAAGCTAGTTTTTTTTGGAACTCCTCCTGGGGCATTCTAGCTCCAGGTCAGGTTCTTCCAATTCTGCTTCTGATGTGGACAACATGTCAAGCATAGTAGTTCACCTCTTGCACCCAGAAGGCCTGGGAAGCAATTGCTCCTCGGATGCTGCCTGAACTGCTGTGCTCCTCCAGCACCACTAATCCAAAATCTGGTTTCCAGCATCTGCAGTCATTGTTTTTACCTAATTGATTTTCTTCTTCAGGCAGCAAAGGCATCGAGGTAGAGACATCTCAGTTCTGAGGTATATTCATGCTTGACAGAGAGGGAGAACCCATAGGTTCCAGAACAGTTCGACAGGCTGTCGAGAGCCGAAGAAGTTTTGTTCTGACACCATTCACAAGTTTTCATATGGTCTACATGATTGTTCAGTACCATCGCACTTACCCAAACTGTTTACATCATTGGATTGAACCTCACATCAATCATGCCTCTTACCCATGCAGGACCATTTTGCTGGTTCCTACACCAAACTTTGTCCCCTGAAGCAAATGTCTATTTCGCTTACCAAAGTCTTACGTCTGGCATTGGCGTTCCTGATGCTGTTTCACCATTCCCCCCCAATGTCCAGGAAGATCAGATTTAATCATCTCCCCATTAGCAACTCGCTGGATCTATCCCTGAAATTGCATGAGGGGTGGTTATATAGTTATTTAAGAATTGGGACAGGGCTGAGCAATGAAGGCAAGCATGCTAAATGCCTTTTTAAACATTCTGTTTATATGTGATGCAAACTATGTGAACCATTTTATTTAATCTGCAGGTTGAGTCCGTGATTAAGAAAGCGAATGCAATGTTGTCATTTATCTCAAGAGGTTGGAATATAAAAGCACCATTGTGCTACTGAGAAAGCTCTGGTTAAGCCCCATTTGGAGTACTGTGTCCAGTTTCGGTCCCCATACTTCAGGAAGGACATACTGGCACTGGAGCGTGTCCAGCGGAGATTCACACATACGAGGAACGGCTGAGGATCCTGGGATTGTATTCATTGGAGTTTAGAAGATTAAGGGGAGATTTAATAAAAACTTACAAGATAATACATGGCTTGGAAAGGGTGGATGCTAAGAAATTGTTTCCATTAGACAAGGAGACTAGGACCCGTGGACACAGTCTTAGAATTAGAGGGGATCAATTCAGTACAGAAATGCGGAGACATTTCTTCAGCCAGAGAGTGGTGGGCCTGTGGAATTCATTGCCGCAAAGTGCAGTGGAGGCCGGGATGCTAAATGTCTTCAAGGCAGAGATTGATGAATTCTTGATGTCACAAGGAATTAAGGGCTAATTAAGGGGAGAATGCGGGTAAGTGGAGTTGAAATCCCATCAGCCATGATTGAATGGTGGAGTGGACTCGATGGGCCGAATGGCCTTACTTCCACTCCTATGTCTTATGGGCTTATGGTCTAATCTATGTTTTCAAAGGAAATATTTTTGATGAGTTACAAAATATTTCATTAAGTATCTGCCACTGCTTCTCCACTATCTTATCTTTTAACCTACTTTGCCTTTCCACTTTCGGCCCTCATATTCTTCTAAATGTTTTGGATTTAAGACATGGGTTTCAGGTCCACATTTCTCACAATAAAGCTGGATCTGAAATCTTACCATGTTATTATCACTCTTTCATTCTCAGGTTGGCCAATTGTGAATACTCAGGTATTGCTAGAATCAGTGTTTGGGTCCCAACTGTTCACGATCTATAATAATGAATGATTTGGATGTGAGGACCAAATGTAGTATTTCCAAATTTGCGGTAACACAAAATTATATGAGAATATGTGTCAAAAGCAGACATTGCTGGAAAAGCTCAGCAGGTCTCGCAACATCTGTGGAGAGAAATCAGAGTTGATATTTCAGGTCAAGTGACCTTCCCTTAGTGTGGTATGTGTGTTGTGAGCAAAATGTAAAGAAGATGCAAGAAAATGTGGATGTGCTAGGTGAATGGGCATGGCAAGAGTACGGCAGGTGGAACATATGTGGATAACTGTGAGATTACCAATGATGGTAGGAGGAAAGGAAAGACAGAATATTAAGAGAATGGAAAGTGTTGATGTTCAAAGTATGCTTATGGATTATTCATTAAAAGTTAATATATGTGCATAACAAGCAATTAGATTGGTAAATTAATGATGATGTTTAACACAAGAGGATTTGAATACAGGACAAGAAATGTGTTACTTTAATTATCTAGAACTTTTGTGAGATGCCACATGGAACAGTGTGCACAGCTTTCATCCTCTTATCCAAGCAAGAATGTTCAAGGTGAATAGCGGCTTACATTTTTTTAAAAAACACAATTCTACTTTATGCACCACTTACAATTTGCTCTCCTTTATATTGGTAAGATCAACCAGCAACACCGCGCTGTCTGTAAGAATGACCTCGAGCTTCCAGTTGCATGCTATTTTAATAAACCATCTTGCTTCCATGATAACATTTCTGTATTGAGTGAGCTTCAGTGTTCCAGTAAAGCTCAATGCCATCTGGAGGAACAGGACTTAATTTTCTACTGAGACACTTTAAAAGTGTCAGGACTCAAACACTGAGTGCAAACATTTCAGAGCACGTAATCTATATGGACTTCAGTAAGGCGTTCAACAAGGTTCCCCATGGGACACTGGTTACCAGGGAATACAGGGAGCGCTAGCCATTTGGATACAGAACTGGCTCAAAGGTAGTAGACAGAGGCTGGTGCTGGAAGGTTGTTTTTCAGAATGGAGGCCTATGACTAGGGGAGTGCTGCAAGGATCAATGCTAGGTCCTCTACTTTTATCATTTATATAAATGATTTGGATGTAAACATAAGAGGTACAGTTAGTAAGTTTGCAGATGACACCAAAATTGGAGGTGTCATGGACAGCGAAGAAGGTTATCTCAGATTACAATGAGATCTTGACCAGATGGGCCAAGGGGCTGAGAAGTGGCAGACGGAGTTTATTTTAGATAAATGTGAGGTGCTGCATTTTGGGAAAGCAAATCTTAGCAGGACTTCTACACTTAATGATAAGGTCCTAGGGAGTGTAGCTGAACAAAAAGACCTTGGAGTGCAGGTTCAAATCTCCTTGAAAGTGGAGTCACAGGTAGATAGGATAGTGAAGAAGGTGTTTGGTATGCTTTCCTTTATCAGTCAGAGTATTGAGTGCAGGTGTTCAGGACATTGGTTAGGCCACTGTTGGAATATTGCATGCAATTATGATCTCCTTCCTATTGGAAAGATGTTGTGAAACTTGAAAGGGTTCAGAAAAGATTTACAAAGATGCTGCCAGGTTTGGAGGATTTAAGCTATAGGGAGAGGTTGAATAGTCTAGGGCAGTTCTCCCTGGAGCATCGCAGGCTGACGAGTGACCATATAGAGGTTTATAAAATCATGAGGGGCATGGATAGGGTTAATCGACAATGTCTTTTCCCTAGGTTGGGGGAGTCCAGAACTAGAGGGTATGGGTTTGGGATGAGAGGGGAAAGATATAAAAGAGACCTAAGGGGCAACGTTTTGACACAGAGGGTGGTACATGTATGGAATGAGCTGCCAGAGGAAGTGGTGGAGTCTCGTACAATTGCAACATTTAAAAGGTATTTGTATGAGTATATGAATAGGAAGGGTTTGGAAGGATATGGGCCGGGTGCTAGCAGGTGGGACTAGATTGGGTTGGGATATCTGGTTGGCATGTACAAGTTGGACCGAAGAGTCTGTTTCCGTGCTGTACATCTCTATAACTCTATGACCACTGCTCTCCATTTTGATTACCCTTCCCTCCCAACATATTGTTTTGTCGGTTTGCTTTGTTGCAGGCACAGCTGGCCAATTTTCGCATATGAAACCAGCCATTAATTATTATGATCAGCAGTCTCTCTATCAACTGCTTTTAGCATCCTCACTATCTATTCCTCTTCCCCTTTGCCAACAAGATGAAAAACATTATTTTTCAGCTCCCTCTAATTCCAAATTAGAATCTTCAGACTTAAACCATTAACTGTATTTCTCCCATTATAGATACTGCCAGACCTATTGAGACTCCAGCATTTTCTGCTTTTACTTCAAATAAAGTTTCCACAGTGGAGTGCAGCAATGGTTCATCAGATAAATTCCTGGGATTGTAGGAATGTCCTATAAAATGATATCGAGGAGACTGTGTCCTTATAATTTAGAAAAATAAGAGATGATCAAACCAAAAATTGCAAAATTTAAACAGGATGAGACAGGTGGATATAGAAAACATGTTGCTTTGGCTGGGGGCCTAGACAAGGGACACAGTCTCAGACTTAGGGACATTCTAAGACTAAGAATTTCTTTGTGGAAGATAGCAAATGTCTGGAACCTTGATCTGGAGATTTATGGATACCAATAGTATCTAGAGACATGGGGAAAGCGTTGGATAAAAGGTATTGAAGTGGATGATCAACCATGGTCTAAACTAGTGGAACAGGCCCAAGGAATCTCAAGTTCCTATCACCCAGTTACTACTTTACACGGAGGTAAATTTTATTAATTTTAATTTATTACATATTGCCAAGTCTAAAGCTATATTTTCCCCTGTTGATTCCAGAATATACTGTTTGAGGAAATTGCCCAAAATATACTTTACAAATACATGCTTATTGCTATCTTTTCTGTTCTGATTCAACCAATCTATACGTAAATTACAAACCTGATGAGTATTGCACTGCCTATCTCACAAGTCTTTTTTTTCACTTTTTTGAAAAAATTCATCCATGGGCATCACTGGATGGTCAGCATTTATTGCCTGCCCTGAGCTGCCCTTGAATTGAGTAGCTT
Source organism: Hemiscyllium ocellatum (assembly GCF_020745735.1). Lineage (NCBI taxonomy): Eukaryota > Metazoa > Chordata > Chondrichthyes > Orectolobiformes > Hemiscylliidae > Hemiscyllium > Hemiscyllium ocellatum. The sequence goes on from NC_083401.1 coordinate 26,626,310, forward strand.
GCAGAGGTTAGTTGAGAATCAACCACATTACTGTGGATCTGGAGTTACAAATGGTCAGACTGGTTGAGGATGGCATATTTCTTTTCCTGAAGGATCTCAGTGAGCCAGATTGTTTTTTCCAAACAATCAGGAAACCAGATTCTCCAGAACATTAGCTGACTTTCCAGAATAATAGTCTAGCGATAAACCAACGAGGTCATCACCTACCTCATGATTCATATCCTATCCGACAGTGTAGCTTGTTGGGTATATATAAACAACTCCCACTGCTGACTTTTACAATATCATCTAATTAAGATCATTTATCCTTACTGAATTTATCTGATCCTTGATGAACAACCAAGTACCTCTAGAACAGCTTTGTCATTTTGTGCATGTCTGTGTTTTGACGATCATATCTCCACTTATTTCTATTTCTAAATTGCTTGAGAACTCCTATATTTGTACACTATATCCTTTCTTGTGGTCACCATTACCTACATTGTTACACTCAGACAATCCTTTTCCCCAGCCTCAATCATACCACAAATGAGCATATCCATCCCAGCATGATTCATGTGAAAGCTATTCAAATGGCTACAGATTCCTCCTTCCCTAGTGCAGGTACCAATGTGCCATCAATTAAATGTGGGAGGCAGACCCGCATTATGTGGGATGACTCAAGCGATGGGATAAGAATAGGGATGTAGAATTAATTGGGTAGCTATTTTCAGACCCGGAACAGGAACAATATAATAAATATCTCCTCTTCAAACTGAAAAAAAAGAGTTTGGTACCCTACTAAATTCCGTTCCTAAATCAGAATCCAAAAGGCTTAAATCAAAAGCAATAACATTCGCTGTAGGCAGGTAATCCATTCAGTAGCAAATTAAGAATGTGAACTTAGTTTAAAAAGACTGGAAGAATAAAATTATAAAATTGACAATGAAGCAGTCAGATTGTCATCAATTTATTTTCTTCTATATGAAACTAATCGCCACTATTTCTGTCAGCTGCTAATTTGATACTATTTTTAAAGTCTTGCATTTATACAGTGTGTTCTATAACTTCAAGATGTCTAAAACTGCTAAAAGTCAATCAAGTACAATTACATCCATTGATGTAATGTGTGAAACACGGTGAGAATTTGTAAATAAATTTCTACAACAGTAATGCTTAGACACTTTCAGGTGCTGGTTGAGGAATAAACATTGGTCAGGATACTGGGGAAAAAAATGTTGCTCCTATTCATTGGCACAATGTTATGTGATGTTTAACATCCACCTGAGAGTGCATATCGAGCCTCAGTTTAATATCACATTTGAAAGGTGATACCTCTGTCTGTGTTGTGCTCAATCAGTAAATTCCATACACTGTGAAACAGTCCCTTCGGCCCAACAAGTTCACACCGATCCTCCAAAGAGTAACCCACCCAGCTCCATTCCTCTGTCCTATATTTAGGGTTGACTAATGCACCTAACCTGCACATCTTTGGATTGTGGGAGGAAACCAGATAGGAAACCCCCACAAACACGGAGAGAATGTGCAAACTCCACACAGTCAGTCACTCGAGGCAGGAATCGAACTCAGGTCCCTGGTGCTGTGAGGTAGCAGTGCTAACTACTGAGCCACTGTGCCGTCCGAGTAGTAGACTGATGTATTGACCTAGATTTTAACCGAGACTTCAACTTGTAATCTTCTTATTCAGAGATTTGCATGCTCCAACTGATCCGTGGCTAACACTGTTTAGAAAATATTAACTTATGAGATATCAAAAACAAGCACAGACACTGGATAGTGAGAAGGTTAACAACACTCCAACATCAGCATTATTGTGTCTCAGAACCAGTCTCCTTCGTCCAGTTGTTCTGTATAGCCACAACACTGACATAACTACAACAGTGGCCCAGGTATGCCCTGTACATAAAATGCAGGACAAATCAAATTTAGTCAAGATTTGCCCAGCCTGGGTACTCTTAATCATCAGCAAAATGATCGAAGATACCCTTAACAGTTTTAACAAGCAGCAATTATACAAACAAAAATTTGCTCCTTGATATTCAATTTTGGTTCTGTCAGACCCATGCACTATTGAGCTTATTATAGCATTTTTCCAAACATGGATAAAATGAGCTAAGGTACGATATGGCCAAGTGTGGAATCAAGGAATCCTTCGCAAAACAGAAGGGAATGTTAGGGACAGAACTTCTCCAGTGACAGAAAACTTGAATTTTTTTTTAGAAAATAAAGTATTCACATTTTCATTACCAATAGCCAAAATTTCATTGCACCACAACATCTGAAGAACAAATGAAACACATCAACTCTGCCCAATATTTTCAAAAGTATTTCCATTGTACCAGTTTACTTACCCATCTATACCTCTTTAAAACTGCACATTCTACAGATTAGACCCAAGCTTAAAGTAAAGCCATTGTGCCTAGTTTCAACAGAGTATTGCTTAAAATTATTCAGGTGACAAATCATTAATTATCATCATAAAAAAATGACATATTGGGTGGATTCTATTTTGTGTTTGTCTTCTGCATTTATAGAAGAAATAATTTGTCCTTTCCTCTCCCTTCACACACTGGGCAACATTGCCTAGCTGACAGAATGGCAAGAATCTTTTCTCAGATGACTTTAAATTCAAAACCAAAGCTGGCTTTCTGTTTAATCATTTCCTTTCCTTCTCTCCCGAGATCTTGTACGTGCCACCTGTTCAGTGACACTTTGATGTCATGATAAAGATGAGCAAAGCACATCTTTCTTAGCATGATTGTTCCAGTTATCCTCCAATTTATGGATAAAATCCCCACCTATTTTTTTGGCTACAATGTGTTTGCTCTTCATCACTGACCTCATCACTATTTTTAACTTCTATCTTCACCATTTTAAGTCACCTTGCCTCTTTGATTTCCAACTTCTGAAGTTCAAAAAGTCTCTACTTCTCCCCTTCTTCTGCTTTTGATCATGACTCAAACTGTTTCATTTCTTTTTCATATTCAAACTGTTTTAATTCTTTTGCTCTTTATTTTGCTGCAATTATCTTTCTTTCTTTTGCTTTTGTCTCTTTCTTTTTCTTTTGGTCCTGCCTTTTCCCCTTTTCATTGCATCTAAATCAAGCTGCTTCATTTGCAATTGAATTTTAGCCATCTCCAACATTCATGATTGTATTCCTCTGTAATGATAAATGCAGAGCTATTGCTGCAATTATCTCCCTTTCCTCACAGACATAGGTAAATCAACTTACATCTTTTCAGTGAAAACAATCTGAGTTTATCCAATCTCTCCCCATAACTAAAAGCCCCAGTCCAGGGAACATCCTGATAAACTTTCTTTGCACCCTCTCCAAAGCATCCACATCGTTCTAGTCACATGAAAAGAACTGCATACAATATCTCAAATGTGGCCTAAAGTTTCCATGGACGTACATGGAATAGTGTAGGTTAAATGGGCTTCAGATTGGAATGACAGGTTGGCGCAACATCGAGGGCTGAAGGGCCTGTACTGCGCTGTAATGTTCTATGTTTCATACAGTTGTAGCATATCTTGTCATTTTATAATGTCATCTACTTTATTTAGAGGATCAAGTTCACTGCCTTACCATAACTGATAAACAGCATATGGTAAAGAGCATGCGCTGAGCAGAGGATACAATGGGAACTCGGGGGAAAATACTCCAGTTATTAATCCTTTTGCGTAAGTATCATTGACCATCAAGGATATGGATGTTTACTGATAGATAATGTTTGTCACAACAGTTATTCTTGATAGATTTAGTTGACTAAGACCAGAAATGCACACATTTATCTACCATGGTCAATCTATATGGCGGTATATAATTATGAATTAAATTAAATAATATTATGCTATACAAATAACACATAAGTGGCATGGTAGCACGGTGGTTAGCACTGCTGTCTCACAGTGCCAGAGGTCAGGGTTCAATGTGTGGAGTTTGCACATTCTCCCAGTGTCTGCGTGGGTTTCCTCCGGGTGCTCCGGTTTCCTCCACGGTCCAAAAGCGTGCAGGTTAGGTGAATTGGCCATGCTAAATTGCCCGTAGTATTAGGTGAAGGGGGTAAATGTAGGGGAATGGGTCTGGATGGGTTGCTCTTCGGAGGGTCGGTGTGGACTTGTTGGGCCGAAGGGCCTGTTTCCACACTAAATAATCTAAAAAAACGTAAATTAATTCAGTCAATCTAATCTTAGGGTAATATTGGAAGTTACGCATCATTTTATTTTTGAAAATGTATGAAATCCTTCTGGACCCAACAACATTCAAAACAATGACAATGTAGCTCAAGTCAGGATGGTGCTAGGGTTTGAAGGGAACTTGTGGCGCTTGCATGGATCCCTTGTTTCCGTTGTTCTTCTGGGTAGGAGAACTGTGAGTTTGGATCGTGGTGCTGAAGGAGTGTTGTCTAATTTCTATTGTTCTATAAATCAAGATCGTTGGTGAGAGTGACCATTGTATATAGGGTTTAAACGAGGACTTGAAAAGAGCAAGGAACAATCTGATACAATATTCTAACTTAGAAAGAGGTAAACTTTAATGGGACATGAAGGGCTTGGCCAGGGTAAAAGAAAAGCCACAGACTGACATAAATAGAAGCAACAAAATTAGTGACTTTCAAGAGATGTTTCAGATACAGACTTGGTATATTCCAACAATGGCAAAAGGTAAAGGAGCAAAAAGTCTGGCTCCTGGGTTGATGTCAGATACAAAGCTTATGATGAAATAAGAAACAAAAAGTGATGGATGCGTATCATGTGTATTCTTCACATGAAAACCAAGCCAAAAACAATAGGTTGAGTGGGAGATGAAGAGGAAAGCAGACTCGTATAGATTCAGTACGAGAATAGAAATGGCTGTCAACATAAAAGGGAACCAAAATAAAGTCTACCAATATGTTAATAGCAAACATGTATTAAACAGTGGTGTGCTTTGTTAGTGTCAAAGAAGACAGAATATACGATTTCTTTACATCATTACTTAGAAAGAAAAAGGAATCTGACAAAACCAGAAGTGGTGAAAGTACAGGCAATGGATAGTGTGAAAGGGAGGATTTATTAGAGTGGCTTGCATCTTAGGTTGTTGAACGTAGTGGGTAGGAGACAGCAGAAGGATTTGTCTGAACTTTTCAAGCTTTCCAAGATATGGATGAGGTGCCAATGGTTGGAGTGACAAATCTGACATCCTTATTCAAGAAGGGATGCAAGGCCAGTTTTAGCAATTACCAGCCAGTTAGTCTCATATGAGTAGTGGATAAGAGTACAGAGAGAGAAAACAAAAATCAACAGGCACTTGAAGAGTTTTAAGTTAATAAATAGCAAACAGCATGGGGCTGTCACTGGCAGGTTTTATCTCACTGATAATTTCAATGTTTTGATAAAGTAATAGGGAAGGTTAATGAAGGAAATGCAGTACTTCAGATCTTTCTAACTTATTCCCATTATGATCCCATTATCGGAAGGATGTGGAAGCTTTAAAGAGGGTGCAGGATTTACCAGGATGCTGCCTGGTTTGGAGGGCATGTTTTCTGAAGAAAGGTTGAGGAAGTGAAGGCTTTTGTCATTGGAGCGAAGATGGATGAGTGATAACTTGATAGAGGTGTGCAAGATGATGAGAGGTATACACAAAGCAAATAATCAGATACTTTTTCCTAGGACAGAAATGGTATCACAACAGGCATATTTTTAAGGTGATTGGAGGAAGGTTTAAGGGAGATGTCAGAGGTCAGTTCTTTACACAGAGAGTGGTGGGTGTGTGGAATGCCCTGCCAGCAGTGGTAGTGGAGTCAGATACAATAGGGACATTTAAGCGACTGCTGCACAAGCACATGGATGGCTGTAAATTGCAGGATGTGTAGGTTAGGTTGATCTTAGAGTAGGATAAAAGGTCAGTACAACATTAAGAGCCAGAGGGTCTGTGCGGCGCTGTACTGTTCTATGTTCTATTTCAATGCTTGGAAATTGCACAATGCCTTAGTGAATGAGGATGGGGCTTAGTGTGTGAAGCAGAAGGCAGAACAATAGGCTAGTGATTGGCCATTGCTACAACAAAGCTCACGATTCCATTCAAGATTCCAATCCCCACATTTTTTTTGCATAATTATCTTCTCTTTTATTGTTTAAACCAAATTTGCAGCATTGGATGCTCGTTCTCAGAAATGTCATAGACAATCAATAAATTCAAAAGGTGCTACATAATTTGCCTTGATACTTTTCTTCAACATTAAAAATAGCTTTTACTCTGAAATTTTTTGAATATTTCTCTGGCTGTTTTTTTCCCCATTATTCTCGTTGTATGTTATTTTTGTTTGGCAACAAGAAACTCTAAAAAGCTGCTATTAGCTCTGTTTTTATGGGTTTTTTTTGGCCATTGAGCTCTCTCACTCTCCTCCTGAGTTTCTTGCTCCTATCTGTCAGAAGGATTCCAATGATCAAATGGCTTTGCCACTTCAGCAAAGAGGAGTCATACTGCAGTTCTCTCTATTTTTCTCATGAGGCCCGTTGAGATGTTCCAGCACTTTTTATTTCTGATTGCATTTATATTGATTATGTCTTTGAGATGTCCAAAAATGCTTTGCAATTGATGGAATACTGCTCAAACTAAAATAACACCATTCTGAAGAAGGTTAACTATGATTTCTCTCCACAGATGCACCCAGACCTGCTGAGATTTTTCAACAATTTCTGTTTTTGTTTTTGTTTCTGATTTCCATCATCTGCTGTCCTTTCAGTTTTACAGAAGTAAAATTGGGCTTTTTTAAAGTAAACAATGGTACACAAGGTACCTCAGTTTTGTTTTTCTGACTGGTTTATCAAGCATACTGTAAAGTAAAGGAGCAGAATTAAGTCATTCAGTCCATTGAGTCTGTTCTGCCAATCATGGTGATATATCTCTAAATTTTGTAATCCCTGCTCCCCTTACCAATCAAGAACCTATCTATCCCAATTTTAAATACACTCAATAACTTTGCAGCAATGAGCTCCACAGATTAACCATCTTCTGACAGAAGAAAATCCTCCTAACCTCAGTTCTAAAGGGTTGACCCCTCAATCTGTGGCTGTGCCCTCAGATCCCAGTTTCGCCAACTTAGTTTGTTTGGAAGATTAGAATCCCTACAGTAGGCCCTTCAGCCCAAACAATCCACACCGACCCTCTGAAGTGTAACCCACCCAGACCCATTACCGAGTTCTATATTTACCCCTGACTAATGCACCTGAAACTATGGGCAATTTAGCATGGCAAATTCGCCTGTCCTGCCCATCTGTGAACTGTGGGAGAAAACCAGAGTACCCAGAGTAAACCCATGCAGACATGGGGAGAATGTACAAACTCCAAACAGATAGTCACCTGAGGCTGGAATTGAACACGGGTCCTTGGCACTGTGGGGCTAACCACTGAGCCACTGTGCTTCCCCAGTGGAAAAGTCTTCTCCATGTTGACTCTATGCAGGCTCATCAGTATTCAATCAGATGACTCCCTCATCCTTCTAAACTCCATTGAGCACAGCTAAAAAGTCCTCAACCATTCCTTATATGACAAGCTCTTGATCCTGGAATCATTTTTAAGCCTCCTCTGTAATCCCTCCAATGTCAGCAATCCTTCCTTAGGTACAATGTGGAGGTGTCCATGTTGGACTGGGGTGGTAAAAGGTCCAAACTCACACAACACTTGGTTATAGTCCAACAGGTTTATGTGAAATCAGAAGGTTTTGGAGCAACACTCCTTCATCAGGTGCAGTGAGAGAAGGCACACCAACACAAAGTTTATCAGCAAAGAGATCAAAGGATCATACAATTGGTTAGAGAGAAGATGCAAGTTTCGATTAAGATGGAAATTCAGAATCTATTTCAAGTCACTGCCCAAAAATAGTGAAAGGTTTTATCAGTGCCTGCCTAACTTTCAAAACTTCAATCAGGCAGAGATACAAAAGGTGACATCTCAGGTCAGACATTGAATCGTAGATGTGAAGCCTCTTTCAGAAGCTGCCTCCAAGTTTTAAATCAGGTTGGTCTTGCTCCGAAAGCAGGAATTTATAAAATGCCACACTGACGGACTGTGACTACAAATTGCATGGTTTTTGAACAAAATAGAATGTGCCTGAAAATAAATAAACATCTTGAATGAAATGGTTCACTCCACAGATTTATAGGTATGTGTATGTGCACTTGCGGCACTTAAAGAGAGAGTGTGTGAGTGAAAGAGAGTATATTTGGGAGATTGTGAGTGGGCGTGTATGAGGGAGAGAGAGTGGATGAGAGAGGGGATCTGTGTGTGTTTGTGTGTTTGAGTGAGAGTGAGTGAGAGAGTGAGTGAGTGAGAGAGTGAGTGAGAGAGTGAGAGTGTGTGTCTGTGTCTGTGAGTAAGAGAGAGAAAGTGTACATGTGTGAGAGAGAAATCAAAACTCCACTAACTAATTAAGATAGAAAGGTCAGAACAATTTATCAAGGTGATGCTGTTAACAGGACAGAAAGGAAGATTTTAGATACAGAAGTGTGAGGGGGTCACCTGCAGCACAACATGAACCCAAGATCATGGTTGAGGTCATGCTCATGGGTATGGAATTTGGCCCTGTCTCTGCTCAGTGATTCTGCGTTGTTATTTCTCTTGAAGTCCTTGGAGGTCACTTACCCAAAGATCAGAGGACGAATGCCTTTGACTGGTGAAGTGACTGGGAAAGAACATTTCTGTCTGGAGATTGTTGCGCGGTGTCCATTCATTCATCTCTGTAGCATCTGCATTCTCTCGTCAATATACCATACCTCGGACATCCCAGCCTGCAGCCAACACTGGCTGAGTCACATGAGCATCTACCATGTACGTGGTGGGTGGTGTCCCCACATGTGATGGTAGTATCTATAACAATGATCTGATATCATTTTGCAGAGGTTACTATGACAAGGTTGTATGGTGTTGTGTTAGATGTTGTCCTGAAGGCTGGGTAGGTTGCTGCAAACAATGGTCTGTTTAAGGTTTGGCTGTTGTTTGAAGGAGAGAAGTGGAGGTGTATGATGACCTTGACGAGGTGCTCATCGTCATCGATAGTGTCTTAAAGGCCGCAAAGAACATGGCGTAGTTTCTCCCCTCCAGGGAAATACTGGACCACGAAGAGTACTTTATCAGTCATACACTGTCTTCTGAGGAGCTCAGCGCGGGTTTTTGTTGTGGCAAGTCAGAACTGGAGATCGATGAGTTAAGCATTATATCCAATTCTCATGAGAGCATCCTTCAACACCTTCAGATGTTCGTTGTGTTCCTCCTCATCACAGTAGATCCTCTGTATTCGCAGGGTTTGTCAGAAGGGGATGGCTTTTTTAATATGTTTAGATACGGGGAAGATACAGCTTCACAAGTCCATTTCGGCTCTTGTAGAACATAGAACATAAAAATGTACAGCACAGAACAGGCCCTTAGGCCGATGATGTTGTACCGAGACTTAATCCTAATGTAAAATATAGTAACTTAACCTATGCACCCCTCAACTCACTGCTATCCATATGCATGTCCAGCAGTCGCTTAAATGTCCCCAATGACTTCGCTTCCACCACATCATTCACAACTCTCTGCATAAAGCACCTACTTCTGATGTCTCCTTTATACCTTCCTCTTAATATCTTCAAACTATGGCTTCTTGTACCAGTCAATCCTGCCTGGGGAAAATTCCCTGGCTATTGACTCTATCTATTCCTCTCATTATTTTATACACCTCGATCAGGTCTCCTCTCTTCCTCCTTCTCTCCAGAGAGAAAAGTTCAAGCTTATTCAGCCTTTCTTCAAAAGGCAAGCCCTCCAGTCCAGGTGGCATCCTGGTAAACCTTCTTTGCACCCTCTCCAAATCCTCCACATGTTTCCTATAGTAGGGCGACCAGGACTGGACACAATATTCCAAGTGTGGTCTCACCAGGGACTTGTAGAGCTGCAATAAAACCTCGCGGCTCTTAAACTCAATACCCCTGTTAATGAAAGCCAAAACACCAAATGCTTTCTTAACAACCCTATCCTATTGGGTGGCAACATTGAGGGATCTATGTACTTGCACACTTAGATCTCTCGGTTCCTCCACACTGCCAAGAATCCTGTCTTTAATCGTATATTCAGCATTCGGGTTTGACCTCCCAAAATGCATCACTTCGCATTTATCCAGTGATGAATCTGCCATTTCTCAGCCCAGCTCTGCATTCTGTCTATGTTGCACTGCAGCCTGCTGACACCTCCAACCTTTGTGTCATCTGCAAATTTACTAACCCACCCCTCAACCTCCTCATCCAAGTCATTTATAAATATTGCAAAGAGCAGAGGCCCAAGAACAGAGACCTGTGGAACGCCATTCAACACTGTCTTCCAGGCAGAATACTTTCCATCTACAACCACACTCTGCCTTCTGTCAGCCAGCCAATTCTCCCTGTATCCCATACTTCCTGACTTTATGAATGAGCCTACCATGGGGAACCCTATCAAATGCCTTGCTGAAACATCACATCCACTGCTCCACCATCGTTGACCTGTCTTGACAGCTCCTCAAAGAATTCAATAAGATTTGTGAGGCATGACCTGCCCCTCACAAAGCCATGCTAACTGCCTTTAAACATATTATGCTTTGCCAAATAGTCATAAATCCTATCCCTCAGAATTCTTTCCAAAGCTTTGTTGACCACAGACGAGAGACTGACTGGTCTGTAATTGCCAGGGATTTCCCTATTACCCTTCTTGAAAACTGGAACAACATTCACCTCCTTCCAATCCTCCGGTACGACTCCGTGAAGAGTGAGGAGGCTAGATCCTCGCCAGCGGATTAGCAACCTCCTTTCTCACTTCCCGGAGTAGCCTAGGATAAATCTGGTTTGGCCCTGAGGACTTATCAACTTTAATGTTTTCCAAAACTTCTAGCACATCAACTTCATCAATCTTGATCTGGCCAAGACTGTATCCCAGCTCCTCTAAGTTTTCATTTACAACAAGTTCTCTTTCCTTGGTGAAAACTGAAGCAAAAAATTCATTTAGGGTTTCCTCTATCTGCTCAAACTCCACGCACAAGTTCCCTCTGCTATCCCTGATCGGCACTACCTTCTCCCTGATCATTCTCTTATTCCTCACGTATGAGTAAAACGCCTTTGGGTTTTCCCTAATCCTTCTTGTCAAGCCTTTTTTGTGTCCCCTCCTGGCTCTCCTCAGTCGATTTCTGAGCTCCTTTCTAGCAAGCCTGTAAGCCTCCAAGGCTGTGCTAGATCCTTGCTTCCTCCACCTTACGTAAGTTGCCTTCTTCCTTTTGATGAGAAGTTCCTCTGTTCTTGTCATCCAAGGTTCCTTAATCTTATCCCTTCTTACTTGTCTCAGAGGGTCAAATTTGTGCATCACTCGCAACAACTGCACCTTAAATAGTCTCCACATGTCTGCTGTGCCCTTTTTGTGGAACTTTCTGTGCGCAGTCTGTACTTCCCATCTCCTGTCTGATAGCGTCATATAATTTCCTTTTCCCCAATTAAATATCTTCCCTCAGTAACTGCACCTTTCACTCTCCAAGGCTATGCTAAATGTGAGGCAGCTGTGATCACTTTCACCAAAGAGCTCTCCCACCGCGAGATCTGACACCTGTCCTGACTCATTGCCGAGCACCAAATCCAAAATAGCTTCTCCCCTCGAGAGTCTGTCGGCATACTGAGTAAAGAAACCCTCCTGAACCCATCTGATAAAGACGGCTCCATTCAAACCATCTGCACTTATGAGGTTCCAGTCGATATTGGGAAAGTTGAAATCACCCATAACAACAACCCTGCTACTTTTGCATTTTTCCAGAATCTGCCCACCTATGACATCTTCAATCTCTCTATTGCTATTATGTGGTCTGTAGAAAACCCCTAATGCGATGGCTGTTCCCTTGCTGTTCCTAACTTCCACCTATACTGACTCAGTTGACAAACCTCCCTCAACAACCTTTGTTTCTGTAGCTGTGATGCACTCTCTGATTAGCAATGCTACACCGTCTCCTCTTTTTCCACCCTCCCTGTTCTTTTTAAATGTTCTAAACCCTGGAACATCAAGCGACCATCCCTGTCCCTGTGAAACCCATGTCTCCGTATGCTAGACCTTGTATTCTAGGCCTCTTGAAATGAATGCTGACGTTGCCTTCTCAACTACCAAGTGAACCAGCATGCTAATCTTAACAGAACTTGTAACTTCTTCTACCATTTCTTTGTTTCCTTCACCACTTCTCCAGCCTCATTTTCCAATGATTCTATCTCCCCATTCTTGCCTCTCTGTTACATTTTAGATAAAATCTGCAATCTTCTTTACATTACTAGCTAGCTTACTCTCATGTTTCATCTTCTCTCCAATCAGCACCACTCTCCCCTCACTATCTCTCTTATTGTGTTTATCATTATCTTCTTCTGTTTTTAAAGACTTCCCACCATGGAACAACCTCGGTTATCTAAACATCAATTATCTGAATTTTGGATTATCCGAAAAAGATTTCAAGGCCTCGAAGTTTGAGATCAGAAACTGGACCTGCAGAAACTTTCTTTCCAAGACAGACTGCCCACCAGTGAACTCAGCAACTTCTCTCTCGTTCTGCCTCTGTCATTTATTTTCTTCCTTTCTTTCTGCTTCTCATTTTAAAATGTAAAACTATTGAGATAAATTTAACAGTTGAGGATATGGTGGCCTTGCTCCTGTGATGGATTTTCAGAAGCGGGTAGAACTGTTGTGTGAAGACTCAGAGGTAGACAGTATTGCACCTGCTTTGTGCCTTGGCCCTGGGACAGTTTGTACAAGGCCACAGTTTCCATAAGGCGGCAGTGGAGGAAGCGCAGGGCTGTTGGTTGCTAAGGGGAGAGACCTGAAGAAGAAGCAAAGGAAAGGAGATGAAAAGGTGGCCTCAGAGTCCGGCTGAAAAGGTTGGAGATGGCGACTCGATTTTCCCACTGGCTAAATTGTCTCTGCCTGGTGCAAGTGTTTAAATATTAAATTAATTCAACCTCCTGTTCACTTTAACTTGATTTAAGATATTTACCAGATTCTGATCGCTCATCCGAACAAAATAATCCCCATCTTGTTCAGATAATCGAGATTGTTCTGTAATCTGCATCGCATTCTATGCTTTTTCTTTTGTATTTCTGCTGTGCCTAACTTCCCTTGCTCAGCCATAGTTGCCTCACTCTCCCCTTAGAACTACTTCTTTCTTGGGATGAATTTCTTCCGTACCTCACGTATTACCCCCAGAAAGCCCTGGCATTGCTGCTCCATGGTATTCTCTGCTCAGCTCCCCTTCCAATCAACTAGAGCCAGCCCCTCTCTCAGCTTTGTAGTTACCTTTACTCAATTGTAAAACTGTTACATCTGATTCTAGCTTTCCCCTCTCAAACTCCAAGGTAAATTCTATCATATCATGGTCACTGTACCCGAGGGGTTCCTTCACCTTCAGCTCCCTAATAAAATCCGCCTCATTACACATCACCAAATAATGTTCTAATATTTTCATTTTCCCTTTTTAAATCAACTTATGTTCAAGAAACCATGTGGTGCGCTCCACTTGTAAAACCAAGCATTGTTATGGAATGAACTGCTTTGTTTCCAGCAGATAAAACCATGCAAATAAATAAGGTATTTCAACCATCAATCACATTTGACCAGCTTTCTCAGCTTAGGCTTACAGTTTAATAATCCAGCTATTTTTAAGTGAACACTACAAGGTTTTTTCAGGCAATATTGCAAACATTATTAACATAAAACCAACTTAATTTTCTGGTTGACGAGTGCTTCATTTCAGAATTACTCGCAAATACTTAAATGATATAAGACAATGTAGCTAAGGCTTCCATGTTACAGAACAGTGGTTTAGACCGCAGTTGTCTTGCAGGTTCTAATCAGAATTAGCAACATTCCATGTATCACTCTGGCTGTCACTCCCGCTGTCAAAAAAAATGAAGAATCCTATTCTGCTATGCAATTTATGTGTTCATAATCTTCAGTGCTTTTCATGTTTAGCAGAAAAGGATCATATCAAACAGGCTAAGCTCTAACCTTAAAACAAAACAAAGAAAAATCTTATGAAGAGACAATACAATTTAATATTTTCAGTACAGTTTCATTATCTTTCTTAATTAGACTCAGCTCTAATCATTACTATTTTCAGCATATACACATGTAAATTTAAAGATTTAGAGAGAAATGTAATTTAAAGAGAAATTGTTTTGATTGTCTTGACAGGCTGGCAGTCTTGAAAAATTATACACTTTAATAATCAATTGCTCTTTCTCCTAATATCTTAGTGAGAAGCAGCAACCTCAAAACACTTGTTAATGAGGCAAACACTTCAGGAACACAATATCATTGAAAGAAAATGACCTGAATTATGAGTGCTTTTGACCTATTCAGTCCTAGGTTCCAGGTCAATCACAGATAATGAGCAAAATGAGGAGTGAATTCAAATTGGCAGAATTTCCTTCATTTCTGTTAAAGTATCAGAAAATCAAATTATTATGTTTGTTTTTAGTTATACAATGTGGCTGATTCAAAAGGATTCATACTTCAAATCTTGGCCAGAAGAACCCAGTTATAAATAGAAAGCAGGAGACAACAGCTTCGCTTCACTTGGAGGTCGCCACTGATGATGTTACCTAGCCAGGTAATGAAACGTCTGGATATCAAACCTACAGCTCAGCGAGCAAACCCACACTCTAAACCTCAACCTGAGCTACAAACCTTCACAAACCTTGCGAGAACCCAGTTAATGCCCTGAACAAATGCGACTCTGCTTTAGTATTGAGAACATAGGAGAAAAAGGAATAAAAATGAAGAATATGCTATCAAGAAATGTTCTAGTATGTGAAGAAGCTGTTAGTATACTGAGGTCATTAAAAATTCTCTCAAATTTAATGGAGCACAGTGTCTTTGGTAGCTCTTCCGCTACTTGCAAACAGATTCTATCACTAGGGATATATTTCCCTCCCCATCCCTATCAGTGTTCTGGAGAGACCACTCCCTCTGTTAATGGCCTGCCAGATCCACTCTTCCACCTCCTTCCCCCCACTAGTCCTCACCTCATTCCTGGGACCTTCCCCTGCCACTGTGGGAAATAGAAAACCTGCACCTACATCTCATCCTCATCTCCGTCCAAGGCCCCAAAAGATATTTCCACATCGACAGACATTTACCTGTACCTCCACAAATGTTATCTACTGAATCCATTGCACCCGATGTGGTCTCCTCTACATTGGGGAGATAGGAGGCCAATTTGCAGGTTATTTCAGAGAACATCTCTGGGCCACCCACATCAACCAACCCCACCACCCCATGACAGAACATTTTAACTCCCCCTCCCACTCCATCATGGACATGCATGTCCAGGGCCTCCTCCACGCCAAACCCTTATCACCGGAATCCTGGAGGAAGAACGCCTCATTTTCTGCCTTGGGACCATGCAACCACATGGGATTAATATGGATTTCACCAGTTGCCTCATTTCCCCTCACCCCACCCTTATCTCAGTCCCAAGTCCGCAACTCGGCACCGCTCACTTGACCTACCCATCGTCTTTCCAATCTCATCTTTTCCCATTTCTCCACCCCTCTCTCTGATCTATCACCTTCTCCACCACCTTCATCTACTTATTGCATTCTCAGCCTTCCCCCCAGCCCAACCCCCTCCCACTTATCTCTCCACCCCTGAGTCTCCAGCCTCATTCCTAATGAAGGATTTATGCCCGAAACATCAAATTGTCCTGCTCCTCGGATGCTGCCTGTCCTGCTCTGCTTTTCCAGCACTACATTCTTGACTCTGATCTCCAGCATCCACAGTCCTCACTTTCTCCTTCTCAGCTTTCTTCTGATTAATTATTCTTATTCTGCATTCCTCTTTGTCCTTTTCTAAAGCCAACCCAAATCTTATGATCATAATCGCTAAATCTTTTCCTTGATCAACTTGGCCCAAATCATGTTCAAGAAGCAGGTCCAGCAATACCTTCTTTTTTACCCGACTGGAATCATACTGTTGCAGAAGATTCTCCTGAATCAGAGTTTTGGAACTTTTTAAACCTCTCTGCCCCTTGAGCAACCCAACCGTCCCTGACGATATTCAGATAAAGTCCCATATTAACTTTCTATGATTTTTTTTCACTTCCGTATACATTCCTGGTAAATTTCTTGCCCTACATTTTCCCCATGCATTGATGGCCTATTAACTATACTAAGCAATATCATGGATGTTTTTTGTTTCTTAATTAAATGTTTTTGTTCCAATTAAATCTGTCTTTAGCCCCTCTGGAACATCCTTCTCTCCACCATACTTCATAACCAATACTGCCATTTTTTTCCTATTATTCCTGAACACTTTGCATCCAGAATCTTTAAAAAATATCTCACCCTGTCCCTCCTGAGTAATAGAATAGACAGCAGATATTTTATTTCAACAACAACATATTTTCACATGGCAATCTCCGTCTTTTACTTACCAATTTTGTTTACCACAGCTACATCTCACAATTTTATATTCTTCACTTAGGTCTCCGTTCAGCCATCTCTGTTGTGAAAACAATCCTAGTCTATCCAATTTTTGATGATGAATAAGATTTTCCATTCTAGGGAACATCCTTTTAAATTTCCTTTATTGCCATCAAGTACAATCATATTTTTCCTGTAATGCAGTAACAAGAACTGAATGCACTATGACAGAAGATAAGGACGCAAGCAGGAGAGCAATTGGAAGCAAAACTGATTAAGACTTTCCCCTTTCTGAATGATCACATTAAATGATCATGTAATCACTCCTTAGGATTAATATAGCAACAAAATCAACTTTTTAGAACTTTCTTAATTTCCTCCCTGCACGATAGTCTACCATCAACCAAACCTTTATCCTTGTGTTATCTTAACACTTGGTTAAGCCCTGTTACTAAACATTTCATCAGTATGGTCCGATGAATAATAGTTGTGGCAAAAAGGATTCCATTCTCCATCAATAACCTGAATATCATTAGTGAATGGTTTCATGACTGTTCATAATGTTGGTAAATCTTTCGATAGATGTATCTTGTTTAGGCAGATGATGATGAGTAAAGTAAATATATATCACCAGACTGAGATATATTCAACACAATAGCATGACACAGTAAAGCTGACCTCTACACTCCTCCAGTTTCCTGCTTTGAACTTTTGCTGCCTTTTCAAGTTAGGCAGCAATGCTGCATCTCAAATAATGCAGGTACACACATTTTTGAAAATACCTACGTACCCAAGAGATGAAACATGGATCTTGTGAAACATAGTACGACAGAGAAGCTCCAATCAAATGCATCTCCATTAATGTAATAATACTGACTCTTATCCTGCTGATTTCAGAAAATTCAAGCATTAATTAAAACCTTAATTATAACTCCTTTTTCCAGCTAGTTTCACCAGTCCAACATCTACTTTGTTCTCCATTTTGGAGCTGATTTCTCCATTTATTGTGTTCATCTTTCCATTGCTCACTTATTGAATGAATGCTACAGGGGAATGAGCTCACTGACCATTGCACTGCAGGACAGAAAGCCACCCATGGCTATGAAGAAAGAAGGACTATTCTGGTAGTAGGGTTCAGTACACTGGGGAATTAACAATATTCTCTGCAAAGGCCAGAAGTTCAGAGGATTGCCTATCCAGGTTCTGGCAAATTGCTCATTGTCCACGTAAGTATCAATCACAAATGCAGTATGAATGATGTGCTTCTGAACAGTCAATATGAGAAGCCAGGTGCCAAATTAAGAAGTAGAACCTTGAAGATCATAATATTGTATTATTATTTGAGATACATGCAAATTGTAAAAGCACAAATCAGATTAGAGGGGTGAAGGTGTGGTTGAAAGACTGGTTGCAGAGAAATGGATTCATGGGGCATTAGCACCAGTTCTGAGGATAGTGGATTACTTGCCAATAGAATGGTCTCGACCTGAACCGTGCTACAAACGCATTTTTGCCAATCACATAACTAGCAGAAAAGATTTTAAACTGAATAGTGAAGGCAAAGGATCAAATTTGTAAATCAAAGCATAAAGACAAGGACAAAGAATGAATAAAGATATTAATGCAGGATATTATAAAAAGACTGCAACAAGAGTTTGAATTTGATGGTCATCCAGCAGGTAAGATGAGACTTTACAAAGATGGTGTAAGAAAAGAATAGGTTCTGTATATGAATGATGTAGTATTTTCATCCAATGCCCATCCCATGTCTTTCAGAAAGTGGTGATGAGTGCCTTTATGAACTGCTGGAGTCCCTACATTATATTTTGTAGCTGTGTTGACACAAATGAATGGTTTGCTGGACCATTTCGGAGGGCAGTTGAGTTCAGTTTACAAATGTGACAAAAGATCATTATCCAAATGTCAATTTGTCTTTTCTCTGCTCGGAAGATACACTTTTGTAGATTATTTTCACTGCATACACAGGATCCTTTCTACTTTCCTTTGAATTTATGAGAAAATTGACAAATGATCTCGTTCCTTTCCTGCAAATTATTCAACCTAATGCTTTAAACAAGAAGAAAGAAGGAATATTCTGTGAATCTGAGTATGTTTTGCTTTTTTGGAGATCTAAATGCTGAAACAATTTGACTATACAGTGAACTTTACAAAATGCTGCAATATAAAATCAGCTAGAATTGTTTTGGCTCTGATACTTTATCATTTGAATCAAAGCCATTCAATCACATAATCAGATTTCATCGAAAGTCGGCACAAAAAATTTAAAACAAGCTGTTGTGAATTGAATGAACAGACAGGATTATGGCATGAACAATGATCATTTAGAGTGCTTCCCTGTGAGCTATCCAAGACATGAAAGCTGCTGCACAAATACAAGTACATTTACTGAGTACACTTTGCAGGCCTATTATTCCAAAACAAGCAACTGGAATGAAAAGGAACACATATGTCTACTCATTGAAAAAGACACACCATAAGCTGTTTTCCCAACACTGTAGAGAAAGCTTTGGAGGTGGGAAAGGTGGTGACAGAAAGAGGCTGAATAAAATGAAATCAATTCAAGCCATGCAGGATCTGTTCCGTGTACTTTTCTCAAAGATTTGTACAAAAAGCTCAAGCAGTGGCCTACAGTCATTTATAAATGTTTAGCATAACGTAAAGGATCCCATTAAGGTTTTATCTGCTTCAAACATTTCAGGGTGTATACTATCAGGTCACTTCATTTCTGCACTCCCGTGAAAATTTCACCATTTAGTTATATTGCCTTTCTAAAATGCGCTACTCCACCTTTGACCCCTTATACAATTAAAAAACGATAATTCAGACACAATAATCAGAAAACTAAACACAATGCAACTGACACAGACATGGCTATAAGTATTGAGAAGGTACTCTCTAACAAGAATATTATTTTGGATGCTGTGTGGCAAAGATTGCCTATCAGGGGATGGCCATAGCAGCAGCCAGAGCATTGGCAACATATTACAACTCTGTTGTACAACAGCAAGGGTTAAAGCACAGAAGGGCATTTGCTATTGCAACTCCACGGTCAGCAGCATTTGGTGATCACAAAAGGTAATCCAAGATCAGTTAACTCCGTTTTCTCTCCATAGATGCTGCCAGATCTGCAGAGTTTTTCCAGCAATGTTTGCTTTTGTTTCAGATTCCTTTTTCGTTTCTGGTATCCCCACCTTGAAGAAGTCCCGCTTCTCTCTCTGACAGGATTTCCATTCTATTAGAAAGCGTTCAGTGGGATATGAGCCAAATGCTTGCAAACAAGACTAGGTCAGATTGGAATGACCAGTCGGTGTGAATGAGTTGGACCGAAGAGTTCTCCTTCTTGTTCACAGTCATTAGTTTTGTTGTCGCTCCTGGTATTTGACAACTTATTTACCAAAACTCACTGCACAGCCACAGCACATTCTTCATGACTCTCTCCAGCTCAGACTCACCGAATGAAGTTTTCAACTGAAGTTTCATCCTTTGTGTTTTGAATCCATCACGGATCACAGATAGCTCCATGGTGTTCTTCAGACAGCTGTTCTCACTGCATCCTGAGTTCCACACTCAGTGACACGCGTCACCAAACGTACAACCTCTCTTGCCAAAAGCATCGCCTCACTAGAGCAGAGCTGCCCTGCCCCCTCCCCCCACCAGTTCCACTTCATCCTCTGGCTCATTCAACATGCAAACAAGATTTTTTTTATTTTCCTTTCAGGCATTAAGGAATGCAAAATGCAACCACTTAGAGACATCCATGATCCTCTGAAACATTCCTCCCTCCCATTTTCTCTGACTCAATCGCCTCTCCTAATGCCACCTCCTGTCATGTATTTACTATTACTTCAGACCTTGGTTGAGAGGAATGCCACATGGGGGAGGTAGGTACTTAATGGTAAGACAAAACAAGACTTTGAGGTGAGAAACCAATATGGGGGGAGGGGGTGATAATACTGATAAGTATAATACAAAAGTCACAAAAGTCACTGGAGTCAGGGAAAGTCCCAGATGATTGGAAGATCGCTGTTGTAACCCCCTTGTTCAAGAAAGGATCAAGACAAAAGATGGAAAATTATAGGCCAATTAGCCTAACCTCTAGAATCCATCATTAAGGATGAGGTTTCTAAATTCTTGGAAGAGCAGAGTCTGATTAGAACAAGTCAACATGGATTTAGTAAGGGGATACAAAGTTAAAAATCACACAACACCAGGTTATAACCCAACAGGTTTAATTGGAAGCACACTAGCTTTCGGAGCGACGCTCCTTCATCAGGCGATTGTGGAGGGCCCGATCGTAACACAGAATTTATAGCTAAAATTTGCAGTGTGCAGTGCATCACACTGCAAATTTTTGCTATAAATTCTGTGTTACGATCGAGCCCACCACAATCACCTGATGAAGGAGCGTCGCTCCGAAAGCTCGTGTGCTTCCAATTAAACCTGTTGGACTATAACCTGGTGTTGTGTGATTTTTAACTTTGTACACCCCAGTCCAACACCGGCATCTCCAAATCATTCGTAAGGGGAGGTCGTGTCTGACAAACCTGTTGGAATTCTTTGAAGAGGTGACAAGTAGGTTAGACCAGGGAAACCCAGTGGATGTGGTCTATCTAGACTTCCAAAAGGCCTTGGATAAGTGCCACACGGGAGGCTGCTGAGCAAGGTGAGGGCCCATGGTGTTCGAGGTGAGCTATTGGTATAGATTGAGGATTGGCTGTCTGATAGAAGGCAGAGAGTTGGGATAAAAGGTTCTTTTTCAGAATGGCAGCCAGTGACAAGTGGTGTCCCGCAGGGTTCAGTGTTGGGGTCGCAGCTGTTCACATTATATATTAATGATCTGGATGAAGGGACTGGGGGCATTCTAGCGAAGTTTGCCAATGATACGAAGTTAGGTGGACAGGCAGGTAGTACTGAGGAAATGGGGAGGCTGCAGAAGGATCTAGACAATTTGGGAGAGTGGCTGGAAATGGCTGATGGCTGATGGAATTCAATGTGAGCAAATGTGAGGTCTTGCACTTTGGAAAAAAGAATAAAAGCATAGACTACTTTCTAAACAGTGAGAAAATTCGTAAAGCCAAAGTATAAAGGGATCTGGGAGTGCTAGTCGAGGATTCTCTAAAGGTAAACATGCAGGTTGAGTCCGTGATTAGGAAAGCGAATGCAATGTTGTCATTTATCTCAAGAGGGTTGGAATATAAAAGCACCGTTGCGCTACTGAGACTTTATAAAGCTCTGGTTAGGCCCCATTTGGAGTACTGTGCCCAGTTTTGGTCCCCACACCTCAGGAAGGACATACTGGCACTGGATCGTGTCCAGCGGAGATTCACATGGATGATCCCTGGAATGGTAGGTCTAACATACGAGGAATGGCTGAGGATCCTGGGATTGTATTCATTGGAGTTTAGAAGATTAAGGGGAGACTTAATAGAAACTTACAAGATAATACATGGCTTGGCAAGGGTGGACGCTAGGAAACTGTTTCCGTTAGGTGAGGATACTAGGGCCCGTGGACACAGCCTTAGAATTAGAGGGGGTCAATTCAGAACAGAAATGTGGAGACATTTGTTCAGCCAGAGAGCAGTGGAGGCCGGGATGCTAAATGTCTTCAAGGCAGAGATTGATAGACTCTTGATGTCACGAGGATTTAAGGGCTACGCGCAGAATACGGGTAAGTGGAGTTGAAATGCCCATCAGCCATGATTGAATGGCGGAGTGGTCTCGATGGGCCGAATGGCCTTACTTCCACTCCTATGTCTTATGGTCTTATAATGCCATAGAGCTAGTAATCCAAAACCCAGGTTAATGTTCTGAAGACATGCATTCAAATCCCACAACGGCAGATCGTGAAATTTCGCTTCATATTAAAAGACTGAGAATTTTTAAAATCTAGTTTATTGATGACAGTAGACAGAGTGGCAGATTAACAGTGGAGGTTAATTTATATAAATGCGAGGTTCGCCACTTTGTAAAGCAAACCAGGGCAGGACTTATAAACTTAACAGTAAAATCCTGGAGAAGTTTTGCTGAACCTTGGAGTGCAGGTTCATAGTTTCTTGAAAATGGAGTCGCAGTGAAGGCGGCATTTGGTATGCTTGTCTTTATTGGTCAGTAAGTACCCATCCCCCACCTTTTCCTCCGCTACCATCCCCCCACCTTTTCCTCCACTACATCGATGACTGTATCGGCGCTGCCTCGTGCTCCCACGAGGAGGTTGAACAGTTCATCAACTTTACCAATACCTTCCATCCCGACCTCAAATTCACCTGGACTGTCTCAGACTCCTCCCTCCCCTTCCTAGACCTTTCCATTTCTATCTCGAGCGACCGAATCAACACAGACATCTACTATAAACCGACTGACTCCCACAGCTACCTAGACTACACCTCCTCCCACCCTGCCCCCTGTAAAAACCCCATCCCATATTCCCAATTCCTTCGTCTCTGCCGCATCTGTTCCCAGGAGGACCAGTTCCAATACCATACAGCCCAGATGGCCTCCTTCTTCAAAGACCGCAGATTCCCCCCAGACGTGATCGACGATGCCCTCCACCGCATCTCCTCCACTTCCCCGTTCCTCCGCCCATGAGCCCCGCCCCTCCAACCGCCACCAGGACAGAACCCCACTGGTTCTCACCTACCAGCCCACCAACCTCCATATACAGCATATCATCCGCCGTCATTTCCGCCACCTCCAAACGGACCCCACGACCAGGGATATATTTCTCTCCCCTCCCCTATCAGCGTTCTGCAAAGACCACTCCCTTCGTGACTCCCTCGTCAGGTCCACACCCCCCACCAGCTCAACCTCCACTCCCGGCACCTTCCCCTGCAACCGCAGAAAATGCAAAACTTGCGCCCACACCTCCTCCCTTACCTCTCTCCAAGGCCCCAAGGGATCCTTCCATAGCTGCCACAAATTCACCTGCACCTCCACACACATCATCTATTGCATCCGCTGCACCCGATGTGGCCTCCTATATATTGGGGAGACGGGCCGCCTACTTGCGGAACGCTTCAGGGAACACATCTGGGATGCCCTGACCAACCAACCCAACCACCCCGTGGCTCAACACTTTAACTCTCCCTCCCACTCCACCAAGGACATTCAGGTCCTTGGACTCCTCCATCGCCAGAACATAACAACATGACGGTTGGAGGAAGAGCGCCTCATCTTCCGCCTGGGAACCCTCCAACCACAAGGGATGAACTCAGATTTCTCCAGTTTCCTCATTTCCCCTCCCCCCACCTTGTCTCAGTCGATTCCCTTGAACTCAGCACCACCATCCTAACCTGCAATTTTCTTCCTGACCTCTCTGCCCCCACCCCACTCCAGCCTATCACCCTCACCTTGACCTCCTTCCACCTATCACATCTCCATCACCCCTCCCCCAAGTCCCTCTTCCCTACCTTTTATCTTAGCCTGCTGGACACACTTTCCTCATTCCTGATGAAGGGCTTTGGCCCGAAACGTCGAATTACCTGTTCCTTGGATGCTGCCTAACCTGCTGTGCTTTAACCAGCAACACATTTTCAGCTTTATTGGTCAGTGCATTGATTATAGGAGTTTGGAGGTCATATTGCAGCTGTACAGGATATTGGTTAGACCATTTTTGGAACATTGCATGTAATTCTGATTTCCCTCCTCAAGGGAGGATGTTGTGAAACTTGAAAGGGTTCACAAAAAATTTACAAGGATTGGGATTTTAGAGGGTTGGAGGGTTTGAGCTACAGGGAGAGGCTGAATCGGCTGGGTCTATTTTCCCTGGAGTAAAGGCTAAGAAGTGGCCTTATCGAGGTTTATAAAATCCTGATGAAGGAGCAGCACTCTGAAAGCTAGTACTTCCAAATAAACCCATTGGACTATAAACTGGTGTGATTTTTAACTTTGTACACCCCAGTCCAAGACCAGCAGCTCCACATCATATAAAGTCATGAGAGGCATGGATAGGGTAAATAGGCACAGTCTTTTTCCAAGGGTGGGGGATCCAAAACTAGAGGGCATAGATTTAAGGACAGAGGGGGAAGATACAAAACGGGCCTAAGGGGCAACATTTTCATGCAGAGGGTGATGCGTGTATAGAATGAGCTGCAAGAGGAAGTATTGGAGCTGGTACTACAATAACAACATTAAAAGGCATCTGGATGGGTATAGGAATAGGAACAGTTTAGAGGAATATAGGCCAAATGCTGGCAAATGGGATTAGATTTTCAATGGGATATCTGGTCGGTATGGATGAATTGGACCAAAGGACTTGTTTTCGTGCTGTATGATGTTATGATTCCATAACTACGCAATTGTTGATTGTTGCAAAAACCCATCTGATTCACTCATATTCTTCATGGAATAAAATGATCACTACCTGATCCTGACCTACATGCAACTCCAGACTCATAGCATTGTGACTAACTCTTAACTGCCCTCTGGACAATTAACGCTAGTCTGCCTAGCAACATCCACATTCCATGGACAAATAATTTAAAAAAACTCAATGCAACTTGAGAAATAGCTAAAATAAAGATTCGGCACTATTTTATTACCTTCCAAACCATGAAGCATGGCACAGAAAGCAAAATTTCCATTTACAATATCCTACATGCAAGTTAATTCGCTAATCACTTTCAAAGTTACCACCATGTTGAAGTCAGCCTTTAAGCTCCAGTAGAAAAAAAACATTTACATAGCTTGATGTTGTTTTTCCTTATTTAGGTCATTATCACGACAGAATTAAATTCTTCCCACCTCCTGAGTCCCTCCTGCCCAATTTTTTAAAATATCATAATTTTTCTTTTTAAAAAAAGGATCCATAATATGTATTCTTGTTGGATAAGCAAAGAAAATATCTCTACTTTTACAATTCACATAATCTAAATCAATGTCTGGACCATCCAAAGAATAATAACTAAACAAGTTGTTGATTGTTTTCATTGCTCATTAGAATTCAATGTGGTTGCAGTTTGATTTGTTTGTTTATGCAATATTGTAACAGGCAATATTTTGTAAAACTTCCAAACTTACCACAATAACTAATAACTTACCACAACTGCTACACTACTTAAAGCGACTGGCTCTACTGACATAAAGGACGTTAATATAAATCTGACACATTTGTGAGTGGTATCTAAATGTGTGTGACAACTGATCATTACTTCAGAGAGCAATCTTTGTTATGGATATTTTTGCATTATGTTTTCATAGAACTGTACCAGTTCTTGGTGCCCTAATATAAAACAAAAAAAAATGCTGGAAATCTGAAACAGAAACAGAAATTGTTGGAGAAACTGAGCAGATCCCACAGCACTTGGGGGGAACAAAGCAGAGTTAATGTTTTGAATCCGTTCTGATGAAGTATCACCAGATTCGAAACATTAACACTGCTTTCTTTTCACAGATACTGCCAAACCTGTGGAGTTTCTTCAGTAATTTCAGTTCTTGGTGCTTTCCTAATTAGTAAATTAATGAGTAAACTTACTCTTATGTTTACAGAGTTTCCCTGCCAGAATCAGTGTGAAAGACAGAACAACTAAACCTTGCAAAGACACTTAAATAACTTTTTTGGCTATTACAGAGGATGCAATCTCGATCCAAACCAGCAATAAAATCCTCACAATTTTAAAAGAAAAGCACAAAACACTCCTGCAAAGTGATAAAGTAAAATAAGAAGGAATCCATTCTGGAAGTTCAAAACTTCCCTTGAAACTGAACAGCAAAGGAATCATTTGATCCAAACAGATTCAGTTTGATGCCCCACATTGAACACATTAAATTCTTAGTATCAGTTTTGCTGCTGGGTCTGGCATGGAACAAGGATTCCAAAATTTTAAAATACAATCACTTTGGAGTCCTCATTCTCTCATGGAAACCATAGGGATCCTACCATCGTCTGGCAGGCACCTGTTTTTGAAGGTTGCAGTGACAGTTTGTATAAAAGAAGTAAGGAAAGATTTAAAAGGAACCTGAAGAGCAACTTTTTCACACAGGTGGTGGTGCATATATGGAATCAACTGCCAGAGGAAGTAGTAGAGGCAAGTACAGTTACAACATTTAAAAGACATTTGGACAGAGACATAAATAGGAAAGATTTGGAAGGATATGGGCCAAAGGCAGGTAAATGGAACTAATTTTGGAAACTTAGTCGGTATGGACAATTTGGACCAAAAGATCTGTTCCATGTTGTATGATTCTATAGTTGCCACCTGACCTCCTGGTTGCCATTCAGGTTAAACATAGCAGTTAATCAAGAAACATGGACTTTTTTTCTTGTTGCAGCTTTGGCATTAAAAGTTCAAATGCCACTGAAGTTTCTTAGTATAAACTTGTTGTAAGTTTGACTAACATAGAGCTCAAATATCATTCTAATTCCCTTATTTGCTCAACATTAAATGAAAAGAAAATTGGCAAGCAATTACAGATTTTATGACATCAATGACATTTATTTTTGCTACAATACATGAGAGTCTTCATATAAAATGGCCTACTTACCAGGGATCGGAGTCAGCTGCAGACTCTGTTGGGGAGAAGCACAGAGTAGTGAGTAGATACATCTTCAGCTGAGGGGAGTGGAGTCTACACTGGATACTGTAGGGAAGGTGCACAGAGTGCTGAATATATAAACTTACAACCAAGTATATGGAGGTCTTCTTTTTGGGGCGCAGAGTCAGCTGTCTGTGACACACCCATTCTACCCAACAATAAAAGTAGAATGTGGCATGACGTCTTGCATCAAGAACTCAAAGAGTTAGGTAGTAGATTAAAAGCAGGACCTCAAAGGTTGTAATCTCTGGATTACTACTGGTGCCATGGCCTCACAAGTATAGAAATAGGAGAATACAACAGATGAACATGTGACTCAAAAATTGACGCAGAAGGGAGGATTTTACATTTCTGGAAGGAAGTCCACAAGTGGGGCAGTCTGCACCTGAACCAGAGAGGGGCCAACAACCTCGCAAGTTGATGTTGGGAGGAGTGATAACTTATACATCTGAGAAAGGGGTGTATGTAGAGTCATAGAGATGTACAGCACGGAAACAGAACAACTGCTTGGTCCAACACGTCCATGCCGACCAGGTGTCCTAACCTAATCTAGTCCCATTTCCCAGCACTTGGCCCATAGCTCTCTGAACCCTTCCTATTCATATATCCATCCAGATGCCTTTTAAATGCTGTAATTGTACCAGCCTCCACCACTCCCTCTAGCAGCTCATTCCAATCACGCACCACCCTCTGTGTGAAAAAATTGCCCCTTAGGTCCCTTTAATAGCTTTCCCTTCTCACCCTAAACCTATGCCCTCTAGTCCTGGACACTCCCACCCCAGAGAAAAGACATAGTCTATTTACCCTATCCATGCTCCTCATGACTTTACAAATCTCTATAAAGGTCACCCCTCAGCCCCCGACACTCCAGATAAAACAGCCCTAGCCTATTCAGCCTCTCCCCATATTCAAATCCTCCAACCCTGGCAACATCCTTGTAAATCTTTTCTGAACCCTTTCAAGTTTCACAACATCCTTTCAATAAGAAGGAGACCAGAATTGCATGCAGTATTCCAAAAGTGGCCTAACCAATGTCCTACACAGATGCAACATGACCTCCCAACTCCTACACTAAATGCTCTGAAATATAAAGAAAAGCATACTAAATGCCTTCTTCACTATTCTATCTACTTGCTACTCTATTTTTAAAGAACTATGAACCTGCACTCCAAGTTCTTTTTGTTCAGCAACAATCCCTAGGACCTTACCATGAAGCGTATAAGTCCTGCTCTGATTTGCTTTTCCAAAACGTAGCATCTTGTATTTATCTAAATTAAACTCCATCTGCAACTTCTCAGCCCATTGGCCCATCTGATCAAGATCATGTTGTACCGAGGTAGCCTTCTTCGCCATCCAGTACACCTCCAATTCTGGTGTCATCTGCAAACTTACCTACTATACCTTCTGTGTTCACATCCAAATCATTTATATAAATGACGAAAAGCAGTGAACCTGGCACCAAGTTAGCTAACCTCCAGTTTTCCGGCATCTCACTTGTGACTATTGATGATTCAAATATCTCAACAAGAGGCAGCAATCACTTCCCTAGCTTCCCACAGAGTTCTAGGGTGTACCTGATCAGGTCCTTTTAAGGAATGTTTAGTCCAATAAGGACACAGCATACTTCACTAAAGAAAGCAAGACAGAGAGAGTTCAGCTATGTTGAGTTTCAAGGGAGTAAGGCAAGGATGGATGACCTCTATTAGAAGTAGAGGAGTAATAGGTAAGAGTAATATATGCTTGGAGTAATATCAGTAAGACAGATGAGTAAAGGACAAGGTCAAATTGTGATATTATTGCCATTACAGGGACATGGTTGAGGGAGGAGAAGGACTGACAACTCAACATTCAGGGATATAGAATATTCAGGCAAGACGGGGCGGGTGTAAAAAGTG
Organism: Hemiscyllium ocellatum; assembly: GCF_020745735.1. Taxonomy (NCBI): domain Eukaryota; kingdom Metazoa; phylum Chordata; class Chondrichthyes; order Orectolobiformes; family Hemiscylliidae; genus Hemiscyllium; species Hemiscyllium ocellatum. The sequence goes on from NC_083401.1 coordinate 26,655,187, forward strand.
GCAGTGATGTCACATTATTAATTCAGAAATCAGCTACTGTAGTAAGGTGGAATGAGAGCTTGGAAAATTCTTCAACTGAGGCTTTGTGGGTCAAGCTTCGGAATAAAAAGGGGCAAGCATATTGCTGGAAGTGATAGCAGAGAGTAGAGGAATAAATAGATAGATAATTCCCTTATGTGTGTATATGTGGGGAACTTCAACCTCCCTAGCATTAATTGGGATTATTAATAGTAGAAAGCATTTTATATGCTGGCAGATTTCTTGAAATGCATTTAGAAGAGCCTTTTATATCAATGTGTAGAAAGTCTAACATGAGATGGTGAAGTGCTGGATATAGTTTTGGGAAATAAAGCCAGGCAGGTCTTCGAGATGGCAGTGGGGGAGCAACTTAGTGATGGCAAACCTAACACTTAGGTTTGTTATGGAAAAGGAACAGGATATCCTTCAAAAGTGAGTTTAACATTGGGAGAAGGCATGTTTTATGAAAATAAGGCTGGATCTATCCAAAATAAGCAGGTAACAGCGACCTGTGGATAATTTTAAATTAGGACCTTGGGAGGGGGGTGTGTTTGGGGGATCTGGGCTTGTATGCGGGTGTTGGCGTTGGTGTACAGGCTCAACATGTTTCCTTTTGGGTCAACAAGCCCAAATAGCCTGAGATGCCTCTGAGTATTCAGAGATGGATAAGTAAAAAAAAGAGGCTTTTAACAGACACAAAGGAAGCAAATCAACAAAGGTCATGGTGCAGTCTAGAAACTGCTACAGCAAATTTAAAAAAAGCTATTAGGAGAAGGAGCATAAAAATTACTGGTGGGTAAAATTTGGGAGAATCCCAAGATATTCCATAAGTATAGCAATAGGATAAGAATATCCAGGGAAAGAATAAGAATTATTAGTGTTCAAGGAGGCAAATTGTTCATGGCGACAGAGGGTACATTAGTAGGGTGTGAAATTAATACCACACTTCTGGATTCACAGAAGAGGAGGATGTAGGTACAGAATTCAGAAAAGACTTGACTGCGAGGTTCTGGATCAGATTAGTACTTGGAGTGCAGAGATATTGAAAGTTTTGTGAGGCAAAAACGTATTCCAGGCTAGATAGGACTGCAAGACAGCTAATGTTCAAGAAGGGTGGCAGAGATAAACCTTGGAATTATAGACTATTGAATCTCGCATCAGTGGCAGGGAAACTTACTGGAGTACATGCTGAAGGAGAAAATCATGTTCCCCCTAATACATACCTATAAACAATACAGAAAAAAATGCGTGTGGGGACAAAGGTTAGTTAGGATGACAAGAAGATTGGTTGTCAGTAAGGAAGGATGTCCTAGATTACAGGAGCATATGGGGGGATTGGTCAGATCAGTGGCAAATTTAATTTAACCCTGCTAAGAGTGAGGTAATGCACTTTAGAAGACATAACAAGACAAGGGAGTACTCAGTGAATCAACATCAGAAATTGCTGGAAAATCTAACAGGTCTGGCAGTATCTGTAGGTAGAAAGCAGAGTTAACATTAACAAACTGGGTTCTGAATAAGGGTAATTGGATCCAAAATGTTAACTCTGCTTTCATGCCACAGACACTGCCAGACCTACTGAATGTTTCCAGTAATTTCTGATTTTGTTTCTGATTTTCAGCATCAACAATCCTTTACTTTTTATTTTGTTGAGTGCTTGGTGAATGTCAGGACATGAGGAAGCACAGAGGACCAGAGGGATCTTGGGGTTTTTGTCCACTGATCTCAACCCCAAAAGTATGACCGATTAATAAGTAGTTAAGAAGGCATATGGGGGCCTTTACCAGTCATGGCATTAATTATAAGCAAAGTGAAGTAATGCTGGAGCTGTGCACAAATTTGTATAGGCTACAGGTGAAGTATTGTGTGCAGTTCCAGTCACTGCGTTATAGGAAGGATGTGATTGCACTGGTGAGAATGCCAAAGACATTTACCAAGATATTGCCTGGAATGAAGCATTTTCACGATGCAGAAAGGCCTAATAAGTTCAGGCTGTTTTCCTTAGGGCAGAAAAGGCTGAGGCGGTCCTGATTGAGGAATAAAAGATCATGAAGGGCATGGACAGAATGGAAAGAAAGCAGCTATTTCCAGAGGTAAAAGGTCAATCACAAGGGGGCAGATTTTTAAGGCAAATGTCGAGAGGTTTAGATGGAATTTGATGGAAAAAAAAATCACCCAGAAGATGACGTGAATCTGAGATGCACTACCTGGGAGAATAGTTGGGGTAGGGAACCTCACAACCTTTAGGTAGCAATTGGAATGGCACTTGAAATATCATAACATTCAAGGCTAAGGATCAAGTGTTGGAAATGAGATCAGTGTAGAATTAGAGTTGGGAGAAAGTGAGGACTGCAGATGCTGGAGATCAGAGTCATGAGTGTGGTGCTGAAAAAGCACAGCCGGTCAGACAGCAACCATTGAGCAGGAGAATCGACATTTCGAGCATAAGCTCTTCATCAGGAATGAGATAATTTCTGATGAAGAGCTTATGCTCGCAATTTCGATTCTCCTGCTCCTCAGATGCAGACTGACCTATGCTCAGAGATTTTACCAGTGCAGACCCGAAGAATTGAAGGGTCTCTCGTATGATATGATTCCAGGAGTCGTTTTTTTCTCGTTATTTTTGTACGTTTAATGTCAGTATCTTCATTATTTTTAAATTGGACCTGCCGGAAATTTGAATGGCATTTGTGATTATCATAAAAAATGTTCTGCAAAAGAAGATGGTATGCTGAACTGCTTGGTGGAAAGCATATACCAGTGAATTATTCCAGCAAGTGGGAAAGTTATAAATCTTATCTAGCAGGGGCCTGGAGTACAGTTAAATATGATGAATATTGAATAATAACCAGTGTACTCCTGCCAACTTTATGTTGTAATCATTTTGTCCACTTTTTATTGCACATGGATAATAAACTCAAATGATTTGTAATTTGAATCCTAATATATATCAGTTAGTTTCATCACTTGCTTATTTCACAATATTTCCAAAAAAATTCCTTAAATTTGAAGGTTAGTCACAGCTTAAAGACAGACTCTGACATATAAATTGTTTAAGTGATGCAATAAATTACTGAGCACCGTATTTATGAAAGATGTTGGGACATGAGCTTCATTTTACAGATGGTGGCTTTAACCCTCAAGGACAGAACAAAACATCTTTCCACTTCTTCAGTTCTCTGCCACAAAGTGTCCAATCCACAGCATCACAAACTCCAGCACATACAAAGCAACAAGGCTGGTCCCAAATCCGTCTAAGCCAGATGAAGATTGAACATTGTGCTATTGCAGCAAGTCCAGCCATTGCATCTCCAACCTGTCTGAGTTGCCGTTGCACCTTAATATTCATAAAATAGTCTCAAAACTATGAATAGCGGTGTTAAAGGTTATAATTTTCTTTCCATCTGCTCTTGCAGACTGTCACAGATATATATGATAGAACAATGTGCAGTTGATGATCAATCTATTTGGCTATGTTATGCACATACCTTCCTTGAATATCAAGCCAAGTATATGGCACCAAAGGACTTGGGCATGCATGTGCAGGAAACCTCATTCCAAAAGCAAAGACAAGCTGCAGAAGAGCACAATGTCACAACGCTGGCAGGAAGAAATGTCTTATGTATGTGCACATACACAAACAAGTCATCACAAGCAGGAGTCAAACTTTGGAAGATGGTCAAGCAGTTCACAAAGTCGTGCAACATGGAAACAGACCCTTTGGTCCAACTTTTCTAAGCTTCCCAAATTAAACAATTCTCATTTGCCAGCATTTGGTCAATATGTTCTAAACCTTTCCTTTTCATGTTCTTGTCCAAATGCCTTTTAAGTGTTGTAATTTTATCCAAGCCTACCACTTCCTCTGGTAGCTCACTGCATACTCGCAATAGCCTGAGTGTGAAAAATTGTCCCTCAGGTCCCTTTTAAATTTTGTCCCCTCTCACTTTAAACATATGTTTTGGGCTCCCCTTGGAAAAACATCTCGGCTGTTCACTTTATCTATGTCCCTCATGATTTTAACTCAGCATCAGAAATTCCAGAGAAAAAAGGCCCAGCCTGTCCAGCCTCTCATTATAACTCAAACCCTCCAGTCTACAGCATCCTTTCCAATTTAATAGCATCCCCACATTAGCAGGGTGACCAGAATTGCATGCAGTAATCCAAAAGTGGCCTCACCAACGTCCCATGATGTCCCAATTCCTATACTCAATATTCTGACCAATTCAGACAAGCATGCCAAACACCTTCTTCATCACCCTGTCAATCTGTGACACCACTTTCAAGAAACTGTGTACCTACGGTCCACGATCTTGTTGTTCAACAACACTCCCCAGGGCCCTAACATTAGCTGTGTAAGTCCTATCCTGATTTGCCTTAACAAAATGCAACACCTGACATTTATCTAAATTAAATTCCATCTGCCACTTCTTGGCCCATTGGCCCATCTCATTGTTTTCTCTTAGATGACCTTCTTCACAGAAGGGTATTGAAACGCAAACAGAAAGTCTTAGACATAAAATCATGAACAGCAAAACTGTTACATTATTTAGTGGCAAATTACATTCCATCAGAAAGATGTGATGGTGTGAATACATGGTGAAAGACTGAGCACCTCCCAGGAATAACCACCCGGACTACACCTCCTTCATAACCTGTTGGGCAGAGCTTATGTTATGATGCTGGTTCACCTTTTCAGGTTCTAGCTTCATGATACATCTCCGCCAAAGCTTTTGTCCGCATATTGTTTTAGCTAAAATTTAACAAATAATTGCAAATGCTAGAGATCTAAAACAATGCAAGGAATTCCTGGAGAAAATCAGCAGGTCTGACAACATCTGTGTAGAGAGAAAACTATGCCTATCTCTTTGTCAGCTATGTGAAAGTGAGGACCGCAGATACTGGAGATCAGAGACAAGATTAGAGTGGTGCTAGAAAACCAAACAGGTCAGGCAGCATCTGAAGAGCAGGAAAATCGATGTTTTGGGAAGCGCTCCTGCTCGAAATATCGATTTTCCTGCTTGTCAGATGTTGCCTGATCTGCTGTGCATTTCCAGCACCACTCTAATCTTGTTTTTGTCAGCTATGCCAAACAGTACAAGCACTGTACCCCAACTCTTCTGCCATTACATCAATGACTGCAACAGCGCAGCTTCCTGCATCCAGGCTGAACTGGATCAGTTCATTTACTTCTCCCTCAACTCCCAAGATGCAAAACCTGCCAGTATATCACCCCACTCAGCTCTATCCAAGTCTCCCAACAGTCCTTCCAGGTGAGACAGAAGTTCATCTGCCTCTCTTCCAACCTAGTTTACTGCATCAGGTGTTCCCAATGTGGTCTTCTCTACATCGGAGAGACCAAACTTAAACTTAGGGTACGGTTCACCGAGCATCTCAGCTGGGCCTGCAGGGGCCGACAAGACCTCCCAGTCACTGCCCATTTTAATTCCCGTTTCCATTCTCTTTCCAACCTGACCTTCCTTGGTCTCCTCCATTGCCACAATGAATTAAACCGCAAATTGCTTTTGCCTAAGCAGCCTACAACCTGGAGGACTCAACATTGAGTTCTCCAATTTCAAATAACCTTCCTTCCCTTCCCCCGACTCTCTTCCCAGCCACTTCCCTTCCACTCCTCCCAACCATCTAGCAGACTCAGTCCTCCCATTGACCAACCAGGTCATACCCTCTGCCTATCTTCATCTATCCCCATTTCACCACTCTGACCTTACCAGCCCCTTTACCTGCAGCTCCCCCTACACCCACCCCAATCCTGAAGAAGGGTTACACGCAAAACATTGACTTTGCCACCTTCTGATCTTCCTGGCTTGTTGTGTTCTTCCAGGCTTCTGCTTGTCTAGCAAGAGGATCTGAATGGCAGGCTTAAAAGTACATAAAACTCCAGGGCTGGTTGAAATGTATCCGAAGTTTTTTTTGAGAGAGGCAAAAAAGGAAATAGCAAGGACACTTGCAAAAAATCTTCAATTCCTCTCGAACCACAGGAAAGGTGTGAAGGACAGCTAATGTGATACTATTATTCAAGAAGGATGCAAGTGATAAACCAGGAAACTACGAGCTGGTTAGTCTCACCTTAGTAATGGGTAAACTACTAAAAACACTTCTGAGGGGTAGAATTAGTATGCATTTGGACAGCCAGGGATTAATCATGATCAGTCATTGTAGTTTTGTTAAGGGGAGATCATATCTGACCAATTTGTTTGAATTTTTCAAGGAGGTAACCAAATGTGTACATAAGAGCAATGATTTAGTTTACTTAGACTTCAGCAAGGTTTTTGATTAGGTCCACATGGGAGTTAAATAGCAAAGGTAAGAGCCCACAGGGACACAAGGAAATTAAGGAGATTGCATCAAAAACTGACTTTGCGGTAAGAGACAGATGATGATGTTTGAGGGGTGTTTTTGTGACTGGAGTTGCATGTCCAATGGGGTTTCAAAGGGGTCAGTGTTGGGGTCCCTTGCTGTTTGCAGTTGATATAAACTATGTAGACTTGAATACGGGAGGGATGATCACAGCCAATCCAAAATTCGATTAGGTGGTAAATGAAATAGATGGGTTGTTCAGATGGGCTGATCAGTGGCAAATGAAATTCAAATCGGGATAAATTTGAGGTGATGCACTTCGGTAGTAAAAACAAAGCAAGGGAATTAATGAATGATAGGACACTGGGAAGGATGAAGGATCAAAAGGACTTGGGTGTGCATGTACACTGGTCCCTAAAATATCAGGACAGGTGGATAAAGTGGTTACTTGCCTTAATTAACCACGGCACAGAGTTTAACAGCAGAGATATTACCTTCCAAATCCATAAAGAATTGGTTAAGCTATGGATAGAGTACTGTGTCCAACTCTGGAAAGCACATTATAGGAGAGATATGATGGCACTAGCAAGGGTATAAAAGGAGACTTACAAGGATGTTGCCTGGGCTGGAGAATTTCAGTTATGAAAAGAGATTGGACCGACTGGGGTTTATTCCTGACAACAGAGGAGATAGAGAAGTAGCTTGATTGAGATGCATTAAATTATGAGGGATGTAGATAGGGTAAACAGGAATTAAACTTTTCCCCGAATGGAAGGATCAATTATCTGGAAGTGTTGACTTAAGGGCAGAAGATCTAGAAGGGATGTGAGGAAAATGTTTTCACACGGAGAGTGAGAATCTGGAAATGACTGCCTATAAGGGTAATAGAGGCAGAAACCCTCATAACATTTATGTAGTATTCAAATGTGCACTTGTCTTACCAAGACAAGGCTACAGGCAAAATGCTTGAACGGTTAGGCAACTATTTTGACAGATGTGATCATGATGGGCTGAATCTGTGTTGTAGATCCCGAAGTCTTTACAATACAGCTGGAGTAAATGTTACAACAAAACAAAGAATGATAAATGCTGAAATCTGAAACAAAAAGAGAAGGTAGTAGAGAAGCTCAGTCAGTCTGGCAGCATCTGGGGAAAGAAAAATAGAGTTAATGCTTCAAGTCTCAATGTGGATTTGGAAATGTAGAAACTTCTCATCACACATCTAAATTATTGGCCTTTTTATCATGAAACAGCACTCTTGTTGCAAATTTTTCAGTCAGAGAAACTGTCTCAATGTCTACCCTTTTTGATCTTCTAAGTTTTAATGAGATAATCGCTCATTCCTTTAAACTTCAAACTCCTCAACCTCTGATCAAAGGACTACACTTTGGGCCAACCAATCTGAAGAGCTTTTACTGTTCTGCTTCCAAGGCAAGTACAGGTATAGTCTCTAAAACTTGGTGACTTAAGATAGAAATTTTCCACAGAACAGAGATTCTTTAAATGCGTCATGTATTTTTTTTGACCAAAGCAATGACCCAAACTCAAACAAAGAACAAAGAAAATTACAAGCCCTTTGGCCATCCAAGCCTGCACCAATCCAGATCCTCTATTTAAACCTGTCACCTATTTTCTAAGGCTCTGTATCCCTCTGCTCTCTGCCCATCCATGTGTCTGTCTAGATACATCTCAAATGATGCTATCATGCCTGCCTCTACCACCTCCACTGCCAACGCATTCCAGACACCCACCACCCTCTGCGTTGTTATGAAGGTGTAGGTGCGTACTGTACCTTTAAGAGTAAGTGAAAGCTGGCAAGGATTTAAGAAACACATAGAGTGTGCTGAACCATTTAAAAATGTAATATTTGGCTGTGAAACAAATAGCTGGAGCTGAGTTGCCATAGTACACAACAAATTCAAATTAGGGCTTATGCTCGAAACGTCGAATTCTCTATTCCTGAGATGCTGCCTGGCCTGCTGTGCTTTGACCAGCAACACATTTGCAGCTCTGATCTCCAGCATCTGCAGACCTCATTTTTTACTCAAATTCAAATTATGCCTAAGATAAGAAAAATCCAACTGAATTTGAGTTTTAATGTTTTGATGATATCAAACCAATGAGGCAGTCTGATGTTCTGGGGTATAAAAATTGGATATTTTGACCAGTCAGCTAAAGTGGCAAAGAGTACCAACAGACTGCGCCCGCAGGTCTGTTCATATGAAATCTGTGAAGTAGGCGACTGAAAAAAAGACAGGAAAAATACAGAGACGATACCAAGGGAAAAATGACAGCTGGCTGGTTTTGAAATTTTAATTTTTTGTAAATTTAATCAGGGGGTTTTCTGGGATCAGTATATGGTTGTGGAAGGGGAGGTAGATAAATTGATTAGGCAAAGGAGGATTACAGTGTGGTTGCTATTTAATTTTTTTCTTGAAGTTAGATAATAAATTTATAATATTTTCTTTAAATAGTGGGATTTAGGTAGTTTTTTGTCACTCATAATTTAACAGATTACAAGGCAAGATGAACTTTCTTATGTGTCTGGTTTAAATTACAGAAGGGCTTAACCCATGCTGTAACAGCATTAAAAACTTCCCACACATATTTCCCTTAAACCTTTCTCCTCTCACCTTGAACTCGTGACCCCTAGTAATTGAGTCTCCCACTCTGGGAAAAAAACCTCATTATCCACCCTTCATGATTTTGTAGATTCAATCAGGTCCCACCTCAACCTCTGCCTTTCTAATGAAAATAATCCTTATCTACACAACCCCTCTTTCTAGCTAGCACCCTCCAAAGCAGGCAATATCCTGGTGAACCTCCTCTGCATCCTCGAGTAAAAAATGAGGTCTGCAGATGCTGGAGATCACAGCTGCAAATGTGTTGCTGGTCAAAGCACAGCAGGCCAGGCAGCATCTCAGGAATAGAGAATTCGACGTTTCGAGCATAAGCCCTTCATCAGGATGAAGGGCTTATGCTCGAAACGTCGAATTCTCTATTCCTGAGATGCTGCCTGGCCTGCTGTGCTTTGACCAGCAACACATTTGCAGCTCCTCTGCATCCTCTCCTGCAGGATACAATAGCCCTGTACATCCCTAAATCTCTCTGTACATCAATTTTCCCCAAGGCTTTTCCATTTACTGTATAGCTTGCTCTTGAATTGGATCTTCCAAAATGCATCACCTCGCATTCACCCAGATTGAACTCCATCTGCCATTTCTCTGCCCAACTCTCCAATCTATCTATATTCTGCTGTATTCTCTGACAGTCCCCTTCACTATCTGCAACTCCACCAATCTTAGCGTCAATTGCAAATTTACTAATCAGACCATCTATATAAGACCATAAGACATAGGAGTGGAAGTAAGGCCATTCGGCCCATCGTGTCCACTCTGCCATTCAATCACGGCTGATGGGCATTTCAATTCCACTTACCAGCATTCTTCCCGTAGCCCTTAATTCCTCATGATATCAAGAATCTATCAATCTCTACCTTGAAGACATTTAGCGTCCCAGCCTCCACTGCACTTTGCGGCAATGAATTCCACAGGCCCACCACTCTCTGGCTGAAGAAATGTCTCAGCATTTCTGTTCTGAATTGACCCCCTCTAATTCTAAGGCTGTGTCCACGGGTCCTAGTCTCCTCGCCTACCGGAAACAATTTCCTAGTGTCTACCCTTTCCAAGCCATGTATTATCTTGTAAGTTTCTATTAAGTCTCCCCTTAATCTTCTAAACTCCAATGAATACAATCCCAGGATCCTCAGACGTTCCTCGTATGTTAGAACAACCATTCCAGGGATCATCCGTGTGAATCTCCGCTGGACATGTTCCAGTGCCAGTATTCCCCTGGAAAATTTATGTAAACATACTTTCCTCCAGATTATTATGTATATACACCTTCCTCTAGATTATTTATATATGTGTATACTCCAAAGTCAGCAATGATCTCAATTCAGAGGCTACTAATTTTTAAATATTCTTTCTTAAGTATGAAGCCCAATATTGCAGTGGAAGGAGACAGCAGCAAATATGGCTGGCAGGCAGAGATTGAATTAGAAAGAAGCTGACATTTTGCTTTCTTGACAGCTGTATGTTTGTGAAGGGTCAGGTCTCACACCATCCGATGGTGGCTTAGCACCTGTCACATATTTGCCATGAACACTCACTATAGAGCAACCTTTTTCTAATAATGTCTTATCTTTATGATAATGTCACCAGTTAATGAGAATATTGCAGCACCCGGTTCACATCCACTAAAAGATTCTGCACAAAATTTAGCTTTTTGCTGTCGCATCACTAAGGTCACTAGCATTCCATGTTGAACTTGGTACAAGGAGGGGAGGAGGAGAACGACATCTTACATCAAGGCTCTGAATCAGCAAGATTGAGCTGGGGTGGGAGGAAGGAAACATGGAGGGAAATAGGGCATGGAATTATAGAATACTTTCAAGGAGTCTGGGACGTTAAGGAGTAAGGTAGGAAAGACCTCCCAGTCTCTAGATTAGAGTGGTGCTAGATTGGCACAGCAGTTCAGGCAGCATCCGAAGAGCAAAAGCCACAACGTTAATTTTCCTGCTCCTCGGATGCTGCCTGAACTGCTATGCTTTTCTAGCACCACTCTAATCTAGACTCTGGTTTTTAGCATCTGCAGTCATTGTTTTTACTTAGGGAAGACCTCCCATGTGAGTCTGCGAGGATGTTGGGATGGAATATAAATACATTAAAATGGACTGAATTGTACAAGAAATTGGCAGTATCAATTCTTGCAAATTTAGATTCCTTTCTATGTGCTCTAGGGCATTTTCTTTGGCTACTCTTGCAACACGACTTATTAGCTATGCAACATGCCTTTACTGTGTGCCCCCATTCTCTTCCTCCCCTGGTGTTATGCCTTAATCAAAGGCAGTATTCACCATTGCTGGGGCATCCGGGGACTACCATGTCATACCATTTGTAAACCCCAGGTCAAGTGCTGCCAGCCAGGAGTTGCTCTTCATGCATGTAGCAAGAAGAGAACCAAAAGGAAATGCTTCCGAGGGAATTTTGTTCATTGCAAATATAAGTGCATGTTTGGAATTGTACTCCTTTTTAAGAACCAAAGTACACATGTACCCTTTGCATCATTATATCTTAGAACTTGGTCTAAGGGCATACTACTCCACCCCCCGCCAGTGTCAAAAATCACACAACACCAGGTTATAGTCAAACGGGTTTACTTGGAACCACAAGCTTTAGGAGACCCACTCCTTCCTCAGGCAGCAGATTTATATTTGCAGATACACTTTATTTTGTTCAAAAAGTACACCATCTGTAGACAGTCAATGTGGTATTTTATAAATTCTTATATTGGAAATAAAACTAGTCTCACTCCCAGTTGAGACACAAGCAGACTCGAAACAAGACTTCACATCTGAACTGTATTGTTTGACCTGAGATGTCACCTCTATGCTGATAAAACCTGAAGTTACCTTGGGACAGTGACTTCAAAGAAATTCTGGAATTTACATAGTAATCATTCGAAATCTGCATCTTCATTCTTACTGATTAAAGACTTATGGCCATCTAGGTTTGTTCAATATATTTACATAAATTGTATGACCCTTTGATCTTTCATTTACAAATTCTGTGTCCAATGTATTGTCTCTCACGAGCTGTCTGAGGAAGGAGCAGGGTTCTGAAAGCTTGCAGTTTTAAATAAACTTGTTGGATTATAACCCGGTACCGTGTGATTTTTGACTTTGTCACAACTAAGGTTGACAATGCTGCTCCTTTAACAAGGTTTTGTTGTCCTTGGGTTTTTCTAAGGGAGTTTGTAAAAAGTTTGGGCTTGGACGGGTTTAGGGCCAATTTGATTACAGCTAATAAATATTGCCTCAGGCAAAAGGCTTTTAAGTTAAAAAAACGCCTTGTGCAATGAAAAGAAAGTGGCTAGTTCTCCCAGCTCAATTTTATCCTCAGGCTTGGTTTTGTATGGCTATTCACTGCTTGTAGTCAGGCAGTTGTGAAGCTGCTTAACCCTCTCTCTAACTTCTCTCCTGTAAGACCCTATATTTAATTTTACCTTTTTGTGCCAAGGGATTTATCGAGATTTCTGGAAGCATTTGGAACAGCATAATTAAGTTGGGATGACCGGTTGGGTTTTCGGATAGGTTAAGTTATTCAGTATTCTGCTCTCTTTTGTTTGTGTCTCATTCAATAATCTTGGAAATATATTCTGTTTTGCTTAAAACTATGTAGTTTGACCAACTGCATCTCTCCTGGAATATTCATGTTACATCTGCTTAAAATAAACAATTAGTAAATTTGGGGTCTGAGCTACTTTCTTGAAATGTTTTGAGGGGGTTTGGCCTGGTCCATAGTCCAACATAGTCCAACAGCGGCACCTCCACATCATCTTTCCCCAGTGCTCAACGTGGGCTAACATCTTCTTACTGTTCTATGTGGGACCATCACTAAATTCTATTTCAGGTACATAACCTATGTCATGAGCTGTGAAGTCAGCCATAAAATATTTGATTAATGTTTTTTTCTATTTTTTTCAAATCTCTATGGAAAGGATATTTAAGTAAAGTGCAAAAGATCTTGTTTGAGGTAAAACCATGATTTAAGATCAGATATCGAATGCACTTTTGACTGCATCACCGAGATCAATTATAAACATTCAGCCAAAAATACATAATATTTAAATACTATATAACCATGCAGTCAGTCAATCAACAGTTATTTCTTCTATCAAATTAATTAAATTACATTTTAAGTATTCAATGGCCTTTTAAACACTTTGAATTTAGGAATGTAATAATATTAATCTTGCAGGCTACATCGTAAAAGGCTACTAAGCAGAAAATTGGACAGATTGCTAACTGTCTGAAACCAGCCCTGCACGTACCACCAAACCCTACCCTAATTTCATGGTCTGCATAACCACAATAAATCTTCAATCCAACCATAAGCCTATAAACCCTTCATGCACCAGAATGTTCTGACTGTTAATTCTGTTATGTACCACAACAGCCACAGATTAAAAGCCTTCACCATATCTCAAGAGCTTGTCTAGCAACCATTGCCTTGACTCCATAATCCTTCATTGGTCTTCCCGTTAATAGACTTCTGCCTAAACTCAAAGTTTTTGCTTATCAATGAAACTTACTATGAAAACTGGCTTATGTAGCACATCATACAGTGTCACAGACTAAAAATCATAGGATTCTACAGAAAAAAGAAGATAATAATAGGTACTGGCCCATTTGAGCCCTCTATACCATTCAACCAGATCATGGATTATCTTTGATCTCACTGCGATTTTTTCATACTATTTTTTGATATCTTTCATGTTTAGAAATCTATTAAATTTTCTCTTGTTATACTTAATGTTTAAGCCTCCATAGTTCTCTAGGGTAGAACATTTAAAAGATTCGATATAAAGAAGATCTCGTTCAGCTCAATCCTAAAAGACATATCACTTATTCGAAAACTGCTGTGTCTTGCTTCTGGACCATCGACACCCCAATCCAGCCAGAAGAAACATGCTACATCTGTCCATCAATCACTGAAAAAATTTTATAAGACTCAAATGAGATCATTCTCATAAAATCTAGAAAAAATAAGCTCAGGTCCCCAACTTCTGCCTTAAGTATATTTTTGTTATAATGCAAGGTTGCACAAGAACACAACTATAACATTATAGAGAAACTATCTGTACTTTTGAAATTCAGCAAAATACATCATATGCAATAAACAGAAAGGAGATATGAAGTTAATGCACTTTTCATTCTGTTCATTAAAAGATAAGTATTGGCCATCGTATCGGTAGCAGTCCCCAGCCATTCTTCGATTTGAGTTACAGAGTCATAGAGATGTACAGCATGGAAACAGACCCTTCAGTCCAACCCGTCCATGCCAACCAGATATCCCAACCCAATCTCATCCCACCTGCCAGCACCCAGCCCATATCCCTCCAAACCCTTCCGATTCATATACCCATCCAAATGTCTCTGAAATGTTGCAATTGTACAAGCCTCCACCACACCCTCGGGCAGCTCATTCCAAACACGTAGCACCTCTGCATGAAAAAGTTGCCCCTTAGGTCTCGATTATATCTTTCCCCTCTCACCATAAACCTATGCCCTCTAGTTCTGGACTCTCCGACCCCAAGGTAAAGACTTTGCCTATTTATCCTATCCATACCCCTCAATTTTGTAAACCTCGATAAGGTCACCCCTCAGCCTCCGATGCTCCAGGGAAAACAGCCCCAGCCTGTTCAGCCTCTCCCTCAGCCTCAGATCCTCCAACCTTGGCAACATCCTTGTAAATCTTCTCTGAACCCTTTGAAGTTTCACAACATTTTTCTGGTAGGAAGGAGACCAGAATTGCACACAATATTCCAACAGTGGCCTAACCAATGTCCTGTACAGCTGCAACATGACCTCCCAACTCCTGTACTCTATATTCTGACCAATAAAGGAAAGCCTTCTTCACTATCCTATCTAAATGCGACTCCACTTTCAAGGAGCTATGAACCTGCACTCCAAGGTCTCTTTGTTCAGCAACACTCCCTAGGACCTTACCATTAAGTGTAGAAGTCCTGCTAAGATTTGCTTTCCCAAAATGCAGCACCTTGCATTTATCGGAATTAAACTCCATCTACCACTTATCAGCCCATTGGCCCATCTGGTCTAGATCCTGTTGTAATTTGAGGTAACCCTCTTCACTGTCCACTACACCTCCAATTTTGGTGTCATCTGCAAACTTACTAACTGTACGTCTTACGCTCGCATCCAAATCATTTATGTAAATGACAAAAAGTGAGGGCCCAGCGCCGATCCTTGTGGCACTCCACTGGTCACAGGCCTCCAGTCCGAAAAACAAGCCTCCACCACCACGCTCTGTCTTCTACCTATGAGTCAGTTCTGTATCCAAATGGCTAGTTCTCCCTGTATTCCATGAGATCTAACCTTGCTAATCAGTCTCCCATGGGGAACCTTGTCGAATGCCTAACTGAAATCCATATAGATCACATCTACTGCTCTGCCCTCGTCAAACTCCTTTGTTACTTCTTCAAAAAACTCAATCATGTTGTGAGACATGGTTTCCTACGCACAAAGCCATGTTGACTATCACGAATCAGTCCTTGCCTTTTCAAATACGTGTACATCCTGTCCCTCAGGATTCCCTCCAACAACTTGCCCACCACTAAGGTCAGACTTGCCAGTCTATAGTTCCCTGGCTTGTCTTTGCCACGTTCTTAAACAGTGACACCATGTTTGCCAACCTCCAATCTTCTGACACCTCACCTGTGCCTACGATGATACAAATATCTCAGCAAGAGGCCCAGCAATTACTTCTCTAGCTTCCCACAGAGTTCTCGGGTACACCTGATCAGATCCTGAAGATTTATCCACCTTTAACCGTTTCAAGACATCCAACACTTCCTCCTCTGTAATCTGGGCATTTTACAAGATGTCACCATCTATTTCCCTACAGTCGATATCTTCCATACCCTTTTCCATAGTAAATACTGATGCAAAATATTCATTTAATATCTCCCCCATTTTCTGTGGCTCCACACAAAGGTCGCCTTGCTGATCTTTGAGGGGCTCTGTTCTTTCCTTAGTTACCCTTTTGTCCTTAATAAATTTGTAAAACCCCTTTGGATTCTCCTTAATTCTATTTGCCAAAGCTAAATCATGTTCCCATTTTGCCCTCCTGATTTCCCTCTTAAGTATACTCCTACTTTCTTTAAACGGTTCTAAGGATTCACTCGATCTATCCTGTCTTTACGTGACATATGCTTCCTTCTTTTTCTGAACCGAACCCTCAATTTCATTAGCCATCCAGCATTCCCTATACCTACCAGTCTTCCTTTTTACCCTGACAGGAATTAGTGAGGACTGCAGATGCTGGAAATCAGAGCTGAAAAATGTGTTGCTGGAAAAGCGCAGCAGGTCAGGCAGCATCCAAGGGGCAGGAGATTCGACGTTTCGCGCATAAGCCCTTCTTCAAGAATGAGGAAGGTGTGCCAGCAGGCTAAGATAGAAGGTAGGGAGGAGGGACTTGGGGGAGGGGCATTGGGAATGCGATAGGTGGAAGGAGGTTAAGGTGAGGGTGATAGGCCGGAGAGGGGGTGGGGGCGGAGAGGTCGGGAAGATTGTGTAGACTGTTCGGCACCTTTCTCAATCTTTATCAAAAAAACTAGGACAAAATACATCTTTTCAAGCCATCGTATCACCACACATAGCCTAGCTTAATTTCTAGCTTAATTGTGTCACCTTCTCTAAAGACTACATATGAAACAACTAATGAATCTTTCAATGTTGATTTAGTCAATCATTTTCTAGATTATGTAGCCCTGGTTCCAGTGTAATTTAATAATGCTATTTCCAAATATTATGGGATCTTAAATTTTGCTTCGTGCAATTTGTGCCAGCAGTGCAGATATTGTGGAAATTGTGCCTAAAGAGCAGCACAATCAAATAAACATCCAAGGGGTAACATTTAAAAATTATAGAAACAATGTTGACCCCAGAGGTGACAAATTTCAAGTTTCCAGAGAAAAGTCATAATGAACTCAAAAGTTAACTTTGTTCAAAAGATCAGCCCAGCATCAATCTCTCATGGTCATTATTAGTTGGGAATAAATTCTGCTCCTGCCACCTATATGAGAAACATCTTTTTTTAAAAAAAAAGACATTGCAAAAGCTTTCCATCTTGCGTTTTCCAGGATAATGTAAGAATGCTAAATTTCAACATCATTCCAATTTAAAGTAGTAAGAACTTATAGAACATAGAACATAGAAAGATACAGCGCAGTACAGGCCCTTCGGCCCTCGATGTTGCGCCGACCGAATCCTACCTAACCTACACTAGCCCAATAACTTCCAAATGCCTATCCAATGCCTGCTTAAATGACCATAAAGAAGGAGAGTTTACCACTGCTACTGGCAGGGCATTCCATGAACTCACAACCCGCTGTGTAAAGAATTTACCCCTAACATCTGTCCGAAACCTACCACCCCTTAATTTAAAGCTGTGTCCCCTAGTAACACCTGACTCCATTAGCGGTAAAAGGTTCTCAGTGTCGACCCTATCTAAACCCCTAATCATCTTATACACCTCTATCAAATCTCCCCTAAACCTTCTCTTCTCCAATGAGAACAGCCCCAAGTGCCTCAGCCTTTCCTCATAAGATTTTCCTACCATTCCAGGCAACATCCTGGTAAACCTCCTCTGCACTCATTCCAATGCCTCCACATCCTTCCTATAGTATGGCGACCAAAACTGCACACAATACTCCAGATGAGGCCGCACCAGAGTCTTATACAGTTGCAACATGACCTCAGGACTCTGGAACTCAATTTCTCTACCAATAAAGCCCAGTACACCATATGCCTTCCTCACAGCACTATTTACCTGGGTGGCAACTTTCAGAGATCTGTGTACATGGACACCAAGATCCCTCTGCTCATCCACACTACCAAGTAGCCTACCATTAGCCCAGTAATCCATCTTCTTGTTACTCCTACCAAAGTGAGTGACTTCACACTTAGCTACATTGAATTCCATTTGCCACATTTCTGCCCAGCTCTGCAACTTATCTATATCCCGCTGTAACCTACCACTTCCTTCCTCACTATCCACAACTCCACCGACTTTTGTGTCATCCGCAAACTTGCTCACCCAGCTTTCAAGCCCTTCCTCTAGATCATTTATAAAGATAACAAAAAGCAATGGTCCCAAAACAGATCCTTGTGGTACACCGCTAGTAACTGCACTCCAAGATGAACATAGTCCATCAACTACTACCCTCTGTCTCCTTCCAGCCAGCCAATTCCTAATCCAAACCTCTAATGTATCCTCAATGCCATACCTCCGTAGTTTTAGCATTAGCCTACCATGGGGAACCTTATCGAACGCCTTACTAAAATCCATATACACAACATCTACTGCTTTACCCTCGTCCACTTCCTTAGTCACCTTCTCAAAGAACTCAATAAGGTTTGTGAGGCACGACCTGCCCTTCACAAAACCATGCTGGCTATCCTTGATCACGTTATTCCTATCCAGATGTTCATAAATCTTATCCCTTACCATTCTCTCTAAGACTTTGCCCACCACTGAAGTCAGACTCACTGGCCTATAGTTACTAGGGCTATCCCTACTCCCTTTCTTGAACAGATGCAAGAAAGAAAAAGATCTGGACAGAGTGGAAAAAAAAATGTTCTCACTGGTGTCACTATGTTCGCCCGAGAAGAGGCGAACATAGATTGGACAGCATGGTGGCTTAGTGGTTAGCACTGCTGCCTCACATCACCAGGAACCCGGGTTTAATTCCTGCTGCGGGTAACTATCGGTGTGGAGTTTGCAGATTCTCCCTGTGTCGGCGTGGGTTTCCTCCGGGTGCTCTGGTTTCCTCCCACAGTCCAACAATGTGCAGGTTAGGTGAATTGGCCATGCTAAATTGCACATAGTGTTAATTGCATTAGTCAGGGGTAAATACAGGGTAGGGGTGTGGGTGGATTACTCTTCTGAGAGTCAGTGTGGACTTGTTGGGCCAAAGGGCCTGTTTCCATACTGCAGGGAATCTAATTAACAAAAAATGTGTTGGATACATGATGACAAACTTTTTGCAGAAGTAGGTGGTTAAGATCCTGAAAGCATTTTCTGAGAAACATGGTGGAGGCAGGTTCAATCAAGAGACTGAAGAGTGATTTGAATTATTATCTGAATGGGGAGAGTTATGAAGCAAATGGGTGGGGAATAACACTTAGTGAATTGCCCATTCAGAGAGTCAACCAGGACTGAATGGCCTATCCATGCTGTATCAATTCATGGGAAGGTAATTAAAACAACAAATAGTAAAATGCTAATAAAATGCAGAATGATGCAAATTACAGAAATTATATTATATCAAAAGAAAAACTGTTCAAATCATATTCACCATACATTATTAATGATCTAAACTAAAAGCATTAGCTTTTATAAAAGCTTTCCAATCAGCTCAGTCCACTTCAATGATGCAATTTTAATAAGATGCATACTGCGACATGATGATTCTCATGAAATATTATTTAATGTACAAGAGCAGCATTTCTTTTGTCTAATTGAAATTATTGCTCGAGCTTATCCTTCAGCACATTACCTCCAATATTGACGTAGCACTCCGCAGATGAACAATCTAACAAGAGAAAATATCAAAGCAAACCTTCTAAATATTCTACTTACCTTCAGTAATGGATGGCTTTTTCAGAAATAGATTCAGATCATTAAGATGATGAGGGGCTTTTAAGAAGGTCAAAAAGTCAGAAGTTACACAACATCAAGTTGTAGTACAACAGGTTTATTTGAAATCATGAGCACTTAATTTGTGATTTCAAATTAAGCTGTTGGACGCTAACCTGGGTGTCATGTGATTTCAGACTTTATCCACCCCTGTTCAACACTGGCACCTCGAGTGAGAAGGTAAACATAAAGGAAATGCATTTCTTCATTCATTCAGGGTGTATGGACTTCTCTGGCTAGCTAAAATTTAAATGCTGATTATTAATGGTAATTGAAAAGATGGTGGTGGACTGCCTACTTGAACTACTGCAGTCTATTTGATCAGGGTTTTGCCAGTGACATTTCAGGATTGCAACCCAATTACAGCGAAGGAACCACTTTATATTTCCAAGTAAGAATGGTAAGTGGCCCCAAGAGGAATTTGCAGGTAGTGATGTTCCCATGCATCGGCTATCCTTGTCTTTCTAAATGGAATTGGTTATGGATTTGGAAGGTATTAGAACAGAAGGAGCCTAGTGAAACTCTCCAGAACATCTTGTAGACAGTATATACTTCTACTGCTCTGTATTGGTGGTAAAGAGACTAAAACATTTGTGGATGTGGTGTCAATCAAACAGGCTGTTTTGACCTTGATGGTTTCAATCTTTTTGAGATACATTTATACAGGTAAGTAGGGCAACATTCCATAATAGTCCTGATGTGTGCCTTGTAGACAGTGCATAGGCTTTAAGGAATGGTGAATTACTTGCTACAGTATTCCGAGACTCTGACATGCTCATTAGCCACAGCAGTTATATGGCTAGTCCAACTCAGTTTCTGGTCAGTGATAGCCTTCTGGACTTTGATGATGACTTTGACTTCGCCCTTGTGGGGAAAGTCCAGGTTGGAGCATCTGCAGGCCATGGCTTAAGGGCTGTAATGTTTAACTTCATGTCTTTATTTTCACACTTTAAACTAAGAAGAACTGTAACTTTGAACGCGCTAATTTGTTTTTTTTATTTTTCTATTTTTGTCCCTAAGGTTTTGCACCTAAGATTGCTCCAGGAATGGCGACTTTGTACACTTTTCACTGTGGCCCTGTACTTGAGTACATGAAGCAATATAACCTAATTCTAATTCTAAAATTAACTACAAAGCTATCAGGTTGTCAACAAAAACATTTAAGAACAATATTTAATGCTTCCGTGATTTTGGCAGAATCCTATCAGACTCAGAGTAATAGAGTTACACAGCACGGAAACAGACACTCCGATCCAACTCGCCCCCACCAACCAGATATCCTCAATGATCTAGTCCTGTTTGCCAGCATTTGACACAAATCCCTCTAAATTCCTCCTATTCATGGACCCATCTAGCTGCCTTTTACAATGCTGTAATTGTGCCAGCCTCCACCACTTCCTCTGGTAGCTTGTTCCAGAAATGCACCATCTTCTATGTGAAAAAGTTGCCCCTTGGGACCTTTTTAAATCTTTCACCTTAAACCTTTGCCCTCTAGTTTTGAACTCCCCTACCCGGGGAAAAAGATCTTGGCTATTCACCTTATCCATGCCCCTCAAGATTTTATAAACTTCTATAAGGTCGCCCCTCAGCCTCCAACACTCCAGGGAAAAAGGCTCGAGCTTATTCAACATCTTCCTGTAGCTCAAACTCTCCAATTTCAGCAATACCAAATTTTCCAAAGACAGAAAACCAGACGACAACTTCCTTCTAAGTTAATTCCTATGTAAAACAAGGCAGCGGGTAGAAATGGTCAACAATCGCCCTTGAAGTGGGTAGAGTTTATACATTAGCAAATTTAAAGCCATACTTTGAAAACAAAAAGGACACAGATTTATTACTAATCCTCGCATCCATTCTGTTCAGATCACTACATTACAAGATATTTTTGGAGTTTGTGTTTGCTCAACATTGTATCTCCGATTTTAAAAAAACTATTTCAGAAAATAGCTTTTATTAAATGTAAATTGACCTACTCTGCCAAATGTATCAATGAAGAATTGCAAAGCGAATATTACTTGTGCCGTGTTATTGCAGGAAAATATGCTTTAATGAAAGTTTTCAAAGAGTATTTGGCAAATGATATTTGAAAATGAAAAATATTAATTCAGTGAGTTAAGCATTAAGCAGAAAGATTACACATGTTGAGAAATTCATTTCCTCAACTAGATTTATTCCCTAGGTAAAAACAATGACTGCAGATGCTGGAAACTAGATTCTGGATTAGTGGTGCTGGAAGAGCACAGCAGTTCAGGCAGCTTCCAAGGAGCAGCGAAATCGACGTTTCGGGCAAAAGCCCTTCATCAGGAATAAAGGCAGAGAGCCTGAAGCATGGAGAGATAAGCTAGAGGAGGGTGGGGGTGGGGAGAAAGTAGCATAGAGTACAATAGGTGAGTGGGGGAGGGGATGAAGGTGATAGGTCAGGGAGGAGAGGGTGGAGTGGATAGGTGGAAAAGGAGCTAGGCAGGTAGGACAAGTCCGGACAAGTCATGGGGACAGTGCTGAGCTGGAAGTTTGGAACTAGGGTGAGGTGGGGGAAGGGGAAATGAGAAAACTGTTGAAGTCCACATTGATGCCCTGGGGTTGAAGTGTTCCGAGGCGGAAGATGAGGCATTCTTCCTCCAGGCATCTGGTGGTGAGGGAGCGACGGTGAAGGAGGTCCAGGACCTCCTTGTCCTCGGCATAGTGGGAGGGGGAGTTGAAATGTTGGGCCACCGGGCGGTGTGGTTGATTGGTGCGGGTGTCCCAGAGATGTTCCCTAAAGTGCTCTGCTAGGAGGCGCCCAGTCTCCCCAATGTAGAGGAGACCAAATTAGCAATTTAACTAATTACTAATTAGTGACTAAATTAGCAATTTAACTAATCACAATTTCAAGCATATTGACACATTAGTCAGCTAACTTTGAACATTGTGAAAGTAAGGACTGCAGATGCTGGAGATGAGAGTCAAGATTAGAGTGGTGCTGGAAAAGCACAGCAGGTCAGGCAGATCCGAGGAGAAGGAAAATCAACATTTTGGGCAGGAGCGCTGATGAAGGGCTCCTGGCCGAAACGTCAATTTTCCTGTTCCTCAGGTACTGCTGGTTTGTTGTGCTTTTGTAGCACCATTCTAATCTTAACTTTGAACATTAGCAAGTAACATTTTAGCACATACCAAAACTGATTTATGGCACAACTTCAGTTTCCTTTTTAATTTACTTGGTTCATTTTTCATTCTTTTATATTTTTATAATGAGGATAGGCTGCGTTTCTTGTGTATTTGCCCCTTGAGAAAGTGGCAGTGAGTTGCCCTGTTGCACCACTGTAGTTGTTGGGGTATAGGTACACCCACAATGCTGTTCGGCAGAGTGTTGCAGAATTTTGAAATCCAGCAACAGTCAAAGTAATACAGCGTGGTGTGAGACTTGGGAGTGATAAACATTTTAAGGGGGAGTAGACTACTCAGTCCCTTGAACCTGCTTCATAATTCTACAGCATGAATGGTCATTTATCTCAATGCCCTTGTTATCATCATAAGACTTGAAGTCATTAGCAAATGGAAAACTATCAAAATATGCCTTGAACATATTTAATGATTGACATTCTACATCTCTTTCATTGTGCATGACATGCTAATCAAATGGTCTGTTTTCTTCTCAATGGAAATTTCTCTACAAAGAAATTAGTTTTAGAATAGGAAATGTTTAAGCATAATCCCAGAAACAGAATGGAGCCTGGTCTGAATCCCATCGTGATGGCCTCCCAATTGAGGGTTTGGACGTATATAATTGGCCAGCTTTTAATTCATTGTGAAGTGGCTCATTAATTGCTAATAGAGTCATAGGAAGGTACAGCACGGAAATAGACCCTTCCGTCCAACTCATCCATGCTGACCAGATATCCTA
Organism: Hemiscyllium ocellatum; assembly: GCF_020745735.1. NCBI lineage: Eukaryota > Metazoa > Chordata > Chondrichthyes > Orectolobiformes > Hemiscylliidae > Hemiscyllium > Hemiscyllium ocellatum. The sequence continues at coordinate 26,678,683 of NC_083401.1, forward strand.
ACCTAATCTAGTCCCAGTTGCCACCATTTGGCCCATATCTGTCCAAACCTTCCGAGTCGCATACCATGAATCAAAACAAATTACTTTGATTGCATGCATGCAACGCAAAGCAGTTGAATTATTTTAGGGACCACATTAATTCTCAAAGTGGTTCAGATACAACAAATACGGTAAAACTTAAAACACTCTACACTTAGAAGTGGCACAGTTTAGAGCTTTGACAAAGGGTCAGTTAGACTTGAAACATCAGCTCTTTTCTCACCTTACAGATGCTGCCAGACCTGCTGAGATTTTCCAGCATTTTCTCTTTTGGTTTCAGTTTGCATTGTGTTCCAGAGGTGGAATAGAAATTCGTGATGAAAGGCTTTTGTCCGGAACGTCAATTTTCCTGCTCCTCGAATGCTGCCTGACCTGCTGTGTTTTTCCAGCGCCACCCTAATCTTGACTCGAATCTCCAGTGTCCACAGTACCCATTTCTGCCTTCCAGAGGTGGAACCCAACTTGTTGAATCTGGTGAAGCAACTGCCATCTGAGCGCTTTCAGTTATTCCTTTTCTTGTTATTGATTGATATCATTCCCACAATAATATTAAATTGGATTTTTTTGTGGGTAACACAAGGCATATTTTGTTATTAAGGAGGAAAAACATTGCTCCTATGCTGTTTTGCAGTATTGCAATCTTCAGCTGTTACGCAAATGACCTTCCTTTCATTTAAACTTCAGAAATGGGGATGTCCATTGACAATTGCACAATTTTACCATCATTCATGACAGATCAAATACTGGAATAATTCATGTACATGTATGACAAGGCTTGGACAATATCTAGGCTTGTGCTGGTAGGTTTTTTTTAATTCACTTCCAGAATGCAAGCATCTCTGGCTCGGCCAGCATTTATTGCCCATTCCTAATTGCTTGGAAGCAGTTAAAAGTCAAACACAATGCTGTATAACTGGAGTCACATATGGACCAGACCAAGTAAGGATGATTGATTTCCTTCCCTGAAGGGCATTAGTGAATCAGATGGGTTTTTCCAATAATCGACACCGGCTTCATGGTCATCATTAGATCCTCAACTTCAGATTCTTTATTGAATTCAAATTTCACCATCTGCCATGGCACGATTTGAAGTGACAAATAACATTTGCGCCATACAAGTATCGGGCAGTACTCATCTCCAACAAATGAGAATATAACCATCTTCCCTTTCATGATTTGGATGAGAGCATAAGAGGTACAGTTAGTAAGTTTGCAAATGACATCAAAATTGGAGATGTAGTGGATAGTGAAGAGGGTTACCTCAGATTACAATAGGATCTTGACCAGATGGGCCAATGGGCTGAGAAATGGCAGATGGAGTTTAATTCAGACAAATGCAAGGTGCTGCATTTTGGGAAAGCAAATCTTAGCAGGACTTCTACACTTAATGGTAAGGTCCTAGGGAGTGTTGCTGAACAAAGAAACCTTGGAGTGCACGTTCATAGCTCCTTGAAAGTGGAGTTGCATTTAGATTGGATAGTGAAGAAGGCTTTCCTTTATTGGTCAGAGTATTGAGTAAAGGGGTTGGGAGGTCATATTGCAGCTGTACAGGACATTGGCAAGGCTAATGTTGGAATATTGCATGCAATTCTGGTCTCCTTCTTATTGGAAAGACGTTGTGAAACTTGAAAGGGTTCAGAAAAGCTTTCCAAGGTTATTGCCAGGGTTGGAGGATTTGAGCTATAGAGAGAGGCTGAACAGCTGGGGCTGTTTGCCCTGGAGCGTCGGAGGCAGGGGTGACCTTATCGAGGTTTACAAAATTATGAGATGCATGGATAGGGTAAATAGGCAAAGTCTTTTCCCTGGGGTCGGGGAGTCCAGAACTAGAGGGCATAGGTTTAGGGTGAGAGGAGAAAAATATAAAAGAGACCTACAGGGCAACCTTTTCACACAGAGGGTGGTACGTGTATGGAATGAGCTGCCAGAGGAAGTGGTGGAGGCAGGTACAATTGCAACATTTAAGAGGCATTTGGCTGGGTATATGAATAGGAAGAGTTTGGAGGGATATGGGCCGGGTGCTGGCAGGTGGGACTAGATTGGGTTGGGATATCTGGTCAGCATTGATGGGTTGGACCAAAGGGTCTGTTTCCATGCTGTACATCTCTATGATTCTATGACTCTAAATTCAATTTACACAAATTCCTTTGTATCAATAAAAATAAAATCAATAGATAGTAATGCTGAAGACACCTGACTTAGATCCTGCAAATATGTGCACCTTGATCTTGCCTTCTGAGGTTGTGTTGCTGGTCAATGTGTTAAACACAAAAGTGTGACATTTGCGAGTAGTTAGTAAGATTGCTTTTCCTCATCTCTGAAATATGGGCTTCAATATACATTACAGTAATTCTTGAGACCTACTTAAGTCATCTCCAATTTATGTGAGATTACTAATGCCTGCCCTATCAACTTTGCCAAATATTCTGTGTGCACATGCCCCAAAGAAATCAATGTAGGACTCCTATTTTACCTCGTTCTCGCCAGTCCTACTGCTACAAGGTGGGTTGTATTCCATTAGTAAGCAAAAAGAACAAAGGAGCAGGAGAATCGACGTTTCAGGCATAAGCCCTTCTTCAGGATTCCTGAAGAAGGGCTTATCCCGAAACGTCAATTCTCCTGCTCCTTGGATGCTGCCTGACCAGCTGCACTTTTCCAGCAACACATTTTTCAGCTCTGATCTCCAGCATCTGCAGTCCTCACTTTCTCCCAAAAAGAACAAAGTGAACAAAAGTCTAATGGAAGGGCATGCTTCTTTGGTTTTGTCCATTCTTCCAATATTATTGGCAATGCATATGCACCCAGTCATACTTTATCCAATTCAGCCCATATGTTGTTGGAGCAGATCTTGACAGACAAATAAGTCAAAACGTAGTCTCTGGGAGCAATATTGTGCTCGCGAAGCAGCAACTTCTCAAAGTTTATCGGACCACAGATCACCACCAGCGTTCCCGTAATTATTTTTCCTTTTGCTTGGTGCATGGCAGTAATTTCCACAGTTACACACCTTAGAGGGAACGTTGCTCACCACTAAAGGTTTCCTGGTGCCAAATATCATCCATGCACACTGTTACTTTCATAAGATGGAAAGTCAGGCTCCTGCTTATTGGCTACAGCTCTGCCTTCAACATCATAATTTTAAACAAATCCATCTCCTAACTCTGAGACCTAGGTCTTGGCACCCTTCTCTGTAACTGGATCCTCAACTTTCTGACCTACAGACTGCAATCAGTAAAAACAGGTGACAACAAATTCTCCACTATAATCCTCAGCACCAGCTACATACTCAGCCCCTTACTCTCCCCTCCATACACCCACAACTGTGTGGCTACATTCCACCCCAACTTCCATTTACAAGTTTGCTGATGGCACTATCATTGTAGGTAGGATCTCAAACAATGATGAGACAGATACAGGAAATATTGAATTTTAAGAAGCATGCTGTAAGGACAATAATGTCTTTGTCAACATCAGCAAAATGAAGGAGCTTGTCAGTCAAGGATGTCAAGTTCTTGGGATTGATGATCACTAATAATCTGCTCTAGTCTACTCATGTTGATACAATGGTCAAGAAAGCACATCAACATCTCCACTGCCTCAAGAGGCTAAGGAAATTCAGCATGTCCACAAACACTCTTACCAATTTTTACAGATGCATAAATAGAAAGCATCCAATCTGAATGCATCACAGTATAGGATGGCAACTGCTCTTCCCAAGACCACAAGAAACTACAGACAGTTGTGAGCAGAGTCCAGTCCCTCACATAAACCAGCCTTCCATCCACTGACTCCAACTATACTTCTCACTGTCTCAGAAAAGCTACCAATATAACCAAAGACCCCTCCCATCTTGGTTATACTTTCTTACACCTTCTCTCCAGTGGAAGAAGATGGAAAGGTTTGAACACATATGAACAGATTCAATGCAGAGTCTTCCCTGCTGCTGTCAGACTTTTGAACAGACCTCTCAAATGTTAATCCTGATCTTCTCTCTGAACCTTTTCTGCAACTGTAACACTGCAACCTGCATTCTATTCTGCCACTTTGATGCACTTTGTATGATACGGTCTGCCTGTATAACACATATAACAACATTTTTCACTGTATCTTGGTACATGTGACACAATAAATCAAACAACTCTTGATTTTGGCCTGCTGTAACCACTGGCTGCATCTTTGGAGCCAAATTTCATGCAGAGTAGGGCTTTACATCCTTTTGTACTGCAAACCTTCCACATACGTTGGAATACATGACATATCTTTGTGGTATTTTTCTGGTCCTAGTCGGTGCTCCTGGCTTATCTGAATATGTATATCTCCTCACTTCCAGCTGCTATCAGTATTTTCATGGCATGTTTATCCAGTAATGCAATTGTATGGTTTAAGTGTAGTTGTGTTGTTTGTTTAAAAAGTTTGAACTCAGACAGGACATCAGTGGTTGTCTAGGTCATGCTGATAGATTTGACATTCGTCCTTATGCTTTGCTTTGGTCTTTTGCAAGTGCTTTAGATATATTGGGATTTGCAGTAGCCTTACTATTATGAAGACACTTGTGCCTAAGTACTGAACTGCTTGCTTTTTATTTTTTGTTCTGCTTTGTGTTTCTTCAGCACTGTATTTGGAGTGGCTTTTCCATGCTTTGTTTCGTTGACTTTGCATTGTGCCCAACTGCAGCAAGCTCTGTCCTTTCTTTGATGGCCCTTTAAACTTTAGACAGTGAATAGTTGGCTGCGTGGTCCAAGCTTGAACGGAGGTTTCACAATTTGAGAAGAAATCTTATTTTCTGCAGTTTTCTACATGGTATGAACTTCTGGAAGGTAATTGCATCCTGTTTGCAGCATCTTCTGTGGGTTATCAAGTCAGCATCACTGCCTTTTCTCTCCTTGTAAAGAGACAAACACTGCTATATATCATGCAATGGTTCCTTAATCTGCCTCTGTGGAACACAAATACTCCCTGCTACAAAGGGAGTGAAGCAAAGGTTTACCAACTGATTCCTGGAATGACCTGACTGATGTACGAGGAGAAGTTGAATCAGTTAGGATTATATTCACCGCAGTTCAGAAGAATGAGGGGGCAGATTTTATTGAAACTTGTAAAACTCAAACAGGGTTAGAAAGTTTTTCCTAAATTCATTCAAGGAACATTTGCAGTGCTGGCTGACCAGCATTTATTGCCATTCCTTGGTTGCCCTTGAGAAGATGGTGGGGAGCTGCTTTCTTGAACACTTATAGTCCACGTGCTGTAGGTAGATTCACAATGCCTTCAGAAAGGGAATTCCAGGATTTTAACAAAGCAGCAATGAAGGAATGATGGCGTATTTCCAAGTTAGGATGGCGAGTGGCTGAGTAGGGAACTTGCAGGTGGTGGTGTTCCAATGTACTTGCTGTTCTTGACCTTCTGGATGGAAGTGGTTCTGGGTTTAGAAAATACTATCTAAGGAACTTTGGGAAATATCTGCAATGCATCTTGCAGATAGTTTACACAGCTGCTATTATGCATCAGTGGTGGAGGGTGTGGTGGAATCTGCATTTAGCAAACTTGCAAAAAACACATGATGATCTAACAACCTGTTTTTGTGTTGTTGATTGAGGATTAAATACTAAAAATGGCAAGAAAGATAATTCTCCTGTTATTTCTTGTAATAGTGTCATTGGGTTGTTTACATTCACCAAGCATTAAGTACCTCAGTAAAACGTCTTACCTGAAAGACAACATCACTGACAGGGAAGTTCTTCCCTTGCGCTCGAATGAAACGCCAGCTTTGATTTTTATGTTTAATGCATGAATTGGGACTTGCACCTGGAACCTTAAAACTCACCAACAGCCATTTACCAATGGAGCAATGTCTAATACTCTTTTTTTTTCAAGTGTAAAACAGCCTGCAAATGAACTATCATGAAAATTAAAGTGGACAACTTTTTAAGAGTCCCAGCTCAATGCCATCTTAAATATACAACCTGCTACACCTTCATAAAAAAATATTCATACATGAACATTATGAAAACTAAATACCCTTGTTCAGCACATCTCTCTCACACAAAATATTTTATTGAAGAAGAAAACTAATAATCAGAACATCAGCTTTTAATTAAAAATACAGATTTAACAGAACCTGACAAAACAAATGCTATCCATGAAATTTCACAAAGTCAATTCAAATCTTGAAGTTGGTGCCAATTGTCATTACAAATCACCTTGGGTAAATCTATTCACCAACTGATACAGTTCCACTTAACTCAAGCAACTCCTGACACAACAACCCTCTATTACACGAGTCAATTCATTGAACCTTGCTTGTTCTGTCTTTAAGGCAAGTCTTTCTGTCCTTCCCGGGACAAGGAGACCAAAATTGCACATGGTATGTGAAATGAGGCATCATCAAGAGCCCACAGAATTGCAGCAAGACTTCCTTATGCTTGAAAAAATCCTTATGCTTTTAAAAATTTCTCTGAAATAGTAGCTGATATACCATTTGCCTTCCAAGTTGCTTGCTGAGCTTACTGGTTAGACTTTTGTGAATTGTGTACGAGGATTGGAATATCACTGAATCCTAACGTTTTGGTGCCTCACTTTAAATAATAATTCTGATTTTTTAACCTTCCTGCAAAAGTTACATTTCCCGAAATTATAATCCATCTGTCACCTGGTCGCCCACTCAACTAATCTGTCAAAATGAAATCATTGTGTTAGAACTTTAATTTATAGAAAAGAAACAACAGCTCCAAGCTGGTCTCTGTAGCAGTATTAATCTACACCTAGCAAAGATCCATGGGGAAAACTTGTCACATCCTGCCAATTAGATAGTTTTTTCTTTATTTCAATCCTTTGTCTCCAACCAACCAAATAACTGTCACAAGGTTACCTGCAATGAAGGGGTGTGAAGTCACATTAGTGAATAACAAGATAATTTAAAAGTGTAGTTTCTAGATGGAAAAGAAAAGAACTGCTTGGTAAAGCTTTTTTACTAATTGGCTCAAATGATGAAAAGTATTTTAATAATGATGTTATCATGTGCAGGTGTTGTTTTCTGCACAGAGTCATACAGCACAGAAACAAACCCTTCAGTTCAACCAGTCCATGCTGACCATAATCCTAAACTGAACTCATCCCACCTTCCTTTGCTTGGCCCATATCCCTCCAAATATTTCATATTCATGTAGTTACCCAAATTTCCTTTCAACATTCTAACTGTATCTGCATCCACCACTTCCTCTGGAAGGTCATTCCACACACAAACCATCCTCTGTGTAAAAAAGTTGCCCCTCATCTTTTTAAAATCTTTTTAAAATCTTTTTTCTTTCACCTTAAAAATTCGTCCCTATTCTTGAAATCCCTGACCCTGGGGAAAAGATATCTGCCATTCACCCAATCTATACCCCTCATGATTTTAAATATCTCTGTAAGGTCATCCCTCAATCTCCTAAGCTCAATCTCCAGTGGAAAGTGAACTCTGAAAATCTAATTTGACTGCTACATTGACTAAGATAATCAATGATAATAGTTAATTACATTTACAGACTGACTTAATATCTATGAGCAATAGGTCATAAAAATATCAAAAGCCCAAGTTCATTTTCTTGACTAACCTCACCTTCATCTTTCGCAAAAGTCTAGTTTCTGCATTATTTTCATATTATTCATGCAAGGGAGATGGTCTTTACTAGCTGAGCAAACATGTGTAGTCCATCCCAATTATCCTTGAGACAGAAGTGATGCAGCTCATTTGCTGCAGGTACAATCACAATTGTGTTAAACAGGGAGTTCCAGGACTTTCACCAAGTAGCAGTGAGGTAATAGCATTATAATTTCCAAATCACGATGTTGAGTGGTTTTGAGAGAAACTTGTAGGTGGCAATGTTCCCATCTATCTTTAACCATCGTGCTTCCAGATGATAGTAGTCATGGGTTTAGAAGATGCTATCTAAGAAGCCTTGGTGAATTTCTACAGTACATCTTGTAGTCAATGCTTTGACTGAGTGTCAGTAGAAGGCAGAATAGATGCCTGGAGAAATGGAAACAGGAAGTGTTGGAGAACCTCAGCAGGTTTGGTCAGCATCTGTAGAGACAAATGAATGAATGTTTTGAGTCCAGCCACTTGAAAGGCTAACTCTGTTTTTCTCTCTACAGATGTTGTCCAACCTGCTGATTACTCCAGCACTTTGTTTTTAATTCAGATTTCCAGCATTGACAGTTGCTTGCTTCTATTTTGCTACTATGGATCTTGTCAATGTGGTGTCAATTAAGTGGGCTGTTTTAGAACATAGAACATAGAAAAATACAGCGCAGTACAGGCTCTTCGGCCCTCTTGCGCCGATCCAAGCCCACCTAACCTACACTAGCCCACTATCCTCTGTATGCCTATCCAATGCCCATTTAAATGCCCATAAAGAGGGAGAGTCCACCACTGTTACTGGCAGGGCATTCCATGAACTCACGACTCGCTGAGTAAATCTACCCCTAACACCAGTCCTATACCTACCACCCCTTAATTTAAAGCTATGCCCCCTCGTAATATCTGACTCCATACGTGGAAAAAGGTTCTCATGGTCAACCCTATCTAAACCCCTAATCATCTTGTACAGCTCTATCAAGTCACCCCTAAACCTTCTTTTCTCCAATGAAAACAGCCCCAAGTGCCTCAGCCTTTCCTCACAAAACACTGCATAGGACAAACAGGAAGACAGTTAACAACCCGCATCCATGAACACCAACTAGCCACGAAACGACACGACCAGCTATCCCTAGTAGCCATACACTCAGATGACAAACAACACGATTTCAATTGGGACAACACCACTATTATAGGGCAGGCCAAACAGAGAACAGCCAGGGAATTCCTAGAGGCATGGCACTCATCTACAAATTCTATTAACAGACACATCGAACTAGACCCGATATACCGACCAGTGGACAGCAACTGACAACTGGAAGCGGCAGATTCAAACCAGTATAAATGCTGGAGGAATCAGCACAGAAGCGCTTCACAGGAGGCTCCCAAGCACTGAAGATGTCACCTAGAAAGGGGACAAAACGTTTGCAACAAAAACTCCCAGTTCGGCGAACAGAACCACAGCAAATGTATAAGCTGGACACATCTGGATACTGTGATCAGTTATAGTCCCCTTATTTAAGGAAAGCTATCCTTTTATTGGAGGCAATTTGGAGAAGGTTCGTGATGAAGATCCCTGGTACAGAGAAATTGTCTTATGAGAAAAGGTCAAACAAGTTGGGACTCTACTCAGTACAGTTTAAAAGAATGAGAGTTAACTTCATTGAATCATATAGGATTCTTAAGAGGCTCCACAGCCTGAAGGCATATCCTCAGAATAAAAGGGTGCCAATTTAAAACTCCAGTAATCTCATATCTATATTATCAATATAATCCTGGAAGTATTTTTTTTAAAGGAAGTATCCAATTTCAATTTCAAATCACAAATTCAATTAACCCAGCCTCTCAGGAAGTGCATTCCAAATCTCCATGTCTCATTGAAACAAAGAAGAATATAACATAGGAACAGGTCCTCTGGCCCACCAAGACTGTGGCAACACATGATGCCTTTCTAAAGTAAAAACCTATTGCCTGTGTGGTCCATATCCCTCTATTCTCTACCTATTCATGTACCCAAAATGTCTCTTAAACGCTGCTATTCCATCTTCCTCCTCCACCACTTCTGGCAGTAAATTCCAGGTACTTACCATCCTCTAAAAAAATTGCTTCTCACATCTCCTTTAAACTTATCCCCTTTTAAATTAAACATATGCCCCCTTGTAATTGACATTTCTAACCCTGAGAAAAGGTTTCTGGAGTATCCATTCTTATCAAAGCCTCTTCTAATTTTGTAAACTTCTATCAGGTTGCCCCCTCAGTCATCAAAGTTCAAGTGAAAACAAACCAATCTTGTCCAATCTCTCCTCATAGCAAATATCCTCCAAACCAGGCCACATCCTGGCAAACTAATTCTGCACTCTCTCCAAAGCCTCCACATATCCTTCTTGTAGTGTGGCGATCAGAATTTTAGACAATATCCCAAATGTGGGCTAACAAAAGTCTTATATAACTGCAACATGACTCACTAATTTTTATACTTTATTTTTTTTAGACTTACAGTGTGGAAACAGGCCCTTCGGCCCAACAAGTCCACACCAACCCGCCGAAGCGCAACCCACCCACACCCCTACATTTACCCCTTACCTAACACTACGGGCAATTTAGCTTGGCCAATTCACCTGACCCGCACATCTTTGGACTGTGGGAGGAAACCGGAGCACCCGGAGGAAACCCACGCAGACACGGGGAGAACGTGCAAACTCCACACAGTCAGTCGCCTGAGTCGGGAATTGAACCCGGGTCTACAGGCGCTGTGAGGCAGCAGTGCTAACCACTGTACCACCGTGCCGCCCTAATGCTCTAATCAATGAAGACAACAACACTATATGCTTTCTTAACCAATTGTATTGCCACTTTCAGAGAGCTGTTGACATGTACACCTAGATCCCTCAGTTTGTTGGTGCTAAAGAATTCTGCCATTTACTGTATACTTCCCTCCTACATTCTATCTTCCAAATGCATGACATTGCATTTATTCAGCCTATCTATGTTCTGCTGTACCCTCTGGCAATCTTCCTCATTATCCACAGCTGCCTAATCCTTGTGGCGTCAACAAATTTACTCATCAGGCCACTTACATTCTCCTCCATATCATTTACATGTAAATATTACAAACAGGATTCCCAGCGTTGATCCTTCTAGAACACCACTGGTAACAGATTTCCAGTCAGTAAAAACACCCTTCCATTGCTATTCTCTGTCTTCTATTTCCAAGCCAGTTTTGGATTCTTCATATCAATTCAAGTTTGGAACATGACCTACCTGGTAAAAAATTATGCTGCTGATCACTATTAAGTCCATAGTTTTACAAATGTGAGTAAATCCTATTCCCAGAGATCTTCTCCGATCATTTTTCTACTACTGATTTAAGGCTCATCAGCCTTAATTTTCTGGATTATCCTTGTTGCCCTTCTTAAATAGAGGAACAATGCTGGCCATTCTCCAGGCCTCTGGGACCTCTACAATGACTAAAGATGATAATTCCAAATTTCTTGTTTGAGTTCTTTCCTGCTATCCTTGTATTCTTCAAGTTCTTCAAGTATTGAAGATATTCTTCAACAAAAATATCTTCAATACTTTTCTCAACATCAAGTAACATCTGCACTACTAAACAACTATGTGTATACTTGAGACAGAGGCATAGCAAAAAACCAAAAGCACATTCTCACTTCTTTGGGAAGGCAGCCAACATAATCAAAGACTAGATTAGAGTGATGCTGAAAAAGCACAGCAGGTCAGGCAGCATCAGAGAAGCAGGAAAATCGAGCAAAAGCCTTTCATCAGGAATAGATGAAGAGCTTTCGCCCGAAATGTCGATTTTCCTGCTCCTCGGATGCTGCTTGCCCTGCTGTGCTTTTTCAGCACCACTTTAATCTAGACTCTGGTTTCCAGCATCTGCAGTTCTTGTTTTTACCTAACATAATCAAAGACCCCTTCCAACCTGGTTACAATTTCTTCCAACCTCCTCTGTTGGACAGGAGATACAAAAGCGTAAACACATACCAACAGATTCAAGAACAACTTCTTCCTTGCTGTTATCAGACTTCTGAAAGGACCTTTTAAATTTTAAATGTAAACGCTGATCTAGATCTGTGTGCATTTTCTCTGCAACTGTAACATTGTATTCTTTGTTTGGTCTATTACCCTAATGCAGGTATGAGATGATCTGCCTGTACTGCATGCAAAACTTTTCACTGTACAGTACCGAGGTACCTGTGACAATAAGAAATCAAACCAAATCAGGATATCAACAAGTTAAAAACATGTAAGCAATCTCAGATTTTCTCAAGAGTGCAACAAAACAAGGGTGCACAAGTGCTTATTTTCAAGCATACTTTGCAGTGTGAGACAGCCATTCCTCAGTAATTTCACAGGTCAATGTCTTGACAGAGTCAATCTGTCTGGTTTAAAATTTAAATATAGTGTGGCAGTTAACAGTCAATTATTTAACTAATGCATTCTCTTTAGTAATAGATTTTCCAATCACAGTCCACTTGCCATCCAATCAATACACTCCTCTCATACAGTATAAAATGTATTTTTTCTCTTTACATTGGCAATTGTTTAACATTGCTGAGATGAGTGAAAGACAAAAAGATCTGACAAAATGCATAAATTTCAACGATACTTTGCGTGCACATATGTTGGTATGCACGTGTTTGTCCATGCACGTCTGCATGCGTGAGTGTGTGTTCATGTATGCGCACATCCAGTGATGGATCCACATTTTATGGCCACACATCTATTTACTTCAAACTTAGTTTAGAGACTACTACATTACCTCTTAGTTTGACTCCAACTAGTACATATTTTGTATTTCAGTGATATCTGATTTTCCTCAACTATTGTGAACATTGATCATCTACCCCAATCCTGCATCCTGGTTCCCATTCTCATTAAGTAAGGTTAAGCCTCTGTTTTAAAAAAAACACTTAGCCACAACATTTTCCCTAGCTCTGAGGAGATGTTAGTTATCCAACATGTACAAGTCTCACCTTCAACAAACCCAGTCCAATCTCCCAAAATCTTTCGGCCTCCCTCTTGCATTATCTATCCGGTCAGACTTAATTTACTTTGTACTGTAATTTCTATACTCATTGGTACTTGCCATTGAAATCAACACCTTCCTTCTAATCTTAGTCTAAAAATCTCCATGCAATACCTCATCCTTCTTTCTACCTTTGTCATTGTACCAATATGGATCATGAACCTTGGCACTTACACCATTGCCTCTCAGGCAGCTCTGCAATGATGCACTGATATCATCGACTTTGGCACCAAGGGGGTAACACTCTCATCAGCTTCCCTAAAGACAAAATATGCCTTTCCCTATTGCTTTACCAATTTTGACTATGGCTACACTTCCCACATGAACCAACATTGTCACCAATATTCACCAATTTGGTTGAAAAGCAAATACATTCACTGCATGTCTTAAAAGTCCTTCTCTATATGCACAACACATGTTGAAATGTAAAGAGAGAAAATGCTGGAAAATCTCAGCAGGTCTGGCAGCATCTGTAAGTAGAGAAACAAAATTTGCTTTTATACACGTTGAAATGTGCTATCTGCATAGTTCTCAACTTTGTAGATATAGGTCAGTGACTACAGCTCTCTGTTAAAGCTCCAAAATACTAAGCTTAAGCTGTCTCAGTTGACACTAGATCCTGCCCATGTTGTCCAGGACACAAAATGCCCCCAGGAATTTACAGGGTATTCTGAGGAATAATACTGTCTTGCACCACCACAATACATTTTGGGCACAACATGAACTTTTCTTCTGTTGGCTCCATGTCCATTTCTTTGGTTAAAGGTCCTCTCCCAATCACAAAGTCCCCTTCACCCACCTCAAATACTCTCCATCCACCTGGACACCTCGCTCTGGCTTTTTACCTGCACTCAGCCTGTTCATTGAAAAGTGTTGACATGACATCGGACATCTTAGTTTCTCTGCCCCTTCACATTCAAACATGTCTCCCTCTAAACTAACTGCTCTCAGATCCAATCCTGAATTTGTCATCAAACCTGCCTATGAAGCTATTGTTGTTGTTTAGCATACTGACCTCTGCATTGGGGAAGCTAAGCACTAGCTCTTGGACACCTCCTCCTATCTCCCTCTGGACCGTCACCTCTCCATTGAGCATCAGGTCATTGTATCCACGATTGTCACCTATATCATCTCATCTAGGGATGGCCCTGTCAGACTTCCATTTTATAGTCCCTCAACTACATACAGCTGCTTCTATTTTCTCCCAAAAATCCACAAATAGGTCTGCTTACACAGACCCATCATTTCTGCCTATTCCTGATCCAAAGAACTAATTTTGTCTTCCGTGCCTCAATTTTTCTTCCCTTGTCCAGTCCCATACCACTTGCATCCGCAATTCCTCTGATATCAATTTCAAAATTTCCAGTTCACAGTTAGCAGTCACCTCCTGTTCACCATGCATGCGCAATCCCTTTTCACATCCATCTCCCATCAAAATGGTCTCAGGGTCCTCCATTTCTTCCTGTAAAGCCGGCCAGAACCATACCCATCCACCACCACCATCCTCCTCCACCTGGCCGAGCTCATTTCACTTTGAAAGATGCCGCCTTTAACTCCTCTCACTTTCATCAGGGTACCCACATGGACCCTATTACATCTGTCTCTTTGTACAATATATGGAGCATTCCTTATCCCAATCTTACTCAGGTCTCTCTGAACTCAGTCCACAATGTCACCAACTTACATATGGAGAGTCCTCGACACTGATTCAGCTTCCTCAGAGCCAGCTCTCAGAGTGAAGAGGATGTTAATCAGGGGTCTGTGATTGGACCAAATTAATAGTCCCAACCAGTGAACTCATATTCTATGAGGTTCACCTGGCTAATCTCGCTACAATCACTACATTCCACCCAAGGGTAGACCAGTTCTTCTTTTTTGTAAATCCTCCTGGGTTGTTTGGGGCTGTCCTTACATGTTGAATATCATTTCACTTTTAAGAAATATTCAAATTCCCTGTTGTAAAATGACGGTCCGTCATCTGTGATCAACACTTTCTGGAGTTTGTGTATTGCAAAAGATGCATGAGAGAAAAGTTTTTGTTTACAGAGGGTGGTAGGTGCCTGGAACATGCTGCCAGGGAGGTGATAGACACAGGTAGGATTTCAACATTCAAGAATCATTTAGACAGACAAATGAACAGGTAAGGAACAGAGGGATACAGCTTATGTGCAGGCAGATGGGATTTGTTTAGAATGACATCATGGTCATTGGATATAGTCAGACAAAGGGCTTGTTCTGTGCTGTACTGTTGCATGTAGTGAGCTTGAGAAACATAACAGTTACGATTGAATGGCAGAGCAGACACAACGAGCCAAATTTATTAAGGCAGTTCAGAGAAGGTTTACTGGACTAATACCTGGTTTGGGTGTGTTATCTCATGAGGAAAAGTTGGTAGGCCAGGCTTGTATCTGCTGCAGTTTAGAAGAATGAACAATGCCTTAACTGAAACATAAAAGTTCTTTAGGGTTCTTGATAGGGTAAATGTGAGATGCTGTAACCTGTTATGGAAGAATCTAGAACCACAGATTACAATTTAAGAGTCAGGAGTCACCATTTAAAACAGAGATGAAGTGACTTTGTTTTCCTCTCAAAGGAACCAAAGTCTTTGCATCTCTCTTCCCAGAAGGTCAGTGGAAGTAGAACAAACAACAGTACAGCACAGTTGGCCTTCAGCCCAAGACTGCACTGACTAGATTAGATTACTTACAGTGTGAAAACAGGCCCTTCGGCCCAACAAGTCCACACCGATCCTCCAAAGAGCAACCCACCCAGACCCATTCCCCTACATTTACCCCTTCACCTAACACTACGGGCAATTTAGCATGGCCAATTTACCTAACCTGCACATTTTTGGACTGTGGAAGGAAACCAGAGCACCCGGAGGAAACCCACACAGACACGGGGAGAATGTGCAAACTTCACACAGGCAGTTGCCCGAGGTGGGAATAGAACCCGGATCTCTGACGCTGTGAGGCAGCACTGCTAACCACTGTGCCACCGTGCCACCCAAATGATGCCTTTCTAAAGTAAAAACATTTTGCCTCTATGAGGTCCATATCCCTCTATTCCCTGCCCATTCATTTATCTGTCAAGATGTCTCTTCAACATTGCTATTGATCTGCCTACATTGCCTTCTCTAGCAGTACATTCTAGGCACTTATCACCATGTAAAAAATGTGCTCTAACATCTCCTTTAAACTTACCCCTTTTACCTTAAAACTAACACTCCCTAGTAATTCACATTTCTACCCAGGGCAAAACATTCCGAGTCCATTCTTATATATGCCTCTCATAATCTTGTAAATCTCTATCAGGATGCCCCTCATCTTTGATGTTCACGTGAAAGTAAACCAATTTTGTCCAATCTCTCCTCAAAGCAATACCCTCTAAACCAGGGAACATGCTGGTAAACTTTTTCTGTAACCTTTCCAAAGCCTCCACATCTTTTTGGGAGTGTGATAACCAGAACTATTCATAATATTCCAATGTGGCCAAACGAAAGTTGTTTTCAGCTACAACATGACTTGCCAATTTTTATACTCTTATTTTTCATACAATGAATGCAAGCCTTCTTGACCACCGTATCACCTTGTGTTCCATTTTCAAGAAACCGTGGACTTGTATACTTAATAAAACCATCGAAAGCAATCAAAGGGGTTTGGCCACTTTCTGTATACTTCCCTCCTGCATTTGATCTTCTAAAATGCATCACCTCATACTTGTCTGGATTAATGCTGTCTACCATTTCTTCACCCAAGGCTCCAGTCTGTATCCTGCTGTATCCTTTGGCAGTCCACCTCGCTAAGCACAGCTCCCCCAATGTTTGTGTTATTTGCAAATTTATTAATAAGGCCAATTACTTTTCCAAATATTTTATATATATTACAAAAAAAAAGGAATCCCAGCAGAACTTCAGTCAGAAAAACACCCTTCACCATTATTCTGACTATGACTAAGCCAATTCTGTATCCATCTTACCTGTTTATTGCAGATCTCCTGGGACTTCACCATTTGTATTAGCCTGCCAAGAGGGACTTTGTCAAAAGCCTTGCTGAAGTCCATGTAGACAACATCTACTGCTCTGCCCTCAATCATTTTTATTTATTTCCTCAAAAAATTCAAACAAGTTTGTGAGACGCAGATCTCCCATGCAAAGCCATGCTGCTTATCATTAACAAGTTCATATTTTCCCAAATGTGAATAAATCCTATTCCTAATAATCTTCTCCAATAATTTCCCATGAATAATATTCATGAATATTTTTAAAGTAGAAATAGATAGATTCTTGTTAACCAAAGGCAAAAGGTTAATGGGAGAGATGGGAATGCATTACAATCAGGTCAGCCATGATCTTAATGTATGACAAAGCAGGCTCATGGGTTTGAATGACTTTTGCCTGCTCCTGATTTATGCATGTAACTCAACAGAATATCGGTGTTCCCACATTATTCAGCCATGATTAATTAAACCTTAAGTAACTACCTAGAAGTTGTAAACCCCTAGGAGAGTAGGTACAATTAAAATGCAAGCGATGAGGTGATACAAAACTGTTAATTAGGAAATTTGGCTATTCCACTGATGCAAAAAACAAACCTTGTCAAAAACAATTCTTTCAAAGATTAAGTTCTTCCAGTAACTGGTTGATGTGTGGAGGAAAGGTTTTGCAGATCTAAAGTGTTTGGACAATCCAAACAGTGACACTTTAACCTGAGTTAGAATGAAGTCTGACCCTCCACATAACCACCCACATAGCACAGTTTTCCAAACAGTGAACTTAATTGATGATTCATTTCTCAAAACAACAATTCACAATAGCTTGTTGATGAATCAAATAAGAATGATAATTTCTCTGATGTGGAAAGAGGAAGCAATGAGCGCTCCCTGGTGTTAAGGAATAAATCAAGCAACAAATTTGGTATCTGCACACACACAGAATTAAATGTGGAAATCAGAAAATCCATTTGTTCTTCCAAAAACATTGGTAAAACACCGGAATCACATATTTGAATGCAGAATCGCTAGGAAATCAAAGCAAGTAGTGTGTTATTTCCCCACCAGATAACTCAGCATGCCAGAAAAAAGTCCTACATGTCCATTCAAATTTATTTGAACTGATTAGTTCCAAACAGCCAATCTGGCACTGGAGGTTGTATTTATAAGAGTGCAGTACACTTATTTATATTCATTATTTAAGATGTTAATTATTGCTCCATAATGTTGAAAATTAAATTACAATATACTCTATTTGTCAACTGTTATCTTTCGGTTTTGCTTTCATACAATGCTTTCATTGTTTTCTATTTTGTTTACTTCGCATTGAGTCAAATATTCTAACCAATACATCTCAGTTTAAATGCAATGGAGCTACATTGCACACCATTACTTTATCAGTGACAGATATGCACTGGTTGCATGGGCGGTCTATTCTGCATACTTCTGGAGGACATTCACTATGCACTTACACCCTCAACATTGTGGTTTATATTAGAGTTGAGTTGCCGATGCAAATTTGGAATAGTGAGGACAGTCATAGTGCCAAAAAGAAAAGACAACTGATGTCAGTATCAATTTGTTAAAACACAAAGAGCCTATGGAGAATTTACTAGCCTTCTCCTTCCTTGACCAACATTGCACCCTCATCTCTCATTAAAGATTCTTCAACCTGGTTGGCTAACTTCAACCAAACTGCTTGACTATTTACAACAATTTCACACTTTCTCTAAAAGATGTCGCGCTTACATTGCTTTCCAATTAACACAAGTCTGTGCAGGTGTAATGAATTGCTGGTCCCATTCATTCACTGGTGACTGCAAAATCTGAGCCAATATGATCCTATGTTCACAGCTCCTCATGCAAACAAATCTATAACCTAAATGAATGTGAATGGCAGCCTCGAAATTCCAAGTTAAATCAGGTCAATGTCTTTTCCTCCTTCATCAATGATTATACAGTAGCTTCGATAAAGGTCAAATAATTAGCCACTTCACTAACCTCACATAATTGAGCAAAAGTTGATATCAGAAACTGAAATGACTGAAGAACATCATTATCATAAAAACAATACTCCAACTGCCGAAAAACTGAGACAAACAGAACGCTGTAGAAACTCAGCAGGTCTGGCAGAATCCATGGAAAGAGAAACAGAGTTAACATTTTGAGTCTGTTATGACTTTTTCAGAACTGGACACTCGAGAACTCACATTCAGAACTCCTTCACCCTTGTGTGAAAAAGTGCTTCCGAATATCTCTCCTGAATGGTCTGGCCCTAACCTTTAGACTATGTGTCCTAGTTCTGGAATCTCCAAATAGTGGACATAATTTATTGTTATCTACCCTGCTTTTCCTGTGAATATTTTGAAGACTTCAATCAGATCACTCCGTAACTTTCTAAACTCTAGAATCTCTTCTCATAACTCTGCATTGCACTCCCTCCAAGTTGTGAAGTCCTTATCTGCTTGCTGTACTTTAAGTGTTGTTTAACCAGGGTTTTGTCTGACTAGAGCATAACTTCTGCATTGTTATACTCCAAACCTCTAGATAGAAAGGCTAGCATCCCATGAGCGAACATGATTATTTTCTGCACCTGCTCGTCACTTTTATCAGAACCGTAAGTTCCTTTGTCCAGATCATTAACGGATAATGTGACTAGTTGTGGTCCCAACACTAACTCCTGTCGAACTCCAATAATCACCAGTTGCCATTCTGAAAAAGACACCTCTATCCCTATTCTCTGCCTTCTGCCAGTCAGCCAATCATCTATGCCTTGCCCCTAACACCATGGGCTCTTATCTTATTTGGCAGCTTCCTCTGTGGCACCTTGTCAAAAGCCTTCTGGAAATCCAAATAGGTCACATCTGCTGGCTCTCCTTTGTCTAACTTGCTTGTCATCTCCTCAAAGAATTCTAACAAATCTGTCAGGCATGACCTCATTTTGACAAAGCCGTGCTGACTCTGCCCTATTTTACCATGCACTTGCAAGTACTTTGTAATCTCATCCTCAATAATGGACTCTAAAATCTTACCAATGACTACATCAAGCTATTTGGCCTATACTTTTCTGTCATCTGCCTCTCCCTTCTTAACAGGAGCATTACGTTAGCCACTTTCCAGTTCACTAAAACCCTACTGACGCCAGTAATTCCTGAAAAATCAAAACCAAACTGTTACAATCTCCTCAGCTACCTACTTCAGAACTCTGGGAATTTCTTCACCTTCAGACTTTTCAGCTTCTCCAGCATCACCTCCTTCATGATGGCCACTCCCCTCTACCCCCTAACTCTTGAAGTTCTGGTATGTTGCTGGTATCTTCCACTGTGAAAACTGATGCAAACTATTCAGTTTCTCTATCTATTTCTTTGCTCCCATGACTATTTCACCAGCCTCACTTTCCAATAGCAACACCTCCCTACTTTTATACTCTATCCTTTTTGCAATAAATATTAAAATTAATTTGTCTTCCTTATTACAGGCTGCTCCTGCATATTGATTTTATGAAAATAACAACACTAAGCCTCATATGCGAATTACCACCATCTTCCTTGTTGAGCTGCTATTTAATGGAGCTATTAGGCTTTGATTGTTCAGCAGATCTCAGAGGTAGAAACTTATGTACCTAGATTGATTGATTCCGTGAAAGGCCCTCTGCTGTCCACTCTAAAAGGGGCCAGATATACACATGTCGGGCATTATTTAATGCAGACAATGTTGCCATAGAGTCAGATCTATAGCACAGAAAAATGTTCTTTGGCCATTAAATGTGCACTGGTCAGAACAAGCACCTAACTATTCTGTGCCGTCTTCTAAATCTGTTTTCAAATGTTGCTTTTTTTTAAACATAATATTGTGAAAAGTAGCTGGATAACAGTGGAAATGATCGGGCACCACAAAAGAGTTGCTGGAGAAGAATGATGTGGTCAATCATTTCAAAGGCTGTCAACATTTCAAGAAAAATAAGTGGGACTGAACTCTTGCTGCAGCTATACACAATGTGAGTTGTGACTCAGGTATAAGCAATTTCCAAACAATGTATTTTTCTTAAAACAAACTTAGCTAGTACAGTCATTCTTAAATTTCAAACCAATGCACAAGTATACATTTATTCATGTATTGCTTTTACAAGCCCAGTTAAAAAGCTACAGCATCAGACACAATAAAATGCATACACTTACAGGTTTGAACTAATTTAAATTACAACTATATTTCTTGTTCTGGGACCAAAAATACCAAAATGTTAATATTTATACACCACTGGTTTTGGCAAATCTAAAATGAGATGATTTCGACTTTGCGTTTCTGAACCAGAATTTTCCACTCCTGGAAGTAATGACGAGAACAATCAAAGTGATAAAATAGGGCAAGAATGAAAATTTTAAAAATCTGATCGTGAAAGTAATTTGTTTGGATTTGCAGAAGCCATGTTATAAGGTAACACACATTGGGCTACTTAAAATGGTAAGAGTTCATTGTGTGCAGTAGTATATTAGCACAGATAGAGGGTAGCCAAACTCATAGAAAGTGATTGGGAAGTGAGCATTTTCAGAAGGCAACCTGTAGAGAGTGCTAAGCCACAGGGATCACTGCTGAAGCCTCTTATTTATAATACAGTATATATTAATGACTTGAATGAGGAAAGTGAAAAATTTGTCCCTTAGGTCTGTTTTAGATAGAGTCACGGTCGTAGAGATGTACAGCACAGAAACCGATCCTTCAGTCCAACTCATCCATACTGACCAGATATCCCAACCCAATCTAGTCCCACCTACCAGCATGTGGCCCATATCCCTCCAAACCCTTCCTATTCATATACCCATCCAGATGCCTTTTAAAAGTTGCAATTGTACCAGCCTCCACCACTTCCCCTGGCAGCTCATTCTATACATGTACCACCCTCTACATGTATAGACCCGCTCCTTAGGTCTCTTTCATATCTTTCCCCTCTCAACCTTAACCAATGCCTTTTAGTTCTGGACTCCCCCACCCTAGGGAAAAGGCTTTGTCTATTTATCCTATCCATGCCCCTCATGATATTAAAAACCTTTATAAGGTCACCCCTCAGCCTCCAACGCTCCAGGGAAAACAGCCCCAGCCTGTTCAGCCTCTCCCTATAGCTCAAATCCTCCAACCCTGGCAACATCCTTGTAAATCTTTTCTGAACCCTTTCAAGTTTCACGACATCTTTCCGATAGAATTGAATGCAATTTCCAAAAGTGGCCTAACCAATGTCCTGTACAGCCATAACATGATGTCCCAACTCCTGTACTCAATACTCTGACCAATTAAAGAAAGCATACCAAACTCCCTCTTCACTATCCTATCTACGAGCAGCTCTACTTTCAAGGAACTATGAACTTGCACTCCAAGCTCTCTTTGTTCAGCAACACTCCCTAGGACCTTATCGTTAAGTGTATAAGTCCTGCTAAGATTTGCTTTCCCAAAATGCAGCACTTCGCTTTAACTAAATTAAACTCCATTTGCCACTTCTCAGCCCATTGGCCCATCTGATCAAGATTCCATTGTAATCTCAGGTAGCCTTCTTTTCTGTCCACTACACCTCCAATTTTGGTATCATCTGTAAACTTACTGACTATACCTCTGTAGCAATTTCAGGCAACACAAAAGCAGGGAGCAAGCAGTGGAACCTGGGAAAAGCAGCTAAAATGGACAGAGCAGCCACCTTTTTCTGAAAGCTTGACATGATTTCCCAGCAGGCTCAGCTGGCTGCTATCTCTGTGCTTGTACAAAAGAGAGCCCAGCCCCCAAGGTGTTCTGGCAGGAATCGGCCAGACACCTACGTGTATTGGAGGGGGAAAGTGGCCACTATGCAGGCCTGATAAGCCAACAAAGCCTGGAGTCATGATGTCTGGGCTAGGCTCAGGAGAACAGAAGAGAGCCATTAGCACCTCCGTGTTAGCAAACGGAGAGATTATGAAACAATGGACACAGCCACGGAGGTCATTTCACCTGCACAGTAGGGAGGTGTAAAACACATCGGACATTGCCAGTGCCCTGGGGGCATTTCCAGGCTATAACTGCAGAGGTACCTGGGCTCTTTCGGGGGGCTCTCCTGACTGCTGGGCAGATCTCTCTCTCCCTCTCTCTTCGCTGGCTGCTGGGACAGGTCTGCTGTTCACCCTCGCACTCAATTTCAAGCCTGGCTGTAAGTTTCTTACCCAGAAGCGTGGCGTTTTCCGAGAACCATATCAGTGGTTGAGGCTTTGTGGGAAAGGGGGTTCTCCACTGTCATAGTTATAAGCATTGCTAACTTGTGTAAAGTAAGGCCTTACGTTGTGTGGGTTAGCATCTTGTTCCCATAGTCATAGTAAACTGTATAGTGTCTAATGTTTGTCTTTCTTACGGGTTCTGGTGGGTGTTGATAATAAAATGGTGTTGGACTGTCGCTCTGCGTCTTGTTTGCTCCATTGCACCCTCACCACGGACCTCTGGTAAAGTCACAGTGTTTCAAAAGGCCTTGCCATAATTCCGGAGTCAAGAATCTAGGGTTTTTCCTGGGACACTCGAAGCCGTCCACTCAGGACTGGGTCTGGTCAAGCATAAACAGCCCAGTCCTTTTCTCTCTTCCGGGGAAACTGCCCGAGTGGGTAGACAACGGGGTGGCCATTAAACCACTGACGGAAGGGAGAATCGCCTGAGTATTGGTGGCAGTGGGTTACCTGGGTGATATAAGGGTCAGACTTGCTGTGCAGCCTGCAGCAGTTTTGACTCAGCGCTCGCCCCAGAGGGAATCCCATAGTGTGGGATTTCCCCGGTTCCTAGAACCAGCTGGTGCGAGACACGCGCAGGTGGCCACCCTGTCAGATACCGACTCAGCGCGGAGTAAAGCAGGAACAGGACCCGCTACACCTCTTGCACCTCGCACCTTTGCTTTGGATTTCCCTAGCCTGGGGAAATGACCTTTGCTATTCACCTTATCCATGCCCCTCATGATTTTATAAACCTCCATAATGTCACCCTTCAGCCTCTGTGCTCCAGCAAAAATTGCCCCTGCCTATACAGCTTCTCCCTAGAGCTTAAACCCTCCAACCCTGGCAACTTTCTTCTAAATATTCTCTGCACTCTTTCAAGTTTCACATTTGACACATTCGGATAGCTCCATGCCATCCATCATCCAATGGTCCGAAAGAAAGAGCAGTCCAAACATTGAACCGCAAATGTAAAGAAATACCCTGCAGCTTCACTCGATACCAACTGTCCTGGTTCCTGTTTGATTATAGGACCATCCCTCACACAACTACAGGGATAGCTCCAGCAGAGTTGTTGACGGACAGAAGACTTTGCATCAGATTAAACCTGATATTCTCAGACAAGAAGCTGGGTGGGGAGGTGAAATAGCAACAGAAACACCAAAGTCAACCACATAGCGCATCGAAGCGAGAGATGCAGTTTGGTGACGGAACCATGGAAATAGCCCAGCATTCGTACGAAGCAAGTTCAGGAAGGCGAGACAGTACTGAACAAACTTATGGATCACCTGAAAGCTGCTACCACACAAATATGGCAGGACAAAACAGACCTGGTCCTTTAGAACAGCCAGAAAGGCTCTTCTGTTTCCAGGTTCTCTCCCTCTGTCCAGCATCGAGGAAACCTCAGACTCAGAGATGGACGCAGCCTCAATACAGTTACTGCTGGAAAAGTAGGAAACTTTTCAAAGACACTCTGGGCGCAAGTCATGTGCTATGATCAGGTACACTCGGAGTGTCTGAGTCTAAGTCAAAGGAACCAGATCCCAGGAGAAACAACAAGAGAAAGAACAGGCCCACATTCCTGACTTAGTTGGGGGAGGAATTGTGAGGAGAGAAATGTAGTGATTGGAACCATAGCCAGGTGGATTTCATTGACTCTAAGATTCTTGATAGGGTCACTAACCTGGGCAAATCAGGGATCTCTGGCTAACAGAGATAAACAGGAGGTTTTATGGGTTACTAGTGCATATCTGACTTCTAACAAAAAGAGAAGGAAAGGACACATATGGCTGTCACATATGCTTTGAACAAATTCATAATAATCTATATTGTAACATTCAAACTACGCAGTGCACGTGTCATCTGTTTCTCACCTTGTTTTTCAACCTGCAAGCTCATAAGGTCAGGAAACATCACTATATAAGTGACAGTTCTAATAGACATATTGTATATGTTATACTATTAAAAAAAAGGAGATTTGTTTCTTTTCATCCTGGTGGTGGAAATTGAATAAAGACTTGTACACCTTGAGTCTTTCACTGTGTCTCACACCTGCACACACACACACACACACACAACATGGATGGTGGGGAAAAAAATAAGCACTACCGCAGTTAGGCGGTAGTGTGGGGGTTAAAAAAAAAGAAAAAAGAGCTTTAAAAAAGAAAAAGAATAGGAGTGTCAGACTTTCTGTTCACTCTGACAGCTGGCTAAGAAAATAAACAGGAGTTTCAGTGGTTTGCTTCACTCTGAGAGCTGGCTCCAAGGGAGCTGGACCAGTGTCAGTTATTATGCACGTGTAAATAAAGGATGACGTGTAGATTGGATACTGGCCTCAGTAGAGTTATTTCACCTTGCAATAAGGCAATTTAGGTTCCTGCAATGCCAGCAAATCTCTTCTCCCAGAAGATGAAGAACTAAATCGTGACATTCCTGCAGCTAATTGCTTCTAAAAGTTCTTAACATTTTAATTTACACAGGAAAAAACAGGAGGTTTGTTTCTTTTCTTCCTGGTGATGGAAACTGAATAAAGATTTGTGCATCTTGTGTCTTTTGCTGTGTCTCACACCTGCACACACACACAACGTGGGTGTGGGGGAATAAATAAGCACTATCACAGTGAGGCGGTAGTGTGGGGGTAAAGAAAAACAAACCAAAAAAAGGAGAAAAAAGAACAGAAGTGTCAGGCATCCTGTTCACTCTGAGAGCTGACTCTGAGGGAGCTGGATCAGTGTCAAGGACTCTCCACATGTCAATAAAGAGTGGCTTGCTGATGGGATACTGGCCTTCATGGAGTTATTTCACAAGCCAATTGGATTGAATGGCCTGTTTCTGCAGATTCTGGGTAATTTGATGGAGAAAATTGATCTGTAGTTAAATACAGAGAATGTGCCCTGTCTGGGGCTTATTAATCCCTGGCATTCTATAGGTGCCCACAGCTGAATAACTGACAAAAAAGCAAATAAACAGGAGGTTTGTTTCTTTTCTTCCTGGTGGTGGAAACTGAATAAAGACTCCTGCACCTTGTGTCTTTCACTGTGTCTCACACCTGCACACACACAGCATGGATGCAGGGGAATAAATAAGCACTACCGCAGTGAGGTGGAAGTGTGGAATTAAAAAAATAAAAAATAAATAAAATTTAAAAAATAAATAAACAGGAGAAAAAAAAGAAAAAAAAAGGAGTGTCAGACCTCTTTTCACTCTGAAAGGTGGGTCTGAGGGAGCTGGATCAGAAAAAAAGATAAACAGGAGGTTTGTTTCTTTTCTTCCTGGTGGTGGGAACTGAATAAAGATTTGTGCACCTTATGTCTTTCACTGTGTCTCACACCTGCATATACACAACATTGGTGCAGGGGAAAAAAAGCTCTACTGCAGTTAGGCGGTAGCGTGGGGGTAATTACATTTTTTTAAATTACAAAATAAAAAACAGGAGGTTCAGAAGATCTCCTCATCTCAGGATTGTCTTTGAGCTGGCTGTTCATACACCATGTACAGTGCACATGTAAATAAAGAGTGATTTGGTTACGGAATACAGCCTCTGTGTAGTTATTTCAGGAGGCAATTCAGAAAAGATTTACAACATTAATACCTGGATAGGCAGGGAGGCGGGGAGGTGGGGTGGGGGCGAGGGGATTTCTTATCGTGGGACTGGCTTGTCCCCTGGAGTTTAGACTGAGAGAGGTCATATAATTTAAGCACAAGATTCTGAGGAAGTTTTGACAGGATTGACTTGGAGAGGTTTCTTCTTCTGGGAGGATCCAGAATTAGGAAACTAACTTTTAAAATATCCAAGGTTACTCATTTATAGACAGAAATGAATCAAAACCTTTTTTTCTCAGTGCAACATGAATCTATGGAATACACGTTCTGAAAAGGTGCTGGAAGCAGAATCATTGAATATTTTTAAGGTAGATGTTTGTTGCTTCGTTTTAAGCAAAGAGCTGAAAGTTGGGTAGACAAGAATATGCATTTGAGGTTACAATCAGAACAGCCATGATCATATTGAATAGTGCAGTAGGTCAGAGGGGCTCCTACTTTGACTCCTAATTCGCATATAGTAAATAGGGAGAAAATTGCCCCGGCTGGTGGAGCAAGAACCAAAGGGTTCCAATTTAAGGTGACTTCCAAAGAAGCAACTGCAACATGACAAAACAATTTTCTATGCACAATGAATCATTAGAATCTGGAAAGCACTGCTGAGAGTCTGGTATCGACTTTCAAAAGAAATTTGAATAATTAGCTGAAGGCGAATAATTAGCAGAGCAATGGCAGAAAGGTAGGAGCACTGCCCTTGCAGAGAGCCGGCACAGGCACAATAGGTTGAACTGCATCCTTCTGTGCTGCATCCATTCCATGACTGTTCAATTCAAAATAAGTTAATCAAATTGTAATCAACATCTGCAGAGCTCAGTAATCAGATGCTGTCTATTTCTTGGGTAGCGCATATACAAAAGCAGCCAGCCTGAGGTTGATTGTTGCATTATCCATCTACATTTGGCATCGTCTTATTGATACTTACTGGCTGCAAACATGATTTTTCTTGCCAAAAATAGAATCTTTGCTGCATGCCCACAGGCAGAGCAGAGTTCTGTGTTCATCCACTAAACTTTAAATGCATTGAGAACTTAATGAGCTTGAACATTTTTGAAAAATAACCCATAATAAGGCCATGTGTCAATGCCAATCTGCAATTTGGACAACAAATTCAGG
Organism: Hemiscyllium ocellatum; assembly: GCF_020745735.1. NCBI lineage: Eukaryota > Metazoa > Chordata > Chondrichthyes > Orectolobiformes > Hemiscylliidae > Hemiscyllium > Hemiscyllium ocellatum. Next base: position 26,706,290 of record NC_083401.1, read on the forward strand.
GTTAGAAAGAGATGCAAATCTCAAAGATCTTACTGGATCAGCAAATTAACTCTAATAGAAAGGAAGTTTAGCAATTATCAGCGATAAGCTTTTAACATATTAAATGTAAATATTATATTAATATATTTTAATATATTAAATGTGCAAAACAAATGCAAGTTCTTATTGGCTGTATTACATCTATTCTCAAATCATAGTAATGAAATAGATTTATTGGCATCAGTAAGGCAATTGACCAATAATGCTACATTTGCAGAGATTGAGCTCTTTACAAATAATACAGGTAACATTGTTCACTTTTAGGCATTGTGGTAGTGATAACTGATGGGGCCAGCTTTCACAAAGTAGCAATAAGCTGGCTGATGGCTTGCCTATAACTGAATAGCAATATGTGGCTACTCGCAAATATTGCTGACAACATTTTTCTTGTGTCAACTAAACCATCAGGTAATAAAATTTTCAAGATAAAAGTATTTGAACAATAGCACTTTCATAGCTAGTACATACATTTGAAGAATATTCTATAAGCTAGAGAAAGAACAATCACAACTTTGGAGGTCAGAACTGACCATATCCGACATTTGATTCAATGCTGTAAACCGTAGATAGATAAAGCAATTCTAAATCTCACATTGTTAATTGTTTAAACAATAATTATAGAACCAAATTAGTTCATAAAAGGATTCAAATCTGACAATGAAATGGTTAACGTCAACCACAAACCTCTCTATGACTCTATAACTTGCCAACCTCATGTTTACCAGTCTATAGTTCCTTGTTTTTTTCTTGCAGCCTTTCCTAACCAATGATACAACTTTAGCCATCCTCCAATCTTCCATCACCTCACCCTTGGCTGTCGACAAATATATCAGCTAGGGCCCCACAATTGTTTCCCTAATTTCCCACAATGTCCTGGAATACACCTGATCAGGTCCTGGAGATTTATCTAGCTTCATGCATTTTAGATCCCCAGCACCACCTCTTCTGTAATGAAGACTCTTTTCAAGACATCACGACTTATTTCCCCAAGTTAGCTTGCCTCTGTGTCTTACTCCACAATAAATACCTGACATAAAATATTCATTTAGGATCACACCCATCTCTTGTGGTTCCACACATGTTTGGCCTCATTATTTTGAAAGAGGGTCTATTCTCTCTCCAGTTACTCTTTTCCCTTAATATAAGTGCAGAATCTTTCTTTTTGGATTCTCCTTATCTGCCAAAGCAATCTTATGTCCCCTTTTTACCTCCTGCGTTCCCTCTTAAATATTGGCACAGTGGTTAGCACTGTTGCCTCACAGCACCAGAGACCCGGGTTCAATTCCTGCCTCAGGCGACTGACTGTATGGAGTTTGCACATTCTCCCCGTGTCTGTGTGGGTTTGCTCCAGTTTCCTCCCACAATTCAAAAATGTGCAGGTTAGGTGAATTGGCCATGCTAAATTGCCCGTAGTGTTAGGTAAAGGGGTAAATGTAAGGGAATGGGTCTGGGTGGGTTGTGCTTCAGTGGGACAGTGTGGACTTGTTGGGCCAAAGGGCCTGTTTCCCCACTGTAAGTAATCTAATCTACCCTAATCATATTCCTGTATCCGTTATACTCAAGGATTAATTCGATCCCACCTGTCCTGACAATATGCCTTCATCTTTCTTCTGACCAGAGCCTCAATATCTGTAGCCATCTAGTGTTTCCTACTCCTGCCAGCCTTACCCTTCACACTAACAGAAACGTGTTGTCCCTGAATTCTTGTTATCTTGTTTTGAAAGCCTCCCAGTTGCCAAACATGCCTTTACCTGCAAACAGCCTCCCCTAAACAGCTTCTGAAAGTTCCTATCAAATGCTATCAAAATTGGAACTTTAGCTTGTGGACCAAGTCCATCATTTTCTATAATTTCTTTAAAATTAATAGAATTATGGTCATTGGTCCCAAAATACTCCCCCACTAACACCTCAGTCACTTTCCCTATCTAATTTCCGAAGAGGAAGTGGAGCTTTGCCCCTTCCCGAGCAGGGTCATCTGCATATTGATTGAAAAAGGTTTTCTCAAACACACTTAACAAATTCCTCCCCATCCAAGCCCCTAATGCTGTCACAGCCTCAGTCCATATTTGGAAAGCTAAAATCCCTTAGTATTTTATCACTATTATTCATACAGCTATCTGCTCAATTTCCTCCTGATTATTGTCAGGCCCAAAGTACAATTCCATCAAAATGACCACCCTCTTATTTTTCAGTTCCACCAATATCATCTCACTGGACAATTCCACAGAAATATCCAAAGTATAGCCATGATGTTTCCTCTAATCAAAGACGCCACTCGCCGTCCTTTCTTGCCTCCTCTTCTATCCTTCCTATAGCATCTGTAAACGAGAACATTGAGGTATCAGTCCTGAACCTCCCTCAGCTTTGTTTCTGCAATAGCTTTTCCCTCCCAGTCCCATGTTCTCAGCTGTACACGGAATTCATCAGGCTTACCCATCAGGCCTTTTACCTTCGAATAAACACAATTTAATTCAGTCCTTCCTCGATCCCTACTGTGCTCTCACCTGTCTTGTCTATTTAACTTATTCTCTCTAACTCTGTACCAACCTCAACATTCTCCAATCTCACTACTGCTTAGTAATCTGGCCATAATTACCTTTTTTGGTTTTGCTTTTTAATTTAGCCCCTATCTGCCTATGTTCCCTCAGCATATTTTTTTCCTTGCTCTGCCTAGAAGTGATTGCTGGGCCAATTGCTAAGATATTTGTATCATTGATAGTCACAAGTGAGGTGCCAGAAGACTGGAGGTTGGCTAATGTGATGCCACACTTTTAAGAAGGGTAGTAAGGACAAGCCAGGAAACTATAGACCAGTGAGCCTGACATCGATGGTGGGCAAAATGTTGGAGGGAATTCTGAGGGACAGGATGTACATATATTTGGAAAGGCAAGGACTGATTAGGGATAGTCAACATGGCTTTGTGCTTGTGAAATCAGGTCTCACAAACTTGATTGAGTTTTTTGAAGAAGTAACAAAGAAGAATGATGGGCGCAGAGCAGTAAATGTGATCTATATGGACTTCAGTAGGGCACTCAACAAGGTTCCCCATGGGAGACTGGTTAGCAAGGTTAGATCTCACGGAATAAAGGGAGAACTTGTCATTTGGTTACAGAACTGGCTCAAAGGTAGAAGACAGAAAGTGGTGGTGGAGGGTTGTTTTTCAGACTGGAGGCCTGTGACCAATGGAGTGCCACAAGGATCGGTGTTGGGTCCTCTACTTTTCGTCATTTATATAAATGACTTGGATGCAAGCATAAGAGGTATAGTTAGTAAGTTTGCAGATGACACCAAAATTGAAGGTGTAGCGACAGTGAAGAGGTTACCTCAGATTACAACAGAATGTTGATCAGATGGGCCTATGAGCTGAGAAGTGGCAGAAGGAGTTTATATATGTGAGGTGCTACATTTTGTGAAAGCAAATCTTTGTAGAACTTATACGTTTAATGGTAAGATCCGAGGGAGGGTTGCTGAACAAAGAGACCTTGGAGTACAGGTTCATAGCTCCTTGAAAGTGGAGTCGCATTTAGATAGGATAGTGAAGAAGGCATTTGATATGCTTTCTTTTATTAGTCAGAGTATGGAGCATAGGAGTTGGGACGTCATGTTGTGGCTGTACAGAACATTGGTTAGGCCACTGTTGGAATATTGTGTGCAATTCTGGTCTCCTCCCTATCGGAAAGATTGTGAAACTTGAAAGGGTTCAGAAAGGATTTACAAGGATGCTGCCAGGGTTGGAGGATTTGAGGTACAGTGAGAGGCTGAACAGGCTGGGGCTATTTTCCCTGGAGCATCAAAGGCTGAGGGATGACCTTATCGAGGTTTACAAAATTATGAGGGACATGGATAGGATAAATAGACAAAGTCTTTTCCCTGGGGCGGGGGAGTCCAGAACTAGAGGGATAGGTTTAGGGTGAGAGGGGAAAGATATAAAATGGACCTACAGGGCAACTTTTTCATGCAGAGGGTGGTAAGTGTGTGGAATGAGCTGCCAGAGGTAGTGGTGGAGGCTGGTACAATTGCAACATTTAAAAGGCATTTGGATGGGTATATGAATAGGAAGGGTTTGGAAGAATTTGGGCTGGGTGCTGGCAAGTGGGACTAGATTGGGTTGGGATATCTGGTCAGCATGGACGGATTGGACTGATGGGCCTGTTTCCATGCTGTACATCTGTACCACTCTAGATTGTGGGTACCTGCGTGAACCATGACATACAGTTCCTCTGCAGCCCAAGTAAGATACTTCGAATCAAGGCATCAGGCAGGCAACACAGGTTTCAGGCCTCTTGATCCTCACAACAGAGATAGCAGAGAAGGTTACCTCAGAGTACAATGCAATGTTGATCGGATGGGTCAATGAGCGGAAGAGAAGCAAGTGGAGTTTAATTTAGATAAATGTGAAGTGATGCATTTTGTAAAGGCAAATCAGGATGTTGTTGAAGAAAGAGACCTTGGAGTGCAGGCTCATAATTCCTTGAAAGTGGAGTTACAAATAGATAGGATAGTGAAGGCGACATTTGGTATGCATCCCTTATTGGTCAGTGCATTGAGTATAGGAGTTGGGAGTTCAAGTTGCAGCTTTACAGGGCATTATTTGACCAATATTGGAATAGTGTGTGCGGTTCTGGTCTCCCTGCTACAGAAAGGATGTTGTGAAACTTAAAAGGGTTGAGAAAAGATTTACAAGGATGCTGCCAAAGTTGGAGGGTTTGAGCTACAGAGAGAGGCTGTAGCTCAGAGCGTTGGAGGCTGAGGGGTGACATTATAGAGGTTTATAAAATCGCAAGGGGCATAGATAGGGTAAATAGACAAGATCTTTTCCCAGGGGTGGGGACATCCAAAACTAGAGAGGATCGGTTTACGGTGAGAGGGGAAGATTTAAAAGGGATCTAAGAGGCGATGTTTTCATGCGAAGGGTGGTGCATATATGGAATGAGCTGCCAGAGGAAGTGGTCAAGGCTGGTAAAATTACAACTTCTAAAAAGCAACTGGATAGGTATATAAATAGGAAAGGCTTAGAGGAATATGGACCAAATGCTAACAAATGGGACTAGATTTATTTAGGATATCTGGTTGGCAAGGACAAGTTGGACTGAAGGGTTTGTTTCCTTGCTGTACATTTCTACGACGATACTATCCCTGAATACAACTAAATTTCTTTTTTCTATCCCCTCTTGAATGGCTCCCTGTACCAGGGTGCTATGATCAATTTGTTCATCCCCTGTCTCAGCCACACAGAAAGCAAGAATCTTGAACATATTGAACAAGGACATGGGCTGACGGTCTTGCAGCACTACTGCCTGGATCCCACAACCTGCCTTACTTGCAGTCACACCCTCTGTCCCTGACCAGCACTGAAAGTGGCAAGGGTACAAGATGTACTCTGAGTGGGGCATTTCATTGTCTTCCACCAAGAATGACTGAGCAGCAGCATTACTGATTGACTGGTGAGTCCTAATTGACTTAGCTACCAGATTGGGTGTGCAGTAGGTGGTGAGGGAATCAACAAGAGGGAAAAAATACTTAATCACATCCTTACCAATCTATCTGCTACAGATCCATCTGCACATGACACAATGAGTAAGAGTGACTATTGCACAGTCTTTCTGAAGACAAAGTCTTGCCTTTACATTGAGAGTAACCCCTACCATGTTGTATGGCACTATCCCTGTGCTAAGTGGGATAGACTTCGAACGTATCTAGTAACCCAAGACTGTGGGGAATCAACAGCATCAGAATTGTACTTGAGCACAATTTGTGACCTCATGGCCTGGCATATTCTCCACTTAACCATTACCAGGGGATCAACCATGGTTCAATAAAGAATGCAGGAGGGCATGTAAGAACCAGCACCAAGCACACCTAAAAAATAATCTACTAAACAGAATTATTTTAATGCCAAACAGCATAAGCAACAGGCAACAGAACAGAGCTAAGTGATCCCACAACCAACAGATCAGACCTAACCTCTGCTATCCTGGCCCATCCAATTTCGAATGGTGGTGGGAAATTAAACAACTGATTAGAAGAAGAGGCTCCACAAATAACCCCATCCTCAATGATGGAAGAAACCAGTTTAAAGATAAGGTTGAAGCATGCACAGTGATCATCAGCCAGAAGTGCTAAGTGAATGTCCAGCCTCCTCCAGTGGTCCCTAGCACTACAGATAATAGACTTTAACCAATTCAATTCACTCCACTTGATATCAAGAAACAGTTGGAGAGCCTGGATAGTGTATAGGCTGTGAGGCCTGACAACGTTCCAGCAATAATACTGAAGATGTGCTTCAGCATTTGCTGCTCCCTGAGCCAGTTGCAACACTGGCATGTATGTGACGATGTGGAAAATTGCCCAGATGCATCCTGAACAAAAAACTCAAAACAAATCCAACCCAGCCAATTACCATCTGATCAATCTATTCTCAATCATCAGTCAAGTGATTGAAAGTGCCACCAACAATGCTTTCAAGCAGCACCTGCTCAGCAATAACCTATTCAATTATGCTATTTGGATTCCGGTAGGACCTCTCAACTCATGGCTTTGTTACAGCATTGGTTCAAACATGGTCAAAAGATCTGAATTCCAGAGTTGAGGGAAGAGTGGCAGCCTTTGACATCAATGCTGCATTCGATAAAGTGTAGAATCAAGGAGTAAAACTGGAATCAATACTATCAGAGAGCAAACTCTTTGCTGGTTGGAATTATACTTGGCACAGACGAAGATGGTCATGGTTGTAGGACGCCAGTTAGCTCAGTTCCAGGCCATCTCTGCAGGAGCTCCTCAGGGTAATGTCCTAGGCCCAACCATTTTCAGCTGCTTCATCAACGACCTTCCCTTCATCTTAAGGTCAGAAGTCCAGATGGTTGCCAATGATTGCAAAATTCTCAGTATCATTTGGGCCTTCTCAAATACTGAAGCAGTCCATGTTCCAATGCAACAAGCTGTGAACAATATCCAAGCTTCAGCTGACAAATGGCAAGTAATATTTGCACCATACATATAGCAGACAATGAGCAGTTCAATCAGAGACAATCTAACCACCGCCCCTTGACATTCAAAGGTTATCATCACCAAATTCCCCACTATCAACATCCTAGGGGTTCCTATTGGAGAGGAACTTAACTGGACTCCACACATAAACATGTTGACTGCAAGAGCAGGTCAGAGGTTAGGAATACTATGGTGAGTAACTCACCTCCTGACTTCCCAAATCCTGTCCACCAGATACAAACAAGGCACAAGTCAGGAGTCTCATGGAATACTCCCCAATTGCCTCGTTGGGTGCAGATAGAACTATATTCAAGAAGCTTGACACTCATCCAAGACAAAACACCGTATCTACAAACATTCATTCCCTCCATTATTGTATGTAAGATCTCTAAGCTGCACTGCAGAAATTCCACATGACTCCTTAGACAGAAACTTCCAAACACACAAACACTTCCATCTAGAAGGAACAGTACAATAGTTACATAAAAACAACATTGTGTACAGTTCTGGTCACCATATTTTGGGAAGGATGTGGAAGCATTGGAAAAGGTGCAGAGGAGATTCACCAGGATGTTGCCTGGTTTGGAAGGAAGGTCTTATGAGGAAAGGCTGAGAGACTTGGGTCTGTTCTCATTGGAAAGAAGAAGGCTAAGAGGGGATTTGATAGAGATATACAAGATGATCAGAGGATTAGATAGGGTAGACAGTGAAAGTCTTTTTCCTAGGATGATGACGTCAGCTTGTATGAGGGAGCATAACTACAAATTGAGGGGTGATAGATTTAAGACAGGCGTCAGAGGCAGGTTCTTTATGCAGAGAGTGGTAAGGGTGTGGGATGCCCTACCTGCTAATGTAGTCAACTCAGCCACATTGGGGAGATTTAAACAATTCTTGGACAAGCACATGGATGATTTTGGGATAGTGTAGGAGGCCGAACTGAGAATAGTTCATAGATCGGCGCAACATCGAGGGCCGAAGGGCCTGTTCTACGCTGTATTGTTCTACATTCTATGTTCTAGAGTCACAGAGATGTACAGCATGGAAACAGACCCTTCGATCCAATCTGTCTATGCCGACCAGATATCCCAACCCAATCTAGTCCCATCTGCCAGCACCCGGCCCATATCCCTCCAAACCCTTCCTATTCATATACCCATCCAAATGCCTTTTAAATATTGCAATTGTACCTGTTTCCTCCACTTCGTCTGTCTGCTCATTCCATACATGTACCACCCTCTGCATGAAAAAAGTTGCCCCTGAGGTCTCTTTTATATCTTTCCCCTCTCATCCTAAGCCTATGTCCTCTAGTTCTGGACTCCCCGACCCCAGGGAAAAGACTTTGCCGATTTATCCTATCCATGCCCCTCATAATTTTGTAAACCTCTACAAGGTCACCCCTCAGCCTCCGACACTACAGGGAAAACAGCCCCAGCCTGTTCAGCCTCTCCCTATAGCTCAAATCCTCTAACATTAGCTGCAAGTTTTCCACCTAAACCAGTCACCACCCTGACTTGGAAATATATCTCTATTCCTTAATTACGGCTGAGTCAAAATCCTGGAATTTCCTCCCGCAGAGCATTGTGAGTCAACCCAGAGACAACAGGCCACACCACCAACTTTTCAAGGGCAACTAGAGACAAGCAATAAAGGTGAGTTGGCCAGCAATGCTCATGTCTTAGAGTCACAGAGTTATACAGCATGGAAGCAGACACTTCAGTCCAACTCCTCCATGTTGACCAGAAATTCCAATCTGACCTAGTCCCATTTGCCAGCATTTGGCCCACATTTCTCTAAATCCTTGCTATTCATACATTCATCTTGATCCCTTTCAAATATTGTTGTTGCACCCACTCCACTCTTCCTGTGGCAAATCATTCCATACATGCACTGCCCTGTGTGTGAAAAAATTACCCCCTCAGATCCTTTGGCTGTTCACCCTATCTTTTAATTAGAATGAGCTAGCCCAAAATTAGAGGGCACTGGTTTAAGGTGAGAGGGGAAAGATTTAAAAAAGGATCTGAGGGGTAACCTTTGTGGTGGAGGTGGGTCCAATTATAACATTTTAAAGGCACCTAGATGGCTATATGAACGGTAAAGGTTTAGAATGATATGGGCCAAATACTGACAAATGGGACCAGGCCAAATTGGGACATCTGGTCAGAGCAAACAAGTTGGACTGAGGGTATGTTTCTATGATATATGAGTCAATAACTTTGTGTGGTTACAACAATGCCACGAGCTCGATCTGAAACTCATGGTAAGTACAGAAAAAAATCCCTCTTCCAGATAATCTCTTGAAATGGACTCTAACATTGGATTTATTCTGAAGTCACACTAATAAGACTTGTTTTGGGAAGTAGCCATGTAACCTTGTCTTGATGTTGAAGTTGTGCATAATAAACAACCAACTTAGTGTCCTAGATTTTCTCTTTCTTCTCTGTATATGTTTAAAATGTCAAAACAGATAGTCCAATAAATATATTCATAAAATGATTTTGTTGCTGACATTTATGCTAAATTAGACATAACAAAAATTGTCTTCTTCAGGAAGTCATATAAATCCCAAGAGTATTTATAATCTGGTTATGAGTATTTTTTGCAAAGTTTCAAATTATTTTAGTCTCTCCAACATTCTACAAGCTTTTTGTTGGCAGTCAATATATATACACATTTATTCATTACTATTTTTTGTGTTTATGAAATAAAAGAAATTTGACTTTTGAGAAATTGACAAGAGCTTCAAAGAATTAAGGTGATCACAGTTCTCTTAAAGCTTAATGTGGCAGAGCTATGAATTAACAGTGTATAATTTTGCCATATGCTTTACTCACTTTGAAAAACTGAGCTTGCATTTCCTATCCACCCAAAACCTTGCTCAGCTAACCAGGTTGCAATTGATTTGAAGCACCCACCAAACTCTGGGAACAGCTTCAAGGTTGCGAAGATTGTGCTAACTGTTCAATCTTCTTTCCATCAGCTTGCAAGACTGCACAGCCTAAAAATCAATCCCTACTACACCCTGAAATACAGATTGATTTATTAGAAGTGCCTGTAATGAATTACTGCAGTGACCATCATAGTGGTGTTCATTTCTATAGAACACTACTTACCGCTTGGTATCTAAAAATGTCATCTGTGGAACTTAATTGATGTTTAAAGAAACTCTGGATTCAAAATGGCGCAGGGTAATTGCAATTGTACCAATTCAGGATAGCAAACAGATACTGGACTGGGCAACAAGTTGTACTCTTTAATCTTTAAGAATCAAGCTTTAACCTATTCAGGTCCAAAGGAATTAACTTCACCTCAACTAATTGTGAGGGTCTTAGGTTTGATAGAGAAAGAATCAAATGTCTGAAGTGTTAACATTTCAATAACAGGATCGCTGGACTCATAATTATGGTGTAATAATAAGTAGTATAATTGTGAAACTATCAATCCAGATATAGAGGTAATATGCTGGGGGCCTGTGTTTGAATTCCACCCTGGCAGATGGCACAACTTGGATTGAATTACAAAACAATGCCTGGAATTAAGAGTTTAACTCCAGAATCATGAAACCATTGCCAATAGTAGGAAAGTCAAATCTAGTTCACTCATGCTGTTTTGCAAAGAGTGTGCCGTTCTTAACCTGGTCTGGCTACATATAACGAGAGACCCAGAGAAATGAGGGTGAAATTTCATTGTCCTCTGGGCAGTTTTGGATGGGCAATAAATGCTGGTCTAGCCAGCAATATTTTTATCCTGAATAAAATTAATTTTAAAAGTGACTCTACTATTAACTATAACTCTGCTATAACTATAGTCCAGAGATGCAGTAATGCTTGGGGGATACAAGTTCAAATCTCATCATGGCAATGAGTGAAATTTTAATCAATTTTATAAATTAGAGAGCTTATTTTAGTAATGGCGACAATGAACAATCTACAACTGTCAAAATAAAAACGTATTAGCTGGTTCAGTAACAACATTTAGGAAAGGAAGATTGCCATCCTTATCTAGTCTGGTCTACATGTGACTTCATATCCATTAAACTATAAGAAGTAGGTCATATAGCCCATCGAGTCTGATCCGTCATTAAATGAGATCAAGGCTGATGTGATAATCCTCAACTTCACTTTCCTACTTTTCCCTATAACCCTTGTTCCCATTACTGATTAAAAATCTAAGTCGATCCAGCCTCAATAGCCCTTTGTAGTAAATAATTCCACAATTTACTATGCCCAGCAGAAATTCCTCCCGATCTCTATTTTAAATGTGCAACTCTTTATTCTGAGATTATGTCCCCAGTCCTCGATATTCCCACAAAAATCTTATCTGTTTCAATGAAGTCATCTCTCATTCTTTTAAATTCCAAAGAATATAGGCCCAACCTACCTACAGCAATGTTGGTTCTAAACAGTCCATTATTCATGTCAAGGGCAATGAGAGCCAAGCAACAATGTCGATCTTGGCAATTTTGGTCTGCATTCCATGAAAAAATAAAGAAAAAACAAATAGACAAGTAATTACACATATGGGACAGAGAGTGAGATTGATCATTTGGCCTAATCGGACATTCCACGAATAGATGATCTCATGAGTGAACTGTTATGTGTTGAGAAAACACATTACTTTATTCAGCACATTTTTTTCAACCAAAGGGTGTTTTGACCACAAAAATTACAAGGAGGCTTCATACACCTTGGGAAAACAAGTGCCTAAATCGAGTAGAAGAACAAATAACTTGGGGATGTGGATACATAATTGTCACTGCACTTTAGTTAGCAGTAAGATTCATTTTTAAAGGGATAACATTGAAAAGCAGAGATGTTCTATTAAGCTTGACTACAGCCTTGTCTAGATCATACTTGGAGGATTATAAATAATTCTGGCTTTCATAAGGGAATTGAAAAAGGTATAAAAATATTTATTACAAAGAGAGCAGAATTAAGAGGTTAAAGGCGTAAGAAATAATTGACTGGGTTGGAGCTTTTTTCTCAAACAAACAAACTGGCCTGGTTTTTATGAGAATTAAAACATAAACATGGCGAATAATTTACCTGATGTGAACAAGACCAGAAATGAGTGTTGTCAATATAAGCTAGCCATCAATAAAACCAACAGGTTGCTCAGGAGAACCAGTTTTATCAGAAAGTGATCAAAATATGGACTGTATATCACAAGGAGTACTTGTGGCAACAATTATCATTGAATGAGAAAGTCAATAACTTGATGTTCAGAAATAGATAGTGCAGAAACGGTGCAAGAACAAGGGTCTCAGATTCCTGAATTATTATAACCAGTTGTAAGGGAGAAGGGGACCTGGGAAAAAAAAGTCAACAGAATTCAGATCAATTTCATTGCATGGAGATTTACTTAAGCTGCCAGCTATGTGACTCTAAGCTTAATAGAGGAATAGGAACCCAGACATATGGGTGAATAACAATGGTGGGATGTAGAAGGTAATAAATTAATAAGCATTTTTTGAACAAACACAAACAGAGTCTAGAAATTTGACAATAAAGGGGTTCAACAATACTTTTATTTCAATTCAAAGAGTCATGAGGAAAACAGATGAGCAAATGGCAGTGATGAACAGTTGAAACTACTATATCATACTACCTAAAGTTTAAAGAGAATTAGGCATGGCAATTCAACATTCCTGGTAACAGGTTTTCAGAAGAAAGAGTCATCATGTTGCTTAAGGAAAAAAGGAAAACTGAAAAGATAGTGAATTGGAGGTCTTATATGCTGTACTGAAAGGCAATCACATGCTGGGAGTATACTAAAGATCAAGAAAGTAAGGACTGCAGATGCTGGAGAAGTCAGAGTTGAAAAGGGTGTTGAAAAGTAAAAAATGAGGTCTGCAGGGTGTTGAAAAGCATAGTACATCAGGCAGCATCTGAGGAGCGGGAGAGTCGACATTTTGGGCATAAGCCCTTCATCAGGAATGTCATTCTTGAATGCCTGTTCTACTGTTCTTTTCCAATGCCATCCTTTCAACTCAGTATACTAAAAATCCCAGTCAATGGAGATAGTAAAGCAGATATGTTGGCAATTTTCTGGCAAGTACGAAAACAGTAGTGTAGTAATGTTTGGTAACTTTAAAAAAGCCAAATGAAACCTGGGGCAAAATCACAGTGAAAAGTATGAAGAGTGTAGAATTTTTAAAAAGCATTCATGACAACCTTTTTAACCAGTTCATACCAAGTCCAACCGAAAAGCACAACTGTGTAGTTTTAGGGAATTAAACTGATGCACAAGACAACATTTGTTCATGTGCGCTGTACAGTGTTCAATCAGAAGTCTTAACTACAATTTGATAAAAAGAACTGCTCTGTCTTCCAACAACATTTCAATTGCAGCAAGGGCAGAGAGAACAAGGATCACAGGGGGCTGCTGGGAAGGTAAGCAAACCATTTAAAAAGCTTACCTCGTGAGTTTGCAGCGTCCATTTTAATTTCAGTGAGCGTGGAGAGAACAAGGACCAGAAGGCTGCTGGGGAGGTAAGCAAACCTTTTAAAATGCTGATATATTTGGGCAGCGGCTAAACCCCAGACACTACATGTATAGTGTCCCCACCTGCCCTCCTCCTCAAACCAAAAAAAAAGACTCTGGTGTGTTGATATGGTAAAGACTTTCTGTTCTTTTGTTTTATTTTATTGTGTGATTGGTAAAACCTTTTCTTTCCTTTTTCTTAACTTTAGTCTCAACTTAGATAAAACTTAAGATTAAAAATGGCAGGAGATCTCAGACCCATGCTATGCTCCATGTGGAAGCTCAAGGACAGAGATGATGTCCCTGGCTCCTTCATGTGCAAGAAGTGTGTCCAGTTGCAGATCTTGTTATGCCGCATAACAGCTCTGGAGCTTCGGATGGACTCATTTTGGAGCATACACAATGTTGAGGAGATTGTGGTTAGCACGTTTAGTGAATTGGTCACACCGCAGATGAGCATTGCTGAAGGAGAAAGGGAATGGGTGACTAAAAGGCAGAGAACGAGCAGGAAGGCAGTGCAGGTGTCCCCTGCAGTCATCTCCCTCCAAAACAGGTATACTATTTTGAATATTGTTGGGGGAGGTGGCTCACCAGGAGAAGGCAGCAGTAGCCAAGTTCATGGCACTGTGGCTGGCTCTACAGGAAAGAGGGTGGAAGGGCTATAGTCATAGGGGATTCAATTGTAAAGGGAATGTATAGGGCGTTTGTGTGGTCGAAAGCGAGACTGCCAAATGGTATGTTACTCCCCAGGTGCACAGGTCAGGGATGTCTCAGATCGACTGCAGAAAAATCTCAAGGGGGAGGGTGAATAACCAGTTGTCGTGGTGCATATAGGCTCCAATGATGTAAGTAAAAATTGGGATGTGGTCCTACACAAAGAATTTAGGGAGTTAGGAACCAAGTTAAAAAGTAGGACCTCAGAGGTAGTAATCTCAGGATTGCTACCAGTGCCACACGCTAGTCAGAGTAGGAACGATAGAATAAGAAAGATGAATGTGTGGCGTGAAAGATGGTGCAGGAGGGAGGAGTTCAGAATTTTGGGACTTTGGGACCATTCTGGGGAAGGTGGGACTATTACAAATTGGATGATCTACATCTGGGCCGGACTGGAACCAATGTCCTTGGGGGTGCTTTTGCTAACACTGTTGGGGTGTGTTTAAACTAACGTGGCAGGGTGTTGAGAATCAAATGAGGTGGTTAGTGGACAGGAAGGAGGTACTAACTAAAGCCAGTAAGGAACTAGATAATGAAGTCAGCATGACTAAGGTGAAGAACAGACAGGGAGCAGAGGACTAATGCAGAGGGACTAGTGGTCTGAGATGCATTTGCTATAATACAAGCAGTATAGTAAATAAGGCAAATGTACTTAGGGATTGTATTAGTACCTGGGAGTATGATGTTATTGCTATTACTGACACTTGGTTGAGGGAAGGGCATGATTGGCAACTTAATATCCCAGGATATCGATGCTTCAGGCAGGATAGAGAGGGAGGTAAAAGGGCTGGATAAGTTGCATTACTGATCAAAGAAGAAGGGGGGCACTATGGAGGACTTCAGCAGTGAGGCAATTTGGGCAGAGTTCAGAAATAGGAAGGGTGTGGTCACAATGTTGAGACGGTACTACAGGCCACCCAACAGCGAACGTGAGATAGAGATACAAATATGTAAAGAGATTATAGAAGGATGTAGAAGCAACATGGTGGTGGTGATAGGAGATTTTAATTTTCCCAATATTGATTTGGATTAGTGTTAGAGGTCCAAATGGAGCAGAACTTATAAGGAATATCCAGGAGGGTTTTCGAGAGCAGTATGTAAATAGTCCAACTCAGGAAGGGGCGAGACTGGACCTTGGAAATGAGCCCGACCAGGTGGTTGAAGTTTCAAAAGGGGATTACTTTGGGAACAGTGATCACAATTCCATACATTTTAGAATACTCTTAGACAAAGACGAGAGTGGTCATAAAGGAAGAGTGCTAACTGGGCACGAGCTGGGGAATGTAGATTAGGAGCAGCTGTTTGAAGGGAAATCCATATTCAACATGTGGAAGGCTATTAAAGAGAAGGTGATTAGAGTTCAGGAGAGATATGGTCCTGTGAAAATGAGGGATAGAAAAGATAAGATTAAGGAATCATGGATGACAGATGAAATTATGAGACTAAGAGGAAACAGGATGCGTACATAAGATCTAGACGACTGAAGACAGACAATGCTTTGGAGTAATATGGGGAATGTAGGACCAATCTGAAATGAGGAATTAAGAGGGCTAAAAGGGGTCATGAGATATCCTTAGCAAGCAGGGTTAAGGAAAACCCCACAGCATTTTACTCATATGTAAGAAGCAAGAAGGTAACTAGGGGAAAGGTTGGCCCACTCAAGGACAAATATGCAACGAAAGATATGCGTGGACTTGGAGAAAATGGGAGAGATTCTTAATGAGTACTTTGCATCAGTGTTCACTGAGGAGAGGGACATGGTGGATATTGAGGTTAGGGATAGATCTTTGGTTATTCTAGGTCAAGTCGGCAGAAGGAGGGAGGAAGTGTTCTGCATTCTAAAAGACATTAAGGTGGATAAGTCCCCAGGACCAGAAGGGATCTATTCCAGGTTACTGAGGGAAGCAAGAGAGGAAATAGCTGAGCTTTAACAGATATCTTTGCAGCATCCTTGAAAAAGGGAAAGGTCCCAGAGAACTGGAGAATCACTAATGTTGTCCCTTGTTTAAAATGGTAGCAGGGATAATCCTGGTAATTACAGATCTGTGAGTCTGACATCAGTGGTAGGGCTACTACTGGTGAGGGATAGGATTTATACCCAGTTGGAAGAAAATGGGCTTATCAGAGACAGGCAGCATGGTTTTGTGTAGGGACGTTTATGTCTTACAAACCTAATAGAATTCTTTGAAGAGGTGATAAAGTTGAGTGATGAGGGAAGGGATGTAGATGTCATATACATGGACTTTAGTAAGGCATTTGATAAGGTTCCCCATGGTAGGCTGATGAAGAAGCTGAAGTCGCGTGGGATTCAGCGTGTACCGGCAAGACGGATAGAGAACTTGTTGGGCAACAGGAGACAGAGAGTAATAGTGGAAGGGAGTTTCTCAAAATGGAGACCAGTGCTGGGACCACTGCTGGTTGTGATATACATAAATGATTTGGAGGAAGATGAAGGTTACCTCATTAACAAGTTTGCAGATGACACTAAGATTGGTGGAGTTGCAGATAGTGAAGAGGACTGTCAAAGAATATAGCAGAATATAGATAGATTGGAGAGTTGGGCAGAGAAATAGCAGATGGAGTTCAATCCTGGCAAAGGCGAGGCGATGTATTTTGGAAGATCCAATTCAAGAGCGAACTATACAGTAAATGGAAAAGTGCTAGGGAAAATTGGTGTACAGAGAGATCTGGGTGTTCAGATCCATTGTTCCCTGAAGGTGGCAATGCAAGTCAGAAGATTGGTCAAGAACGCATATGGCATGCTTTCCTTTTTTGGACGGGATATTGAGTACACGAGTTGGCAGGTCACGTTACAGTTGTCTAAGACTTTGATATGGTCACACTTGGAATACTGCATACAGGTCTGGTCACCACACTACCAAAAGGATGTGGATGCTTTGGAGAGGGTGCAGAGGAGTTTCACTAGGATATTGTCCGACCTGGGGGCTGCTAGCTATGAGGAGAGGTTGAGTAGATTAGGACTATTTTTTATTGGAAAGGAGGAGGTTGAGGCGGGGGGGGGGGGGGGGGGGGGGGGTGGGGGCTGCTTGAGGCCTACAAAATCATGAGAGGTGTTGATCAGGTGGATGGCAAGAAACATTTTCCCAGAGTGATAATTACTAGGTACCACAACTTCAAAGTGAAAGGGGAAATGTTTAGGGGAGATCTGCATAGAGGGTGATAGGTGCCTGGATCGCGTTGCCAGCGGAGGTGATGGGGTGGGCACGATAGTGTCATTTAAGATGTATCTAGACAGATATATAAATGGGCAGGGAGCAAAGGGATACAGATCCATAGAAAATAGGCAGCAGGTTTAGATAGAGGGTCTGAATCGGTGCAGGTTTGGAGGGCTGAAGAGCCTGTTCCTGCTTTTTGTTCTTAAGCAAACCCCCGTCTCCTGCAAAATTGGATAAGCACATGACAAAGCAAACAAAAAAAGTTCAGACCAGAGAGAAAAAATACATAGAGAGGGCATTTACAAAGCAAGAATGGATCACTGAAAGAAACATTAAGGTGGTATGACGTTGAAGGTGTGTACGGTGCCTTTAAGAGAGAGTGAATGTTGCTCTGAACTGAAGCTTACAAGCACCTGTGGACATGACTAGATGGCAGTCCCTGAGTATACTGGAGAATTGAAAATATGGAACATTTGGCTGTGAAATGGATAACTGAGATTTGGTTGCTGTTTTGACAACATTTCAAATTTAACCAGTTTAAATTATGCCCCAGGATACTAAAATCCAGTTGAGTCTGAACTTATTGTTTTGCCAATATCAACCAATGAGACAATCTGATGTTGGGAGTATAGAATGTAGGCATTTTGAAAATTTGGAGAGAGCAACTGCCAGTGAGACAGAAATGCCTAGAGATCGAACAGCTTTCTCTCCAAGAAATTAGGAAGTGCTTTCTATCAAAGATACCTTTTCATATGAAACATACTTGCAGTTAAAAAGAAAGACGATGACCCCAGGAATTCAGCAGCCAGAAGAGTAAGGGACAGAAGACGACAGTGGCTATGTGGTTTTGAAATTAAGTTGATGTAACTTTAATAAGTATCTTATTGGAACAGCATATTGTTACAAAATTGGAGGTAGGTCTTAAGCAGTTAAGAGAAGGGGAGGCTTACAGTTGTGAATAGTTGCTGTTTAATGTTTACTTTTAGGGTTAAAAATAAATTGACATAATTTTCTTTAAATAGTAAAATTTGAGAGTTCTCTGTCACCTATATTTTAACAGATTACAAGGTGAGGTGAGCTTTTCTAGATGTTTGGTTTAATTAACAGAAATGCTCACCTCGGTGAATGAGCTTAGATGAAATGTGTGAGTATTGTATACATTTCACTGCAAGGAACCTGCCTCTCTCGATGACAGAGGTCCAACAAATTTTTCAGAACATTTCCTTCCCTAATGGCATTGTGAGTCCACCTCCAGCACATGGATTACTGTAGTTCAAGAAGACAGTTCACTACCACCTTCTCAATGGCAATTGAGGGCAGCCAATAAATGCTCACTACCCAGCGATACACATGTCCCATGAGTAAATGAATAAAATGTTCTCCCCTTCTCTTCCTCAACTTTAACAGTGCCAGTTAATCCCCAACATTGTGCACTACACTATAGGGAATTTAAAAAAAAAACTATTTTATGAGGAACTTGGCACTAATCAGCAAAATCCTCAAGTCAGAACATCTTTATTCCTGGTGGATTTCAATGAAGAGTGGATGCAGATCATGAGGCAACACTCCATCTCATGGGCCATCATAGTCTTTGAAAAATAAATGAGAATGGATAGAGACTACTTGAGATCTAATGAGCTTGCTGTAAAAACACCTTCTTTCAGAACAAACCAAGCCACAGTTACTCCTGGAAATATCCTGCATCAGGATATTGACACCAGGTAAATTGGATCTTCACCAATACAGTACTGACTGACACAGATACCTCCCTGGTGTACATGTGGCAAGGCAACCCTTGAAGTTTTTCTTTAAGCAGAAATGTCATCCTTGTATCAACATCAGCAACACTGCCTATCAAAAGAAAAACCATCAGTTCCATTCCACGATTGCACAGAATTTATTGCTTACAACAAGGAGCACAGTAACAAAATGAACAAACTCTGAAATACTATCCACAATACTGCACTACCAATATAAGAGAACAACTCAAAATTGTTGGCTTGTTCAATGCTAACATCACTGTGACTGAATCTACATCGAAGCCAAACAGAATGTCATCATTCATTACATGTTACAAAGGAGAAAACTCTGAATGCCTTAAGAAGTCAAAGTAAAATCCAACAGAATGCTAGGCAGCACACCACTGACTAATGGTTACAATTTTGTCAGAATATCCAAATGTTTATCAACATTGGGATGGTCATGGGCATGTATGAAGGGATCAAAAGGCAATAAATTCATCAACAAAGAAAATAGTTTACCTGAAAAAAAAGGCATAGGAATTCATCACCAATATCCCGAGTGAATCATCTCTCGGTCTCTCAGAAGTTGAGATGGGCCTACTCCTTGGGCGTTCAGACTCCCCTGGCTATGGTTGGAGTCTTGGCAGTGAGAGACAGCTTTGACGGAGGTGACGTTCCGGATCCAGTCGCGGCAGCTGTTTCAGTGTGTTTTGGTGCCTGCAGAGTGTGGTGGCATCTTGTAGCCACCTAGCAAATAGAGGCCACGTGTGCAACAAAAAATGAAATTTGTCCTAACTTTGTACGATTTATTTCTTTTGATAATTTATGCAATTAAATTAGCACCAGCTTATGGAGACCTATACATATCTTACTGGATTAATACATGTAACTGTTAATATCATAAGCAGTTGAAGTGATGTATTGCAAACTGCCTTGCATTGTACTTTTGGAAAACCACTGTCAGTAAGGTGATACTAAATACCAACAGAATCAGTCACTGTTGAGCTGGCTATTAAAGCCACAATGAAAAAAAAATAAAAGTTACTGTCTCACTTGCAATGATCAAAATTATAGGTACAAATGTTATGCAACCTGAATTCATCAAGTACAAGAATTAGGTTTTCCCTTAGCATCTTCAAAGATTTCTCAATTTTTGCTGGACCAAGGAGCAAATTATATATGTGATGCAAAGATTTTGACCCTGTCAAGAACAAAGGCATCCATGAGAAACTATTCAGGCTATATTTCCATGTCATGACACAGCTCTTGGATGAAAGAATCTAATCAAACTCCAGTGTGCTTTCAGAACTGACAGATCGACAATCGACATAGTTTTCACAGTCTGACAGCCAAAAGGGAAATGCAATGATCACAGGAGATCACTATATATTACCTTCATTGATTCCACCAAAGCCCAGAGAAAAATGTCTACCAGCTGAAACTATAAATATGATCTTCTCTTTCCATGATTTGAAGCATAAGGTCAACTATGATGGAGCAACAGATTCTGTTTTGGGATTAAACAGAATTGTATTCTGACCTTCTATGACATATTCTCCTTGTAATAACTGGTTTTGATGTGCCTTCAGGTTATGATCAAAAAGTGTCTACTTACATACCTGAACTGACTGAAAACTTCAAACCAAGATAAAGTTGCATCTAAGATATCAGGCACTTGCTCTACATGGACAATGCCACTCGAACATCCCAACCTGAGAATATGTGCAGTAGGAAATGGATGAACTCTCTCAAACCTGTCAAGTGCTTAGTTTAACTATCAGGAAAACTAAGGTCATGATTTAGGAGATTGTCACTGTACCATCTATCAGTGATGAAATGAAATACTGGAGGCTGTTGAAAGCCCTATATATCTAGACTCCAATTTTGATGCTGAAATCAACACAATTGCAAAAGCTGTAACTGTTGTGTTAAGGCGAAAAAATAAATTATGGAACAACAGCAACATAACTGAGAAAGCTAAGTTGTGTACCTATCAAACCTGAGTCCTCTGCACACTCCTGTATGTGGTAAGGGATGGCCCAACATACACCAGAAGGAAAAAAAGCTAACCAGTTTCATCTTACATATATCCTCAGTACCTCTTATCAGGATCAGGTGATGAACTCAGAGATTGAGAAGCATGCTAATTCCATTAGAAAATAGCATAAGCGATCTGAAGGTTGAACTAGATCCTGACCTCCTCAGTGACTGTATCTCTACTGTAAGGACACCTTGCTAGCCAGATATGAAAACAATAATTACTGACAGGGAGATGGTCGTAGACTACCACAAACTTTTGAGGCTGACTGAAAGAAAAAAACTCAAGTAGTAACAAAAGCTCAGTTGGACCCAATGAAAACAGACGACAGCAAATTGTGCAGATTCTCCGCGCACTGTCTTCCTTTGCAGACAATGTGATTGACACTACATTGACAGACAGAGTGGAGTCCCAGAACTGCACCAGAGAAACAATAGGTTCATGACTATAGTTTAAGTCACAGTCTCACGAGGTGAAAGGCTGTCACATACTTCTTTGACAACCAGAACGAGGTCTGATACATACTTCTTTATGAGCCTCATCTGAATCAAACTGAGTCAATCATGAAGACATTTCAATCAGTCTCTGATCATGCATCTTTTTCTGCTTATTGATAGAATTGAGCAATAACTGCAACTCAGCAAATGCCAAGATTAACAGATGAACACTAAATCTAAAACAGGCAAAAAAAAATTCAAATCTGCAGTAAAATTATGACCCTCAGAAATGCACACACCATTTGAATTATAATGGTATGATTGAAGCATTTTTTTTTTACATAGCAACCTTTTTTGAAGAAGGCATTAATTTTTAAAATATAATTTATGATAAATAAAAAGACAGAGTTATTACAACAATAAGAATGAAATAACTAGCAACAAACTCCTCGATTGCTCTTCAAATTTTAATGCTATGGTGCTTGATTTCTTTTCCCTAGTTGCTGCAAATTTGTACCTCAGATAATTGCAAAAAAAAGTACATACTAGCTATTTAATTTCCAATTTACCCTTTTCAGCAGCATAAGAGGAGAACAAATAATTTAATTGACCAAACTGGCAGATTAAATGGCCCATTTTCTGATATTCTATTTGTAATAAGCAATGATAAGTATCTGCAGTCAATCAAATTCTTAGCCGTTTGACTAATTTAGGTCTCTACACATATAGCAATTTACTTGCCCAGGTCATCACAATACCGATCCAAGTGTAGTTCTATCTTTATTCTCAGTGACTAATGTTTGGGCCAGTCCTGGAACTCCAACAAGAGCCACAAAACTAAGAAAATTAATCTCTGATTGTGTTTTTGGGATCCTTAAGGGGAGGGGGAGCAGACCCAAGTCGTGGTCCACATAGACACCAATGTCATAGGTAGGAATATTTAAGGCAGAAATTCAGGGAACTAGGATGGAAGCTTAGAGCTAGGACGAACAAAGTTGTTGCTGGTTCGTTGCCTGTGCCTCGTGCTAGTGAGGGGAGAAATAGGGAGAGAGAGAGGAGTTGAACATGTGGCTACAGGGATGGTGCAGGAGGGGGGTTTTGGATTCTTGGATAATTGGGGCTTTTTCTGGGGTAGGTGGGACCTCTACAAGCAGGATGGTCTTCATCTGAACCAAAGGGTTACCGATATCCTGGGGGGGGAAGGGGAATTCGCTAAGGCTATTGGGGTGGGTTTAAACTAATCCAGCAGAGGTTGGGAACCAAAATTGTGGTTTGAGTATAGAAAAGGTTGAGAGTAGGGAGGTCCAAAATCAAGTTTCAGGGACGCAGAATGGCGCGGGCAAGCAAGAAGTTGGTTTGAAGTATGTCTAGTTTAACTTGCAGCATGGGTTGGTACCTGGGACTTCGATGTTGTGGCCATCTCGGACACATGGATAGAGCAGGGACAGGAATGGTTGCTGCAGGTGCCAGGATTTAGATGTTTCAATAAGAGCAGAGAAGATGGTAAAAGAGGGGAGGGTGTGGCATTGTTGGTCAAGGACAATATTACAGTTGCAGAAAGAATGCTTGGGAACTCGTCAACTGAGGTAGTATGGGCTGAGGTTAGAATCAGGAAAGGAGAGGTCACCCTGTTGGGAGGTTTCGACAGGCCTCCAAATAGTTCCAGAGTGTAGAGGAAAGGATAGCAAAGATGATTCGCGATAGGAGTGAGAGAGACAGGGTAGTTGTCATGGAAGACTTCAACTTTCTAAATATTGACTGGGAACACTATAGTACGAGCATTATAGATGGGTCAGCTTTTGTCCAGTGTGTGCAGGAGGGCTTCCTGACAGTATGTAGACAGGCCAACAAGGCGTGAAGCCACAATAATTTGGTACTGGGCAACGAACCTGGCCAGGTGTTGGACTTGGGGAGCACTTTGGTGATAGCGATCACAATTCTGTTATGTTTAGTGACAGAAAGGGTTAGGTGTATACCACTGGGCAAGAGTTACAGCTGGGTGAAAGGCAATTACAATGTGATTAGGCAAGATTTAGGAAGCATAGGATGGGGAAGGAAACTGCAGGGGATGGGCACATTAGAAATGTGGAGCTCGTTCACAATGGAGCTCCTAGATAAGTATGAACCTGTCAGGCAGGGAGGAGGCTGTAGAGTGTGGTTTACGAAGGAAGTGGAATCTCTGGTCAAGAGGAAGAAGAAGGCTTATGTTAGGATGAGATGTGAAGGCTCAGTTAGGGCGCAATGACATTGGAGGGGAAAAGGTTGAGATTCTGTGGGGAGATTACACAGAGTTAGGCAGAAATTTAAAAAGGAGGTCCTCAAGGGCAGTAATATCTGGATTACTCCCAGTGCGACAAACTAGTGAGGGCAGGAATAGAAGGATAGAGCAGATGAATGCATGGCTGAGGAGCTGGTGTATAAGAGAAGGATTCACATTTTTGGATCATTGGAATCTCTTTTGGGGTAGAAGTTACCAGTACAAGAAGGACGGATTGCACCTAAATTGTAAGGGGACTAATATACTGGCAGGGAAATTTGCTAGAACTGCTTGGGAGGATTTAAACTAGTATGGTGGGGAGGTGGGACCTAGGGAGATAGTGAGTAAAGAGATCAATCTGAGATGGGTACAGATGAGAACAGAAGTGTCAGGGCAGGCAGGAACAAGGTAGAACTAATAAATTAAACTGCATTTATTTCAATGCAAGGGGCCTAACAGGGAAGGCAGATGAACTCAGGGCATGGTTAGGAACATGGGACTGGAATATCATAGCAATTACAGAAACATGGCTCAGGGATGGGCAGGACTGGCAGATTAATGTTCCAGGATTAAAATGCTCCAGGAAGGATAGAAAGAGAGGCAAGAGACGAGAGGGAGTGGCATTTTTGATAAGAGATAGCATTACAGCTGTGTTGAGGGAGGATATTCCTGGAAATACATCCAGGGAAGTTATTTGGGTGGAACTGAGAAATAAGAAAGGGATGATCACATTGTTGAGATTGTATTAGAGACCCCCCTAATAGTCAGAGGAAATTGAGAAACAAATTTGTAAGGAGATCTCAATGATCTGTAAGAATAATAGGGTAGTTATGGTGGGGGATTTTAACTTTCCAAACATCAACTGCCATAGTGTGAAAGGTTTAGATGGAGAGGAATTTCTTAGGTGTGCACAAGACAATTTTCTGATTCAGTATGTGGATGTACCTACGAGAGAAGGTGAAAAACTTGACCTACTCTTGGGAAATAAGGCAGGGCAGGTGACTGAGGTGTGAGTCGGGGAACACTTTGGGGCCAGTGATCGTAATTCTATTTGTTTTAAAATAGTGATGGAAAAGGATAGACCAGATCTAAAATTTGAAGTTCTAAATTGGAGAAAGGCCAATTTTGATGGTATTAGGCAAGGATATTTGAAAGCTGATGGAGGCAGATGTTCGCAGGTAAAGGAATGTCTGGAAAATGGGAAGCCTTCAGAAATGAGATAACAAGAATCCAGAGGAAGTATATTCCTGTCAGGGTGAAAGGAAAGGCTGGTAACTATAGGGAATGCTGGATGACTAAAGAAATTGAGGGTTTGGTTTAGAAAAAGAAGGAAGCACATGTCAGGTACAGACAAGATAGATCAAGTGAATCCTTAGAAGAGTATAAAGAAAGTAGGAGTATACTTAAGAGGGAAATCAGGAGGGCAAAACAGGGACATGAGATAGCTTTGGCAAATAGAATTAAAGAGAATCCAAAGGGTTTTTTTAGAAATATAGTAAGGACAAAAGGGTAACTAGGCAGAGAATAGGGCCCCTCAAAGATCAGCAAGGCGGCCTTTGTGTGGAGCCACAGAAAATGGGGGAGATACGAAGTGAATATTTTGCATCAGTGTTTACTGTGGAAAAGGATATGGAAGATATAGACTGTAGGGAAATAGATGGTGACATCTTGCTAAATGCCCAGATTACAGAGGAGGAAGGGCTGGATGTCTTGAAATGGTTAAAGGTGGATAAATTCCCAGGACCTGATCAGGTGTACCCGAGAATTCTGTGGGAGGCTATAGAAGTGATTGCTGGGCCTCTTGTTGAGATATTTGTATCATCAATAGTCACAGGTGAGGTGCCGGAAGACTGGAGGTTGGCAAATGTGCTGCCACTGTTTAAGAAGGGCGGTAAAGACAAGCCAGGGAACTATAGACCGGTGAGCCTGACCTCGGTGGTGGGCAAGTTGTTGGAGGGAATCCTGAGGAACAAGATGTACATGTATTTGGAAAGGCAAGGACTGATTCAGGATAGTCAACATGGCTTCGTGCGTGGGAAATCATGTCACACAAACTTGATTGACTTTTCTGAAGAAGTAACAAAGAAGATTGATGAGGGCAGAACTGTAGATGTGATCTAAAAAGACTTCAGTAAGGTGTTCAACAAGTTCCCCATGGGAGACTGATTAGCAAGGTTAGATCTCATGGAATACAGGGAGAACTAGCCATTTGGATACAGAACTGGCTCAAAGGTAGAAGACAGAGGGTGGTAGTGGAGGGTGTTTTTCAGACTGGAGGCCTGTGACCAGTAGAGTGCCACAAGGATCGGTGTTGGGTTCTCTACTTTTTGTCATTTACATAAATGATTTAGATGTACAGTGAGTAAGTTTACAGATGACACCAATATTGGAGGTGTAGTGGATAGCGAAGAGGTACCTCAGATTACAACAGGATCTTGACCAGATGGACCAATGGGCTGAGAAGTAGCAGATGGAGTTTAATTCATATAAATGCGAGGTGCTGCATTTTGGGAAAGCAAATCTTAGCAGGACTTATACACTTAATGGTAAGGTCCTAGGGAGTGTTGCTGAACAAAGAGACCTTGGAGTGCAGGTTCATAGCTCCTTGAAAGTGGAGTCGCAGGGAGATAAGATAGTGAAGAAGGTGTTTGGTATTCTTTCTTTTATTGGTCAGAGTATTGTGTACAGGAGTTGGGAGGTCATGTTGCGGCTGTACAGGACATTGGTTAGGCCAATGCTGGAATACTGCATGCAATTCTGGTCTCCTTCCTGTCGGAAAGATGTTGTGAAACTTGAAAGGGTTCAGATGTTACCAGGGTTGGAGGATTTCAGCTACAGGGAGAGGCTGAACAGGCTGGGGCTGTTTTCCCTGGAGCATCGGAGGCTGAGGGGTGACCTTATAGCAGTTTCCAAAATTACCCTGCGGTCATTCCCCTCAAGAACAAGTATACCGTTTTGGATACTTGTGGGGGGGATGACTTACCAGGGGCAAGCAACGAGGTTCAGGCCTCTGGCACGGAGCCTGGCCCCGTTGCTCAGAAGGGTAGGGTGGAGAAAGGTAGAGCAATAGTTCTTGGGGACTCGATAGTGAGGGGTACAGACAGACGGTTTTGTGGGGGCGACAGGGACTCACGTTTGGTATGTTGCCTCCCAGCTGCAAGGGTACGTGATGTCGCTGATCGTGTTTTCCAGGTCCTTAAGGGGGAGGGGGAGCAGCCCCAGATCGTGGTCCACGTTGGCACCAACGATATAGGTAGGAAGAAGGGTGAGGATGTCAGACAGGCTTTCAGGGAGCTAGGTTGGAAGCTCAGAGTTAGAACAAACAGAGTTGTAGTCTCTGGTTTGTTACCCGTGCCACGTGATAGAGAGTCGAGGAATAGGGAGAGAGAGCAGTTAAATGCGTGGCTACAGGGATGGTGCAGGAGGGAGGGATTCCGGTTTCTGGACAACTGGGGTCCTTTCTGGGGAAGGTGGGACCTCTATAAAAAGGATGGGCTACACCTGAACCTGAGGGGCACCAGTGTCCTTGGGGGGAGGTTTGCTAGTGCTCTTTGGGAGGGTTTAAACTAACTCCGCGGGGGCATGGGAACCAGGACTGTAGCTTTAGGGTACAGGACCTTGAGTGTAGGGAGGTTAGGAATAATGCAGCGATCTCTAAGGAGGGTGCCTGTAACCAGAAAGGTGGATTGAAGTGTGTATACTTCAATGCCAGAAGTATAAGGAATAAGGTAGGTGAACTTGCAGCGTGGGTTGGTACCTGGGACTTCGATGTTGTGGCCATTACAGAGACGTGGGTAGAACAGGGACAAGAATGGCTGTTGCACGTTCCAGGGTTCAAATGTTTTAGTAGGATCAGACATGGGGGTAAAAAAGGGGGAGGCGTGGCATTACTTGTCAAAGACAGTATCACAGCAGTGGAATGGACGATGGAAGAGGACTTGCCATCTGAGGTAGTTTGGGCTGAGGTTAGAAATAGGAAAGGTGAGGTCACCCTGTTAGGTGTTTTCTACAGGCCTCCTAATAGTCCTAGAGAAGTAGAGGATAATATTGCGAGGATGATTCAGGAAAAGAGTGAAGGTAGCAGGGTGGTTGTTATGGGGGACTTTAACTTCCCAGATATTGACTGGGAGAGCTATAGCTCGAGTTCATTAGATGGGTCGGTGTTTGTACAATGTGTGCAGGAGGGTTTCCTGACACAATATGTCGACAGGCCAACAAGAGGGGAGGCTATATTGGATTTGGTTCTAGGTAATGAACCAGGCCAGGTGTTAGACTTGGAGGTAGGTGAGCACTTCGGGGACAGTGACCACAACTCGGTGACTTTTACTTTAGTGATGGAGAGGGATAATCGTGCGCCGCAGGGCAAGAGCTATAGCTGGGGGCAGGGAAATTATGATGCAGTGAGGCATGACTTAGGTTGTGTGGATTGGAAAAACAGGCTTCAAGAGAAGAACACTAATGAGATGTGGGGATTGTTCAAGGAGCAGCTACTGCGTGTCCTCGATAGGTATGTACCAGTCAGGCATGGTGTAAAGGGCCTTGTGAGGCAGCCGTGGTTTAGTAAGGAATTAGAGTCCCTTGTGAAAGGGAAGAAGGCGGCATATGTAAAGATGAGGCGTGAAGGTTCAGTAGGGGCGATTGAGAGTTATAAGGTAGCCAGGAAGGAGCTAAAGAGGGAGCTAAGAGAAGCGAGAAGGGGACATGAAAAGTCTTTAGCTGGCAGGATTAGGGAAAACCCAAAGGCTTTCTATAGGTATGTCAAGAATAAAAGGATGACTAGGGTAGGTATCGGTCCAGTCAAGGATAGTAGTGGGAAGTTGTGTGTGGAGGCGGAGGAGATTGGAGAGACATTAAATCAGTACTTTTCATCAGTATTCACTCAGGAACAGGACACTGTTGCTGATGTGAATATGGAATCACAAATAATTAGAATGGATGCCCTGGAAATATTCAGGGAAGAGGTTTTGGGAATATTGGAAAGGATGAATATAGACAAGTCTCCTGGGCCTGATGGCATTTACCCCAGGATCCTATGGGAAGCTAGGGAGGAGATAGCAGAGCCATTGGCCTGGATTTTTATGTCGTCATTGTCAACGGGAATAGTACCAGAGGACTGGAGGATAGCGAATGTGGTCCCATTGTTCAAGAAAGGGAGTAGGGATAGCCCTAGTAACTATAGGCCAGTGAGTCTGACTTCAGTGGTGGGCAAAGTCTTAGAGAGAATGGTAAGGGATAAGATTTATGAACATCTGGGTAGGAATAACGTGATCAGGGATAGCCAGCATGGTTTTGTGAAGGGCAGGTCGTGCCTCACAAACCTTATTGAGTTCTTTGAGAAGGTGACTAAGGAAGTGGATGAGGGTAAAGCAGTAGATGTTGTGTATATGGATTTTAGTAAGGCGTTCGATAAGGTTCCCCATGGTAGGCTAATGCTAAAACTTCGGAGGTATGGCATTGAGGATACATTAGAGGTTTGGATTAGGAATTGGCTGGCTGGAAGGAGACAGAGGGTAGTAGTTGATGGATTATGTTCATCTTGGAGCGCAGTTACTAGCGGTGTACCACAAGGATCTGTTTTGGGACCATTGCTTTTTGTTATCTTTATAAATGATCTAGAGGAAGGACTTGAAAGCTGGGTAAGCAAGTTTGCGGATGACACAAAAGTCGGTGGAGTTGTGGATAGTGAGGAAGGAAGTGGTAGGTTACAGCGGGATATAGATAAGTTGCAGAGCTGGGCGGAAATGTGGCAAATGGAATTCAATGTAGCTAAGTGCGAAGTCGTTCACTTTGGTAGGAATAACAAGATGATGGATTACTGGGCTAATGGTAGGCTACTTGGTAGTGTGGATGAGCAGAGGGATCTTGGTGTCTATGTACACAGATCTCTGAAAGTTGCCACCCAGGTAAATAGTGCTGTGAGGAAGGCATATGGTGTACTGGGCTTTATTGGCAGAGGAATTGAGTTCCGGAGTCCTGAGGTCATGTTGCAGTTGTATAAGACTCTGGTGAGGCCTCATCTGGAGTATTGTGTGCAGTTTTGGTCGCCATACTATAGGAAGGATGTGGAAGCTTTAGAACGAGTGCAGAGGAGGTTTACCAGGATGTTGCCTGGAATGGTAGGAAAATCTTATGAGGAAAGGCTGAGGCACTTGGGGCTGTTCTCATTGGAGAAGAGAAGGTTTAGGGGAGATCTGATAGAAGTGTATAAGATGATTAGGGGTTTAGATAGGGTAGATACTAAGAACCTTTTACCGCTAATGGAGTCAGGTGTTACTAGGGGACATAGCTTTAAATTAAGGGGTGGTAGGTATAGGACAGATGTTAGGGGTAGATTCTTCACACAGCGGGTTGTGAGTTCATGGAATGCCCTGCCCGTATCAGTGGTGAACTCTCCTTCTTTATGTTCATTTAAGCGGACATTGGATAGGCATTTGGAAGTTATTGGGCTAGTATAGGTTAGATAGGACTCGGTCGGCGCAACATCGAGGGCCGAAGGGCCTGTACTGCGCTGTATCCTTCTATGTTCTATATCCATCCAAACCCTTCCTATTCATATACCCAGCCAAATGCCTCTTAAATGTTGCAATTGTACCAGCCTCCACCACTTCTTCTGGCAACTTATTCTATACACGTACCACCCTCTGTGTGAAAACGTTGACTCGTAGGTCTCTTTTATATCTTTCCCCTCTCACCCTAAACCTATGCCCTCTAGTTCTGGACTCCCCGACCCCAGGGAAAAGACTTTGCATGTTTACCCTATCCATGCCCCTCACTATTTTGTAAACCCGTACACCAGAGCACCTGGAGGAAACCCACGCAGACAGGGGTGGGGGGAATTGCCAACTCCACACAGAAAGTCGCCCAAGGTTAGAATTGAACTTGGGTGCCTGGTACTGTGAGCCAGCAGTGCTAACCACTGAGCCACCATGCTGACTGAAAGGAATGGGTAAAGGAGTTTCACGAACTCAATGCATATGTCCTAAACATTCCACTTAAAGACAAGAAAATTATATTCTTACAAAACATATTTATAGGAATTTACAGAACACCGGAAAACATATTACTCATTTTCTCAATCCCTCACATGCTAAAACATGCATTCCATCAAATGTATATTGACAAACAATGATAAATTTCTCATCAACTGGCTTACTGACTCCAGTGTTTACTTTGCAATCCATCAGTAACCATAAGCAGAAAAATCTTAAATAGTTTTATGAATAATGTATCAAGACCTCCAGGTCTACCCTCAATACGATATTCCATTATTGCGATATCAATTATACAAATTGTTTTCTATTCGTTTCGCTTTCTCTAATTGTGGATTCCACAGTTACTTTCTTGTCATTGTCTGATCATAAATGTGGAAGCTTGTTAACAACTGCACAATGCTCTACTCCACTTGCATCTCCTTAGATATTAAAGGCTGTCCTTGTCTGTATTTCAGGTCAACCTGGAAAATATTCAGATTCGGGCTAATAATCTCTACGTAATATTCATACCACACCAATGCCTGGAATTGACGAGTTCCTCTCTTTTATTGCAACTTATAACATCCCTTTGAGTTTAAGCATCAATATGGTCATTAAATCTCCAGTGTTGAAGGAAAAACCAGTCCAACGTGGAAATAGATTAGATTATTTACAGTGTGGAAACAGGCCCTTCGGCCCAACAAGTCCACACCAACCTGCCGAAGCACAAACCATCCATACCCCTACATTTACCCCTTACCTAACACTACGGGCAATTTAGCATGGCCAATTCACCTTACCCGCACATCTTTGGACTGTGGGAGGAAACCGGAGCACCCGGAGGAAACCCACGCAGACACGGGGAGAACGTGTAAACTCCACACAGTTTGTCGCCTGAGTCGGGAATTGAACCCGGGTCTCAGGTGCTGTGAGGCAGCAGTGCTAACCACTGTGCCACCGTGCCGCCCACAAATAATGGAACTCTTTCAAAGCAGTCTTGCATACTTTAATATGAACTCAGATATCCAGCCTCTAACCTATTTATGCCAACCATAGAAGGAGTGTGGCACAAAAGCTGGACAAATTGCAGCAAGTATCTGACTTCTGAACACCCTATGATCAGAAAGAATGGCACAACCCAATTTCACATCAGTAGTTTATCTGCCACCATGACAGCACAGGACATCGATCCCTAACATATGCTCATTATTGATAGGTAAAACAGTGTAGGGTGAACTTGTAGGATATTGTCAGCACATCATCCATGGATCTCTCATTCATGTTCTTAAAACATTAATTTTCATGCCAATCTCGAGTTCCTGAAGGTACAGTCTTATACCTCTTAGGTCACTTTGCATTGAAAATGTGCAAGGTGCATCATTTTATCAATATCCAAATAAATATTAGTATGCCATGATAATTATAGTGATACTTAACATAAGATATAACCACTAAAAATCCACTAATAAGGCTGTCAACTGATATTGAGTCAGTTGCATTAAATTGCATTAGCCATTGTGCACGAAATGAACTAGCCCCACTTTCTCACAGCAAATTAAAACAATATGCTGCAGATATTGGATCTGAAAGATTAACTCTATTGCTTTCTCCACACATGAAGCCACACCCATTCAGATTCCCAAACACTTTGGTTTAATTCCACAGATTTCTGGAACTGTGTAACTTTGTCATGTCACTTTGCATTATGTGGCCACGAACCATGGGCCAAGAAACCCAGGTTCAAGTCTCAGCTGCTCCACAAGTGTGTAATAACATCTCTGAACAGGTTAATTAGAAAATTAGTTTAGATTATACTTAAGAATTATATTTAATCAAAGTCAACCATGTTTTAATTCTAATTATTATTATAACCATTCTGCATCAAAGTTACAACTTTGAGAGTTGTTGATGTAATTGTCTGACGCTCCTGGAGAATTACCCACTGTATCCCAATTTAAACTTCCATGCTGCACACCCACATTCTATTGTACTTTTGTGTCAATGATAACACCAGTGGCACCAAATTTGGTTCAGCAACTCAGGGGAATAAAGAATATTAAAACATAGCTGCTAGCATCGAAATCTTTCTGCTGGAATAGTTTGAACCATACACTCATTATGACTGAAGATAAAAAAATTAATCTGATAACAACACTGTTGACAATTTTCAACCACCAATTCAGAAATTGGTTTTGTGGGGACATCAGTTCTTGATCTGGTCGTGCTTCAACTTTGTACAGTACAGCTAAGGTAACAGTAACCAGTACTGCCCACCAGAGGCCCTCAATGAGCTATGGATTAAGAAGTTATGGTGAAACAAAACTTGCATTTCTACAGCACTGCTAATAGAAAAAGACGCAAGATACTTCATAAAATGTAAACAAACAATAACAATACAGCCAAATAAGGAGCCAAATAGAAAATTGATGAAAATGTTTTAACAAATAATTGGACTGTAGTAAGAGACATCAAGGAGGAAAGAAGATGGAGGAAAGGTAAACACAACAGAATGTGTCAGATTCTATTGTGTACGTGGAATTTGAAATACAGGAACAGACCATTTAGTCCAATTGATGCTAATGATTCTGTTCAACATGAGTATCTTTCCAATTTATTTCATCTATCTACATATTGTATCCTTTTCTTCATTCATTTGAAAGTAGCACTTTTCCTTAAATACATCAATGTTATCTGCCTCAGTAGTACCATGTTCCACATCATATCCACTGTACAACACAAAAACAGGTTACAATCATTTTCATATATATGTAAAGAGGAAGAGATTACTGATGTAAATATGGGACAGAAGCAGATGGAATTATTTTAAACAAATATTTTGAATTTGTATTCCAATGAGAAGGCGCAAAAACATGAGGAAAGTTATCAGAAATTGCAGGAAGGCCTTTATCAGCTGGAAAAATGGGCCGCAAAATGGCAAATGGAGTTTAATATAGATAAGTGTGATGTCTACCATTTTGGAAAGTGAAATAAAAGGGTTTCATGATGAATGATCGGGTCTGAAGGAGGGTAATGGAACAGAGGGACCTTGGAGTTCAGGTGAATGGTTCTCTGAAAGTAGAGTCACAGGTAGACAGGGCAGTGAAGAAGGCTTTTGCCATGCTGGCCTTCATCAGTCAGGGCACTGAGTATAGAAGTTGGGAAGTTATGTTGCAGTTATACACAACATTGGTGAGGCCACACTTGGAATGTTGAGTTCAGTTCTGGTTACCTTGCTATAGGAAGGATGTTGAAAAGTGAGATACTGGAAAAGCGCAGCAGGCCAGGCCAGCCTCCACATCTTTCCAATAATATGGCGACAGAACTGCACACAATACTTTAAATGTGGCTGATAGTTTTATACAGCTGCAATGTGACTTGACAATTTTTGCACTCACTGATAAAGACAAGCAAGCCAAATGCCTTCTTTACTACTTCGTCCACTTGTATTGCTACTTTCAGGAAGCAAGATCACTCCGTCCAGCATTTGTTTCAAACAAGTTTTAGAAATTATCTCTTGGGATGTGGGTGTTGCTGACATAGACTGGAATTTGTCGTCCACCCCAAATTGTCCTTTGAACTAAGTGTAGAGGGCAGTTAAGGTTCAAGTTTAAAATTCTCTGTCTAAAGGTTATAGTGAGCCAATTATTTAAAAAAGATAATTCATGGTTGGTTCATGGTCACCATTACTGAAACCAGCTTTCAATTCCAGATTTCTTTTGTATTAATTGAATTTAAATTTCATTTGCAACCACAATGGGATTTAAACCCTGACCTCAGAGCATTACTAATCCAGGGAGTTTACTATACCAATCCCCTCTTCACCAGAACACAGGTCAATCGTGAAGCTTGTTCATGTCATGACAATTTTTTAAATTCCCAACCACAGTGACATTGCTATGAGGGGGGCACAGATTAAAATTTCAATTTTCCT
This sequence comes from Hemiscyllium ocellatum, assembly GCF_020745735.1. Classification (NCBI taxonomy): domain Eukaryota; kingdom Metazoa; phylum Chordata; class Chondrichthyes; order Orectolobiformes; family Hemiscylliidae; genus Hemiscyllium; species Hemiscyllium ocellatum. The sequence goes on from NC_083401.1 coordinate 26,741,062, forward strand.
CACAGGCAGAGAGGACTCATCATCCAAGGCCTTTCCCAGCAGGTAGCAGTATCAGTATAAATCTGTCAGTGAGCTGTCCACTTACCAGGGAAAGAGGAACAGCAAAAATGTTTGGATAGGAAGTAAAGTATAGACAAATGAAAAAGAATGCTTCTAGGTTTGCAAAGGTAATATAACTTTGGGAGAAAAAGGATCATTAATATGAGGACGGTGTACAGAAGTTAAGAAAATCTCGAAATTGCTAAACTATTTTATCACAGTTTTCATTAGAGAGAAAGTTGAGAGGTGACTTAATTGAGACATATAAGATAATCAGAGGGTTAGATAGGTTGGACAGTGAGAGCCTTTTTCCTCAGATGGTGATAGCTAGCACGGGAGGACATAGCTTTAAATTGAGGTGTGATTGATATCGGACAAATGTCAGAGGTAGTTTATTTACTCAGAGTAGTAGGGGCGTGGAACGCAGTGCCTGCACCAGTAGTAGACTTGCCAAATTTAAGGGCATTTAAATTGCTATTGGATAGGCATATGGACGAGAATGGAATAGATGGGCTTCAGATTGGTTTCACAGGTCGGCGCAGTATCAAGAGCCGAAGGGCCTACACAGTGCTGTAATGATCTATGTTCTATATCAATGCTCTAAAAGGTCTCACCATTTGCTATATACCTTTGTCTTGCATTTGATCTCCCAAAATGCATCACCTGATACTTGTCTGGATTTGAGAAACTATTAAGAATAAGATTAAATCTAAATATGCACTTTAAAAAATCCTCATAATTAAGCAGATTCAATATCGATCTTTGAAAGAGAAATCATGTTTAATAAATCTCTGAAATGCGTTTTCAAGATGTAACTCACAGGATGAATAAGGATGAACCAGCAGATGTAAACTAACTAAATTTAAGCATTTAATAAGATGTTACACAAGGCCATAGTACAAAATAGTGAAACTTCCATCAACTTTATTTGGAAATGTTGCTGAGAAGCACCTCATGACATTTTATTATATCAAAGGACATGTGGACCTGTCTGACATCGGGAGCAGCATCAGATTTAAAAAAGCAGGGGAGAGCACCTTCAATCAGTTGAAACCTGTGAGAGACAAAATGCAACAAGACAACAGGTAGTTGATTGGCAGGTATTTCTTCCATCCCTCTTTTAATTGGACAGTGGAGTAGGCTGGGAAGACAATGTGCTGTGGCTGTAGTATGTCACTGCTGATGGTGCGATCCACACTGACTGAATCTGAAGTGTTGACTACTTAAGGAATGTGCCATAGAGATAATGAGCTAGAATCCTAGATTTGGACACTGTGACATAGCAGGGAGGAGAAGAGGTAGATGGACAAGGTCTCGCAGGAGGTAGTCACACCTCTTGCATTAAATACTTCCAATTTGATCTGAGTTCAGGAACAGGTGGGTGTGACTAGTGTCAGCCAGCCATGGAGAACTAGAATCACTTTTTGGAGGAACTTCAGACTGGATGAGCAAACAGATTAAAGCACCATGGTTTGGAATGCTATTCAAGTGATGAGCAGGAAGAGGAATAGAATCAGAGAATAATACAGCATGGAAACAGACCCTTTGGTCCAATTAGTCTATGCTGACCAGGTTATAGCAGTAATAGGAAATAACACTGTTAGGGGATTAGATACTGGTCTCTACAGTACAACAGAATCCTGAAGGCTGTGTTGCCTTCCTGGTGCCAAAGTTCATGACAGCTTTTCTGGACTGGAGAGGAACTTGCATTGGGAAGGGAAGAATCCAGTTGTGGTGAACAGAGAGGCAGGATTAAAAAGAGTTTCTGTTGAGGGATTACAAGCACCTTGGGGCCAAATTAAAAGAGCAGAACCACATCAGTGATAATCTTAAGATTACAAGTGAAGCCATGAGCAAGTTGGCATAGGGTAAGATAAAGGTGTTAAATGCATGGCTAAATGACTAGGTGTAGGAGAAATGTATTCCAATTCACAGGGCACTGGTCCTTCGATGAGGAATAAAGACAGCTGTTTTGCCGGGACAGGGTTCATTTGAACTATGATCGGACCAATGTCCTGACAAATCATATAAATAGGGTTATAACTAGGCTTTAAAATAATCAGTTGAGAGGGCTACAATTGAAGGGAATTTAAAGAAAAACTAATAAGAAATGGAGTCAGCAGAGAGAGACAGGTCAGTCAAGAGGTGAATGATAGAGTATGACAAGGAAGAATAGAAAAAGGGAGGCACATTGGTATAGGGTTAATGTTATTGTAATAGCAATCCAGAACTCAAAATCAATGATCTGGGGACAGAAGTTCAAATCCCCTCCAATTTGAACTCAAGGTCTGTAAGATAGTGGTCCTAATTGAAACTATGTAACTACTTTCAACTGTTGTAAAATCCCACCTGGTCCACTAACATGCTTTAAGAAAGGAAACCTGCTGACTTTACCTCGTCTGACCTCTATGTGACTCCAGACCTACAGCAATGTGGTGCCCTCTGAAAAATAAGAGGTGGTGTTAAATGTTGATGCAGACAGCATCAACCATATCCCATGAACAAATACAATAACATGGAGAAGAGTGCAACAAAAATTAGAACCAGGTAAATAATCATGATAAAATAATCAAAGCATAAGACTCTTTATCTGATTTATAATAAGATAAATGAGTTGACAGCACAATTTGAAATAAATTAAATTTACTAGATAGCTATGAGAGGGATAGAGTTGCAGAGTGATAAGAACAGGGGTCTTGGTATTCAAGGGTATTCAGCATTGCACAAAAATAGGCAAAAAAGGAGAAGTAGTAGTATAACTGATGAAGGTATCAGTGTGACGGTTCAATAGATGCAACAGATTGTAATGTGGAATCAGTTTGGGTGGAAATAAGGAATAACAAGGTGGATGTTTTCCATAGGGCCCTAAAGAATTTCCGCTGGGTACATAATAAGAGCACCACAATCACATGAAAGATTTATCCTGCATATTGACTGGATACATCAGTTGGGCAAGAGCACTATGAAAGAAATTTCCGAAACAATTTACAAATTGTTTCTTAGAGCACTAAGGAACAGGCTATTTTAGATCTAGTATATTGTAATGAGATAGGATTACGAGAAATCTTTTGGTTAAAATACATTGGGGGTAGTGATCAAACATGGTAGAATTTCAAATTCACTTTGAGAGTGCACAACTCATGTTTCAAACTACTATCCTCAACTCAAATGAGGGGAAGTACAGAGAGATACGGAGAAATTGTTTTCTAAAGTGGGCTGGCGAAACAGACTGAAGGAAAAGTTAATTGATGAGCAGTGGCAGACAATCAAGTGGAAATTTCATAATTCAGTTTAAGGATATTCCATCAAAAAGGAGTTGATGAGAAGAATGAATCACTTGTGGTGAATGAAGTTGGTCAAGGAGAATATCCAGTCAAAAATTAAGGCATAGGAAGCAACAAAGACTTTTGATCAGCCAGATGATTGGAATTTATTTTGTTTAGGAACCAGCAGTAGATGATCAAAAATCTAAAAGGGGTAGAAGTTGGTTATGAAAGTAAATTATCAAATTATATAAAACAAACAGCAAGGGCTTCTATGTATATAAAATGAAATGAGGAGTTAAATTAAGTGTGAAACCCTTGAAGGAGGCAAGTAGGGAATTAATAATAGGGTCAGTGAATTGGTAGATAATTTCAACTAATATTCTGCAACAGCCTTTGTTGATTGTGTCCTTCACAAGATTCCAAAGATAACAGTGAGTATGGTACTAATGGGAAGAAAGATCTTGTAATAATTTCTATCACGAGATGATTTGGATGAGAATATAGAAGGCATGGTTAGTAAGTTTATGGATAACATGAAAATTGGTCATGATTTGGAGGTGCCGGTGTTGGACTGGGGTGTACAAAGTTAAAAATCACACAACGCCAGGTTATAGTCCAACAGGTTTAATCACCTGATGAAGGAGCGTCGCTCCAAAAGCTAGTGTGCTTCCAATTAAACCTGTTGGGCTATAACCAGGTGTTGTGTGATTTTTAACTATGAAAATTGGTGGTATGGTGGACAGTGAAGAAGGTTAGCTAAGGTTATAAAGGGATCTTGATCAATTGGCTAATGGGCCAAGAAGTGGCAGATGGAGTTGAATATAGTTAAATGTGTGGTATTGCATTTTGTTAAGTAGTAGCAGTGCAGGACTCAGAGAGTTAATGGAAGTGCCCTGGGAAATATTGTAGAACAGAGAGATCTAAAGTTTAAGATACACAGTTCATTGAAAATTGTGTCACATGTAAAGAAGCATTTGGCATGCTTGCCCTCATTGTTTAGGCAATTGAATATAGGAGTTGGGATGTCATATTGCAGTTATACAGACATTTGTGAAATCACTTTTGGAGTGCCATGTCCTGGTTCTGGTCGCCCTGCTGTAGGAGGTATATTATTAAATTGGAGATGGAGCAGAAACTAGGACTCGATGGTTTGAGTTATAAGGAGAGGCTGGATAAACTGGGGTTTTTTTCACTGGAACATAGAAGGTTGGGGTGACCTCAAAAACGTTGATAAAATCATGAAGGGCACAGATAAGGTGAATAGCACAGGTCTTTTCCCTAGGGTTGGGGAGTTCAAAACTAGAGGGCATATTTTTAAAAGGTGAGAAGAGAAAGGGAACTAAGGGGCAACTTTTTCATCCAAAGGGTGGCTTGTATGTGGAATGAACTGCCTCAGGAAGTGGTATGGCTAGTACAACTACAGCATTTAAGACATTTGGACAGGTACATGAAAATGAAAAGTTTAGAGGGACATAGGCCAAACCCAGGCAAACAAAACTAATTTAGTTTAAGAAACTTGGTCGGCATAGAAAAGTAGGACCAAAGGATCTGGTCCCGTACTATATGACTCTATGTTGAAAAGGGTACTGGAATGGCACAGCAGGTCAGCATCCGAGGAGTAGGAGAGTCGACGTTTCGGACATAAGCCCTTCATCAGGAATTCGTGCTGTGCTTTTCCAGTGCCACCCTTTTTGACTTTGACTCTCCAGCAATCTGCAGTCCTCATTTTCTCCTGTATGACTCTCTGACCTTATGCGCCAGCAGTCTTGATAAACAAGCAAAAATTACATACCTCAAATACCATGAAGTTTACCGTATTATACTGTCCAATTATTGTACTGTTTTAAAATTTATTTACCTCAAATAAATATATGTATTGTTCAATCAAATGGCAACACAAAATATCCAATGTTGAGTTGCTAAGTCAACTGTTAAGTCAATTTTTACTCAAATACCACAATCTACCATGATGTCGAAGTCACTTAAACATGTAAGCAAGGAGACTCTCTACTGGTAAGTTTTACTTAAGTCAAAATTGCACTATTACTTCAGTGATTTATGCTGTCAATAAAGTATAACAGTGATGTGCATATCCATGCATTATGTTTCTGTTACTTAATGTCTGTTTTAATGTTCTCCACAGCCACCTGATGAAGGAGCAGCGCTCCGAAAGCTAGTGCTTCCAAATAAACCTGTCGGACTATAACCTGGTGTTGTGAGATTTTTTGATGGTGTCAAGATATAAGGAGATATGTTCATTGGGGCCGGAGCAAGTAGAGACAATGGGTCAATCAGGGCAGTCAAGTTTGTGAATTTTGGGAATGAGGTAGAACCGGGTGGTCTGGGGTTCCAGGACTGAGAGGTTAGAGGCTGTAGGTGGGAGATCCCTGAAGTGATGAGGTTCTGGATGGTATGGGAGATGATGGTTTGGTGGTGGGAGGTGAGGTCGTTGTCAAAGGGGCAGTAGGAGGAGTTACTGCTAAAAGGATCTGACATGAAAAAGGCATTGAGGCTTGGGGAAAACCAGCCATGATCTTACTGAATTGAAAGTGCAGATTTGAAGTGCCAAATGACTTCCTCCTGTTCCTTTTTCTTAGTTCTAATGTTCTTTTATAAATGCAAATTGCTTTTCAATACATGAAAGATCTGTACTTTGGCATGAATCCCAGGAGTCTACACATTGTCTACATTGTTCAACTTATCAATAATTAAATCTAGCTCCACAACACACTCAGAATGAACAAGAAATTGCCGAACCGCTTTTTTTCCTTTCCTTTTACAAATTTTTCTCAGGTCTAATATTTATTTGTATTTGTTGTCTAAAATGAATGAGATTTTAGCTCTTCTCATGGTCTTTGATTACACAGGAATAAATCACTCTGACAATTGCAAATGGCAAATGTATGTTTCAGATTTCTCCAATTTCGTACTGATAAACGAAGAATGTTTGAAATACAATCAAGGATGACCATATCATAGATGAACAAAGCTACAGAGTTAAATGGTCAATCAACAATGAAGCTTTGCTGAACTACTGGATGTGTCACATTTAAGAAGTTTATTTTAAAAGCACTAATCAAGCATTCTGACTGAAGAGGTAAATTGTGAAAAATATAATCTATTATTTTGTATTACAATATAAAACATTTAATGAAAAATGTAAAGTTCAGTAGAAAAAGAAAATATAAGGACTAGGTAATATTAAAAAGTACTTTGTTAAAATTATTCTCAAATGATACTATTGCCTCTATTCGCAGGGAGCTGCTTTCTGAGGTCTTCTCCTTCATCATTAGCTATGTTGCTAAGATCATCAATTAATAAACGGTTCAATCAATCTGGTTTTCCCACCAGTAGGTATCACAAATAACAAAACTTAGTCGTGGCTCAGCACACAACATTAAGAGAAAGTAGGAGAGATAACCAAAAAACTTAGTTCCAAGAAGAGGTTTAAAGGGAGGAGAATTAGTGAAGCAGAAAACATTAGCAAAGATATGTCGGTATATCGAGTTTGAGCAGAAGGCACATTCACCAAAGGTGGTGGAATCAATACTGGTTATTGACAAGGGGCATGGTATAGGAGAGCACATCAACTTGAAGCTGATAAAGCTGAAGAAGGTTGTTAAAAAGATAATTTAAGACAACACGGATGCATGCTAACTCTTCACAAACTCTCGACAGTAAATCTAAATCTTACTGTTACATATCTTATAATTGTTATAATCTTTTAAATTTCAATTCTACATCGGTTAAAATTGCGAACAATGTTCTCTTAAATCTACTTGCAAGTCTGAAGATTCTACAATCATCCAGGCCTAAGTACTGATGCTGGATCTGCTGGCCTAAAGCAATCCTACCAGCTTCCCACAGGCCCAACATGAAGGAAACTGGGAATCAAGGCCCAACCAGCCCAGGAATGATTCCTGACCCCATAATGACTCAACTCCAAGGAAGCCTGCCCCTACTACTAGGAGGCACAACCAGCCTAGGACGGTTACCTGACCTCACAAATTTCAAAGTTAATGTTGATCTAACTCCTGGTGTACCTTCTCTGCAGCTGTAACACTGTATTCCTCGCTCTGTCTGAATACCCTCAAGCACTTTGTAAGTTATGCTCTGCTGTATTGCATTCAAAACAAAAATGTTTCACTGTACCTCGGTACATATGACAATAATGAATCAAATCAAATCAAATAAATAGGGATGGCCAGGGTAATGGAGGGATTTGAACTCAGGCTGTGAATTTTAATGGAGGAGACATCCCTCCTTTGCTTGGCAAAGAAGGCTGTAGTGACACATCTTTGATATCACAGCACTGCAAACTTCAAAACATTCCTTATGCCAGTTGGAAGCCTAAACAAAATCTTCACATAAAAGCTGAAAGCAACGACCACCTCCACAGGCACAGATACCACTTTATAGTTAGAAATCTAGCTGAGACAAGGTCGATAACAAAATTACTTCATACACAGTTCCACACTGAAGACCTTATGTGAATTTGGTCCCCTGCTAAGTACCCTCTTCCTCTCTCCTGACGGATTGTCCCAGTCTGTAAATTCTCCTTCATACACCCAGTATATTATATTTCCAAAGGGTAAACATCCAGATCAATCAAATGTGGAGGCCAATTATAACAGAACAGCTGCCCACCTTCTAGACGTTTTCCTACAGCTGAATTAAATTTGCAATCAAACACTGCAGTGTAAAACATTTACAGTAGTATAGATTTTGCTTCACTTATGTTACAATGTATCTTGTATTGTTTCACTTTCATATCTGAAATTCCAACTATCTGAACAATATTCTAACATACATACAAATTTAGACTAGTAGAAGATATTCATAAGCAGAGAGTGTGCCCACTTCATAATAAAAAAAAACAGAAGATTTCTAAATAGCATGGCGCAAAGAGTTTAAGCAGTGTGATGCAGATAAATAACTGATGTTGTTACAGTTCTTCCCACTGGTCACTAGACACTATAAACCTTCTGGATGTATCCCTACAAGATGGTATTGAATTGCTAAGCCTGTCATTGAAAAGATATATATCTTGCGATCATTGAATTGCAAACCAAAGCATGCTTATTTCTCTACTTGAAGGGTGCTTCCTATTTAATATTGATGTATCAAAAGCATTTATGCTTGCTTTATTCCAAAAGTGTTCCTTAAATGAATGATGCACTTGTCACAGTATCAGCTCGTGCAAATGTTACTTTATGTCTTCCAGCAGTAAAATCAACTGACTGGAAACAGAGACAGGGTGCCAAAATTTCAGGGAGCATTGAATGGAATGCTTTCCAAATAGCAAAGGAGTAACCTTGATAACAAAATGGATTTGTCATCAGTCATCTCTCATTTGAACAAACATCAGAGTCATTTTTCAAGGCATCTATCTATCCCTCTTTTCAACTGAATTTTCTAATCAATACCCAATTAAAACAAAACAATCCTTAAATCAGGAAACTGTAGTACTAAGTGGAACCTTACTGACACATTCACCATTTCAAAATTCAACATGATACACAAGGTAAATAACAATATGCCAAGTCTTTATCTCCACCAAACTTCCCTGAAGGAGAAATAATTGTCAGTATCTGGACAAGGAATTATAGGTGTGAGGAATTAAGAAGGCTAAAAGAGATCATGAGATATCTTTAGCGAGCAGGGTTGGGAAAACCCCAAAGCCTTTTATTTATATGTAAGAAGCAAGAGGGTAATGAAGTAAAGTGTTGACTCATTCAAGGATAAAAGAGAAAAGATCTGCGTGGAGTCAGAGAAAATGGGTGAGATTATTAATGAGTAGTTTTCATCAGTATTCACCGAGGAGAGAGATATGGCAGATGTTGAGGTTAGGGACAGATCTTTGATTACTCTAGGTCGTCAGCATAAGGAGGGAGGAAGTGTTGTGTATTCTAAAAGGTATTAAGATGGACAAGTCCCCAGGACCAGATGGGATCTATCCCAGGTTATTGAGGTAAGCGAGAGAGGAAATAGCTGGGGTTTTAACAGATATCTTGCAGCATCCTTGAAAATAGGAGGAGGAGTGGAGAATTGCTCCTCTCGTTTAAAACGTGTAGCAGGGATAATCCAGATAATTACAGACCTGTGAGCCTGACGTCAGTGGTAGGGAAGCTACTGGAGAAGATACTAAGGGATAGGATATATACCCAGTTGGAAGAAAATGGGCTTATCAGTGATTGGCAACATGGTTTTGTACATTGAAGGTCATGTCTTACAAACCTAATAGAATTCTTTGAAGAGGTGATAAAGTTGATTGATGAGGGAAGGAATGTAGATGTCATATACATGGACTTTAGTAAGGCATTTGATAAGGTTCCCCATGGTAGGCTGATGAAGAAGGTGAAGTCATATGGGGTCCAGGGTGTTCTAGCTAGATGGAGAGAGAGAGGTTTGGGCAACAGGAGACAGAGACTAGTAGTGGGAGCTCCTCAAAATTCAGACCTGTGACCAGTGGTGTCCCATGGGTATCTGTGTTGGGACCACTGTTGTTTGTGATACACATAAATGATTTGGAGGAAGATGTAGGTTGTCTCATTAGGAAGTGTGCAGATGACAATGAGATTGGTGGAGTAGCAAATAGTGAAGGGGACTGTCAGAGAATACAGCCGAATATAGATAGATTGGAGAGTTGAGCAGAGAAATGGCAGATGGTGTTCAATCCAGACAAATACAAGGTGTTGCATTTTGGAAGATCTGATTCCAGACCAAACTATACAGTAAATGGAAAAGTCCTGATGACAATTGATGCACATAGAGATCTGGCTGTTCAGGTCTATTGTTCCCCGAAGGTGGCAATGTAGGTCAGTAGAGTGGTAAAGAAGGCACACAGCATGCTTTCCTTCATCGGATGGAGTACTGAGTACAAGAGTTGGCAGGTCATGTTACAGTTGTCTAAGACTTTGGCTCGGCCACAATGGTATACTGTGTACAGTTCTGGTCGCCACATTACCAGAAGGATGTGAATGCTTTGGAGAGGTTGCAGAGGAGGCTCACCAAGATGTTGTCCAGTATGGAGGGTGCTAGCTATGAGGAGAGGTTGAGTAGATTAGGATTATTTTCATTGAAAAGAAGGCAGTTGAGGGGGAACCTGATTGAGGCCTACAAAACCATGCGAGGTATAGACAGGGTGGAAAGCAAGAAAATTTCCCCAGAGTAGAGGACTCAACTAATAGGGGTCACAAGTTCAAAGTCAGAGGGGAAAAGTTTAGGGGAGATATACATGGAAAGTTCCTTACGCAGAGGGAGGTGGGTGCCTGGAATGCATTGCCAGTGGAGATGATGGGGCGGGAAAGGTTGCATAATTTAACACATACCCAGACAGATACATGAAAGAGCAGGGAGCAAAGGGATACTGATCCTAAGAAAATGGACATCAGATTTAGATACAGAATATGTATCGGCACAGGCTTGGAGGGCCAAAGGGCCTGTTCATGCGCTGCAATGTTCTTTGTTCTAGAACATAGGACATAGAACATAGAAAAATACAGCGCAGTACAGGCCCTTCGGCCCTCGATGTTGCGCCAACCGAAGCCTACCTAACCTACACTAGCCCAATAACCTCCATATGCTTATCCAATGCCCGCTTAAATGACCATAAAGAGGGAGAGTCCACCACTGCTACTGGCAGGGCATTCTATGAACTCACAACCCGCTGAGTAAAGAATCTACCCCTAACATCTGTCCTATACCCACCACCCCTTAATTTAAAGCTGTGTCCCCTAGTAACAACTGACTCCATTAGCGGAAAAAGGTCTCACTGTCAACCCTATCTAAACCCCTAATCATCTTGTACACCTCTATCAAATCTCCCCTAAACCTTCTTTTCTCCAATGAGAACAGCCCCAAGTGCCTCAGCCTTTCCTCATATGATCTTCCTACCATACCAGGCAACATCCTGGTAAACCTCCTCTGCACTCGTTCCAATGCCTCCACATCCTTCCTATAGTATGGCAACCAAAACTGCACACAATACTCCAGATGAGGCCGCACCAGAATCTTATACAACTGCAACATGACCTCAGGACTCCGGAACTCAATTCCTCTACCAATAAAGCCCAGTACACCATATGCCTTCTTCACAGCACTATTTAACTGGGTGGCAACTTTCAGAGATCTGTGTACATGGACACTAAGATCCCTCTGCTCATCCACACTACCAAGTAGCCTACCATTAGCCCAGTAATCCATCTTCTTGTTACTACAACCAAAATGAATCACTTCACACTTAGCTACATTGAACTCCATTTGCCACCTTTCTGCCCAGCTCTGCAACTTATCTATATCCCGCTGTAACCTGCCACATCCTTCTTCGCTGTCCACAACTCCACCGACTTTCATGTCATCCGCAAACTTGCTCACCCAGCCTTCAAGCCCCTCCTCTAGGTCATTTATAAAAATGACAAACAGCAATGGTCCCAAAACAGATCCTTGTGGAACACCGCTAGTAACTGCACTCTAAGGTGAACCTATACCATCAACTACTACCCTCTGTCTCCTTCCAGCCAGCCAATTCCTAATCCAAACCTCTAATGCACCCTCAATGCCATACCTCCGTAGTTTTTGCATTAGCCTGCCATGGAGTACCTTATCGAACGCCTTGCTAAAATCCATATACACCACATCTACTGCTTTACCCTCGTCCACTTCCTTGGTCACCTTCTCAAAGAACTCCATAAGGTTTGTGAGGTACGACCTGCCCTTCACAAAACCATGCTGACTATCCTTGATCACATTATTCCTATCCAGATGTTCATAAATCCTATCCCTTACAATTCTCTGTAAGACTTTGCCCACAACAGAAGTGAGACTCACTGGCCTATAGTTACCAGGGCTATCCCTACTCCCCTTCTTGAACAATGGGACCACATTCGCTATCCTCCAGTCTTCTGGCACTATTCCCGTAGACAACGATGACATAAAAATCAAGGCCAATGGCTCCACTATCTCCTCCCTAGCTTCCCAGAGGATCCTAGGATAAATGCCATCAGGCCCGGGGACCTTATCTATTTTCATCCTTTCCAGTATTCCCCAGACCTCTTTCCTACATACCTCAAGGCCATACATTCTAATCACTTGTGACTCATAGGTTAACATCAGCAACAGTGTCCTTTCCTGAGTGAATACTGACGAAAAGTATTGATTTAGTGTCTCTCCAATCTCCTCCGCCTCCACGCACAACTTCCCACTACTATCCTTGACTGGACCGATACACACCCTAGTCATCCTTTTATTCCTGACATACCTATAGAAAGCCTTATGGTTTTCCCAATCCAACCAACTAAGGACTTTTCATGTCCCCTTCTCACTGCTCTTAGCTCTCTCTTTAGATCCTTCCTGGCTACCTTATAACTCTCAATTGCCCCAACTGAACCTTCACGCCTCATCTTTACATAGGCCGCCCTCTTCCCTTTCACAAGGGATTCCAATTCCTTATTAAACCACAGCTCCCTCACAAGACCCTTTACTCCCTGTCTGACTGGTACATACTTATCAAGGACACCCATTAGCTGTTCCTTGAACAATCTCCACATACCATTTGTGTTCTTCCCTTGAAGCCTATTTTTCCAATCCACGCATCCTAAGTCATGCCTCACCGCATCATAATTTCCCTGTCCCCAGCTATAACTCTTGCCCTGCAGTGCACACTTATCCCTTTCCATCACTTGAGTAAAAGTCACCGAGTTGTGGTCACTGTCCCCGAAGTGCTCACCTACCTCCAAGTCTAACACCTGGCCTGGTTCATTACCTAGAACCAAATCCAGTATAGCCTCACCTCTTGTTGGCCTGTCTACATATTGTGTCAGGAAACCCTCCTGCACACACTGGACAAACACCGACCCATCTAACGAACTCGAACTATAGCTTTCCCAGTCAATATCTGGGAAGTTAAAGTTCCCCCATAACAACCACCCTGCTACTTTCACTCTTCTCCTGAATCATCCTCGCAATACTTTCCTCCAATTCTCTTGGACTATTAGGAGGCCTGTTGAAAACTCCTAACAGTTATTCTTTTTTTTGTGTGACAATGCTGCTTCTTTAACAAGGTTGTGTTGTCTTTGGTTTTTATCAAAAGTGTTGTATGAGGCAGAGTTACAGAGATGTCTGGATTTATCTACTTGACAAAGCTTTTAAGTTTTAAGAAAAACACTTAAACAATGAAAGGGGAGGGGCCAGTTCTCGCGGTTCAGCTTTCGTCTGGTTTGGTTTTGGTTTTAGAAATCTGGCTGTTTTGTAGCTACTGGTCAATTTTTAAGCTGCTGGACCCAAAGAAGCAGGTCCATGCTGATACTCCCTCTCTCTGACATCGCTCCTGTAAGACCCTGTGTTTGATCTTACTTTTTTTGCCAAGGGATGCTTGTGGGAATTGTTGCATGTATTTGGAACAGAGTCATTAAGTTGGGATAGTCTGTTGGGCCTTTGGATATGTTAAGTTAATTTGTATTCTGTTGTCCTTTGTCAGTATTTCATTTAGTAATCTTGCAAATGAATTCTGTTTAAAATGAAGTAGTTGGGCCAGCTGCATCGATCCTGGAATATCCACATTACACCTGCTTAAAGCAATTAGCAAAGTTAGGGTCAGAGCTACTTTCTTGAAAGGTTTTGAGCAAGTCTAGCCTGGTCTATAACATAGGGATCTGGAGAAAGAGACAGGGGATGGAATCGAAGATGATTCAAGGAAGTGGTTGCAATTCTGGAAGGGGTCACATATTAGATCAGAAGGGGGCACACTTGACTGGAGCCTTGACAATGAAGTCCACATTACACCAGTGGCAGAAAACCTCCAAAGCAACTCAGCCACTCTGATGTCAAACGTGCCATCAGTGGAGGTAAATAACACTCATTTAAATGCGAAGAAATGTGATTCAGTGCAGAGTTTTGAATTAAACAAAAGACACACATGGATTGTGGGCCATCAGCTCTCAACCACTTAAAACTAATGGCACCAAGGCAAGAGCTTGGGCTACCCTAAGTAGGAATATATATGGGCAGAAGCTTTCACTGGTTTGAAAGTCGCTTGAGTCAGGCAGGTTCTTTGGCCTAAAAAGTCTGAAACAGCAAAAGTATATGACTGTTTATACTAGTCCCACTTACCCACACTAGGCCATAGCCTTGAATGTTAAGCCATAATGTAAGCATTGATAGGAGTTGCACATGGGAGCCTGGCGAATCCCTTTCATAGCATACATCAAATGAATTGTCAGAGAAATTTCCGAAGGTCTCCATTTAAAATTGGTGATGTCTGAGAGTTCCAACCAAATTAAATAAAACAGTTACCCTACTTTTCCCAACCAATCGTGCCAGATCCAAACCAATACCTCTCTTCCACCCTCATCAGGCCAGACCCATCTCATCGCCCCAGGCATAATCTAACAATCCTCCTGACAGAACCACCTTCCACCCCACCATCAGGACATTCCTCCTGCCAGATCTGATTTCTTCCATCCACCCTAATGAACTCAAAACTCTGTAACAATAACCTTGCCACTTCATATGTTTCCCACAGGCATCCATACCCTCTTCCTATTCAATATCCTATTCCCTATCAGCATCCCATCCAGTTAGCACCATACTAACCTGTCCCCCTACAACTAAAGAGCCAGTGTTGATCTCACAGAATCTAAGTGTCAGGAGTCTGGTTTTGGCTTAAAGGGCCTAGAGGGCAGATTGTGGCCTCTTAACAGGGTGCTCCAAGAGTCATCAATGCTACATCAACAACAGGATTCTGAGAAAATATTCCCCCAAGAGAAAAGCAATATAAAAGGATTGACGAACAAGCATGAGACTCATCCATTCTATCCTCATGAACGTCGTGCATGCATTAAGGAAAGAGGAGGGTATTTCATCACATTTCTGACTTTCTGCCTTGTAGATGGTAAAGGACAAAAAAAAAAGAGGTAGTCAAGACCAGTCATCAGAATCACCAAAACAGGATTTATATGCCTCTGGATGGGCAAGCTGTGGAATAATTGTAATGGAGTGGCAGCATCTACAGCAAGTCAATGATTATGGGACAGCATGTTTGGAGTCACTTCACCTGTAAATATTGGAGCAACAGGGCCAGCAAAAACTGCAGCTTTTAAGGGAGGTTGCTAACATGTACACCAAATTGTAAGATGAGTTGTGGTCCCATGGGACTTGATGGATAGTCAATAACTGGGATGCTGAAAATCCATATGTATTCAGCTCCTTCCAGGTATTCAAGTATAGTGTTATCCAATCAGAGGCAACTTGTTGCATTAAGGAGGTAACTAGCTATAGATACATGTTACGTGATCTGTAGTGATTGTAATCTGATCAGCCAAGTGGACCTTTCAGAATGAGATCCCTGATTGACCAGCTTACAGCCCCAGTAAGGGAGCACATTTTATATTTGTCAGCCAGGAATATCAGAGGTTCTGTTTAACTCTTAGAAAGCCAGGCCAATGTCAAGGACTATGCACATGTAAATAAAGAGTGGCTTGGTGATGAAATAATCATGCTGTTATTTGGGAAGGCTGACTCATTCAATCCTGCTGAAGACTGGGCCCAGTATTTTCCGAGCAAATAACATTGGAGCAGATGAAAAGCAAAGAGTAATTCTACTAGCAGCCTGTGGACCCACAGCCTTTTCAGTTATTAGGAATCTACAATTTCCTGTAGGCATCAGATACTAAAACTTTTCAAGAGTTGACAGCTTTAGCTAAGGAATATTATGACCCAAGCTTCTTCCATGTCTGAGATGCTATCGGTTTTACTCAGCAGTTGGAGAATCCATAGAAGCAGTGTCATGATTTCTGACGAGTTTAATATTAAACTCGCAGAGGATGTGACTTTGGGTTTAACCCTTAAATGAGATGCTGAGAGACCATTTGGTATGTGGGATTAATGAGGTAGCCATGCAAAAGCACCTACTAACTGAAGCTAGCTTTATCATTGGCAATTGAGGCTAGTGGAGCATGTGAGTTACAGGGTTTGCCAATCAAAGTGCAACTGGGCCAACTGGGGCTTGGGGGATACCACCCGAGTGAAGACAATTGCAGAGCCTCACTCAGGACATTTTCTGGACAGGACTCGAGGTCAGTCCACAGCGAAAACTCACAATAAAGCCAAGCCTCAACCAAACAGTTAACATTTCCGTCAGGATCCAGACTGGCAAGCCATTATATTGCTGCCTGCATGCAGACTCGAGACAGCAATCTGGTCCGACTTGGTTTGCATTGAATAATAAAACTCGTCGGCCAGTATCCAGGAGAATACACACCCTAGAAAGACCACTTACATCTAGTTTAAAATTAAATTGCGATAATCGAACCAATCAAAATAAACATCTGCTAAAACATCACTCATTCTAATGAACGTGATACCGGCCTGGCCGCATCAGTGATTGCAGAACCAGTCTTTGGCAAAATTCACTCTGGATTCCAATCCTTACATTTTCAGACTTTGGCTAGACTAAGAACCTATGTCACAAGATCTTTACAGATTAAGGGTACAACTTTGGTTCTGGTCTCGTATGAGAAGCAACTGGTTCAGTTCTTACCAATTATAGTAAAAGGCTCAGGCCCAAGCCTGATGGGGTGGAATTGGCTGAGAAAGAATCACCTAGGTAGGTGATTCAAATATTTCAATTAGAAAATGGCTGCCTGAGTGATATCCTAATTAAATACCTGTAAGTTTCTCAGAAAGATCTAGGGACCATCAAATGAGTCAAGGCCACCTTGCATGTTGACTAGGACGCGATTCCATCATTCTGAAAAGACAACCTAATACCATTTGCCTCACATGCAAAGCTTAAAGACAGAAATCTGGAGGCTGGAGAGGTAGGACTCATCAAACCAGTACAGCTTACGGAAAGGGCAGCAACAGTCGTACTGACCATGAAGGCCAACAGGTCAGTTCGATTGTGTGTTGATTTTAAACAAGCAGTAAATCACTTCTTGCAGCTGGATAAAAAGCCAAACCCTCACATAGAGGATTTATACACAATGCTGTTTCGGGGTATGTTATTTTCATGTAAATAGGAGCCATGTATAACTGCAATTGCAGTTAGATTAGCTTTCCCAGAACCATTCTACATTAATATCCAAAAGGGTTTGTGCAAATATACAAGTCTGTCTTTTGGGGTAACATCAGCCTGTGACATTTTTCAGCAGACAATAGAGAACATTTTACAAAATCTACCTCAGCTCACCATTTATCTGGATGATGTGCTAATAACAAGGAAGATCAATAAAGAGCACTTAGAAATTGTGGACATAGTCCTTAGATATTTCTCTAAAGTGGATATACACCTCAGAAAAGAAAAACATGTGTTCCAGGCACCCCAAGTGACTCACCTGAGCTACAGAGTCGATAGGAGTGAGTTGTACTCATTGGAAGATAAAGTGAGGGCAATCAAAGGTGCTCTGGTTCCCATGGCTGGAGCAGAGCTTAGGTCTTCCTTGGGGTTGGTGAATTATTGTGGGAAGTTCCTATGTAACCTGGCCTCTATCCTGGCAAAAACAAATCCAGCTTTGACAAAGGGTCAGTTAAACTCGAAACGTCAGCTCTTTTCTCTCCTTACAGATGCTGCCAGACCTGCTGAGATTTTCCAGCATTTTCTCTTTTGGTCTCTATCCTGGCACCCCTACCTCTGCTATTGAAAAAGGGGCAGCCTTAGAAATGGTTTCATAGCTAAGACTCCTTTAGGGAGTGAAGCTGCAGCTAACATTGTCTAAGATGTTGGCACACTATCATCCCAAGCAAGCAGCAGATGCTGGAATCTGTGCTGAAAACAACCAGTGCTGGAGGTCACAGCAGGTCAGACAGCATCCATCAGAGATAGCAAACTAACGTTTTGAGATCTGGTGCTGACATGCGATGCATCGGGGAACCTGATTTTGGACAGCTTTAGTCTCTATTAATTTTGTCCAGTCATGAACTCTGGATAGTAACTTAATATACAGCAGTTACAAATAATAAACATTATTCAATTGGCAAAGAAATGGAACATCTTTATTCACAAGAATATATCAGAACTAGAGAACACTATATACACCATTAAGCTGGCTCTACCATTCATTGCATTTTTAGGTTTCAAACTCTCTCCCTACTTGCTTCCTATAAAGCTCAAATCCCTGAGAAAACAAAGATCTGTCTATCCCAACTTTAAGGAGGAGAAAGTGAGGACTGCAGATGCTGGAGATCAGAGTAGAAGAGTGTGGTGCTGGAGAAGCACAGCCGGTCAGACAGCACCTGAGGAGCAGGAGAATCGACGTTTTGGACATAAGCCCTTCATCAGGAATGTATCCCAACTTCAGGTGTATTCAACTATGGAGAAGTAGAAAATGGCTCCATTGAAAGCAAAGGCAGAGGATCGTCAATATTCATGATAATATTGGAGAGATATCTGTAATATTACCTTGAGTTGTACTTCACGAAGAGAACACCTCAGAAGTTTTAGACACCATTAAAAGTTTGATCATAATTGCAGTTGGTTTTAAATCTCTGAAGAAGGAGGCTAGCACAATTACTTGCAGTGAGAAAAACTTCAGGGCTGATGCTATCCTGCCTGAACTCATCAAGCGTAGAAAACTGGCACTCCTATAGCAATTCCCCAAACATCATTCTCTCTCTGGAGAGTGGAAGGAGAGCAGAGTTGTGCCTCAGGACCTATACAATGATTTTGAACAGAGGCACAAGAGCAATTGCAGCCAACACAACAGCTAATTTGTTCTGTTTTTTGATGACCACACACACCAGACAGCAGTAACTTCATCAGCAAAGACAACACCCTCAAGCTTGCGGACCTGTGCCTAACCACCCACTTCACATTCAATAGCAAAACCTACAAACAAGTCATAGAGTAATATGGGATTACCAATATCAGTCCTCATAGCTGAAGCAGTAATGCAGAGACTTGAACAAGCTGCCCTCACATCTAGGTAAAAACAATGACTGCAGATGCTGGAAACCAGATTCTGGAATAGAGTGATGCTGGAAAAGCACAGCAGTTCAGGCAACATCCAAGGAGCAGGAAAATCGACGTTTCGGTCAAAAGGAATTCCTGATGAAGGGCTTTTGCCTGAAACGGCGATCTTCCTGCTCCTCGGATGCTGCCTAAACTGTTGTGCTTTTCCAGCACCTGCCGTCACATCTATCCAACCCAAACTTTGGGTCTGCTACGTAAATG
The DNA here is from genome assembly GCF_020745735.1 of Hemiscyllium ocellatum. Lineage (NCBI taxonomy): Eukaryota > Metazoa > Chordata > Chondrichthyes > Orectolobiformes > Hemiscylliidae > Hemiscyllium > Hemiscyllium ocellatum. The sequence goes on from NC_083401.1 coordinate 26,760,535, forward strand.
ATACCTTTGTCAACACAAAATGGAACAAATTAGAGGAAATAGTCAACACCATCAAAAATATCCTGACAGGCATAAAATTTACAAAAGAGGAGGAGAGCAGCAATAGACTCCCATTCCTCGATGTGACAATTGAATGTACAGTTAAAGGAGAGCTTCAAATCAGCATCTACAGGAAAACAACAAACACAGACCAATACGTAACTTCAAGAGCAATCATACCAACATCCACAAATGGAGCTGCATCAAGACATTATATCAATGAGCTACATCACACTGCAGCACCTAAGAACTAAAAAAAAGTAGAAAAATATCTATACATTTTCAATAAAAACAGGTACCCAATAAACACAATCCACCAATTCCTCAGAAACAAACCCAAACAAGCAGACACAATAGAACCAAAAACTACAGTCACATTGCCTGATATAAAAGACATATCAGAAAAGACGTCCAGACTACTCAGGCCCCTTGGGCATCATGGCAGCCCATAAACCTACCAATACACTTAAACAGCAACTCATGAACATAAAAGATCCATGAGATACTACCAGCAAAACTAACGTCATTTACAAGATACCATGCAAGAACTGTAAAAATCATTACATTGGACCAACAAGAAGGAAACTTGCCAACAGGATACATGAACACCAACTGGCCACCAAAAGACACGATCTACTATCACTAGTTTCTATACATACAAACAAAGAAGAACACCATTTTGACTAGGACAAGACACACACATCCTAGGACAGACGAAACAAAGACATGCACAAGAATTCTTAAAGGCATGGCATTTTAACCAGAACTCCATCAATAAACACATTAATTTAGATCCTATCGATCTTTCCTTGGAAAAAAAAACTGAAAATGACATCACCCACCTTAAGAAACCAAGAGCTATAAATAGAGAGGGGGGACATACCACTAGCACTTCATCAGAGACCCTCCCTGATGATGTTACCTAGTATGTGACAAAACGTCTGAAAACAAACCTTGTTTTGTCTGAAAACAAACTTTCAAGCTCAGTGAGCTTATCATCAACCTGAGCGACAAACTTTCTTAAAAATCGCTAACAGAGTTCACTCGCACACCTCTCTCTTGGAATCTTCTGAGGTCTTCGAGGTAACCAGCATGGCAAGAGGCAGAGACCAGCTGACCATCCAGAGAGAGAGAGAGAGGAGGGGAAGGAAGCAGCTTCACAGACTCAGAGCCAGAGAAAGACCAACTGTGTAAAACTACAAAAGACTCAGGAAATATTGTAACTTTAAGGGACCAAATAGGATTAAAGATAGTATGTTTAGTATTAAAGATCACTGTAACTTTGTTCCTAATTAAGTTGGGATCGTTTTTCATTGGTACCGGCTTGTGTTCACATTGATTTGACTGCTTTGATATTGTGGCACAAGTGGGCAAATTCATTCATAACATTCTGGTTGAAGCTGTCTATAACCTGTTTTAAGAAGAACCAGACAACAATGGAAAATCATTAGTGCAGGGAAATACCAAATAAAATAAAAATGCAACAGGAAGAGATAAAGAGAAGGCAATGTCATCAGTCTCAGCAGAAACAACTTATTTCAGAATTTCTGTGTTTTGGCCTTCCAGGAAAAGGTGAATAACCAACTACAACCCTAATCTGCATGTGTTTGTGATGTGAAATCCTAGTGCATGGACTAGCGAAGACAACAGTGAACAGCCTTGCAATGCAGGTAAAGAAAAGGGGAAAAATACTCATTTACTTTGAATAGTGAAAGCCACTAAGAACTCTTACTCAGAGGGCTGCCAGTCAGCAACTACCAAAGGGAATCAGGACAAAACAATCTTAATTAACCAACAATACAGAGAATCACAAAATCAACTACTCAACCATCAATAATGCTATGGGTAACATCCACTTCCATGGCTGCAACATTCAATAATTCACTCATCATGAACATTACCTTTTTTCAATTCTACCTTTGAGACACACCTCTTATTTCTATACTGTCCACAAGAATGTTGCACTGTTATTTCATCTTGCCTTTAACAATCAAATAACTTCACTCTCTTTGTTAATACAAGAAAGTCTTTTTAATTTGGCTGTTTTTAAAACACAAGTTTATTTGAGTCTGAGCCAAATGCAACCCCAAGAAAAGGGATTTTATTGAAATTTATTTAATGTTTTTCTGGCCTTGTCTCATCCCCATTTACATCAGCAATTCTTCTGATGCTTAGCGTCTATTTTAAAGTTTCCAGTTTGTGGCATCAGCTGCTTCCTCTTCATCATGAATGTGTAATCTCTCAATACGTCAATCCTTATCAGGATGGTCTTGGGGTTCTCCACTTCATCTTCAATAAGTGGCTTGAACTGTCCCCATTCACTATGACACTCCTTCCCTTGGGGTGAGCTTGTCCTCACTTTGAACTTCTGTTTTCACTCCTCTCACTTTCTTCAAGTCAAAGGTATGTGCTGGATTTCTGTATCCCCAGTGAATCCCCAGTGATGCCGGTCTTTCTGTGGAGTATTTGAAACATTCCTTGTTCCAGTCCTTCTCAGCCCCTCCACTCTTTCTTCAGGACATCAATGCCATAACTGGTGTTGCTTCCGTTTCTCCTCTGGAATTAGAAAAATGCATCAAATCTGCTTCCAATATCCATTCAGCCTTCACATTTACTTTGTCCACCTTTGACTTCCCTTCCCTTTCTCAACATCTATTTCCATTTCTGGTCATTGATATCAATTACAAAAGATATTTAGACAGGTACATGGATAGGAAAGATTGAGAGGTATATGGACCAAATGAGGGCAAATGGGACTAGTTTAGTTTAGGAGCTTGGTTAGCATGGACTATTTGGACCGAAGGTTCTGTTTCCATGCTGTAGGACTCTACAATGGACTTTCTGTTAACGGGACGATATATCCTCAACCCCGATTCCATTTTCCCAGTTCCTCTGCCCATCGCTTAACTTCTGATAATGTTACCATCCTCAGGGTGTCCTCAGAAGTGTCCACCCTTTTCCTTAACCAATTATTCTCTGCTACCAGGTTAGCTAAAGCAGGACCTTTAGCTGTCTAACCCACTTCCTGTACTTCCACCCTCACTCCTTCTCTGCTCTCCCGCAACAATGACAGGATCCCCTTTTCCTTACTTTACAACATGGTAGCCTCGGCATTCAAAGATCATAGCCATAGTTTCTGCCACCTCCAATGGGATGCAAACATTAGACATATATTTCTCTCTATGTCTCCAAGGAATGTTCTCTCTGGGCACATTGGTCAAATTTTCCTCCACTTCCAACATCTCCCTACACCCCAATGGCACGTTCTTATGCAATCGTAGAAGGTGCACCTCTTGCCTATTTTGTTCTTCCTTCTTCATTATCCAGAGCACCACACACAACTTCCAAATGTTATAGTGATTTGGCTGCACCTCACTCAATTTAGTTTACTGTTTGTTGTTCCAACACAATCACTACAGTGGGGAGATGAAATGCAAACTGGGTGACTGCTTTACATATCATCTCCTCATCTCCACTTTGTCTGTAAAAATGAACATGAGCTTCCAATTGTCTGCCACTTAAACACACATGTTCCCATGATTTTGCTTGCCGACTTTACAACTTTCAGGACACAACATTGAATTTAACTATTTTCCAGCATGGACACCTCCTTCCATGTCTTTCATCCACCCCGACACCTCAGGTCCTATGGGCTGCTTTCAGGACAACCAAACCATTTTTGTATACTAATAGTCCCCATTATCACCCATCTCACTTCTATTCTTCCCTAGTTTACATCAACAATCCCTTTGACTGCCTTTATTTTTTTTCCCCATCTCCGTTGGGCTCTATTTCCACCTGTCCACTCATCCTTCTGTTCCCCTACTCCGAAATGTTAACTCCCTTTCTCCCTCCACAGATGTTGCTAGACCTGCTAAGTTTCTCCAGCAATTTGTTTTTGATTGCTACAGGCTCTAGCATCCAAAGTTCTTTTTACATTTAACTAAAATTAACAAGGTAACAGGCAAATAATCAAGAAGAAACAGTTCATCCCTTCTCACATGGATGCTTAATGGTTTGACGCATCTCATCTCAATAGTATTAAATTAAGGAACCTCACACAGGGTCTGGTTATAATTATGCCTCCTCACTGTTTGGCTTGCCAACTCCAGTAACTTCATCTGTGATTGGCAGATCTGGCTGATTAAAGGACCACCTAATCTGCAGCCATCTGTACTTTTATGTTGCCTGCTTCACCACTGTCTTGGCCCTCTTCATTGCAATACAGGCCCATTTCTCCTGTAGACAGAAATAGCAAGATTGAGTTTCTACACAAACAGCAGCACAATGTTTAAGCTGTTGATATTCCTTTGGCCCGCGACTGGAGCTACCAGATATCCCTTCCATATGTTTGCATTCAAAGAATTAGAGCGCAGAAGCAAAGGTAGATGGCCATCTATCATCTAGACATAGCCATGCATCGCTACACAGCTTTTACTAATGCTCCCAATGCAGCAGCATATTATTGTTCATCTCCATGTTTCAATACAATCCATTTACAATTCCTATCTAAGAGGTCAGTATGTAAATTGTGCCCTGCTAGGAGGAGGCATCACTAAGCTATTTGCAGTATTGCATCTACAAAGATTAATACATCCCATGGCAGCTAATTTCCACAGTCATATCCATCCATGCTTTATTGAATAATGAGAGAAGCTCTTCTTTGAAACAGCACTTTTTTTCCCCAGACAACTTAGGAGAGAACTTAGGAAGTATTGTCAAAACATAGGATTACTAGGTGTTTCTTTCCTCGCTTCTGGATTATGTCTTAGCTCTCCTGGCTATATCTTTGATTGGTTATTTTCCAGCTATTTTTACTCTTAACTTGTTATGGCCTACTCTGCTTCTGCCAATTGGCTGTGGCAGGCCTTCTGATTACAGAGGCCCTCTGGAAAACATCCTCTTTTATAACTGCAACTGTGACTTTTGCAGCATCCAAGACAGAACTGATTGGAGGTCTGGCAAGCACTGTGAAATGTCTGAAACCTTCTTCTGAATAAGGTGACATGGCTTTCTGTGCCCTGTGGCCATTCTCTGCAACAACACTGGGCAGATTCTTCACCTCCAGCCATTACCTGGCGGAGGCCAGCCAGTCACCTTCCTTCCACGTGATCACAGCAGCTACTTCCAGATCTGATGAGACCCCGGCATGCAAATTAAATTTAGGCCACAGTGTGGGACCTATTGAATTTCCCTTCAGAAGAACTGGCACAAATATGATTGGCAAGTGCCCTATATGATCATATTCTCTGAATCTACGAGCCGAACACAAATCTAAATCTCAAGCTAAACATCTGAAGAGAAGAAGTCTTAGACCAAAAATGTAAAGATATCAAAAATGTAAAGAACAGATAACACTCGATTCAAATTATGCTAACAAGATAAATGTGCCCATTGAAGCTTCAATATTGCCACCAACCACAAAATGCTTGCAGCAGAAAAGAGCATGCATACCACTTAGTTTCTGATAAGACTGACAAAATCATTTAAATCTGTTTGCTAAAAATATTATAAGTAGGGAGGTGAATTATATCTTCTGAGAGACAGGTAGCAAATAAAATTAGCACAGTGTTTTCCCAGGCAAACAACTTTGCCATCACAACACTTCTCAGGGGCAAAGCCAGCAGTAAATGTTTAACAATTATAATCAAAACAAAGACCACCAGCTTTACTTTTATTCCCAGATTAATTGTATTAGCATATTAAAGGGGATCACACGGTCGAATTTAATTAATTTAAAAACCTGTAGCATTCAAACCACTTACAGAAACTGAACCTAGCCAATTTCTCATAGCAATCACAAAACACCTTCCAATTTTCAAATTGGTAACATTAATGAAAACGTATTTCAATCTGTTCCACTGAGATTGGAAAACTGAATCTATCCTAATGACTAGCCTCTCCATTCTGCATAACAACTAAGCAACACCTGTATGCTATGGTTAAATGTTAATGTATTCAGTCAAAAACAGATTACCTTCTGTAGCAAAATTACTCAATGTCATTATCTGTATGAACCATCTGTGTCTCTAATCCCTGGAGTTTTGAAATTCCAAATAACTACACTATTTCTGTTTTACGTTCCTGTATAAATCTGTTAAACTCAATATGCTCACACGAATTCCCTAAAGTGAATGCAATATGTTGGCCTATAAAACATTTGTTACAGCAAATCGAAAGGCTGTATTACGTTGACAACTCAAACAAACTGTCACTAAGCAATTTGGTTGACCTCAAGGTCATAAAAAATGCAACAATAACAAATTTGAGAATTCATGCTATAAAATCACTCTTGAAATAATCATAATAGTCCATAGTTTCAAATTTTAATTGTTCAACTGAACCATTGAATAGATATTGTGGCATTTTAAAAGTTTAAATTTTATAGTTTACCTATGGTCTTCATTTTATTAGATTACCCAAGCTTGATTCCCTTTTTGTCAAATAAATCATAGACATAAACCCTCCTGCAATGATTTCATTTTCACTCCTACAGCATTATCTCCAAAGTCCCACAAAGATCCATTGGACTCTGAGCTGAATTATAACCTCGACCATATATTTCCAACTCCATGTTAATGCGAGAGTTAACACGTGTTCAGCTCAACTGCTGCTGAAACTCATCTCCAGACCTCTGGATTCAATAATTTCAATGCTTCCCTGGCTAGCCTGCCTTTTACCACTCTCCATAATCTTGAACCCATTCAAAACTCTCTCACATTTATGCTAACTCACACCAATTCTTATTCACCAATCAATCCTGTACGTATTAATAACGTAGAAGCTCTGACTTCTATGTTAGGGATGTCTCAATTATAAAATGTATATTATGTTCAGCTTTGCATCTCTACTCTGCAATGTTCTTTAGTTCAAAACTTTATTTAGGAACTCTGGTCTCCTTCAATACTTGTATCTCGTTTATCAATGATGTTTACCATTGTACCACTGGTGGCCATGTTTACAACAGCCTAGGCCCTGAGCTATAGATTTCCTTCACTAAACCTCTCTGTCTCTCCTCCATCTAACCTCGGCCTTGGGCAAGTTTTTGGTCATCTGTACTAATATCCTCTTATATGACTTGATGTCAAAGATGCTGCTGATTCGAACCCCTGTAGCTTTTCAACTCTGTTCTGTAATGATTTTCTGATACCAGTATCAACCCATTCTAAATGTTAGCTGAAAATTAAATTCCAACTCTACATTTTGAAGATACAATTAAGGTCGCCACTTATAGAGTCATAGAGGTAGACAGCATGGAAACAGACCATAATTCCAACTCATCCATGCCAACCGGATATACCAAATTAATCTCGTCCCATTTGCCAGCGTTTGGCCCATATCCCTTCCTATTCATATACCCATCCAGATGCCTTTTAAATGTTGTAATTTTACCAGTCTCCACTACATCTTCTGGCAGCTCATTCCATATACACTCCACCCTCTGCGTGAAAAGCTTATCCCTTAAGTCCCATTCAAATCTTTCTCCTCTCAGCTTAAAAGCTATGCCCTCTAGTTTTGGACTCCCCCACTCCAGGAAAAAGGCCTTGTTTATTTACCCTATCTGTGCTCCTCATGATTTTATAAACCTGTATAAGGTCACCTCCTCAGCGTCCGAAGCTCCAGGGAAAATAGCCCCAGCCTATTCAGCTTCTCCCTGTAGCTCAAACCTCAAACACTGTAAATCTTTTCTGAACCCTTTCAAGTTTCACAACATCCTTCCTATAAGTGGGAGACCAGAATTGCATTCAGTATTCCAACAGTAACCTAACCGATGTCCTGTCACTCTGCAACATGGCCTCCCAACTCCTGCACTTAATGCACTGACCAATAAAGGAAAGCATACCAAACATGTCTTCACTATCCTGCCTACCTGCAACTTTACTTTCACGGAACAATGAACCTGCACCCCAAGGTCTCTTTGTTCAGCAACACTCGCCAGGATCTTACCATTAAATGTACAGTCCCTGCTCTGGTTTGCCTTTCCAAAATACAGCACCTCACATTTATCTAAAATAAACTCCTTGGCCCACCAGCCCATCTGATCAAGATCCAGTTTTACTCTACGATAACTTTCATCGCTGACCACTACACCTCCAATTTTGGTGTCATCTGCAAACTTTCTAACCATACCAACCCCCTCCTACATTCACATCCAAATCATTTATATAAACGACAAAATGCAGTGGATCCTTGTGGCACGCCACTAATCACAGGTCTCCAGTCTGAAAAGCAACCCTCCACCATCACCCTCAGTCTTCTACCTTTGAGTCAGTTCTGTGTCCAAATAGCTAGTTCTCCCTCTGTTCTATGTTATCTAACCTTGTTAACCAGTGTACCATGGGGAACCTTGTCAAATGCCTTACTGAAGTCTATCTAGATCACGTCCACGAATCTGCCCTCATCAATCCTCTTTTTTACTTCTTCAAAAATCTCATGATTTCCCATGCACAAAGCCATGTTAACTATCCCCAATCAGTCCGTGCCTTTCCAAATACAGGTAAATCCTGTTCATCAGAATTCCTCCAACAACTTGCCCACTGCTGATGTCAAGCTCATAGTTCTATAGCTCCTGGCAGACGTCAGTGATGTTTAGAAAATGTGTGGCATTGATGGATGTAAAATATCCATAGTACACCCCTAACCTAGCATAATTCAAGGAAGATCCCAGGCTAAGATTTTTCTTCAACACAATTAATGTTTAGACACTACATAATCTGCTGAATATTTCCTGAGTTTTCTGTTTTTAAACCAAAAAAAATTATTCACACAGTACAAAATTTGCTAAGGGACAGAAAGCAGACTGCCCGAATGAAGAGCTGATGTTCAGACCGGAGTGAAGTGAATGATGATGTTCCTCCCATGAATCAGCGTACAATTTTACATTAATTTGATTTGATTTTGTTATTGTTACATGTATTAAGAAAGTAAAAAGTATTTTTTTGCATGCTATCCAGACAAATCATACCTTACATACCATACCATACATACATCAGGGTAACAGATCAGAATGCAATATATAGTGTTACAGTTAAAGAATAGGTGCAGAGAAAAATCAACTCTAATATATGAGAAGCCTGCTCATAAGTCTGATAACAGCATGGAAGCAGCTGTTCTTAAATCTGTTGGCATGTATTTTAAAACTTTTGTATTTTCTGCCCAATGAAAGAAGTGGAAGAAAGTAAATTCATGGTGGGAGGGAGCTTTGATTATGTGGCTGCTTTCTTCAAGACAGCAGTAAGTATGGACAAGTCAATGGAAGAAAGACTGGTTTTCATGATGGACTCTGTTCAAAACACTGATTTCTTGTGATCTTGGGCAAGGCAGCTCTTCGATTAAGCTATGATGCATCTGATTAGGATGCTTTTTTATGGTGCATCTATAAAAATTGATAAGAGTTATTGTGGACATATCAAATTTCCTTATCTGAGTGTTCTTTCTTGACTGTAGTGTCAACATGGATGGACCAGGACAGATTGTTGGTGACACTTACTCCGCGGTGAAATTGATGCTCTCAACCATCTCAACCTCAAACACACCCAGACAGGAGTGTGTTCTGCACACTGCTTCCTGAAGTCAATAACCAATTCCTTCATTTTGCTGACATTGAGGGAGAGATTGTTGGCTTTACACCATGCCACTAAGCTCTCTATTTCCTGTTTGCTATCTCACCATTGTTTGAGATTTGACCCACTATGGTATCATATTATCAGCAAATTTAGAAACTGAGTTAGAGCTGAATTTGGCAACAGTCATGAGTGTATAAGGTGTATAGTCGGGGACTAAGAGCACAGATTTGCTGGACACTTGTATTGAGACTTATCATGGAGGAGGTGTTGTCACCTACCCTTAGTAATTGTGGTCTGCAGGTCAAGAAGTCAAAGATCCAGTGGCAGAGGAGGAACAGAGGCCTAAGTCTCAGAGTTCGGAAAAGAGTTTCCTGGATTTTGGTGGAAACCGCTCTACTGATTATAGGTCAGGACCAGACTTGAGAAGAACAAAGGTACATTAATAAAATGGGCAAACAAATTGTTGCTGAAGCTTAATACAGAAAAGCATGATGGAGTTATGCATTTTCAAAGGAAGAATAAGGACATTCTTTCTGATAGATGTATCAGAACACAGAAACATGGGACGTTTGTGAATAAGCTTTGGTGGTAACAGGATACGATTAAGAGAAAGTATAATAGTACTTACCTTTATAAATAGAGACTGAAGTATAAAGGCAAGGAAGTAATATCAAACCTTTAAATGTTACTGATTAAGCCTCAACAGGAGCAACCAAATCTGAGGAACATATTTTATGAACAACACCAAGGTATTGCGGAGTTATGAACAGAATGATGAGTGTCTTTCGGTCAGGTGTACAAACTAGAATAGTTGGGATTGCTTAGATTAAAACAGAGAAAATTATAGAAGCATCATAAGGATTGTCAGCAAATTAAAAAGTACTGTTTCTGATGACAGAAGGACTGGGACCAGATGACAGATTTAAGGTAATTAGCAAAAGAATGAAAAAGTGTGATATTAAGTCCTAATTTTCAAAAGGAAAATGGAAGTATAATTGAAAAAGGAAAATCTGTACAGAAGGTTATATGGAAAAATACAGCTAAGTGGATTTAGCTGAATACCTCTTTCAAAGAGCTGAAACAAGCATGCTGTTTTACTCCATGACCTTCCATGTTGTTTGTGGGAATTTACTGCACAAACAGGCCAATGTATTTCACTTCACAACAGTGACTAAAAGTGATCCTAAACAATGGCTAGTTAAGAAGCATTTTCTGAAGTCATGTAATATCAATATTCTCAGAAGTACAATTCCTTGTTATTAATTAAGTGAATATTCTCCAACAGGCTTACTGGTTGGCTATTGTCTATAAAGGCTGCTATGTCGTTTTATTTTTATCTTTTGCACAGCTAGCAATTAAAATTCTGTTAAAATAGTGGTAAATACTCTGGCTGAATAAAAAAAAATCAAATGTAAACTTCCAACGTCTTATTGTTATACTTGAGACCTGCCACACACAAAATCCTTTTTACAATGTAAGAAACATGGCTCCAGGATAGTATGCCACCTCCCTGGTACCAGGGTTGAGGAATTCAGTGAACAGCTGCAGGACATTCTGAAATGGAAGAGCAAACAGACGAGGATCCGTAGTACATATTGGTATCAACAACATAGGTTAAATTAGTGTCTGAGGCCTGCAAGCAGAATCTAGATGGCTAAGTAGTAGACTAGAAAACAAGACCCAAAAGGTAGTAATGTCTGGAGTAGTTCTGGTGTCACATGCTAAACAGTACAGAAATATATGAGTCCAGCTGGAAAAGAAGTTGAAGAGATGATGCAGGAGGGTCAGTGTTAGATTTCTGGGATATTGGGACTGTTTTTAGCTATGGTGCAACTGGAATGGGAAAAGGCATCCTTGCAGGGAGATTTGGTAGAGGGTGGTATTGCAAGGGCTTAAACTAACTTTGCAGTGGGGTGGGATGCTGTGAGTAGGTACAGCAGGAGGTGATGCACAGCCAAAACAACAAAAGAGAGAGTAAGTAAGTCAGGAAAGCAGAGAAGTCATAAGCCAGTTACGGTGCAAGGGGGTTTGGCTAGCTATATGATATTTATTCTAATGCACGGAGTCTGTTATACAACACAGATGAGTTGAGCGAGCAAATTAAGACATGGGAGTATGATGTAATTGCTGTCAACGATTGAAATAGGGGAAAAATTGGCAGTTTATTATTCTAGTTGATAGCATCTTCAGGCAAGATAGCGAGGGAGGTAGAAGAGGAGTGGGTGTTGCAGTCCTAATCAGGGAGTCAATGAGAGGACTATGGAAGGATGCCATCATACAGAGTTCCTTAAATGAAAGCATTCAGGTGGAACACAAAATCCAAAAATGAGCAATCACAATGCTGGGAATGTGCCATAGGATCTCTAACAGTGTAACAGAAATAGAAATACAGATATCTGGGAAAATTTCAGAGAAGTGTAAAAATAACAGGGTAGTAGCAGTGGTCGTAGGATATTTGAATTTTAAAGGGAGTAGAATACTTAAAGTAGAGAGCTTTTATTTAAGCCAGAATGTAGAAGGCCTTACGAGAGTGGGGCTGTCCTGAACTTAATTTAAGGAATAAAGCAAGGTGAGTGGTTGAGTAACAGTGTGGGAGGAATTTGCAGACAGAAATCATAACTCTATTAGATTCAAGATTGTTATGGAAGAGGTCAAGGCTAGGCCAGAAAACAAAGTTCTCAAGTAGGGGAAGGCTGATGTTAATCTTTTAACAAATGCTTTGGCCAGATTCGACTTTCATATCAATCTGTCAGAAAGGTGCAACGGTTTCAATCAGGAAATAGGAAGAGCCAAAATTATCCAATAAAAAGTAAAGAAAGGATTAACATGTACAGCAAGCTATGGCTATCGAGGAACAGACAGAATTGAATAAAGGGAAAAAAGGAAGTCTACTACAGTTACCAAGGGCTCACAATGGCAGAAGCCCTGGAGGAGTACTGAAAGTGCAAGGGAAAACTTTTTTAAAAATCATAGAACTCTAGAGGGCAAACAGAGGCCACTTGGTTCATCAAATCTGCACAAAATCACTGAAGAGGAGGGACAGAATTAATCTACACTTGGATTAATCAAGAACATTCGGCATGGTTTTCATTAGGGTAGATCACGTCTCACCAAGGTGATTGAATTTTTCAAAAACGTGACCAGGTGTGTAGATGAGGTTAATGCATTTTAGTGGTCTACTTTTCAGCATGGGAAACTAACAGTGAAAACAAGCTCTCATGGGATCCAAGGAATTTTGCTAATTGGGTCCTGAATTAGTTGAGTGGCTGGAAACAGAGGGTAATGTTCAAGGTGTGTTTTTGTGACCAGAACTCTGTATGCAGTGGGTTTCATAGGAATTGGTGGTGTGGCCCTTGCTGTTCACAGTATAAATAAATGATTTAGACTTTATATGCAGGAGGGTTGATTAGCTTGTTTGCTGATGATCTGAAAATTGGTGGGCTATTAAATAGCAAGGAGGTTAGTCTTAGATCACACAAGGATAGAAATAGATGATCAGCAGGAAATGGAATTCAATGTGGCTAGGTGGAATATAATTGCTTTGAAGACAGGACAGAGGAGGATTATGAGAGATTAGATTGCTTTCTTTGGAGCAGCACAGACTAAGAAGGAACATGCTTGAGATGTGTAAAATTATGAGGGGCATAGATATATTCGACAGGAAGGAACTTGTCCCCTTAATGGAGGGATTAATGATGATGGGGTGCAGATTTAAGGCTCAGGGCAACAGAGTTAGAGGAGATGTCAGGAAAAATATTTTCACACAGACGGCGGTGGGAATAGTGGTAGAAGCAGAAACCCTCATAACATTTAAAAAGTGCTTAGATGTGCACTTGTGATATCAAGGGATACAGACTATGGCCCCAGAGCTGGAAAAATGGATTAAAATATTTAGTTGCTTGTTTTTGAGCAAACTCAAAAACTCAATGGGCCGAAGGGTCTAGATCTGGGCTACAGGCTTCGATGATTCTATGGCTCTAAAATTACTTCAGTCATCTGACCATGTGAGGCCCATGTAAAATAAACATTACCATTTTTAGCTAATCATGACAACTAAGTCAGCAAAGACATTTGCATATCGTGTTTTAATTACACCCAGATAATAAATTCACATATTCCAAGATAAAAGGCTCACCTGCCAGTGGGAAAGACAATGGAGTTTTGAAAGGCAATGCAGCAAGGCTAAGAATACATATGAACGATGTTTCAACAGCTGCTTTGGAATGGCATTGCAGAGAAAGAACACTGATTGGTTAGAGCAAGGACCATAACATTCTCTCATCCTGTCTCTCTCGTCAACTCTGAAGACAATGCTGGTGATAAAGCAAACTAAGGAAACAACTATTCACCTTGAATGCAAAGGTATCTACAAAGATATCCACAAATGTCACCACTTCTGAGGATGCCAGTCAATAATTTAACAATTCTGTAGACATCACCGTAATGGCATACGAAAATAAATTAAGTGACCCAACATCTAAATTTTGGCGGATGGCTGCCTTCCCATCAGCTGTCAACAAGAGTCCAATTACTTTGCTTTTTAACAAACATAAAAATTCCCAATCAAACTTTAAAAATGGAGCAACAAAGTTATGGAAAATGGTTTGTGTTTAGACAGTGGCCTGAAAAAAGCTTGACAAATTTATTTGTGTATGTTTTCTAAAAGTTTTGCCCACATCATGGTGAGGAATGACAGTTACGGATAACTTGGTACTTAATGATGCAGGAATGCATCTTCATTCAAAATTACGCTGTACTTCAGTTGGATAAAATTACACCCTCAATGGCAATAACATAAATGTCTATTTACAATGTTACTCATTTCATCAATAATTTACAACAGTGCTACATTTTGTGAAAAGTGGATATCAGATCATTTGGTTTTTGAATAAGACCTACGAACCATATTAATTTCCAAAAATATCTTGTTGAAATTATCATTCTGCCCTTTGAAAACATTTCTCTCCTGTATGGCATCTATAGGGCTGGCTTTAAAGATATCCTACCAGAACATAAAACTGTACAGCACAGAAAAGGGCCTTTCGGCCCGCAGTGTTGTACTGAACATGACTCCAAATTAGGGAAGCTATGGACTTGAGCCCCAAGATCCCTCTGTACATTAATGCTGTTCAGGGTCCTGCCATTAACTGCCTACTTTTCCTCAACATTTGATCTCCTAAAGTGCAGCACCTCACACTTAGCTGGACTGACCTTTATCTGCCATTTCTCCACCTATATCTGTAACTGTCATACCCCGCTGTATCCTTTGACAACCTTCCACACTATCTGCAACTCCGCCAATCTTTGGATCATCTGCAAACTTACTAACCCATGCAACTGCATTTTCGCTAAACTACCACAATTTGCCCTCCCCTAATTTAGTACTTTCCTACAAGGTCCTGACTTATCCTTATTCATAGCTATCTTAAAACTCCAGGAGTTCTGATCACTGTTTCTAAAATGCTCTCCCACTGAAACGTCAGTCACCTGATCAGGCTTATTTGCCAATACAATGTCCAGTATGGCCCCTCCTCCAATTATACTGTTTCAAGAAACCCACTTCAATGCACTTAACAAATTCTGCCCTTTCTGAAGACTCCTGTTGTAAGGGAGTTCCAGTCAATATTGGGGAAGTTAAAGTCACCCACTTTGAGAACTGTTTTTATTGCACCTTTCCATAAATCTGCGAACATATTTGTTCCTCAATGTCTCAGTGGCTTTTGAGGAGGCCTATTGTAAAATGTAAAATTTCTGTCTCAGATTTGAATTAAAATAGCCTAAACCAGTTTCTTCTTTGGTTAAGCTAACAAAACTAATGAAGTATGAATAATCAGTATTTATGAATCAGGTTAATTTCTTGCCTGAATACGGTTATAAGGCCATCAGATATCAGAGCAGAAGTAGGCCATTCAGTCCAACAACATTCCTTGACCAATGAGATTGTGGGTAATCTGACTATGCTCGATTCCAATTTACTATCTTTTCCACATAAACATAAACCTGCCTTGAATATATTTTTTTTAATCAGCCTCAACAGCAAAGATTTCCACAGATTGACTAAGTACTGACTGAAGAAATTCCACTTCATTTCTGTCATATTCTGAGATTATATTTTCTGTTCCGAGACTGTCCACAACGGGAAACAACCTTTCCACATTGACCCTGTTTTGTACCAGGAGAAACACCCTCAAAGCACTTCAAAAAGGTAGGCCAGCCTCTAAATTATCTGGTTGTTTTAAGCAGGTGGAGAGTGGATATTCTAGGAGAGATGCAGCTGGCACGACTACTCAGTTTTAAACAGAACAGAACTTATTTACAAACTACCAAATGGAACATGAATAAAAGAGAACCAAATTTTGAAGAACTTAACTCATCTGAAAATCCATTTGACTCTTTCAAACATCCCCATAAACACCCCCTTGGAAAAAAAAAGTAAATTCAAACACAGGTTCTCACAGGAGAACTGTCAGAGACAGAGAGAGAGAGAATCGGTATGGAGCTGTTTCTTAGGTCCAGTAGCTTCTCTGGGATCCCAGTTAAAAACCTAGTCAGCAGCTTCATGCAGATTGCTTGCTAAAACCTGAGCTGGGAAAACTGGCCACTCCCTTTTCATTATACAAGTGGCTTTAAAAAAACACAAATGCCTTTTCAAGTAGATATTTCCAGACATATCGAACTTCTGACTTTATGATTGCTCTTGAAAAACATCAAAGGCAAATCAACCTTGTTAAAGAAGCAGCATCATCACACGTGCATTGGCAATCATGTTTTCCAGTCCTAGCACATGCACTATTTTCAAATTGAATGACTGTAACAACAAGCTCAACCTAAATAGTCTGGAATTTTTGTCCTTAAATTACTCCACAAACTTCAATGGGTTGTGATCAGTCCAAGTGATTATCTTAGATACATTACAGGTAGACAACCCTTTATCCGAAATCCCAAAATCCAAAATTCCTGATGAAGGGCTTTTGCCCAAAAAGTCGATCTTCCTGCTCCTCAGATGCCACCTCACCTGCTTTGCTTTTCCAGCACCACTCTAATCCAAACTCTGATTTCAAGCATCTGCAGTCCTCACTTTTGCCTAGTGCAAACAGTTAACCCAAGTTGACACCCACTCAATGCGTGTCACTCAGATGCGATGTGTGGGGGCGTGGCCCAGCACAGGCACGCCTCAATTTTGTTTCAGAGCCTGATTTACTCAGTGAGTCTGCTACACCGGTAAATTTTTTAAAAACTTTCATCATCAAACTATCACTTATTCTTAAATTTGAAAAATTCCAAATTCTGAAAACCAGCTTGTCCCAAGCATTTCAGATAATGGATTGTACACCTGCACTGGTAACACAAATGTTGAAATATTGTATCGCCAACACCAAGTTCAAAGCTCTTGCTCAACAGTCCAATATTTCGGCTGATGAATATTCAATTTCCTGGGGAAATATCCGATAGATTTTCCTATCTTCTTGTCGTCTTCCCGTAAGAGCACAGCAGTGACATCCATATCACTCGCATTGATAGCCATCTTAAATGGCTTTGCATAATTAGGTGTGGTTAATACCAAGGCAGTGGTTAACACAGTCTTCAGTCTGTCAAATGCTTTCTGACAGTCCGCTATCCATTAACACTTCTTGCCTTTATTTAATAATTCAATGAGTGGAGCAGCCAAACTGCTAAAATTTGGTGTGACTTTCTGATAAAATCCACTCAATCCCAGGAAACATAGTATCACTCTTTTAGTCGATGGTATGGAAAACCCCTCAATTACCTTTGTTTTTGCATTCCATGGGGCCATTTGTCCATGTCCAATAACATGGTCCAGGAAGGTGACTTGGGCTTTGGCAAATTCACTTGTAGCCAGCTTTATCACCAAGCCTGCTTTCTGAAGTCGATAGAGCAAGTCTGATAAAAGTTGCAAATGTTCCTTCCTTGTGTGACTAAAAATCACCAGGTTATCTATAAATACAACACAATTGGGTAATCTGGAAGTGACCTTATTGGTTAGTCCTTGAGATGCAGCTGGTGCATTTTTCTTACCAAATGGCATAACTTTAAAATGATGAAAGCCAAAATGGACTTTGCTCTTTCGGACAAAGGTACCTGCTAGTACCCTCTGAGCAAGTCCAATTTAGAAACATAAGTTGTTTGTCCCAACCTTTCAACATAGTCTTCCAAATGTGGAAGCAGATATGCATCAGTCTTTGTAACTGCATTGACTTTGCAGTAGTCGACACATAACCTTTGGATTATCATCTGGTTTTGGCATCATGACTACAGGTAAGCTCCAGTCCCTGAAACTCACTTCAATTATGTCAACTGGGAGTATGCGTTCAATCTGTTTTTGAACCTGTACCAATTTTAGAGAGTTATGTGTACGAGGATGTTGTTTAATCATAACAGTATTTCATATATCTACATCATGTTTAATTTTGGTTAATAATTCTGAGCTTATTTCCACATATCTCCCCATGCAATAGCAATAAGTTTTTCAAGTCATTTCGATTTTCCTCTGGAAGGTGACTCAAAAGTTTTTCCCAATTTTTGGCAACTTTCTCATTGGCTTTCAAACCACAGCAGGCAGCACTCTTACTTGTTAACCAGCTATATTGTTAATAAGGATGAAATTTATTCCTGGAGTGAGAGCTTGTCCAGTACTCCTACCATGACTTCTCTACTCTTCATTAGACATCCAACCTCACTTCATATAATTGAGCACTTCTTGTCTCACACATTCAGGTGCAGCATTTTAGCCTCCACTGTGCTTTTCGTTACCACTCCAACAAAATTTCCATTACAGGCAATAGTCCTGCAGATCTCATCTTTCAAAAAGGTTTGAGAGGATCCTGTATCTCTTAATACTGTAACTCTTTATCTACTGCCCCTGGCCTACGGAACTAAACTGGCCTTCGCAAGTATATGGTTTAGGAAGATCTGGCACTTCCTCCTTAACCAACCTCCAACCAGGTTGTACATTCTAATGCAGCATTTTAGTCTCCACTGTTTCCGTTACCACTCCAACAAACTTCACTGGCTTATGCTGTTTTCCTACATCTGGCTTCTCAGTGCTTTTTCTAAACCCCCAATACTGATTTCACATGGCCTACTTTATTGCAGTGAAAACACCCAAGCTTTGTAATTTCTCTAATCCCTTTAAGGGTTTCCTCTTTATCCTTCCACAGATCTTCACCAAGATCTATCTTTCCCTTATCATGTGAGGATTTATCATTTCCCCAATTTCTATCGTTCACGGATTGAAATTGATGTTAGAAGCCACATTTTGATTTATGAACTAGCTCAATCATTGGCCATTTTGGCTGCTAATTGCACTGTTTTAACTCTTTGCTCTTTCACATGAATTCTCACTACCTCACAAAGTGAATTTTTGAACTCCTCCAAAATAATCATCTCTCTAAGAGCGTCATAGGTTTGTTCTATTTTATTGCCCTTATCCACCTATCAAAATTACTTTGTTGGATCATTCAAATTCAATGTAGGTTTGACCAGGGTCCCTCCTTAGATTCCTGAAACGTTGTCTGTGAGCTTCTGGCACAAAGTCGCATGCACTTAAGATGGCTTTCTTCACCTCCTCATACACCCCCGATACCTCCTTTGATGGTGATGCAAATATCTCACTAACTCTACTTCCAAGTTTTGTTTGGATAAACAAAACCCAATGGTCACTGGTCACTTCATTTGTTTAGCCATCTTCTCAAATGAGATGACAATGGCTTCTACATCCTTCTCATTACATTTAGGCAATGCTTGTATATATTTAAACAGATCCTCACAAGGCCTTTGGCTGCCATGGGTTGGCTTATTCTCACTCTTTTCCTCACTAAGCTTAACTTCTGCCTTCACCTCCATCCTTTTAAATCAATGTTCCTGGCTAAGTGCCAATTTCTGAAGTTCAAACTCTCTTTTTATTTTTGTTCTGCTAGGGCCTTTTGTTCTTTTTTTCTCTTTCCTCCACTTTATATCATACTTTAAACAGTTTCATTCCTTTTTCCCTTTTTCTTTTGCCTCTAACCCAAGCTGCTTCATTTTCTATTAAATTTTAGCCATTTCTAAAGATTCTGATGGTGTTTCCAACAAATGTAAATGATAAACTACTGTTGTAATTATCTCTCCTTTTCTTACAAATGAAGGTAACACTAACCCCAGCTTGACTGACAATTCCAGCAGCTTTGCCTTGTTCACCTTTTGCAAAACCTCAAAGTCACTTCTTTCACCTCCAGAAAACTCTCAGTGACTGAAAGAGCCATTACCACACTAAGCACAGTTTAAAGCAACCAAATTCAACACCCAGAACAAAAGACACAAACACCTACCATTCGCTGCCTTTGTGTCCAGCAAGCCTCATCCCAAATTGGAACTATGGAATAAATCGCACAAAGAACCCTTAGTGTGTTATGGATTGGCCAGATACACTCAAAACATTTCAAAAAGATAGCCCAGACCCTAACTTTCTAGTTGCTTTAAACAGGTGTTAAGTGGATATTCCAGGAGTGATGCAGCTGGCACAACCACTCAGTTTTAAACAAAAGAGAATTTATTTACAGACTACTGAATGAAACACAAATAAAAGAGAACCAAAGTTAGAATGACCTCACCTATCTGAAAATCCATTCAACTCTATCACAACTTAATGTTGCTGTTCCAAATATCCTCATAAACACCTCCTTGGCAAGAAAGGTAAAACCAACACAGGTTCTGACAGGAGAGATGTCAGAGAGAGAGAGAGAGAGAGAGAGATAGAGAGAGAGAGAATCAGCACGGTGCTGTTTCTTTACGTCCAGCAGATTCTCTGAGATCCCAGCTAAAAACATGAAGAGCAACTTCAAACAAACTGCTTCCTAAAACCTGAGCTGAGAGAACTGGCCACTCCTCTTTCATTGTACAAGTGTTTTTACAAAGAATACCACAAAAGCCTTTTCAAGTAGATATTTCCAGACATATCGGAACCTCTGTCTTTACAAGCCCTCTTAAAAAAAAAGGGCAAAATAACCTTTTTAAAGGAACAGCATTGTCACAACCCTGTCAAATTAATAAGGTTGCATCCCATTCTTCTACATTGTAACAAATACTGACCCAATGTACTCAACTTGTCCTCATAAGACGTCCCTCCACGGTTGGTATTAGCTTAGTGCACATTTGCTTGACTGCCTCCAATGAAACTTTCTTAATGTAAGGGGTCCAAAACAGTTCACAGTATTCTGTCACGTCACGGGGTAAACCCTCTTGGTTAATTGAAACCAGCAACATAGAAAAGATTTATCCCACACAGTACTCTGAAAATTCAAGAGGCCAAGAACTATTTAAAGTTTATTTCTTAAAGTGTAACAGAGAATAATTAACTAACAACTATTTACAACTCCTTCCTTTAGCCTATTTTTTACTTTCTCGTCTATGATACTCATCCGTAAAACCCTGATTAAGATTTCCTGAAAAATTCAAATTTCAAAACCAGCTAGCGATCGAATCTTCTCATTATATCTTCCTCTGTAGATTTGCTCTCCAGGTCAATGTTGATGCTTTTTATCTGTGCAAAATCCATCTCTACACAGATACATCTCAGAGTACTGACTAGCAGCCTACAGCTGTTGGTCGTTTGGCAGTTCTCTCCCAGCTGTTCAATTTTTCCCAGTGTTATACGACCAAAGCATTTGATTGTGCCATTGGCTTTTAACATTGTCAATATGCTCAATTGAAACTTGATTGGAGTTTGATATTTCTTTGGAGTATAACTTAAACTGACTGGCCTAATTCAAATTTGATTTTGGCTCCAGGCAACCAGCTACACTAGCTGCTGGACCAAAAGATTACATTATACCTTGTTCAGAACACTTGGTACTGTCAGGTAGTTTTGCCAGCTTTTAACTTTCTTAAAGGTACCACACACCCAACTTCATAACAATTCCAACTGTGGTCTAACTAGTCCCTTGACCAATTTTAGCAACATCTCCCTACTTTCATACTCCTTTCCTTTCAAAACAAGTGCCACAAATTTTGCAGTCGAGTACACATTTGGGGACATCGCAGGCATCAGCACACCCAAAGTGCAAGGCATAGCCTGGTCCTGGGAGAAGCACCGCACTGATCATGTCAAAGTGGAGTCGCAGGTAGATAGGATAGTGAAGAAGGCGTTTGGTATGTTTTCCTTTATTGGTCAGAGTATTGAGTACAGGAGTTGGTAGGTCATGTTGTGGCTGTACAGGACATTGGTTAGGCCACTTTTGGAATATTGCATGCAATTCTCATCTTCTTCCTATTGGAAAGATTTTGTGAAACTTGAAATGGTTCAGAAAAGATTTACAAGGATGTTGCCTGAGTTGGAGGATTTGAGCTATCGGGACAGGCTGAACAGGCTGGGACTGTTTTTTCTGGAGTGTTGGAGGCTGAGGGGTGACCCTACAGAGGTTTACAAAATTAAGAGGGGCATGGATAGGATAAATAGACAAAGTCTTTTCCCTGGGATCGGGGAGTCCAGAACTAGAGGGCATAGGTTTAGGGTGACAGGGGAAAGATATAAAAGAGACCTAAGGGGCAACTTTTTCACGCAGAGGGTGGCACGTGTATGGAATGAGCTGCCAGAGGATATGGTGGAGGCAAGTACAATCGCAACATTTAATAGGCATTTGGATGGATATATGAATAGGAAGGTTTTGGAGGGATATGGGCCAGGTGCTGGCAGGTGGGACTAGATTGGGTTGGGATATCTGGTCGGTGTGGACAGGTTGGACCGAAGGGTCTGTTTCCATGTTGTACATCTCTGTGACTCTATGACTCTAAGTGCCAAAATTCCATTTGCCTTCCTTATCACAGTAGCAAGAGGATTTGAGTACAGGAACAAGGATCATTTCCTGCAAATATACAGGGCATTAGTGCGGAAAATTGTTTGCAGTTTTGATCCCCTTATTTGACGAAGGAAGGTCTGCTTTAGAGGCAGTGCTACAAAAGATTTGGTGGAGGAGTCTAAAACTAGGAATCATAGTTTAAGTGGTAAATGTTTAGGATTGAGATGAGGAAAAATTTCTTCACCCAGAGAATGGTGAGCCCATGGAATACATTACCACACAAAGTGGTTCAGGGCAAAACATTGTGTGTTTTCAAAAAGGAGCTAGACATAGCTCTTGAGGTCAAGGTGATCATTGTGGAAGATGGCATCAGGGAATTGACCTCAATGATCAGCCATGCTGATATTGAATGGCAAAATAGGCTCAAATGTTGTATGGCCAACTCCTTTTCCTAACTTCTATCTTTCTACATTTACCTACAGCACTTGAATGCTAACTTTTTTTAACAATTCTTAAATGAGGGCTCCCAAATCTCTCTGGGCTATAGCTTTCTGCTATCTTTTCCATTTAAATAATATTCAGCTCATCCAATGTCCCTGCCAAAGTGCATAATCTCACATTTCCCCACATTAATTTCCACCTACCAAGTTTTTGTTCACAAGCTTAATCTGTCTATATTCCTCTGCAAAATCTGTGTGTCATCCTCATCATTTGTCTTTCTACCTAGTTTTGCATCATCCACAAACTTGGCTAGAAGGCAACCACCTGATAAAGGAGCAGCGCTCTGAAAGCCAGTGTTTCAATTAAACCTGTTGAACTATAACCTGGTGTATTGTGATTTTTAACTTGGTACACTTTCATTGAACTCAAATGTTATTGAACTTAATTGCCATGGTGAGATTTGAATCTGGGTCCCCAGAACTGGGTGCCTGGATTCATAGTATAGCAAAAATACCACTTTGCCAAGACCTCTCTAATTAAACAACTCCACAAATATCCCTATCCCCAATGATGAGAAACACATTAGTGCAAAAGATAAGGCTGAAGCATTTGTAGCAATCTTCACCCAGAAGTCATAATTGGGTGATCCATCTAGGCCTTCTGCTGCACTCCAGATATGGTCTCAACAGCATTTTGTACAGTTACAGTAAGACTTCTCTTTCCTTCTATTCTAACCCTTTTGAAATAAGGACCACCAATCCACTAACCTAGTTGATTACTTGCTGCTAGGCTTCTGTGTTTTATGTGCAAGTACCCCAAATCCCTTGATGTTGCAGCTTTCTGCAGGTTTTCTTTATTTAAATAATGCCATTTTTGTTCTCCCTTCCAGAATGGGAGAACTTCATATTTTCCCACATTATACTCCACTTGCCAACTTTTTGCCCACTTACTTATCTTCTTAATGTATCCTTTTCACAACTTGCCTTTCCATCTACTTTTGTGTCATCTTCAAGTTTGGCTACAGTGTATTCACTTCCTTCTTCCAAGTCTTTAATATATATCATCCCAGCATAACCCCTTTGAAGCCCATTGCTGTTGTCCGCCTATGAGCCACTTTTCTATCCATGAGCTAATATGATGGACTCTTCTCTTATTGCTTCATCTTTTGTCATGTACTTTGTCAAACACATACGGCAGTTGTGTTTGTTTACAATAAGATGGGGAATGGTATGTATCAATGCAACATTCTAACTCTGTTTCAAGCATTCCCGCTTCTAATCCTCTCCTCTTTAAGAGTTCAATTGATCAATGAAATCCTAATTCTACCATGATTTTATTTAAAGAAATGCCAAATTACAAGACTATTCAGCTCATTTTACAATATTCAACAAGTATAAAGCCAATAAAGTTAAAAATAACACAACACCAGGTTATAGTCCAACAGGTTTATTTGGAAGCACTAGCTTTCACAGCACCACTCCTTCATCAGGAGCCCAACACTGACACCTCAGTCAAAGCCAACAAAGACACACATTAACATTTTGATGAAATATTAAATATAGAATAAGTTATCCATTTATTCCTGGTGCATTTTGTGTTCCTGTGTGTTCAAATGGTTTTGTTAAAAACTAAATTTCCAAATTCCCAAAAAAGACTGCATATACATCCACTTATGACAAATACACTCATTGCAATGTTCAAAAAACTCTGTACCAGATCATCTTTGACTTAGAATATGACAAGATGCTCTCCCTGTCACCAAAACTCCTCATAATGTACTAATAGGAATGCAATAAATTAAGTAAACCACCAAAATCAGCACAGCACCATGCTTTAACTTCTGCATGAAATATCTTCATGGAAAACAGATGTTGTAAATTAGCACCTTGCTTATGTTCAAAATCTTTAAAGATTGCAGTCACAGTAGTGGTTTTCTTTGATTGCAGTTTCATACAATGTCATAAATAGTAACATTTTACCAAACTAAACTACACACTGACTCAATAAACATAACCAAAGTCATTTGTATTACAAAGCCATTTGAAACATTTACAGCTTTAATGGAGACTGCTTCCTAAGCATTTCTTCCACAGGTCAGTGATGAATAACATACAAATCATTTGATAAATTGAACTGTGAGCTCACCTAACTAAATCAATGCAATCTGATGATTCAGCGCTTCTCCAAGAGTCAGTCAGGTGTCACCTATCACTGATCACAATGTTTAGAACAGATATGGACTCCATGTTGTCATTTGAAATCCATTTATGGCATACCACCACATTGATTAACCCAGAACAATTTCAATATATGAGTCTAAAATCAAACAGCATATTTTTTCAACTTAATGAAACCGAGAAACAAATTTTGTAAGCAACATCCTTTTTAACAGGTAATGTTTTATTACAAAAATTAAGTTAAAGCTTGATTATTTGCAGAATAGTTGGTCCACACAGTTTTCTATCCACAGAGTTTCAAGCTCACTATTCATATGGTCATTTATCAATGGGATCAAATGCATTAAACTGGGTGACTACGCTTAAAGTTGTAATTTTTGTTGCACATGACCCAGTAATTAGAACTTCTCTTTCTTTCTTCTAAAATTTTGCCATACTTTACTGTGGTTCGGATATCAACGTTTGACTGAAATACTTGTGCCTGATTGTCACTTTTTAAAAAAAATCTATGGAGAATGGAAAAAGACACAGCAGTAAAAGGAGGTTTGAAAACAAACTTTACCCTGTAGCATCATTAAAGTAGCATTTCCCTACTCTGCACTGGCCTCAAAAGCAGAGGTTGATTGGGCAGAAATATGTAACCTAAAGAATAGTTAACACTATATGAATCTCCTGAATTTTTGTTTTGAGTAACTGTATTGAAACTATTTTGTGGACATAATAGTGCAAAATCATGAGGCATTTTATGAGTTGTGAAATTCAAAGCAAACATCTAGCAATATCAATACAGCACAGTAACATTCCTCAATTTCTTACATCAAGTGCTCATATTGGAAATATTTGGAAAATCTAACCGATTATATGTTTGATTAGTTCAGCATCAGAGACTTTCACTGCATTTAAAGTGTAAAGAAATTTTCAAAAAAGCTGCTCAACTACAGGGAGCAGGTTGCAGTAATACAATCACCAAACTCCATGCAATTTCAAGTTTCATTTTCTTCACTGAGAAGCATAATCTTCATGGATTTATCAAATATTGTCATACAATCAAATACTAAGATTGAGTGAGCAGCGTGGAGATAACTGATTGTAACTTGTATTTACAAAAACTTTTACAACATCAGGTTCTCCTAAAGCATTATTTAAAACAGCCATTGTTAACTTGTAGATAAAATGCAAACAATTTCTACATAGCAAGATCCCAGTTATTGCAATGAGCCAGAGCAATCAAAGGAAACAGTACATAAAAGAAATACAGACGACTTGTTCAGAAAAGAAGCAATGATTTGACCTGGCAAAATATTGTCATATTTCAGAATGATAGCAATGCTATAAATAAAAATGACTGTAACAATGAACCAGTATGAAATCAAAACTGATTACTTCACTATTAGCATAATCACTTATTAAGATAGAAAATCAATCGCTGCAATAAATAGGTATTTGAATGAACAATAGCAAAAAAAACTCATGTTAAAGTAGGTTTTGAGTAGCATTTTAAGGGAGGCAAAAGAAGTGAAGAAACAAAGAATTAACAGCTTTAACAAATACCGATGGCACGGTGAAAGCAGCATAAATATATGGAATAGGAGTAGAAGTAGATTGTTCAACTCCTCAAGCTTGCTCGGCAATTCAATACGACCATTGCTGATCTGCTTGTGTTTTGAATTCCACATTCCTGTCAACCACCATAACCCTTGATGAAGCGGGATCTGGGTGCACTTATGTATAGAGCATAGAACAGTACAGTACAGTAGCACAATGCAGGCCCTTCAGCCCATGATGTTTTGCTGAGCATTTATCTTAATCTAAGATCAACCTAACTTACACACCCTTCAATTTGCTGCCATCCATGTGCTTGTCCAGCAGTCATTTAAATGTCCCTAATGTCTACGACTCAATGACCGCTGCTGCAGTGCATTCCACGTACCCACAACTCTGCGTAAAGAAACTACCTCTGACATCTCCCCTAAACCTTCCTCCAATTCATTTAAAATTATGACCCCCTCATGTCAGCCATTTCTGCCCTGGGGAAAAGTCTCTGGCTATCTACTCTATCTATGCCTCTCATTACCTTGTACACCTCTATCAAGTCATTAAAATCTGATTGAAGATTTGTAGCTCGGGTATCCGTTGTTGTGGTTCTGCTTGCCGAGCTGGAAGTTTTTGCTGCAAACGTTTCGTTCCCTGGCTAGGGAACATCATCAGTGCTGCTGGAGCCTCGTGTGAAGCGCTGCTTTGATGTTTCTTCCGGTATTTATATTGGTTTGTTCTTGCCGCTTCCGGGTGTCAGTTTCAGCTGCAGTGATTTGTATGTGGGGTCCAGGTCGATGTGTCTGTTGATGGATGTTCTAGCCGCTTCCGGGTGTCAGTTTCAGCTGTACTGGTTTGTATATGGTGTCCAGGTCAATGTGTCTGTTGTCTATCAAGTCACCTCTCTTCCTTCTTCTCTCCAATGTGAAAAGCCCGAGCTCACTCAACCTCTCTTCATAAGACAAGCCCTCCAATCCAGGTAAATCTCCTCTGCACCCTCTCTAAACACATCTACATCCTTCCAATTATGATGTGA
Organism: Hemiscyllium ocellatum; assembly: GCF_020745735.1. Classification (NCBI taxonomy): domain Eukaryota; kingdom Metazoa; phylum Chordata; class Chondrichthyes; order Orectolobiformes; family Hemiscylliidae; genus Hemiscyllium; species Hemiscyllium ocellatum. The sequence continues at coordinate 26,788,121 of NC_083401.1, forward strand.
CCAGAAATGGACACAATATTCCAAGTGTGGTGTAACCAGGGTTTTACAGAGTTGCAGCAAAATCTCGCAACTCTTAAACTAAATTCCCCTCTTAACGAAAGCCAAAACACCATACACCTTCTTAACAACCCTATCAACTTGGATGGCAATTTTGAGGGATCTATGTAAATGGATCATAAGATCCCACTGTTCCTCCACACTGTCAAGAATCCTGTCTTTAACCCTGTATTCAGCATTCTAATTTGACCTTCCAAAATGAATCAGTTCACATTTATCCAGGTTGAACTCCATTTGCTACTTGTCTGCCACATGTCAATGTCATCTTGTAGCCAGCAACAGTCCTCAACACTACTTACAACACCACCAATCTTTATGTCATCAGCAAACTTACTAACCCACTCTTCCACTTCTTCATCCACGTCATTTAGAAGAAGAGCAGAAGCCCAAAAACAGATCCTTGAGAGACACCATTGGTCACCAACCTCCAGGCAGAATACTTTCCATTCACTGCCACTCGTTGTCTTCTTTTGGCCAGCCGATTCTGTATCCAGACAACCAAATTTCACTGTATCCCATACCACCTAACCTTTTGAATGAGCTACTGTGGGGAACCTTATCAAATGCCTTACTGAAATCCAGATACACCACATCCACTGCTCAACCTTCATTTGTCTCATCACATCCTCAAAAAGGTAATAAGGCTTGTGAGGCACGACCTGCCCTTCACAAAGCCATGCTGACTGTCTTTAATCAAACTATGTGTTTCCAAATAGTCATAAATCCATTCAGAATCCTTTCCAGTACCTTGCTTACCAAGACTGACTGGTCTGCAATGCCCAGGGATTTCCCTATTCCGTTTTTTGAACAAAGGAACAACATTCACCTCCCTCCAGTCATCCAGTACTACTGCCTTGGAGAGTGAGGATGCAAGGGTCATCGGTAGAGGTGCAGCAATCTCATTCCTCGCTTCCCGTAACAACCTTGGATATATCTGATCCGGCCTTGGGGTCTTATCTCTCTTGATGCTTCCCAGAATTTCCAGCACATCCACTTTCTTAAGATCAATCTGTTCAAGCCTGTTAACCTGGTCCATGGTGTTCTCACTATCAACAAGGTCCTTCTCTCCAGTGAATAGTGAAGCATAAAACTCATTTAGGGCCTCCCCTACCTCTTCAGAATCCAGGCGCACGTTCCCTCCCTTATCCTGGATCAACCCTACCCTCTCTCTGATCATTCTCTTATTCCTCACATACTTGTAGAACACCTTTGGGTTTTCCTTAATCCTTACTGCTAAACTTTCTCGCGCCACCTCTGAGCTCTCCTCAGTCCATTTTGAGTATGAAGCAAAAAAAACTTGCATGGAGTTAAAGCAGGTCAAAGGAAGGCAAAGGTTGATATTGTTAAAGGAACAGAATATAATGAAGTGGTGCTACAATTGTACAAGGTACAAGTGAGAATGCACAAGGAGCATGTTGTAATTAACTAAGGGTTGAAGCATTATGGGGAGTAGGCAGTGGAGGGGAAGCCGAGATGAGATCAGCCAAGATTGTACTAAATTTCTCTTACCCTCAGTTTAAAAAGAAAAAGTGATTAAAGGATGCTAGTCTTTCTAAGTCTTCCCACATTAAAGATGAGGTTGGGTGGTTTATAAATATTTTGAAAGAAATTTTCAAGTTTTGGAAACTATTCAGGACAATATACGCTGAAAGGTCTCAAAAACAGTAACAGTACATAATAGCATAGTAGCAAAACAGCTTGTACATAAAGGCCAGCAGTTTTTCTTTCATAAAACTATTATTTTTACAAAGATAGATAGCTGTAAATGAAAAATGAAGTTACAATGAATGTATATTTAAACAGACATGATTGCCTATTGCTATTTTAACTTTGGAAGCTCATGGTAGTGTCAACGTAATGCAGTAATAAAATCTAGGCTGATATCTCAACATTCCCTGAGGAATGGGATTCTACAGTTCAATTAATCACTCTGTCCCAGAAAGAGAAAAAGTGGAATGCAAGAGGAGTAATCCAATTAAAGGGTTCAACACAGTTAAGTATAAGCCCTATAAGTATACTACAAATTCATTTCATATTACCCATTCAAAGGCAGCAATTACTTGAAACTCACTAGGCAGTTGAATGGAAGGTACCATTTTCACAAGCCTACAGCAGTAATCTTCATGAAATTTCTGGCATTTCATCTTCTCAACAACATTAGCTGGACAATTTACAAACAGCCAACCAATTAAATTCATTGCTACTTTCCAGAAAATGATCTGCCAATGATTTTAGATGTTAGCACCATTCATGTATCAGTTGAACATGGATCACGTCCTGTATTGCTCAAGATATTGATTGGGTCTGTTTGAAAACCCATTTCTCTGCTGCAAGTACTACTTAAGCACAAGTTGTACAAGAACTCAAGAACGACACAAGGTTATTCAGGCCTTCCAGCTTCTTCCTCGATTCAATCATATCACTGCTGATCTGGATGGTAACTCTTTTATTTTAATATATATTTTCTTCTCCATATCCCTTGCCTAATAGAAATATGAATCTCAGTTTTGATTTTTTTTTTACTTATAGCTTTATATAAACTCAATCAGGAAACAGTATCTTCAATATTCCATTGGGACACTGAAACATGCACAGCAAATAAAACATGGCAAAATACAATGACCCTGATTGTATCTAGGTGCAAAAATGAAGTAAATATATCTTGTCTAGTTTCTACTGGCAAACCAGCTAAATATGCTCAATAATTGAAAATTATAGTGGTAGGTCATCTAAGTAATAGTAAGCCACAACAGATCTACAAGATAGCAAAAGAAAGAAGGACCTGTAGATGTACTTTGAAGACTTTCATGGTTTTGTTTTACCGTCTGCAAAAACTCTGCCAAAGTCAGGTTGTTTTAATTTATACAGAATGCCACTTATGTGAAAATGGGTTTAGCAGAACAAGAGTAGATATAGCCAGAAATATATTCTAATTCATTTTTCTTTGTATGAATACATCTGACTCAGCCATAAAGAACTGATAGCAGCTGTGTTACGTATTTAGTCCAAGAACATTGAAAGAAAACAATAAAATTAGTGCATCACCATATCCCATTTGGAAAAGCCATTCTTACTGAACAATTAATATCTTCCACACAAATATTACAACTCAGTAGATATACACAAACACAAAATATGATTTTACATTGTGCACGTATTAATGGAGAATTAATTTGTATAATGTAGATTAGTTCCCTACAGTATGGGAATACTGTACATACCAATCCATTAATCTGTAGTTACTTGCACGAGTCTCCATTTAAGACTCAATATAAGTCTTTATGTTAACTAAAACCAGCAAATATAAATGAATAAATATTAATCAAATAAAATGATGGGCCATACTTTCTCAGAGGGTATAACTAGATCATATAGTTTACCATTGAGTATTGGATCACAAAATTAAAAATGTCATAGATGCATTGTAGATGTAAGCTCACTAAGAATTATTACATGAACAGTTGGATTACAATTTCTATGTTGCAATGCATTCTTATGGTTGTGTGCATCAGACTTTTGCTTATCTATTTTTCTTATGATATTAACTAATGAAAAATACTCAAGTTATGTTCCATAAAATGGTGATTCAGTGAAAACGATGAACAGTAGCTTCCTGGAGCAGCAATCAATTTTGATAAATTTGTCATTTCCAATATACCACAGCAGAAACAAATTCTAATACCTTATTTTTAAAAGGCACATCCTTAACAACTAACTGCATCACTCCTTTAATCACATTTTTCTTGAAGACTCTGGAAATAGTTTTTTTGGTTGTAATATTAATTTCTGTTTCAAATAAAAGACTGTCAATAATATTGAATCATGAAAACCAATTTGTGCAATTTTACGTGGAAGTTAACTCCAAATTTGTAACAAATACAGCACAAAGGATCATAAGGCCCAAAGCAAATTGGTTTCATATAACTTACATTATTCATGTACTCAGTTAGAAGATCCTGAAGAGCCTGTCGTACAGCATTACACTCAGCCACAATTCTCTCACGTCGATCATCACGTGTGCATGAAGAGTCGGCCATCAGTGCAGCCCCACTGATAATACTCTCCAACCTCTCCTCAAGAGATGGCCTATATCGCTGTTCGCTGAAGTGCATAGGGTCCAAAATTATCTTATTCTGAAAGATAAAAAGTACAAAAAAGGAAAAACAGTTATTATGTATTATTACTGGTCTTACTTCAACTTATAATTTGAGATGATTCCCTTCCTCCAGCATGTTTGTCATTTACACTTCATCTTAATAACCATATAGTGCAGGGATAAGACTGCCACAGAACTTGTTTCACACTAAGTAAAATGGATTTAGAAACAGAATAAGGGAAGAAAGAATTCAGGAACACAGAAAGCTATGGCAGACTGTTTCCTAAGATATTTGGGGATGAATTTCCATCACCTACTGTCACTTTCTCAAGTTTTTAAGCTTTTAGGACCATACAAAGCCAGAGTAGACTGTTTTGAGTTTGATCTGACATTCAGTAAGATCATGGCTATGCCGTTTGCAGTCTCAACTCATTTTCCTGTTCCTCCCCAACAACTTTTGATTCCATCATGTAGCAAAAATCAAACTCAGACTTGAATATATTTGAAGAACAATTTCTTTTTATTCCATTGTCGGATGTGGACGTCACTGGCTGGCCAACATTTATTGCACCTCACTTGTTGCTCTTGAGAAAGTAGTGATGAGCTGCCTTCTGGAACCTTTGCATATATAATGGAACAAGCTGCCAGAGGAAGTGGTAGAGGTGAGCACAATTACAACATTTAAAAGACATTTGGACAGGTAGATGGATCAAAAGGGTTTAGAGGGAATATGGACCAAACACAGGCAGATGGGACTAGTTCAATTTAGGAAACTGGTCGGAAGGCTGAGTTGAGCCGAAAGGTCTGTTTCCATGCTGCATGACTCTTTGCTCTAGCCTCCACACAACAGGAATCAACCTCCCAAAATCAATCCTACAATCTCTGCAAGATCTTATGTTTTAAAATGCTTGCTTCTCATTCAAAATTGTTTTTGTTGATAGGATAAGTCCTCCATCCTGAGACTTTAATTTGGAAACATTTTTTTCATTTCCAGCACAATGCTGATTGTTCCAACAGATAAATGGTGACAATTAATACACATCTAACAAGTGACAATGAATAATGACAATTTGTAAACGACCTGGATGAGGACGTAGAAGGGTGGGTTAGTAAATTTGCAGATGACACTAAGGTCAGCGGAGTTGTGGAGAGTGATAAAGGATGTTGTAGGTTACAAAGAGACATAGATAAGCTGCAGAGCTGGGCTGAGAGATGGCAAATGGAGTTTAATGCGGACAAGTGTGAGGTGATTCACTTTGGTCGGAGTAACCGGAATGCAAAGTACTGGGCTAACGGTAAGATTCTTGGTAGTGTAGATGAGCAGAGAGATCTCGGTATTCAGGTACACAGACCCTTGAAAGTTGCCACCCAGGTTGACAGGGTTGTTAAGAAGACATACAGCGTTTTAGCTTTTATTAATAGAGGGATTGAGTTCCGGAACCATGAAGTTATGCTACAGCTGTACAAAACTTCGGTGCGGCTGCACTTGCGGAGTATTGTATACAGTTCTGGTCACCGCATTATAAGATGGATGTGGAAGCTTTGGAAAGGTGCGAGGAGATTTACTAGGGTGTTGCCTGGTATGGTCTTACGAGGAAAGGCTGAGGGACTTGAGGCTGTTTTCGTTAGAGAGAAGAAGGTTGAGAGGTGACTTAATAGAGACATATAAGATAATCAGAGGGTTAGATAGGGTGGACAGGAGAGCCTTTTTCCAAGAATGATGACGGCAAGCACGAGGGAGCTTTAAATTGAGGAGTGATAGATATAGGACAGATGTCAGAGGTAGTTTCTTTACTCAGAGAGTAGTAAGGGTATGGAATGCTTTGCCTGTGATGGTAGTAGATTCGCCAACTTTAAGTACATTTAAGTCGTCATTGGACAAGCATATGGACATACATGGAATAGTGTAGGTTAGATGGGCTTCAGATTGGTATGACAGGTCAGCGCAACATCGAGGGCCGAAGGACCTGTACTGCGCTGTAATGTTCTATGTTCGAATAAAGAAATGATGGAACTAGTTAAGTGCCTGGAGGAAAGTCTTTAGGTGGAGGTGCTTCTGTGTAACTGCTCCCCTTATCTTTAATGCTCATGATCATGGTTTGGAATGTACGGTCTAAGGAGTTTTGGTAAATTGTATACAACGCTAACTGCTACTACTAAGTGACTGTGCAGCATAGAGTGAATGGAAATGAGAATGGACATAGCTGGAACAGGCTAAAGAACAGATGCAGAAACAGATAAAAACATGGCACGTTGCTAAAAACAGCCAGGAAACAAGTAATGAAAGTAATGTTAATGAGCTAACGAAAGAGAGAGCACCCAGTATAAGATAGGAAGAAAAATTACAAGAAGATGACCATATGGATTGAGAACAAAGAGACAATGAGATTATCATGTCTTCATCTTTACAAAAATACTTCTGTCAATAACGTAACTAAGCTTAGACAACAGTTTTAAGTGAAAGTCAATGATTTTCAGAATTAAAACTTACTGAAACAGCTAAAATGGCTACAGGGAATCATCTTGAAAAACATAATTTTTGAGTTATTACTTTATATCATATTAAGGATGAGGTTTCTAAATTCTTGGAGGAGCAGGGTTGGATTAGAACAAGTCAACATGGATTTAGTATGGGGAGTTCGTGCCTGACAAACCTGTTGGAATTCTTTGAAGAGGTGACAAGTAGGTTAGACCAGGGAAACCCAGTGGATATGGTCTATCTAGACTTCCAAAAGGCCTTTGATAAGGTGCCACACGGGAGGCTGCTGAGCAAGGTGAGGGCCCATGGTGTTCGAGGTGAGCTGCTGGGATGGATTGAGGATTGACTGTCTGACAGAAGGCAGAGAGTTGGGATGAAAGGTTCTTTATCGGAATGGCAGCTGGTGACAAGCAGTGCCCCACAGGGTTCAGTGTTGGAGCTGCAGCTGTTCACGATATATATTAATTTTCTGGATGAAGGGACTGGGGGCATTCTAGCGAAGTTTGCCGATGATACGAAGTTAGGTGGACAGGCAGGTAGTACTGAGGAAGTGGAGAGGCTGCAGAAAGATCTAGATAGTTTGGGAGAGTGGTCCAGGAAATGGCTGATGGAATTCAATGTGAGCAAATGCGAGGTCTTGCACCTTGGAAAAAAGAATAAAAGCATGGACAACTTTCTAAACAGTGAGAAAATTCATAAAGCCAAAGTACAAAAGGATCTGGGAGTGCTAGTCGAGGATTCTCTAAAGATAAACATACAGGTTGAGTCCGTGATTAAGAAAGCGAATGCAATGTTGTCATTTATCTCAAGAGGGTTGGAATATAAAAGTGGTGATGTGCTACTGAGACTTTATAAAGCTCCGGTTAGGCCCCATTTGGAGTACTGTGTCCAGTTTTGGTCCCCACACCTCAGGAAGGACATACTGGCACTGGAGCGTATCCAGCGTAAATTCACACAGATGATCCCTGGAATGGTATGTCTAACATACGAGGAACGGCTGAGGATCCTGGGATTGTATTCATTGGAGTTTAGAAGATTAAGGGGAGACTTAATAGAAACTTACAAGATAATACATGGCTTGGAAAGGGTGGACGCTAGGAAATTGTTTCCGTTAGGCGAGGAGACTAAGACCCGTGGACACAGCCTTAGAATTAGAGGGGGTCAACCAGAGCTTTATAAAGTCTCAATAGCACATCTCTGTTTTTATATTCCAACCCTCTTGAGATAAGAGACAACATTGCATTCGCTTTCTTAATCACGGACTCAACCTGCATGTTTACCTTTAGAGAATCCTCGACTAGCACTCCCAGATCCCTTTGTACTTTGGCTTTACTAATTTTCTCACCATTTAGAAAGTAGTCTATGCTTTTATTCTTTTTGCCAAAGTGCAAGACCTCGCACTTGCTCACGTTAAATTCCATCAGCCATTTCCTGGACCACTCTCCCAACCTGTCTAGATCCTTCTGTAGCCTCCCCACTTCCTCAGTACTACCTGCCTGTCCACCTAACTTCGTATCATCAGCAAACTTCGCTAGAATGCCCCCAGTCCCCTCATCCAAATCATTAATATATAATGCGAATAGCTGTGGCCCCAACACTGAACCCTGCGGGACACCGCTCGTCACTGGCTGCCATTCTGAAAAAGAACCCTTTATCCCAACTCTCTGCCTTCTGTTAAACAGCCAATCCTCAATCCATCCCAGCAGCTCACCTCGTACACCATGGGCCCTCACCTTGCTCAGCAGCCTCCTGTGTGGCACCTTATCAAAGGCCTTTTGAAAGTCTAGATAGACCACATCCACTGGGTTTCCCTGGTCTAATCTACTTGTTACCTCTTCAAAAAATTCCAAAAATTCCAATTCTCATTTCTTATTACACTCTTTGTTATCCTCTGTTTGTTTTTGTATCCTTCCCAATTTTCTGATTTCCCACTGTTCTTGGCCACTTTATAGGATCTCTCTTTTTCTTAAATACATTTCCTGACTTCCTTTGTCAGCCATGGTTGTCTAATCCCTCCCCGGATAATCTTTCTTTTCTTGGGGATGAACCTCTGTACAGTGTCCTCAATTATACCAACAAACTCCTGCCATTTCTGCTCTACTGTCTTCCCGGTTAGCCTCTGCTTCCAGTCTATTTTTGTCAGTTCCTCTCTCATGCCCTCATAATTACCTTTATTTAACTGTAACACCATTACATCCGATTTTGCCTTCTCTCTTTCAAACTCCAGACTGAACTCTACCATATTATGATCGCTACTTCCTAAGGGTTCCCTTACTTTAAGATCTTTTATAGAGTCTGGTTCATTGCAAAGCACTAGGTCCAGAATAGCCTGCTCCCTTGTGGGCTCCATGACAAGCTGTTCCAAAAAGCCATCCTGTAAGCATTCCATGAATTCCCTTTCTTTGGATCCACTAGCAACATTATTTACCCAGTCCACCTGCATATTGAAGTCTCCCATGATCAATGTGACTTTGCCTTTCTGACATGCCTTCTCTATTTCCCGGCACATGTTGCATCCCTGGTCCTGACCACTGCTTGGAGGTCTGTACACAACGCCAGTTATGGTTTTTTTGCCCTTGTGGTTCCTCAATTCCACCCACACAGACTCCACATCATCCAACGCTATGTCATTCAATACCATTGATTTAATTTTGTTCTTAACTAACAAGGCAACCCCACCCCCTCTGCCCACCTCTCTGTCTTTTCGATAAGTTGAAAAACCATGGAGGTTTAACTGCCAGTCCTGACCCCCCTGTAACCAAGTCTCTGTGATGCCTACCACATCATAATCATTCACTGTTATCTGTGCCATTAGTTCATCTGCTTTGTTATGAATACTACGAGCATTCAGGTAAACTGCCTTAATGCTAACTTCCTTATCATTAGAGATGTTGGAAGTCATATGATGTCCTAAGTTATCCTTGCTTTTTCTGCATTCTCTGTCTGCCTCAATTTTAAATCCGCCTGGACACATGCTATCCTGCTGCTTATCTTTCCATTTAACGCCATACTGCCTGTCGCTTTCACTTTCCCTTCCCCCAACTCAGAAGTTTAAAGTCCTACTGACCACCCTATTTATCCTCTTCGCTAGAACATTGGTACCTGATCGGTTCAGGTGGAGACCGTCCCAACGGTACAGATCCCCCCTGTTCCAAAACTGATGCCAATGCCCCATGAAGTGGAATCCCTCTTTCCCACACCAATCCCTTAGCCACGTGTTTACTTGCCTAATTTTCTTGTACCTATACCAATTGGCACGTGGCTCGGGCAGTAATCCGGAGATTATGACCCTTGAGGACCTGTGCTTCAATTTCCTGCCTAGTGCTTTGTAATCCCCAAACAGGTCCTCCACCCTAGTCTTGCCTATGTTGTTAGTACCAACATGGACCACAACAACTGGATCCTCCCCCTCCCGCTCCAATATCCTTTCAAGCCGGTCGGAGATGTCCCGCACCCTGGCACCGGACAGGCAACACACCATGCGAGACTCCCGATCCGGCTTGCAAAGGATACTATCTGTCCCCCTAATTATAGAATGAATGGTGCTTCGATAGTAAGAAATTCAGCAAGATGTGGACCTGAAAAATAGCAAGTAACCTACACGCTCTGCAAACGTTAGGCCATGATAATTTAGAATAAGAGAAAATCTAACCATTGCCCTTGACATCCAATGGCATTATCATCAGTGAATACTCACTACCAACAGCCTGGAGGGGTTACCATTGACCAGAAATTGAACTGGACTAGCCACATAAATATAGTGACTACTGGAGTACATCAGAAGCTAGGAATACTGCCTGGAAGCATCTCACCTCCTGACTTCCAAAAGCTGTCCAACATTTATAAGGTTAGGAGCGTGATGGAATATTACCCACTCAGCTGGATGAGTGCAGTTCCAACAACACTCAAGAAGCTTTACAACGTCTAGGTCAAAGTGGGGGGTGGGGGGGTGGGGGCGTGGTGGGGGTGGGGGCGTGGTGGGGGTGGTACAATGGTTAGCACTGCAGAAACACAATGCCGTGGACCCAAGTTCAATTCCAGCCTTGGGCAACTGTCTGTGTGGAGTTTGCACATTCTCCCAGCGTCTGTGTGGAGGCTGTACATTGCTATACAACTAAAAGTACCGAAGAGTTTTGAAACTTGAATTTGAAGTAGGATTGTATGGTAGACTTTTCAATCAATCGAGGTTGCATACTTTTTTGAGCAGTGAGTTGGATACTTTTCGAAATGTACAGAAAACAGATGGGGTTGCTTCTGGAGGTTGAAAACCTGTTCAATAACTGTTTTTGGATTAATCCAGTTGCAGTTTTCACAGACTGAGACAAAGTGCACTCAGATATCCAGAAGCCAAAAGACAGGAAATGTCTCATCCTTCTCTCTGAAATAAAAAAAGGTCCTGGAGACTCTAGAGGAAGAATTCCATGACATGGAAAGACCCAGGTTCGTTCAATCAGCTACTGAATCAAAAATTCAGTATTATTCCACAAATGGTGTCACTTCACCATTGTTAAAAATGAAGACAACAGAGACAAACTCAGTTTGTGTCAGATGAATTTGACCTCATTTAAAGAAGTCAAATGTACCTCAGTACAGTAAAAAAACTTTGTTTTGCGAGCAGTATAGACAATTTGTCAGGTGCTTAGAGCGAGGCATACAGGTTACAATTGCGCAGGAGCTGCGCAATGCAAGATCAACATCAGCAAGTTCAACATTAGTTGCAGTTAGAGAGTCCATTCAACAGTCTAATAATGGCAGGGAAGAAGCTGTTCTTGAACTTGTTGATATATGTGTTCAAGCTTCTGTGTCTTCTGCCTGATGGAAGAAAGCATTACCCCCAATGTGTTTGGACTCCAATCTACAGAATTTGACTTTGGCAATATTTTTCACCTATAACTTGTACCAAACTCTTTGTTATTGCCTATCTTCCTCATGAATGTGCACATATGTATTTGGATTTAAAAATGGGTAAAGATTATTTTGCATTATTAGTAATCAATATTTTTGTAATTTGTTAAAAATAAGACTGATTACAATAAATGAAGTCATTTTTTTGTTAACGATGAATCTTGTATCAATTACTTTTAACCTGAATGGCAATCCATCAAGCAAATTAATCAACCATGTGGTTCAATTAGTTGTACATTTGTGACTACTTACATTTTAAAAGAAAAATAATCAATGGATTTGGGATCGCTAGCTAGGCCACCATTCTTGTGCAATCCTAACTGTCCTTGAGAAGATGGTGGTGACTTGCCTCCTTCAACATGATTCAAGATGGCAGCATCAGCATGGTAGGTAGTGCTCTGGGTTATTGGAACCCATCTGCTCCAGGCCAGTGGCATCCTTTTCTTTATGTACTTTCCATCATCTTTCTTTTCTTAACTGCCTGGTATGGCAACTGCTCTGACCAGAAAGAAAGTACAAAAGTTGTGTTCACGAAAGCCACCATGTTGCTGTGGAAAGGCATCCAACATCAAAGACCCCTCCCATCCCAATAATGCTCTCTTCCATCTGGCAGAAGACACAGAAGCTTGAACACATGTACCAACAGGTTCAAGAACAGCTTCTTCCCTGCCATTATTAGACTGTTGAATGGACTCTCTAACTGCAATTAATGTTGAACTTGCTGATGTTGATCTTGCATTGCGCAGCTCCTGCGCAGTTGTAACCTGTATGCCTCGCTCTAAGCACCTGACAAATTGTCTATACTGCTCGCAAAATAACGTTTTTCACTGTAATTAGGTACATGTGACTTCAATAAATCAAATCAAATTTATCTGAGGCAGAAAGCATTGTTGGCAGTGTAGTGTCTTTGGAGTCTGCAGTGTGGATCGGGACTCCTGGCAGCAGTGGCAGTGCCTGGAGCCTGAAATATTGGGAGCAGTGGTGCCCAGAGCAAGTACTCCTGGTGGCAATAGTCTGGACTCTTGGTGATGTCAGACAGCTGCAGAGCCAAGGTATCCTGAGCATCGGCATTGTTATTAATGGTCCCAGAGCAGTACTCCTTCAAAAGAACTTGCACAAGCCTTGGAACCATGCTTGAGATCTAATTTGAGCAGATCAGTAATTTCTTTTTATTCTTTTTTGTTGTTCAAAATGGCACTAGATTGTGATGGCAAAACACTTTTCGCTATATCTTCAAGATATATGTGACAATAAAATCATTCATTTATTCTTGACCACTGTAGTCTATTTTGTGCAAATAGAACACAGAACAGGCCCTTTGGCCCTTGATGTTGTGCCGACCTGTGAAACCAATCTGAAGCCCATCTAACCTATAATATTCCATTAGCATCCGTTTAAATGCCCTTAAAGTTGGCAAGTTTACGTCTTTTGCAGACCCCACAATAATGCCACAATGCTGCGAGGGAAGGACTTCCAGGATTTTGATATATTTCCAAGTCAAGATGATCTATGTCTTGAAGGAGAACAAGCAGGTGATGATGTTTTGTCTTTCTAGACAGTAATGGTTGTGGCTTTGGAAGGTACTGTGTAAAAAGCTTTGGTGAATTTCAACAGCGCATCTTGCAGAAGGTGCTCACCACTGCTACTGTCGTCAGCATTTGAAGAGCAGGAGAAGCAACTTTTCAGGCATAACCCTTCATCAGGCTTATGCCCGAAACACAGATTGTCCTGCTCCTTGGATACTGCTGGACCTGCCGTCCTCTTCCAGCACCACACGTTTTGACTCTGATCTCCAACATCTGCAGTCCTCACTTTCTCCTGACACTGTAGACTGTCAGTAGTGATAGGAGTGGATAGTTGTGGAACACCTGGGCTTGATTATTAGTGTACTTGTCCTAATTGGAATTTTGACAGGATAGGGTTAGGTAAAGAGAACTGGCAAAGATCTGGCAACTGTGGAATTGACAATTTTAAAGGAAAAATAAAAAACATAATATCGGAATGGTGAGCGATTGCAAAGCTTATAGTTTCAGGGGATCTGGATGTCCTAGTGACTGAGTTGCCAAAAGTCAGTCTCCAAGTACAGGAACTAATTCATCAAATTAATCAAATGTTTATTGTGAGGGAACTTACTTCAAAAATAAAGAACTTATGTTTCAGTTGTGCAGGGCACTGGTGAGACCATGTCTACTGTACGCTGGAGAGCATTTGTTCCTTTGAGGAAGGATGGAATTGTATTGTAAGCAGGTCAGACAGAGAAGGAGGCTTACTACACTAATACTTGGAAAGGGCAGGTTGTTTAGAAGGAAATGTTGCACAGGCTAAGTTTTAGTCTGCTGGGGGTGAGAAGAGATGGAAGCAAGTTAATTAAGACAAACAAGATCCTTAGAGGAGTTGATAGGGTGAACATGGAAAAGATATTTCCTTCTGTGAGAGGATTTAAAACTCTCAGGGTTTAGAAATAAAGGATTGCCCAATTAAGACAGCATTGAGGAGAATTTTCTTTCCTCATAGATGATCACAAATCTTCATATCTCACTTTCTTAATAGACACTGGAGGCCCTAAAAAAATTTAAGGTATAGATACAGAAAGGAAGAGACTGAAATGTTATCAGGGTAGGGGGAAACATGGAGTCATTATATCATCCACGATAAAACTGAATGATGGCTCAAGCTCAAAGTGTGAAACAGCCTGCTCCTAATTCATGTGTTTCACAGGTTTGAAAAATACTGCGGATGTGTAAACTATCAGTTGTGCAAAAGAACAGAAAACATACCTGAGTCAGGCAGCATCTGGTGAGAGAAACTGAGCACAGAATTTTCTAGAACTACTGAGTTTCTCCATCAATTTCTGCTTTTAGTTAGTAACTTCACTCCTGCATACAAAGCAGCTTTTCCTTTTTACAAATTCAACCGTGGAAGTCTGACTGGTTAACCAAGCCTACTCAAATGAGACAGACACACTAGCATTATGTCAGAAAGCCTGACCAAAACAGGCAAGCGAGGATGAATTTAAAAGGGCATTCAACTCTAAAGGAGGCAACCAAGTCAAAAAGGCTAGATGGAGGTGGGTTAGATAGGATGTGGTTATTACAACTATTTATTGGTGACGTGAGCGCCAACCCCTATTTAAGAAAAAATACAGGGGAGTCTTCTCAGGGTAAATGCAGAGAGGATGTCCATAGAGATAACATCCACTGCTCTGCCCTCATCAATCCTCTTTGTTACTTCTTCAAAATAATTCAGTCAAGTTAGTGAGACATGATTTCTCATGCACAAAGCCATGTTGACTATTCCTAATTAGTCCTTGCTTTATAAATACATGTAAAACCTGTCCCTCAGGATTCCCTCCAACAACTTGCCCACTACTGATGTCAGGCTCACTGGTCTGTAGTTCCCTGGCTTTTCCTTACCACCTTTCTTAAATTTTGGCACCATGTTAGCCAACTTCCAGTCTTCTGGCACCTCACCTGTGACTATCAATGACAGAAGTAGCTCAGCGAGCTACCTTCTCTACCTTCCCACAGAATCTTGGGCATACGTGATCAAGTCCTGGTGATTTTTCCACCTTTATGCATTTTAAGACATACAGTACCACCTCCTCTGTAATATGGACATTTTTCAAGATGTCACCATCTATTTCCCCATACCCTGTATTTTCAATGTTCTTTTATACAGTAAACACGGACGCAAAATACTCGTTTAATATTTCCCCCATCTCCTGCGGGCCCACACAGAGGCTGCCTTACTGATTTTTGAGGGGTCCTATTCTCTCTCTAGTTGCTCTTTTGTCCTTAATGTAGTTATAAAATCCCTTTGTATCCTCCTTAACCCTATTTGCCAAAGTTATCTCATGTCCCCCTTTTTGCCCTCCCAATTTCCCCTTCAATATACTCCTACCACCTTTATACTCTTCTAAGGATTCATGCGCACTCTCCTGTCTATACCTGACATATGTTTCCTTCTTTCTCTTGGCCAAAACCTCAATTTCTTTAGTCATCCAGCATTCTCTCCACCCACCAGCCTTTCCTTTCACCCGAACAGTAATATTCTTCTCAGGACTCTAGTTATCTCATTTCTGAAGGCTTACCATTTTCCAGCTGTCCCTTTATCTACAAACATCTGCCCCCAATCAGCTTTTTGAAAGTGCTAGCTTAATACCGTCAAAAATAACCTTCTTCCAATTTACAATTTCAACTTTTAGATCTGGTCTATCCTTTTCCATCACTATTTTAAAACTAACAGAATTATGGTTGTTGGCTCCAAAGTGCTCCCCCACTGACATCTCAGTCACCTGCCCTGCCTTATTTCCCAAGAGTAGATCAAGTTTTGCACCTTCTCTACTTGGTACTTCCATATACTGAATCAGAAAATTGTCTTGTACACACTTAACAAATTCCTCTCCATCTAAACCCTTAACACTATGGCAGTCCCAGTCTATGTTTGGAAAGTTAAAATCCTCTACCATTACCACCCAATTATTCTTACAGATAGCTGAGATCTCCTTACAAATTTGTTTTTCAATTTCCCGCTAACTACAGCACAATCCCAATAAGGTAATCATCCCTTTCTGATTTTTCAGTTCCACCCAAATAACTTCCATGTACGTATTCCCAGGAATATTCTCCCACAGTACAGTTATAATGCTATCCATTATCAAAAATGTCACTCCCCCTCCTCTCTTGTCCCACTTTCTATCCTTCCTATAGTATTTGTATTCTGGAACATTAACATGTCAGTTCTGTCCATCCCTGAGCAACATCTCGGTAATTGCTATGATATCCCAGTCACGTGTTTGTAACCATGCCCTGAGTTCATCTGCCTTCCCTTTAGGATTCTTGCATAGAAGTAAATGCAGTTTAATTTACCATGTTCTTTGCTTTGTTCCTGCCTGCCCTGACTGTTTGACTTGCTCCTTTTCCCAACTATACCAGTCTCAAACTGATCTCTTTCCTCACTATCTCCTAGATTCCCATTCCACCACCGTAATAGTTTAAAACTTCCCAAGCAGTTCTAGCAAATCTCCCTGCCAGTGTATTCATCGCATTCCAATTCAAGTGCAATCCATCCTTCTTATACAGGTCACTTCTACCACAGAAGAGATTCCAATGATCCAAAAATATAAACTCTTCTCCCTGCACCAGCTTCTCAGCCATGCAATCATCTGCAGTTTTCTATTCCTACCATCTTTAGCTCGTAGCTCTGAGAATCATTCAGATATTACTACCCTCAAGGATCTCTTTTTTTAAATTCTTACCTAACTTCCGATATTCTCCCTTCAGAATTTCATCCTTTTTTCTTCCTATGTCATTAGTTTCAACGTGGTAAAAACAATGACCGCAGATGCTGGGAACCAAATTCTGAATTAGAATGGTGCTGGAAAAGTACAGCAGTTCAGGCAGCATCCAAGGAGCAGGAAAATCGACATTTCGGGCAAAAGCCCTTCATCAGTTTCAACGCGTATAACAGCCTCCTGCTGGTCCCAGTCCCCTTTGAGAATATTCTGCATTCTTGAGATATTTTTGAGATATCCTTGATCCTGGCACCAGGGAGGCAACACACCACTCTGGTTCCTTGCTGTCAGCCGAAGAAATATCTTTCTGTGCCTTTGACTAGAGAGTCCCCATTCATAATCAATTGCTTGGAACCTGATGTACCCCTTATCTGTATATTAGAGCCAGTCTCGGTACAAGAAACTTGGCTGTTCATGCTACATTCCCCCAATGTCCATCACCGCTTAAAATTTCCAAAATAATATACCTGTTTGAGCTGGAGACAGACACAAGAGACTTCTGCACTACCTGCCCCAGTTTCCTACCTTTCATGACAGTAACCTATCTACTTGATGGTATTTGCAGTTTTTCTCCCTTCCTATAACTGCCATCCTCACACCCACTAGCTCCTATAAATTCCTGATTGCCTCTAAGTGCCGCTCCAACTGATCCATACAATATGACAGAATTTGCAACCAAACACACTTCACTTACTGCAGACATTACCATCAGTAACATGGAAACTCCCCCTAATCTCCCACATCTGACAGGAAGAGCATATCACTCAACTGAAGGCCGTCTTTGCGCCTTAACAATCTGCAGAAAATAGCAGAATCTTACTGCTCTAAAAAAAACTGCGCCAGGATGTTTTAGTACCAGCGTGTTATATTTTTAAATTTTAATCAAGAGACAGATCTTAATAAAACATGTAATCAAAAAGAACCCATTACACTCATTATTAAAAACAACAGCAAGGGTACATTTCAAAAACATGCATTATCTGCTTCTGTGCTGTGAGCTCTCCCACACACATTCCTCCAAGGTCAGCTGTGAATTTCGCTGTTTGTTAATTTTTCTTAAGACTCACTCTGATGTCCAGAAATACTTGAACTCAAACAGCAAAGGCAATAGCTGTATAGATTCACTGTTGTGGAGAAAGTGAGGACTGCAGATGTTGGAGATCAGGGTCGAAGAGTGTGGTGCTGCAAAAGCACAGCCGGTCAGGCAGCATCCGAGGAGCGACAGACATTTCGAGCATAAGCCTTTCTGCTCCTCGGATGCTGCCTGACTGGCTGTGCTTTTCCAGCACCACACTCTTCGACTCAGATTCACTGCTGTGTCAGATTGCAGTATAGGATTCTTTCTCTCTTGCTTACTGACCATGTGGTCACTGACTTTGTTTTCTTCCTATTTTTTAAAGTGCCATTGTATTGCTGTTTTTTCCCCAAAGTTCCAAAACAATTAAACAATAATTACTGCTCCTGGAATTCAAAGAAATCACCTACAACACCTATTATACCTCAAAAAAAAAAGCAGCTCTTACAGCCACAATTATTTCCCATGAACCATCTTGGACTACCCAGAATTCAGGGATGCTGTCTGACTGGGGTTTTTCCAGCTCCTTTTCATTCCTATGTAATATATCATGCATTTAAAAGAGGGTTTGAATGATTATGTGGATAAAAATGGTGTGCAGGGATATAGGGAAAAAGCAGGGAGTTGGCACTAGGCAACTGAACTGGTGCAGGCATGACAAGCCAAATGGCTCCCTTCTGCACCATAACAAATCTGTGAATCTATGAAGGTGGCAAGTGGTGCTGCATGATGATTAAGATTGGGAGTTAGCTTGACAATTATTCATCCATTCTCTAAGTTCAAAACAGATATATATTTTTATCGAAAGAAGAGTAAGGTTATTCGTTACTTGGAAGATCTAATAAAGTTGAGTTGGAGGAACAAAGCAATTTCAAAGCACAAACACTAAACATTAAAAAAAGTTATGGCACAGGTTAACAAGGCCAAGTTAAAAAAGAAAAATAAGCAACGGGCTTTAGTTCTCGAGGAAGTCGAGAAGTCATGGAATAATGCCAATCCTGTCCCAAATTTTGATATTCCACAAGCTATATGCAGTTATACGCAGTGCATGCAGTTATATTTTTTGCATGCACTGCACGACAGAGATGCACTGAAGAGGATGCAGGAAAGATTTTCAATTATGATACCAGAAATGCAGAAATATGGACATACACATAATAGATGGGCATGCTGGGTTTCCTTCTATATAAAACAGGGAAGGTTGATGTACAATCTAATACAGATTCTTAAAGTATGAAAGGCTTTGGAAGAGTGGATATAGATACAATGTTTCCTCTTGTGGAGATGACACAAGTAGAAGTCATTAATGAGATATTCATGAAGTCAAAAAAAGGATTTCAGAAGAAATTTCTTCAGCCAAAGAATGCCAAAAGTATGAAATTGATTACCAAAGCAAGCAAATAGCACTGATACATTTAAGGGAAAGTTAAACAAACAAATATGGGAGAAGAGAACAGAGGAAATGATGATCGTATTGGATGAGGAAAAATTAGAGGAAGCTTAAAGGTGCATAAATACTAGGATGAAATGGTTGGGTTCGATAAACTATGTTTGTTTACATTTTCTAATTAAGTAATTTGAGTGACAAGGTAATTTATTTTGTTGATTTTGCTCAAAAAGGAATATCTATAAAAAAATTCATGCTCTTCTTGCAAAATAGAATGTGTAGCATTCTTATTAGTCACTGAAATAAGCAAAGACTACCTCATTCTAATATCTAATCAATCAACAATATATCTTATAATGCACTAGTTGCTTAACAGCCCACAAAGAAATCAAATAGATTCTGTACTTGTGTCTTCAAATGCAGATGAAGGACAAGAGGGCTGTCAACTGATCTAAAGTTACAGACGAACAAATAACATCTCAAAGTCACAAAAAGTGGGTGTCATAATGAAAGAAAACAATGCTGCCAACATTTTTGAAATAAAATGATTTTTAGTTGGTATCAAAATGTATTATGTCAATTCACACAGTAATACAGTTGAAAGCAATTTGTAACAAATTAAACAGGATTCCTATAAAATTATCTTCAAACCTTACATCTGCAAAAATAATCAAAAACAAGTCAAATCTTTATTTTGAGACTCCTAATTTAAATTTGATGTTCATTTCATTCTTGTCAACATAAAAGTAATTCATATCTATCAAAATATGTAGGGAAAAAATCATTAAGGCTCATTAATTGGGGTGGCTTGGTGCTCAGTGGTTAGCACTGCTGCCTTACAGCGCCAGGGACCTAGGTTCAATTCCTACCTCAGGCAACTGTCTGTGTGAAGTTTGCACATTCTCCCCGTGTCTGCGTGGGTTTCCTCCGGGTGCACCGGTTTCCTCCCACAGTCCAAAGATGTGCAGGTTAGGTGAATTGGCTTTGCTGAATTGGCTGTAGTGTTGAGTACATTAGTCAGGGGTGAATGTAGGGGAATGGATCTGGGTGGGTTGCTCTTCAGAGGGTCGGTGTGGGAAGAGCAAGACTGGCAGCTTAATGTTGCAGGTTATAGGTATTATAGGGAGGATAGTAAATGATGCAAGACAGAAGGGAGAGTGGTCTTTTGGTTAGGGATAGCATTACAGCTGTACTTAGGGAGGATATTTCTGGGTGTCCATCCAGGGAAGCTATTTGGGTGGAACTGAGAAATATGAAAGGCATGATCACGTTATTGGTATTGTCAGCAGGAAATTGAGAAACAAATTAGTAGAGATCTTAGATATCTGTAAGAATGATAGAGTTGTAATGGTAGGGGATTTTAACTTTTCAAACATAGATTAGAACTGCCATTGTGTTCAGGGCTTGGATGGAGAAGCATTTAAGTGCGTGCAAGAAAATGTTCTTATTCAGTACCAATGAAAGTGAGAGCAAAACTTGATCTTCTGTTGGGAAATAAGGTAGGGTAAGTGACTGAATCTCAGTGGGGGTCACTTTGGGGCCAGTGATCATAATTCTATTAGTTTTAAAATAGTTATGGAAATGAATAAACCTGATATAAAAGTTAAAATTTGAAATTGGGGTAAGGCCGATTTTGATGGTATTAGTTAAAGACTTTCAATCTGCCCTTTACCTGTGAATTTGTCTCTCCCAAATCAACTTCTGAAAGTCGGAGGCCTTCAAAAATGAGATGAGAGTTCATAGGCAGTATGTACCTATTACTGTGAAGGGCAAGGTTTTGGGTGTAGGGAATGTGGGATGACTACAGAAATTGAGGTTTTGGTCAAGAAAAAGACAAAGGCATATGACAGATATAGACAGCTTGGACCAAGTGAATCCCTTTAAGAGTAAAAGGGCAGTAGGAGTACATTCAAGAGGGAAATCAGGAGGGTAAAAAAGGGACATGAGATAGCTTTGGCAAATAGGGTAAAGGAGAATCCAGAGAGATTTTGCAAATCCATGAAGGACAAAAGAGGAACTCTGAAAAGAGTATGACACCTCAACTGGACTTACCACATAAACATAGTGGCTACAAAACCAGGTCAGAGGCAAGGAATCATCTAGCATGGAAGTTGCATCTTAAATCCTCAAAACCATCCTCAAGGCACGAGTGAGGAGTGAGATGGAATATATCCTACTTGCCTGGATGAGTGCAGCGCAAGAAATATTGAAGAGGCTTGACACCATCCAGCCAAAGCATGCCTTATTGTCCTCTACTGAGGAGTCACAAAACTTTGTAACTATTGTGCAACCATCAGTGAACATCTCCACTTCTGACCTTATGATGGAGGGAAGGTCATTAATGAAGCAACTGAGGACAGTACAGGAGAGAGAGAGAGAGAGAGAGACAGAACCTGCACAGTTACTGCCTTTGCTGTTTTTGAATTCATGTGTCGCTGGACATTGGAGTGCATCTGGGAAAATTAACAAACAGTGAATTTCACAACTAATCTTGAAGGAACCGGTTTGGGTGAAGTTCACAACACAGAATCAGATAAGTTAATTGTTGTTTTAAGTCTGTCCAAGAGAAAGGCTGTATTAGTGAGTACAGTGGGTTCTTTCTTGATTGTATGTTTTTGGAGATTAGTCTCTTGATTAAACTTAAAATATAAGCCATAGCTATTAATTTAACCTGGTGCAGTGTTTTGTAGAGGAATAAGACGGCGTTATTTTCTGGGTCTGTAGATTGTGAAGGAGCAAAAATGGCCTTTGCAGTGATATGTACTTCTAGTCAGATGTGGAAGTTTAAAGAGAGTTTAAAGGTTACTGCGGATTATATCTGCCATAAATGCTGTTGGATGTGAATCTTATCAGATCGAGTGGATCGGTTGGAGAGACAGATAAAAGCGATGAGAAATTTGCAACAGCAAATGATGGATGGCACTTATAGGAAGGGGGGAATGTCTCAGATACAGTCACATGAATGGGTTAACTCCAGGAAGGGAAAGACAGGTTGGCACCTAGGGCAGGAGTCTGTTGTGGATATACCCATTTCAAACAGGTATGCTGTTTTGGAAAATGTAGGGGATGATGGATTCTCAGGGGAACATATCAGGAACAACCAAGTTTCGGTTATTGAGACTGGCTCTAATGCAACGAGGAGTATGTTGGCTTCCAAGATATCAATTGCGTTAGGGGATTCTGTAGTCCAAGGTACAGACACACGTTTCTGTGGCCAGCAGAGAAAAAGCAGAATGGTGTGTTGTTTCCCTGGTGCAAGGATCAAGGATGTCTCAGAGAGGATGCAGAAGTTCTCACGGGGGAGAGGGGCTATCAAGAGGTCATTGTCCAGATTGGAACGAACGATATAGGAAGGGTAAAGGTTGAGATTCTGAAGGGAGATTACACAGAGTTAGGCAGTAATTTAAAAAGGAGGTCCTCAAGAGTAGTAATATCTGGATTAGTTCCAGTACTACGAGCTAGTGAGGGCAGGAATAGGAGGATAGAGCAGATGAATGCATGGCTGAGGAGCTGGTGAATGGGAGAAGGATTCACATTTTTGGATCATTGGAATCTCTTTTGGGGTAGAAGTGACCTGTACAAGAAGGATGGATTGCACCTAAATTGGAAAGGGACTAATATACTGGCAGGGAAATTTGCTAGAACTGCTTGGGAGGACTTAAAGTAGTAAGGTGGGGGGGTGAGACCCAGGGAGATAGTGAGGAAAGAGATCAATCTGAGATAGGTACAATGGAGAACAGAAGTGAATCAAACAGGCAGGGACAAGGTAGAACTAATAAATTGAACTGCATTTATTTCAAAGCAAAAGGTAGGCAGATGAAATCAGGGCATAATTAGGAACATGGGACTGGGATATCATAGCTATTACATAAACATGGCTCAGGGACGGGAAGGACTGGCAGTTTAATGTTCCAGGATACAAATGTTACAGGAGAGATAGAAAGGGAGGCAAGAGAGGAGGGGGAGTGGCGTTTTTGATAAGGGATAGCATCACAGCTGCGCTGAGGGAGGTTATTCCTGGAAATACATCCAGGGAAGTTATTTGGGTGGAACTGAGAAATAAGAAAGGGACGATCACCTTATTGGGATTGTATCATAGACCCCCTAAAAGTCAGAGGGAAATTAAGAAACAGACTTGTAAGGAGATCTCAGCTATCTGTAAGAATAATAGGGTAGTTATGGTAGGGGATTTTAACTTTCCAAATATTGACTGGGACTGCAATAGTGTTAAAGGTTTAGATGAAGAGGAATTTCTTAAGTGCATACAAGACAATTTTCTGATTCAGTATGTGGATGTACCTACTAGAGAAGGTGCAAAACTTGACCTACTGTTGGGAAATAAGGCAGGGCAGGTGACTGAGATGTGAGTGGGGGAGCACTTTGGGGCCAGCGACCGTAATTCTGTTCGATTTAAAATCGTGATGGAAAAGGATAGACCAGATCTAAAAGTTGAAGTTCAAAACTGGAGAAAGGCCAATTTTGACAGTATTAGTCAAGAACTTTTGAAAGCTGATTGGAGGCAGATGTTCGCAGGTAAAGGGACGGCTGGAAAATGGGAAGCCTTCAGAAAACAGATAACAAAAATCCAGAGAAAGTATATTCCTGTCAGGGTGAAAGGGAAGGCTGATAGGTATAGGGAATGCTGGATGACTAAAGAAATTGGTTAAGAAAAAGAAGGAAGCATATGTCAGGTATAGACAGGATAGATTGAGTGAATCCTTAGAGTATAAAGGAAGTAGGAGTATACTTAAGGAGGAAATCAGGAGAGCAAAAAGGGGACATGAGATAGCGTTGGCAAATAGAATTAAGGACAATCCAAAGAGTTTTTACAAATATATTAAGGACAAAAGGGTAACTAGGGAGAGAATAGGGCCTCTCAAAGTTCAGCAAGGCAGCCTTTGTGTGGAGCCACAGAAAATGGGGGAGATACGAAATGAATATTTTGCATCAGTATTTACTGTGGAAAAGGATATGGAAGATATAGACTATAGGGAAATAAATGGTGACATCTTGCAAAATGTCCAGATTAAAGAGGAAGAAGTGCTGGATGTCTTGATACGGGTAAAGGTGGATAAATCCCCAGGACCTGATCAGGTGTACCCAAGAACTCTGTGGGAAGCTATAGAAATGATTGCTGGGCCTCTTGCTGAGATATTTGTATCATCGATAGTCACAGACAAAGTGTCGGAAGACTGGAGGTTGGCAAACGTGGTGCCACTGTTTAAGAAGGGCAGTAAAGACAAGCCAGGGAACTATAGACCATGAGCTTGACCTCAGTGGTGGGCAACTTGTTGGAGGGAATCCTGAGGGACAGGATGTACATGCATTTGGAAAGGCAAGGATTGATTAGGGATAGTCAACATGGCTATGTGCATGGAAAATCATGTCTCACAAATTGAGTTTTTTGAAGAAGTAACAAAGAAGATTGATGAGGGCAGAACAGTAGATGTGATCTATATGGACTTCAGTAAGGCGTTCGACAAGGTTCCCCATGGGAGACTGATTAGCAAGGTTAGATCGCATGGAATAAAAGGAGAACTAGCCATTTGGATACAGAACTGGCTCAAATATAGAAGACAGAGAGTGGTGGTGGTGGAGGGTTGTTTTTCAGACTGGAGGCCTGTGACCAGTGGAGTGCCACAAGGATCGGTGGTGGGCCCTCCACTTTTTGTCATTTACATAAGTGATTTGGATGCGAGCATAAGAGGTACAGTTAGTAAGTTTGCAGATGACACCAAAATTGGAAGTGTAGTGGACAATGAAGAGGGTTACCTCAGATTACAACAGTTTAATTCAGATAAATGCGAAGTGCTGCATTTTGGGAAAGCAAATCTTAGCAAGACTTATACACTTTATGGTAAGGTCCTAGGGAGTGTTGCTGAACAAAGAGACCTTGGAGTGCAGGTTCATAGTTCCTTGAAAGTGGAGTTACAGGTAGATAGGATAGTGAAGAAGGCGTTTGGTATGCTTTCCTTTATTGGTCAGAGCATTGAGTACAGGAGTTGGGAGGTCATGTTGCGGCTGTACAGGACATTGGTTAGGCCACTGTTGGAATATTGCATGCAATTCTCGCCTCCTTCCTATTGGAAAGATTTTGTGAAACTTGAAAGGGTTCAGAAAAGATTTACAAGGATGTTGCCAGGGTTGGAGGATTTGAGCTCTCAGGAGAGGCTGGGGCTGTTTTCCCTGCAGCATTTTAGGCTGAGGGGTGACCTTATAAAAGTTTACAAAATTATGGAGGGACATGGATAGGATAAATAAACAAAGTCTTTTCCCTGGGATCAGGGAGTCCAGAACTCGAGGGCATAGTTTTAGGGTGAGAGGGGAAAGATGTAAAAGAGACCTAAGGGGCAACTTTTTCATGCAGAGAACGGTATGTGTATGGCCAGAGGATGTGGTGGAGGCTGGTACAATTACAACATTTAAGAGGCATTTGGATGGGTATATGAATAGGAAGGGTCTGGAGAGATATGGGCCAGGTGCTGGCAGGTGGGACTAGGTTGGGTTGGGATGTCTGGTCGCTGTGGACAGGTTGGACCAAAGGGTCTGTTTCCATGCTATACATCTCAATGACTCTACGACTCTATGATTAGGGCAGAAGACTAAAGGCTTGGCTGGTGAAACAGTTTTCAAGGAATTCTCTAAAGAACAGACAGAAAAAGAGGCAAAATGATTTCTTAGCTGTTGGTAATTCCAATGGTCTGTCTATGTAGATGGCTCAAGGTACTGGAGCAATACCACCAAGATCCTGCAAATCTGCTGAAAAGAAAGACGCATCAACGTCGAGTGGTGGGCCTGTAAATTCATTACCACAGAGTGCAGTGGGATGTTAAATGTCTTCAAGGCAGAGACTGATAAATTTTTAATCTTGCAAGAAATTAAGAGATTCGGGGATGGCGCGGGTAAGTGGCGCTGAAATGCTCATCAACCATGATTGAATGGCAGAGTGGACCCAATGAGCCAATCCTATGTCTCATGGTCTTATGGTCTGAAAACCAGCATTCTCGAACAAGGCAACATCTCCAGCAGAGGCACTGACCACTCTTGATGGGCTGGGAAAATCGTGTGCACAGCCAACACAAGACACCCACCAAGAGGTTTCTACTTCCAGCTTTGAAATGGCAGGAAAGCCTCAAGTGAACAGAAAGAGCTTTTCAGTGATACCCTGAAGACCTCACTGACAAATTGCATCATTCCCACAGATTCCTGTGAGTCACTGGCCCAAGACAGTCCAAAATGAAAGAGCAGCATCCATGAAGGTGTCAAGCACCTTAAGACTTGACACTGGGAAAAAAACGGAAGCCCGGCAAAATCAGTGAAAGGAATGCGCTGCCACACTCATGCCACACACTCTCCTCCAGACAAACACCTTCTTCCCTGAATGGAATACAGCCCGCGGTAGCCATATCCATCTGTACAGCTGTCTAAGAGTGTGGTACTGTAAAAGCACAGCCAGTCAGGCAGCATCCGAGGAGTAGGAGAATTATCATTTCAGGTATAAGCCCTTTATGTTTGCAATTGGTTAACATGCTGATTAGTCTCTGAAGCATATTCACATGAGGCTACATACATTCCTGATTACAGAGTGTGATATTAAAGAGTTAATGTGCTCTGCCAACCTGCATGAAATTGGATGTCCCGAGGCAAGATGGGATGTCTCTGTTCTACAGGTAGAATGTAACTGAATTTACGTTGTCGTCCCTTGCCATTCAGAGCCATTTGCATCGTCATCACCTTTTCAGAAGTCAGTTTGAACATTGCAATTGAAATTCTGACTACATCCTACAGTTACAAAAAATACAATTCACACCAGATTTGGCCATTAAGGGATGATTTGAATCACATTGTTTCTGGAGATGATTAGGTCACTGCATGTTGTCTTGAATAGCATGTGACTGTGAGGGAGTGGCTGGGTGTTATCTCCTAGGCATTACTGACTGTTGTGCAAAGATGTTGTATAAAGGAAGGACTATTCCTTTGTGCAGAGAGACTTCTCGACACACTTCATAAGCATGATGAAGAGTGTTATGAGTTTCTCCACACCTTGTACTGTATTTGCTTAATAAAATTTTGGTTGTTGTTCACAAAAGTTGGCTTATTGCAGCTGCATCAAGTGTGTAAGAATCTCAGGAAAAAGAATCTAACAGAGCATTAATTTATTACATAAAAGAAAAAAAAAGCAAACCATGCAATAAAAACAGAAGAAAGTTTTGAAAACTCTTAGCCCAAACTGTATTTTACAACATTATCCACTGCAGCAATGCAATACCAGCGAAATATCACTAAGTTCCTACTTAGATTATTTCTTTCAATTTATTTTCTTTAGACTATGAATTTATGATTCTTTTCCAAGTCTGCAGCGATGAACCTGCCACGATACTGAGGCCCCAATGTTTTTCAAGTCTACCAGCTTTTTTTAAAAAAATTTGTAATTAAAATTAATTTTTATAAATCATCTCATGCAATGTGAACCTATTTATTGATTGCTCCAGTTGCCCTTGAGAAGTTTGTGGGAATCAAATCTAGGGGACATTTTTAAGGTGAGAGATGAATGATTCAAAGGAACTTGAGGGTCACAGACCATAGCACATAAGTGGAATGAACTGCCAGCGGAAATGGTAGATGCAGGTACAGTTACATTTAAAAGAATTTTGGATAAGCATATGAATATGAAAAGTTCAGAAGGATATAGACCAAACATAGGCAAATGGCATTAGTTTAGATGGGAAAGCTTGTCAGCGTGGATGAGTTGGACCGAAGGGTCGGTTTCAATGTTCTATGACTCTATAGTGCAGTTATCCAGGCAAATGGGTAGTATCCTATCAAACTCCTTCCTTGTACCTTTTAAAATGCTGGATAGGCTGTGGAGAGTCAGGTGGTGAGTTCCTCGCTGCGAGATTCCTGGCCTCTGACTTGTTTGTGTAGTCGCTGTATTTTCTGACTCATTCAGGTGAGTTTGTGTTCAGCGGTAACCTTCAGAATGTTAATAGTGGTGGAGTTAATTATGGCAACACCAATGAATGTTAAGGGGCAATAGTTAGATTTTCTTCGTTCTTCATGACATGATCGTTACATGCCACATTCTAGCTCAAACTTGAATATCGTCCAGGTTTTGCTGCATTTTGACATAGACTGCTTCAGTATTTGAGAAGTCATGAAATGTGTTGAACATTGAGAATGTTTGCCAATGATTGCACACTTATTCCTTCTGATGAAGGGAAGGTCATTAATGAAGCAGTTGAAGATGACTGGGCTGATGACACTATTCTGAGGAACTCCCACAGAACAAGATATAAACCAAATGATTTTAATTTCAACATTCTTTAAGAACCATAAGAACATGGTCTGTTAACGTCTAAAAGAACAAGTTCCAATATCATACGAGTTTTTTTTTGCACCATCTCTTTCATTTTATCACTTATTTCATTATAATAAACACTTCTCTTTACACAACTTCCTGTCCCAACTATGCCCTTACTTAAAGCCTGGCATGTTTTTAACCCTGATAAAAGGTCATCAACCTGAAATGTCAGCTCTCCCTCTCTTATGAAATAGGCTCCCTGACCTGCTGATTGTGTTGTTGAGTGTTTTCTTTTTTAGATCAGATTTCAAACATTGACAGTGTTTGATTGTGTTTTAATATTTGTAGGTGAAACATTGCCAGATAGTCTTGTTCAATTTACCACCTAATGCAACAGGTAATCCCCAAAACGTTCTGAAGTATTCCTACCAAATATTAAAAGTCCTGGTAGATGACAGCTCAAATACTTCAAGATCAGCATGGCTTACTCATAGCACACTCCTCTCTATGTCATAAAATCTGTGGATATATGGCTTACTTCAGAGAACAATACAGGTTGTTATTTGAATGCATTTGTGAGGGACATTGATAGCAACAACATATGTGAAAAGAGCAAAGGCCTGAAAGCAGAAAATAGTGAGTCAGGAATTCAGTTAAAAATTAGAACCTCAAAAAGATAGTGATCTGAGAATAAGTACCAGTGGCATGTGCTATGCAGAGCAGAAATAGAAGATGAATTCATAGCTGAAGTCCCATCCAAGTCACTGACCATTACCATTCCTTTATTGATGCTGTGGCAATAACATGAAATTCTCTTCAAAATGGCATTGCTGGTCTAGCTAGGAGAAAGTGAGGACTGCAGATGCTGGAGATCAGAGCTGAAAATGTGTTGCTAGAAAAGCGCAGCAGGTCAGGCAGCATCCCAGGAGCAGGGGAGTCAACGTTTTGGCAGAAGGGCTCATGTCCGAAACGTCGACTCTCCTGCTCCTTGGATGCTGCCTGACCTGCTGCGCTTTTCCAGCAACACATTTTCAGCTCATTGCTGGTCTACTAACAACACATGGACTGCAGCAATTCAAGACTGCAGCTCATCCCACCTTCTTAAAGGCAATAAATGCTGGCAAAGCCAGCAGTGCCTACATCACACAAGCAAAAGAAAAAATGTGAAGCTTAGGCCTTGGGCACTGTTAAAAATAAAATCCAATAATAAGTTCTTCCAAGGTAATTTCTTAAAATTCATTCGTGGGATGCATGTGTTGCTGGCTGGGCAGCACGATTGCCCTTGAGAAGGTGATGAGCCTTCTTGAACCATTGCTGTCCACATGCTATAGTTTAATCCACAATGCCCTGAGGGAGGGAATTCCAAGATTTTGACTCAATGACAGTGAAGGAAAAGTGATACATTTCCAAGTCAGGATGGCGAGTAGCTTGGAGGGGAACTTGCTTGGAGGGTGGTAGTGGTCCCAGGTATCTCTGCCCTTGTCCTTCCAGATGGTAATGGTTGTGGGTTTGGAAGGTACTGTATGAGGACCTCTGGTGAATTTCTGCAGGGCCTTTTGAAAACAGTACACACAGCTGCTACTGATCATCAGTCATGGAGCAAGTGCATGTTTGTGGACATGATGCCCAATAAGTACGCTGTTTTGTCCTGGATGGTATCAAGCTTCTTCAGTGATGTTGGAATTGCACCCAGCCAGGGAACTGGGGAGTATTCCTTCACACTTCTGACCAGTGCTTTCAGATGTTGGGCAGGTTTTGGGGAGTCAGAAGGTGAATTACTTCCCACAATATTCCTAGCCTCTTACCTGCTCTTGTTGCCACTGTGTTGATGGGGCGAGTTCAGTTGAGATTCTGGTCATTGGTAACTCCCTGGATGTTGACAATGGGGAATTCAGTGATTGTAACACCATTGAAAGTCAAAAGGTGGTGGTCAGATTGTCTCTTATTAGGGATGGTCCCCCCATTGTCTGACATTTGTATGGTGTGAATGTTACTTGCCACTTGTCAGCCCAAGCCTGGATATTGTCCAGATTTGAACATGGACTGTTTCAGTATCTCAGGAGTTGTGAATGGTACTGAATATTGTGCAATCATCGGAAATTACGCTCACTTATCAGCTTATGATGGAGGGAAGGTTGTTGGTGAAGCAGCTGAAGATGATTGGGCCTTCAATACTATGATGAGGAACTCTTGCAGAGATGTCCTTATGTTGAACTAACTGATTTCCAACAGCCACAACCATCTTCCTATCAACAACCAACCACCAGCGCAGAGTTTGTCCCCTGATACTCAGTTATTCCAGTTTTGCTGTGGCAGCTAATCTAATACAGCTTTGATGCCAAGGATTTTATGCTCACCTCACATTTGGAATTCAGTTCTTTTGCTCATGCTTGAACCAAGGCTGTAATGAGGTCACGAGCTGAGTGGCCCTAGCAGAACCAAACTGAGCATCAGTGAGCAGGTAATTGCTGAGCAGGTGTTGCTTATTAGCATTGTGGATAACACTTTTCATTACTTAGCTGATGACTGAATTGGACCTATTTTTTGGGTACAGGACATACCTGGGCAATTATCCAAATTATTGAGTAGATACCCCTATTGTAACTTCACTGGAAGAGGGCAGTTTAGGGAGCAGCAAGTTCTGAAGCACAAATCTTCAATCCCATTGCCAGAATATTTTCAAGGCCCACAACTTTTGCATTACCCAGTGCCTCTAACTATTTCTTGATTTAATATGGAGTGAATCAAATTGGCTGAAGGCTGGTATCTGTGATGGTGGGGTCCACTGGAGGAGGCTGAGATAAATCATCCAATTGGCAGTTATGGCTGAAAATTGCTGTGAATGCTTCAGCCTTAGTGCTTTGAGTCATGTGTTGGACTATTCTGTCATTGAGAATGGGGATAGTTGAAGAGCCTCCTCAACTGGTGGGTTGTTTAAATTGTCCACCAGCATTCAATGATTCAATATGGCAGGAATGCGCAGCTCAGACCTGATCCTTTGGGTATGGGATCACTTAGCTCAGTTCTATCTATTGTTGCTACTTATGTTGTTTGGCATGCAAGTAGTCCTTACGGGAGCTTCACCAGGATGGCTTGTCACTTTTAGGTATGTCTGATGCTGCTCATGGCATGCCCTCCTACACTCTCCATTGAGCCAGTGTTGCTATTCTGGATTGATGATATTGATTGAGTGAGGGATATGCCTGGCCATAAGGTTGCAGATGGTGCTGCTGTTGATGGCCCACAGTGTTACGTGGATACAGGAGTCTTGAGTTGCTAGAATTATTCAAAATTTGCTGCAATTAGCATGGTAAATGATAGTACCACACAACACAATGGAGGGTATTCTCATTTGAAGACGTTGTCTCCACAGGACTGTGGTGTGAACACTCTTATCGATACAGTCATGGACAGATGCATCTGCAGTTGCAGATTGGTAAGGAAGAGGTCAAGTATGTTTTTCTTTGTTAATTTCCTCACTAGTCTAGCAGCTATGAGCTTTAGGATCCGACCAGCTCAATCTGCCCAGTCATTCTTGGTGGTGGACATTGAAGTCTCCCACTCGGAGTTCATTTTCATCCTTTCATCACTTGCTTTCTTCAAGTGTTGTTCAATATGGAGAAATACAGATTCGTCAGTAGAGGGAGGATGGTATGTGGTAACTGGCAGGAGGCTTCTTTGCCCATATTTAATCAGAAGCCATGAGAGTTCATGGGATCGGGAGTCAATGTTGAGGACTCATAGAGCAACACCCTCCTGATATTATACTATTGTGCTGCTACCTATGCTGGGTTTGTTCTTCCAGTGAGACGTGATATACCCAGGGATGGTGATGGTGCTATCTGGGATATTGTCTGTAATATTTGAGTCCGTGAGTATCAGCAGGCTAGGCGACTGCTTGACTAATCAAAGAGACAGCTCTTCCAATTTTGGTACTATGTCCAGATGTTAATAAAGAGGACTTTGCAGAGTCGATAAGACTGTTTCTGCTGTGGTCTTTTTCAGTACCTAGGTCAATGCCAGATGGTCTATTTATGTCATTTCTTTGTTAATCATCATAGCAATTGATACAACTGAGTGGTTTAATTGGTCATTTCAGAGGGCAGTTGGAAGTCAAAACGCCGATTCTCCTGCTCCTTGGATACTGCCTGACCTGCTGCGCTTTTCCAGCAACACAGTTTCAGCTCTAGATCTTTAACTGTCATAGAGTCATGGAGATGTATAGATGCTTAACTCATCCATGCCAATCTGATATCCTAGATTAATCTCGTCCCATCTGCCAGCACTTGATCAAGATCCCTCTAAACCCTTCCCATTCATGTATCCATACAGATGCCTTTTTATATGTTGTAATTGTACCAGTCTGCACCATTTCCTCTATCAGCTCTACACGCACCACCCTCTGCGTTAAAAAAGTTGCCCCTTAAGTCCTTTTTAAATCTTTCTCCTCTCACGTTAAACCTACGCCCTCTCAGTCTGGACTCCCCCACCCCAGGGAAAATGCTATAAGTCTGAGCTACATGCAGACCCAGGCCAGGTGAGGATGACAGATTTCATTTCCTGAAGGTCATGATGAATCATTTACAGCATTTTATCTCACTTTTCTTTCTTTCTCCACTATCAACATCTTCTTTGTCTTTCTTAAAGTTAAGATGTTATATTTAACATTTCCCAACATCTATGAGTTCTGAAGATAATTCATATTGGATATGAAAGATTAATGCTGTTTCTCTTGGCACAGATGATGCAGATCTGCCAGTATCATTGCCAATACTCATCCCTTTATCAACATTATTATAAAACAAATTAAAAGCAAATCCCTTCCCACAAAACATGGTTGACATGAAAATGCTTATGAATCCACACATTTATGTAAATTACAACTCAAGTAGGTATTAGTAATAAATGCAGGCCTTTCCAGAGTTACCCACATCCCAAAAATTCAATTGTTCTTTCTGACTGTTGAACTACTATTGTCAACATTATCAAGGAAGAAACTGGTCATACTTAAGGCACAAAAGAAAAAAAAACAAATCATTGACATCTGTCTGCAAGTTAGATAATAGATAGCACCTACAAGCAGGATTTTCCAAATAGTGATTAGAGTGCAAGTACCAACGCCTTTCTCTGAGCATTGGTCATAGTGCAATTCAAAAAATGTGGGCAGAGAACTGTTGCAAGTCATTAGTCTTTTGTCATCATCATAGATCCTTCTAACATCAAGCATCTAACTATGCTAAAGTTAACCCCTCATCTGCTGTCCTCTCGAAGAGATCACTTTGATGACCAGAGATTATTGGAGTACCTAATTGGTAATCTCAAAAGAGCTATCAGCCTTCAAGCAAAGATGAAAACACTGCATGACAGCACTATATCTATCTGATTTTCTTTGTTCCGTGCAAAGTTCACACACCAAGATTGTATTCTTTTCACATCATATTCATTATTGCTTAACTTCTTCTAAAATTATGCAAGACAGCTGTTTGATATAGTCACAGATTCAGTAATTCAATTTTTATGCAGCTTCATCAGTTTAACCAATGAGTTATTT
The DNA here is from genome assembly GCF_020745735.1 of Hemiscyllium ocellatum. Taxonomy (NCBI): domain Eukaryota; kingdom Metazoa; phylum Chordata; class Chondrichthyes; order Orectolobiformes; family Hemiscylliidae; genus Hemiscyllium; species Hemiscyllium ocellatum. The sequence goes on from NC_083401.1 coordinate 26,822,265, forward strand.
AAAAGCAAACGTCCATGTCATTTGCCGATGAAATTGAATGAAATGACCTTTGAAACAGAGTCAAACTTTTTTAAAAAGCAAAATAAGACAAATATTTGAAAAAAGGCGAACAGATAAAAAGACAAATGAATTTAAAACAGATAATGATTCAGCTAGAATCAGCACAAACAATGGCTCAAAACATTGTATGTATTATCATTGATTGTGAATGCATGTTAAGAATAATATGCATTGCTACATGAACATTTCAAAGTTAAAAATCACACAACACCAGGTTATAGTCCAACAGGTTTAATTGTAAGCACACTAGCTTTCGGAGCGCCGCTCCTTCATCAGGTGGTCCAAAAGCTAGTGTGTTTCTAGTTAAATCTGTTGGACTATAACCTGGTGTTGTGTGATTTTTAACTTTGTACACCCCAGTTCAACATCGGCATCTCCAAATCATTTCAAAGTTACAACATGATTATTACAACTTATTTTATCTAATTAAGGAAGTAATGTTTTGTGTTAAAACATCTTCCTCAATTTTGGTTTAACTACAGGATCTAGCCACATATAGTTGTACAGCAATAGAGATCATAAAACTAACATTAGTATTTCTGGAAGCACTGAAAGATTTGGAGAAATTGTAACTAAGTATGAGAAAACTATCAAACTTCACGTGGTCCAAACAATGTGCCAACTCTGTTTTGACCACATTTAGAAATAAAAACTCCAGAAAATACCAAAATAAAACTCTACAAACAAAGAAAGTACACGAGGTTTTGTAATTTGATAAGACTCACTGAACACAGAAAACAAATATGCAGCAGCAAACTTGTTTTAAGCATTAATATGGGAATGAGCATTAAGCACCAGAAATACTTACATTGTAATTTTGCAGTGAGTTGACTGCAAAATACAACACAGGTGCAAGATTCTGAAGTACAAATACAGGATATATGGACTTGTGCAAAATATAGTCAGGAGTGGAAGATGGATATAAGGACGGCCAAGGCAAGGTACCAGGCTGACTTACGAATTGGCTATATGCTTGGACATGGGAACTGTTCTGCTGTCATGTTCTCTAAAGAAAATAAGGGGAAATGATTTATCCGTCTTTATATTTGCTTAATGCTGCAGATGAGAGATTTGGAGCAAGGACAGACTGTTAAAGCCAAGTGAGCTTATATCTTTAATTGGGAGAAAGTGAGGACTGCAGATGCTGGAGATCAGAGCTGAAAATGTGTTGCTGGAAAAGCGCAGCAGGTCAGGCAGCATCCAAGGAGCAGGAGAATCAACGTTTCGAGCATGAGCCCTTCTTCAGGAAACACTGAAGAAGGGCTCATGCCCGAAACGCTGATTCTTCTGCTCCTTGGATACTGCCTGACCTGCTGTGCTTTTCCAGCAACACAGTTTCAGCTCTAGATCTTTAATTGTCATAGAGTCATGGAGATGTATAGATGCTTAACTCATCCATGCCAATCTGATATCCTAGATTAATCTCGTCCCATTTGCCAGCACTTGATCAAGATCCCTCTAAACCCTTCCCATTCATGTATCCATACAGATGCCTTTTTATATGTTGTAATTGTACCAGTCTGCACCATTTCCTCTATCAGCTCTACATGCACCACCCTCTGTGTTAAAAACGTTGCCCCTTAAGTCCTTTTTAAATCTTTCTCCTCTCACGTTAAACCTACGCCCTCTCAGTCTGGACTCCCCCACCCCAGGGAAAATGTCTTTTAACTTATCCAAGGCCCTCATGACCTTATAAACATCTACAAGGTCACCTCTCCAGCACTCCAAGGGAAACAATCCCAGCCTATTCAGCCTCTCCCTATAGCGCAAACCCTCTAACCTGACAACATCCTTGTAAATCTCTCCTGAACTTTTTCAAGTTTCATAACATTGTGTTTTAAGCTAATCAGTATGTAATAAGATTTGTTTTCGAACAGCCTTCAAAATCCAATTACATATAAAATGTAAGCTTTGATTAAAAAAAAACTAATTTTAGGATGATGAAAAATAGAACTCAGCATTCCTGAGAAGTCCAAACATTCCAGAGGAAGGGTCACTCAACCCAAAGTGTTAACTCTGATGTTTCTCCACAGATGCTGCCAGACCTGCTGAATTTGTTTTTCAGCAATTTCTGTTTGCTTCTGATTTACAATGTTTCCTGTTCTTTTGGTTTCCAGTTTTTAAAAAATTATTTTAGAAATCTAATTTATCTTTTGGTTTACAATAGAATACACAAACACAGAAGCAAGATGGGCCTGAATGCTAGTGGTAGACAAAGACTTTGTTTTTGAAATATTGAATAGCTATGGATATTTTAGTGCAAGAAGGAATAGTCATATGAATTAAGAGAAGTAGGTTATTCAGTCCCTCCAGGCTGTTCCATTAATTGACAAGCTAATTTGTATTAGCCTCAATTCTACATTCAAAAATCTATCTACCTCTTTCTCAAATGTATTCAGTGAACCACTTTCATCACTGTCTGGTTAACACAGTTCCAAGATGCACAACCCTCAGAATATATCCTCCTAATCTCCAAAGTGTCTATTTTTAAATTGTGTCCTGTAGTTCTCATCTCTCCAAGTGAGATACATCCTGACAGCATACATTAGATCAGTCCTCCACAGATACGATGTGTGACAAACCCAATTGTTGCAAATACACATCCAAACCTTCTAGGCACTAACCAATAAAAATTCAGAAGATCAGTTCAAGTTATCAGTATAATGAGTGTTCTCTGAATGGTTTCTAATTAACTTAAATCCTTCCTAAAATGAGTATAAGATACACCTACAAATGGAACAAATCAAACGTTACAGTGGAGTACACCTACAAAGGTAACAAATCAGACATTACAATGGAGTACATAAAGTGCAACAGTGAACACAAGACAGACATTGTTTGTAACTTATGATTGTCTGGGTACAATTATGTCAGGCTGTTGTTTCACTGGTCTGTGGGGGCAGCTCTGCCAAATTTGGCACAAGCACCTGCATGTTAGTAGGAGGACTTTGCAGGATCCACAGGACTGGGTTGTTTTTGCAAAACGTCACTTTTAGTCACTTCGGTGGCAGCTAATCTACCCAATTTGATTCCTTTGTTTAGACGTTGCAGCAATTTGATATAATCAAATAGCTTGCATGTCCATTTCAGAGTGCTGTAAAAGGTCATCACATTGCTTTGCCCTGGAGTCACATGCAGGGCAGACCAGGTAAGAAAACAGATTTCCTTCCCAGAAAGGCAGGAGTAAATTTGATTTGGTTTTATTAAAAATGATAAACCACACTGGTAGCCAATAGATATGATTTTAATTCAAATTTTATTCAAATTAAAACACATTTTATATGTATATCAGGAGCAAGAGCCGAGCTAGAGAAAAGGAGGTCCACGCAAGCAAAAAGGAGGGAATTTATGCACAGGCCAGAAAAAGTGAGTGAGATCCTCCATGAGTATGTCATATTGGTATTCACCAAAGAGAAGGACATGGATTAGGCAAAGGTTTGTTACAATTCTAAGGCATGTTATCGAGTCATAGAGATGTACAGCACAGAAACAGACCCTTCAATCCAACTTGTCCATGCCAACTAGATATCCTAATTAAATCGACTTCTATTTGCCAGCACTTGGCCCAGATCCCTCTAAACACTTCCTATCATATACTCATCCAGATGCCTTTTAAATGTAATTGTACCAGCCTCCACCACATCCTCTGGTAGCTCATTCCATACATGCACCACCTTCTGCTAAAACATTGCCCCTTAGGTCCCTTTTAAATTTTCCCCCTCTCACCCTCAATCTATGCCCTGTAGTTCAGGAATTTCCCACCCCAGGAAAAAGACCTTGTCTATTTACCCCATTCATGCCCCACATGATTTTATAAACCTTTATAAGGTCATCCCTCAGCCTCTGATGTTCCAGGGATATTAAGGAGGTTGTACTGGGTCTCTTAAAAAAACATGAAGGTAGGTAACTCCACAGGGCCAAATTGGAGCAATGCCAGAATACTGAGAGAAGCAAGGGAGAAGATTACTGGAGCTTTGAAGCTTTGTATCTTCTCTAGCCACAGGCGTGGTCCCAGGAGACTGGACAATAGCCAACATTATTCCTTTGTTTATGAAGGGCTACAGGGATAATCCAGGAAAGTATATGCTGGTGAACCTTACATCAGTGGTAGGGAAATTACTGAATAAGATTCTTAGGGACAGGATTTACTTGCTTTCAGCAAAGAATGGACATAAATGGGATAGTCGTGGGCGGCACGGTGGCACAGTGGTTAGCACTGCTGCCTCACAGCGCCTGTAGACCCGGGTTCAATTCCCGACTCAGGCGACTGACTGTGTGGAGTTTGCACGTTCTCCCCGTGTCTGCGTGGGTTTCCTCCGGGTGCTCCGGTTTCCTCCCACAGTCACAAAGATGAGCGGGTCAGGTGAATTGGCCATGCTAAATTGCCCGTAGTGTTAGGTAAGGGATAAAATGTAGGGGTATGGGTGGGTTGCGCTTCGGCGGGTCGGTGTGGACTTGTTGGGCCGAAGGGCCTGTTTCCACACTGTAAGTCTAATCTAATCTAAAAGTCAACATGGCTTTGTGCAGGGGAACGTATTTTGCCATCTTCAATGTTTAAAAACAAAGAGAGTCTGGCATTTAGAGTGTTGTTCACAACCACTGAATGTCTCAAAGTGCTTTACAGCCATTTAAGTATTTTTAAATGTCACGGAAATAATGTAAGAAAGTCATCAAAAATTAAATGCCTTTTCAAACCCCTCTATTCTTTGCCCCGATTGCTTTATTCCAAGCAGGAATCTTCTAAATTTTAGCCTAAACTATGTGTTTTTAAATTCACTAACTCATTCAATATCAGTATTTATATTTCTTTTGCAAATGCTCTCACTGATAGAAAATATAATAATTACAAAGATTAATTTATGTAGAAGATTTTGAATTTTAAATCTGAACCAGTCACCTTATACTAGCTTATTGTAATTTTTCACAAGCATTCTGTCAGATAATTTAACTACTTTCTCTACAAATAAAATATCACAGAATGGACAGTTTGATCAAAATGTTTATTCACGTGAGATAAGAAAAAAACACAAACAGATCTCCCTCCATGATTTAGCAGGGGAGTAGCAGGATGCTATGGCACTAAATTACACATATCATGGTCAATATCCAATTTGTGTTGATCTCAGTCTTGGGAATAGCAGAGACAATAAAACTAGCCTCTCAGCCTAGCCGAGGAAACAAAAACAAAAATCAACCACGTTTCCCCACTTGCTCAAATTCAAGTGTTATTTATTCAAAGTGTTTTGATCAACATTGAATAAGGAAAAAATTAGGCTGAGCAAAGTATCAAACACAATTAGTTTGTTGCATAGTTTTAAAAAATTCACAATTGAAGACATATAATCTCTCTCAATCCACATATTTTACTATGTAACAGAAACCCACATGCATAATTTTGAGCTTCCCAGCTTCAGCATAATCAGATTGTGAAATCAAATGACCTAAATGGAATCTGATGATTTTTCATTCAACTAATTTCACTGGGATGAAAACAGAATGGGTCCTGGAATGAATGAGTAACCCACAGTACCAAGTTACCAACTGTAGTGATTGGAATTAGATGGACCTCATCAACTACATAGTTCTTGATTGGTCCAGGTTAACAACCTCAACCTTGGCTGACCAATATAACCAGAATATTACAATTTCCTCAGAGGAGGACTCCAAGCTGACCAGTCAGCTACTTTACACTAGTAAATAAAGGTTGGCTTAGTGACAGAACACTGGCCTCTGCTCAGTGATTTCACTAACCAAACATAAACTCAAAATTAATTTTGAATAAGAACCAGATCTACAAAATGGCACAACACATTACAACGAAAAAGAATGAATAACAAAACCTGCTACTACAATAAAGACAATCGATCTCTTCCCATGAATTGGAATACAAAGAAAACAAATTTATACTTGCTAACAGGTACATGGTTGAGATACAAAATAAATATTTTACATTTATCTTTACCGTGAAGATGATGCAGTCAGAGTCACAGTGAATCTCATGGTAGTTAAAATGGTGACTAACATAAAAGAAACAATTTAAAAAGTATTAAGAGATTTGGACTGGACGGGATTTATTAAATAATGCAGAGAGAGGAAAGGACAAAAATAGAAGAGGCACTGCACATAATCCTTAAAGACAGGATTGGTGTCAATAGTCCAGACAACAGGAATTATAACTTTTGTTCAAAAAGCAATGCAAGGATTAGACCAGCGACAGTTAACATCAGAAAAGGGAAAGATTTTGGAATAATAATCTGGGGAAAAAATGAACAATCTCTCAGATAAAGGTGGACTATTTAAGGAAGGCCAGCTCAACATTTTCAGTCAGATTGTGTTTAACTAACTTGATTGATTTTTTTTTAATGACAATCGATGAGAATAATCTATTCGATCTGCATGGACTTCAGTTAGGTGTTTGACAAGGTGCCTCATGGTAGACCGGTTAACAAGGTTAGATCACATGGAATAGAGAGAGAAAATACAGAACTGGCTCAGAGGTATAAGACAGAGGGTGGTGGTGGGAGTTGCCTTTCAGACTGGAGACCTGTGACCAGCAGTATGCCACAAGGATCAATGCTGGTTTCGCTGTTTTTCATCATTTATATAAATGATTTAGATGTGAACATAGGAGATTTAGTTGGTAAGTTTGCAAATGACACCAAAATTGGACGTATAGTGGAGGACAAAGAAGGTTACACCTCAGTACAATGGGAACGTGATCAGATAGACCAATGGGCCAAAGAGTGGCAGATGAAATTTAATTTAGATAAGTGTGAGGTGTTGCATTTTGGAAAGACAAATCGGGGCAGGAATAATACACTTTTATACACTTAATGGTAAGGTCCTGGGGAGTGTTGCTGAACAAACATACCTTGGAATGCAAGTTCACGGTTCTTTGAAAGTTGAGTCCCTGGTGAAAGTCGGCTTTTGGTATGCTTTCCATTATCAGTCAGAGCATCGAGTATAAGAGTTGGGACATCATGTTCCAGCTGTCCAGGATATTGGTTTGGCTACTCTTGGACTATTATGTGCAATTCTGGTCTCTCTCCTATCGGAACGACGTTGTGAAATACTGAAAGGGTTCTGAAAGGATCTTCAAAGATGTTGCCAGGGTTGGAGGGTTTGAGCTACAGGGAGAGGCCGAATAGGCAAGGGCTGTTTTCCCTGAAGTGTCAGATGCTGAGGGGTGACCTTATAGAGTTTATAAAACCATGCTAGGGTAAATAGACAAAGTCTTTTCTCTGGGGGAGTCCAAAACTAGAGCACATAAGTTTAAAGTGAGAGGGGAAAGATTTAAAAGAACCTAAGGGGCAACTTTTTCACTCAGAGTATGGAATGAGTTGCCAGAGGAAATGGTGGAAGCTGGTACAATTACAACATTTAAAAGGCTATATGAATAGGAAGGGTTTAGAGGGATTTGGGCCAAGCGCTGGCAAATAGGACTAGAATAGTTTAGGATATCTGGTCAGCATGGACGAGTTGGTGCGAAGGGTCTGCTTCTGTGCTGTACATCTCTATGACTCTATGGTTCTAATAATATAGTTAATATAGACATCCAAAAGTCATATGTTAAGTTGCCACAGAACAGGCTTGGCAACAAAGCTAAGTCCTTACATTACTACTCAAAGGTAATCCTAACTAGATAGTCCATATAATTACTGTGACTACAAAAGGATGCCAATGGTTTCGAATACTAAGAGAGCAACTCATCTGCAAGTCAGAAGTGTGATGGATTACTCTCCACTTGCCTCCTTAAATACTACTTGAACACCACTCAAAGAAGCTCAATATCATGCAAGACAAAGCAGTTCCCGTGATCAGTACACCACCTACTACCTTCGACACTCATACCATCTGTCTACTCTCAATAATTCGTTATGTGACGGAAGGCAACATCAACAGTGCTATCAAGCAGCACCAATTCAGCAATAAACTGCTACTGATATCAGTTTGGTTTCTGCCAGAGCCAGTCAGCTCCTCACTTTATTACAGCTTTGGTTCAAACATGGACGAAAGAGCTAATTCCACAAGTGAGCTGAGCAAGACAACCCTTGACATCAAAGTTACTTGCAACTGAGTGTGGCATCAAGGAACATGACCAAAACTGATCAATGGGAAATCAGAGGGCGAAGTCTCTGTTAATTGGAATCACACCTGTGACAGGAAAATGGTGATGATTGTTGGATGTCTGTCATCTCAGCTCCTAGACGTCACTGCAAGGGACTGTCCTCAGCCCAAACATCTTCAGCTGATTCATCAATTCTGTCCATCATAAAAGTCAGAAGTGGGGATGTTTGCCAATGATTGCACAATGCTCTGCACAATTCACACTTCCTCAGAAATTGAAGGAGGATTATATCTGAAACATTGACTTCACCACCTCCAGGCTTGCTATATTCTTCCAGCCTCCTGCTTGTCCTCCGCAGATACTGAAGCAGCCCATGTTCAAGACCTGGACCTGGCAACAAGACCTGGACATTATTCAGGGTTATGCTGACAAGTGGCAAGTATCATTTGCATCACATAAATGCCTTGCTAGAACCATCCCGAACAAAAGACAATCTAACCATGGCCCTTTGACATTCAGTAGCATTACCATCACTGAATTGCCCATTATTAACATCCTGAGGGGGCTACAATTGACCAGAAACTGAATGGAACTTGCCACATAAACACAGTGGCAACAAGAGCAGGTCAGAGCTTAGAAATACTGTGGCAAGCAATTCACCTCCTGACTCCCCAAGCCTGTCCATCAACATAAAGGCACAAGTCAGGAGTGTGTTGGAATACTCCCCGCTTGCATGGGTGAATGCAGTTCCAACAACATTCAAGAAGCTTGACGCAATCCAGGACAAATCATCCTGCTTAATTGGCACCATGTCCACAAACACTGTCCAATGATAAATAGAAAAAAAATTTATAAAGTTTTATGAAAGCAACACATCGAGTGCCTTATTCTAGACACCTGGCCTTCACCACCTTGGAGGGATTATGTCAGCAAACATGCAAATAGTAGCATTTGTAAATTTCTCACATTATCAGAAGTCAACAGTACTTTGAAGTATTTCACTGTTCTTTCACAGTCACTAAATCAAAAACATGGAACTCAGCACTGTGGGTGTATTAATATCAGACAATCTTCAGTGGTTCAAGAAGGCTGTTCACCACCAGCATCTGAAAGGCAACTATAGATGGACAATAAATGCTGGTCTTGCTAGTGACATTAACATCCAACAAAAAATGCTGTTTCTGAAATAAAACTGTTGCCTTTCCAACCGACTTTTCCAGCCTTCCTGCGTCCAATACCATCCCCAAAGGGATGCAAAGCAAGGAAGTGTTCATGAATCTTTATAACACACTGGTTCAGACCCAACCAGTGTTTCTAATTCCAGGTAACAGACCAGAGGAAATAGTGTGAAGACATCTAAATGCAAGAAATGTGTTCGTGAACGATTCCACCGATTAATGATTATGTGGATAGATTTTAAAAGTTGTGGCTGTCCCCCTCAGACAAAAGTAAGATTGAAAGTAAACTTTATAGATACTCTAAGTTCTAAGGAGGCTGGACAAAGAATATTGGGACAAACTGTTTCCACCGGCAGAAGGAATCAGAAACAGAGGAATAAATTTTAAGGTGCAAGGTGGAAAACTCTAAATGAGAGATGAGGAAATAAACAAGTGGAAGTTTTGATAAAACTCAGCAAGTCGGGCAACCTCTGCAAAGAGAAACAGTTTTGACATATTATGTTCAATATTTTCTGAATTGGAGAAGAGAAAAATCATTCTTACACAGCAAGGGGTTAGGATCTGGAAGGCACTGCTTGAGACTGTTGTGGAATTCAATTGTGGTTTTCAAATAGGTTCAAGAAAAGTTGGGACATCATGTTGAGATTATACAGGACATTGGTGAGGCCTCTTCTGGAGTACTCTGTGCAGTTCTGGTTGCTCTGTTAGAAAGGGATATTACTAAACTAGAGAAGGTTCAGAAAAGTTTTACCAGGATGGGAATGGAGGATTTGAGTTATAAAAATAGGCTGGGACATTTCTCACTGGAGTTTAGGAGGTTGAGGGGTGACCTTTCAGTTTATAAAATCATGAGGGGCATAAATAAGGTGAACAGCAAGGGCCTTTTCCCCGAGGGTGACAGAGTTCAGAACTAAAAGGCATATTTTTAAGGTGAGAGAAGATAGATTTAAATAGGACATGAGCAATTTTTTTTTTTACACAGCAGTTCATGTATGGAATGAGTGGCCAGGGGAAATGATGGATGAAGGTACAGTTACAACATTTAAACAACATTTGGATAGATACATGAATGGGAAAGGTTAGGAGTAATACGTGTCAGGAGTAGGCAGTTGGAACTAGTTTAGTTTGGGATTATATTCGGCATGGACTGGTTGGATCAAGGGGTGTGTTTCTGTGCTGTATGTGTCTATGACTCTAAAAATACCTGCAAAGAAAACAATGGCAAAGTCATGAGCAAAATGCAGGAAAGATAGACTAATTTAGGTACTCTTGGGAGCCAGTGTGGCTGAATGGTTACTGCACAGAAGTGGGCCATTCAATGATTTGATGTTAAGGGAAACCAAAAAAAATCAAACCTATCAAGATAAGAACTATAAAAGAACTCAGGACGTACCAATCAACAGTGGGTGTTGATGCTTATCCTCCCAACAGTAATCTGAATTGCTAATACCATCCAGATTATGCAAACATTCAACTCTGAAATTACAATAATATAATCCAATATATATATATAAACTCATTTACACATACAATTTGCAATCTCCTGAATACTTTTTTTTCAGCCTGTATGCCTTCAAACTTATTTACCATTTGCTCCATTTTCGCACTGCTACCAAATTTGGCAGCTCATCTTTTCTAGGCCAATCTCTAAATCATTGAGGTACACAGTAAATAGATGGAGTATCAAAACAAAATCTTCTTGGCACCATTACTTGCTTCCAATCACACTATTCCTGTTCCACTTCCTGCCTTCTAATCAAACTGCAATTGAACATTACTCTTTCATTAATCCAATGTCACTTCATATCCATAAGACTATAAGATACAGAAGCAAAGATAGGCCTATCAGCCCATCAAGTTTGCTCCATCATTCAATGAGATTATGGATGATCTGATAATCTTCAACTTCATTTTCCTGTCTTTTCTCCATACTCCGAGGTTCCCTTGAAATCTACTTATCTAAGCATTGAATATACAGGCTGTGTTCCTTTCTGGACTCAATTCACAAGTTAGAGTCACAGTTACACTGCATAAAAACACTACTTTCAATCCAACTTGTCCATGCCAACCAAGTTTCCTAAACTAAGGTAGTCCCACTTGCGTGGGCTTGTCCCATGTCCAGCTAAACCTTTCCTATCCATGTACCTTGACCAAAAACCTTTCAAATATTGTAGCTGTACCTGCATCTACCACTTCCTCTGGCAGTTCATTCCACATGTGAACTACCCTCTGTGTGAAAAGTTGCCCCTCAGGTCCCATTTAAATCTTTCCCCTCTCAGCTTAAAATTATGCCCTTTACTTTTGAACTCCTCTACCCAAAGGACCTTTGCTATTCAAAATTTTAGTTTTATTCATTGATGGGATGTGGGCATCACTGACTAGGCCAGCATTTAATGCCCACCCCTAATTGCCCTGAGGACAGTTACAGGATAATTCTATTGCTGTGGGTCTGGAGTCACTTACAGGCCAGGCCAGACCAGATGAGGATGGCAGTTTTCTTCCCTAAAGGACATTAGTGACCCATGTGGGTTTTTCCAATAATCGACAATGAATTCAGCATTAGATCCTTAATTCCAGGTTCTCTTTTATTGAATTAAAATTCCATCATTCGCCATGGTAGGATTTGAACTTGAATCCCCAGAATATTACCTGAGTCTCTGGATTAACAGTCCAGTGATAATATTACTAGGGCATCACCTCCCTTTGTAAACCACTAAGATCACTCCCTCAACCTCCTATGTGCCAATGAAAAGAGTGCCAGCCTATCCAGCCTCTCCTTATAATTTAAACCTCCAGTCCTGATAACATTTTTGTAAATATTTTCTAACCCCTTTCCAATTTAATAGTATCCTTCCTATGGCAGAGTGACTAGAACCGTACAAAGTACTCTAAAAGTATCATAGAGTCAGAGAATCCTAAAGCACAGCCCAAACTGGTCCATGCCAACAAAATGCGCATCCACGCCTATACTCAAGGGATTTGAACAATGAAGGAAAGCCATCTACCTTGTTCTACGTACCAAAGAACTATGTGCCTATACCTAGGTCTCCCTAACCAACAACACTACCCATGGCCCTACCATTGACTGTATTAGTATTGTCCTTGTCCCTTTTACCAAAGTGCAATACCTCATATTTATCCAAATTAAACTCCATCTGCCACTCCAGAGCCCATTGGCAAAGTGATCAAGATCCAACTGTACTCTTAAATAACTTTACTCACTATCCACTATACCAGCAATTTTGGTGTCATGTGCAGACTTAGTAATCAGGCTTCCTATATTTTTATTCATATCGCTTAGGTTAAAAAAAAAGTGGATCCAACACTGATCCCTGTGGAACACTGCTAATTCCTGGCCTCCAGTCCAAAAAACATCCTCCAAACAACCTTCTGGCTCCTAACATTAAACCAATTTTGTCAGATCAAAGACAGAAGAAAAGGAGGGAAGGCCATCACAGGAAAGAATTCCCAAACATAGAACTGTACATTACAAAAGAGGCATTTCAAACCATTGAGTTTGTATCAGAAAAAATATTATTTACACTAATCCCACTTACCTACACTTGACCCTTTGAATGTTATGACACATCAAGTGTTTATCCAAACACTTTTTAAAAGATGAAGTTACCTGCCTCAAATACCCTCACAAGGAATGCATGCCATGACTGATTGACCCTCTAGTTGAAAACAAAATTCCTCAAATCCCTCAAAACATTGTCTTTCATCTTAAAAGTGTGTCCCCTTGCTCTTGACCCTTGGACTAAGGGAAACAGCTGCTTTCTACTCACCCTGTCAATGCCACTCAATCTTATACATCTCAATCAGGTTAACTCTCAACCTTCTCTGCACTAAGAAAAACAACCTGAATTGTCCAGCCTCTCTTCTAAGCTGAAACACTCAACCTCAGGCAAGAATCTAGTGAATCATCTCTACACACACTGCAGTACAGTCACATCCTTCCTATCGTGTGGTGACCAGAACTGTGCACATTACTCCAGGCATGATCTAGCCAAAGTTCTGTTCAGCTGCAAAATAACCTCCCTGCTGTTCCCGGTGGGAAAGCAGGAAGCTAGCTGCCCTTATATCATTTAACAAGATTGAAACATTCAGCATTCACAGCCTGTTTGTCCTCAGGTATAAATAAACCAGCTCCAATTGTCACCACTGTATTTTTTAAATCTAAGTAACAAATGTGTTATCAAAACTGCTGCTTCTTAACAAACAATAAACTACCAGGAAATTACTTACAAATCTTTGACTGCCTATATAAGATAACAATGAATAAAACTTTTAAAATCAACAAGGTAAGACTTGGGAATAATGGGAAATGAGGAAACAGCAGACACTTTTGGCATCTGAAAAAGAGTGACGAAACCCAAAGCACTGACTCTGCTTTCTCTCCGCAAATGCTGCCGGACCTGTTGACTTTCTCAAGCAATTTCTGCTTTTGTTTCAGATTTCCAGCACCTACACTTCTTGGTTTTATTTGAGACTTGACAGTATTGTATCTATCTTTACAGTAGAAGACATAAAAAGTATTCGAAGAATTGAAAAATCAAGAGTCAGAGAATCTGAAAACAATAACTATCATTGGAGAATGAGACTGTATATTTACATAATCACTTGAACTAATGGTGTATGTCAGAGTCTTAAAAGAAATGGATGCAAAGATAGTGGGTCCATTGTCCATAACCTTCTGCCATTCCCAATATTGTGGAAAGATTCTGCTAAAATGGAAAACAGCAAATATTATACTTCCATTCAAGAAAAGAGGGAGACAGAGAACAGTAAACTGATTTTAGGGAATGCTGGAATCTATTCTTAAGCAAATAGCAGCAGCACATTTCGAAAATTACAATATAATTTGGTTGATGCTGCTTGACTGAATGAAAGCCTGTGATCAATACTAGTGTCAATGTGCCTCAATTAAAATTTAAACCCAAGTTCCTTTATCCTACTATAAAACAATGCCCTTACCCTATTTCACTTCAAACAACTTATCACAAGTTTTCACAAGATTTAGCTTTCCTAATGCCCTCGGTTTGAACCTGCATCTTTATATCGTTTGATATTTCTGTGCATAAGGTCACTGGGCTCCAAAAGTATGTGCAATTCATCCAGCAGCCCAGTTGACTGCACAACATTGACCACCTCAAACAAAAACTCTTTCCCAATGACACAGTATTGTCTATGAGTTGTATGGAAGCAAGTTATCAAGGGTTACAGGACAGCACCTCCCAAATCTGTAACCTTTATTAGTACAAAGAACAAGGGCATTGAATGGATAGCAACACCGCCACCTGCAGGCTTCCTTTTGTGAGGCATTAGCCAATAAGATATTGCAATTTCTTCACTGTTACTGATCATTCTTTAGCGCAGCCCATTTGCTGATGAAAACCTCATCTTTGCTTTTCATAGTTTCATACTTGTATGTCCAATAATTTCATGATCAACTCCCAGTTCATCACTTTATGAAGTTCAATTCATTGCAAGGTTTTACCATCAGTATAAAAATTCCCCAAGTTGGTATTATTTTTTTTTCATTGCTTTTGTATTTTCATGCAGTTCACTCAATGCTTTCTGTGTTCACAGTTCCATACAGATCAGCCATATACAACTCTTTGTAAAATGTGTTAAAATTTTCCATTCAATCATATGTTGCCCCCTGTTTGTGCACACACTAAAGCCTACCGTGAGCCAGAAATTGCCTCCTATTTGCCTTATAGCTATTGGGCTCAGAGAGGACACATGGAGACCAGTCACCTGGGTCCAGTTCGACTGCAACAAGAGCACAAGTCACTGCAAGCACCATTTAAAGGTGTACCAGTATAAGGACATAGCAGCAACTACTTACCATAGATCGTAAATAATAGGTAAACAGTGGCAAAAACACAGGTACAGGCGCATGTTAAGAGTTTGTAAGTCCATTCAGTACTCTAACAATAGTAGGGTAGAAACTGTAATGAAACCGCTGGTATGTGTTTTCAGGCTTCTGTACCTTCTCCCCAATGGTAGACGTTGCGGAAAAACATTGCCAGGGTGGATGGATCTTTAAGAATGTTGGCGGCCTTTCCCTGATGGCAGGCCTGGTAGATGGATTCTATAGATACAGGATTGGCCTTTGTGATTGTCCATCTGAATATACCATCCCATGCCTCCTTACTTTCTGAATGCACTTATGCTTTTTCTTATCCCACTTCTCCATCTCAGCTTCCAAAAAAAAGTTATTAGTTCAGAGCATATTTGCTTTATTACCAGTAAATCTGTTCAGAATGCTTATTGAATACATCCTGACTGGTTTTGTCCTTCCATTTCAACCAGCAGTCTGTTTAATCTATGATCCCTATTCTAAGACTGATGTAGCCCCATCACGCTGATGCTTGCAAGTTAAAACGTATACCATAATTTTAAACAAAACTGTATTCTGATATTTTATTCTAAAAGTAATGCTTACTTTTTAAAGGTAATCATAATTTGGATGTGCCAGTGTTGGACTGGGGTGTACAAAGTTAAAAATCACACAACACCAGGTTATAGTCCAACAGGTTTAATTGAAAGCACTAGCTTTCGGAGTGCTGGTCCTTCATCAGGTGGTTGTGGAATACACCATTGTAATACACAGAATTTATAGCAAAAGTTTATAGTGCAGCGTAACTGAAATTATACATTGAAAAAACCTTGATTGTTTGTTAAGTCTCTTATCTATCAGAATGACAATTTTAGTTTCAATTCTTTCATATATACTCCACAACCACCTGATGAAGGAGCAGCACTCCGAAAGCTAGTGCTTCCAATTAAACCTGTTGGACAATAAACTGGTGTTGTGTGATTTTTAACTTTGTACTTTTTAAAGTTTTCTTTTGGGTAGCACTAATAAAAATACACAGTAGAAGTAACAGAAGGTTACCATTAAGCCATGTATTGCTCATTTATTTTCAGATGGTCTCGAGAACATGTAATCATTTGTGCTAATTTCCCCTGGAGCTGCACAGTGACAAATATGAATAAAGTGAAACATTTAGACAATTTTGACATATTTCCATGAGTTACATGCAGCACATTAATACCACTTTATTTTGCCAGCATCAATAAGTCTACAGGAATTAATCAAGAAATTGATTAAATTATATTTATTTTGCTCCTTAAAATCAGAATGAACTGAGCACACTTTTATGAAATTGATTTGGAGATGCCAGTTTTAGACTGGGGTATACAAAGTTAAGAGCTGAAAGTGTGTTGCTGGTTAAAGCACAGCAGGTTAAGCAGCATCCTAGGAACAGGAAATTCGACGTTTCGGGCCAGAGGCCTTCATCAAGAAGGAAGTGTGTTGCTGGTTAAAGCACAGTAGGTTAGGCAGCATCCTAGGAACAGGAAATTCGACGTTTCGGGCCAGAGCCCTTCATCAGGAAGGAAGTGTGTTGCTGGTTAAAGCACAGTAGGTTAGGCAGCATCCTAGGAACAGGAAATTCGACGTTTCGGGCCAGAGCCCTTCACCAGCAACACACTTTCAGCTCTGATCTCCAGCATCTGCAGACTTCACTTTTTACTCGTATACAAAGTTAAAAATCACACAACACCAGGTTATTGTCCAACAGGTTAATTGGAAGCATGCTAGCTTTCGGAGCATCACACTGTAAATTTTTGCTATAAATTCTGTGTGTTAGGATTGAGTCCTCCACTATCACCTGATGAAGGAGCGACACTCCAAAAGCTAGCATGCTTCCTATTAAACTTGTTGGACTATAACCTGGAGTTGTGTGATTTTTAACTTATTATGAAATTGTAATATTTCTCTAAATTCACTCACTCATTGCTAACTGGGCTAGTATTTATTCCCCATCCCTAATTGCTCCTTGAGAAGGTGCCACTGAACAGCCCTTTTGTACTGCTTCAGCCCATTTGGTACAGACAAACACACACTCTGTCATCAACAGGGGAGCTCACCATTCATAATAAATACATAAAGATAGACATGATGAAAAAACTCCAGTTTCCACAAAAAAGTCACTTGGCAGCTAGAAATCCCCCTTATCAAATTCATGTATGGCTTGTAATATCCCTTACATGATAAATAGAACATTTCCACCAATGGATTACTTTTGAAGAGCAGTGACTACTAAATGGAGCAAATGTACCACTCAGATTCTAAATAGCTAAAATGATCAGTTAATCTTGCAATAGCATAGGCCTGATCATTTATTAGAATTCCCTCCCTACAAGTGTTATCAACTGAACTAAGCAGGTATTATAATCAGCAGCACAAACTTTACATATTGAAGCCAACGTTAAACTAAAATATATTTGAATATTAACTACCAACTATCCTGGTCATTTATTTTGTGTCCTAAATGCCCTTTCTTTTTAAAGAAAAAAGTCACAAGCAAATTCCAAATCTAATTCTTTAGAGGGAAGCAGCAGCACCGTAGTAATGTCACAGAATTAGTAATTAAGACCATAAGACCATAAGACATAGGAGTGGAAGTAAGGCCATTCGGCCCATCAAGTCCACTCCGCCATTCAATCATGGCTGATGGGCATTTCAACTCCACTTACCAGCGTTCTCCCCATAGCCCTTAATTCCTCGAGACAACAAGAATCTATCAATCTCTGCCTTGAAGACATTTAGCGTCCCGGCCTCCACTGCAGTCCGTGGCAATGAATTCCACAGGCCCACCACTCTCTGGCTGAAGAAATGTCTCCGCATTTCTGTTCTGAATTGACCCCCTCTAATTCTAAGGCTGTGTCCACGGGTCCTAGTCTCCTCGCCTAATGAAAACAATTTCCTAGCGTCCACCCTTTCCAAGCCATGTATTATCTTGTACGTCTCTATTAAGTCTCCCCTTAATCTTCGAGTAAAATTGAGGTCTGCAGATGCTGGAGATCACAGCTGCAAATGTGTTGCTGGTCAAAGCACAGCAGGTTAGGCAGCATCTCAGGAATAGAGAATTCGACGTTTCGAGCATAAGCCCTTCATCAGGAATAAGAGAGAGAGAGCCAAGCAGGCTGAGATAAAAGGTAGGGAGGAGGGACTAGGGGGAGGGGCGATGGAGGTGGGATAGGTGGAAGGAGGTCAAGGTGAGGGTGATAGGCCGGAGTGGGGTGGGGGCGGAGAGGTCAGGAAGAGGATTGCAGGTTAGGAGGGCGGTGCTGAGTTGAGGGAACCGACTGAGACAAGGTGGGGGGAGGGGAAATGAGGAAGCTGGAGAAATCTGAATTCATACCTTGTGGTTGGAGGGTTCCCAGGCGGAAGATGAGGCGCTCCTCCTCCAGCCGTCGTGTAGTTGTGTTCTGCCGGTGGAGGAGTCCAAGGACCTGCATGTCCTCGGTGGAGTGGGAGGGGGAGTTAAAGTGTTGAGCCACGGGGTGATTGGGTTGGTTGGTTCGGGCGGCCCAGAGGTGTTCTCTGAAGCGTTCCGCAAGTAAGCGGCCTGTCTCACCAATATAGAGGAGGCCACATCGGGTGCAGCGGATGCAATAGATGATGTGTGTGGAGGTACAGGTGAACTTGTGACGGATATGGAAGGATCCCTTGGGGCCTTGGAGGGAAGTGAGTGTGGAGGTGTGGGCGCAAGTTTTACATTTCCTGCGGTTGCAGGGGAAGGTGCCGGGGGTGGAGGTTGGGTTGGTGGGGGGTGTGGATCTGACAAGGGAGTCACGAAGGGAGTGGTCCTTGCGGAACGCTGATAGGGGAGGGGAGGGAAATATATCCTTGGTGGTGGGGTCCGTTTGGAGGTGGCGGAAATGGCGGCGGATAATACGTTGTATGCGCAGGTTGGTGGGGTGGTAGGTGAGAACCAGTGGGGTTCTGTCTTGGTGGCCTATCCCACCTCCATCGCCCCTCCCCCTAGTCCCTCCTCCCTACCTTTTATCTCAGCCTGCTTGGCTCTCTCTCTCTTATTCCTGATGAAGGGCTTATGCTCGAAACGTCGAATTCTCTATTCCTGAGATGCTGCCTAACCTGCTGTGCTTCCCCTTAATCTTCTAAACTCCAATGAATACAAGCCCAGGATCCTCAGCTGTTCCTCATATGTTAGACCTACCATTCCAGGGATCATCCGTGTGAATCTCCACTGGACACGTTCCAGTGCCAGTATGTCCTTCCTGAGGTGTGGGGACCAAAACTGGACACAGTACTCCAAATGGGGCCTAACCAGAGCTTTATAAAGTCTCAGTAGCACATCCCTGCTTTTATATTCCAACCCTCTTGAGATAAGAGACGACATTGCATTCGCTTTCGTAATTACGGACTCAACCTGCATGTTTACCTTTAGAGAATCCTCGACTAGCACTCCCAGATCCCTTTGTACTTTGGCTTTACTAATTTTCTCACCATTTAGAAAGTAGTCTATGCTTTTATTCTTTTTGCCAAAGTGCAAGACCTCGCACTTGCTCACGTTAAATTCCATCAGCCATTTCCTGGACCACTCTCCCCAAACTGTCTAGATCCTTCTGTAGCCTCCCCACTTCCTCAGTATTAAGAATTCTATGTTCGCACCTTGGAGGAATGGGTTCAAATCTCAGCATATTAAATGATGAAACTCTAATCCAATATAATCTGAAATAAAAAGTGAGCCTCATGGTGACATTACAAGCTCTGCTTATAGCTATAAACATGTCTGGTTCACTAGTTTCCTTGAGGGAAGGAAATTTGTCATTCTTACCTGGTCTGGTGTACATATGACTCAGCAATATGGTTGTATTTTAACTGCCCTGTGGGCAATTAGGGGTAGGTAGGATGTGCTAGCCAGTAAATCCCATATTCCATGCATAAATGAAAAAGAAGTTGCACCACTAAATAGTGGGGTACACCAATCACAATTTTATTTCAGTAGCGTACAATAAGTGAATTGTTCCATGAATGATTTTTACCTTAACCATCCATCAGTTGTACACTGCAGAAAAAGATCAAGCATAAGTGAAATCTTTGGTTTTGCACTGCCATCAACAGTAAATTATACCAAACTACAGCAGGTACTTAAAAATCATTTTCCCTTTCAGATAAAGATGACCACAAGGAGAGTTAATTGCATATCTGCCTACATAAATGCATCTTTTGATTTACCAGGAAAAGTAAATGACTACAGTTAGATGTCAAAATAAATGCTTTGGGAACAATGTGTACTATTCTTTCCAAATGTGTACCAGAATTTCATACCAAAATTAATCCAATTGCACTGAGAAAGCTAGTGTTGCACTTTGCTTTTAATTAAAATTATTTTAACTGTTCACATTATATCATACATCAGTTAAAGCACAACATACTACATTTTGGATAACATTGTAAAAATTGCCAAACTACCAAATATAATGAAATTTCTATTGTTTCAATTGGAAATTATATCCTTGTGGTAACTGTGAATCAAATTCTCTGCTCCATCTCTCGGTGACAATTGCACATATGATTTTTGCCAGGTATTCAGTGTGGCCAAATGTCTATCATAGGATGTTGGGCTATAGTCAGAGTGTAAAGTATCGTCAGATATTCCTCACTGACACAGAAATGAAAGCTGTATTGCAACCCCTGTGCATTGCTCGGCTCTGGAATCCTTTCATTCCATGAATGGATTAATTAGGTGGCCATTCAAAGAACATTTCCGAATTATGACATAACTCAATAACAATATTTCCCTTTCAACAAAATTTGAAGTTTGATGCAGCATAAAATTATGTAGGTTGCTCGAAGACATAATTCAGGTAAATGTGAGAGGATACTCTTGTCGGCAAAATTAGTGCAACATACAAAGTATTTCTAACAAAAAGTGTGCTGGAAAATAATCTATCTTCTTCTTCACTATCTGTTGTGCTTCTCCCTCATTTTCAAACATATTCTGTTTTCATAAAACATTCCTGCATTCTTCCTATTCCAATATTAGTCCGTTTCTATTCTCTCCACGACATATTTTAAATATTTCATTTTCTTTTATAACTAGCGACGTTCGAACTTTATTTACCAATTCAAGTTCTCTCATCCTTCTCTCACTGCTTTAAGATATGAGCTCCCCGTTATATTACAACATCAGTTACATTATTTTTATTATCCAGCAAATATCTTCTAGTCTATGAAACATTATAATCACTAGAGCTAAGTACTTCAGATCTCCATAAGTTCATCCTTCGGGGTCAGTGCTAAAATGAAAGATAGATTTTCCTAAAATTCCAATTTAAATATATTACATTGATAAATAGCAGCTTCACAAAATTGCTCTTTTTGCATAATTAAACATAATTAAAACTGTCTATAATTTTCAACTTTCCATTCTCTGTTTTTTTTTCTTATTTGTTCAAAAAATTATCCATTTCTTTGCCTCATCATGATAGTTTTTAAAACTTACTAGCCGTTAATCAGCCTTTTATAATTGGAACGTAGGACTCCAGAGCAGGAGAAGCCCATTTGGCCCTTTGATCTTGCTTCACCATTCAATAACATTGATTGGTTTAGTCTCAGTATTACTTTCTTGTCTGCATAACCCTAGTCTCCATTGTCTACCAAAAATCTGAACCCCAAATAAACTTAAAGGCCCTGTCTTACAAACTTCAGAATCATAGAATCTGGGGAAAATAATTCCTTACTTTAAAAACTCTCAAAGAAAATACTTCTCCCATCTTAAAAAGGAAACTTTTAGAATTAAACCACATCGAGTTTTAGTCCCACTCACAAAAGAAACATCCTTCATTGTCCACCCTATCTGGTTGCTTCAGGATCTTACGTTTCAATAAAGTCACGTAGGTCTCAGTTTCGTAATCTCTAACGAATGCAAGATAACCTTCAAACTTTCATAACATAAGCTCTTCAGGCTAGGAATTTGAATGAACCTTCTTTGAACTGCTTGTAAAACAATTACATATTCTTTCAAATAAGAGCAAAACTATACATTATGCTCCAGATGCAATCTCATCAACACTGTGAATAAAGTGAATAGACAAGGTATTTTCACCAGTGTAGGGTAGTCCAAAACTATATGGAATAGGTTTAAAGTGAGAAGAGAAAGATTTAGAAGGCACCTAAGGGGCAACCTTTTCACATAGTCGGTGCTGCCTATAAGGAAAGAGCTGCCAGAGGAAGTGATAAAGGGGAGTATAAGGCATCTGGATGGGTATATGAATATGAAAAGGGATATGGGCCAAATGCTGGCAAATAGGACTAGTTCAGATCAGGAAACCTGATCAGCATGGATGAATTGGGCTGAAGGGTCTGTTTCCAAGCTAGATGACTCAATGGCTTCAGTAAAATGTCTTTACCTTCACATTCCATTCCATTTGCAATGAATGACAACATTCATTTTGCCTAAGCACTTGCTGTACATGCATGTTAACTTTATAACATTCGTGTATTAGGTGATAGAGCCCTCTGTACTGTCAAGTCCTGCAATCCCTCTCCATTGTAAAAAGTCTCTATGTTCTTTTAACAAATTAATTTATGAACTACTTTGGTATCACCGGGAAATTTAACAAGATTATTGACACAGATTATAAATAGTTGAAAACCCAGACCAATATCTGTGACACTCCAAAAAACATTCATTCATCCCTACCCTCTGCTCCCTATTTGACTCGCTAATCCTTTATCCATATTAATGTACTACCAACACACAACAGCACATCATACAGCAATGTACCACCATTTCAAAGTTATCAGATAGTTATTTCAGCCAACTAGCTCAGCAATACCTTTTATAGGAAGGAAAGCAGGCCCCTTATCAATTGTGGCCGAAATGTTTGCTACATAGGACTGGAGCAGAGGTGAGGGAGAAGAGACAGAGGAACTGCATGGACAGAGAGCCAGGGACAGATAGAGAGACAGAGACAGGCAGAATATGATAAAGTGAGTGGATCAGATGCTGAAGGCGCCCAGAGGAAAAGACAATGGCAGAACTAATGGTGGTAAAGGAGTGATAGAGTTGTAAAACAGGTGGAAATGAGTCTGCTCTGTTCAGAGCACAGCCAATAATATACAAATTTTAAAAAATTGTGGTTGGATAGTAACAATCAAAAAAGGTAAATTTGTTCAAACCAGCATTGAGTCTTAAAGTGCCTAATGAGAAAAAAAATATGCTTTTCCAGCTTGCATTCAGCTTCATTGGAACATTGCATCAGGTCCACGACAGAAATAGCAGCATGGGAGCAAGATGTACCAGAGGGAATCAGTCAGCTCTGACAAAAGCTTGCTCCTAAACATCTAAGGATGAGACCAACTCAGATGAAGCACCGTCAAGGCTGCCTCCTACACTCCTCACCAGCTCAGAGACTGACACCTCAGTGGCAATGTCAGCCTGAAATTCTTAGGTACACCAACTGTGAGCACCTCATTGCAACTGCTCAATAATTGGCCAAGGAAGAAAAACACTAAAGCCACAATGTCCAGTCACCTACTTAAACCCATGCAAGAAAATAACCGTAGTTCAACAATCAGGGACTTCATTCACATTTACAGAAAGGACCAGTAATGGCATACAGGTGTGCAGAATGCAATGGCTCTCAATATCTTGAAGCTGCAGATTTACAGCTAGACTATGGTATACTCAGGAGGCTGGAAGAACGCAGCAAGCCAGACAGCATCAGGAGGTGGAGTAGTCAACATTGCGTAACCCTTCTTCAGGACTTGGGGACCCAGCTGCCTTAAGTTTGCATCATCTGACTCTCTTCATGGTGAGATTTGCAGCTGCCAGGCCCGCACCATCAGTGTATGCTGGAAAGGGGCACACATTTACACTCCGTCACCCCAGTCAATATCCTCAGGACTGTTAGCATAAGGTCGGGCAAGGACACCATAGAACATAGAAAAATACAGAGCAGTACAGACCCTTTGGCCCTCGATGTTGCGCCGATCCAAGCCCACCTAACCTACACTAGCCCACTACCTCCATATGCCTATCCAATGCCTGTTTAAATGCCCATAAAGAGGGAGAGTCCACTACTGCTATTGGCAGGGCATTCCATGAACTCACAACTCGCTGAGTAAAGAATCTACTCCTAACATCTGTCCTATACCTACCACCCCTTAATTTAAAGCTATGCCCCCTCATAATAGCTGACTCCATACGTGGAAATAGGTTCTCATGGTCAACCCTATCTAAACCCCTAATCATCTTGTACACCTCTATCAAGTCACCCCTAAATTTTCTTTTCTCCAATGAAAACAGCCCCAAGTGCCTCAGCCTTTCTTCAGGCGCTCCTTCTTCTCAGGGAGACAGGACTGTGCAAGTAGGCACCTGCTGCGCTTTTCCAGCGACACATTTTCAGCTGTGCAAGTAGGCACCAAACAAGAGGTGGAACGACACACTAGCACCTTGGAAGTCCTTCTCATTCTACTTGGGTTGGTTGAGTACTCAACCTCCATTCTACCCACCCACCTCCCTTCACCCGTAAAAGTTGTAGCTGGCATGGAGATCTTCAGCACATCAGGCCATCCAGATACTAATGTCCCAGGGGTCATCCAACCAAAACTCCACAGGAAATAAGGTTCTTTCCACCTCAGTTGCAGAACCTGGAACACCAAACACAGAAACAATGAACTATGTCATTCAGCCTTTACATCCTGCTCCACCATTCAACATCATCATGGATGACCTATATCTCATTACCATATTCCTGCTTTCTCTCCATACCCCTTAATGCATTTAAAATCTAAAACAAAAAAATCTCTTTATTAAATTTATTCAGCAACTTGGCCTCCACAGCCTTCTATGATACAGAATCAGATTAGCCATGATCTCATTTGAATGGGAAAACAAGCATGAGAAGCTGAATGGCCTATTCCTGTTCCTATAAGCCTAGAATTTCACAAAGTTGAAAATCATACACCAGATTATTGTCCAACAGATGTATTTGGAAGTACAAGCTTTAGGAGCACTGTTCCTTCGTCAGGTAGCTAGTGGGGCAAGATCATAGGAAACAGAGTTTATAGTGAAAGATCAAAGTGTTATACAACTGAAGTGATATATTGAACAAACCTAGGTTGCTGTTAAATCACTTAGAATGGGGTTGCAGGTTTCGATTCATTAATATGTAAATCTCAGAACTTCTTTCAAGTCACATTCCCGGATAACTTAAGGTTTAATATTTTTTTTAAAAATGACATCTCAGCTCAGACAAAGCATTAAAGGTGTGAGGTGAGACTTCGGAAATCTTCTAAGATATCAATAGTGAGCCCAAGGAGACAACGAACCAGAACTGTCATAGAAAGATCTGTAGTGGAGCGACCAAAGAAAGTCAACTTGGATTCTTCCAAAGGGGCACTGTCTTGAACTTGACATGCATGCTCAAACCATCAGGAAATGTGGAAATGCCAGATTCATCAGCTGCACTCAGAAGATAGAGCAAAACGTCACCCAATCAAACCCCACATCACCCATGCTCTAAAGACCAATTGCAATATTGTCATCAAACCAGCAGACAAAGGAGGAGTCATCATCATTCAGAACAGAATGGACGACTGCAAGGAAGTGTACCATTAACTAAACAATCAGGAACACCACATGCAACTACTGGCCAAGCCAACCAAAGAGTACACCCGTGAACTAAACAGATTGATCCAAGATGTTTAACCCAATCTTTCAGAGTACCGTACGCATTGCGATCCATGTACTTTCACGTAGGGAATGTCTACTGTCTTCCAAAGATACACAAAGCCAACACACCTAGGCATCCCATAGTATTAGGCAACGGGGCCCTGTATGAGAACCTCTCTGGCTATGCTGAGGGCATAAGGCAGGGCAGGTGACTGAGGTGTCAGTGGGAGAGCACTTTGGGGCCAGCGAATATAATCCTATTAGATTTAAAATAATGATGGAAAAGGATAGACCAGATCTAAAAGTTGAAGTACTAAATTGGAGAAAGGCCAATTTTGACGGTATTAGGCAAGCACGTTCAAAAGCTGACTGGGGGCAGATGTTCGCAGGTAAAGGGACAGCTGGAAAATGGGAAGCCTTCAGAAATGAGATAACGGGAATCCAAAGAAAGTATATCTCTGTTAGGGTGAAAGGAAAGGCTGGTAGGTACAGGGAATGCTGGATGACTAAAGAAATTGAGGGATTGGTGAAGAAAAAGAAGGAAGCATACGTAAGGTATAGACAGAATAGATCGAGTGAATCCTTAGAAGAGTATAAAGGAAGTAGGAGTATACTTAAGAGGGAAATCAGGAGGGCAAAAAGGAGACATGAAATAGCTTTGGCAAATAGAATTAAGGAGAATCCAAACAGTTTTTACAAATATATTAAGGACAAAAAGGTAACTACGGAGAAAATAGGACCCCTCGAAGGTCAGCAAGGCGGCCTTTGGGATGGAGCCGCAGAAAATGGGGAGATACTAAATGAGTATTTTGCATCAGTATTTACTGTGGAAAAGGATATGGAAGAGATAGACTGTAGGGAAATAGATGGTGACCATCTTGCAAAATGTCCATATTACAGAGGAGGAAGCGCTGGATGTCTTGAAACACATAAAAGTGGATAAATCCCCAGGACCTGATCAGGTGTAACCAAAAACTCTGTGGGAAGCTAGAGAAGTGATTGCTGGGCCTCTTGCTGAGATATTTGTATCATCGATAGTCACAGGTGAGGTGCCAGAAGACTGGAGGTTGGCTAACGTGGTGCCGCTGTTTAAGAAAGGTGGTAAGGACAAGCCAGGGAACTATCGACCAGTGAGCCTGATGTTGGTGGTGGGTAAGTTGTTGGAGGGAATCCTGAGGGACAGGATGTGCATGTATTTGGAAAGGCAAGGACTGATTAGAGATAGTCAATGGCTTTGTGCATGGGAACTTATGTCTCATAAACTTGATCCCGAGTTTTTTGAGTAAGTAACAAAAAAGATTGATGAGGGCAGAGCAGTAGATGTGACCTATATGGACTTCAGTAAGGCATTCGACAAGGTTCCTCATAGGAGACTGATTAGCAAGGTTAGATCTCACAGAATACAGGAAGAACTAGTCATTTAGATACAGAACTTGCTCAAAGGTAAAAGACAGAGGATGGTGGAGGAGGGTTGTTTTTCAGACTGGAGGCCTGTGACCAGTGGATTGGTGCTGGGTCCACTACTTTTTGTAATTTACATAAATGATTTGGATGCCAGCATAAGAAGTACAGTTAGTAAGTTTGCAGATGACACCAAAATTGCAGGTGTAGTGGACAGCGAAGAGGGTTACCTCAGATTACAACAGGATCTTGACCAGATGGGCCAATGGGCTGAGAAGTGGCAGATGGAGTTGAATTCAGATAAATGCGAGGTGCTGCATTTTGGGAAAGCAAAATCTTAGCAGGACGTATACACTTAATGGTAAGGTCCTAGGGAGCGTTGCTGAACAAGAGACCTTGGAGTGCAGGTTCATAGCTCCTTGAAAGTGGAGCCGCAGGTAGATAAGATAGTGAAGAAGGCGCTTGATATGCTTTCCTTTATTGGTCAGAGTATTGAGTACTGGAGTTGGGAGGTAATGTTGCAGCTGTACAGGACACTGGTTA
This sequence comes from Hemiscyllium ocellatum, assembly GCF_020745735.1. NCBI lineage: Eukaryota > Metazoa > Chordata > Chondrichthyes > Orectolobiformes > Hemiscylliidae > Hemiscyllium > Hemiscyllium ocellatum. Next base: position 26,850,023 of record NC_083401.1, read on the forward strand.
GGTCATTGTTGGAATATTGCATGCAATGCTCGTTTCCTTCTTATTGGAAAGATGTTGTGAAAATTGAAAGGGTTCAGAAAAGATTTACAAGGATGTTGCCAGGGTTGGAGGATCTGAACTACAGGGAGAGGCTGAACAGGCTGGGGCTGTTTTCCCTGCAGCATCAGAGGCTGACGGGTAACCTTATAGAGGTTTACAAAATTATGAGGGGCATGGATAGGATAAATAGACAAAGTCTTTTCTCTGGGGTCGGGGTGTCCAGAAATAGAGGGCATAGGTTTAGGGTGAGAGGGGAAAGATATAAAAGAGACCTATGGGGCAACTTTTTTACACAGAGGGTGGTATGTGTATGGAATGAGCTGCCAGAGGAAGTGGTGGAGGTTGGTACAATTGTAACATTTAAGAGGCAGTTGGATGGGTATATGAATAGGAAGGGTTTGGAGGGATATGGGCCGGGTGCTGGCAGGAGGGACTAGATTGGGTTGGGATATCTGGTCGGCATGGACGAGTTGGACCAAAAGGTCTGTTTCCATGCTGTACATCTCTATGACTCTATGACTCTATGACTTATATCTTTCATTGCAATGGGATTAAGAATTAGAAAAACAAAATGAAGCCATCTTTTTATTCGTGCACGCCCTCTAAATTGCCTCCAATGCCACTACATACTTTATCAAATAAGGGGATCAAAACTGCACACAATCCTCCAGATGCGGTCTCACCAATGCCTTGGATACTTGCAACAGTACTTCCTTACTTTTATATTCTATTCCTTTAGCTATAAAAGCCAACATGCCATTTGCTTTCTTTATTATCTGCTGAACCGGCATGCTTTTTTTTGTGACTCAAGAATGAGGACACCCAGATGCCTCTGCACCAGAGAACCCCAAAGTCTACCCCATTTAGATAATAGGTTGCCTTTCCATTTTTTTGGCCAAAATGCATTGTGGAGGAACAGAGGGATCTTGGTGTTCAAGTACATTGATCCCTCAAAGTTACCACCCAAACGGATAGGGTTGTTAAGAAAGCATATGGTGTTTTGGCTTCCATTAACAGGGCGATCGAGTTTAAGAGCCACGAGATTTTTGCAATAGCTGTACAAGTCCCTGGTGAGACCACACTTGGAATATTGTGTCTAGTTCTGGTCACCCTACTACAGGAAAGATGTGGACGCTTTGGACCAGATGCAAAGAAGATTTACCAGGATGCTGCCTGGAGTGGAGGGCTTGTCTTATGAAGAGAGGTTGACTAAGCTTGGACTTCTCTCTCTGAAGAAAAGGAGGAAGAGATATGACCTGATTGAAGTATACAAGATAATGAGAGGAACTGATCGAGGCAATAGCTAGAGACTTTTCCCCAGGGCAGGATTGACTGACACGAGGTGTCAGTTTTAAGATATTAGGAGAAAGGTATAGATGGGACATCAGAGGAAGGTTCTTTAGGCAGAGAGTCATGAATGCATGGAACGTGTTGCCAGCAGCGGTGGTGGAAGCAGAGTCATTCAGGACATTTAAGTGACTGCTGGATATGCACATTTATAGCAGTGAATTGAGAGGTGCGTAGGTTAAGTTACTTTATTTTACATTAGGATTAATCCTTGGCACAACATTGTGGGCCAAAGGGCCTGTTCTGTGCTATACTTTTCTATGTTCTATGTTCTAGGAGCAAGAGGAGGCCATCTGGCCCTTCAAATCCATTTTGCCATTCAATAAGACCATGGCCTCAGTTCCACTCACTCACCTTCTCACCATATTTGTTTATTGTTCAAAAATGTATTTGTCTTTGCCTTAAACGCATTCAATGAGGAAGCCTCAACTACTGTGCTGGGCAGGGGATTCCACATATTCACAACCCTTTGGGTAAAGAAGTTCCTCCTTAATTCAGTCGTAAATCTGCTCCCTCTAATTTAGGCTAGACCCTCTTGTTCTAATTTCACCTGCCAGTGGAAACAATATCCCTGCTTCTATCTTATGTATTCTCTTCATAATTTTATATGTCTCTGTAAGATCCCACCTCATTCTTCTCAAATCCAATGAAATCCCAGACTACTCAGTGTCTCCTCATAAGCCAACCCTCTCAACTCCAGAATCAACTTAGTGAGCCTCCTCTGCAACCCCTCCAGGGCCAGACATCCTTTCTCAAGTAAGAAGACAAAAACTGCACGCTGTTGTCTAGATGTGATCTCACCAACACCCTATACAGCCGAAACACAATCTTCCTGCTTTTAAACTCCATCCTTCTAGCAATGAACGACAAAATTTCATTTGCGTTCTTAATTATCTGTTGCACCTGCAAACCAGCCTTCTGCGATTCATGCACCAAGTCCCTCTGCACAGCAGCATGCTGCAACTTTTTTACCATTCAAATAATTTTTTCCCCTGTTATTTGTAACAAAATGTATGATTTCACATTTATCAACATTGTATTCCATCTGCCAGACTTTTGCCCACTCATTTAAACTAACTTTTTCCCTCTGCAAACTTTCAGAGTCCTCAGCACGCTTTGCTTTAATAGGAGAAGCAAATGCAGGTAAGGTTACAATAAAAAAACTACTCATTTAACATCGACAAAACCTATATTTAATCAAGGTAAAAATTTGAGTGTTGAGTAGTAACTATGTCAACAATACCATTTTGCACACATCACAGCTGAAAATATTAGTCAAATATTGCAATCTAACCTATTAATGAAGTAAAATAAACATATCCTATTTAAGTTACTCAGCAGTTTTCACCTTGGAATATTCAGACAAACATTTTAAGATGTCAGTGAAATCAAATACTGGAGATCACAGCAGGTCAGACAGCATCCATGGAAAGAGAGCAAGCTCGAGTTGGGATGGTTCGACAACTTGACAAAGTAAGAATTTTCAGTTCAGTATGGTCAACAATGAACAATGAATATATTTCTTAATAATATAAATGTTTAAGCTACATTAATGATTAAGAAGAGTCCAACATTAGTTACAGCAATAGCAAAATACTGTGGGTGCTTGTAATCTGAAATAAGAACAGAAGAAATGCCAGAAAAACTTAGCAGTCAGGTAGCATCTGCAGACAGAGTTAATGTTTCAGGTCGATGACTTTTTTTGTCAGAACCAAAGAGAACTGGAAATATAGAGTTTAAGTCAGTAGAAGCATGGAAGGGGGCAAAAACAACAAAAGAAAAAATATCTGTGATAGGATGGATGCCAGGGAGATTAAATAACGATAATTACAAGATGCAACTGCCAGAAAGAGTTGTAATGGATATACTGAAGCAAAAAAAGATTGAGTCCACATGAGAGGTAAACTACAATATGCAAACTATTTGAATTCTACATAAGAGGATAAAAAAGGAATGAAGATGAAGACCACCCCAGCAAAACAAATGATATCAAATGAAAACAGGGGATACAGAGGTCATAACTAAAAATTCTTCAACTCAGCGTTGAGCTCAGTAGACTGTAGAGACCCAAGTTTAAAGATATGGTATTGTTCCTCAGGCTTGTGAGAGCTTCATGACAACAGTGCCATGGGCAAAAATGGTCAATGGTGGAGCAAGTTGGATAACGAAAATGACAATCAAGCAGAAGCTCAAGGTCAAACTTGTGAAGAGATCAGATGTTCTCCAAGCAATCATTTGGTCTGCACTCGATGTTCCTCCTGTAGAGGTGATCACATTGCAAGCAGCAAATACAATGTATTAAATTTAAAATAGTAAAAGTTTTGGGGCCTTGAACAGTAAGAAGGAAACAGATGAAAAGAGATCAATTGTAGCTCCTACATTAACAAAGAAGGTACTGTAGAAAGTGAGAGGGGCATGTTTATGGGTGACTGTGGTGTGGAATACAACATAAGACAGAAGGAGGCCATTCAGCCCCTTGACTTTCCTCCACAATTTTAGGAGATCAAGGTAATTTGATAATCCACAACTCCATTTTTCTGCCTTTTCCCCCTAACCCTTGATAGATTTTTAATCAGTAGATCAGTCTGTCACAGGCTTGAATAAATTTAATGACCCAGCCTCAACAGCCCTCTGCGGTTAAAAAAAATCCATAGCTAAATAACCCACAGAGGAGAAATTCTTCCTCACCAGTCTTAAATATGGACCCCTTTTTTTCTCAGATTATGCCTTCTGGTTCTAGACTGTCCCACAAGGGAAAAGAGCCTTTCCTTATTTACTCTATCAAGTCCTCTAAGAATCTAGTACATTTCAAAAACATTTTCTCTCATTTTTCCAACAAGTACGCCTCTCCTCATAAGACAGGCCCTCCATATGAGGTATCAGCCCAGTGAATCTACTCTGGACTATTTCTAAGTTGAGTGTACTTCTCCTTTAGTAAGGGGCCCAAAACCATTCACAACATTATTTGACTGGACCCTTCTCCAGTTTTAATAAAATCTCCCTACCACTAGGTTTTATTCCCTGTGAAAGGAATACCAACATTCCATTTGCCTTGCCTATTACCCACTTGCTCAAAGAATGCTAGTAAATTTGTCAGGCATGGCAAAGCCTTCATGAAGCCATACTGACTTTGATTGATGCCTACAGAAAACTAAGACAGACGACAGACACAGATGTGTTTGGTGGACACATCGCACTGGAGCTGGCAGAAATGGCAGAGAATGACCTATTGAATACAGAGGCTGGTGGAGTAATGAGTGAAAACAAGCTATTTCTCTTGATTTTTGATAGAAATAAAATCAATCTGAAATGCTAATTCTGTTTCTCTGCATAAACCCTGCCTGACCTGATGAGTTTGAGAATGCTTGTGACTTAACTAGCTGCAATGCTACAAGTATTAATATTATCACTGGGCAGAAGTTCCAGATAGCAAGTCACACATGTGGAATAACTTCTGAAAGAACAAAGTTACACTGCTCTGGAATGTTATTACTGTCAAAGTATTATTAATATGAGATGAACAATGCATAGTATTTTTGACATGAAGTGATTAATTTGCACATAAACATTGTGATGGTTCCACAGCTGTACATACCTTTAATTGGAGGTGTGAATCAGCAGAGATGACTTTACAGATTGGATCTGGGAAACTGTTCCAACAACACCCAGAAACAGTTATTTGAAGTTACTATTCACGAATGGGAAATCAAACTCTTCGGAAGCTTGCAAGAGATACTGGATTGTTTAAGCATTCATTACTCTACAAAATTACAATCTTTATCATGATCAACATAAAAGAGAAATGTTCTTTTCTATTGTTTAAAGTCTAAGTTGCTTGCAAAAGTAGTTCTAAATTAATATTTTTTTTTAGGCATTTGTTAGAGTAAAAACCTTAATATCATGCTGACATACTTTTCAGCTATTAATTGCAAATTCAATTTTTTTCTTAATCATTGTTGATCTCTAGATGAATTTTAACAGTACAAAAAGTCAAATACTTGAAGAGGTTTCAAACCTAGGTTGGTAAGTAAAGAACATTGATAAGGTGAAGACTAAAGCAATTTGGTACTACTTTAACTAATTCTCTTGCTCGCCTGGTTACAAGTCCAAATCCCTAAGTAAAAATTTCAGTACAACAATGTAATTCAATTCAATACAAAAAAAGCTGCAAGTGCCTGTCAGCATCTCTGTGAGCAAGTTAGAGTTAGATTTTCAGATTCATGAGATAGCGATCACGGTATCTCTTTATTTCATCCAGAGAGAAAAAGATAAACATTATTGAATATGAGTTTTCCTGGTAACTGTAATCAAAATCAACACTATAAGGAACCAAGACTTTGAATGTTGAATAAACACTAATTCCCTGATCAAAGAAAATCTGCTCAAATCTGTTGATCTTATATTGTGTATTGGAATTGTGCATGAACATGTGATCAAAATCCTCATTCCCAATCAAAAGACGTAAACACAAGTTGCCGTGACTGGAAGATATTAATTGGCATATAATTTTAAATTGATCAGTAAAATATGGGAAAATCCAAAGAGTATCAGCATAATGTCCAAGGTACTTACATCAAATTCATTCAGTGCTGCAGCTAGCTCGCCAATGCCAATAGGTCCATGTTTATCATCTGGCACTGAAGTTGACTGGGCTGCATTTGAAATTCCGGCAATAGCCTCTTGTACTTGTTTGAAGACATAATCACGATTCACTCTGGTAGCAGCTACATCAGGATGTCGGAGGAATGCTTGGGAGGCAGTATAGAGCATGGTAGCATTCTTCTTCAAAGCACCTCGAGCTGCTGCCATTTCATCCCTAGAGTGAAGGTCTTTCAGTTCCTGCAAGTGGGAAACAAAATACCAATATGTACAGCTTTTTAGCAGTTTTTCAATTCTCTGCTTAGAGCTAGCTGGTTTAAATTATTGGGTACATTTGTATTCCAATTTGAAAACAGACATAGAACATAGAACAATACAGTGCAGAACAGGCCCTTCGGCCCTTGATGTTGCGCCAACCTGTGAACTAATTTAAGCCCGACTCCCTACATTATCCCACCATCATCCATGTGCTTATCCAAGGATTGTTTAAATACTCCTAATGTGGCTGAGTTAATGACATTGGCAGGTGGGGCACTCCATGGCCTTACTACTCTCTGAGTAAAGAACCTTCCTCTGACATCTCTCTTAAATCTATCACCCCTCAATTTGTAGCTGCGCCCCCTTGTACAAGCTGACATCATCATCCTAAGAAAAAGACTTTCACTGTCTACCCTATATAATCCTCTGATCATCTTGTATGTCTCTATCAAATTCCCCCGAGCCTTCTTCTCTCCAATGACGAGAGACTCAGGTCTCTCAGCCTTTCCTCATAAGGCCTTCCCTCCAGATTAGGCAACATCCTGGTAAATCTCCTCCGCACCTTTTCCAATGCTTCCACATCCTTCCTGCAACGGTATGACTAAAACTGTACATAATATTCTAAGTGTGGCCGCAATAGCATTTTGTATAGTTGCAACATGACATTGCAGCTCCGGAACTCAATCCCTCTACTAATAAAACCTAACACACCGTATGCCTTCTTAACAACCTGGGTGGCAACTTTCAGGGATCTATGTACATGGACTCCAAGATCCCTATGCACATCCACACGACCAAAAACCTTTCCACTGACCCGGTATTCTGCCTTCCTGTTATTCTCCCCAAAGTGAATCACCTCACATTTACAACCTCTCAGCCCAATTCTGCAGTTTATCCAAGTCCCCTGCAACCTGCAATGTTCTTCCACACTGTCCACTACTCCACCGACTTTAGTGTCATCTACAAACTTACTAACCCATCCATCCATGTCTGTGTCCAAGTCATTTATAAAAATGACAAACAGCAGTGGTCCCAAAACAGATCCTTGTGGCATACTACTAGTAACCGGACTCGAGGCTGAATATTTTCCATCAACCACCACTTGCTGCTTTCTTCCAAACTATTAAATCACCCTCAATACCATCCCTCTGCATTTTCTCCAGCAGTCAACCATGTGGAACATTATCAAAGGCTTCACTGAAGTCCATTTACAAAACGTCAACTGCCCTACCCTCATCCACATGCTTGTTCATCTTCTCAAAAATCTCAATGAGGCTTGTGAGACATGACCTGCCCTTGACGAAACCACGTTGACTATCTACAATCAAATTGTTGCTTGCTAGATGATTATAAATCCTATCTCTTACAATCCTTTCCAAAACATTTCCTGATAGGCAATTTCTTTCATAAACCACAGTTCCCTCACCTTATTACTTCCTCCTTGCCTGACAGGGACATACCTATCAAGGACACACAATATCTGTTCCTTAATCCAGCTCCACATTTCAATTGTCCCCATCCCCTGGATTTTGCTACCTCATACTATGTATCCTAAGTCTCGCCTAATCACATTATAATTGCCCTTCCCCCATCAATAACTCTTGCCCTGTGGCACATACCTATCCCTTTCTATTGCTAAACTAAACGTAACAGAATTATGGTCACTTTCTGCAAAGTGCTCACCTACCACTGAATCAAACACCTGGCCTGGTTCATCACCAAGCACAAGATCCAGTATGGCCTCCCCTCTTTTCGGCCTTTCGACATACTGTGACAGGAAACCTTCCTGCACACTTCAGACAAAAATGGAGTACTAGAGTTGTAGCATTTCCAGTCAATATTGGGAAAGTTAAAGACCCCATAATGACCACCCTGTTCCTTTCACTCCTACCCAGAATTGTTTTGCCAATCCTCTCCTCCACATCCCTGGAACTCTGCGGGGGCCTATAAAAAAACTCCCAGCAATGTGAGCTCTCCTCTCCTGTTTCTAATCTCAGCCCATACCACCTCAGCAGACGAGTCCTCGTCAAAAGTTCTTTCAGCCACCGTTATACTGTTCTTGACGAAAAAGGCTCACCTCCCCCTCTTTTACCGCCTTCCCAGTGCTTAATGAAACATCTAAATCCTGGAACCTGCAACATCCATTCCTGACCCTGCTTGATCCATGTCTTCGAAGTGGCCATAACATCGAAGTCCCAGATACCTATCTAAGCTGCAAGCTCACCTACCTTATTTTGGATACTTCTGGTGTTGTCAATGTCAAGATTTTACTGCATTTGGAGACAGGACCTGAGGTGTTGCAAATGTTTTATTTATTCATTTACTCATGGGATATGGGTGGTGCTGATTAAGCTGGACACACACTTATTACCTATCGCTAATTTACTGTGAGGAAGTGCTTTTAGCATTAGATGGCATTGCACACCAACTAACACACAGTCTATGCAAAACAAGGTGTTGGTCCACTGTTTAGGATAACCTGGAACAGCTATAGTCAATGGCCAAATTAACCTCTGGCTTTCCTGTGACACTAATTTCTACCGAAACATAGCTCTGGTGCTCCACAAGCAGTAGCAGCAACTAGTCTCGAAGCTGCTAAACTCTCACGCTCTTGCCTCTTTTTAAAAAACAAAATCTTGGACGTTCTTCAACCTCTTGCTCTTTATCATGGAGGGTTTTTTGTTAAACATCATCCTGTCGTCCTTGGACCTCTAACTCAGGATTCTTCTTTTACTTATTCTGCTTACTGAAACTGACTGCCTATGGTCTTCCTTTTATTTACACTTCTGACTGGTGTTGCATTTCTGCCAGTTTTACTTTTGTTTGTTCATCTGACTGCTGGTTACTATCTGCAGGTCGTTCTTTCACTCACTCTTCAGCCACACAGTGGCAAAAATGTGAAACTTGATAATCAGCTAGTCGTTGTGATGAAAAAAATTAAAATATCAAACGAAAAACCAGTTTAGCAGAGGGAAAAAGGAACAGAAGGATCTGTTGATCAGTTAAAAAAAGAACGATGGAAGGAAAATTATGAGGTATATAATCATTGATATGGACATGCTCCAAAAAATGATCAGTTGTTGTGATGTAAATACACTAACTTTATAGCAATTCTAAGGAAATGGGGAAAATAAACACTGATTTATGGCAGTCACACTAATTTGAATTCCCTACAGTTAATTACATAACTATACAGAATTTTCTTTTAAAACTAGGTTACTTCGCTTGGTTAGAAAACCTTTAATTTTCCACTGAGGTTGCTAGAAGATTAATCTAACTAATTTGGTACTCTCATCTTAGCAAAATTACATACTGTGCAAGATGAACACAGCTTTTCTGTCATACCTGCTGTCTTCTAGCAGCCACATAATTAAGTTTGACCATCTCCTTCCCGAATTCCTTGAAGCGACTGGCCAGATCCTGCTCATTGGTGGCATTCTTCACAGCATCCAAAGATTCCTCTACCTGTTAATTGTGGTTTAGACATAATGCATTTCAACTTAAGACATCATTTTCTAAAATGCTAAATTTGTGAGGATCAAGTCACACATTCAATATGTAATAAACAAATACTAAAGCTTGGGTGGAACAACTATTACTATTTTCCTCACTGTCCTGGACATTTAACTTAAAAGTACAAGTAACATTTTTATTGTCAGCTTATAAATTACTATAATTTATGATCATTAAAAATTAATATATTAAAACACGACTAGCTGTTTCCTAAAGCTTTAGTAAAATCTTACAATTTTTAAATGAGTTAAAAGCCTCATGACATCTGCCATGTCAGCAAGGATCAACAAGCGTGTTACTCCAGAAAGCAGAGCACGGGCTGCCCGAACCATGGTTCCACGCTTTACAGAAGAACAGGGATCTTCTGCAAACTCTGCAGATGCAATTCTCATACTTTCTCCTACAGAGAGAAGATAGAAACACAATCAGAAGTTAGTTAATTTCACAACTGCTCATAATTTATGACTCAAAAATCCAAAGCATTTTATTGTATTCTACATAACTCTCCAACACTCCTACTATGCCCTGGCAATTTAAGTACTTGTCCAGATGCTTCTTGAATATGCAAGTGTATCTGCCTCTTCCATCCTGCAGGCAGCACATTCCATATTTCTACAATGTAGGAGCAAATTACTGCAGGTGCTAGAATATTGTACTGAAGACAAAAAATGTTGGCAATAACAATGGGTAAGGCAGCATCCAGAGAGAAAGCAAGCTAAATGACTCATTTGTATAATGTTGTCCTCTCCACACTTTATGTTAGCTCTGACGAAGTATCATCTCAGCTCAAAACGTTACTTTGCTCTCTCTCTATGAATGTTGCCTGACCAGTTGCGATTTCCAGCATTTTTTTGTCTGCAGTTCATTTCTACCATCCTCTTGATGGAAGAACTCTTTCTCAGACCTCATCTAAACTACTTAGTCCTCACCTTAACCTTATGTCCTCTGGATTTAGAACACATTTACCCATGAGGAAGGAATTCCCACAATCTGCTCTCACGACACTTTCATTTTATATACCTCAATCAAGTCCTTCCAAGGAAAACAAACCTTTCACTTCATTTCATTTCCCCAGGCCCAATATGCCTCAGATGAACTAAAAACCCTTTTGCTTCTACACAGTCTGTATCCTTCCAATCCCAGCACATTCCAGACACTTAACACCCTCTGTGTAAAATACTGGTCTCTCACATCTCTTTAAACATCCCTCTTTTATATTAAACCTATGCTCACCAGCAACTGACAATTCTAGCTAGGGTAAAAGGCTTAGACTGTATAATCTATCCATGCCTCTCAAACTCGTAAACCTATATCAGGTCACCCCTCATTCTTCAATGCTCGAGTGAAACAAATCAGGTTTGTCCAAACCTTTCTCACAGCTAATACCCTCCAAACCAGGCCACACCCTGGCAAACCATTTCTCGGCAAAGCCTCCACATTGTTCTTGTGGTGTAGCAAACCTCCCTGAACTGCACACAACATTCCACTCGTAGCCTAACAAAAGATCCATACAGCTGCAACATTACTTGTCAATTTTTATACTCCATGTCCTGACCAAGGAATGCAAGCAGTCTATAATCCTTCTTGACAATCTTGGCAATTTATGTTGCCACTTTCAGGAAACCGTGGACCTGTGCATATGGATTCTTCTATGATAGTGCTACAAAGAATTCTACCATTTATTGAAACTTTCCCTCCTGCATTAGACCTTCCAAAATGCATCAGCTTGCACTTGTTCAGATTAAATTCCATTTGTCATTTCTCCACCCAAGTCTCCAGCCTGTTTGTTACAAAGATAAACATGAAAAGCATTAAATTCAACTTATTATTTGAGCTTGTTATATGTTTTGACAAAAAATACTTCATTTTTTCAAATCTGACAGTCAACATTGCCGTGTCGAAAAGTGTGGTGCTGGAAAAGCACAGCAGGTCGAACAGCATTCAAGGAGCAGGAGAGTCGACATTTGGGCATAAGCTCTTCATCAGGAGTGGAGGGGTGGGAATGAGAAGGGGGCTGAGAGATAAATAGGAGGTGAGGGGGCTGCGGGGGAAGGTAGCATGGAAGACGATAGATAGATGCAGGTGGAGGATGATAGTGATAGGTCGGAGTAGAGGATGGAGTGGATAGGTGGGAAGGAAGATGGACAGGTGGGGCAGTGTAAGAGGACAGTACCAAGTTGGAGGGTTGGATCTGGGTTGAGGTGAGGGGAGAGGAGATGAGGAAACTGGTGAAATCAAAATTCACGCCATCTGATTGGAGGAGCCCAAGGCAGAAGATGAGGTGTTCTTCCCCCAGGTATCTGGTGGCTAGAATTTAGTGGTGAAGGTGGCCCAGGACTTGCATGTCCTTGGCGGAGTGGAAGGGTAAGTTGAAGTGGTTGGCCACAAGACGTTAGGGTTGTTTGGTGTGCCTGTCCCAGAGGTGTTCTCTGAAACATTCTGCGAGTTGGCGGACTGTCTCCCCAGTGTACAGGAGACCACATCAAGCCAACTTAGAGGAGACCATACACTACCCCACCAATCTCTGGATACATCGCATCATCCTCCACCATTTCCGTCACCTACAGTCAGACTCCACCACCAGAGATATATTCCCCTTCCCACCCCTATCAGCATTCCGCAGGGACCATTCTCCCCATGGCTCCTTTGTTAGGTCCACTACCGGCACCTTCTTTTGCCACCGCAAAAGGTGTAAAACCTGTCTCCACACCTCCTCCCTCACCTCCATCCAAAGCCCCAAAGAAAATTCCAAGGATATCAACATTACCCTGATCACTTGTTCACATTCACTTTAAATAACGTAGTAAACCATAATTCAAAACAGAACTTCAGTTTTACATCGAATATATCATTACATTTTATGCACATATATCAAGGTTACTGGAGATAAGTCTTTGAAATCATCTTTTACTTCATTTTTAATAGCACCTAAAATATATAAGTTAAACCCTCTGTGGTTTCCAAGATGGCACCAGAGCTTGGCGATTCTTTGCAAGCTGTCCCCAATAGATCATTTCCTTACATTTTTATAATCATCTCCTTGATATACTTTTGTAAAGTATGATTTGCCTTGAGAGCACACAAAACACTACTTTTCACTGTATCTCAATACATGACAATAATAAATCAAATCAAATAATATTAAAATAAAGTGCTCAGACTGACTACTTATCACATTACAAAAAACACATAAACACTTGCATCTAACATGGTAATCTCCCATTATTTATCGATAATTAATTTTCTGCACGTCAAGAAGAAAGTATTTAATAGAATAAAAGAAGCTCTCCAATACGCTGGGATTTAAAGTAACAATTCTTCCCCTGTTATCCATTTCTGGAGGAAAATTCACTTATGGTTATTTCCACTAATGCTTTCTAGTCTGATTTCTCAAATATAGGCTGTACTGGTGGCAATATTATAAGGCTTTCATCAGTATTAATATTCATAGAATCAGAGTCCTAGAGCACAGAGACAGGCTCTTTGACCCAAACTGGTTCATGCTGCCCAAAATGTCCATCCATTCTAACCTTATTTCACTGTGCCTGGCCCACACCAATCTAAACCTTTCTTATCCATTATTTGTGCAAATGCCTTTTAAACATGATTAATGTACCCACCTCAACCACTTCCGCAGGCAGCTCATTCCACATGTGTACAATCTGCTGTGTAAAAAGAAGTTGCCCCTCAGGTTCCCTTTTATTCTTTCCCCTCTAACCTTAAACTGATGCCCTCTAGTCCTTGATTCACCAACCCTGAGAAAAAGACTGAGTGCATTCACCTTATCCAGGCCACTCTTAATGTGACACACTTCTTTCAGATTTCCCCTCAGCGTCCTCAAAAAAAAAGTCCTAGTTTGTCCAACCTCTCCCTATAACTCAGACCATTGAGTCCTGGCAACATCCTTGTGAAATTTCCTCTGCACTCTTTCCAGTTTAATAACATCATTCCTATAGCAAGTTGACCAAAACCAAACACAATGCTCCACGTGCAACCTCACCAATATCCAGTACAACTGCAACATAACTTCTCAACTGCTGTACTCAATACCCTGACTGATGAAGGCTAGTGTGCCAAAAGTCTTCACTGCCCTGTCTACCTGTGACTCCACTTTCAGAGAGCCATGAACCTGAACTCCAAGGTCCCTCTGTTCCACTAAACTTCCCCTACCATTCACCATGAAACCCCTACATTGATTTGACTTTCTAAAACACAATACCTCACACTTATCTATATTAAACTCCATTTGCCAATTTTTGGCCTCCTTGCCAGCTGATCAAGATCCTGCTGCAATTTTTGATAACCTTCCACACCGTCAAAAATAATTCCTATGGTATTGTTATCTGCAAACTTACTAATCATGCTTTGTACATTCTCATCCAAATCATTGACATAGATAACAAACAGCAACGGGCCTAGCACAGCCCGAGGGACTCCACTTGTCACAGTCCTCCAGTCCAACAAGCATCTTTCTACTATTACTCTCTGCTTCCTACCTCCAAGCCAATTGCATATCCAATTTGCCAACTTCCTCTGAATTCCATGCGATCTAACCTTCCAGAGCAGCCTACCATGGGGTACCTTATTAAAGGCCTTACTGAAATCCATATTAACTACATCTGTAGTCCTGCCCTTGTCAACCTTCCTAGTCACTTCATCAATGAACTCCAACAAATGTGTGGAGCATGATCTCCTACGCATAAAGCCATGCTGACTACTCCTAATCCAACCTGTCTTTCCAATTGCATGTATATCTTACCTCAGAATCTTCTCAAGTAACTTACCTACCACAAATGTTAGGATTACTGGTCTATAGTTCCAAGGTTTTTCTTTGCAGCCCTTCTTGAATAAGGAGACAACATTCACTACCCTCCAATCTTCCAGGACCTCACCCATGGCTAATGGTAATGCAACACTATCAGCCAGTGCTCCTACAATTTCTTCTATAGCCTCTTGCAGTGTTCTTGGATGTACCTGATCAGGACCAAGCGATTTATCCACCTTTATACATTCTAATACGTCCAACACCCTCTCTACTGTGATATGGATTGTCCCTAAAATATGATCACTAACTTTCCCAAGTCTTCATGTCTTTCTCCATGGTAAACACAGAGGAGAAATATTCATTGAGGACCTCGCCCATCTGCTGCAGTTCTACACACACATATCCACTTTGGTCCTTGAGGAGTCCTATTCTCTCTCTAGTTATTATTTTTCCTTTAACATAACCTCTTTGCAACTGCAGCATTCAAGCAATTTAGCTTAAACTTCTCTAGAGAGTCAGAGAGATGTACAGCACGGAAACAGTCCCTTGATCCCTCAGAAATTGCAGCAGGACCTTGATCAGTACACTGACAAAACATAAACACTGTAAATACAAGATGGGGGAAGGAGATGGTTTTGTCAACACTAATATTTCTCTTGTAAAAACAATTTGTGTGCAGAATTATCAGCATTAACTACCAGTGGAAAATAAACAGAGTGGCAGTTCTAAACAAGGATCAAAACTATATTGATGCATGAACATTGTTCTTTCAAGAATATTTAAGGATGGTTGTGGTGTCATGCAAGATCAGAGCTGGTTAGGCTCAGGCAGGCAACATTCTTTCATTTGAGCAATTTTTAAAAAATGCACAGAACTCCCAAAAGAAAAGAATTTTCAACCAAATTTTGTATTTTGTTGAATATTCCAGCTCCAATATTCATGCAATTTAGCTTAAATCTCTCTAGACAGTCATAGAGATGTACTGCATAGAAACAATCCCTTCAGTCCAACTCGTCCATGACGATGAGAATGTACAAGGCATGATTAGTAAGTTTGCAGATAACAATAAAACAGGCGGTATCATGGACAGTGAAGACGATTATCTGAAAATGCAGCACAACCTTGATCAGCTGGAATAGTGGGCCAAGAAATGGCAAATGGAGTTTAATATAGCATCTTGCATTTTCGAAAGCTAAATCAAGGTAGGAGTTTCATGGTGAATGATCGGCCCTTAAGTAGTGTAGTGGAACAGAGAGACCTTGGAGTTCAAGTGCACGGTTCTCTGAAAGTAGAGTCACACATAGGCAGGGCAGTGAAGGCAGCTTTTGGCACAATGCCCTTCATCAGTCAGGGCATTGAGAATAGAAGTTGGGAACTTATGTTGCAGTTGTACAGGATGCTGGTGAGGCTGCACTTGGGCAAGTGTGGGCAAATGGGGTTAGTGTGGATGGACATTTTGTTCGGCATGGACCAGTTCGGCCAAAGAGCCTGGCTCTGTGCTGTGGGACTCTATAGTCAGATATCCTAAATTAATTTAGTCCCATTTACCACTATTTGGTCCATGTCCCTCAAACCCTTCCTATTTATATACTCATCCAGATGCCTTTTAAATGTTGTAATTATACCAGTCTCCACCACTTCCTCGAGCAACTCATTCCATACACGTATCACTCTCTGCATGAAAAGTTGCCCCTCGGGTCTCTTTTAAATGTTTGCCCTCTCTTCTTAAAGCTATGCCCTCCAGTTTTGGACTCTCCTTCGCTGGTGAACAGATCTTGACTATTTGCCCTATCCATGCCCTTTCAAATTTTTTAAACCACTATAAGGTTTATATCTCTGAAAGTTGCCACCCAGGTAAATAGTGCTGTGAAGAAGACATATGGCGTACTGGCTTTTATTGGTAGAGGAATTGTGTTCCGGAGTCCTGAGGTCATGTTGCAGTTGTATCAGACTCTGGTGCGGCCGCATCTGGAGTATTGTGTGCAGTTTTGGTCGCCATGCTATAGGAAGGATGTGGAGGCACTGGAACGGGTGCAGAGGAGGTTTACCAGGATGTTGCCTAGTATGGTAGAAAGATCGTATGAGGAAAGGCTGAGGAACTTGGGGCTGTTTTGATTGGAGAAAAAAAGGTTTACAGGGGACCTGATAGAGGTGTACAAGATGATTAGGGTTGACCATGAGAACCTTTTTCCACGTATGGAGTCAGCTATTACGAGGGGGCATAGCTTTAAATTAAGGAGTGGTAGGTATAGGACAGATGTTAGGGGTAGATTCTTTACTCAGTGAGTTGTGAGTTCATGGAATGCCCTGCCAGTAGCAGTGGTGGACTCTCCCTCTTTATGGGCATTTAAACGGGCACTGGATAGGCATATGGAGGATGGTGGGCTAGTGTAGGTTAGGTGGGCTTGGATCGGCGCAACATCGAGAGCCTAAGGGCCTGTACTGCGATGTACTTTCCTATGTTCTATGTTCTAAGGTCACTCCTCAGCCTCTGACACTCCAGAAAAAATAGCCTCAGCCTATTTAGCCTCTCTCTATAACTCAGACCCTCCAACCCTTAGAGAACCCTTTCAAGTTTAACAAGAACTTTGCTATAGCAAGGAGATGAACTGAAAGTAGTATTCCAAAAGCAGACTAACCAGTGTCCCGTATAGCCATGTCATGACCTCCCACTTCCTGTATTCAATGACCTGACCAAGAAAAGCAAGCAGACCAAACACCTTCTTCACTACCCTGTCTAGCTGTGACTCCATTTTCAAGGAACTATGAACCTGCACTCCAAGGTCCCTTTGTTCAACAACACTCCCCAGGACCTTACCACTAAGTGTACAAGTCCTGCCCTGATTTGCCCCTACCAAAATGCAGCACATCACATTTATCTAGATTAAACTCCATGTGGCACTCCTCGGCCCATCAGCCCATCTGATCAAGGTCCCATTATATGTTGAGGTAACATTCTTCGCTTACTACTACACCACCAATTTTGGCATCATCTGCAAACTTACCAACCACACATCCAAATCATTCATATAAATAACAAAAGACAGTGGACCCAGCATGAATCCCTGTGGCACACCGCTTGTAATAGGCTTCCAATCCATAAAGCAACCCTCCGCTACCACTCTCTTTCACTCAAGAGGGATAAAAGCAAGCTGATCAACCAACTCACACCTTCAATAATGACACAATCATAAAGTATTGCTTTGAAGTTTCTCTTTAAAATGTTTTCAGAAGTATCCCAGCGAAGTCAACATCCTATCTTTTTAATGAAATTGAAATAGTACTGTTGTCCTCAGGATCTGTTGGACTCTAGGAGGAAGACTGCCTAATCACTAGAATAAATGTCACTGATGAAGCAGTTTAATATAGTTAGATCTAGGTCACTAACCTCAGGAATTATGGCAGTGAGGTGCTAAAACTGATATGATTGCCTAACTTCATGCTAGATGAGACTCTGTAAATTTCCAACTAGTGGAGATTCCAGAACATCCAATTAATGTTCAAATCCTACCATCGTACATCGTAATATTTGAATTCAACAGAAAAAAAAGTCTTGAACAAAAGGCTTGCCTAATGGTGATCATTTAACTATTGTCAATGATTGTAAGAATCCCATCTGGTTCACTGGCAAGTCTGAAGGAGGAAATTCTACCATCCTGACTTGGTGTGTAGATGACTCTTGACTGGCCCGAAACATCGAATTTCCCGTTCCTTGGATGCTGCCTGACCTGCTGTGCTTTAACCAGCAACACATTTTCAGCTACTGCTTTCTGAAATGGCCCAGCAACCATTCAATTGTATCAAACCAGTACAAAATTAAAAAATAAATCCTGTAATGTCCTCTTTATCAACAACTGCAGGCCAGTGCCAAAATTGGGAGTTGCTTCACAGACGAGTCAAGCAAAAGCTTGTTATAGTCATATTCATGAAATCATACATTATTATCACCCTTGAATATGCCCTGTCCAACTGCCAGAACAGACTCAACAGAGTTGGCAGCACAGTGCTTTCCAGTTAGAAGAGAGATGCTCAGTGAGTCTCCAACATTAATTGAAGTTTCATAGCATCACACCAAATATGTGCAAAGGTAATTTACTGCTGATTACCAAAATAGCACCTTCCCTGCTCCACAGCCCCCAATCACTCGGCCCTTGTCTCATGAATCAGCACTCTTCCATGAAAAACTCCACTTAGAAAGTAGTACTGAGGTTGGCACAGTCATAGAATTCAATTTGTATGAGTAACTTCAATGTGCATCACCAACACTGATTACTTTCCAAGCCTTATTGTACTAAAAGTTATATAACTGCCAGACTGGATATATGGCAGATTATGAGGGTACAAGAAGAAACAAACTCCTCAACATTGGCACCCAAGCGGATAGGGTTGTTAAGAAAGCTTATGATGCTTTGGCTTTCATTAACAGGGGAGTTGAGTTTAAGAGTCACGAGGTTTCGCTACAGCTCTACAAGTCCCTGGTGAGACAACACATGGAATACTGTATCCAGTTCTGACCACCTTACTATAGGAAAGATAGAGGCTTTGGAGAGGGTACAAAGAAGGTTTACCAGGATGTTGCCTGGACTGGAGGGCTTGCCTTATGAAGAAAGGTTGAATAAGCTCGGACTTTTCTCGCTGGAGAGAAGGAGGAAGAGATGTTACCTGATTGAGGTATATAAGATAATGAGAGGAATGGATCGAGGCAATAGCCAGAGACTTTTTCCCAGGGCAAGACTGATTGGTACAAGGGATCATAGTTTTAAGATATTAGGAGAAAGGTATAGAGGGGACGTCAGAGGAAGATTTTTTATGCAGAGAGTTGTGAATACATGGAATGCGTTGCCATTGGTGATGGCAGAAGCAGAGTCATTGGGGACTTTAAAGCAACTGCTGGACATGCACATGGATAGCAATGAGTTGAGGGGAGCGTAGGTTGTTATTTTGTTTCACATCATGATTAACCCTCAGCACATTTTCGTGGGCCAAAGTGCCTGTTCTGTGCTGTACTATTCTACGTTCTGTGTTCTAAAATATCTACTTTACTTCATCCTCACCTGCTTCATCTACTTGTCACAGATGTTTCAGTCCACAATGGAATATAATTTAACAAAAAGAAAAGCATGTACCTTCAAAAACAAAATTAAAACGCAGAATATGTTAAAGGTGAGGGAGTGGGAAATGTTTGTATTCAGAGAAACCCTGGTTTATTTGTAAATATCATAAGTACTCAAGGAACAGTCAGTCAATCTCATAAAAGATGGAAACCAACATTTTAGCCAAAACATCCTCGACTTGAAATGCACCCCGAGAAAAAGTTGTCCCTCGTTTTTGAGATAGTCGAATAATATGTTTTACTTTTTTTTAGGTTTACAGCACAATGAGAATGCATATAAGGTATAAGCAGTCAGGGAAAGAGTTAAGTTCTGAGTTTTGTGAAACAAGAGGTTCAGCTGAGTAGGACTCAGATCATATAGAGTTTTGTGAAACAGGAGGTTCAGCTGAGCATGACTCAGATCAGATAAGAACTTACAGTTAATAATCTCTTGGGTGGATTTGGATGAGGTTTAAGTCCTCTGCATGTTACTGGGGTTTGAGTCCCCTGTTGTAGGTTTGATTAAGGTTTGACTCCTCTGCGCAGTACTGGGGTTTGAGTCTACTGCTTGAGTTGATTTTAGGTTCGAGTGCTGAGGTTCGAGCTTTCTGTGTTTGAGGTTTGAGCTTTCTGTGTTTAAGTGAGCTTTGAGCTTTCTGTGTTTGAGATTTGAGCTTTCCGTCTTTAAGTGAGCTTCGAGCTCTCTGTGTTTGAGCGAAGTTTGAATTGTCTGTTTAAGTGAGATTCAGGTTCTCTGTTTTTAAATGGGTTTAGAGCCCCACTGTGAGGAGTAAAGTGAGAACCAGTCCAAACCAGAATTCTAACAAACCAAAATTTTTGAACATCAAATACTCTCAGCATGGCACAAATTACATCGAAATCTTCCTTTTTCAATCGAAGTATTAGTACAACCTTAATTTCAGCATTTCTTGGGGTTTTTTTTGCATCCTCTCACTGCAATTACACTTGAGAAGACAAAGCCCTCACAATGGACCACATGGTACTGCAATCCAAGCCATTCTCTTCTCCCAGAACAAAGACTCACAGAACCTCAAATTTTGCCACTAGTGGACTTTAACCCCTTTCTCACTTTGTTACATTTAACAGCAGAGCAGGCAGATGCAGCAAAGAATGCCGCATTCACCTAACTTGCAGTTGCAGCTGCTGCACTATATACTCAGATGTGCTGATATCCTTCATTTGAAGCATCTCTGCAAGGACTGAAGTCTAATCAGTTTTGTGAAGCATTTAATTGCCATTATCCAAAAAAATCAGGTTTCTCTGAGGAGTGACGCAAGAACAGACTGAATTTTGTTTTCAGATTGGACATTACTAAAGGAGGTTTTGGAGAACTGGCTCATTTCCACTTGATTTGGAGGGGACGGAGTGGTCACTAAGGACTGTGGATTTAAGAACTTTACTGGTGATTTTTTTATGGCGAAATTATAAAAGGAGGGAATGTGAAGTTTTGAGTTTTGAGAAGCAAGAGGATCAGCTAAGCATGACTCAGATCAGAGTTTTGTTAAACAAAAGGTTCAGCTGAGCATGACTCAGATCAGGTAAGAACTTAGAGTTAACAAGGGGTGGTGGAGACAAGGGTAATGGGTTAACAAGGTGGAAAAGCAGTCATTAGGTAGTGCCATTTAATAATATTGGAAGCAAGGTCAGCTAACAAGGGGAAATGTATTCATTATGTGAAGCCAGTTAACAAGGTTAAGATCATTCATACTGTAACAGCAGATGGCTTAACCTTTTCTGTTGATGCTCACTGATTGTAATAGTCACCCAATCAATATGTATGTTGCCTTAACTGGATACCCCTCCGTGTCAAATGACTATATAATTCAATAAGAAACTGCTATACCAGAGAAGACCGTGAAGTTATGGCTCTGTGCACATGGCCGATTGTTCTCTCTCTCTCCAGGGCCCGGAATAAAGGTGAAGGAAGTAAAAGTATACTGTATCTCTGAGTGTTTTGCTTCAACTGAGGAGGGGGAAACAGGACGACAGCAACATTAAAAAAAACTGTTACTACTGATCATTTTAATTTCCTGATACTTTGGTCATATCTACCAATCTTTTTTGGATTAAGTAAAAAGCATATGGAAGGTGACCGGTAGTTAAGACATATTTTTCATATTTTAAGATAATAATCGTCTTCCAACAAATATAGATTTCAACACTTCCTGTACAGGTTGATCTTCTACATTTTCCCAAAACAACTACTTTTTACACCACTGTATATAGTAAAATACAAGAAGTTCAGATACAGGTAAAGTAGGCATTTAGAAATGCAACTGACATAAGCTTTTATTAAGAAAGGATCAAAGTATAGAGTAAACGAGTCTTATTGCAACTACATACCTCTTTACCTACAGAGAAATATACTTGCCAATACAAATACGATTCACTAGATTGATTCTTGGGATGAGAGGATTATCTACATGGGTAAATTGAGTAGACTTGGTTCAAGCTCCTTAGAATTTGGAAGAAGGAGAAGTTGTCCCATGAAAACAAGCAGAATTGTAAAGGGCGCGGTACAGCAGAGATAGATTGTATTTCCCCAACTTGTCTGTAAGTAGAGTTCACAATTTGGTCACTTGGGACTAAGAAGAGAAATTACATACACAATCTTTGAAGTTTTCACTCATCAAATATATTCCAGCTAATGATAGCTAGATTTTTGGGGTATGAAAGAACTAAGTAATACATGCAAGCTGCAGGAATATGTTTCGGCAGATGATCAGCCATAAGGATCAAGCAGTGATCCACTCCTTTTCCTTTTGTTTCTTTTCTCTTTTTCAATGGTCTGAGTTATCAGGAGAGGTTAGACAAGCTAGGACTTTTTTTTCTTTCAAATGTAGAAGGTTAAGGGGAGACCTTATAAAGGTGTACAAGATCATGACTGGCATGGATAGGGTGAATGCACTCAGTCTTTTTCCCAGGGTTGGGGAAGCAAGGACAAGAGAGCATTAGTTTAAGATTAGAGATGAAAGAATAAAAGGGAACCAGAGAGGCAACTCTTTGTTTTACACAGACGATGGTATGCACATGGAATGAGCTACTAGTGGAAGTGGTTAAGGCAGGTACGTTAACAACACTTAAAAGGCATTTGAACAAATACATGGAGAGGAAAGGATTGGAAGGATATGGACCAAGTGTAGGGAAATTACTGGACTTGACTCAATACGTAGGTTGGCCAAATAGAGGGAAGGCCATATTGGATCTGGTGCTTGGCAATGAACCAGGTCAGGTGTCAGATCTCTCTGTGGGAGAGCATTTCAGTTACACTGATCACAACTCTGACCTTTACTGTAGTCATTGAGAGGGATAAGAGTATATGGTTTGGGAATATATTTCACTGGGGAGTGGAATTACATTAATATTAGGCTGGATCTAGGGAGCACAGGGTGGCACGGTGGCTCAGTGGTTAGCACTGCTGCCTCACAGCTCCAGGGTCCCAGGTTCAATTCCAGCCTTGGACGTCTGTCTGTGTGGAGTTTG
This sequence comes from Hemiscyllium ocellatum, assembly GCF_020745735.1. Classification (NCBI taxonomy): domain Eukaryota; kingdom Metazoa; phylum Chordata; class Chondrichthyes; order Orectolobiformes; family Hemiscylliidae; genus Hemiscyllium; species Hemiscyllium ocellatum. Next base: position 26,873,140 of record NC_083401.1, read on the forward strand.
TACATCCTCCCCATATCTGTGTGGGTTTCCGCTGGGTGTTCCAGTTTTGTCCCACAGTTCAAAGATGTGCAGGACAGGTGAATTGGGCATTCTAAATTGCCCATAGTGCTAGTGTATTAGTCAGAGGGAATGGGTCTGGGTGGGTTACTCTTCTGAGGGTCGGTGTGGACTGGTTGGACTGAAGGGCCTGTTTCCACACTATAGGGATCTAATATAAATTGGGAACAGATATTCTCAGGGAAATTCACGACAGAACGATGGAGGTTGCTTAGGGGGCACTTGCTGCAAGTGCCAGGTAGGTTTGTCCACTGAGGAAAGGAAGGAATGGTAGGGTTAAGGAACCATGGATGACAAGAAATGTGGAACATTTAGTCAACAGGAAGAAGAAAACTTGCTTAAGGTTGAGGAAACAAAGATAGAGCTCTAGAGGGTTACAAGGTAGCCAGGAAAGAACTAAAGAATGGACAGAGGAGACCGAGAAGGGGGCATGAAAAAACCTTGGTGGATAAGATTAAGGAAAACCCCAAGGTGTTCTACCCTTATATGAGGAACAAGCGGATGGCCAGATCAGGGACAGTGGAGGGAATATGTGCCTGAAGTTGGAGGAAGTAGGGGAGGTTCTTAATGAATACTTGGCTTCAGTAGTCACTAGTGAAAGGGAGCTTGACATTTATAAGGATAGTATGAAACTGGCTGGTACGCTCGAACAAGTTGATGTCAAGATGGAGGATATGCTGGAAACTTTGAAAACATCAGGAAAGATAAGTCCTCTGGGCAAACCCGATATACCTAGATTACTACGGGAAGCGAGGTGCCTTTGGCGATGGTCTTTGCACCCTCACTGTCCACTGGAGTAGTACCAGATGATTGGAGGGTGGCAAATGTTATCCCCTTGTTCAAGAAAGAGAAAAGGGATAACCTTGGGAATTACAGACCAATCAGTGTTACGTTGGTGGTGGGCAAATTATTGTAGAGGATTCTGACACACAGGATTTATGATTATTTGGAAAAGCATGGTTTGATTACAGATAGTCAGCATGGCTTTGAGAGGGGTAGGTCATGCCTCACAAGCTTTATTGAATGCGTTGAGGATGTGACAAAACATTTTGATAAAAGTACAGCAGTGGATAAGACCCTAAGACCATAAGAAATAGGAGTGGAAGTAAGGCCATTCGGCCCATCAACTCCACTTCACCATTCAATCATGACTGATGGGCATTTCGACACCACTTACCCGCGCTCTCTCCATGTCTCTTAATTCCTTGCAAGATCAGGAATTTATCAATCTCTGCCTTGAAGACACTTAACATCCTGGCCTCCACTGCGCTCCGTGGCAATGAATTCCACAGGCCCACCACTCTCTGGCTGAAGAAATGACTCCTCATTTCCGTTCTAAATTGACTCCTCTACCTACAAGGCTGTGCCCACGAGTCCTAGTATCCCTGCCTGACATAAAATATTTCCCAGTGTCCACCCTTTCTAAGCCATGCATTATCTTGTAAGTTTCAGTTCGATTTCCTCTTGACCTTCTAAACTCTAATGAATACAAACCCAGGATCCTCAGCCGTTCATCCTGTTAAGCCTAGTATTCCAGGGATCCTCCATGTGAATCTCCGCTGAACACGCTCCAGTGCCAGTATGTTCTTCCTGAGGTGTGGGGCCCAAAACTAGGCCCAGTATTGTAAAAGGGGCCTAACTAGAGCTTTACAAAGTCTCAGTAGCACATCACTGCTTTTACATTCCAACTCTCTCGAGATGAATGACAACATTACATTTGCTTTCCTAACCATGGACTCAACCTGCAAGTCAACCTTTAGAGAATCCAGTACTAGCACTCCCAGATGCCTTTGTACTTTAGCTTTATGAATTTTCTCACCATTTATAAAATAGTCCATGCCCTGTGTTCTTTTTACCAAAATGCAAGACAGCGCATTTGTTCACATTGAAGTTCATCAGCCATTTCGTGGACTATTCTCCTAAACTTTCTAAATCTTTCTGCAGCCTCCTCACCTCCTCAGAACTACCTGCCTGTCCACCTAACTTCGTACCATCTGCAAACTTCACCAGAATGCCCCCAGTCTCTTCGTCCAGATCATTTACATATAAAGTGAATAGCTGTGGCCTCAACACTGAACCCTGCGGGACACCATTTGTCACCAGCTACCATTCTGAAAAAGAACCTTTTATCCCAACAGGACCTTCTGTCAGACAGCCAATCCTCAATCCATGCTAGTAGTTCACCTCGAACACCATGAGCCCTCACCTTACTCAGCAGCCTCCTGTGAGGCACCTTATCAAAGGCCTTTTGGAAGTCTAGGTAGATAACATCCACTGGATTTCCCTGGTCTAACCTACTTGTTACCTCTTCAAAGAATTCTAACAGGTTTGTCAGGCACGACCCCCTCTTACTTAATCCATGCTGACTTGTTCTAATTTGACTTGCATTTCCAAGAATTTAGAAATTTCATCCTTAACGATGGATTCTAGAATTTTACCTACAACTGAAGTTAGGCTAATCGGCCTATAATTTTCCATCTTTTGTCCTGATCTTTTTTTGAACAAGGGAGTTACAACAGATGATTTTCCAATCATCTGGGACTTTCCCTGACTCCAGTGATTTTTGAAAGATTACGACCAATGTCTCCACTGTTTCTTCAGCGACCTCCCTCAGCCTTCTATGATAGAGCCAACCTGGGCCAGGAGATTTATCAATTTTTAGACAGTTTAGCTTTTCAAGTATTTTCTTCTTTGTAATGGCCACTATACTCAACTCTGCCCCTTGACTCTCCTTAATTGTTGGGATGTTACTCATGCCTTCCACTGTGACCACTGACACAAAGTATTTATTAAGTTTTTCAACTATCTCCTATCACTAGCCTCCCTGCATCAATTTGGAGCAGCCCAATCTCTACTTTTGCCCCTCATTTGTTTCTTATGTATTGAAAGAAACTTTTACTATCATTTCTAATATTACTGGTTAGCTTTCCTTCATATTTGATCCTCTTCTTCCTTATTTTTCTCTTTGTTATCCTCTGTTTGTTGTTGTAGTCTTCCAAATCTTCTGATTTCCTAGTGCTCTTGGCCACTTTATAGGTTCTCTCTTTTTCTGTGATATATTTCCTGACTTCCTTCATCAGCCATGGTTGTCTAATTCCACTCCCCGGCTAATCTTTCATTTCTTTGGGATTTACCTCTGTACTGTATCCTCAATTACACCCAGAAACTCCTGTCATTGTTGCTCTACTGTCTTCCCCACTCAGCTCTGCTTCCAGTCAATTTTTGTCAGTTCCTTTTTCATGCCCCTGTAATTACCTTTATTTAAGTGTAACACCATTACATCCGATTTTGCCTTCTCTCTTTTGAACTGCAGACTGAACTCTACCATGCTATGATTGCTGCCTTCTAAGTGTTCCCTGACTTTAAGATCTTTTATAAAGTCTGGCTGGTTACATAGCACGAAGTCCAGAATAGCCTGCTCCCTTGTGGGCTCCATCACAAGCTGTTCCAAAAAGTGGAGTATGTGGATTTTAGCAAGGTGTTTGATAAGGCTCCGTGTGGTAGGCTCATTCAGAAAGTAAGGAGGCATGGGATAGAGCAAAATTTGGCTGGCTGACACAGAATTGGCTGGTCCACAGAAGACAGAGGGTGGTCATAGATGAAACGTAGTCAGCCTGGAGATCAGTGACCAGTGATGTTCCACAGGGATCTCTTCAGGGATCTTTGCTGTTTATGATTTTTATAACTGGCTTGGATGAGGAAGTAGAAGGATAGGTAAGTAAGTTTGCTGATAACACAAAGGTTGGTGGCATTGAGGATAGTGTAGGCTGTTGCAGATTGCAACTGAACAATGACAGGATGCAGAGCTGGACTGAGAAGTGGCAGATGCAGCTCAATCTGATAAAGTGTGAAGTGATTCATTTTGGAAGGTCGAATTTGAATGCACATTACAGGATTAAAGGCAGGATTTTGTGGAGGAACAGAGGGATCTTGGGGTCCACGTCCAAAGATCCTCAAAGTTGCCATCCAAGTTGATATGGCTGTTAATGCTGCACATGGTGCGCTGGCTTTCATTAGCAGGGTTGAGTTTAAGAGCCATGTGGTTATGCTGCAATTGTATAAAGCCCTGGTTAGACTACATGTGGAATATTGTGTTCAATTCTGGTCGCCTCATTATAGGGAAGATGGGGAAGCTTTCGAGAGGGTGCAGATGCTGCCTGGACTGGAGGGCATGGCTTATGAAGAAAGGTTGAGGGAGTTGGGCTTTTCTCATTGGAGTGAAGAAGGATGAGCGGTGACTTGATAGAGGTGTACAAGATAATGAGAGGCACATGTAGATTGGATAGACAGAGACATTTTCCCAGGGCGGAAATGGCTATCACAAGGGAGTATAATTTGAAGGTAATTGGAGGAAGGTTTAGGGGAGATGCCAGAGGTAGATTCTTTACACAGAGAGTGGTGGGTGTGTGGAATGCATTGTCTGTGGTAGTAGAGTCAGATACATTAGGGATATGTAAGCAACTCTTGAAAAAAAGCACATGGATGACAGTAAAATGAAGAGTATGTAGGTTAGTTTGATTTTAGAGTAGGATAAAAGGTCAGCAAAACATCAAGGGCTGAAGGACCTGTACTGTGCTATACTGTTCTATGTTAAATGGGGTTAGCGTGAACGGACATTTTGGTCATGATGGGCCAGTTTGGGCCAAAGGGCCTGTCTCCATGCTGTATGAAATTCAGCCCCATAATCTGTTTATCTGTACTAAACTTAGAAATGAATTCACTAAATGTTTTCTTGAATACGCAGTTGTTGTTATGTGCTCTAAACCTTTTATATTTTGGCTTTATGTATAACATATGTTTCTAGGTCATTCAATTTCAGGTCATCAATTTCTATTTAAACAAAAGAAAAATACTGCAGATGCTGGAAATCTATAGAACTCAAAAATAAATGGAGGAAATAATTCATCTATCTCATGTATTTTTAGTTTTTAATGTATCATGTAGCCTCAAAATCTGTGTTCTTCTAAAAGCTCCAATTTTTAAAAATCTTTCTCCATATTTGTACTTCTTCAAAAGAGAACGCATTCCACCAAGTCTACACTGCATCCTCTATAATATTGCAAGTCCCAAACGGAGCACAGATTATTGTACACAAAACTCTAAGACATTCTGTGGACAATGTTTACCTCTTGGCTAATTTCTTAAGCCTGAGCTTCTCCTTTAACATGCTGTGAACCTAACAGTGCAAAACACTCAGCTCTTCCTCAGCACCAAATCTAGCTTGTTCCAGAATATAAATACTTTATTGAAGTGCTACACTTCACACTTAATGTCACTAAATTACATTTAGCCAATTGCCCTTTCTTGTCAATCTCCTTGTAAACAGTTAATTCTGAGAAGTACATCAACAAGTTATTGTAAAATTTTCATAAACAATGGTTTACAAAATTTAATTATTTATTAGACAATTCCCTAACTGCATAGTTGAAGGCATCTTGCTCTCTCGATGCTCACCTTCTGAAGGTTGCAACCAGAAACCTTTATTCTAGAAGCACACATGTATGCAAGTATTTGAGAGTATTATTAAGCTCTTTTCATCATAAATTACCTCCAATAAGCAAAAGTGGTGTTTGTGGAAGTTGAATGTATGAAGCTTGTTTCAAATTTCTCCAAACCCCTTGCTTTTTCTAAATTAAAACCTGGAATGAGTGTTTATGCCGTATGAGGAAAGGCTAGACCTACGTATCCTCCAGAGCTTAGAACAATCAAATATTATTTAATTGAATCATGGAAGATCCTAAGGGGACTCAACCAGGCAGATGTTCAGAAGATGTTCCTTCATGTAGGAGAATCTAGAACTAGAGGTCATAGTTTAAAAATAAGGAGGGATGCACCCTTGAAGACATGGGGAAAAATAATTTCTCCCAGAGGTTTATGGCATGGGATACATTTGTTCTATGTTGCTGTGTTGCTTAGCAGGGCGATTTACCCCATGCCATAACAAAATACAGAATTCCATTTTCTTATTGAGTGGTGGAGCAGGCTTCAAGGGCTGAGTGGCCTACACTTGTTCCATATTCGTATATTTGTATGGTTTGTTTCTCCAATCCTATAAACCTAAGATGTCTGCACTCATCCACATCTGGCCTTCGGAGAATCCCATTTTTCAAAGGCTTCATCATTCCTTTACTATGCCTTCATTTACTGAGGGCCAAAGATGTGGAATTTTTTCTCTACAGCTCTCCTACTCCTTTTTATCGTTCAGAGACTACGCCTGTTTGACCACCCAATCCAATATCTCCTTAAATCACTCAACATTGTTCTTAGTTATATAAACGCTTTATAGAATCACTTGGAATATTTAAAAATGTTAATAGCACTTTACAAGTTATAACTGATGTAACTGGTCCACCAATTTTTTCTTGTTTTTCAACTAATGTATGGGAGTCTGACAGCATCTGTTCTTTACAAAAGATTGCATATTGTGTCCTTTCCTATCTGAACAATCATGACTATTAGTTTGGGCCAACTGTCTTTACTACCTATCTCACAAGGGGAAATGATTCAGTTTCAATCCATCAGGAAGCTTTTTAATTTGGTTGAGAGACAATGAAGGGGGCCCACCAAAATATACATGACTTGAGAAATGCTGACGACCGTACATTGTGGGCCACACAGCAAGCAACATTCAGAAACTTAAACCTCATCAACTCCTAAGAAAGTGTCAGCCTCTGATAAAAAAAATCAGCAAAAATCATCAGCCTAAAATCCAGGACATATTTAAACCATCAGCTTTTGGTTACTGATGGAGAAAACTTCCAAGTCATTGAACACTTTCCATTTCTCAGTAGCTATCTTTCTCAAAAGATCACCATCAAAAAGGAAATAAACTACTGAATCCCTCTATTTTTCACACTGAATTGCACCTAGTTGATATTCGAATCATTGGAATTCTCTACTATAGTTCTGCACTGCTCAGTAGGTTGATTACATAAACACTTTTCTATTTCACTCTATTTGGAAGTCCATAGTACACTCCCAGCAAAGTTATTGCTCCTTTTCTGTTCCACAACTTTTCCAAATGGCTTCATTTGACACTTCTTCAAACATAATATTCCTCCACACAATGGTCATTTATTTCAACTGATATGACAAACGCTGCACCAATCCTTTCTCATCCCATCTGAAAACCCTGTAACCAAGAATGTTGAGTGTCAATTCCTGTCCTCAAGCAACATTTTAGTAAATCAAACTTGGAACAGTGTCCTCAGCTTATCCTTCTTATGCAGGGAGTAGATTATTCAATATTTGTTTTAGAGTAGGGACAAGTTTTTTTTAAGAATTAAAAGCAGGATGCATTTCCTCAAAACAAAAAAGGGATGTAGAAATCAGGAACACTTCCCACTCTGTGCCTGACTGTGCATTAACCAAAGAGAATTAACAAGCATGAATTAGTCATTTGTACAGTATGTCCCCACTTAACATAAGAATAGCAGCATCCTGGATTAGTGGTGCTGGAAGAGCACAGCAGTTCAGGCAGCATCCGAGGAGCAGTAAAATCGACGTTTTGGGCAAAAGCCCTTCATCAGGAATAAAGGCAGAGAGCCTGAAGCGTGGAGATATAAGCTAGAGGAGGGTGGGGGTGGGGAGAAAGTAGCATAGCGTACAATAGGTGAGTGGAGGAGGAGATGAAGGTGATAGGTCAGGGGCGAGGGAAGGGTGGAGTGGACAGGTTGAAAAGAAGATAGGTAGATAGGACAAGTCATGGGGACAGTGCTGAGCTGGAAGTTTGGAACTGAGGTGATATGGGGGAAGGGGAAATGAGGAAATTGTTGAAGTCCACATTGATGACATGGGGTTGAAGTGTTCTGAGGCGGAAGATGAGGTGTTCTTCCTCCAGGCGTCTAGTGGTGAGGAAGCGGTAGTGAAGGAGGCCCAGGACCTCCATGTTCTCAGCAGAGTGGGAGAAGGAGTTGAAATGTTGGGCCACAGGGTTGTATGGTTGATTGGTGCGGGTGCCCCGGAGATGTTCCCTAAAGCACTCTGCTAGGAGGCGTCCAGTCTCCCCAATATAGAGGGGACTGCATCGGGAGCAACGGATGCAATAAATGATATTAGTGGATGTGCAGATAAAACTTTGATGGATGTGGAAGGCTCCTTTAGGGCCTTGGATAGAGGTGAGGGAGGAGGTGTGGGCACAGGTTTTGCAGTGCCTGCGGTGGCAGGGGAAGGTGCCAGGATGGGAGGGTGGGTTGTAGGGGGTGTGGACCCGACCAGGTAGTCACGGAGGGAACGGTCTTTGCGGAAGGCGGAAAGGGGTGGGGAGGGAAATATATCCCTGGTGGTGGGGTCTTTTTGGAGGTATCTGGTTTCCAGCATCTGCAGTCATTGTTTTTACCTAAGAATAGCAGCAAGTCATTCAGTCTCTTGAACCTGTTCTGCCATTAAGATCATGGCTGATCTGTCGATTAACTATACATTAACTATAAGCCGTTGGCCAATATCTGTTGATAACTTTACTGAACAAAAATGTACCACAGATTTAAAATGATTAGCTGATCTGGCAGATTTAAATTTAGGTTTTAATTTAGAGTTTTATTGTCACAACTGTTCAAATACAGAAGTCCAGGAGTATCATGAAAAGTCTCTAATGTCGCGACAAACTGCATATTCGGTGCAAAGGTACCTAGGTATAAGAAAAATTCAGGTGCAAAGTAGCAAAAGAAACTAAGTTTAAAAAGTTAAGCAATACAGGCCTTCATAGATAAGTAGAAAATAAAGAAGTAAGATAATACTTGAAGTCCTCCTTAATATAAACTAGAAAAATAAAGAAATAAAGTTAAAAATTCAACAGTCTTTGAGTGCTTGCTGGGGCCCCAATCGCCTCCACCTATCTTGTTCTCCAGGAGACTTCAGCTGCCTTTTCTTGCCACCGTCACAGATACCAAGGGACCTCCTCCATCACTCCCTTCCCACATCAGGCTACGATGCTATTGCTGCTGCTGCCGCTGACCTACCATTTGTGGAACAGAGTTCAAAACCTCTACCTTCATGCAGAAGTGCTTCCTGACATTTCTTCTAAATGGTCAGGAACTAGTTTTTAGACAATGCCCCCTATTTCTAGAATCTCATTGTGTGGAAATAGGTTATAGAACATAGAACATAACAGCGCAGTACAGTCCCTTCAGCCCTCGATGTTGTGCCAACCTGTCATACCAATTTGAAGCCCATCTAACCTATACTATTCCATGTACATCCATATGTTTGTCCAATGACGACTTAAATGCACTTAAAGTTGGCGAATCTACTACCGTTGCAGGCAAAGCATTCCATACCCTTACTACTCTCTGAGTAAAGATATCTTTATCTGCATTGTCATTTCCTGTCAATCTTGAAGACCTCAATTAAATCACTCCTGAACCTTCAAAATTCTAAAGAATATGTGACTAATTTGTGTAATCCCTCCTTATAACCCTGAAGTCCATGTATCATTCTTGAAAACCTACACTGCACTTCCAGGGTCAATCAATCACACTGAGGTGTAATGCCCAAATCTTCTCACAGTACTACAAGTCGAGTCTAACTTAGCATTGTTTCATTTTTATGTCATTTGCAAAGAAGTGTCAAAAATCTGTTTAACACTGTCAACTACACTTTAATGTTATTAGATTCTTCATACACACATGACCTTTCCTCAGCTCTTTCTCGGTGTCTCTCAGTCCCTTTTATCCCACTGCTTTATTTGCCTCTCCCAGTCTTTTTAACTCTCTCCTCCTATCCTTACTTCAGGGTCTGTTCTTCAGCTACTCCATCTCTTGATTCCAGTTCTGAAACTACATTTATATCCTGAGGTCCATCTCGTGGTCGAAGTAGATGGGTGCAAATAATTCTAGGGCTTCCGCCACTAGATGGAACCTCGTCAACCTAAACACTGTCGGCAAGTATTTATTTTAAATTTGCACTATTGAATATTGTCATTCTTATATATTTCGCAATATATTATTTAACGATTTATTTTAGCTAAGAATGCAGTCGAATGATTCTATTTCAGAACAGGATAAACTGGCCTCTACCGTAATTTCTAGATATCTATAGATTTGAAGATAATGGTAGTGAGCAAAATCACAGTCGTCACCAAGCCACCTGCATTCATCTTATACTCCTGGTATTTTCTTTCATTTTTCTTTTGTCCTTTGCCACATACAGCACTAAATTTTAAAAGTGGTTGTGAAGTACTTTGAGATTTCTTGAGATTATAAATGCCGATTTTTCTGTTCTTTGAAACTGAATGAGGAGCACAAAAAATTATTTCCATAGACTAAATGGAACTGTAGAATACAGACTGGGCTGCGAATGAGATTTTTTTTTAGGTTCTGCCAAGGAAGAACATAACCAACTTTTAACACTCATTTTGATCACTTTGAAACGAACCATCTATTGTCAATTCTACATTATGCTTCCCACATAGTTAGTAAGAGTGCTGAAATTGAGAAAATGACATAATTTAGCAATGATGGAAGAACATAAAACATTGCTTTACTGAGAATTTCCAATCTACATATCCCTAATTAAGGAAACTAATCTTTCTGAAATACCAAGATTGCTAAAGAATGCAGTGCTTGTTTTAAGGCATTTCTTAAGTCTAATAGCATGTTTTAGCAATAATGAGATGAAGGCTCTCAATTAAAATTAATAAAGATTTAGATTGGAGTATATTAACCTTCAAATTATGAAAACCCATTAGAAAATTATTATACTACGGCATTTTTATGTTAATTCTTGACTTTTTATTTACCAATGAAAACATGTAAACCGTCTTTTCACTTGCAAATATGTCAAAAACTGATTAACGTTTTATTAAGCAAATTAATGTAACTTGCACAAGCACAGCATGAGAATTGTTTAATTTAGCTCGACATCTAGTGACCCAAATAGACTTCACAGACTGTGGTTGCCTTGCCCAAAATGAGTTCTGGTTTAATATGAATAGAAGATTTACGAAAACAGAAATTGTTGGAAAACCTCAGCAGGTCCGGCAGCATCTAAGGATCTAAGCAGAGTTAATGTTTCGGGTCCATTCAACCTTTTTCAGAACCATCACTGGATGCTGCCAAACGTACTGAGTTTTATGAGCAGTTTCTGTTTTCTGTAAGTCTTCTAGTCACATTGAACTGATTTATAGCATTCACAGTTCTTTCTGTTTTTTTATGAAAATACTAAGGTCTTTATCCTGATGGGCTTAATTAATATTAAGAACAATGCAAAATCACTTTAAAATAAAGGTTTCTCTTCCAATTGACTGATACCTGTGTTTAATCTACATAATTTTCAAGATATTGTAACTTGCATTTATATAGTGCCTTTAATGTAATGAATTGCCTGGGAGCATTTCAGAGAATCTTCATAAAAAACTTACAAGTCAAATAAAGAGTTATTAATACTAAAGCAAAAAACTCTTTTAAATTCTGAAAGTTTAAAATAAAAACACGAATGCTAGAAATACCCTGCAGGTCATGCATTACATTTTGAAACAGCTGGTGGGCTTAGTTTTACACAGGAGGGCAAACTTCTAACCTGTATTCCTGTCATAAGAAGTTGAGATGGATCTATCTGAACCCAGTCAGTTTGCCCAGTAGGCAACTTACAACCATTTTGCCTTTAATTGGGCTGAGGTATTCCTGACGAAGGGCTTTTGCCCGAAACGTCGATTTTACTGCTCCTCGGATGCTGCCTGAACTGCTGTGCTTTTCCAGCACCACTCTAAACTAGACTCTGGTTTCCAGCAACTGCAGTCATTGTTTTTACTAGAGGTCACCACCTAAGAGTAAGTCAAGCCTCCAAGACTTGGTAGCTAATCAAAGGGCATCCCATCTGCACCATAAGCAGTGGCCACTGTTGGGTTACAGACAGTCCACAGAAGAGGACCTAGAAGACAAGACTAGTCTAGAACGTCAGTCAAGCCAGGTTGGCAAGAAACCACCAATGAAAAAGGGAAATGTCGACCAAAGGATACAAGGTGCCCAAACAGCATACATACCCTACCATAACCAGCCACAGTGCCACGGGACATAATTCTCCCTCAACAGCAATGAGTACAGGGCCTTAATTGGTCATTAGTTGGCAACTTAAGGGCCTCAACTAACATTTTACCATGGGTAAAACGTTTCTGGAAGCAAACAGTGGGGTGGTGAGTGGGGGAGAACGAAAAAGATGATAGACCAAGGATGAAAGAAAAACGTCAAAGAAAGGATGATAGCACAAGGAAACAGCAGGTGGTAGCATTTCAAAATTAATGTTTCTTCCACAATATATCGTCCTTCCTTAATCATCAAAATAACCTGCTATCCTTTCTATACTTGATAATCAACCTATTCAGGGATGTTAAACTTGCAACTGTGACAAAAACTGATTAACGTTTTATTAAGGTTCAAATGAGATGGGTTCAAATTAATATAACTCACACAAGCACAGCACGAGAATTGTTTAATTTAGCTAGACATCTAGTGACCCAAATAGATTTCACAGACTGTGGTTGCCTTGCGCAAAATTAATTCTGGTTTAATACGACTTGAAGTTTTACGAAAACAGAAATTGTTGGAAAAACTCTGCAGGTCTGGCAGAATCTAAGGAGAGGAAGCAGAGTTAATGTTTTGGGTCCAGTCACCCTTTTGGAGTAGGTGGAACTTAAACCCATTACCACTCAATCTAAAGAACTCTCCTCCTACCCTTCCTACGCATGTGATAAAATATAATCACTTGTTCTCCGACCTTCTCCTCCTTCTCACTATTCAAGCCCTCGAGTACAGGTACCTTGAATTTCTAATCCATGTATCAATTTAATTCTCCATACCCCTGACATTTAAAAAGAAAATCATTCATGGAATGTTACAAAGTCTACCAATACACCCTTTCTTAGGTCATTCCTCTCCAATCCTATAGAACCTATAAGATCATGATAAAGCCTTCAATAATCTTCACCACAACTTCAGTTGGCATCATGGATGCAAGCCATCCAGAACAAGCAGATTATCCAAATAACGCACATGCAGCCTTTTCAATATTGCACCTCTCAATTTTCACACCATTTTACCTCTGCCATCTCAGTTTCTTCCAATATTTAGTCAGTATTTTAGTCAGTCCATAATTGCAAAATACAGCACTTAAATTGAGCTATTAAGATGGTTTCTTATACTGAACTTAAAAGGAACATTACAGAAGACTCACATCATGGATTTCAGAGTGGGAGTGAGAGAATTGAAATGGCAAGCATCAACAAGCTTAGAAGTTATGGAGAGAACAAAGCAAAGAACTTACCATCACAAAACCAGCCTTCTTTCCATTTACTCCATCGACACATCCTTGCTCAGGAAAACAGCCAAGATAATTAAAGACCCCTTCCCATCCTGGTTATACTCTCTTCCACCCTCTTCCATTAGCAGAAGATACAAAAATTTTTAAAAACATACCAACAGATTTAAGAATAGCTCTTCCCCACTGTTATCAGACTTATGAATGGACCTCTCTATTCAAGTTGAACTTTCTGTAGCTGTAATATTATATTTTGCATTCTATTCTATTACCCGATGCACTTATGTATGACATGATTTGTCTGGACAGCACACAAAACAATATTTTTGACTGTATCTCTGGATATGTGACTGTAATAAATCAAATCAAATCATCTTATTGTTAACTGGTTTCCCTACTGTGGATGAGATTGACAGAAAAGTAAATCCTGCATATTTGGTTGGATTATTGCATCTAAATTGCTATCATACATGTAAAAAGCATTTGTAACTGGTATTCTTAAAGTGGAGTCGCAGGTAGATAGGATAGTGAAGAAGGCGTTTGGTATGCTTTCCTTTACAGAACCACAACAACAAGCACCCGAGCCACATATCTTCTCTCAAACTTTTCCTTTATTGGTCAGAGTATTGAGTACAGGAGTTGGGAGGTCATGTTGTGGCTGTACAGGACATTGGTTAGGCCACTGTTGGAATATTGTGTGCAATTCCAGTCTCCTTTCAATTGGAAAGATGTTGTGAAACTTGAAACAGTTCAGGAAAGATTTACAAGGATGTTGCCAGGGTTGGAGGATTTGAACTATCGGGAGAAGGTGAACAGGCTGGGGCTGTTTTCCCTGGAGTGTCAGAGGCTGAGGAGTGACGTTATAGAGGTTTCCAAAATTATGAGGGGCAATTAGGCAAGTCTTTTCCCTGGGTTCAGGGAGTCCAGAACGAGACGGCATAGGTTTAAGGTGAGAGGGGAAATATATAAAATAGACCTATGGGCAACTTTTTCACACGGAGGGTGGTACGTGTATGGAATGAGCTGCTAGAGGAAGTGGTGGAGGCTGGTACAATTGCAACATTTAAAAGGCATGGATGGGTATATGAATAGGAAGGGTTTGGAGGGATATGAGGCGGGTGCTGGCAAGTGGGACTAGATTGGGTTGGGATATCTGGTCGGCATGGATGGGTTGGACTGAAGGGTCTGTTTCCATGCTATACATCTCTGATTCACACAATTTGAAAAAAAAAGAGCATTTGTGGCTTTTTTTTTCAGAAAGAAGACAGCAGTGTGGAGTGAAATGAAAGAACAGATATTTGCATTCTCCATACTTGCATGGAAAAGTGGCAGGAAAAACTGAGTGAACGGGTTAAACATTGTGTGGAGCAGACGGTGTTGGACTGGAGTGGACAAAGTTAAAAATCACACAACCCTAGATTATAGTCCAACAGGTTTATTTGGAAGCACTAGCTTTTGGAGTGTTGTTTTGAAGTGACAACCACCTGATGAAGAAGCAGCGCTCCAAAAGCTAGCGCTTCCAAATAAATGGTGTTGTGTGATTTTTAACTAGGTCAGACATCAATAGTCCTCTGTTTTCAAAAAGGATCATTAGTGTTGGAGAAGGTAAATTGCACAATTTGCAACTTACATGAACATTACCCTCTCCCCAAATACAATTTTTACAAATATAATGAATGTCACTGATCCCAAGAACCTTTGTCAGAATAATGGTGAGGCAATGTACTCTTTTAATCACATTTTTAGTTTTATAGCTTGCAACAAATCTCTCTGGCACTGAAACTAACTATTCCAAACATGAAGTTGTTGGACACTTTAAGAGAATCAGATTTAAAATAAAACTAATATTTAAACTTTTATCATTCCATTCCCAAACCAATCTTTTTCTCCCCTTCTTTATTCCTGTTTGTGCATACGATTTGAAATTAAACACGCATTCTAATTTAACGTTCCTTTATCAGACAATGGGCAGATAATGAGCTGGCAACTGAGGAATGAAGGGAGAGTAAAATTAAGCAGAGCCATGTTGTGCTGACTTATTAACCTATCTGCTCTAAGGATTTTAACAGTGATTGGGATGGATGCAGAAAGCAAAAATATATTAAAGACCATTTTACGGGTTCACTGTCAATAGCAGTAATCCAGATCACGTGGAAATGCTGCACGCTTCAGGGAGGCAAGCCAGGAGGACCAACAATTGAAACTCAGTCACATAAAAGAGGTGAGGCTTTGGGCAGGAACAGCATTTGCCTTGGTTCCTCTGCTCCTCAGCCCTACTTATTTGGCATAGTTCTATTTCCTCTATTTAGCTGGTCCAGTTTCCAAACTTTCTTGCAAACTCAACAGTACTACCTCTGTTAAAGAGGTTGCTGAGGCAGCAGCAGAGCATCAGTCCTGATTGAACCAGATGCATTAGCCTGTAACTTCAGTAGCTTTGTTTTATTAATTTGCTTGGAGTTCTTTGAAGATGTAACAACCAATGTGGATAATGGGAATCCTGCAGATGTAGTGCAGCTACTTCTTTTATAATACGATGGTTGCCTTCTTGTTCAACACCACGTGAGAGAAAATTCGGACTTGTGTTGGCACTCAAATCGCGTTACAGCCAACATATGTTTTAAAAGTTCACACTGTAGAAATAGTATTCCCAAACTGTCAATCACATTACAGTGAATTCACGTTGACAAAACACGCATTATAAGAGAACAACCTGTATATTCCAGGAGGCATTCAACAAGGTACTGCACAAAAAGTAGTAATGCAAACTAAGATCACATGGGGTTGGACTAATTTATTATCTTGGAGAGAGAGTTGGCTAACCAACAGAAAGCAGAGAGTTGAGATAAATGGGTCTTTTTCTGTTGGCAAGATATAATCAGTCATGTGCTACAGAGTTTGGTCCATATTAATGACTTGGATGAAGAAATGAAAAGTACTATTGCCAAATTTGCAGGTGGTACTAAAACAGGTGAAACAATAAGGTGCAATAAAAGAAAGAAATTTACAAGTAGGTAAGGACAGATTACGTTACTGTGTCAAAATTTCATAGATGGACCTTCACGTGACTAAGTGTCATAAAAATACAGATGCAAATTATCTAAATGAAGACAAATAGAACATAGAACATAGAACAATACAGCGCAGAACAGCCCTTCGGCCCTCGATGTTGCGTAGACCAGTGAACTAATCTCAGCCCATCCCCCTACATTATCCCATCATCATCCATGTGCTTATCCAAGGATTGTTTAAATCTCCCTAATGAGGCTGAGTTAACTACATTGGCAGGCAGGCATTCCACACCCTTACCACTGTCTGAGTAAAGAACCTGCCTCTGACATCTGTCTTCAATCCATCACCCCTCAATTTGCAGCTATGCCCCCTCATACAAACTGATGAGATCATCCTAGAAAAAAACTTTCACTGTCTACCCTATCTAATCCTCTGATCATCTTGTATGTCTCTATCAAATCCCCCCGAGCCTTCTTCTTTCCAATGAGAACGGACCCAAGTCCCTCAGCCTTTCCTCATAACCCCTTCCCTCCAGACCAGGCAACATCCTGGTAAATCTCCTCTGCACCTTTCCCAATGCTTCCACATCCTTCTTGTAATGGAAAGACCAGAACTGTAAACAATATTCCAAGTGTGGTCGCACTAGCGTTTTGTACAGTTGCAGCATTACATTACAGCTCCGGAACTCAATCCCTCTACCAATGAAACTTAACACACTGTATGCCTTCTAAATAGCACTATCCACCTGGGTAGCACCTTTCAGGGATTTCTGTACATGGATTCCAAGATCCCTCTGCACATCCACACTTCCAAGAATCTTTCCATTGGCCCAGTACTCTGCCTTCCCGTTATTCTTCCCAAAGTGCATCACCTCACATTTACCTGCATTGAACTCCAATTGCCACCTCTCAGCCCAACTCTGCAGTTTATCCAAGCCCCCCTGCAACCTGTAACATTCTTCCAAACTGTCCACTACTCCACTGACTTTAGTTTCATCTGTGAATTTACTAACCCATCCACCTATGAATGTGTCTAAGTCATTTATAAAAATGATAAACATAGTGGTCCCAAAACAGATCCTTGTGGCACACCACTAGTAACTGGACTCCAGGCTGAATATTTTCCATCAACCACCACTCGCTGCCTTCTTTCAGAAAGCCAGTTTCTAACCCAAACTGCTAAATCACCCTCAATCCCATGCTCTGCATTTTCTTCAATAGCTGAAAATGTGTTGCTGGTTAAAGCACAGCAGGTCAGGCAGCATCCAAGGAACAGGAAATTCGACGTTTCGGGCCAGAGCCCTTCATCAGGAATGAGGAGAGGGTGACAGTTGGGCTAAGATAAAAGGTAGGGAGGAGGGACTTGGGGGAGGGGCGATGGAGATGTGATAGGTGGAAGGAGGTCAAGGTGAGGGTGATAGGCCGGAGTGGGGTGGGGGCGGAGAGGTTAGGAAGAAAATTGCAGGTTAGGAGGGCGGTGCTGAGTTCGAGGGAATCGACTGAGACAAGGTGGGGGGAGGGGAAATGAGGAAATGAGAAATCCTCTTCCTGACCTCTCCGCCCTCACTCCACTCCGGCCTATCACCCTCACCTTGACCTCCTTCCACCTATCACATCTCCATCGCCCCTCCCCCAAGTCCCTCCTCCTTACCTTTTATCTTAGCCTGCCTGGCACCCTCTCCTCATTCCTGATGAAGGGCTCTGGCCCAAAACGTCGAATTTCCTGTTCCTTGGATGCTGCCTGACCTGCTGTGCTTTAACCAGCAACACATTTTCAGCTCTGATGTCCAGCATCTGCAGACCTCACTTTTTACTCGAAGATTTTCTCCAATAGCCTACCATGTGGAACCTTATGAAAGGCTCTACTGAAGTCCATGTATACCACATCAACTACCCTACCCTCATCTACATGCTTGGTCACCTTCTCAAAAAACTCAATGAGGTTTGTGAGACATGACGTGCCCTTGATGAAACCATGTTTACATCTGAAATCAAATTGTTGCTTGCTAGATGATTATAAATCTTATCACTTATGATCCTTTCCAACACTTTTCCTACAACAGAAGTAAGGCTCACCGCCTATTCACATTATAATTGCTCTTCCCCCATCGATAACTCTTGCCCTGTGGCATGTGCCTATCTCTTTCCATCACTAAGCTAAACATAACTGAATTATGGTCACTCTCTCCAAAGTGCTCAGCTACCACTAAATCAAACACCTGGCCTGGTTCATTACCGAGCACCAGATCCAGTGTGGCCTCCCCTCTTGTCAGCCTTTCGACATACTGTGTCAGGAAACTCTCCTGTACACATTGGACAAAAACTGATCCATCCAACTTACTAGAGTTATAGCATTTCCAGTCAATGTTGGGGAAATTAAAGTCCCTCATAATGACCACCCTGTTCCTTTCACACCTACCCAGAATCATTTTGCTAATCCTCTCCCACTGCATGCACCTGGAAAGTCGTTTCCTCCCCCCCCCAACAATATCTAAAATGGTATACTTGTTTTCAGGAGAATCACCACAGGGGATCCCTGCACTAATTGTTTTTTCCTCCTTTGATCAGTTACCCAGCTTTCTTCATGCCTTAGAGTAACTGCTTCCCTGTAACTCTTGTCTATCAAAGTTTCTGTCTCCCAACTGATCCGAAGTTCATCCAGCTCTCGCTCCAGTTCCCTAACGCGGTCTTGGAGGAGCGAGAGTTGGGTGCATTTCCTGCAGGTGTGCTTGGATGGGACTCTTATGGCGTCCCTCATCTCAAACATCATGCAGGAGGACCATTCCTCTGCCTACACTGCAATCCCTGATAGTCCCTTATCAGAAAGTAAAAAAGAGAAGCTTGCCTGATGTGTCCCTGGTGTTTAAGGTTAGAGGAGATGGTTGGGTGGGACGCCCTACAGAGAAATTTCAGAGCACTTTGGTGTACATCCCTGGACAAATCACAGAAACTAGTATGTAGATGCACCAGGTTATAAGGAAAGCACATGGAATTTTGTCATTTATTGCTAAAGAAACAATATAAAAGTAAGAAAATGTTGTTGGTCCAGACATTAGTGACAACACATTAGATTGATTATAGAAATGGCAGGTGAAGAGAGATTGAGAATTTTAAGCTTACATTTTGGAGTTTAGAAGAATGAGAGCAGATTTAATGAGGTAAATAACACAGAGTAAACACAGAGGTTGTTTCCTCTTGTAGGACAATCAAAAATAAGAGTTCACAGTTTTAGGAAATGAGGTAGCAGATTAAAAACACGAAGAGAATCCTCAAAGGGTTGCAAATTTGTGGAATTCATTCCCTCAAGAGTATGGTGGATGCAAGACATTGATTGTTTGTCGATTTTCTTTAACTGACCACAATCCATTTTTATCCATTGTCAACATGCAGTATTTCTTGGTCAAATCAGGTAAGAAACATATTCTTCTTGTCCCTAAATCAGGATGACATTGTTTTCATCTTCAGATCTGTAGCCTCTCAACAGGTTCACAACCTTCAGCAATCAATTTGATACAGCCATGTCGACAAGCAGAGAGTCTGATTTCACCAATTCTATTTATTATACATATTATTTGATTGCTCTAGAACAATTCTATTTTGGAATTCCTTTTCCTAAAAGTGAACCATTATTTCTTCAAAACATTGTTTCACAGCTGCTAGTTCAGACCAGGTGATGGGAAGAAGTAAAGGTAGACTAGAATGTTTTTATCTCGAAATAGCAACTACTGATACATTCACCTGTTTCAATATAATCTTGTACTGAACTACACGTTTTTGCTCCTAGATAGCAGGGTATTAAGACATATTTTCAGGTGGAGATATTTTTCAAATCAGAACAATTTGCATTTATTCTGTTCACAGACCTGACCTCTTATTAATCTTGCATTTTGACTAAGTACTACAATTCAACAAAACTTAATGTCTACATTAAGTAATGACAAACTCAATGAATAACTATTACAGTATAATATTCTTTAGACTAATTTACAATGAATTTAATATACATCAATTGTGCAGGCCAAAAAGACTAAGCACAAGTACACTTTTGGCACAAGCAGTAGTTAGGAAACAGACAGAAATACAGAATGCAAAATGCTATGGATGCTGGAGACCTGAAATTAAAATAACAATGTGCTGGAGGACCTGAGCAGGTTTAGAGGGAGAAACAAATTTAATGGTCCTGGCTGACTTCTTCTGTTCTGAAGAGTCGTATTTCGACAAAATGCTAACTCTGTTTCTCTCTCCACAGATGCTGCCAGTTGAATTTTTCCGCCATTTATTATTACTTAATAAAAATGCACATGTCCTATCCAGCCAGTCATGCTGGTGCTTATTCTCAGTCCCATATGCTCATTCTTTCATCAGTAAAATGTGTTTATCACTTCCAACCCTAAAAGGCAAAGCAATCTCAGAAATGTACAATATTTACAATCCAAAAGTAAAAATAGCAGCCATCATATCTGTCATTTGAAAATAAGCCAGCCTAATGCCACTTTCTCACTTTTGTTCCATGGCCTTGTCGGTCACTTTAAGTGCACAGCTAAGTATTTCTAAATATGAGAAGTGTTTCTGCCCCTTCCATCCTTTCAGGCAGTGATTTCCAAATTAACATCACCCTCAGAAAACGTTTCTCAATTTTTCTCTAATTGTTCTGCCAACTGTTTTATATCTATGCCTTCTGGTATAGGCCTCTCTGCTCAGGAAAAATATATTTTCAATCCATTCTACTTTGGCTCTTTGATTTTGTAAAGGTCAATTAAATCTTCCCTCAAACATTCTTTATTGTAAGAGAATCATATCCAATCTTTACTTAGACCCAAAAATCTCCATTCCTGAAAACACTTAAAAATCTCTTCTTTCTGCTCTTTTGTGCAATAATATTCTTTCAGCAATGCAGTGCCCAGGACTTGCAATTGAGATCACACCCCATCTATAGTATATATTGTTGTAGTATAACCTCAACGTTTTAAAGGCATACAGTATATTTTATTGACAGCCATAACTATCATATTTACTTGTCCATATAACTTGGTAAATGTTGAGAGGGGGGATCTATAGGCTTAGAAAGTAAGAGAATATGACAATACTACTGGGGAGCCACTATATACCACTACCCGTAATGAGACAGGAAGGGACAGAGAATGTAAACATAGACAGTCAGCAATAAATGGGGTCAAAATGAGAAAGAACGGTAAAAAGGCAAAATCACTTGAATATGCACAGTATTTGGAACAAAATTGATGCATTAACAGCACAAATATAGGTTTAAAGGGTATGATCTTATACTCATTATAGCAACATGATTAGAAGGCGATCAAAATTGGGAACTCTATTAAGAGTATGATTTTTAGATAGGAAGACAGGAAGTAAAAGATAGTTGGGTAGCATTGTAAATAGTGATGGGTTAAAAATTATAGTAATAACTTATCTTGAATTTAAAGATACAGAATCCCTATGGATAGAATTAAAAAAGGAATGATATTGGTATGAGTAATCTATAGACCCCTAACAATAGCTACATGGTAGAACAAAGAATAAAGGAGCGCATGTAACAAAGGCAATACATTATTCATAGGTACCTTGAAGTAGATTGGCATAGTCAGATTGACAGGGGATGCCAAGAGGAAGAATTTATCAAGTGCAACCAAGGCAGCTTCATTGATCGACTGCCCTCACTCTCTCGGCGGAGCAGGTAAGAGCTGTTTAGCGGTGTCTCTTTGTAGACGCGGTTAAGTCTTTTTTTAACGGTTTAAATTTAAGAGTTTTTTTAAAAAGCGCAGAGCGGACCTGGAAGCTGGTGTAACACAAGCTTACCTGGGTAGATTTTTCCAAAAGGCGTGCAGCTCCAAGGCCTAGGCCTCACTCGCTCAGCGGAGCAGATAAGGGCTGTTGAGCGGTGTCTCTTTGTAGACGCAGTTGAGTTTTTTTTAAAAAGCGCAGAGCGGACCCGGAAGCTGGTGTAGCACAAGCTTACCTGGATAGGTTTTTCCAATAAAGGCGCGCAGGAGAGGAACCGAGGCACTACAGGGGTAGTACCTCCCACCCACCCTCCTCCTCTAACCTAATAATAAGACCTGTTGTGGTAAGCAGGTAAGTGCTGCATTTTGCTTGTTCTATTCTTTAGACCTAGTTTTTTTAAAGGTTACTTTTAGAGGGATGGCAGTGAAGGCAGTGCAATGTTCCTCTTGCAACATGTTTGAGGTGAGGAATGCCATATTCGGCCCTGCTGATTACACTTGCAGGAAGTGCACCCATCTCCAGCTCCTCCAAGACCATATTAGGGAACTGGAGCTGGAGTTGGATGAACTTAGGATCATTCGGGAGGCAGAGGGGGTCATAGATCGGAGCTTTAGGGAAGTAGTAACTCCAAAGACTGCAGACAGATGGGTGACAGTGAGGGGGACTGGGAGGAAGCAGCCAGTGCAGGGACCCCCTGCGGTCGTTCCCCTCAAGAACAAGTATACCGTTTTGGATACTTGTGGGGGGAACGACTTACAAGGGTAAGCAATGGGGTTCAGGCCTCTGGCATGGAGCCTGTCCCCGTTGCTCAGAAGGGAAGGGTGGAGAAGTGCAGAGCAATAGTTATTGGGGACTCGATAGTTTGAGGCACACATAGGCTGTTTTGTAGGGGCGAGAGAGACTCACGATTGGTATGTTGCCCCCCAGGTGCAAGGGTACGTGACGTCTCTGATCGTGTTTTCCGGCTCCTTAAGGGGGAGGGGGAGCAGCCCGAAGTCGTGGTCCACATTGGCACTAACGACATAGGTAGGAAGAGGGATGAGGATTTTCGGCAGGCTTTCAGGTAGCTAGGTTGAAAGCTCAGAGTTAGAACAAACAGAGTTGTTGTCTCTGGTTTGTTACCAGTGCCACATGATAGAGGGTCGAGGAATAGGGAGAGAGAACAGTTAAATGCGTGGCTACGGGGATGGTGCAGGAGGGAGGGATTCCAGTATCTGGACAACTGGGGTTCTTTCTGGGGAAGGTGGGACCTCTATAAACAGGATGGTCTACACCTGAACCTGAGGGGCACCAGTATCCTTGGGGGGAGGTTTGCTAGTGGTCTTTGGGAGGATTTAAACTAACTCTGCAGGGGCATGGAACCTGGACTGTAGCTTTAGGGTGCAGGACCTTGAGTGTAAGGAGGTTAGGAACATGGCATCAATCTCGAAGGAGGGTGCCTGTAAACAGGAAGGTGGCTTGAAGTGTGTATACTTCAATGCGAGAAGTATACGAAATAAGGTAGGTGAACTTGCAGCATGTGTTGGTACCTGGGATTTCGATGTTGTGGCTATTACGGAGACATGGGTAGAACAGGGACAGGATTGGCTGTTGCAGGTTCCAGGGTTTAAATGTTTTAGTAGGGTCAGAGGTGGGGGTAAAAGAGGGGGAGGTGTGGCATTGCTTGTCAAGGATAGTATTACAGCAGTGGAAAGGACGATGGATGAAGACTCGCCATCTGAGGTAGTTTGGGCTGAGGTTAGAAATAGGAAAGGTGAGGTCACCCTGTTAGGAGTTTTCTACAGGCCTCCTAATAGTCCTAGAGACGTAGAAGAAAGGATTGCGAGGATGATTCAGGAGAAGAGTGAAAGTAAGAGGGTGGTTGTTATGGGGGACTTTAACTTTCCAGATATTGACTGGGAAAGCTATAGCTCAAGTACGTTAGATGGGTCGGTGTTTGTCCAATGTGTGCAGGAGGGTTTCCTGACACAATATGTCGACAGGCCAACAAGAGGTGAGGCCATACTGGATTTGGTTCTGGGTAACGAACCAGGCCAGGTGTTAGAATTGGAGGTAGGTGAGCACTTTGGGGACAGTGACCACAATTCAGTGACTTTTACTCTAGTGATGGAGAGCGATAAGTGTGCACTGCAGGGCAAGAGTTATAGCTGGGGGCAGGGAAATTATGATGCGGTGAGGCATGACTTAGGATGTGTGGCTTGGAAAAGTAGGCTTCAAGGGAAGGGCACAATCGATATGTGGAGCTTGTTCAAGGAGCAACTATTGAGTGTCCTTGATAAGTATGTACCTGTCAGGCAGGGAGGAAAGGGTCGTGTGAGGGAGCCGTGGTTTAATAAGGAATTGGAATCCCTTGTAAAAGGTAAGAGGGCGGCCTATGTAAAGATGAGGCGTGAAGGTTCAATTGGGGCGATTGAGAGTTATAAGGTAGCCAGGAAGGATTAAAGAGAAAGCTAAGAGCAGCAAGGAGGGGACATGAAAAGTCCTTGGTTGGTAGGATTAGGGAAAACCCAAAGGCTTTCTATACGTATGTCATTAATAAAAGAATGACTAGGGTAGGAATAGGTCCAGTCAAGGATAGTAGTGGGAAGTTGTGTGTGGAGGTTGAAGAGATTGGGGAGACACTGAATGAATACTTTTCGTCAGTATTCACTCAGGAACAGGACATTGTTGTCGATGTGAATATTGAGTCAAAATTGATTAAAATGGATGGCTTTGAGGTATGTAGGGAAGAGGTGTTGGAAATTCTGGAAAGGGTGAAAATAGATAAGTCCCCTGGGCCTGATTGCATTTATCCTAGGATTCTCTGGGAAGCAAGGGAGGAGATTGCAGAGCCATTGGCCTTGATTTTTTTCCTCGTTGTCTACAGGAACAGTGCCAGAATACTGGAGGATAGCAAATGTGGTTCCCTTGGTCAAGAAGGGGAGTAGGGATAACCCTAGTAACTACAGGCTGGTGAGTCTCACTTCTGTTGTGGGCAAAGTCTTAGAGAGAATTGTAAGGGATAGGATTTATGAACATCTGGATAGGAATAATGTGATCAAGGATAGTCAGCATGGTTTTGTGAAGGGCAGGTTTTGCCTCACAAACCTTATTGAATTCTTTGAGAAGGTGACTAAGGAGGTGGATGAGGGTAAAGCGGTAGATGTGGTGTATATGGATTTTAGCAAGGCGTTCGATAAGGTTCTCCATGGTAGGCTACTGCAAAAAATACGGAGGTATGGCACTGAAGGTGCGTTAGAGGTTTGGATTAGCTGGCTGGAAGAAGATAGAGGGTAGTAGTTGATGGTAAAGGTTCATCTTGGAGTGCAGTTACTAGCGGTGTTCCGCAAGGATCTGTTTAGGGATCATTGCTGTTTGTCATTTTTATAAATGACCTGGAGGAGGGGCTAGAAGGTTGGGTGAGCAAGTTTGCGGGTGATACGAAAGTCGGTGGAGTTGTTGACAGTGAGGAAGGATGCGGCAGGTTACAGCCGGATATAGATAAGCTGCAGAGCTGGGCAGAAAGGTGGCAAATGGAGTTCAATGTCGCTAAGTGTGAAGTGATTCACTTTGGTAAGAGTAACAAGAAGATGGGGTACTGGGCTAATGGTCGGATACTTGGTAGTGTGGATGAGCAGAGGGATCTTGGTGTCCATGTACGCAGATCTCTGAAAGTTGCCACCCAGGTAAATAGTGCTGTGAAGAAGGCATACGGCGTACTGGCTTTTATTGGTAGAGGAATTGAGTTCCGGAGTCCTGAGGTCATGTTGCAGTTGTATAGGACTCTGGTGCGGCTGCATCTAGAGTATTGTGTTCAGTTTTGGTTGCCATACTATAGGAAGGATGTGAAGGCACTGGAACGGGTGCAGAGGAGGTTTACCAGGATGTTGCCTGGTATGGTAGGAAGATCGTATGAGGAAAGGCTGAGGCACTTGGGGCTGATTTCATTGGAGAAAGGAAGGTTTAGGGGTGACTTGATAGAGGTGTACAAGATGATTAGGGGTTTAGATAGGGTCAACAATGAGAACCTTTTTTCCACTTATGGAGTCAGCTATTACGAGGGGGCATAGCTTTAAATTAAGGGGGGGTAGGTATAGGACAGATGTTAGGGGTAGATTCTTTACTCAGCGAGTCGTGAGTTCATGGAATGCCCTGCCAGTAGCAGTGGTGGACTCTCCCTCTTTATGGGCATATAAACAGGCATTGGATAGGCATATGGAGGATAGTGGGCTAGTGTAGGTTAGGTGGGCTTGGATCGGTGCAACATCGAGCGCCAAAGGGCTGTACTGCGCTGTATTTTTCTATGTTCTATGTTCTATGATATGTCGTGGATCTACCTAGGAAAAGTTTGGGTTTGATGCAGATTTATTGAATGATCTTCGAGTAAAATATTCCCTTGGAAACAATGAACATAATATAGTAGAATTTAGCATTCACTTTAATGGGGTAAGTTTTAAAAACCAACGAAAGATGACCAAAAACATAGTAAAAGAGGGAGATAACAAACTTTGGAGTAAACTTGCAAGTGATTTCAAGATGGACAAAAAAGACTTTCCTGAAGTTAATAAAATGGAATAGAGAGCCCAAAGTTAATACAGGACCCATAGATAACGAGGCTCAGGAAATAAGCAAGGCCATATTCAACTGAGTGTGGCATCAAGGAGGCTGAGCAAAAACAAGAATCAATGGGAATCAGGGAGCAAAATCTCTAACGGTTGGAGTCAAACCTGATAATAGGAAGATGGTCGTGGTTGGTGAGGTTCAGTCATCTGAGCTCCCAGACATCTCTTCAGGAGTTCTTCAGTACAGTGTTCTAGGCCCTACCATCTTCAGCTGCGTCATCAATGACCTTCCCTTCATCAGAAGAGAGGATATTCAGCGAAGCTTGCACAATATTCAGACTTCTCAGCAGTCCACGTTCAAATGCAACAAAACCTGGACAATATCCAGGCCCGAGCTGACAAGTGGCAAGTAACATTGACGCCTAAAATCCCAGGCAAAATGACCATGTCCAATAACAGATATATTAAACACCACACCTTGACATTCAACAGTATTATCATCACTGAATCTCACACTATCATCCTGGGGGTTACCATTGACGAGAAACTCAACTGCACTTGCCATATAAATTGTGGCTAGAAGAATAGGGCAGAGTCTAGGAATAGTGTGGCAAGTAGTTCATGCCCTGACTCCCAAAATCTGCCCATCATCTACAAGGCACAAGTCAGGAGTGTGATGGAATACTCCCCATTTGCCTGGATGAGTGCACATAATCAGATATAACATAATCAGAGGGTTAGATAGGGTAGACAGTGAGACCCTTTTTCCTCGAATGGTGATGGCTAGCATGAGGGGACATAGCTTTAAATTGAGGGATGATACATAGAGAATAGATGACAGATTAGTTTCTTTACTCAGACAGTAATAGGGGCGTGGAATGCATTGCCTGCAACAGAAGTAGACTCACCAACATTAAGAGGATATAAATGGTCACTGGTAGACATATGGACAAAAATGGAATAGTGTAGGTTAGATGGGCTTTGGATTGGTTTCACGGTTTAGCGCAACATCAAGGGCCTGTACTGCGTTGTAATGTTTTATGTAACTCTAACAACACTCAAAAAGCTTGACACTATCCAGGGCAAAGCAACCCACTTAACTGGCATCACATCCACAAACATCCATTCTCTCCACCACTGATGCTCAGTAGTAGTAGTGTGTACCATCTACAGAAATTCATCCAAAATCCTTAGCTATCACCTTCCAAACCCACAATCACTTCCACTTGGAAGGACAAGTGCAACAGATACAAGGCAACACCACTATGTGCAAATTTCTCTCTAAGCCACTCGCCATTCTGACTTGGAAGTATATCACCATTCCTTTAGTGCAAATTGGTCAAAATTCTGGAATTCCCTTTCTCATAACATTATGGGTCTACCTCCAGCGCATGGACTGCAGCAGTTCAAGAAGGTGCTCACCACCACCTTCGCAAGGGCAACTAAGGGTGGTCAATATATGCTCGCCAGTCAGGTATGCCTGTCCCACAAAAGACAAAAATAATAATAATGGAGAATGAAGAAAAAGCTCATGACTCACAACAAAGATAAATTCCAATGAGGAAGGAGAATTCTGGGATGGAAATAAGCTAACCATGGCTCGACAAATTTGACTCATCTATTGCTACTTCCTAAAGTCTCTAATTTCTTCTGATCAATCACATGACTAACATTTGTGTCATCTTCAAACCTCTTAACTATTTCACATCTATATCAGTGCTTTTTTTGCAAAGAACACTTTTGAATTAAAGATTTTTGGTTGCACAAAACTCACTCCAACAAAGATAATTCTGTTCCGCATTATCTCCAAGGTATCTATCCATACATCCCGCTATGATTACAGTTTAGGAAGGAAGTTTTGAAATTGTTTTGAAACATACAAGTAAAATTTTAAACATTCCAACATGTGCATATATCAGAACAAGTAAAACAGGAAATGATATAATTTTAAATGTTTAATGTAGACGAAGAATCAATAAACTTTCAGAAATGTGACTTCAAAGATTTTTCTCACAAATTAATAAGGGACCTGACTTTTCCTTCAAACTTAAAAATATACTAATTGCATAAAGTAGCTTTTAGCCACTTACTTTTCTGTAAAGTGATAACATTGTAATATGTAAATCCCACAATAATTCACTGATGAGATACCCTATTGCAATGGTGAGTATGGTTTCAGTTACTTTGCTCGTAAATTAAGCATATTAAATCACAAAATTTCAAAATGAATATTGCCACAGAGGCTGAGCTGCGTTGCTTCGGCACAAATCGTTACCTTTCACTGCATATTTAATTTGTGAAATTTGCATGTTGATGACAGATATGACCTCAAATGACAGCGATCACACATTTGGCTTTGCAGCTGTTAATTGGAGAAACATAGTCCAATCACTATCTACTGACACTTTCTGCTAAATGTTTGTGAGATTAGCTGTTGAGGCCAGGATTTAACTTTCATATCCACCTCTTCAAATGGTGTGTCTATAATCATTCAACAATCACTCAATACCCCAGCAAGTATCAGATGCTGTTAATGAAAGAAAAGGGAGAAAATAAATCTTCCACTCCAAACAAAAACTGCATAGTATGATCATTATGAAGGAAGACAAACAGCACGAATAATTTATCTGTGTTTACAATCCCATCAGCCAGAATACTGCATAACTATGCTTAAACCAAAAATACATACCTTGTTTACGTACATCATCCACCGCCACCAGAAGTTCCTCCTTCAGATCCTGGCTCTCTTTTGCAATCTGGTCCCCCTTCTCTAAAAAATTCTGAGTTGCTTGTTCTACAGAAGCAGCCAGTACATGTGCTTTCTTGGATCGACCTTTCTTCTTACTTGATGGACCCTTGCTGCTTGTGTTCACAAGGGTAGTTACCTAAAGGTGATAAAATCAAATTAAATAATTTATGGACAGTGTAAATCTTCACAACTGACTGTATACTCCCAGTGTTTTGCAGATATCTATATATTTAATCATACTTTTTATGACAGAAATCATATTGCAGCATTCCTTCATGTTTACAGTTAAACATCAGACTAAGCTTTGTGCTGTAAAACTTCAACGGAAATGTTAATAAGGCTAATATTACTAATTCATAACACCAGTCTGGTTTCACCACAATTGAAATGGTTCGAAGATCATACGCGCACAGACAGTACATGGGATACTGCATCGTCTTAAATTATTGGAGGGAAAGTCATCTGCAGTTTCCCAAAGTATGATCTCAATGATCCTGATTAAATTGTTAAATCAATCCTCCTGCCTGTCGACCTCCAATAGCTTTCTTGTTCAATGTAGTTTGGTTCAATCATGTCAATATTTCCAGTCTCAGTTTTTCAACAACTGGAAACCAAGCTTGAACTACAATCACTTCCAAAATATACATCAAATGAAAAGAGGAGATTGAAACAAAATTGATTGGATTGTATAATGCCTTCACAAGATTAGAATATTGCAAATCGCTTTACAGCGCTTTCTAAATGGGAGTCACTGATGCAAGGTACAAAGCAATTCAATAAATAAACATTCTATATTTTAAACTTCAAAAAAATAAGAAAATTGATTAAAAGTATGTTCTTTAAAACTAAAAGTAAAATTTTCATTGCATGCATGAGTCAATTGGTAGCACACCAGCTTCTGAATCACAAGATTTCATGTTCAAAAATTCAGAGGTGGATCATGAAAATGAAGGTTACATCTAATGCAATACTGAAAGAGCACTGAACAGCTACAGCTGCCTTCTTTTTTGGTGAAATGTCAAACCAGACTTAGATGTCTGCTCGGATTTATGTAAAAAATCCTATGGCAACATGTCAAAGAACTGCAGGAGAGTCAACCCATGAATAAAGGCGAAATATTACAGACCCTGGAAATCTGAAACAAGTACAGAGGTTGCTGTACTCAGCAGATGTTGTAGTATCTATGGCAAGTGAAATATAATTGAAATTTCAAGTCTGGAATAACATTTCATTTTTGTTGGGGAGTTATCACTGTTTCTCTAACTCATATTTAGATTAGATTACTTACAGTGTGGAAACAGGCCCTTCGGCCCAACAAGTCCACACCGACCCGCCGAAGCGCAACCCACCCATACCCCTTACCTTACACTACGGGCAATTTAGCATGGCCAATTCACCTGACCTGCACATCTTTGGACTGTGGGAGGAAACCGGAGCACCCGGAGGAAACCCACGCAGACACAGGGAGAATGTGCAAACTCCACACAGTCAG
The DNA here is from genome assembly GCF_020745735.1 of Hemiscyllium ocellatum. Taxonomy (NCBI): domain Eukaryota; kingdom Metazoa; phylum Chordata; class Chondrichthyes; order Orectolobiformes; family Hemiscylliidae; genus Hemiscyllium; species Hemiscyllium ocellatum. Next base: position 26,903,974 of record NC_083401.1, read on the forward strand.
TCGCCTGAGGCGGGAATTGAACCCAGGTCCCTGGCGCTGTGAGGCAGCAGTGCTAACCACTGTGCCACCGTGCCGCCTCAAAACAACACAAACAAAAACTGGATTAACTAAGGTGTTCATTAAATAGCACCAATTACAGCATCTGCAGAAAAGAAGACATTTGAAATGATTTGATGTAAGATTATATTTAAATAACCTGCATAGCGACAATGACATAGAGGTTAAATTGGTTGTTCAATTCTTTGAAAGTCATGATTCACAATTTTCAGATTCTTAATGGTTGGTGAAAATTTGTGCAAATCAAAGATCAGGAAAGTAATGCATGGTCTGTAAATGGCTCAATCAATTGTCAAATGAAACAGAAGTCTATCCTTCACAAAGCCGTGCTGAACCGAACACTAAAGGTACCAGTGAAATCCATTTCCTTGGCTAGAATGTTAGCAATTCCACAATCACAATTACAAAATATGAAAATATAGCTGCTGAGGGGCATAATGTCTGTCTGCTTACCCTGTACCAACAAAGCAAGAAATAATTGATCACAATTCAAGTTCAAAGCAATTTAGAAATAATATGGTAACTGCTATCGTACCACTGCCATCACTAACCCTCCTACCCTGCTCATTCTTCCTCCCCTTTATTATTTGAAAGCAGATACATAACAGCAGTTTCAATTGTCCCAGCTTCACACAGTATTTTGCAACATATGCATTTGATTCTATACTAGATCATAAGGTCAGAACAGGGTAATAGGATTATTAATGCAATGACAATTGAGACAGAGGGAGGAACTGAAGAAGAGAAGAACTTAATCATGTGATGCTCAGTCCATGATGCTTTATCTCCCCTTTGTGATTCAAATCAAGCACTGAAATATGGTTTATGTGTTTCAAATCTAGCTCCATTGTCTTTTTCAAACTGAACACTGCATGAAGCCTTTATTTTCTAATATAAGAAGTTGTCATGTAGAACATAGAACATAGAACATAGAACATAGAAGGATACAGCGCAGTACAGGCCCTTCGGCCCTCGATGTTGCGCCGACCGAATCCTACCTAACCTATACTAGCCCAATAACTTCCAAATGCCTATCCAATGCCCGCTTAAATGACCATAAAGAAGGAGAGTTCACCACTGATACGGGCAGGGCATTCCATGAACTCACAACCCGCTGTGTGAAGAATCTACCCCTAACATCTGTCCTATACCTACCACCCCTTAATTTAAAGCTATGTCCCCTAGTAACACCTGACTCCATTAGCGGTAAAAGGTTCTTAGTATCTACCCTATCTAAACCCCTAATCATCTTATACACTTCTATCAGATCTCCCCTAAACCTTCTCTTCTCCAATGAGAACAGCCCCAAGTGCCTCAGCCTTTCCTCATAAGATTTTCCTACCATTCCAGGCAACATCCTGGTAAACCTCCTCTGCACTCGTTCTAAAGCTTCCACATCCTTCCTATAGTATGGCGACCAAAACTGCACACAATACTCCAGATGAGGCCTCACCAGAGTCTTATACAACTGCAACATGACCTCAGGACTCCGGAACTCAATTCCTCTGCCAATAAAGCCCAGTACACCATATGCCTTCCTCACAGCACTATTTACCTGGGTGGCAACTTTCAGAGATCTGTGTACATAGACACCAAGATCCCTCTGCTCATCCACACTACCAAGTAGCCTACCATTAGCCCAGTAATCCATCATCTTGTTATTCCTACCAAAGTGAACGACTTCGCACTTAGCTACATTGAATTCCATTTGCCACATTTCCGCCCAGCTCTGCAACTTATCTATATCCCGCTGTAACCTACCACTTCCTTCCTCACTATCCACAACTCCACCGACTTTTGTGTCATCCGCAAACTTGCTTACCCAGCTTTCAAGTCCTTCCTCTAGATCATTTATAAAGATAACAAAAAGCAATGGTCCCAAAACAGATCCTTGTGGTACACCGCTAGTAACTGCGCTCCAAGATGAACATAATCCATCAACTACTACCCTCTGTCTCCTTCCAGCCAGCCAATTCCTAATCCAAACCTCTAATGTATCCTCAATGCCATACCTCCGAAGTTTTAGCATTAGCCTACCATGGGGAACCTTATCGAACGCCTTACTAAAATCCATATACACAACATCTACTGCTTTACCCTCGTCCACTTCATTAGTCACCTTCTCAAAGAACTCAATAAGGTTTGTGAGGCACGACCTGCCCTTCACAAAACCATGCTGGCTATCCCTGATCACGTTATTCCTACCCAGATGTTCATAAATCTTATCCCTTACCATTCTCTCTAAGACTTTGCCCACCACTGAAGTCAGACTCACTGGCCTATAGTTACTAGGGCTATCCCTACTCCCTTTCTTGAACAATGGGACCACATTCGCTAATGTACTTGTGAGTAAAACAAGAGATGTAAATTTCTTGACACCTGAGAGTTTTGGTGCATTTTGATTGACATTAAAACTCTAAGGCATCCAAATATGGTCAGCAGGCCCTTTTTAAAATCATTTTTCCGTCCAAAGTCTCTGGCATTAAATTCAAATGATGAAAATTGAATATTGATCATCCATTTTCACCACATTTCAGATGCTTCCATGAAGTGGAAATTAGAGTCACAGAGATGCACATCATGGAAACAGACCCTTCGATCCAACTCATCCATGCCAACCAGATACCCTAACCTAATCTAGTCCCAGTTGCCAGCACTTGGCCCATATCTCTCAAAACCCTTCCTCTTCATATACCCATCCAGGTGCCTTTTAAATGCTGCAATTATACCAGCCTTCACTACTTCCTCTGTCAGCCCATTCCATACACGTACAACATGTGCATGAAAAAGTTGCCTCTTACGTCCCTTTTAAATCTTTCCTCTCTCACTCTAAACCTATGCCCTCTAGTTCTGGCTTCAACTCAGGGAAAATACTTTCTCTATTTTTCCTATCCATTTCTGTGATACTTTTTTTGTTTGTGGATCAGTTGTGATTTCAGTAGTTTTGGATATTGTGCCCAAGAAATGTGATCTTTGGTTTTGGAAGTAAACACTTCAGATTCCATATTATACCTGCATTCTGTAGTATTTACTGACTGTTTTCACTCTTTGGTCCTGTTCTTTTTTTTAATGGATCCATTTATTAATGATGTCCATATTGCATGTTACATAGTCAATGCATGCCAATGTCTTTTTTTTTATTCTCTCACGGAACATGGTTGTTGCTAGCTGGCCAGCAATGTATTGACTGTCCCTAGTTGCACCTCAGAAGCTGGTGGCGAGTTGCCTGCTTGAACTGGTACGTTTTAGGTAGACCCACAATGCCCTGAGGGAGGGAATTCCAGGATTTTGACACTGCAACATTGAAGGAAGCACAACATATTTCCAAGTCAGGATGATGAGTGGCCTGGAGGAGAAATTGTAGGTAATGGTTTTCCCATGATTGCTTGTCCTTGTGCAGAAGACATAGGAGCAGAATTAGGCCATTTATTTTTAAGAGGATAGCTATCTCTCCCTCACCTTTTGCTGTTCAGCAGATTATCATTAAATTTGAGAGTCTGCAGGTGAGAAAACTTAGCCTGAACTTTCCTGTTAGCAGCGAAGTATTAGATTAGATTAGATTCTCCACAGTGTGGAAACAGGCCCTTCGGCCCAACAAGTCCACACCAACCCTCCGAAGAGCAACCCACCCAGACCCATTCCCCTACACCTAACACTAGGGGCAATTTAGCATGGCCAATTCACCTAACCTGCACATCTTTGGATTGTGGGAGGAAACCAGAGCACCCAGAGGAAACCAAGGAAACATAGGGAAAATGTGCAAACTTCACAGAGACAGTTACCCGAGGCAGGAATTGAATCCGGGTCCCTGACGCTATGAGGCAGCAGTGCTTACTACTGAGTCACCGTGCCGCACTATTCATGAGGGTTTTAAGGACAACATCAAACCGTCCACCAAGATCATGGTTTACAGAGCTGTGGGAGACCCCTCAAGGCACTGGTGGCAGTACCATTAATGCTGCCTGCACAAAGTTCTGCAAATTCGCTGGGAAGATAGGCCAACAAACTCCAGAGTCATCGGCCAAGCCAACATCCCCTGTGTCAAGGCACTGACCACCCTTGATTGGGTTGTGCATGTTGTCTGCATGACTGACAACACACTACCCAAGCAGGTGCTCTACAGCCAGCTTCAAAATGGCAGGTGAACCCCAGGTAGTCCTAAGGCCTTACTGGTGAAGAGCAGCATTCTCACAGACATCTGGGAATCATTGGCCCAAGACCGTTCAAAGTGGAGGAGGAGCATCTGTGAAGGCGTGGAGCACCTCAAGTCTTTCCATTGGGGAAGAAAATGGAAGCCAAGCGAAAACAGCAAAAGGAGCATGCTGCCACACCAACGCCCCACCTACCCGTTCCCATGATGACCACCTGCCCCAAGCTTAACAGAGGCTGTGGTAACCGCCTTGGTCTGTGGTTCACCTACAGATTCACCAAGAGCAGAAGAGAGTAATCCTCAGCTGCAAGAGACCACCGATGATGGTAATGAGGGGCACAGATAAGGTGAATAGCAAGGGTCTTTTCCCTAGAGTAGGGGAGTCCAAAACTAGAGGGCACAGGTTTAAGGTAAGAGAAAAAAGATTTTGAAAAGGGATCCAAGGAACAACCTTTAACACAGAGGGTGGTTTATATGTGGAATGGACTGCCAGTGGAAGTGATAGATGCAGGTGCTGTTGCAACATTTAAGACATTTGGACAGATCCATGAAAAGGAAAGGTTTAGACGAATATGAGTCAATTGCAGGCAAGTGGGACTGGTTTAGTTTAGGAAACCTGGTTGTCACGGGTAAGTTTGGACTGATAGTTCTGTTTCCATGCAGTATAATTATGACAAAATAGCCTCCTCCTGCATGGTAACTGTCATATCTGCAGTTATTATTTATTGGGCACTTTCAGAAGGGATTGTGAACCTTTTTTTGGCAAATCTCCATAGTTATCATGGTTAGTTATTCAATTTCTGCACCCTAGTTCAGATACAAGATTAAATGCATACAAATTGAAAATGAACCATTTTATAGGAAATATTTGTTAACTATTCTCAAAGCATCTGCAACAATGCAACATTTTCAACCAATCAACTACTTCTATTTCAATTTAAATTTAATGAAACTGGCATTCATGGCATTTGGTTGAAATGTTGTGAAGACAACTGGAAGAATTATGTTAAGCAAAAGAAATAGTGTAAAGAAATAATGAATCATAAGTACCTACTGACAGCCTTCTAGGGTCATTATGTGATGTAGATTTTTTAAACCTTCATTGCCAGGCCACCCGTCATTTATTACTTTTTTGTCTGTAGCTACAATATTTCAGTCAATTTGAAGTTTCTCATTTCCCACTACAGTCAAAATCATAATTCCTGTATTTTTAATGTGTAACTGTAGAGGGAAAGAAGCAACATAGGTAGCTTAAAAATTAACAAAGTTGATATTTCAAATAATGAACAAAATTGATGTATTAATCATAATTTATAGACATAAAACATAAGCCTGTTTCGAGACATTTTGGTATGAATAAAGCAAAAGCTACATTTTCAAGAAGAGTCGCCGGAAAATGCATTGGTCTGTTCTGTATACAATATCTCATATGTTGCAAAGTTGAGCATTCTAACTCAGAATTTCACAAGTTTTTAAAGTCAAACTGCTGTCCAGAATTTTAGGATCTTAAATCTTGAACAGTTCCATTGGGCCTTCTTACTGCTGAAATGAATATCATCACATTTTCCCACATTATACTCCACCTCCCAGATTTTTGTCCACACACTATTAATATCAGTCTGCATCCTTCTATTTGTCATCTTCACACAACACACAAATATTATTAGGCAACTGTCATTTACAAATTGTAAACAGGTAGAAGCTGGCCCAGCAGACCACCCGCCCCCTTCCCCCCGGAATACCACTTATCACTATGTGCCAGTCTGAAGACCTACTCATGCACTCACTTTTTGCCAGTTTGCTAGCACTTGTATCCATTCTAGTTTGTTACTATCATGAGCTTGAGAGTCAGTGGCCTCCATTTTCAGCAGTGGTGGGAGCAGCGATAGCGAGAACCAGGGGACTGCTAGGAAGGTAAGTTTCCCTCTAAAAGGACATAACTCGAGAGTCAGCGGCCTCCATTTTCAGGAGCAGTGAGAGTGAGGACGACGGACTGCCGGGCAGGTAAATTAATCATTTAAAAACTTATCTCATGTATAGGTGGAGCACAGGCTGAGCAGGTGCAACATGGGACGGCTGAGTTAGTGAGGTAATATATTTGGGTAGTTCCTTTACCCGAAACACTACTTAGGCAGTATCTCCCACACATCCTCCTCTTCTAACCAAAAATAAAGTTCTGAGCACTGGATTGGCAAGGTTATTTTTTTTTTCCCGATTGTCTCTTTGGAATTCAGAACAGTGAGAATGGATGTTAGGGCAGTTGAATGCTCCTCCTGTAGAATGTGGGAGGTAAGGGTCACCATTAGTGCACTGCACCCAACTCCAGCTCCTCGGAAACCGCGTTAGGGAACTGGGGCTGGAGCTGGAGCTGGATGAACTTTGGATCATTCGGGAGGGTTGGGGGTAATTGAGAGGTATTACAGAGAGTTAGTCACATCTCAGGAACAAGAAAAAGGTAGATGGGTTACAGTCAGGGGACAGAAAGGGAACAGGCAGACAGTGCAAGGACCCCTTGTGCCGTTCTCCTAAGTATACCGTTTTGGAAACTATTGTGGGGGACTTACCAGAAGTATATCATGGAGGAACAGGTCTCTGACACAGAGTCTGTCCCTGTTGCGCAGAAGGGAAGAGGGGAGAGGAGTAGAGCATTAGTCATTGGGGACTCCATATTAGGGGATAGATAGGAAATTCTGTGGGAATGAAAGCAGTTGGTATGTTGCCTCCAACCAAGGGTCCGTGATGTCTCAGATTATGTTTTCGTATCTAAAGGGGGAGGGGGAGCAGCCCAAGTCATGGTTCTCACAGGCACCAACGACATAGATAGGAAAAGGGATGGGGTTAGAAGGCAGAAATTCAAGGAGCTAGGGTAGAAGCTTAGAGCTAGAACAAACAGAGATGTTACCTCTGGTTTCTTACCCATGCCACATACTAGCAAGGTCAGGAATAGGGAGTGAGCAGTTGAACAAGTGGCTACAGGGATGGTGCAGGAGGGAAGGATTCAGACCTGGATAACTGGGGCTTATTCTGTGGTAGGTGGGACCCCTAAAAATGGGACAATCTACACCTGAACCAGAAGGGTACCGATATCCTGGGAGGGAAATTTGCTAATGCTCTTCAGTAGGGTTTAAACTAATTCATCAGTGTGATGGGAACCTGAATTGTAGCTCCAGTGTACAAGAGGTTGACAAATGGTTCAGGTTTCAAGAGTGTACCAGCAGGCACGAACGCGGTCCCAAGTTCATCCAGCTCCAGCTCCAGCCCCAGACTTCAACACCAGGTGCATCTGAATAAGGTGGGTGAACTTGCAGCATGGGTTGACACCTGGAGCTTCGATGTTGTGGCCATTTCAGAGACATGGATAGATAGAGCAGGGACATAAATGATTGTTCCAAGTTCCGGGGTTTAGATGTTTCAGTAATAACTGGGAAGGTAGTACAAAAAGGGCAAGTGTGGTATTGTTAGTCAAGAACAGAATTATGGTAGCAGAAAGTACATTCGATAGGACTCGTCTACTGAGGTAGTATGGGCTGAGGTTAGAAACAGGAAAGGAGAGGTCACCCTATTGGGAGTTTTCTATAGGCCTCCTAAAAGTTCCAGAGATGTAGAGGAAAGGATTACAAAGACTATTCTGAGTGGAAGCAAAAGTAACAAGGTAGTTGTTATGGGGAACTTTAACTTTCCAAATATTGACTGGAAATGCAATAGTTCAAGTACATGGGTCAGTCTTTGTTCAATGTGGGCAGGAGGGTTTCCTGACACAGCATGTAGATAGGCGAACAAGAGACAAGACCACATTGGATTTGGTATTGGGTAATGAACCAGGTCAGGTGTGAGATTTGGATGTAGGTGAGCACTTTGGTGATCGTGACCACAATTCAGTTACGTTTACTTTAGCAATGGAAAGGGATAAGTATATACCACAAGGCAAGAGTTATAGCTGGGGGAAAGGCAATTATGATGTGATTAGGAAAGATTTAGGATGCAAAGGGGAAGGAAACTGCAGAGGATGGGCACATTGAAAGGTGGAGCTTGTTCAAGGAACAGATACTGTCAGGCAAAAAGAAAATGGTCGAGCAAGGAAACCGTGGTTTACTAAAGAAGTTGAATCTCTTGTCGAGGGGAAAAAGGAGGCTTATGTAAAGATGAGATGTGAAGGCTCAGTTAAGGCCTTGAGAGTTACAAGTTTGCCAGGTAGGACCTGGCAAGAGGTAAGAAGAGCCAGGAGGGGAGATGAGAAGTCTTTGGCAGGTAGGATCAAGGAAAACCCTAAAGCTTTCTCCAGGTATGTCAGGAATAAAAGAATGACGAGAGTAACATTAGGGCCAGTCAAGGACAGTAGTGGGAAGTTGTGCGTCAAGTCCAAGGAAATAGGAAAGGCACTAAATGAATATTTTTTGTCAATATTCACATAGGAAAAAGATAATGTCGAGGAGAATACTGAGACACAGCCTATTAGACTAAAAAGGATCAAGGTTCATAAGGAGGTGGTGTTAGGAATTCTGGAAAGTGTGAAAATAGATTAGTCCCCTGGGCTGGTATGTGATTTATCCTAGGATTCTTTGGGAAGCTAGGGAGAAGATTACAGAGCACTTGACTTTGATCTTTATATTGTCATTTTCTACAGGAATAGTGCCAGAAGGCTATCAAATATTGTTACCTTGTTCAAGAAAAGGAGAAGAGACAATCCTGATAATTATAGACCAGTGAACCTTACTTCGGTTGTGGGTAAAGTGTTGGAAAGGATTATTAGAGATAGAATTTACAATCATCTAGAACCAAATAATTTGATTAGGGATAGTCAACATGGTTTTGTGAAGGGTAGGTCATGCTTCACAAATCTTATTGAGTTCTTTGAGAAGGTGACCAAACAGGTGGATGAAGGTAAAGTGGTTAATGTGATAAATATGGATTTCAGTAAAGCGTTTGATAAGGTTCCCAGTGGTAGACTATTATGGAAAATATGGAGGTATGGGATTGACAGTGATTTAGTGATTTGGTTCAGAAATTGGCTAGTTGTAAGAAGACAGAGGGTGGTGGCTGATGGAAAATGTTCATCCTGGAGTTCAGTTACTAGTGGTGAACCACAAAGATATGTTTTGGGGCCACTGCAGATTGTCATTTTTTTAAAAAAACCTGCATGAGGACTAGAAGGATGGGTTAGTAAATTTGTGGATAGTGCCGAAGGATGTTGTAGTTTACAGAGGGACATTGATAAGCTGCAGAGCTGGGCTGAGAGGTGGCAAATGGAGTTTAATGCAGAAAAGTGTGAGGTGATTCATTTTGGAAGGAGTAAAAGGAATATAGAGTACTGGGCTAATGGTAAGATATTTGGCAGTGTGGATGAGCAGAGAGATCTCAAGTGTCCGTGTGCATCAATTCCTGAAAGTTGACACCCAGGCTGATAGGGTTATTAAAAAGGCATATGGTGTGTTAGCTTTTATTGGTAGCGGGATTGAGTTTCAAAGCCATGAGGTCATGTTGAGCTGTACAAACCTCTGGTGCGGCCGCACTTGGAGTATTGTGTACAGTTCTGTTCGCCACCTTACAGGAAGGATGTGGAAGCATTGGAAAGTATGCAGAGGAGATTTAACAGGATGTTGCCTGATATGGAGAAAAGATCTTATGAGGAAGGGTCACCGGAGCCGAAACATTAACTCGGATTTCTCTGCATGGATGCTGCCAGACCTGCTGAGCTTTTCCAAAAAATTCAGTTTTTGTTTCTGATAGAAATCAAGGACCATGTATGACCAACTTGATTGAATTTTTCAAAGATAAATGACCAAGTGTGCAGATGAGGGCAATGCTTTTAATGTACTCTACTTGGACTACAGCAAGGCTTTTGATAAGGTCAGACATGCAAAACTGGGATACAAGGCAATTTGGCAAATGGGATCCATAACTGGCTAAGTAGCAGCAAGCAAGGGTGATTTTTGAGGGGTGTTTTTCCAACTCAATTCTGTGTCCAGCGGGGTCCCACAGGGATCGGTCTTGTAATCTTTGCTATTTGCAGTTTATATAAAATCATTTAGATTTGATCAATGCAGACAACACAAAAATTGGTGGGGTGGTAAACAGTGAAGGAGGTAGCCTTAGATAACGAGACGATTATGGATGAGCTAATCCAGTGGGCTAATCAATGGCAAATGGAATTCAATCTGGATAAAAATGAAGTGATGCACTTGGGAGACAAACAAGACAAGGGAATATATGGTGAATGGCATGATCCTGGGAAGCAACGAAGATCAGAGGGAGATTGGTGTACTTGTACACCAGTTCCTTAAGGTCTATCAGGACTAGCGGATAAAGTTGTTAGAAGGCATATAGTATACTTGCCTTTATTGGCCGAGTCATAGAGTTTAATGTCGATGAGGCTCCAGCTAGAGAATACTGTGTGCAGGTCTGGAATCTATATTATTGGATAGACGTGATAGCACTGGAGAGGATGCAGAGGGGATTTACTATGCTGTTGTCTGGGCTGGAGAGTTTCAGTGTTGAAGAGAGAATGGACAGACTGGGGAAGTTTTCCTCAGACTTGTATAAATGAGAGGCATGGACAGGAATAAACAGTAAGAAACTGTTCTCTTTGATGGAGGAATCAATGACCAGTAAGATTTAAGGTAAGGGGCAGAATGTCCAGAGGAGATGTGAAGGAAAAAACTTTTTTTCCAGAGGGTGGTGGAACTCTGGAGCTTACAGTCTGTAAAGGGTAGTGAGAACCTCCAATTTGTATATAGATCGCACTGGGGATGTGAAGGTATACAAGGCTATGCACCAAGTACTGGAAAACAGGAACAAAATAGTCAGTTGTTGTTTTTGACCTGCGTTGATGTGATGGGCCAAAAGGTCTTTTCCTCATGTAGATCTCTGACTTGAATCAATATGAAATTCCTCAACTTAACCAATTTTCAAATTCAGATTGATAGAAATCACAGACCAGGTTTCTGCCATTAACAGGCATTACTGATTACTACAAGTAATCAGTCCTCAGCTGAGGCCTCACCTTCATTCCCCTACGCCTCCCCCTCTCTGAGGATGAAAGATCAGTCCTCAGCAGAGGCCTCATCTTCATTCCCCTACGCCCTCGGATTAATGAGTTCAACACGCGGCGAGATATTGAACAATTCTTCCGCCGCCTTTGCCTCCGTGCTTACTTTTACAACCAAGACTCCCACCCACCCTCTGATGACCCCTTCTCCCGCCTCCAACACACCCCATCCACCTGGACACCCCGTGCCGGCCTTTTACCCGCCCTCGATCTATTTATAGCCAACTGCCGCCGCGACATTAACCGACTCAACCTGTCCACCCCGCTCACCCACTCCAACCTCTCACCCTCAGAACGTGCAGCCCTCCACTCCCTCCGTCCAACCCCAACCTCACCATCAAACCGGCAGACAAGGGAGGCGCGGTAATAGTTTGGCGCACCGACCTTTATACCGCTGAGGCCAAACGCCAACTCGCGGACGCCTCCTCCTATTGCCCCCTTGACCATGACCCCACCTCCCACCACCAAACCATCATCTCCCAGACCATCCATAATCTCATCACGTCAGGGGATCTCCCATCCACCGCCTCCAACCTCATAGTCCCACAACCCCACACCGCCCGTTTCTACCTCCTGCCCAAAATCCACAAATCTGACTGCCCCGGCCGACCCATTGTCTCAGCCTGCTCCTGCCCCACCGAACTCATCTCCACGTACCTCGACACGGTTCTGTCCCCTTTAGTCCAAGAACTCCACACCTACGTTCGGAACACCACCCACGCCCTCCACCTCCTCCATGATTTTCGCTTCCCCGGTCCCCAACGCCTTATCTTCACGATGGACATCCAGTCCCTGTACACCTCCATCCCCCATCATGAAGGACTCAAAGCCCTCCGCTTCTTCCTTTCCCGCCGCACCAACCAGTACCCTTCCACTGACACCCTCCTTCGACTGACTGAACTGGTCCTCACCCTGAATGACTTCTCTTTCCAATCCTCCCACTTCCTCCAAACTAAAGGAGTTGCCATGGGCACTCGCATGGGCCCCAGCTATGCCTGTCTGTTCATAGGATATGTGGAACAGTCCATCTTCCGCAACTACACTGGCACCACCACCCACCTTTTCCTCCGCTACATCGATGACTGTATCGGCGCTGCCTCGTGCTCCCACGAGGAGGTTGAACAGTTCATCAACTTTACCAACGCCTTCCATCCCGACCTCAAATTCACCTGGACTGTCTCAGACTCCTCGCTCCGCTTCCTAGACCTTTCCATTTCTATCTCGGGCGACCGACTCAACACAGACATCTACTACAAACCGACTGACTCCCACAGCTACCTGGACTACACCTCCTCCCACCCTGCCCCCTGTAAAAACTCCATCCCATATTCCCAATTCCTTCGTCTCCGCCGCATCTGCTCCCAGGAGGACCAGTTCCAATACCGTACAGTCCAGATGGCCTCCTTCTTCAAGGACCGCAGATTCCCCCCAGACGTGATCGACAATGCCCTCCACCGCATCTCCTCCACTTCCCGCTCCTCCGCCCTTGAGCCCAGCCCCTCCAACCGCCACCAAGACAGAACCCCACTGGTTCTCACCTACCACCCCACCAACCTCCGTATACAGCGTATCATCCGCCGTCATTTCCGCCACCTCCAAACGGACCCCACCACCAGGGATATATTTCCCTCCCCTCCCCTATCAGTGTTCCGCAAAGATCATTCCCTTCGTGACTCCCTCGTCAGGTCCACACCCCCCATCAACCCCACCTCCACTCCCGGCACCTTCCCCTGAAACCGCAGGAAATGTAAAACTTGCGCCCACACCTCCTCCCTTACTTCTCTCCAAGGCCCCAAGGGATCCTTCCATATCCGCCACAAATTCACCTGCACCTCCACACACATCATCTGTTGCATCCGCTGCACCCGATGTGGCCTCCTCTATATTGGAGAGACGGGCCGCCTACTTGCGGAACGCTTCAGGGAACACCTCTGGGACGCCCGGACCAAACAACCCAACCACCCCGTGGCTCAACACTTTAACTCTCCCTCCCACTCCACCGAGGACATGCGGGTCCTTGGACTCCTCCACCGGCAAAACATAACAACACGACGGTTGGAGGAAGAGCGCCTCATCTTCCGCCTGGGAACCCTCCAACCACAAGGGATGAACTCAGATCTCTCCAGTTTCCTCATTTCCCCTCCCCCCACCTTGTCTCAGTCGGTTCCCTCGAACTCAGCACCGCCCTCCTAACCTGCAATCTTCTTCCTGACCTCTCCGCCCCCACCCCACTCCAGCCTATCACCCTCACCTTGACCTCCTTCCACCATCTCCATCGCCCCTCCCCCAAGTCCCTCCTCACTACCTTTTATCTTAGCCTGCCTGGCACACTCTCCTCATTCCTGATGAAGGGCTCTGGCCCGAAACGTTGAATTTCCTGTTCCTTGGATGCTGCCTGACCTGCTGTGCTTTAACCAGCAACACATTTTCAGCTCTGATCTCCAGCAGACCTCACTTTTTACTACAAGTAATTACATTCTAGTGACAAGTAAGCAGTTAGAAACTGTCAGCATATAACAACACACATTAAAACTAACACTCTTAACCTGATTAATCTTTGTTATTTTAGTAATTTCTTGTATTCTTATCAGTTATCTGACCTGCCACTCACTTTTGTTCAATTACACGCTCTTTCAATAAACTCGATGCTTTCCTTAACTTAGGTATCTTACTTCAGAACTTTTGTTCTTAGTAGGATTATATTTCTCTACTGATCAATCTCTCAACTAATATCTCAGTTCATTTCACGCAACTCATCTTTCATGCCTACATAATTGCCCTTATTTATGTTTAAAATACTAGTCTTGGATCAACTCTTTTCTCCTTCAAACTGTTTGTAAAATTCAATCATATCATGATCACTGATACATACAATGCTCCAACTTTGGAGGCCATTAATTAATCCAGTCGCACTTTACCAATTCTCTCTGATCACTCAAAGTAAGGCTTTGAGAAATTCTCATCCAGACCACTATTACCAAGCTGATTTTTCCACTATCTCCAGATTAAAATCATCCATGATTATTGTTGCCTGGTTATCAAAAATACAATATTTATTTCAGCATATTGCTTCCTACATTATGGTTACTGTTCAAGGGCCTATAGATCAGCCCTAAGAGGGACTTTATTCCCTTAGTATTCTTCATGTCCACAGAAACTTTTAAAAGTTTTGTTTATTAAGGTAGTGCCTGACTTCAATCTTAGTTGTACCAATGAACACAACCACTGAATTGTCCCCTTTCCATTCCAGGTCATTTTCCAGCCCACACCCTGGCACTGTGGATAACACATTGTTTATTTCAGCAAAGATTGAAAATCCATGCAACAATGTCAATCACCATCATTCTACTGTTCCCTACTGCTAAAATAATCCATCTTACTTACTTCCCACCCAACCTTAGTAGCTTCCAATATCATGATGCCATGGCTAGTTCATCCACCCTGAAACTCTCACCCAAACAAACTAAAAAATCTTGTGTTGAACAATTTAAAAGGCTGGGGCTACTATCCTCTGCCCAATGGGTTCCCCTAACTGCCTTAATTACAGTATCGACATAAATATAGTCCTGCCACAGCAGACAACATAAGAAGTGCCATAAAAATTTCAACATTGTGGCACTGAAAGTCCCTGAAAAAATAACCACATACACCCAACTCCTCTCCACAAACCTAGCAACCCTGGGCGCACACCAGTCATAGGATCCGAATAGTCTCCGATAATGGGAGTATTAAGAGCAGACCAATATTGATAAAAAATTCAATTGGCCACTCAACCAGTAAATAGCAAGACTGATTTGATGAGAATGATCATGAGACCCAGGAACTGTTAAGCCAGAAGAGCATAGTTTCTCTGAGTGTAAAACATCAACTGCACTCAGAAGACAAAGCGCAGGTCTACAGGGGACTGAAATCAGAGGTACAAAAACAAACCAGCAACATAATGGACAGATGGTGGGTGGAGAAAGCACTGGAGGCCCAACAAACTACTGACAGCCATAACATGTATGGTTTCTTCTATGCTGTCAAGGCCACATATGAACCAAACACCAAGACCCACACCACTGCTAACCAAGGACGAAGTGACTCTTATTAAAGATAAAGACGCCATCAAAAAACACTTGGGGGGAACACTTCAGAGACCTCTGCAACCAGAGCTCTGTCACTGATCCGAGCATTCATGAACGCATCCTGCAGCATACTACACGCCATGCCTTGAAAGAAGTAAGAAGTCACACAACACCAGCTTAGTCCAACAGGTTTATTTGAAATCACAAGCTTTCAGAGTGCTGCACCTTTGTCAGGTGAAGTGACAAAGTGATACTTCACCTGACGAAGGAGCAGCACTCTGAAACTTTGTGATTTCTAATAAACCTGCTGGACTATAACTTGGTGTCATGTGACTTCTGATTTTGTCCAGCCCAGTCCAATACTGGCACCACCACATTACTGCACAAAATAGAGAAGGCCTTCTACCAGTTTCAGAACAAGGAGAAAATTCGGAGAATGCTCAAGATGCTACAGTCGTGAGTATTTTCAAACCAAGTGAACAAGTCCAACTGTGGTAATTATAAAGGAATCTCCCTGCTGTCGACAATATGAAAAGTCATTGGACAGGTCCTCCTTAAACGTCTCCACCCTGTGGCTGAGGAAACCACTCCCAGAGACTCAGTGTGGCTTTTAGCCACGGAGGGGCACAATGGATATGATTTTCACTGCACGACAGTGAGGAAACATGCAGAGACCAGCAACTACCTCTGCATGGTCTTCTTGAACTTTGACACAGGCAATCATGAAGCATTATAAAGCATCCTTCTCTGCTTTGGTTCCGTCATGAAATTTGTCACCATCTTTTGCCAACTCCACAATGACATGGAAATTGTGGTAATGACAAATGGCTCCATCATCAATCCACTCCCCATTCAGGCCAGTGTTAAGCATCAGCCCAATACTGTTCCCAATCTACCTCACTGCAATGCTTCATCTCACTGTTGACAAGCTCCCTGTTGGAGTAAAGCTAACTTACAGAACCTGTGGGAAATTATTCAACCTCTGCCACTTTCAAGCCAAAACCAAAGGCACCTCAACCAGTATCATCGAGCTGCAGTATGCAGATGATGCTTGTGGATGTGCAATCTCCATGGACATACTGCGGATCATCATCAGCATCTTTACAGAGACATACGAGAGCATGGGTCTCACCCTGATACCTGCAGATGAAGGTTCTTCATTAATTTGGCCTGGCATTGTGGAGCAAATCCCCAATTATCAAGGCCCATGGAAAGGGCTTTCAGAAAGTTTGACCACTTCCAATATCTAGGAAGTGTCCTATCAGCCAAAGCAGCTATTGAAGAGATCCAGCATCACCTCCAGTGTGCTAGCGCAGCCTTCGGCCACCTGAAGGAAAGGGTGTTCCAGAAGGACAACATCAGACCTGACACCAGGAACAAAGTTTATAGAGCTGTGGTGGTTCTTGCTCTCCTATATGGCTCTGAAACTTGAACCGTCTACAGCAGACACCTCAAAGCACTGGAGCAGTACCACCAACATTTCCTGCACACGATCCTGCAAATCCGCTGGAAAGACACACATACCAACGCCAGAGTTCTCAACCAGGCCAACATCCCCAGCATCAAGGCACTGACCACCCTTGATCAGCACATGCACCTGAACAACAAGAGATTCCCCGAGTAGGTGCTCTACTCCCGGATTCAAAACAGCAAGCAAGCCCCAGATGGACAGAGGTAGCACTTCAGTAAGACCCTCAAGGTCTCACTAGCTAAGTGGGTGGCATTCTCAGACACCTGGGAAACACTGGCCTAAGATTGTCCATAGTGGAGAATCCAGGAAGGCATCAAGCAACTCAAGAATTGCCATTAGGGAAAAGAAATGGAAGCCAGGCAAAAACAGCACAAGAAGTGCACTGCCACATCAATATCCCAACCCCTGTTCCTATGACCAGCACCTGACCCAAGAGCCCACAGAAGCTGTATCGATCTGTACAGCATCAACAGACTCACCCTGAGAGTGGAAAGAGTCATCCTCAGTGCTCTATTCCTGATGAAGGGCTTTTGCCCGAAACATCAATTTTCCTGCTCCTCGGATGTTGCCTGACCTGCCGTGCTTTTCCAGCACCACTCTGATCTAAACTATGACTATTGCCAATGATCATTTACAGTCACACCCTCCTGTCGCTGAACACCAATAAAATCTGGAGTAAAGCACCTCCTGGAGTAAAACGTCCAGGTAACTTTAACTTTCCCTGAAATGCCAATGTCTGCAACTTGGCCCTACTTCAGCAACTGAGCCAAAGTTCTAACAACCACTAGCACTTACTTCAAATGTGTTTGCCCTGGATCTCACACACATCAAGATGATCCCACATTCTTCGACTGCAACACATCAACTGCCCTGCCATCTCTAATGTATGTTAAATTTTTATCATTCATTCATGGGAAGTGGATGTCAATGGCTGGACCAGCATTAATTGCCCAACCTTAGTTGCCAGAGTAGAATTAAGGAATCATACAGCGCAGAAAAGGTCCTTAGCTATCGAGTCTGCACCAGCAATAGCTACCACTAAAGATGCACTAATCTCAATTTCCTATACTTGTCCCGTATCCATGACTATTACAATATTTCAAGTGCTCATTCAATTTTTTTAGCCTCCACCTTCCCAGGCAGTGCCTTCCAGATTCCTACCACCCTGAATGAAGAAGCCTTTTTTGTCAAATCCCCTCTGAATCTCCAGTCTTGATCCTTAAACTATGCCCCCTTCTGATTGACCCCACAACTAAGGGCAACAGCTACTCACTACTCACTCTACCATACCCTTCAATCTTACACCTCAACTATGCCTTCCTTCAGCCTTCTCTGCTCTAAAGAAAACAATCCAAGCCTACCAAGTCTCTCCATATAGCTCAATTGCTCCATCTCAGTTAACATCTTGGCGAACCTCTTCTGTAACACCTCTAGCACTAGCACAAAGGAATCAAAACTTTTTGTCAGAGCACCTGCGATTTCCTGCCTCACGTCCCACAGCAGCTTGTGATGCAATTCATCCAGACCCTGAGATTTGTCAGTTTTTAAGCCCAGAGCCTCCATTACTTAGATATTAGCAAGGTGGTGGTGCGTTGCCTCCTTGAACCACATGTAGTCCATAGTGGAGGTACAGTCACAATGCTGTAACCTATGATGCTGTAATATAAAGTTAATACACAGTATATACAGAGGGAGAAAAAGGAAAATAGAAATAGTCAATTTGCCCTTTGTACCTTCTCCGCTGTTCTTTATCTTCATGGCTAATCATCCAACATAACAGCCCGTTCCCGGTTCCCCGCCCCACCCACAGCCTTTCATCTCTTTAGCACCAAATGCTATATTCAACTCCCTCTTGAAATCATACAAATGTTTTGGCTTTAACCACTTTCTCTAGTAGTGA
The DNA here is from genome assembly GCF_020745735.1 of Hemiscyllium ocellatum. Classification (NCBI taxonomy): domain Eukaryota; kingdom Metazoa; phylum Chordata; class Chondrichthyes; order Orectolobiformes; family Hemiscylliidae; genus Hemiscyllium; species Hemiscyllium ocellatum. The sequence continues at coordinate 26,922,664 of NC_083401.1, forward strand.
ATTCCACAAGCTTACCACTGTTTAGTAAAATAAATTTCTCCTCAGAAAAACCAAAGAACTGCAGATGCTGGAAATCAGAAATAAGAACAAATTGGTGGAAAAACACAGCAGGTCTGACAGCATCTCTGGTGAGGAAGCAGGATTAGCATTTCATGTCCAGTGACCTTTCTTCATAACTGAAGAACTCCAGCTCTGAAGGGTCACTGAACCCAAAACATTAACTCTGCTTTCTCTCCACACATCTCTTCTCATCTCAGTCCTAAATCATTTACTCCATGTCCTTAGACTGTGACCTCTGATTCTGGAATCCCTACCATCGGGAAAATCATTCCCGCATCTATCCTGTCTAGTCCAACTAAGATTTTATAGGTTTGGATGGAGATTCTTCCCCTCCCCCATACTTCAAAACTCCAGTGAACTCATGGCTGATTGAACCTCACCTCACTGTGTCAGTCCCATTATTCTGGGAATCAGTCTGTAAACAAAAGCTGCACCCTCTCTATGACAAGAATATTTCTTCCTCAGATAAGGAGACCAAAACTACACACATTATTATAGGTCTAGAATCACCAAGGCCCCATATAATTGAAGCAAGATATCCCTACTTCTGTGCTTGAATCTTCTTGCTATAAAAACCAACATACCATTTGCCTTCTTTCCCCCAGCTGCACCTGCAAGCTTACCTTCACCATTGGCATATCAATACACACAGGTCTTGTTGCACATATTCCTCTCAATGTATGGCCAGATGATAAACTGCCCTTTCTGTTTTTGCTACCAAAGTGGATCATTTCACATCTGCATCTGCTATTTATTTGTCTACTCAGCTTGCCTAAATAAAACTGAAGTACCCTTTTCACAGCTACCCTCCCACTAGTTTTGTATCATCTGCAAACTTGGAGATATTACATTTATTTTTCTCATCTAAATCATTAATACATAGTGTAAATAGCTGTGGTCCTAGCACTGATCCCTACAGTACCCCACTAGTCACTGCCTGCTATTTGGAAAAAAGATGTATTTACTGTTTCCTATCAGCATCTAGTTTTGTATCTATCTTAAGGTTTGAAACTTTCAGTTTTATTTCTTTATTTTCTACTTTAAACAAAAGGAGGTGTCACTGTTGTACAATTACTGAAATGTTTAACTTTGAACTTGTTCTTTCTTTCTCCATGTTCTTGATATTTTGTATCAAGTATCTTGAACCTAAGATGGTGCCTTGTGTGGCACCATTATACACTTTTCACCATACTCCTGTACTTTTGTTCTTGAGTATATATAGCAAGAAAAGCAAAATTCAAAAATCTTAACACATTACCCCAAATTCCATGCAATTTAATTTTACACACTGATCTGTCATGTGGGACTTTGTCAAAGCCTTCTGAAAGCCAAATAAAATGCATCCACTTGCTCCTCCTTATCAACTCTACCAGTTAGAATCATACAGAGGCCCTTTGGGTCATTAGCTACATTCTCAAAGAACTCCAATTGATTTGTTAAGCAAGATTTCCCTTTTGTAAATCTGTGTGATCCCACCACTATTTTCCAAGCGCTTTGCTACTGAATCTATGATAATGGATTTTAGCGTTTTGCTCGCTACCGATGTCAGGCTGACAGTTCTGATTAGATTCGATAAAATTAGATTAGATTCTCTGCCTCCATTTAAATAGAGGGGTTACATCAGCTGTCCTCCAATTTGCAGGAACTATTCCGCAGTCTATAAATGATTGGAAGTTGACAACAAGTGCATCTACTATTTTAAGGGTGACTTCCTTACGTACAATGAGATGGAGATTATCAGGCCCTGGTGATTTATTGGCCTTCAATCCCATCAATTTCCCCAACTAATTTCGCTACTAACACTTATTTCCTTCAGTTTTTCTCTCGCTCGAAACACTATTTCCCAAGATTACTGGTATTTGTATCCTCCTTTGTAAATAGGTCCAAAGAATCCATTCAGATGAGCAGTCATTTCATTGTTCCCCATTACAAACGTCCCCATTTCTGACTGTAAGAGGCCTGCCTTCGTACTGATTGGAACAAGGTCAGCCAGCTGGACCTCATAAAATGAGTTGCCTGATTGGGACTGTTAATCAGTCCAATCAGGGAGCCCTGGCTGACATATTAAAAGGCGCAAGTCTGAGGTGCTGACACTCTAGTTCTGCCTCACAGACAGCACAAATGTCAAGGCTGTTTATGTATAAATAAAGAGTAACTTGGTGACAGATATCACTTCTGTGGAGTTATTTTAGCCTTTACCAACCTTTCCTCTTCATATACCTATAAAACTACTACAGTCACTTTTTATGTTGCCTGCAAGGTTACTCTCATACAATCTTCTGTTTCTTAATCAATTCCTTTGTCCTCCTTTGCTAAATTCTAAACTGCTCCAATTCCTCAGGTCTATTTCTTTTCTGGCCAATTTCCATACACCTTCCTTGGATATAATACTGACTCCAATTTCTTTTGTAAGCCACAGTTTAGCCACTTTTCCTGTTTGACTTTTGTGATAAGCAGGATTAAATAACTGTCAGTTCCAATAGTGCTTTTCTGCCACCATCCCTTTAAGTAACATTCCCTAATCTACCATAGCAAGCCATGTTTATACTATCATAATTTCCTCTAATCTAAAACAGACCCAAAATCTCAACTATGTGCTCTCCACCTTAATGAAAAATTCTATCATATTATGGTTCCTCACCCCCATGGGACCTTGGTCAAAATGCATGGCGCTGGAAAAACGCAACAGGCCAGGCCGCATCCAAGAAGCAGGAGAGTCGACATTTCGGGCATAAACCCTACTTCCTGATGAATGGCTAATGCCCAAAATGTCAGTTCTTCTCTCCTTGGATCCTGCTGACCTGCTGTGTTTTTCCTGCGCCATGCTTTTTGACTCTGATCTCCGGCATCTGCAGGCCTCACTTTCTCCAATGGGATCTTGCACAATTATTCCTTTCTCATTAAACAATACACAGTTTAGGATGGTCTGCTTCTAGTGTGTTCCTCAATGTAAAAACCATCTCATTTACAGTCCAGGAACTTTTCCTCTATGCAAATTAAATTTGTAATAATATCAATCTATATGCAGATTAAAGTCATCCATAATTATAAATTTTCCTTTTTGGCATACATCTCTAATTTCCCACTTAATGCTATTCCCTAAGTCGATGTAAAATTTTAGGAATCTATATAAAATCCCCATAAATGATTTTTGCCTCTTGGTGATTCTCATGTCAATCCATACAGATTCCACATAATCACAGCTAATACCCTTAATCACAATTGCACTTTTTTTCTCTTTAACCAGAAGTGCAACTCCACTGCCTTTTCCCTTTTTGTATGTCCTTCTTAAATGATGAATATCCCTGGTTGTTCCATTCCCATTTCCAGTCACCATGCAGCCAAATATCCATAATTATACCTGGCTTCATCTTTGTGCAATTAACTTATCCACTTTATTGTGAACACTCCTTCTGACTCCATTCACAGGTTTGCTTTCTCCTGCTACTTTAAAGCCTCGCAACAATTTCTTGCAAATACTCCCCCTAGAACATCAGTGCCAGTTCTGCCCAGGTGCAACTTCTCTAATTCATCTAGTGGTCCCACCTCCTCAGAACTGGTCCCAGTGCCAGAAGGCATTGAGGAATGTCAGATCATTCATGATTCTAGTGAACAGTGAAGGAGGTTCGAGGCACTACATGGCTTACTTCTGTTTCTATCCCCTTATTATGGTCCCAGGCATCTGAAACTTTCCATCTCTTTAGCCACATATTCATCTGGTATATCCTGCTATTTCTACTAAGTAGTAACACATAGATTGTGACTTCTGAGGTCCTATTTTTCAAGTTACTTCCTAACTCATCCAAAAATTTTTTCATAGAGCCAGTAAGCTTTGTAATACTGATAAAACAATACAGTATTTACAATACTAATAAATTGTTTCTAAAATGACCAATTACTGAGATAGCTTCTTCCTCTGTTGGATTTGATTTCTAATTTTGTGCAGAAGGCTGAAAGTAAAGGTCCTCCCTGCACTTCACCAAATTCCCCACACAGCACTTGTTACTTCCCACAGTAAATCTCATTGAAAACCAATTCTATCTCCAAATGCACTAAATTCCCTCTTTGTACCAAATTCCCAAATACACTCACTCAGTCTGCCTCACCAAGTATGAAAGTGTCCTGCCTGATCATTTGCTTTAAAAGCCTTTTTTTTTAATTTTCAGATTTGATGAGTCAATGATCAGCTGAGCTTCTTGCAACAGAAATCAACATCAACTCAGGCACTTATTCAGGCAAGCAGTTTCCATACATTGATAGATAACTCCAAGCTATCAGTAAAATTAGGATATTTTGACTCATTCGAACTCTGTTATGCTTCTAGAAATGGATAAAAAGAAAGACAGAGTAGCTGAAATGAATGTTCCTCCTTCAAAGGATAAGAATGGGGAGTTAGTCATAGGGAACACAGAAATGACAGAGACAACTAATCAATATTTTGGCTGTTTTCACAGTGGAGGACACTGAAACTGTACCACTAGTAAAAAGGAATGTAAAGATTATAGAAATGGAGGAACTTAGAACAATCACCACGACTCAGAAAAAAGTATGAGCAAACAATTAGGATTAAAGGCAGACAAGTCTTTGGGGCCTGATGACCTAAATCCTAGGCTCTTAAAGAAGTGGCAGCAGTGATAGTGGATCCATTGGTTATAATATTTAAAAACTCCCTTTATTCTGAAAATATTCTGCTGGAATGGAAAAATGCCCTTGCTTAAAAACAGAAAGAGGCAACTGTAGGTTAGTTGGCTTATCTGCCATTGGGAAATTTGATATCCATTATAAAGGATGTATTAACAGGACATTTGGATAGTCAAAACATAACTGATCAGAGTCAGCATGGTTTATGAAGGGTAAATCATGATTAGCTAACTTGCTAGACCTTTTCTGAGATGTAACAAGCAAGTAGAGATTGGGGTTCCAGTAGATGTCGTAGATCTGGATTTCAAGAAGGCATTTAATAGGGTGCTGCAAACAAGGTTAACACACAAGTTAAGATCACACAGGGTTAAGGGTAATATACTGTCTAGGATAGAGGATAGGGTAACCAACGGAAAGCACAGAATCAAAGAACGTGGATCTTTGTTCTGATTGGCAAACTGCAACTTGTGGGGTTGTGGATTTGCTCTTGGCACCGCAAATAAAACAATCTATTTTAACTCATTCAATGCAAAGATAGAATATACTGCAGCCGAATTTGCAGATGACCCAAAGTGGGAAAGTAAATTGCACTGAAGTAGTAAGAAATTTACAAATGAATATGGATAGCTGAGCTGCAAGAAAAGTTAGCTACTAGTGGGAGGTTTGCTTTGCAGATTGACAGGTCCACTGATAGGCAGACACTGCCAGCTGCTGGCTAACATTTGCTAAGTTTATAGGAACTCCATTCAGGGAAATATTTTTGTTGGTAAGGAATTAATGTTTTATGTGACTTGTGGAGCAATACCTCGAGTAGCTTTTACCCACTTGAGGGAAAATAAATTACCTTTATTTTTGTTAAAATTACCTGGTCCATGGGTTGAAGTTTTTGCACTAGAGTGGCATCCATACTGAGAAAAAGCAAAAGATTTTTATGGAAAGTAAAAAAGCAAACTCCTGACATTCAGATCACCTACTGTTGCTTCTATTGTGAAGATTATAACCAAACAATGCAAGAGTTAGCTTCAGTATTAGATCAAACCTTGAAACTCATAAATTACATACAGTCACAGCAACTGAAACAAACACTACTTCATGTACAGAAATCAGGACCGAGCATCAGAATTTACTGTTCCATACTACAATATGATGGTTATCGTAGGGAAATGTAATGATTGTGACAAGGTCAGCCAGATGAATCTCAAAATGAGTTATGATGATTGGTCTGCTAATCTGGTCAAATCAGAGACTTCATGCTGACAGATATCAACAGGAGTGTTCCCGGTTGTCCTTGGAGATGGAGCACGCAGTGTCCACCAACACCCTGGAGTTGTTCAGGGAGAGGTGGGCGCCGCAGGGAGTGGAGTGCATTATTTCCCCCTCCAACTCTGTTTTGATTTAGTCCCTGCCCTCCCGTTCACTGTTTGTTCACACAGCATTGCCCTTCGATGTGAAGGGCACTGCTTGTCACAGGCCACTTGGGTGTTTTCCTACTTTTCCTGGTGGTGGAAATTGAATAAAGATTTGTACACCTTGTCTCTCACTGTGTCTCACAGCTGCACACACACACCATGGGTGCTGGGGAAAATAAGCACTACCGCAGTTAGGCGGTAGTGTGGGGTTAATAGAAAAAGAGAAAAAAAAATCAACAGGAGTGTTCCCGGTTGTCCTTGGAGATGGAGCACGCAGTGTCCACCAACACCCTGGAGTTGTTCAGGGAGAGGTGGGCGCCGCAGGGAGTGGAGTGCATTATTTCCCCCTCCAACTCTATGTTTATACAGTCCCTGCCCTCCCCTTCACTGTTTGATCACACAGCATTGCCCTTTGATGTGAAGGGCACTGCTTGTCACAGGCCACTCGGGTGTTTTCCTACTTTTCCTGGTGGTGGAAATTGAATAAAGATTTGTACACCTTGTCTCTCACTGTGTCTCACACCTGCGCACACACACACCATGGGTGCTGGGGATAAAAATAATAAGCACTACCGCAGTTAGGCAGTAGTGTAGGGGTTAAAAAAACAAAAAAATAAATAAATAAACAGGAGTGCCTGTAAAAAAAGAAAAAAAAATCAACAGGAGTGTTCCCGGTTGTCCTTGGAGAAGGAGCACGCAGTGTCCACCAACACCCTGGAGTTGTTCAGGGAGAGGTGGGCGCCGCAGGGAGTGGAGTGCATTATTTCCCCCTCCAACTCTATGTTTATCCAGTCCCTGACCTCCCCTTCACTGTTTGATCACACAGCATTGCCCTTTGATGTGAAGGGCACTGATTGTCACTGGCCACTCGGGTGTTTCCTACCTTCCTGGTGGTGGAAAAAAAAGAAAGAAAAAAAATCAACAGGAGTGTGGGATGGACGCTGCTGCAGGACATAGCGAGCAGGGCAGCGGTAGACATCAAGTACGTGGCCACCGCCATCGGGCGCCTTAAAACGGCGGTGCTCGGGCCTGACATAGTGCACCAGTTGGAGGACGCTCAGGTATGCGGTGGGATCCCGTCCGCGCTCACCCTAGCCCGGACAGAATTCCACGTTGGCTCCAAGGTCCCATACTTCCTGCAGGAGCCTGTGCCCCACAACCTGAGCTGCCTCCGGAATTTTAATTTTGTTCCCTTTCAGGGGGTAAAAAGGCTGGCGCTGTATAGACTGCTGCTGCACACCATCCACCTCTTCACCTTCATCCACTGTCCGGTCACGCCTTGGCGTGCCCATTTGCCACTGAGCGGTGGGGATCCCTAATGGAGGGCTCTCTACGTGGGAGTCCTCCCCGTTTCTCTCGGGAATCTGGGGTGGAGGGTGCTGCACGCAGCGGTCCCCTGCAACCGCAGATTGCGGTGGTTCATGGACTCCCAGCCCAACTGCTTGTTCTGTGATGCTGTGGAGTCCGTGGACCACGTGTATATTGTGTGTGGGTGTTTGCACTGCCTTTTTGATTTTCTCAAAAGTCTCATCCTCTGCTTTTGGTTGCGCTTCAGCACAATGCTCCTGATCTTCGGACACCCGGAACTGAGGAGGGAGGGCAGGTCTGAAGACCTCCTCGTGGGTCTGCTCCTGGGCCTAGCCAAACTGGCCATAAACAGGTCCAGGCAGCGGGCGTGGAGGGGATCGTTAGGGCCAACTGCCTGCCCCTCTTCCGCGGTTACGTTAGAGCCTATGTGTCCTTGGTGAAGGAGCACGTGATGTCCACCAACACCCTGGAGCTGTTCAGGAAGAGGTGGGCGCCGCAGGGAATGGAGTGCATTATTTCCCCCTCCAACTCTATTTTGATTTAGTTCTGCCCTCCCCTTCACTGTTTGATCACACAGCATTGCCCTTTGATGCGAAGGGCACTGCTTGTCACTTGACTACCCGGGTGTTTTCCTATCTTACTGGTGGTGGGAATTGAATAAAGATTCGTGCACTGTGTCTCACACCTGCACACACACAACATGGGTGCTGGGAAAAAATAAGCAATACTGCAGTTAAGCGCTCGTGTGGGAAAGAAAAAAAAATGAAAAAAAAATCAACAGGAGTGTGGGCTGGAAGCTGCCTCAGGACATAGCGAGCAGGCCACCACTATCCGACGCCTTAAAACGGCAGTGCTCCGCCCCGACGTAATGTACCAGTTGGAGGAAGCTCAGGTGTGCGGTGGGATCCCCAGCCCGGACAGAATTTCACATTGGCCCCAAGGTCCCATACTTCCTGTGGGAGCCTGTGCCCAACAACCTGAGCCGCCTCCAGAATTTTAATTTTGTCCCTTTTAAGGACGTAAAAAGGCGGGTCCTATATCGACTTCTGCTGTATACCATCCACCTCTTCTCCCTCATCCACCGTCCGGACACGCCTTGGCGTGCCCATTTCCCACTGGGCGGTGGGGATCCCGAATGGAGATCTCTACACGGGAGTCCTCCCCCTTTCTCTTGGGGATCTGGGTGGAGGGTGTTTCACGCAGCAGTCCCCTGCAACCGCAGATTGCGGTGGTTCACTGACTCCCAGCCCAACTGCTTGTTCTGTGGCGCTGTGGAGTCTGTGGACCACGTGTCTATTGGGTGTGGGTGTTTGCACTCCCTTTTTGATTTTCTCAAAAACCGCCCCCTCTGCTTTTGGTTGCACTTCAGTCCCATGCTCCTGATCTTCGGGCACGTGATGTCCACCAACCCCCTGGAGTTGTTCAGGAAGAGGTGGGCGCTGCAGGGAGTAGAGTGCATTGTTTCCTCCTCCAACTCTATTTTGATTTAGTTCTGCCTTCCCCTTCACTGTTTGATCACACAGCATTGCCCTTTGATGTGAAGGGCACTGCTTGTCACTGGCTACTCGGGTGTTTCTTTTCTTCCTGGTGGTGGAAATTGAATAAAGATTCGTACACCTTGTGTCTCTCACTGTGTCTCACACCTGCACACACACACACACACAACATGGGTGCTGGGGGAAAAAAATAAGCACTACCGTAGTTAGGCAGTAGTGTGGCGGTCAAAAGAAACAAAAAGAAAAAACAATCAACAGGAGTGTGGGCTGGACTCTGCTGCAGGACATAGTGAGCAGGGTAGCGGTAGACGTGCAGTACGTGGTCACAGCCATCCGACGCCTTACCACACCTGTGCTCAGACCCGACATAGTGCACCAGTTGGAGGGTGCTCAGGTGTGCGGTGGAATCCCGTCCGCGTTTAGCCCTGCCTGGGCAGAATTTCACATTGGCCCCAAGTTCCCATAGTTTCCGCGGGAGCCTGTGCCCCACAACCTGAGCCACCTCCGGAAGTTTAATTTTCTCCCTATTAAGGGTGTAAAAAGGCGGGCCCTGCATCATCTACTGCTGCATACCGACCACCTCTTCTCCCTCATCCATCGTCCGGACACCTTTTCTCAGTCCCAACCCTTGGAGTCGGCACTGCCTTCTTGACCTGCAATCTTCTTCCCGACCTTTCCGCCCCCAACCCCTCTCCAGCCTATCACCCTCACCTTAAGCTCCTTCCACCTATCGCATTCCCAACGCTCCGCCCCCAAGTCCCTCATCCCTACCTTTTATGTTAGCCTGTTTGGCACACCTCCTCATTCCTGAAGAAGGGATTCTGCCCGAAACGTCGATTCTCCTGCTCCTTTGATGCTGCCTGACATGTTGCGCTTTTCCAGCAACACATTTTTCAGCACCGTCCGGCCACGCCTTGGCGTGCCCATTTGCCACCGGGTGGTGGAGATCCCCAGTGGAGGGCTCTCTATGCGGGAGTCCTCCCCCTTTCTCTCGGGGATCTGTGGTGGAGGGTGCTGCATGCAGCAGTTCCCTGCAACCGCAGATTGCGTTGGTTCACTGACTCCCAGCCCAACTGCTTGTTCTGTGGCGCTGTGGAGTCCGTGGAACATGTATATATTGGGTGTGGTCGTTTGCACTCTCATTTTGATTTTCTTAAAAACCTCCTCCTCTGCTTTTGGTTGCACTTCAGTCCCATGCTCCTAATCTTCGGGCACCCGGTACGAAGGAGGGAGAGCAGGTCTGAAGACCTCCTCGTGAGTCTGCTCCTGGGCCTGGCCAAACTGACCATAAACAGGTCAGGCAGTGGGCTGCTGAGGCGGTCGTTATGGCCGACTGCCTGCCCCTCTTCCATGGTTACGTTAGAGCCCCGGTATCTCTGGAGAAGGTGCATACGGTAGCCACCAACACTCTGGAGTTGTTCAGGGAGAGGTGGGCGCCGCAGGGAGTGGAGTGCATTATTTACACCACCAACTCTATTTTGATTTAATCCCTGCCCTCCCCTTCACAGTTTGATCACACAGCATTGCCCTTTGATGTGAAGGGCACTGCTTGTCACTGGCCACTCGGGTGTTTCCTTTCTTCCTGGTGGAGGAAATTTGAATAAAGATTCGTGCACCTTCTGTCTTTCACTGTGTCTCACACCAGCACACACACAACATAGGTGCTGGAGAAAAAATAAGCATTACCGCAGTGCGGTAGTGTGCGGGTTAAGATAAAAAGCATCAACAGGAGTATGGGCTGGACACTGCCATAGGACATTGCGAGCAGGACAGCGGTAGACATCCAGTACGTGGCCACCGCCATCTGACTCCTTAAAACAGTGGTGCTCGGACCCAAAATAGTGCACCCGCTGGAGGATGCTCAGGTGTGCATTAGAATCACGTCCACACTTAGCCCTGCCCGGACAGAATTTCACATTGGCCCCAAGTTCCCGTACTTCCCGCAGGAGCCCGTGCCCCACAACCTGAGCTACCTCCGGAATTTTCATTTTCTTCCTTTTAAAAAGGCGGGCCCTGTATCGACTGCAGCTACACACCGTCCGCCTCTTGTCCCTCATCCACCACCCGGACACGCCTAGGCGTGCCCATTGCCACCGGGCGGTGGAGATGTACAGTGGAGGGCTCTCTACGTGGGGGTCCTCCCCCTTTCTCTCAGGAATCTGGGGTGGAGAGTGCTGCACGCAGCGGTCCCCCGCAACCGCAGATTGCGATGGTGCACGGACACCCAGCCCAACTGCTTGTTCTATGGTGCTGTGGAGTCCATGGACCATGTATAGATTGGGGGTGGGCACTTGCACTCCATTTTTGATTTTCTTAAAAGCCTCCTTCTCTGTTTTTGGTTGTACGTCAGTCCCACGCTCCAGATCTTCGGGCATCTGGTTCAGAGTGGGTTGCACAGGTCTGAAGACCTCCTCATGGGTCTGCTCCTGGGCGTGGCCAAACTGGCCATAAACAGGTCCAGGCAGCGGGGCATGGAGGGGGTTGTTATGGCCAACTGCCTGCCCCTCTTCCGCGGTTACGTTAGAGCCTGGGTGCCTCTGGAGAAAGAGCATGTGGTCTCCACCAACCCTCTGGAGTTGTTCAGGGAGAGGTGGCGCCGCAGGGAGTGGAGTGCATTATTTGCCCCTCCAACTCTATTTTGATTTAATCCCTGTCCTTCCCTTCACTGTTTGTTCACACAGCATTGCCCTTTGATGTAAAGAGCACTGCCTGTCACTGGCCACTTGGGTGTTTCCTTTCTTCCTGTTGGTGGAAACTGAATAAAGATTTGTGCACCTTGTGTCTTTCACTGTGTCTCACGCCTACACACACACAACATGGGTGCTGGGGGATAAAATAAGCACCACTGCAGTTAGGCGGTAGTGTGGGGGGTAATAGAAAAAACTAAAAATAAAAATGTGTCAGACATTCTGAAAAAAGGAAAAAAAGAATATATGTTCTAAAATCGAATAAAAAAACAACAGGAGTGTTGGACATCCTCACAATCTGAAAAAAAACAAATAAATCATCAGGAGTGAGGGCTGGACGCTGCCACAGGATATAGTGAGCCGGGCAGCGTAGACGTCCGGTACGTGGTCACTGTCTTAAAACAACGGTGCTCGGACCCAACGTAGTGCACCAGTTGGAGGATGCTCAGGTATGCAGAGGAATCCCGTCCACACTTACCCCTGCCCAGGCGGAATTTCACTTTGGCCCCAAGGTCCCATACTTCTTCCGGAAACATGTGCGCCACAACCTGAGCCTTCTCCGGAATTTTAGTTTTGTCCCTTTTAAGGACATGAAAAGGCGGGCCCTGTATCGACTGCTGCTGCACACTGTCCACCTCTTCTCCCTCATCTACCACCCGGACACGCCTTGGCATGCCCATTTATCATCTGGCAGTGAAAATCCCCAGTGGAGGGCTCTCTACAAGGGAGTCCTCCCCCTTTCTCTCGGGGATCTGGAGTGGAGGGTGCTGCACGCAACGGTCCCCTGCAACCACAGATTGCAGTGGTTCACGTACTCCCAGCCCAACTGCTTGTTCTGTGATGTTGTGGAGTCCTTGGACCATGTATATATTAGGTGTGGGCACTTGCACTCCCTTTTTGATTTTCTTAAAAACCTCCTTCTCTGTTTTTGGTTGCACTTCAGTCCCACGCTCCAAATCTTTGGGCATCCGGTACGGAGTGGGTTGCACAGGTCTGAAGACCTCCTCATGGGTCTGCTCCTGGGTGTGGCCAAACTGGCCATAAACAGGTCCAGGCAGCAGGGCGTGGAGGGGGTTGTTACGGCCGACTGCCCGCCCCTCTTCCGCGGTTATGTTAGAGCCTGGGTGTCTCTGGAGAAGGAGCACGTGGTGTTCACCAACACCCTTGAGGAAGAGATGCGTGCACCTTTTGTGTGACTTTCACTGTGTCTCACACCTGCAAAAAAACCCAACAGGAGTGTCAGAGAGTCTGCTCACTCTGCGAGCTAGCTCTGAGGGAGTTGGGTCAGTGTCAAGGACTCTCCATTTATGTCAGGAAGGGGACTGACTCTGTGCTGGCCGGGCCACAGTCCGTGTGTAACTGTTGCAGTTGGTTTCTGCTTCTTTTTTGGGGGGAAAATTGATTCCTGAAGTGGCTGAATTATGTAGCCAGTTTGTTAACTGGTATTCCTTTTTATTGAGAACTGATTTCTAAACTCCTGATGCGCACAATTTGTTTCAGGTGTATCTCAGCTCTTATTAGGGGATTGTTGTTTCACTGGCTGGTTACAGCCTGTGTGTTACTTTTTTCTCTTTTTTTGAGAAAAGGACAATGTTACTTTTATGGTAGGGCTTAGTCCTTGCTCTCTTATTCCTGATGAAGGGCTTATGCTCGAAACGTCGAATTCTCTATTCCTGAGATGCTGCCTAACCTGCTGTGCTTTGACCAGCAACACATTTGCAGCTTAGTCCTTGGATTCTAGTTTTCTTTGCTTTTTGTATGTGTCTTCACTTTTTATTGGTGATTGGACTGAGCCTTTGTGGAAGACATACATTCTTACAGAGGAGCTGTTCCTGTGGGGAGGCCTAGCCCTGGAACTGGACCTCTGAAGATTGAACACCTGTGTATGTGTGTTCACGCTGGGAGGTGAGCAGTTGCTGTATCCTGGAGTTTGGGAGAACACCTTTCCCTCAAGAGTGGACCAAACTGCTGAGAGTTAACTGCACCTGTACAATATACTGTTCCTGTGAGTGGGCCTGGTTTTCCAAGGCTGGGCCAGGACTCTATGGAGACTAAACAACTGTGTGCTGTGGGGAGTGCACTTGCTGCCTTCAGGAGTGGACTTTGCCCTTGGTTGCGGACTCTGTTTTTAATAACGAACTCTATTTCCGACCATGTACGTCGTATACTGGAGTAGACTTTTTTTGGCAATGGATTCTATATGTTGAAGACTCTATGTATAGATTTGGACTGTGTACCAGAAAGGACTCTTTTTTTTATTATTGTGGTGTTTCCTGGATCTACCACCTGCACTGCCTTGTGTCCCTGGGTCTGACAGGCCTTGTTGTGAGCTGGGAGGCTCATGCTTCACCCTGAAAGCTGTCACCCCGAGAGTTGGAAGGTGGAAGGCCATCCTGTGAACCTGAAGGTTGGTAGGCTGTCCTGAAAGCCAGAGGGTGGGTAGGCCACCCTGATGCCAGTCACCCCGAGAGCCAGATGGTGAGTAGGCTGTTCTGAGCGCTGTCGTCCTGATAAAGGGTAATCGGGACGGACTGTCCTAGAGGTGATCGAAAGGTGTCAGAGCAGCCGAGAGCCAGAAGGTGTTTAGATTAGATTAGATTATTTACAGTGTGGAAACAGGCCCATCGGCCCAACTAGTCCACGCCGAAGCGCAACCCACCCATACCCCTACATATACCCCTTTGCTAACACTACGGGCAATTTAGCATGGCCAATTCACCTGACCTGCACATCTTTGGACTGTGGGAGGAAACCGGAGCACCCGGAGGAAACCCACGCAGACACGGGGAGAACGTGCAAACTCCACACAGTCAGTCGCCTGAGGCGGGAATTGAACCCCGGTCCCTGGTGCTGTGAGGCAGCAGTGCTAACCACTGTGCCACCGTGCATGTAGGGGCGGGCTGAGATCCGGAAGGCTTGTGGGCTACCCTACATGCTGTCGTCCCAGGGAAGGGGACGGGCTGCCCTAGAGGTGGTCAAAAAGTGTGCTAGGATAGCCCACTGGTCGGAGGCGCAACAGGGTGGGTGAGAGCCCAATGGTACATAGGGGCAGTCTGAGAGCCAGAAGGCAGGTAGCCATCCTCAGCGCTGTCACCCCGGGCAGGTACCGGGGCGGCTGTCCTAGAGATGGTCGAAAAGTGTATGAGGGACTGAGAACTGGAAGGGGCACGGGGTGGACCGAGAACCAGAAGATGGGTAGGGGCGGGCTGCCTTAGAGTGGTCGGAAGGTGGGAGGGGCGGGGGCTTGCTGGGTCTGTACTGTCTGCACTTCTGTATGTAACCGTATTGTTTAATGTACAAAGGTTGTTGTCACTGTCTTGTCATATGTGGAACTGGGATTTGAGGTTTGTCCTCATCTCCCTGTAAAATGGTCGAACAATAGGGTTTGGGGCTTAGCTTTGCTGCTCCTCTCCCTTGTAAAATTGCTGTCTCTTGTACAGCTGTAAATGTTTTTTTGTAAACTCTTTTGTAATTTGTTTAATAAAATAAAAAAAAATTGGGAACTGTTGTTTCACTGACTGGTTACAGCCTGTGTGTTATTCTTTTCTCTTTTACTTTTGAGAAATGTTCAATGTTGATTTTGTGGCAAGGCTTAGCCTCTGGACTCTAGGTTTCTTAGTATGTGTCTTCAATTTTTGTTTTGGTTTTTGGACTGAGTCCTTGTGATAAAATACATCTTACCAGATTAGCTGTTCCTGTGGGGAGACCTAACCCTGGAACTGGGCCTCTAAACATTGAAAACCTGTGTGTGCGCGCTGGGAGGTGAGCACTTGCTGTATCCTGGAGTTTTGGAGTGGACCAAAGCCCTGTAAGTTAACTGCACCTTTACAATGTACTAGGTTCCTGTGAGTGGACCAGGACTCTATGGAGACTGAATGTCTGGGTGCTGTGGGGTATGCATTTGCTGCCTTCAGGATTGGACTCTGCCCTTGGTTGTGGACCCTGTTTTTAGTAATGGACTGCAGTTTGGGGTGGACTCCATTTCTGACAATGCACTTTATATACTGGAGTGGACTCTGTTCCTGGGAATGGACTCTACGTTTTGAAGAAAATTGTTTATGGTAATGGACTCTGTTTGTACCAGAAAGGACTCTGTTTGCTGATACATGACTGTCTGGTTGCTTGGGGTTATCACCTGCACTGTCTTGTGTGTCCCTTGGGCTGGCAGGCCTTATTGTGAGCTGGGAGACTCAAATCATCCTAAAAGCTGTCACCATGAGAGCCGGAGGATAGGTAGACCGTCCTGTGAACCTGAAGGTGGGTTGTCTGTCCTAAAAGCCGAAGGGTGGGTAAGCTATCCTAATGCCGGTTGCTCTGAGAGCTGGAAGGTGGGTAGGCCGTTCTGAGTGGTCTCGACCCGAGAAGGGGTGATCGGGATGGGCTGTCCTAGGGGTGGTCAGAAGGTGTGTCAGAGTGGCCAAGAGCGAGAAGGTGCATAGGAGCAGGCCGAGATCCAGAAAACTTGCGGACTGCCCTGCGCGCTGTCATCCCAGGGAAGGGGACGGACTCTCCTAGACGTAGCCAGAAGGCGTGTCAGGACCATCCACAGGCCGGATGGCACATCAGGGTGGGTGAGAGCCCAATGGTAGGTAGAGGCAGACCGAGAGCCGGGAGGCGGGTAGGCCGTTCTCAGTGCTGTCACTCTGGGCAGGTACCTGGGCGGGCTGTCCTAGAGATGGCCAGAAGGTGGGTAGGCCATCCTGACTGCTGTCGCCCTGGAGGGGGGTTGAGGAAGCAGATGGGATGTCCTAGAGGTAGTCGGAAGGTGTGTCAGAGAACTGGAAGAGGCATGGGATAGACCTAGGGGCGGGCTGTCTTAGAGTGGCCAGAAGGTGGGATAGATGGTGGGGGGGTGGGGCGCTTGCTGGGTTTCTGGGGTCTGTATTGTATGTGCTGTTTTTTTTAATGTAATTGGACTGTCTTTTATGTACAAATGTCATTGTTACTGTTAATGGATGAAACTGGGATTTGAGGTTTGTCCTCTTTTCCCTGAAAACTGGTTGAATGGTCGGGTTTGGGGCTTGGCTTTGCTGCTCCTCTCCCTTGCAAAATTGCTGTTTTTCTGTGTACAGCTGTTAACATTAACTGTTTTGTAAACTGTATATTGTTTAAGAAAATATATTAAAAAACGCAGGAGTGTCAGAGGTTCTAATCACTGAGAGATGATACTGAAAGCCAGAAGGTGGGTAGGTAGTCCTCAGCAATGTCACCCTGAGTGGGTATCAGGTGGGCTGTCCTAGAGATGGTCGGAAGGTGCGAAGGGTGGTTAGGGAAGTCAGAAGGTGGGTAGGCTGTCCTGACCGCTGTCAGTCTTGGGGGAGGAGGGTCTAGGGAGCAGTACAGGCCATCCTAGAAGTGGTCGGAGGGTGTCAGGGCAGACCGAGAACTGGAAGGGGCAAGGGGCAGACTGAGAGCCGGAAGGGGCGTAGAGTCTGGTTGCCTTAGAGTGGCCAGGTGGGAGGGACGGGGGCTTGCTGGGTTTCTGGGGTCTATATTGTATCTACTTTTTTTGGTAACTGGACTGTATTATGTACACATCATTGTAACTGTTTTGTGACTGAAAGTGGGATTTGAGGTTTGTTCTCATTTCCCTGAAAACTGGTGGTATGGTAGGGTTTGGGGCTTGGTTTTGCTGCTCCTCTCCTTTATAAAATTGTTGTTTTCTTTGTATACAGTTGTTAACGTTGACTTTTTTTGTTAACTGTGTATTGTTTAATAAATCAGTGGGGTGGGGGGAAAAAGAACCGTCAGAGGTTCTGTTCACTGAGAGCTGGCTCTGAAGGAGTTGGGTCAGTGTCAAGGACTCTCCATTTGTGTCAGGAAGGGGACTGACTCTGTCCTGGCTAGTGCTACAGTCAATGTGTTACTACTATAGTTGGTTTCTGCTTTTTTTATGTGGGGCAAACCTGATTCCTGAACTGGCTGAATTATTTAGCTAGTTTGTCAACTGGTATTCCTTCTTTATTGAGGACTGATTTCTAAACTGCCTGATCCACACAGTCAATGTGTTTCAGGTGTAACTCAGTTCACATAAGGGGACTGTTGTTTCACTAGCTGGTTACAGCTCATGTGTTACTCTTTTTTCCTTTTTGAGAAAAGGACAATGTTGATTTTTGTGGCAGGGCTTAGCCCTTGGAATCTAGGTTTTTTTTGTATGGGTCTTCAATGTGTTTAGGTGTTTGGACTGAGCCCTTGTGAGAAAATACATCTTACCAGAGAGCTGCTTCTGTGGGAAGGCCTGTCCCTGGGACTGGGTCTCCTGTAAAGACTGAACACCTGTGTGTGTATTGGGAAGTGAGCATTTGCTGCATTCTGGACTTTGGGAGTGGACAAAACCCCCTGTCAGTTAACAGTACATTGTATCTTTACAATGTTCTTGTGTGTGGGTCTGGTTCTCCAAGGATAGGCCAGGATTCTATGGAGATTGAACATCAGTGTGCTGTGGGTTGTGCATTTGCTGTCTTCAGGAGTGGTCTCTGCCCAAGGTTGTGGACTCCGTTTTTAGCAATGGGCTCTGCAGTTTGGAATGGACTCGATATTTTGAAGAGAACTATTTATGGTAATGGACTCTGTGCCAGAAAGGGCTCTAGTTGCTGATAATTGACTCTGTCTTGTTGCTTGTTGGATTTATCACCCACACTGTCTTGTGTCCCTACGTCTAGCAGGCCTTACTATGCGGTGGGAGGCTCATAGGTCATCCTGAAAGCTGTCACCACGAGACCTTGGGGATGGGTAGGCAGGCCTGTGAACCTGAAGCCTGGTAGGCTGTCCCGAAAGCTGGAGGTGGGTAGGCCACTCCGATGCTGGTCGACCTGAGAGCTGGAAGGTGGGTAGACCTTTCTGAGCACTGTCACCCTGAGGAAGAGTGATTCGAACAGACCGTCCTAGAGGTGGTCAGAAGGTGTCAGGGTGGACCGAGAGCTGGAAGGGGTGTAGGGACGTTGCCTTCAAGTGGCTGGAAGGTGGAAGGAATGGGTGGCTTGTGGAGTTGCTGGGGGTCTGTATTGAATGCACTTTTGTAATTGGACTGTCTCTATATGAACAAATGTCATTATTACTGCTTTGTAAAGAGTGAAACTGGGATTTGAGGTTTGTCCTCATTTCCCTGAAAACTGGTTGAACGTTAGGATTTGGACCTGGCTTTGCCATTCCCCTCCCTTGTAAAATTGCTGTTTCTCAGTATACAGCTGTTAATGTTAATTGTTTTGTAAACTGTGTATATTGTTTAATAAAAACATCAACAGGCAGGTCAGAGGTTCTGCTCACTGAGAGCTGGCTCTGAGGGAGTTGGGTCAGTGTCAAGGACTCTCCATTTGACAGGAAGGGGACTAACTTTGTGCTGGTTAGTGTGTTACTGTTGGTTTCTGCTTCCTTTTTTTTGGAGGGGGAAACCTGATTTCTGAACTGGCTGAATTATTTAGGAAGTTTGTTAACTGGTATCCCTTTAGTGAGGATTGATTACTAAACTCCTGATGCACACAGTGTTTCAGGTGTAAGTCAGTTCTCAGGGGATTGTTGTTTCATGGCTGGTTGTAGCCTGTGTGTTACTCTTCTCTTCTTTTTTCTACTTTTGAGAAAAAATGTTAATTTTGTGGTAAGGCTTAGCTCTTGGACTCTAGTTTTCTTTGTTTTTTGTCTATATCCTCACTGTTTTTGGTGTTTGGACTGAGCCCTTGTGGAAAACATACATTTTACCAGAGGGGCTGTTTCTGTGCAGAGGCCTAGCCCTGGAACCAGATTTCTGAAGATTGAACACCTGTGTGTGTGCTGGGAGGTGAGCAGTTGCTGTATCCTGGAGTTTGGGAGAAGACCTTGCCTTCAGAAGTGGACCAAACCACTGAGTTAACCACCTTTTTAAAATGTACTGTGTTCTTGTGAGTGGCCCTGGTTCTCCAAGGATGTGCCAGGGCTCCATGGAGACCAAACACGTGTGTGCATTTGCTGCCTTTGGTTGTGGACCTTGTGTTTAGCAGTGGACTCTGCAGTTGGAATGGACTCTACTTCTGACAATGCATGTTGTAAACTGGAGTGGAAAGTATATTTTTTTAAAGACTCTATTTGGATTCTGTGTACCAGAAAGGACTCTGTTTGTTCACAATTAACTCTTCCATGTTTCTTGTTGGGTTATCACCTGCATTGTCTTGTGTGTCCCTGGGTCTGGCAGGCCTTACTGTGAGCTGGGAGGCTCATGGGTCGTCCTGAAAGCTGTCAGCCCGAGCTGGAGGGTGGGTAGGCCATCCTGTGAACCTGAAGGTTGGTAGGCTGTCCTGAAACTGGGATTTGAGAGCCAGATGGTGGGTAGGCCGTTCTGAGCACTGTCATCCCAAGAAGGGGTACTAGGGATGAGCTGTCTTCAAGGTGGTTGGAAGGTGCGTCAGAGCAGCCGAGAGCCAGAAGGTGCATAGGGACAGGCTGAGATCTGGAAGGCTTGTGGGCTTCCCTGCACGCTGTTGTCCCTGGGGAAGGGGACGGGCTGTCTTAGACGTGGCTGGAAGGTGTGTCAGGGTAGCCCACTGGCCGGATGGCGCATCAGTGGGGTGAGAGCCCAATGGTATGTAGGGGCAGACTGAGAGCCAGAAGGCGGGTAGCTGTCCTCCGCGCTGTCACCCTGGGCAGGTATCAGGGCGGACTGTCCAAGAGGTGGTCAAAAGGTGTGTCAGGGAAGACCAAGAACTGGAAGGGGCATGGGGTGGACCGAGAGCTGAAAGGTGCATGGGGTGGGCTGCCTTAGAGTGGTTGGAAGGTGGGAGGGTCTTGCTGGGTCTGTATTGTATGCACTGTTTTTATGGAACTGGATTGGCTTTTTATGTACAAATGTCATCGTTGATATCTTTTCATATTTTGAAACTGGGATTTGAGGTTTGTTCTCATTTCCCTGTAAACTGGGTGAACGGTAGGGTTTGGGGCAGATTGCGCCTCTCCCTTGTAATATTTACAACTGTATACTGTGTTTTGTAATTGCTCAATAAAATTTTAAAAAACATCAACAGGCATGTCAGAGGTTCTGCTCACTCAGAGCTGGCTCTGAGGGAGTTGGGTCAGTGTCAAGGACTCTCCATTTGACAGGAAGGGGCTGACTCTGTGCTGGCTGGAGTTACAGTCAGTGGAAAGGCATCATCACCCTCGTCCACGAGAGGGAGAGGCTCAAAAATTGGAGACCGATCACACTGTTGAATGCGGATTACAAAATCCTGTCAAAGGTAATCGCCAACCGGGTCAGGTCTGCTCTGGGGTCGGTGATTCACCTTGACCAAACCTGTGCTGTGCCAGGCAGGAAGATCGCTGAGAGTCTCGCACTCCTCAGGGATACGATCGCCTACGCGCAGGACAGAGGGTTGGACGCCTGCCTGATCAGCCTGGACCAGGAGTAAGCCTTTGACAGGATATCACACAGGTATTTGAGAGATGTTCTCTCCAAAATGGGCTTTGGGGAGGGAATCTACAATTGGATCAGATTGCTCTACACCAACATCGTCAGTGCAGTCTCAATCAATGGGTGGGAATCAGATAGCTTCCCAGTCAGATCTGGAGTCAGGCAGGGCTGCCCTCTCTCTCCTGCCTTGTTTGTGTGCTGCATTGAGCCATTTGCCGAGTCCATCAGGAAGGATGCGAGCCTGAGAGAGGTGACTATTCCGGGCAGCAGGGGCCTGCAGGTTAAGGCCTCCCTGTACATGGATGATGTCGCCGTTTTTTGCTCGGATCCGCTGTCTGTGAGCAGACTCATGTGCATTTGTGACCAGTTTGAACGGGCCTCGGGGGCCAAGGTAAACCGAGGCAAGAGCGAGGCCATGCTCTTCGGGAACTGGGCCGACCAATCCTTGATCCCCTTCACCGTGGGGACCGACCACCTGAAGGTGCTGGGTATTTTGTTCGGGGGGGCTGGGGCGTGCGCCAAGTCTTGGGAGGAGTGTATCAGTAAAGTGAGGCAGAAACTGGGCAGATGGAAGCTACAGTCGCTCTCCATCACGGGAAAAAACCTGGTCTTCAGGTGTGAGGCACTGTGATTGCTGTTGTACGTGGCACAGGTCTGGCCTATTCCCAGAACCTGCGCCGCTGCAGTTACCCGGGCCATCTTCCAGTTTATATGGAGTTCAAAGATGGACCGGGTCGGAAGGGACTCGCTATACAAAGATCTGGGCAACAGGGGAAAAAATACACCCAATGCCACCCTCACCCTGATGGCCAGCTTTGTGTGTGGCTGCATCAAGCTGTGCGTGGACCCCCGGTACGCAAACACCAAGTGTCACTACGTACTGAGGTTCTACCTGTCCCCAGTGTTGCGAAGGATGGGCCTGGCCTCGCTGCCACGGAACGGTCCGAGTAGTTGGACTGTTCCGTACCACCTGTCCTTCGTGGAGAAATTTTTGAAGCAAAACACCTTTGACCACAAGTCCATCAGGAAATGGTCAGCACGTAGTATCCTTGAGACCCTTCGAGAAAAGGAGAGGGCGGATCCTGTCGAGTGGTTCCCTGAGCAGACTGTCAAAGCAATTTGGCAGAATTCTGGCGATGAGGCACTTTCCAACAAGCACCAAGACATGGCTTGGCTGGTGGTGAGAAGGGCTCTACCTGTGAGATCATTTATGCACGCCCGGACTCTCAGCCGCACCGCACGCTGCCCTTGAAGCGGCTGCGGGGGGCACGAGACTGTCACACACCTCCTTCTGGAATGTGCCTATGCAGAGGAAGTCTGGAGAGGAATGCAGTGGTATTTGTCGAGGTTCGTCCAGAGCAGCGCCGTGACGCGGGACTCCGTGCTCTATGGCCTGTTCCCCGGGACGCACACCAAGATGAACATCAACTGCGGCTGGAGGATCATCAACTCGGTGAAGGACGCTCTCTGGGTGGTCCGAAACCTATTGATCTTCCAGCTGAAGGAGTTGAACCCGACTGAGTGTTGCAGACTGGCACATTCCAAGGTCCAGGACTACGTGTTGAGGGACGCGCTGAAGCTTGGTGCAGCTGCCGCCAAGGCACGGTGGGGAAAGACCACCATTTAACATCTGCCTGCCTAACGAAGAACAGGGGGCCCATGCAGTCATTTGGGCTCTGCTGACGCCTCAGCTCAATATATAGGCGTATGAGCGAGAAATGCACAGACCTGTATGTAATAATGATAATTCTGAGCTGTGTATGTAAATTTGGAAATATGCATGGCATTACCATGCATATTTTATGAATATTTTATGAATAAAGTATATTTTTGAAATAAAAAAAAAGTCAGTATGTTTGGTTTTTTGGGAGGGGGAAACCTGATTCCTGAATTATTTAGCCAGTTTGTTAACTGGTACTTTTTTTTTCTCTTCGTGAGGACTGATTTCTAAACTACCTGATCCACACAGTCAATGTGTTTCAGTTCACATTAGGGAATGGTTATTTCACTGGCTGGTTACAGCCTGCATGTTATTCTTTTCTCTTTCCCTAAAGCTATGGGCAATTTATCATGGCCAATTCCCCTAAACTGCACATCTTTGGACTGGGAGGAAACCCACCCAAACACTGGAAGAATGTGCAAACTCCACACAGACAGTTGCCCAAGGTGGGAATTGAACCCAGATGATGAGAATAGGACAATGTTGATTTTGTGGCAGGGCTTAGCCCTTGGACCCTAGGTGGTTTATTTCTGGTGTTTGGACTGAGAGGAAAATACAACTTTCCAGATAAGCCATTCCTGTGGGTAGGCCTGATCCTAAGACTGAACACCTGTGTGTTTGGTAGGAGGTGAGCATTTGCTGCATCTTAGAGTGAACTCTGCATCCTGCAGTGGACCAAACCCCTGAGCGCTAATTGCATCTTCACAATATACGGTGTTCCTGTGAGTGGGCCTGGTTCTCCAAAGATGGGCCAGGCCTCTATGGTGACTGAACACCTGTGTTTGCTGGGAGGTGAGCATTTGCTACATCCGGGAGTTTGGATGTTGACTCTGTCTTCGTGTGGGAAACTATTGAGGATTTTGTGAATTGTTCCTGTTTGTGGATTCTGTAACTGTGGACTGGGGTGTTTGGGATTGGAGGGTCAATGCCTTTTGGAAAGCGGGCTGGGGGTGAGTCTGTAATTACGCAGGGTGATTGGGGCCTAGGCAGCCAACAGCATGCCTGTTGGAAGGCTGGTCAAAGGAGGGACAGCCAATACACATGCTGGCTTGGGGCTGATGACTGGCCTGGAGGAAAGCAGGCCAGGTGGTGCCCATCAGTACTCCCACGGGAGGATGGCACAGTGGCTCAGTAGTTAGCACTGCTGCCTCAGTGCCAAGGATCCGGGTTCAATTCCCACCTCTGGCACCTCTCTGGAGTTTGCACGTTCTCCCCATGTCTGCATGCGTTTCCTCCCACAGTCCAAAGATGTGCAGTTTAGGTGAATTGGCCATGCTAAGTTGCCCATAGTGTTAGGTACATTAGTCGGAGGGAAATGGGTCTGCGTGAGTTCCTCTTTTGAAGGGTTGGTGTGGACTTGTTGGGGCAAGGGGCCTGTTTCCACACTGTAGGGAATCTAATCTTTTATGATCCTTGGTGGCTCAGTGGTTGGCACTACTGTCTCACAGCACCAGGGATCTGGATTCAATTCCAGTCTTGGGTGATTGTGGTGTTTGTACATTCTCCCCATGTCTGCATGGGTTTCCTCTGGGTGCTCTGGTTTCTTCTCTCAAGCCAAAGATGTGCAGGTTAGGTGAATTCACTGTGCTAAATTTGTCCAAATGTAGTCAGGGGTAAATATAAGGGAATGGGTTTAACTGGGATACTCTTTGCATAAACCAACTGGTAACTGCTATGCTGTGGTACCAGCTGGTCCCTTCTGGTTTTGTCGCTGACATCCAGAGAATGTTGGTGGATTTCTGGGACAAAAAGAGGCACTGGGTTGCTGTGTAGGTTCTGAGTCTCCCTATTGAAGAGGACGGTTAGTTGCTGGTATGCATTCGTACGCAAGTCGCGATGTTCCCCCTTCAGACCTTGCAGCGATACCTTTTACGTTGAGCTCCTCCTAGGTGGTGCACCCTGGTGACGTATTTTTCCACCAGGTGCGTAAGCTCAACTATGACATGCAGCTCCTATTCGTCAACCGTGACGGTTTAGAGGTCGCCCTCAGGATGCAGCCTGGTCTTTTATCAGGGCCTGATCACTCTCTGGAACATGGTCGAATTGTGTTACGCCTACCCTCCACCAGGAGTAGCGGCTGCCATCACCGAGCCATTGCTCAGGAATCCGCACCTCTGTACTCGCAGGTTCAAGTGGCTATTGGAGGGGAGGCCATGGCGGCAAGGGTGACCAGGGTTGGGGACGTACTGGGTAGCGGGGTCCTGGGCTGGACGCTGCCACAGGATATAGCGAGCAGGGCAGCGGTAGACGTCCGGTACGTAGCCACTGCCATTCGACACCTTAAAACGGCGGTGCTCGGACCCAAAGTAGTGCACCAGTTGGAGGTATGCGGTGGAATCCCGTCCGCGCTCACCCCTGCTCGGACGGAATTTCACATTGGCCCTAAGGTCCCGTACTTCCCACAGGAACCCGTGCCCCACAACCTCAGCCACCTCCGGATTTTTAGTTTTGTCCCTTTTTTAAGGACATAAAAAGGCAGGCCCTGTACAGACTGCTGTTGCACACCGTCCACCTATTCTCCCTCATCCACCCCCAGACACGTCTTGGTGTGTCCGTTTGCCACGGGGCAGTAGAGATCCCCAGTGGAGGGCTCTCTACATGGGGATCGTCCCCATTTCTCTCGGGGATCTGGAGTGGAGGGCGCTGCATGCAGCGGTTCCCTGCAACCGCAGATTGCGGTGGTTCATGGACTCCCAGCCCAACTGCACATTCTGTAGTGTCCATGGACCACGTATATATTGGGTGTGGGTGGTTGAAGTCTCTTTTTGATTTCCTCCAAAAACCACCTCCTCTGTTCTTGGTTGCACTTCAGTCCAACACTCCTGATTTTCGGCATCTGGTATGCAGGGGGGAGGGCAGGTCTGAAGACCCCCTTGTGCGTCTGCTCCTGGGCCTGGCCAAACTGGCCATAAACAGGTCCAGGTAGCAGGTTGTGGAGGGGGTCATTAGAGCCAACTGCCTGCCCCTCTTCTGCAGTTATGTTAGAGCCCACGTGTCTTTGGAGAAGGAGCACGTAGTGTCTATCAACACCCTTGAATTGTTCAGAGAGCAGTGGGTGCATTATTTCCCTGTCCAAATCTATTTTGATTTAATCCCTGCTTCCCCCTTCACTGATCACACAGCATTGCCCTTTGATGCCACTTGGGTGTTTCTCTTCTTCCTGGTGGTGGCAATCAAATAAAGATTTGTGCACCCTGTGTCTTTCACTGTGTTTTACACACACACACACACACACCACCATTGGTGTGGGGGGAAAAAAAAAGCACTACTGCAGTTAGGTGATAATGTGGAGGTAAAAAAGGGAAAAAGAAGAAAAATAAACAGTGCATCATGGGTTCTGTTCACTCTGGGGGAGGAAAAAAAATCATTAGGCCGTGCAAGCAGGGCTAGGAAACCGATAGCGCCCACGCAAGAAAGTCGGTATAGAGCAGGCCCATTTGGTACACGGGGCATGCAGAGCTAGATAGCTGACTCCAGACAGCTGATGGCCAGTCTACAGGAATGCTGGCCGGGAAAGGGTCAGTCAGTATGCGGGGCCATCGGGTGCTGGAAGGCTGACAGCCCAACTATAGGAAAATAGGTCAAGGGTGGTTTGGTTCATACACAGAGTGAGTGGGTGGCTGTTGTCTGTCCTGGGAGAAAGCAGGCTGGGGAGGGTCTGTCAGTATGCAGGGTGGCCGGAGACTGGAAGGCCAACAAACAGCTCGTAGTAAATCTACCCAGGGTGGTCCGGATGTACACTGGGTGACTAGGAGCTGGGTGGTCGATGACCAGCTTGGAGGAAAGCAGACCTAGGTAGGGTTAGTCAGTACACAGGGTGGTCAGAGACCAGAAGGCAAACAACTGTCCTGCAGGAAAGCTAGCCAAGGACAGTCTGATCAGTATGTGGTGCGGACGGGTGTCTGGTATCCTTTATAGCTATTTTGGGGCTGTGCTCCATGCACTGCTTCTCATTTGATTGCACTGTCTTGTCTGTATTTCTTACTGTTATCTTTGTGATGAATGGAAGTGAAATTTGAGGTTTGTCCTCATTTCCCTGAAAACTGGTTGAACGGTGGGGTTTGGGGTTTGGGGTTTGGCTTTGCTGCCCTCTGCCCAGTATAGTGATTTTTGTTTGTGAACTGCTTTCTGTTTCTTGTCAACTGTATTTTGCACTAATTAATTTAAAAAACACAGGAGTGTCAGAGGTTCTGCTCACTCTGAGAGAGTTGGGTCAGTGTCAAGGACTCTCCATTTGTGTCAGGAAGGGGACTGACTCTGTGCTGGCTAGTGCTACAGTCAATGTGTTTCTGTTGTAGTTAGTTTCTGGTTTTTTTTGGAGAACCTGATTCCTAAACTGGCTGGTTTACAAAGCCAGATTTGTTAACTGGTATTCCTTTTTTATTCAGGACTGATTTCTAAACTGCCTGATCCACAATCAATTTGTTTCAGGTGTAACTCCATTCTCATGAGTGAGCTGTTGTTTCACAGGCTGCAACCAGCCAGTGAAGTTACTCTTTTCTGTTACTTTGGAAAAGGACAATGCTTAATTTTGTGGTAGGGCTTAGCCCTTGGAGTCTAGGTTTCTTTGTATGTGTCTTCACTGGTGTTTGGACTGAGCTCTTGTGAGAAAATAATCTTACCAGTTGAGCTGTTACTGTGGGAAGGCCTGGGACTGGGCCTCTGTAAAGACTGAACACCTGTGTGTGTGTGTGTGTGTGTGTGTGCTGGGAGGTGAGCACTTGCTGCATCCTGGTTTTGGGAGTAGACCTGCCTTCAGGACCAATCCCCTGTCGGTTAACTGCACCTTTACAATGTACTGTGTTCCTATGAGTGGGCCTGGTTCTTTATGGAGATGAAACACCTGAGTGCTGTGGTGTGCATTTGCTGCCTTCAGGAGTGGACTCTGCCCTCGGTTGTACATTCTCTTTTGAGCAATGGACTCTGCTGTTTGGAGTGGACTTCATTTCTGATAATGCACTTTGTATTCTGGAATGGACTTTGTTCCTGGGAATGGACTCTACTATCAACAGTCCTCTTCAAAATGTAATGAACTCTGTACTAAAGGGACTGTTAATAATTGACTGTCTTGTTGGTTGTTGGGTTTACCAACTGCACTGTCTTGTGTGTCCCTGGGTCTGACAGGCCTTACTGTGAGCTGGGAGGCTCATCCCGAAACCTGTCACCCCCGAGAGTTGGAGGCTGGGTAGGCCCTCCTGTGAACTTGAAGATGGATAGGCTGCCCCGAAAGCCAGAGGGTGGGTTGGCCATTCTGAGCACTGTCACCTCAAAGGGGTAATTGGGACACAGTCAAAGAGGTTGGAAGAGGTCAGAGCAGCTAAGCACCAGAAGGAGCAGAGGGGCAGGCAGAGATTCAGAAGTCTTGTGCATTCCCGTCCCAGGGAAGGGGACAGGCTGTCCGGAAAGTGTGTCGGAGCAGTCCACTATGAGAGAGCGTGCCGGGGTGACCGAGAACCAGATGGTATGGAGGGGCAGACCAAGAGCCAGAGAGCAGGTAGGCCATCTTCAGCGCTGTCACCCTGGGCTGTCTTTAGAGGTGGCCAAAGGTGTGAGGGTGGCTAGGGAAGCTGGAAGGTGGGTGGGCCATCCTGACCACAGTCTTCCTGTGTGGGTGGTGGGTTGGGGAAGCAGGACGGGCTGTCCTGGAGGTGGCTGGAAGGTGTGTCAGGGCAGACCAAGAGCCAGGATGGGCTTGGGACAAACCGAAAGCAGAAGGGGCATAGGTACGGGCTACCTTAGAGTAGCAAGATGGTGGGAGGGATGCGTGGGGTCTGTATATTATGCACTTTTTTATGCAATTGGACTGTCTTATATGTACTTGTTACTGTTTTGTGATGACTGAAATTGGGATTTGAGATTTTTCCTCATTTTCCCTGAAAACCCGTGGAATGGTAGGGTTTGAGGCCTGGCTTTGCTGTCCCCTCCCTTGTAAAATTGCTAGTTCTTTGGTCCTTCTGGTCTTAATAACAGCTGTATAAAATGTTAACTGTTTTGTAAACTGTATTGTTTTATAAATATAGTGTCAGATGTTCTGTTCACCTAGAGCTGGCTCTGAGGGAACCAGGTCAGTGTCAAGGACTCTCCATTTGTCAGGAAGGGGACTGACTCTATGCTGTCAACTGGTATCCCGATTGTGAGGACTGATTACTAAACTCCTGATGCACATAATGTGTTTCAGGTGTAACTCAGTTCTCATTA
This sequence comes from Hemiscyllium ocellatum, assembly GCF_020745735.1. NCBI lineage: Eukaryota > Metazoa > Chordata > Chondrichthyes > Orectolobiformes > Hemiscylliidae > Hemiscyllium > Hemiscyllium ocellatum. Next base: position 26,951,556 of record NC_083401.1, read on the forward strand.
GGGGACTGTTGTTTCACTGGCTGGTTACAGCTTGTGTGTTACTCTTTTCTTTTCTTCTCCTCTGTCCTTTTCTCAAAAGTAAAAATGTTAATTTTGTGGTCGGGTTTAGCCCTTGGACTCTAGTTTTCTCTTTTTTTTTTATATATGTCTTTCTTGGCGTTTGAACTGAGCCCTTGTGGAAGACTCCTTTTACTAGAGGAGCTGTTCCTGTAGGGAGGCCTAGCCCTGGGACTGGGCCTCTGAAGATTGAACACGTATGTGTGTGTGTGTGTTCTGGGAGGTGAGCACTTACTGTATCCTGGAGTTTTGGAGAAGACCTTGCTTTCAGGAGTGGACCAAAACTCCTGTGAGCTAACTGCACCTTTAAAATGTACTGTGTTCCTGTAAGTGGCCCTGGCTCTACAAGGATATGCCAGGATTCCATGGAGACTGAACATCTGTGTGCTGCAGGGTGTGCATTTGCTGCCTTTGGGAGTAGATTCTGCCCTTGGTTGTGGACCCTAATTTCTTTTTAAGCAGTGGACTATGTAGTTTGGAGTGGACTCCACTTCTGACAATGCACCTTATAAACTGGAGTGGACTCTGTTCCTGAGATGGGTGCTGGTCAAAGCACAGCAGGTTAGGCAGCATCTCAGGAATAGAGAATTCGACGTTTCGAGCATAAGCCCTTCATCAGGAATAAGAGAGAGAGAGCCAAGCAGGCTGAGATAAAAGGTAGGGAGGAGGGACTAGGGGGAGGGGCGATGGAGGTGGGATAGGTGGAAGGAGGTCAAGGTGAGGGTGATAGGCCGGAGTGGGGTGGGGGCGGAGAGGTCAGGAAGAGGATTGCAGGTTAGGAGGGCGGTGCTGAGTTGAGGGAACCGACTGAGACAAGGTGGGGGGAGGGGAAATAAGGAAGCTGGAGAAATCTGAATTCATACCTTGTGGTTGGAGGGTTCCCAGGCGGAAGATGAGGCGCTCCTCCTCCAGCCGTCGTGTAGTTGTGTTCTGCCGGTGGAGGAGTCCAAGGACCTGCATGTCCTCGGTGGAGTGGGAGGGGGAGTTAAAGTGTTGAGCCACGGGGTGATTGGGTTGGTTGGTTCGGGCGGCCCAGAGGTGTTCTCTGAAGCGTTCCGCAAGTAAGCGGCCTGTCTCACCAATATAGAGGAGGCCACATCGGGTGCAGCGGATGCAATAGATGATGTGTGTGGAGGTACAGGTGACACAAGTTCACCTGTACCTCCACACACATCATCTATTGCATCCGCTGCACCCGATGTGGCCTCCTCTATATTGGTGAGACAGGCCGCTTACTTGCGGAACGCTTCAGAGAACACCTCTGGGCCGCCCGAACCAACCAACCCAATCACCCCGTGGCTCAACACTTTAACTCCCCCTCCCACTCCACCGAGGACATGCAGGTCCTTGGACTCCTCCACCGGCAGAACACAACTACACGACGGCTGGAGGAGGAGCGCCTCATCTTCCGCCTGGGAACCCTCCAACCACAAGGTATGAATTCAGATTTCTCCAGCTTCCTCATTTCCCCTCCCCCCACCTTGTCTCAGTCGGTTCCCTCAACTCAGCACCGCCCTCCTAACCTGCAATCCTCTTCCTGACCTCTCCGCCCCCACCCCACTCCGGCCTATCACCCTCACCTTGACCTCCTTCCACCTATCCAACCTCCATCGCCCCTCCCCCTAGTCCCTCCTCCCTACCTTTTATCTCAGCCTGCTTGGCTCTCTCTCTCTTATTCCTGATGAAGGGCTTATGCTCGAAACGTCGAATTCTCTATTCCTGAGATGCTGCCTAACCTGCTGTGCTTTGACCAGCAACACATTTGCAGCTGTGATCTCCAGCATCTGCAGACCTCATTTTTTACTCCTGAGATGGGTCTCCATAATTGGACTCTGTACCACAAAAGACTTTGTTCACAATTAACTCTATCATGTTTCTTGTTGGGCTTATCACCTGCACTGTCTTGTGTGTCCCTGGGTCTGGCAGGCCTTACTGTGAGCTGGGAGGCTCATGGGTCATCCTGAAAGCTGTCACCCCGAGAGCCGGTGTGTGGGTAGGCCATCCTGTGAACCTGAAGGATGGTAGGCTGTCCCGAAAGCCTGAGGGTGGGTAGGCCACCCCCATGCCAGTCGCCCTGAGAGCCAGAAGGTGGGTAGGCTATTCTGAGTGCTGTGGTCCCGAGAAGGGGTAATTGGGATGGGCTGTCCTAGAGGTGATCGGACGGTGTGTCAGAGCAGACAAGAGTCAGAAGGTGCATAGGGGCAGGCTGAGATCCAGAAGGTTTGTGGGCTGCCCTGCACGCTGTCGTCCTGGGGGAAGGGGACGAGCTGTCCTAGAGGTGACCTGAAGGTGTGTCTGGGTAGTCCACGGGCCAGATGTCACACCTGGACGGGTGAGAGCCCAATGGTATGTAGGGACAGATCAAGAGCCGGAAGGCGGGTAGGCCGTACTCAGTGCTGTCACCCCAGGCGGGTACCGGGGCGGGCTGTCCTAGAGGTGGTCAGAAGGTGTGTCTGGGCGGACTGAGAGCTGAAAGGTGCATAGGGGTGGGCTGCCTTAGAGTGGTCGGAAGTGGGGGGGGGCTTGCTGGGTTTGTATTTTATGCACTGTTTCTTATGTAACTGGATTTTTTTTTTATGTACAAATGTCATTGTTGCTGTCTTGTCATGCTTGAAATTGGGATTTGGGGTTTGTCCTCATTTTCCCTGTAAACTGGTTGAAAGGTAGGGTTTGGGGCCTGGTTCTGCTGCTCCTCTCCCTTGTAAAATTGCTGTCTCTTGTATACAGCTGTAAATGTTATCTGTTTTGAAAACTGTTTTGTAATTGTTTAATAAAATAAGGACCGAGGGAGTGTTGCTGAGAAAAGAGACCTTTTTGGAGTACAGGTTCATAGCTCCATGAAAATGGAGTCGCAGGTAGATAGGATAGTGAAGAAGGTATTTGGCATGCTTTCCTTTATCAGTCAGAGTATTGAGTACAGGAGTTGGGCAGTCATGTTGCAGCTGTACAGGACATTTGGTCATGCCACTGTTGGAATATCGCGTTGGAATAATTCTGGTCTTCCTATCAGAAAGATGTGGTGAAACTTGAAAGGGTTCAGAAAAGATTTATAAGGATGTCACCAGGGTTGGAGGGTTTGAGCTATAAGGAGAGGTTGAATAGGCTGGGGCTGTTTTCCCTGGAGTATCAGAGGCTGAGGGATGACCTTAGGGGCTTACAAAATCATGAGGGGCATGGATAGAATAAATAAGCAAAGTCTTTTTCCTGGGTTGGGGGGAGTCCAGATGAGAGGGCATAGGTTTAAGGTGAGAGGAGAAAGATGTAAAACGTTTTCACGTTCATTTCAGCTCACGTGTTTGGAATGAGCTGCCAGAGGAAGTAGTGGAGGCTAATACAATTGCAACATTTAAAAGGCATTTGGATGGGTATATGAATCGAAAGGGTTTGGATGGATATGGGCCAGGTGCTGGCAGTTGGGACCTGATTGGGTTGGGATAACTGGTCAGTATGGACAGGTTGGACTGAAGCGTCTGTTTCCATGCTGTATATCTCTATGACTCTATAACAAAGAGATTTAGAGTCTCCTCAGTTTAGGAAACTGACTCTGGGCTGGCTGGGCCACAATCGATGTGTTACTGTTGCTGTTAGTTTCTGCCTTTTTTTTGAGAACCTGATTCCTAAACCAGCTGGTTTACAAAGCCAGGTTTGTTAACTGGTATTCCTTTTTTTAACCGAGGACTGGTTTCTAACCTGCCAAATCCACACAGTCAATGTGTTTCAGGTGTAACTCAGCTCTCATGAGAGAACTGCTATTTTACTGGCTGGTTACAGCCTATGAGTTACTCTTTTCTCTTTGGGAAAAGGACAATGCTGATTTTTTTTTTTGGGTAGCAGAGCTTAGGCCTTGCCCTTTTTTGTTTTTGTACGTGTTTTCACTTTTTGGTGTTTGGGCTGAGCCCCTTTGTGAAAATGCACCTTTTCCAGATGAGCTGTTTCTGTGGGTCAGCCTGGCCCTTTATCAGTGGACTAGGCCTCTGTAAAGACTGAGAGTTGGGAGGTGAGCATTTGTTGTGTCCTGGAATTCAGAAGTGGATTTTGCCGGCCGGAATGGACCAAGTCCCTGTGAATTAACTGCACTTTCACAATGTACCATGTTCTTGTGAGTGGGCCTGGTTCTCTGTGGATAAACCAGGCCTCAATGGAGACTAAACGCGTGTGTGCGCGGGCACACTGTGGGGTGTGTATTTGCTGCCTTCATGAAAGGACTCTGTATATTGGAGTGGACTCTGCCTTTGGGTGTGGGTTCTTCTCTCTGACAATGCATTCTGGATACTGGATTGGATTCTATTCCTGGGAATTAACTTTGCATTTTGACGAGAACTGTTTATGGTAATGGACTATGTGTTTGTTGGTAACTGTGTGTTGTTGCTTGTCTGGTTTATCATCTGCACTGTTATGTGTCCCCCTGGGAGGCTGATAGGTTGTCCCAAGAGCTAGATAGGTGGCAGGGCTTGCCAGTCGCACTTCGGCGTACGCACTAAGAGCTAGAAGATGAGTAGGCCGATCCGAGCACTGTCATCCCAAGAAGGGGTAATTGGGATGGGCTGTCCTAGAGATGGCCGGAAAGTGTCGGAGCAGCCGAGAACCAGAAGGTGCATAGGAGCAGGCTGAGATACAGAAGGTTTGTGGGCTACCCTGTGTGCCGTCATCCCAAGGAGGGGGTCAGGCTGTCCTACAGGTGGCCAGAAGGTGTTAGGGTAGTCCACAGGCTGGATAGCGGATCAGGGTGGGTGACAGTCAGATGGTATGTAGGAGTGGACTGAGAGCCGGAACGCCGATAGCCCTTCCTCAGCACTGTCACCTAAGGCAGGTTCCAGAGTGGGCTGTCCTAGAGGTAGCCGGAATGGTGGCTAGAGAGCCAGAAGGAACATAGGGGTGGGATGCCTTAGAATGGCCGGAAGATGGGAGAGACGAGTGGGTTGAGGCAGGAGGGGGTCTATATTCTATGCACTGTTTATCTAATTAGACTGTCTTGTATGTATTCGTTACTGCTATGTTTGTGATGACTGAAATTGGGATTTGAGGTTTGTCCTCATTCCCCTGTGAACTGGTTGAACGGTGGGATTTGGGGCCTGGCTTTGCTGCTCCTCTCCCTTGCAAATTGCTGTTTCCCTGTATAAAGTTGTTACTGTCAAATGTTTGTAAATAAAATAAAAAAAACAGGAGTGTGAGACGTTCTGTTCACTTTGAGAGCTGGCTCTGAGGAAGCTGGAACAGTGGCAGGGAAGGGCCTGACTCTAAGCTAGCTGGCTGGTTGGCCACACAGCCAGTGTTACCGCTGCTGTTGGCTTTTGCTTTTTGGGAAATCTGATTCCTAAATTGCCTGATCTATAGAGTCAGTTTTTCAGGTGTAACTTCACTCTCATTAGGGAACTGTTGTTTCACTGGCTGGTTACAGCCTATTGTTTTTCTTTTATTTTGGGAAAAGGACTATGCTGATTTTGTGGCAGGACTTAGCCCTTGCACTCTGATTTTCTTTCTTTTTTGTTTGGGTTTTTGGTGTTTGGGTTTTTGGTAATTGGGCTGAGCCCCTGATGAGAGTGCACCTTTCCAGATGAGCTGTTTCTGTGGGTCAGCCTGGCCCTCTGTCAGTGTCCTAGGCCTCAGTAAAAGACTGAACACCAGTGTGTGGGCTGGGAGGTGAGCATTTGCTGCGTCCTAGACTTCAGGGGGTGGGCTCTGCCTTTGGAGTGGACCAAACCCCTGTCAGTTAACTGCACCTTCACAATGCACTGTGTTCCTGAGAGTGGGCCTGGTTGTCTGTTCTGGCCCCTATGGAGTCTGAACACCTGTGGGGTGTGCATTTGCTGCCTTCAGGAGTGGGCTCTGCTCTAGGTTGTGGACTTTGTTTTTAGCAACAGACTCTGCAGTTTGGAGTAGACTCCATTTGCAATAATGCACTCTGGAGTAGACTCTTTTCCTGGGAATGGATTCTACCAGAAGGGGCTTTGTTGATAAACTCAAACAACAAAGTCAGTCAATTATCACCTGCACTGCCTTGTGTCCCCCTGGGTCTGGCAAGCCTAACTGTGCCCTGGGAGGCTCATAGGACGTCCTGAAGACTGTCACCCAGAGACCGGAGGGTGGGTCGGGCATCCTAAAAACCAGAAGATTGGACGCTGGCATTGGGTTGGCCTACCTGAGTGCCGGAAGGTGGTTAGGCTGTTCTGAACCCTGTCCCCCTGAAAAAGGGCTGTCCTAGAGGTGGTCAGGGCATTACACCATCTGGCTTGTGGATCGGAGTGGGCAAGAGCCAGATGGTATGTAGGGGTAGACCAAGAGCCAGAAGGTGAGTAGGCCACCCTGATGCCAGTTGTACTAAGAACCAGAAGGCAGGTAGGCTGTCCAAAGCGCTGTTACCCCAGAAAGGTACCAGGGCAAGCATGGGATGGGCTGCCTTAGAGTGGCTGTAAGGTGGGAGGGATGCATGGCTTGCTGATGCAAGGGTTGCTGGGGTGGGGGGGAAGAGATGTCTTTATTCTATGCATTGTTTTTTATCCAATTGGACTGAATTGTATGTATTTGTCAATGTTATTCTTGTGATGACTGAAAGAGGGATTTGAGGTTTTGTCCTCATTTCCCTGGAAACTGGTTGAACTGTGGGGTTTTGGGTATGGCTTTGCTGCTCCTCTCCCTTGTTAATAGCTATATACAGGGAAATGGCAATTTAATTGTTTGCATGTAAACTGCACTGCTTGTTTAAAAAAAATAAACAGGAGTGTCGAAGGTTCTGTTCACTTTGAAAGCTGGCTCTGAGGACGCTGGGTCAGTGTCAAGGGCTGTCCATATATGTCAGGGGATTGACTCTGAGCTCACTGGCCACACACAGCCAGTGTGTACTGCTGCTGTTGGTTTGTGTTTTTTTTTAGGGAAACTCTCTCTCTTTTGAAAAAAGGATTAAGCTGATTTTATGGAAGGGGTTAGCCCTTGCACTCTGGTTTTCACTTTTCTTTTTGCATGTGTTTTCCCTTTTTTTGGTGTTTGGACTAAGTTCCCTGTGAGATAATGTACCTTTCCAGATGAACTTTTTGAGAGTACGCCTGGCCTCTATGGAGACTTGAATACCGGTGTGTGTGTGTACTGGGAGGTCAGCATTCGCTGCATCCTGGACAGGACCCTGCCTGTGAGTTAATGGCATCCTTTTACACTGAACTGTATTCCTGTGAATGGACCTGGTTTTCTGTGGATAGACCAGGCACCTATGGAGACTGAAAAAACTGTGTCTATGCTGTGGTGTGTGCATTTGCTGCCTTCAGGAGGGGACCCTTCAGTTGTGGACTCTGTTTTTGGCAATGGACTCTTTATACTGGAGTGGACTCTGCTCCTGGGAATGAATTCTGTGTTCTGAAGAGAATTGTTTATGGTAATTGAGTCTGACTCTGTATCATGAAGGATTCTGTTTGTTGATAATTCACTCTGTCTTGTTGCTTGTTGGATTTATCACTTCCACTGTCTTGTATGTCCCTGGGTCTGGCAGGCCCTACTATGAGCACCTCGGCACTCAGGTCAGCCCGAGAGCCGGAAGTTGGGTAGCCTATTCTGATTGCTGTCATCCCGGGAAAAGGTAATTAGGAGGGGCTGTCCTATAGGTGGCCAGGTGGTGTCGGAGCTGCTGAGAGCAAGAAGGCCCATTAGGGGCAGGCTGAGATCCAGAAGGGTTGTGGGCTGCCCTCATCCCAGGGAGCAGAAATGAGCTATTCTGGAGGTGGCCCAGGTGGTATGTGGGGGTGGACAGAAAACCAGAAGGAGGGTAGGCCGTCACCTGCAAAGGTACCAGGGCAGGCTATCCTAGAAGTGGCTGGAAGGGCAGTTCGGGAAGCCAGAAGGTAGGTAGGCTGTCCTGATTGTTGTCGTCCTGGGGTGGGGAAACAGGACGGGCTGTGCTAGAGGTGGCCGAAAAGGACGCAGAGGCAGGCTGTATTCAGAGTGGCTGCAAGGTTGGTGTGATAGTGTGTGTACTCTTTGCACTGTTTCTCACTTGATTTTTTTTTAAAAAGTTAGTACCCTAAACCTGAGGAGAGTCAAAATCTCCTGGTTATGTTTTTATTATGTGCTGTGGCTTCATCGGTTAAAGCATCAGGTAATAACCAGGCGAGTATGACATCAAATCCTGGTGTTGCATGTCCTGAATATTGAAGGTTTGTTGTTTCAGCTTCCTGGTTCTCATTTGTTTGGACTATCTTGGATATATTTGTCACTGTTACTGTTGTGATGACTGAAAAGTGGGATTGAAGGTAATCATTTCCCTGAAAACTGGTTGAACAGTGGGGTTTGGTGTCTGGCCTGTGCTGCCCCTTTCCCCCGTAAATTGTTGTGGCTTGTATATGGCTGTTCATAAATGTTTGTAACTTGTACTGTTTAATAAAATTTTAGAGGTGTCAGGCGTTCTGTTCACACTCAGAACTAGATCAATGTCAAGGGTGCTCCAGCTGTAAATAGAGTGATTTGTTGAAGGGATACCAGCCTCTGTGGAGTTATTTCAGGGAAAGTTCCCTCCCATGTTAAGTTCCAGAGAAAACTGACAGGATTTACAGCAATGCATGAACTGCCTTACAAAGATTCTAGTTGATTGTTATTTGGCTAAGTTAGCATACCTCACCGACATCTTCAGCCATCTGAACAGCTGAATATTAAAAGGCAGGGAACAAACATGATGATCTTGACCATCACAGATCAACTTCAAAAGTTTCATGTCAAAACCAGACCTTCGGCAAGAGATAACAGAAAGAGGGTTCACTTGAGGTGTTACCACTGCATCAGCAGCAGCCATGCAGCTGTGAAGATACAAAGCCTGATATTCAAATATCTCAAAAGCACTGCAAAAGAAATTCAAATTGTACTTCTCAACAAACATAGATACACAATCCATTTAGTTCAGTCTTCTGATTCATCATAAAAGCTGATCTTAAAAGAGGAGTACACACAGCAATGAATGAACTGCACTATGAAGGCAAAGTTTGGAGAAGTGTCTTGTGTGTATTGGCTATTTATGTATTTCTGTCAGCCAATGATTTAGAGCAGGCAAATACTGTGTAGTCATTCTATTTGTGACAACATACCTCTGCAAACTAGCAATGTCAAGAGTGGTAGATATAAAAAGTAACAGGAGGAAGCACTTGTCAGTGGAGCAAGATTTGCAGGTGGACCTCTCATCAACTCCTCCCCTGATCAAAAGGCTCAGTGCACACTAGCAGGCACAGTTCCCCACTAGTCCTATAAATTGCAACTTACTCAATATTGTGTTTGGTCTGATCCATTGTTCATGTAGAGTTATAAATATTTGAGTTGAGCAGTTATGTTTGTGCTCTGTCAAACTGGTTATTTTGGCAGTGGATTTGAAACCATACTACTTATGGTCTTTTTTTTTTACAAAAAAGCTTGTTGTGGGAACTATATTGCACCCTAATAGGGCACAACTATAGTAAATGCAAGTAAAGTGTAATGTTTTACGAGCAATCAATTCAGCTGAATAAAAGTGGGTGTGTCATGGAATTGTTTGTTTCACTGATGTGCTTTAATACTGAAATGGTTGGGAACTACTGACCTATTCCAAATCCTTGCCCTAACAACTATTGACCTGACCATGCAACTTTCCAAATCAATTCCATTAATGGCTGTGACGCACTTGCATAGTTTTTTCCACTTGAAAGGATTGGCTCTTCCTATCAAAATAACAATCTGCCATTCTCTCACAGCCTGCACATGATTTATGTACATAAATGCTTTGTAAATGGTTAATATCAAAAATGTTTTGTCAAATGTCTTCTTTGAAGAAACACCAATATTTGCAAACAGAATTAAACTATCAAAAGGTTGTGAATAAAAATAATTAACCAAATAGTTTTTGGCAATTCAATTATGAGATGTATTATAAATGCTGAATTTTGCCTTCTTTAAAAAGCAAATAATATCACCTCCTTCCATAGAAAAGCTCCATCATTTAACATCCAACACAATTTCATTATGAGAAAAGAAATCAATTCCAGGAACATGGACTGAGCAGTAAATTATTACAGTCTATTAATGGAGAAACTTCACACTGTTTAGAACATGCTTTTATTGTATGTCAGCTGAGTCTAAATAGTAGTTGCTGGGCTTCAGGTTAGAATATCTGGCCACTTATTTCTGAATCAGTCAAACTTAAAACTAATGTTGATATCACAAAAATACAGAAACAAATTAGTAGGAATCAAATCAACTGAGCCATATTAAATCATAGCTGAACTTTCAGTATTATTTGGTTCAGCATTTGAAATGCTGTTTCAAAGTAAAATGATTCTCAAAGTAAGTGAGGAGTACAGCATTTTAATACAATAAAAACATCTGTAGTCACTGTACAATTTCACTTTAAGTTGCTTTCTCATTTTCTCTTTGTAGTGCTTCCTTCTGACTCTTATCATTCTCCTCTTACACTATATTAAGTATTGATCCTCATGTAAATAACGAATGCAAATGAAAATTCATGTGGTTGGAAATCAAACCACTCAATTAATTTTGAGCTTTTAACTGTTTTAAACATATTGAAACAAGAATATCTCTGGAACCTCTAATATTAGAGGAAGACATGGCAGCTAACTCAGATTCTACCTTCATTTAATTCTTAGGTATCTCTGCTGCATTAAAGTAATGAAATTATTGAATAAACTCCTTTTCTGAAGAATGCTACTAGCACAAAAAAAATTCTCTGCACTTTGGAGTTTCACACTTACTCTAGAGAGAAGCAACTTTTCAACACAATCTGAAAATAAGTCAGAGTCTGCAAACTTCTCCTCCTAATTCCTGAGTAGGAGGGGTTTTAAGTTCCCCTAGAAGCTCTAGCTGATTTCCCCTCACTTAATTATGGATATCATTGTTAGTTTTTTTTTAAAGCTGACTACAAAGACAAACCCATGCATTTAATTGAGAATTTCAAGAATCCAAACTACATTTATATCAGTTTAATCTTGTAAAAATCACAGTTTTTGGTAACATCTGAAATCAGGTCCCAGAGTGAAACCTGGCTTGACAGAGTGCAAGTTTTATTTTTGCTCTTTGCTTACCATGCTGCTCAGTCACAGAACATATTCACAGGTAGCTGCCAATGCACACTTTTTTTTAAAACAAGAGTATTAATTATGCAGCACTTTCTTCTATAACAACACCTTTGTCTATGCAATTCTTAAGCAGAAAAGATTTGGATTTCAAGATTCTCATTCTGGACAATGCACCAAGCCACTGGTGAGTTTTCGGAAAACAATGCTACTTCATGTCTGAACACACCTTTGCTCATTCAACCCATGAACCAAGGTGCAACAGCAGTTTTTAAAGCTTATTATTTAAGGTGCACGTTCAGGAAGCTGATTGCAGCTACTGAGGGGTGGCTTTAATATTAAGAATGCTATTCACATCATCGTAGAGGCCTGGGGTGATGTCAGTAAGGATTGCTTGCATGCAGTTTGGCAGAAGCTTCTCTCATGAAGAAAATCTGTTTTTAAAGGCATTGAACCATCAGAGGAGCTTCCAGCAATCAAATAACATTGTCTTGTTCTTGTAAAGCAAGTTGGACTCGAAGCAGTGGAGACTGATCTCTAACAATTTGTTGCTGTGGGGGCAATTGAAGCTCAAGATGAAGATGAAGTCCAGGATGCAACACCATGAGAACTTTCCATTTCTTTTGTCTTCTATCCTGAGAGAAGTTGAGAAGCAGTTGTAGCTCTTAGAAGACAATTACTACAATGCAGAATGCAGCAGGATAGCAGTTCATGGCATAAAGTCTTATCTGGCACCCTATGAACAGCTTATTCATGAATGAAGGTGGCAAAGCAGCAGAAAATAGATGCCTTTTTTTAAGCCAACTCAAGAAGCCGTCTGAGGACAATGAACCTCAGCCATCCAATTCTGCACTAAATATTTTCTTTTGTTGTAATCCTGCATGCAGAACTGCAGCTGAAAGTAATGATGGTGCTGATGAAGACATTCAGCACCTGTCTTAATACAGTAGTTTAACTCAGCAAACTTAGAAACTCCTTAGTGGTAATTTTATTGTATTATTTCATTAAAATATGATTTTAACATTTACTTAGACTATGCTATCATTTATAACAAACATGCACGGTTGAGGGATAACTAAAATGAAAGGAATCTGGCCAGCTTTGAAATTAAGTGGTTTTTCATTTTCAACAGGCAAAATAATTGTTTCTCAGCTGACATTCTGAAGATGTCAAATACAGCCACCCTTTCAATTCCCTCAGAGGAAGCCAGTAATGTTTACCCTTAGGTTCTATTCGCTTAGCTTCCAACAGCAGATAATTGAAGGTTAGGCAAGGAACTTACAAATATCCATGCTGTAACATAACAGCCGAACTCATTCCAGAAAACAGAGTCCAAAGTCTAGTTCAAAACTTTGGTCTCTCCTTACCAAACTGATCATCTCCCCAGGAGATCCCAGTTACCATTCAATATTTGTCATCTGCTGGAGCAGGTGTCTTCCTGACCTTGTTAATGACAACATGCACTCTCTGCTGAAGTATATTGTGCTCCCTTGATGTCAAAGCGTCTGTAGATTCTTTTGATCAAAGATCACCATGCAATTAATTTTTAGGCCTAGTCTCTCAAACAAATATCTTGTCTATTCTTCTTTGCTTTAAAGATAAGCTGCTGCCCTCAGTTCAAAAGGTCATTTTCAAGTGAGAGTTCTCAATTCACACCCTCAAACTGCAATTGATAAAAGCAAGTTTACAAAATGAAAATCAGTAAAGGTTCTAACAATAGATGTCATACAGGTAGTTCTCCTATAACACCGTAGTTATGTTCCAGCAAAACCCCCCTTAACAGAAAATCACAACACAAATAATTGGGCCTATGGGAAAAGTGAGATTAGGGGCAGACCAGCAAAAAAAATCACTCACGATCACTCAAAAATCACCCAAAAGTCTAACGTAAAGTACAGAACAGCCTGAATTAAAGTTGAAATCCTATTTATTAATAAAACAAAACTAAATTTTACATAATACATTTTAAAAATGTAAGAAAGCTGCTCTGACATCAGCGCACGCACAGAAGGGCATGAAGACTGGAGCTCTCTGTGTACACGCAGAACGGCACAGAGACTTCAACGCTGACACTGTGTATGCACATAACTGCATACAGACGTCGATGCATGAGCAGAACAGCGAAGACTGGCACCAACATTGCACATATACAGAACAGCGGAGATTTCGGCACGCACATCGATACATGCACAGAACGAAATATGTGAACCAATGCCCACTGGAATTGCGATATTGCCAATGGAAGTAAATGTTCTGCAATATACCGTTCCCTAATTCTTCAGTGATGTTATAACCCCCAAATTGCGCTGCCGAAAAACACATTATTCTAAGTACAGATGGTTCTGGGATAAACTATTTAACAGATGGAATTAAATATTGGATTCTGAAGTAGAAATAATAACATTTATAATTCTAGGAAAAGAAAAAGTACATTCTTGCAATGGACTCTACCAACTATATTACACACTTCTGTATTAAATTTCTATACATTGTAACCTATAACATACTGTTTCATTGCCTTCTGTCTCACTAACTCCATCACCATATAGTCTTCAGTGAAAAGGTACATCACTGATGAGAGATCTGCAGAACTTAGAACATTATCATGCAGTACAGGCCCTTCAGCCCTCAATGTTGCACCAAACTGTGGAACCAATCTGAAGCCTATCTATCCTACACTACTCCAATTTCATCCATATGGAGTCAGAGAATCATAGAGATGTACAGCATGAAAACAGACCCTTCGGTCCAACCCGTCCAGATATCCCAACCCAATCTAGTCCCACCCAGCCCATGTCCCTCCAAACCGTTCCTATTCATATACCTATCCAAATACCTCTTAAATATTGCAATTCTACCAGCCTCCACCACTTCGTCTGGCAGCTCATTCCATATACGTACCACCCTGTGTGTGAAAACATTGCCCTGTAGGTCTCTTTTATATCTTTCCCCTCTCACTCTTAACCTACGTGTTCTAGTTCTGGACTCCCTGACCCCAGGGAAAAGATTTTGCTTATTTACCCTATCCATACCCTTCATAATTTCATAAACATCTATAAGGACATTGGATAAGGTCATTTATCCAATGACCACTTAAATGCCCTTAAAGTTGGTGAGTTACCACTGTTGTATGCAGTGCATTCCGTGCATGGAGTAAAAAAACTACCTCTGACATCTGCCCTATATCTTTCACCCCTCAATTTAAAGCTACCCCCCATGCTAGCCATCATCATCTGAGGAAATAGGCTCCCATTGCTCACCTTATCTCAGCCTCTGATTACCTTATATGTCACAATTAAGTCACTCTCTACCTTCTTCTCTCAGACCTCCACAACATTCGGGACTATTAACCAAGTTTTAATCTTTACTGTGCTTGTTCCCTTTATTTGAGGAGATTAAAGCACAACTTAGACCTTAAGACCATAAGACATAGGAGTGGAAGTAAGGCCATTCAAACATGGCTGATGGGCATTTCAACTCCACTTACCTGCATTCTCCCCGTAGCCCTTAATTCCTTGTTACATCAAGAATTTATCAATCACTGCCTTGAAGACATTTAGCGTCCCAGCCTCCACTGCACTCCGTGGTAAATTCAGAAATTTCTGTTCTGAATTTACCCCCTCTAATTCTAAGGCTGTGTCCACGGGTCCTAGTCTCCTCGCCTAACGGAAACAATTTCTTAGCGTCCACCCTTTTCAAGCCATGTATTATCTTGTAAGTTTCTAATAGATCTCCCCTTAATCTTCTAAACTCCAATGAATACAATCCCAGGATCCTCAGCCGTTCCTCGTATGTTAGACCTACCTTTCAGGGATCATCCATGTGAATCTCCGCTGGACACGCTCCAGTGCCAGTATGTCCTTCCTGAGGTGTGGGGACCAAAACTGGACACAGTACTCCAAATGGGGCCTAACTAGAGCTTTATAAAGTCTCAGTAGCACAACGGTGCTTTTATATTCCAACCATCTTGAGATAAATGATAACACTGCATTCGCTTTCTTAATCACGGACTCAACCTGCATGTTTACCTTTAGAGAATCCTCGACTAGCACTCCCAGATCCCTTTGTACTTTGGCTTACGAATTTTCTCACCGTTTAGAAAGTAGTTTATCTTTGTATTCTTTTTTCCAAAGTGCAAGACCTTACAATTAGACTGGCCACTTTGACCTCAGAGCCCACAGAATCCAAGGAAAATTGTTAAGTTGCAACCAAATTTGGTTGGGTGAGGAAAAGTGTAGGACAATGGGGAATTTCCTGATTGAAAGTCTACTTCCACTGGGGTTAATCAGAACTCAATACATATCAATGAATGACATACATTTAATTGAGGATTATTGCATTATGAGGTACCTGGATAGTGCCCAGAAAGAACTATTACCCCTACTAAGAGGTAGTGTCATAGAGGCAATGTCACTGGACTAGTAACCCAGAGGCCCAAGCTATCAGGAATGTGGAATTAAAACATAGTCTAAAGGCACCTATGCAATTATTGTCCTAAAAACACATTGGGTTCTTCAAGAAAACTTCTGAAGGTCACTGGACTCAAAATGTTGACTGTTTTACTTCACAGGTGCTGTCAGAATTGCTGAGCTTCTCCAGAAATTTCAGTTTATATTTACTTCAAATCTCCAGCATCTACAGTTCTTTGTTTTACAATATTGACCACATGACCTGTTGTATATTTCTATAGTTCTAAAATTGACAGCGACAAAAGGGGGTACTCAGGCTCCGTCAGCAAAGTGAACTAGCAATTTTTAGAAAGGAAAAATAAAGCTGTTGGGTATCATAGAATAATGCCACACATGACATGACTGTTCTGATCATAATCAATTCAAATCCCTATCTTCTCCCATCCCCGAAAACTTCTCCTGCAAAAGCAGTTACCCAACTTCCATTTGAAGTTACCATTCAATTTATTTCACCACCCTTTTGTTGTGCATTGTAGATCATAACTCATTGCAGATTGTTTTCTTCAACTAAGTTTTCCAATAACCTTTAATCTGCATCTTTTACAACTGTACCATTGGAAACAGTTTACTCTTGTTTACATGATCATGATCAAGATCAATCAGTAATTTTAACATCTCCACCCAATCTTCTTTAATAACTGGAGACATCAAGTTAAGAGCCTAAGAGAAGCAGTTAGCACCACAGAGAAAGAAGAGCAATCAGTGAGCTTAAACACAGCACCAAAGAGGAGAATGTATTTTCTTCTATAGTTCATTTATGGAACATGGACATCACTGGCTGGCCAGCATTTTATTTCCCATTCTTCGTTGCCCTTAAGGTGGTGATCTGCCTTCTTGACCTGCTGCAATCCACATGCTTTAGGTTGAGGCACAATGCCCTTAGGGAGGGAATTCTAGGATTTTGTTCCAGCAAGAATGAAGGAATATTTCCAAGTCAGGATGACGAGTGCCTTGAGGGGAACTTGTAGGTGATGATGTTCCCATGCATCTGCTGCCCTTATCCTTTGAGAAGGAAGCATTACAGAGTTTGGAAGGTGCTGTCTTTGATGAATTTCTGCAGTACATTTTTTAGCATTACTCACTGCTGCTACTGAGCAGTGGTGGAAGGAATACATGCTTGTGGATGTCTGGTTAGTGGCAACACGTACTCTCTGCTGAAGCATATTGCACTCCCCTGATGTCAAAGTGTCTGTAGAATATTTTGATCAAATATCAACATACAATTAAACAGGATTGTCCTGTAGGGTGTCAAGCTTCTTGAGTATTGTTGGAACTGCAAAAACCTCCTGACTTATCCCTTGTAGATGGAGGACAGGCATTGGGAGTCAGGTAGTGAGTTACTTGCCGCAGTATTCTTAGCTTCTGACTTGTTCTTGTAGCCAGTGTTTATGTGACAGGTCCAGTTGAGTTTCTGGTCAATAGTAACTCTGAGGATGTTGATATTGAGGGATTCCCTGCGTCAAAGACACTGCACACAGTGGAAGCCAAGTTACATTTTTATTCCTATTTAATTGTAATAAAATAGGTCATAAAGTTACAAGATAGCAGGTTGTGAAAATGCAGTGTATAACCTGCACATATACAATGTCATGGACCACATCTCCCAGATGAACATATCAGCATGTGCCACTGGTTGCATAAGTTTGAACTCCAGTTTATGGCACATCAGAGGCAGCTCAAAGTCAGTTTGGCATTCAAAAGACAAAAACTTAAGTAGATAGGAGTTGGTAATACCAAATATTAAAAACGCACAGGCAGCAAAGGAATGGACAATCACTAACAAGACTGAGAAAACCTGGCAGGCAGTAGGAGCCTCCTGAGTTTATCGTGCTCACTAAATCAGTTTTTCATTTTGGATGGACTGGTGATGGTACGGTTCTTCAGAAGACTGCAGCCAAACCCATGTCAAAGGCACCCAGGCAGCTCAGCTGTATGTGGAAGGCAGATGCAAGAGCAATTAGGGGAGGCAAAGGCCTAGTGGTTTTATCACTGGACTACTACTCCAGAGATGCACATAATGTTCTGGTGACCCTGGTTTGAATCCCACTACAGCAGATGGTGGAATGTGCAGTCAATAAAAACTTGGAATTAAGAGTCTACTAATGACCATGAATCCATTGTTGATTGTTGGAAAGACTGTCTGTTTCACTAATGTCCTTCAGTGAAGGAAACTGCCATCCTTACCTGATCTGGCCTATGTGTGACTCCAGACACACAGTAATGTAGTTGACTGTTAACTACCCTCTGTCCAATTAGGGATGGGCAAGAAAAGCTAGAAGTCCTCACCCCATAATTGAATGAAAAAAAAAAGTGATAGGGAGGATTCAGGTTGTCAGACAGTCATTTTGGTGATCTTCACCTATTAAGCCTGCATCTCAGCAGGGCATTAATGTTAAATAGTGACTGCAGGACATTCTTCTGGGGAATGGGAATCAACCAGAGGTTGTGGCTAAAGATG
The DNA here is from genome assembly GCF_020745735.1 of Hemiscyllium ocellatum. Classification (NCBI taxonomy): domain Eukaryota; kingdom Metazoa; phylum Chordata; class Chondrichthyes; order Orectolobiformes; family Hemiscylliidae; genus Hemiscyllium; species Hemiscyllium ocellatum. The sequence continues at coordinate 26,969,570 of NC_083401.1, forward strand.
ATTTGGATGAGAGTGGAGTGAGGTCCTGAATGCAAATACGAGGGAGCTAGGTAGTAGATAGTCTCTCAATTACTCCCAATCCCAGTGCAAGTGCGCATAGAAATAGGAGAATTGAGCAATTTCACAAGTGGCAAGAAAACTGAGATTGATAAGTCAGATTTATAGAACCTGAGAATTGTACAAGCCAGACAGTCTACATCTGAACAGGACCAGGGTAAATATCCTTGCAGAGGAAATCGCTCATATTGTTAGGGAGCATTCTAACTAGATTGGCATACTTGTAGGAATCGGACAACATTTTAAGAGCAGAGAAAGACATTCTTCAGACAGGAGAGACAAGGGGATGAAAAAGGTGGGGTTGTAGCATCATTGGATAGAGAATTAATCAGTGCTGTCAGGAAGGTGTGGATCCAACCAGGAATCAGATTATTTTGAATTAGGTGATGTATGATGAGGCAGCTTCATTATATCAAAGTAAAAGATCCGCTTGGAAACAATAACCATAACATGGCAGAATTTAGCATTCAGTTTGAGAGACAGAAACGTGGATTTATACTTAAATAAGGATAATTACAAAGGACTGCGGGCAGAGCTGGTTGGTACAAACTCAGAAAAGGAGTTTAGCAGCAAAGATTGAAGAAGAAGAAATGGCAGATATTTAGGGAAAGACTTCATGGTTCACAGCCAAGATATATCCCGGTGAGCATAGTTTGTCCCCTTCTTTGAAGTCTATGGTTAACCAAAGAATTTAAGGATAGTATCAAATGGAAACAAGAAAATACAACATGGTAAACATCAGTATTAAGCCAGAGGATTGGGAAAGATTCCAACAAAAGATAACCAAAAAATAATAATAATTAGGGAGAAAATAAACATGGAGAGTAAACTTCAAGGTTGGTAGACAACAACGCTTTTGAAAGTATTAAACAAAAAAAAGCCCAAAGTTAACACAGGACCCTTCGTTAACAAGGCTGGCGAAATCATGGTGGAGAATAGGAAATAGTTCATTGCTCACAGCAAACATATTCTAGTAAGGAAGCTGATTCTGGTAAGAAGATAAACCAACTGTAATTAACCAGGGAAGATAAGGGTAACATCAGATTGAAAAACTACATAATGTGGCAACTATTAGTGGTAAGACAGCGGATCAGAAAAGTTTAAAAAAAACCAAAAGATAACCAAAGAATTAACAAGGGAGAGTCATACAAGAATGGAAACAGACCCTTCGGTCCAACTCATCCGCACCGACCAAATATCCCAGAATTAATCTAGTCGCATTTGCTATCATTTGGCCAATATCCCTCTCAACCTTTGTTATTCATATACCCAACCAAGTACCTTTTAAAATGTTATAATTGTACCCATCTCCACAACTTCCTCTGGCAGCTCGTTCCATACTCCGCCACCCTCTGCGTGAAAAGGTTCGCCTCGAATCCCTTTTAAATCTTTCCCCTCTCACCTTAACCCTATGCCCTCTAGTTTTGGACTCCCTTATCCTGAGGAAAGACCATGGCTATTCACTCCAACCATGCACCTCATAAAGGTCACCCCTCAGCCTCCAAAGCTTTTCCTTCCCACCTTTCGATTCTAATTGATTGTCACGTATGCCGAGACACAGTGAAAAGCTTTGTCTTGCGAGCAATACAGGCAGATCACATAGTTCAATAGCATAGATAAGTAAATAGTAGGTAAAGCAAAAGAAAAAGATACAGGTGAATGGGGAGGGGAGGTGGAGGGAGAGGAGGGGAGGTGGAGGGAGAGGAGGGGAGGTGGAGGGAGAGGAGGGGAGGTGGAGGTGGGGGGGAGGTGGAGGGGGAGGGGGGGAGGATGAGAGGGCGGTTGAGAGGGATGGTGAGAAGGATGGTGAGAGGGAAGAAAGGGTAGGGGATGGAGAGGGAGAGGGAATGAGGGGAGAGAGGGAGGGGAGGGGATGGGGAGGGGATGGGGAGGGAAGGGGAGGAGAGGGAAGGGAAGGGGGAATGGAGAGAGGGTGGGAGGGAGAGAGGAGAGGGAGCGGGAAGAGAAGGAGGTAGAGGGAGAGGCAGCGGGAGAGGGAGGGAAGTAGAGGGAGAGGCAGCGGGAGGGGGAGAGAGGCAGCGGGAAAGGGAGGGAGGCAGAGAGAGAGAGCGAGAGAGCGAGAGATATGGGGTTGGGGGGGGGGAATGGGGGTGGGGGGGCTGGAGGGTGGGGTGAGTGGAGAGACGGAGGGAGAGAGGGGGAGTGCAACAGAGGGACGGAGGGGAGGGGTAAGTGGGGGGAGAGGAAGGGAGGCAGGGGGGGGGGAGGGGGAGGGGTAGGGGAGAGGGGGCGCGGGGAGAGAGAGAGAGAGAGGGAGGGGGAGGGGTAGGGGATGGAGGGAGGGAAAGAGGGGGAGGGAGGGGGGGAGAGAAGGAGGGGGAGGGGAGAGAAGGAGAGGGGAGGGGAGAGGGGGGAGGAGAGGGGGAGGGGGAGAGGGAGGGGGAGAGGGAGGAGGAGAGGGGGAGAGGGAGGAGGAGAGGGGGAGAGGGAGGAGGGGAGAGGGAGGAGGGAGGGTGGTGGGAGAGGATGGGGGGAGGTAAGGAGGGAAGGGGGAGGTAAGGAGGGAGGGGGGAGGGGGAGTGGGAGGGGAGAGGGTGGGAGGGGAGAGGGATGGGGAGAGAGAGAGGGATGGGGAGAGAAAAAGGAAGGGGGGAAGGGGGAAGACAGAGAAGGGGAAGAGAGAGAGAGATAGGGAGGAGGAGCGAGAGAGAGATGGGAAGGAGTAGAGAGAGATCGGAAAGAGAAGTGAGAGCCAAAGGGGGTGAGAGAGAGAGAAAGGGTAAGAGAGGGGGGGAAAGGAGAGAGACAGAGAGAAGGGGGTGAAAGATAGAGAGAAACAGGGGAGTGTGAGAGAAAGAGAGACAAAAAGGGGGAAGAGAGGGAGAGAAAGGGCGGGGAAGAGAGGGAGAGAAGTGGGAGGGGAAGAGAGAAAAAGGGCTGGAAGAGGGAGGGATGTGGAAGAGAGAAGGAGAGCACGCACGAGAGAAAGAAAGTGCACGCGAAAGGCGGAGCGTTCACTCGCGAGCGGGGGAGCGCGCGCACGAAGGAAAGTGCGTGCAAGACAGAGAGGGGAAGAGAGAACGCGCACAAGAGAGACAGTGAGGAAGAAGCGCGAGCAAGAGAGGATGGTGAGTGGGTGAGGAGAGAAAAGGGAGAGGGAAAAGAGAGAGAGCGAGGGATAGGAGAGAGGAGAAAAAGAGGGAGAGAGAACAGTGTGCGCGCATGAGAGGGTGGGTGAGCGAGAGGGAGAAGGGGAGGGATATGCAGAGAGATTGACAGATAGGGAGGCGCGCAAGGTGGGGGTGCATGAGGGGGCACTAGAGACAGAGGGGCGGGGCACAAGAGAGTGCGGGGCATTCGAGAGAGAGAGATGGGGCACGCAAGGGAGGCATGTGGGCGGGGGGGGCAGAGAGCACGGGCTCATAAGAGAAGGTGGGGGACACGCAAGAGAGTAGGCGGGCGCGAGACAGTGAAAGAGGGGGCGTGCGAGACAGAGAGAGGATCGCACACGCGGGAGAAGGGTGCGAGGGGGCGGAATGAGAGAAGGCGCTAAGCAGTGGAGGGCGAAAGACAGTAGGGGAGCGCAAAACAGAGAAAGGGAGAAAGAGGGGTGGAGGGAGACAAACGGGCAGGACAGAGGAAGGAGGTAGTAGGAAACGGGTGGGGGAAGAAGGTGCCAATGCAGCGATGTCCACGAATGTTGGAGAGTAAGCAGGGCTTGTTGTTATGCAGAAGCCAGTTGCTGGTTATCTGATGCTTCAACACACAGCAACCTTGCAAGACAAAGTGTAGGTGTGTGAGCAGGTGGAGGCATGAAAGCAAGGACAGACCACAGGCAACCTTCATCTCTTCCCACCCCCCTCAGCCCACCCCCAAGTTATGTCTGATCCAAGTTCACCCAGTCTCTACCTGAAAGGCGGGGGGGGGGGGGGGAAATCGGAGTGTCGCGGCCCCTCATTCTCTCTGAAACCAAAACTTCCAGCAGTTCAGAGCATCTCAGCCCTTCAGCCAACCCCTCAAAAAAAAAGATATTACTCACACCAAAATAAACGTCCGGAGATTGCACAGAGTTTAAAGGCAGAGCTCCAGGTTCTAGATAAACTGCCCACAAGGAGCCGGGAATATTTCTGTAACTGACCAGAAATTGACAGCTTCGCTAAATTAGAGTCACTAGCTCTGTTTTTCCCCATAAGCCCCATTACTTCCATTGTGCGATTTTCTACAACAGAACCTCACATGGGAACACAACCAATGCATTATAGGACACCTACCTGTATCCTAAAGTCGATCAACTGAAAACCACAGCTTTTACAATAAATGTGTAAAAATATAATGGTACCAGGAATGGGTCTTTAACTAGTCAGGACTAGTAAACCTTTTGAGTCACTCCATCAGGTCAGGCAATCATTGTAATTGATTTAGATGGCATTAATGTAAGGTTCTAGAAACCTACACCTTGCTGCATGCAGCACAGACTAGTTGTAATGGGTTACAAATGGGAAGTGAACTTCTGAAATCAGCAGCAATTATGGTGGGGACAACATCATTTATAAAACAACTGAAGATCAATGAACCCATGACACTGCCCGGAGGAATAGGATTACTCCTGAGCTTGAGATAATTAACCTAATAGACCACTATCATCTTCCTTTGCACTTGGTATGACAGCAGCCAGTGGAGGTTCCCACCCATCATTCTTCATCTGTTGATTCACACAGACTTCCATTTTCCAGGAGCTCCTTGTTGCCAAATGCTGCCCCGACATCAAGGGCAGTCGCTCTCATCCAATACCAATGAATTCAGCTCATGCATATTTGAGCCAAGGGCATAATTAAGTCAGAAACCACGTGATGACAATTCACACAATTAAATTTTGTGACAAAAATCAACTTTGGTAGCTCTTCTGACTCAGGGATTGAGTCATTAAATCCAATTTGGATTCTCTTACCTGTGTGACCAATGGTTCCAGTAATCGTTCCACTGTCACAGTACGTATTTCTAGACTTTTGGGATCCCACTTAAGCAGAATAGGTGAAGTCGCAGTTGTCATGTTTGTCTGAAACAGTAAATTTGACATCTTGAATAGAGATAAAATATCATTTCAAAATATGTTCAAAAATGAGATCTACACAAAATTTGATTAACAACACAATTAAAGGGCAAAAGGAGCAAAGAGCTATCCAGAAACTACTGGATACCAAGGAAAAGAACATCAAAACATAAGACTGAGCAACAGCAGTGGGTTATTTTGCCTATCAAGCTTGTTCCACCATTCAACATGATTAGAGATTATCTTATTGTGGTCTCAGTTATATTTTCCCGTCTACACACAACGCTCAATTCCCTGCATCAAAACTTTAACTCAACCTTGAAAAAAATTTACAAACCCAGCCTTGATTGCTTTCAGGGGAAAAGAATTCCATACTCTAATGACCCTCAGAGAAAGAGAGTTTCCCATCAATTCTGTCTCAGGAGGGAAACCATTTACTCTTCAAAGTCCCCCAGTTTTATTCTTCCCCTCCAAGAAACATTCTTCTGGTATTCACCCTATCGACCTTAAGATCTTAAAGTTTCAACAAGAAACAGAATCTTTCTCTGAACCCCATTAGGCAGAGGTCTAACATGTTCAGTCTTTTCTCATCAGACAAACCCTCACCCCAGGAATGAAACAAACAAATAAAAACTGAAACAACTGCGGATTCTGTAAATGAGAAACACAAACAGAAATTGTTGGAAAAGCTGAGCAAGTCTGGCAGCACCCGTGAAGCAAAATCAGAGTTAACGTTTCGGGTCCGGTGCTGTAAGCTGCATAAAACGTGCACAACACTGCAGATGTGGTCTTAACAAAACCCAATACAAATGAAGTAAAACTTCTCAACTCTTTGTATTCCACTCCCTTGAAACAAGAGTCATATAGACATAACAGCACAGAAACAGACCCTTCGGTCCAACTCATCCATGCCAACCAGATATCCTAACCTAATCTGGCCCAAATCCCTCTAAGCCATTCCTACTCATACCCATCCAAATGCCTTTTGAATGTTGCAATTGTACCAGCCTCCACCACTTCCTCTGGCAGCTCATTCCATACACCTACCACCCTCTGTGTGAAAATGTTGCCCCTTAAGTCCCTTTTAATCTTTCCCCCTCACCCTAAACCTATGTTCACTAGTTCTGGACTCCCCCATGCTAAGGAAAAGACTTTGTCTATTTATCCTATCCATGCCCCTCATGATTTTATAAAAGTCTACATTTATATAAATGACAAAAAGTAGTGGACCCACCACTGATCCTTGTGGCACTCCACTGGTCACAGGCCTCCAGTCTGAAAAGCAACCCTCCACTACCATCCTCTGTCTTCTCTCAACAAGCCAGTTCTGTGTCCAAATGGCCAGTTCTCCCTGTATTCCATGAGATATAACCTTGCTAACCAGTCTCTCAAGGGAAACCTTGTTGAATGCCTTACTGAAGTCCATTTAAATCACGTCCACAATGCCCTCAATCCTCTTTGTTACTTTTTTTTAAGATTCCCTACAGTGTGGAAACAGGCCCTTCAGCCCAACAGGTCCACACTGACCCTCCGAACAGCAACCCACCCAGACTCACTTCCCTATGTTCACCCCTGACTAATGCACCTAACACTACGGGCAATTTAGCATGGCCAATTCACCTAACCTGCACATCTCTGGACTGAGAGAGGAAACCGGAGCACCCGGAGGAAACCCACGCAGACACAGGAAGAATGTGCAAACTCCACACAGACAGTTGTCCGAGGCGGGAATTGAACCCGGGTCCCTCGTACTGTGAGGCAGCAGTGCTAACTACTGAGCCAATGTGTCTACTTCTTTGAAAAACTCAATCAAGTTCATGAGACAATTTCCTACACGAAAATCCATGCTGACTATCCCTAATCAGTCCTTGCCTTTTCAAATACATTTTTATCCTGTCCCTCAGCATTCCCTCCAACAACTTGCCCATCACCGATGTCAGGCTCACTGGTCTATAGATCCCTGGTTTTTTCTTTACCATCTTTCTTACCACATTAACTAATCACCAGTCTTCCAGCACCTCACCTGTGACTATCAGTGAATAGACAGGTGATTACATCTGAAATAATAGTAAATTGTACAAGGCTAAAAAAGGACACATGCCAAGTTTTTCTTGTTACAAAATCAAAGCCGAAAGCTTTTATTTTTAAAAAAGGTGTTCAATATTTAACTAAGGCTAAATTAGTAGAATTGAAAGATGCATCAAAGACAGAATTTCCTTCAAATACTGAGGAGGCAGAGATAATTGAAGTACTAGCAGAACACTTGGAATTGGTTGAAATACAAGAAGAACATACACCAATAGTGAGTCACTTGAACTCAAGAACTCAATGAGAGACAAAGCAACTGAGAGTATAAAAAAGAAATAAAATAGAAATCTTCAAATAGAAATGACATTAAAATAAAAATGAAAGGGAATGACTCATTTAGTAAATTTGGAAAATTCTGTGTAGTTCTGTTTTTGAAATTTAGCCACAAGCTGATCACAATCCCTCAGCTGAACTTCTTTCCTAGTCCTCCCTATGTTGTTGAAATTATTTGGCCCAGAGGAGGAAGTGCTGGATGTCTTGAAAAGGGTAAAGGTGGATAAATCCCCAGGACCTGATCAGGTGTACCCGAGAACTCTGTGGAAAGCTGGAGAAGTGATTGCTGGGCCTCTTGGCTGAGATATTTGTATCATCGATAGTCACAGGTGAGGTGCTGCAAGACTGGAGGTTGGCTAATGCGATGCCACTGTTTAAGAAAGGTGGTAAGGACAAGCCAGGGAATTATAGACTAGTGAGCCTGACATCAGTGGTGGGCAAGTTGTTGGAGGGACAGGGTGTATATATATTTGGAAAGGCAAGGATTGATTAGGGATAGTCAACATGGCTTTGTGCATGGGAAATCAGCTGAAAATGTGTTGCTGGAAAAGCGCAGCAGGTCAGGCAGCATCCAAGGAGCAGGAGAGTCGACGTTTCAGGCATGGGCCCTTCTCAGGAATGAGGAAAGTGTGTCCAGCAGGCTAAGATAAAAGGTAGGGAGGAGGGACTTGGGGGAGGGGGGTTGGAAATGCGATAGGTGGAAGGAGGTCAAGGTGAGGGTGATAGGTCGGAGTGGGGGTGGGGATGGAGAGGTCAGGAAGAAGATTGCAGGTTAGGAAGGTGGTGCTGAGTTCGAGGGATTTGATTGAGACAAGTTGGGGGGAGGGGAAATGAGGAAACTGAAGAAATCTAAGTCCTTGTGGTTGGAGGGTTCCTAGGCGGAAGATGAGGCGCTCTTTCTCAAGCCATTGTGTTGCTATGGTCTGGCGATGGAGGAGTCCAAGGACCTGCATGTCCTTGGTGGAGTGGGAGGGGGAGTTGAAGTGTGCATGGGAAATCATGTCTCACAAACTTGATTGAGTTTTTTGAAGAACTAACAAAGAGGATTGATGAGGGCAGAGCAGTAGATGTGACCTATATGGACTTCAGTAAGACGTTCAACAAGGTTCCCCATGGGAGACTGATTAGCAAGGTTAGGTCTCACGGAATACAGGGAGAACTAGCCATTTGGATACAGAACTGGCTCAAAGGTAGAAGACAGAGGGTGGTGGTGGGGGGTTGTTTTTCAGACTGCAGGCCTGTGACCAGTGGAGTGCCACAAGGATCGGTGCTGGGTCCTCTACTTTTTGTCATTTACATAAATGATTTGGATGTGAGCATAAGAGGTACAGTTAGTAAGTTTGCAGATGACACCAAAATTGGAGGTGTCGTGGACAGCGAAAAGGATTACCTCAGATTACAACAGGATCTTGACCAGATGGGCCAATGGGCTGAGAAGTGGCAAATGGAGTTTAATTCAGATAAATGTGAGGTGCTGAATTTTGGGAAAGCAAATCTTAGCAAGACTTATACATTTAATGGTAAGGTCCTAGGGAGCATTGCTGAACAAAGAGACCTTGGAGTGCAGGTTCATAGCTCCTTGAAAGTGGAGTCACAGGTGGATAGAATAGTGAAGGCGGCATTTGGTATGCTTTCCTTGATTGGTCAGAATATTGAGTACAGGAGTTGGGAGGTCATGTTGCGGCTGTATAGGACATTGGTTAGGCCACTGTTGGAATATTACATGCAACTCTGGTCTCCTTCCTATTGGAAAGATGTTGTGAAACTTGAGAGGGTTCAGAAAAGACTTACAAGGTTATTGCCAGGGTTGGAGGATTTGAGCTATAGGGAGAGGCTGAACAGGCTGGGGCTGTTTTCCCTGGAGCTTTGGAGGCTGAGGGCTGACCTTATAGAGGTTTACAAAATTATGGGAGGGCATGGATAGGGTAAATAGACAAAGTCTTTTCCCCTGGGGTTGGGGAGTCTAGAACGAGAGAACAATTCCACTTAACTTATAGGTGAGAGGGGAAAGATATGGGCGGCACGGTGGCACAGTGGTTAGCACTGCTGCTTCACAGCGCCTGTAGACCCGGGTTCAATTCCCGACTCAGGCGACTGACTGTGTGGAGTTTGCACGTTCTCCCCGTGTCTGCGTGGGTTTCCTCCGGGTGCTCCGGTTTCCTCCCACAGTCACAAAGATGTGCGGGTCAGGTGAATTGGCCAAGCTAAATTGCCCGTAGTGTTAGGTAGGGGGTAAGTGTGGGGGTATGGGTGGGTTGCGCTTCGGCGGGTCGGTGTGGACTTGTTGGGCCGAAGGGCCTGTTTCCACACTGTAAGTCTAAGTCTAAGTCTAAGTCTAAGATATATAAGAACCTATGGGGCAACCTTTTCACACAGAGGGTGGTACATGTACGGAATGAGATGCCAGAGGAAGTGGTGGAGGCTAGTACAATTGCAACATTTAAGAGGCATTTGGATGGGTATATGAATAGGAAGGGTTTGGAGGGATATGGGCCGGATGCTGGCAGGTGGGCCTAAATTGGGTTGGGATATCTGGTTGGCATGGATGAGTTGGACCGAAGGGTCTGTTTCCATTCTGTATATCTCTATGACTCATAGCTAAATCCTGACCTTCCCACTCCAAGTTTCTCTCCAGCCCGGAATCTTAGCACCAGATAGATGACAAAACTTTCAGAACTTTCACCTCTGCTTTGGTTACCTGTCCCCCTAACTATACAATCACCAATTACGCAATTTCTATTTCTTCCACCAATATGAATGGGGGAAACAGAGGGTTGTGGTCAGTTTGCTCATCCTCCCCACAGTCTATGCCCACATCCACACTGGGAGTAGGAACTTCATTCCTATTGGATAACGGCACTAGCTGACACTTCTTCAAAGCTAAATTCTGAATCCCCATATCTGTCTTACTTGCAGTCACATGCCCCTTTTCCCAACTAGAGACTAATTTAATGTGCCTATTCCAAGAGGTGTGACTACTTCCTGAAACAGAGTATCCAGGTACCTCACTTCCTCCCTTATGTGTCAGAGGCTTTTAGCTGGTCAACTCCAAACTGAAGCTGCTCCAGAAGCCAACACAAAGATTCGGCCACCACGGATCACACTGGCATCCACTAGCTCTCACGTACAACAACTATAACACATTGCTTGCATAGCCATCTCAATTCCACTTAACTTATATGTTTAAAATATGAATTTCTTAATTGTAACAACATTTCCTGACTTAAACCTATTAATCAATTGAAAGATATGGAGGAAATACCCACCAAATCATTTACCTGTTTTCCTTTATCACACTTCGGTTCTGCCAGTAAGAAACAGATTATCCTATTTTTATCTTTGTCACTGCCCTTCACACACAGTTCTACTCTTTATGAAGCTGCTGACTTGCTCTCTTTCCTGCTCTTTATGAAGTTGCCGTTCCTGCTCTCTTTAATGCTGTTTCAGAAGCACAAGCGCCTCTTGTTTCTTGCTCCTACAAGACCATACCATTGACGTTGGCTGAGCATCAGTTCTTACAGAGATAGATTTATTAAAAAGGGATACAGTACCAGCTGTGCCATTGACATCAAAAGCTAAGGAGCTATTAGCTTTTGATACAACCCATGTGGCGTAACAATGTTGAATAATGCCATTTTGGTTTAAAAACACTCCATCAACATTCCAAAGACTTATGAGCTAACTTTGACTCGTGTAGCTAATTGCATGGCCTATTTGGAGACTTGATTAATAAAATAGCAACACCAAGGATGAACATGTAACACAATTGAAAACTTTATTTTAAACTATTACAGTTAGGTGATTTAATAAAACTAATTTGCCAAGAGCAAGTTCACAAAGGCAAGGGTATCTAGGACACTAAGGATAGGAAAAGGAAAGAATTTGATGAAATTCACCATTCCTAAAACTAAAAAAAAGAGGATCCATGATATTTTTGAGCATATATAATTTCTATAATTTTGCATTTAACTTCAGAATAGCTGCAGCTTTAAGAGATTTATCACAAAACAGGAAAGAAGCAAAAATGTAAGCTAACCAAAACAACCAGTGTTGGCCATCCCAATTTCACTATGCCTTTTAAAATGACATTGACATGAGTGACTTGGGGAGTAGATATGATCTTATTGCAAACGATAAAATCAGGCTCAGAGAGGCTAGCAGAGGCCTTTTCAAAGAAATTGAAACAGTGTCAAAACAAATATTCTGCAGTCAAAAACAAAATCTCTGGGATTATAAAGAAAACTTCAACATTTCAAAAATCTATGTCATCACATCCAACAAGAGACATGAATCATAAATTCCTTGACTTTTGTAGAGATACCTAAAACTAAAAGTGCTGCCTATTTCAATATAGTCTGCTATTTTAACCATAAGAACTGTCCACATCGTCGGACAAGATTACACTGTTGAAAATACATGATCCTGCTTAAACAGTAATATTGTTAGAATAGTTTGGAGACTAAGTGGCAAGAAAGTTAATGAATGAAGTTGGATAAATGCAAGTCTAATTTATTTTTGTGTGTTTCATGTCTACTTCAAAATGAAATATATTCAGAAATAGCACTTCATTACCCAAGAGTGAAGGTATGGCTGGAATACATAGCACTTTTAAAAACTGCATAAAAACGCAGGAAAAGATCAAAGAATTTGGTCAGTTTCTGCACTGTAGAAGTTTTACCAAGTCATCTCAAAAGTCAAAAATTAAAGTGGACTGTGAATTACCTACTGTTGACAAAAAACCTATGATGTTGTGGAGACGGGGCAAGCAAAACACTCGAGATAAGAGATGGGTTTCACAAACAGTTTGTTTTGGAAGATGTCATGGCTGATGGTTGCCAAGCAACAACCTCTGGAATGGTGTTGCTGTTTTTTTCCAATAAATTCACATACATCAGTTGAAGGAAGACCTCCAAACTGGGAAAGGCTTTGTCTCTCCAGAACAAAGTAAGGAGAACACATTAAAGCAGAATTGGCTACAAGGACATCTTTTTGTCTTCTCAATTAAAATAACATGGAAATCTGATTAAATCAGATGTCAGGATTTCTAACTAACTCTCATCTGAAATCAATACTATTTTGAAGATGTCAACAATTCCACAACTGTAAGCATTTCATTCTCGTCAACAGGAAACTGACTGGACTCAGAAGTCTCTTCATTTTGTCCTGTCCCAATCTTGGCACAGTTTTTTTAACACTTTCTTTTAAAAAATAACCACATCACATTTGATATGCTGCATTGTCTTGTCTGTCATGTGAATGGAGGTGTTTGGGATCAAAGGGAGCTTAGTTTAATTCTGCATGGCACCTTAACTGCTAACTAGTTTTACCATGTATTAAAGAAGTTTGCTTCTAATAGCCAAGTTATTTTTCAGTCAATTACTGAAGCCTACTGGATATATATTTTATACTGCATGATAGTATTTTGCAGAAATAAATTTATAATTTTAATGAAGCAAAACAGCAGCAAATATGTATCATTCAACCTATCGAGGCCACTGTTCAACACTATCATGGCTAACCTGTGCGCTCTTCATACTCTGAAGCCTTTAACTCCTAGAGATCTATTTATTTCTTAAATATATTCAGCAAACACACATCCATAGCCTTTTTGTAAAGCAGAAGTTTTAGGTCCACTATCCTCTGTGCGAGAAGAAACTTCAATCCAAAATGAACCCATGATCCCTTTTTGTGCACTCCCACAGCCAGGGAAAATGTCCACTGTACCACTCAAGATTCCCACCACTTTTGAGATCTGCAAACTTGGAAATATTACATGTGATTCAATTACACGAATTGTTGATATGAATTTTCTATAGCTAAAATTAAAGCACTGATCCCATCAGCACTCTACTCATATGGTAACAGAGAATCAATAGGTAAAGCTAAGAGAAAGAGAAGGAATGGGAGTTGGTTCACAATTTGAAGGTGTTGAACTCAGTACTAAGTCCAGAAGGCTGTAAAGTGCTTATTCTGAACAGCAGACTTTGTTTCTCCAATGATCCAGTGACTCACTGGTGCACCACAGCATGCCGAGGACAGACAAGTAGGCATACAAGCAGGATACTGTGTTAAAATGGCCAGCTACAGAAAAGTTAGGATCATGTTTGCGTACAATCCAGCAGAGTTCTGCAAAGCAGTCATCCAGTCTGCATTTGCTTTCTCAACTTTGGGTGCACCAAATACAATACATAAGATTGGAGGTGGTACAGGTGAAATGCTACTTCACCTGGAACGATTGTTTAAGACCTTGGATGGTGAGCAGGGAGGAGGTGAAAGGGCAAGTGTTGCACTATCTGCAGTCACATGGGAGGGTGCTGAGCAAAGGGATGGTGGTGTTAGTGGTTGATCGATGGACTAAGATGTCTCAGAGAGAACAATTCCTGCAAAATGTAGATGGGGGAGGGGTGGTAAGGGAAAAATGTGCTTGGTGGTGGTGTTCTGCTGGCGTTGTGTGAAATGGCAGAGAATAATCCTTTGAATGCAGAGGCTGGTGAGATTAAAAGTGAGGATAAGGGCGACCTGATCACACGGTTGAGAGTGATGAAAAGATGCAAGTGCAGAAGTATGGGTGATAGTTTGGATGCAGTTGATGGCCCTGTCAACCACAGTGGGCAGGAAACCACGGCTATGCAAAGAGGAAACCACACAGTCCAGTTTGGAAGGTGGCATCATCCGAACAGATGCAATGTGGGCAAAGGAACTGGGAGAATGGGATGGAATCTTCGCAGGATGTGATGTGTGAACAGTTGCAGCAAAGGTAGCTATGGGAATCAGTTGCCTTGTAGTGGATGGCAGTGGACAGAGTGGTCAAGGAAAGGAAGGCAAGTGTGGGAAATGGATGATGTGAAAGTTTTAGAGGTGGAAACTGGAGGCAAAAGCCAACAAATTTTTCAAGTTTTTTGCAGGAGTATGAAATGGAGCCAAAGCAGTCATCAATGTACCAAAACCAATTGTGGGAGGGAGCCAAAACAAGTCTGGAACAAGGATTATTCCACATACCCCATAAGGAGGCAGACATAACTGCACTCATTCAGGTGCAAGTGAGGACTGCAGATGCTGAAGATCAGAGCTGAAAAATGTGTTGCTAGAAAAGCGCAGCAGATCAGGCAGCATCCAAGGAGCAGGAGAATTGACATTTCGGGCATAAACATCAATTCTCCTGCTTCTTGGAGGCTGTCTGGCCTGCTGCACTTTTCTAGCAACACATATTTCAACTCATACAGGTATCTATGCCCACACCCTTGACTTGGTAGTGAGCCTCATTCTTTAACCACTGCAATCCACCTGCTGTGGATTACCCATAATACCATAAGGGAGGGAATTCCAAGATTTTGACCCAGCGACATATTTCCAAGTCAGGGTGGTGAGTGGCTTGAAGGGGAACTTGAAGATGGTGTTATTCCCATATCTCTGCTGCCCTTGCCCTTCTAGATGGAAGTGATTGTGGGTTTGGAAGGTGCTGTCTGAGGATCTTTGGTGAATTTCTGCAGCACACACTGTAGACAGAACCCACTGCTGATACTGAACATTGGTGGTGGAGGGAGTGGATGTGTGTGGATGCAGTGCCAATCAAGTGAGCTGCTTTTGGCGGGTGGTATCAAGCTTCTCAAGTGTTGTTGGCGCTGCACTCATCCAGGCAAGTACAGAGTATTCCATCACACTCCTAATTTGTGCCTTGTAGGTGGTGGACAGACTTTGGGGAGTCAGGAGTCGTGGTTGGATCCAAATCTGGCTTAGTAGTAAGTATTAGTGCTGTGTCCCTTATTGTTTGTGATGTACAAACTATGGAAATGCGATATGTTAGGGATGATAAGCTAGTTTACAGATAACAAATAGATTAGCTGGGTGGTTAATAGTGAGGAAGAAAGTCTCAGGTTAGAGGAAGACATAGATGGTTTGATCTGCTTATCTGATCAGTTTTATCCATCAAATCCCTACACTGTGGACAGAGGCCATTAGGCCCAACAAATCCACACCATCCCTCCACTGAATAATCCTTCCAAACACATTGCCCTACTCTATTACTCTACATTTATGCCTGATTAATGCACCTAACCGACACACCCCTGAATACTATGGGCAGTTCATGGCCAATTCACCTAACCTGCACACCTGAAATCAGTTTCAATCTGATCAATCGAATTTCAACACTGAAAAGTGTGAGGTGATGCACTTTGAAAGTAGTAAAAGACAAGAAAGTACCCAATGAATGGCAGGACAGAAGAAAGCTCAGAAGACAGAATGATCTTGGGGTGAAAACTCTCAGATCCTTGAAGATTATAGGATTAGTTAATACAGTGGTTAAGGCAGCATACCAAACATTTACCTTTCATGAATTGTGACGTACATTATAAGAACAAGGAGATTATGTTAGGGCTGTACAGGATTTTTGTTAGGCCACAGCTGGAATATTGTGAGCAGTTCTGGTCATGGTACAAGAGAAGGAATGTGATTGTGGTGGAGAGGGTTGCAGAGGAGATTCATCAGGGTGTTGCCTGAATTGGAAAATTTTAGCTACAGAGAGGCAAGATAGGCTTGGATTGTTTTCTTTAGAACAAAGAAAGCTGAGAGAAGAACTGTTTAAAGTGCATAGGATATACAGGGTGAACAGAAAGCAGATATCCCCCTGGGTTGAAGGATCAATAACGAGTAGGTGTAATTTTAAAAAGGTTTAAAGGTGAGAAGATTGAGAGGGGTTTTGAGGAAGAGGATCTTCACCCAGAAGGTGGTGAGAACCTGGGAGAGCAGTAGAGGTGAAAAACCTCAAAACCTTTGAAGAATGTGGCTGAGCTGTTGAAATGTTATAACATTCAAGGCTATGGGCCAAATGCTGGAAAGCGGAAATTGTGTAGGTAGGTCAGTGCAAACTCAATGGGCCAAAGGGCCTCTTCTGTATTATGACTCTATAACTTTATATTACATCCTTAAAAACTCAAGTGGGTTTGTCAAATTCTATTTTCCTCCCAGGAAACCATGCTAATTTTAAGAATTGGCATTCTTTAAAGAACCCCATTATCAGATCCCTTATAACGGACTCCAGTATTTTCCCAATGACATAATCCTGAGGTGAAAAGCAGGGGGCTCACAGGGAATTTGAGGGAAAGCTTTATCACACAGAAAGCAGTGAGAGGGAAACCTTTTTTTCCCCAAAAATTGAGTGCATGGACAAGCCTGTAAGTATCATAATATTCAAAGGTAACAGTCTCGTTCCAGAAAGTGTGTCTAGTGCAGGTAGTTATACTTTTTTGGCAGGATAGACTTGATGAACCAAAGGGCCTCTTCTCTACTGTAGAATTCTATAATTCTCTGTTAGACTGGTTTGCTTAATTTCAGATTTACTCCCTCCCTCCTTTCTTAAGCAATGGTTTTACATTTGCCAGTTTTCACTCTGCCAGGGTTGTTCCACAAACTACAGAATTGCAGAAGATGACAACCAATAGATACACCATTTCCATGGACCCTTTATTTATAAACCTTAGATACAGATTGTCTGGCACTGAGTATTCCACACTTCTCAATCCCATTAATTTCTATCGCACATTTTGAATTATTCATATAAATTTCCTTCAATTCCTCCTTCCCACAAGACCCCTGCTTCCCTAGCACTTCTGAAAAGTTCTGTCATTACAGAAGACATAGAAAAGTAGTTGTCTAATTGCTCTGCTGCCATTTCCTTTCTCTCCATTATCAATTTTCCTATTTCAGACTAAGAGACCTACATTTGTCTTTGTTAATCTTTTTCTTTATCTAATTTTGGCACAACTCATGGAAATAGGAGGATGTGATTACCAGCACACTTCTTTTGTTAAGAGTTCTAACAATTACCAAAAGCAGAAATAACTAATTGTGTATTAATTATGTGATCACGACAGCCCAGCCAAGTCAAAATAATAACAGCATTATATCAATAACACACAGTCGTATTCAAATTCTGAAGTGTCGATCTATGCCTTTTGAAAGTTCAAGTATAATTATATATTGGCTGTTGCAGGTCCCTGACTCTCTGAAGCATCTGGGATCAAGTTACCCACTGACGAGCAAAGACAAATTGAGGAGTCTGAGTTGATCCAACATCATAAATTCAGTAAATTTCAGCTCCAGGACAGAAGCAATCAATTTTAGCTGGTTTTATTGTTCTAGGTATGGCAATATCTAGTAAATCAGAGCACAGCAAATAAAATTCTAATCTACACTCCACACAAAGTGACACAGTGGTTAGCACTGCTGCCTCACAGCACCAGAGACCAGGCTTCAATTCCCGCCTCAGATGACTCTCTGTGTGGAGTTTGCACATTCTCCCCGTGGGTTCCTCTGGTTGCTCCGGTTTCCTCCCACAATCCAAACAAAAATGTGCAGGTTAGGTGAATTGGCCATGCTAAGTTGCCCGTAATGTTAGGTGAAGGGGTAAATGTAGGGGAAATGGGTCTGGGTGGGTTGCGCTTCGGCAGCTCGGTGTGGACTTGTTGGGCCAAAGGGCCTGTTTCCACACTGTAAGTAATCTAATCTGATCTAAAAGTGGAAGAATTTGCATATAATTAAATATGTATTAACAAAACAGGATAATGGAGTATGCACCCAATAAAATAAATTGTATCTTTTTCTTAGAATCAAAAATTTCATTACACAATCATATATGCCTTTTCAAAAGTTCATCATTCCTTTACACTTTAAATGGGCAGAATTTACTTGCAAGTTCCGAAACTACTGCAGTTCTGATCGGTCAGCAACTTTTAATGATTTGGAAGTCACAGCTAATAAATTGCAGAGGAAGAACGGCTTTGCCTCATCTTATCATTCAAAATATATATTATTGCCAAATTAAAGGAGAGTCATATTATGCAAACAAAAATTCAGTTAACCTACAGAATTGCCATGCTTTTCCACCATTTTCCTTGGGCAGGTGACAATCAGATTTACCAACCCATCTGGTCACAATGTGCTCAAGGGAAGGAAATCTGGCTGACGTGTAACGCCAAGACCTACAGTAATGTGATTGTTCAGAGGACAGGTCAGAGTCAATGAGAGATAGGCAACAAATGATGGCCGAATCGGCAATGCCCATATCCCATAAATGAATAAAGAGAAAACAAAACTTTTTGAGAGAGAAAAGGGTCTACAACCTATATTTGTAAAAATGCATCAACAAAATGTGGGCACTCAGTAGGAAAACATTTATTATCCAGAGGGTAGTTCAGAGTCAACCGCAGTGCTGTGGGTGTGGGAACACATGCAGACCAGACTATATAAGGATATCAGATTTCCTTCCCTAATAAGGGCATTAGTGAACCAGATGGGTTCTTCCAAAAACCATACCATGGCAATCATTCAATTTTTAATTCCACTTTTTTCTCTAAATATAATTCATGATAGGACTCAAACCTTGGACCCCAGTACAATACCCATATGCCTGAATTCATAGTCTTGTGATAATGAAACATTGGAACAGAATTAGGCCATTTAGCCTGCAATGACTGGAATGAGGTCAGCCATGTGAACCTCACAGAATGAGTTCCCTGATTGGACCAGATTAACAGCCCCAATCAGGAAACTCTGGCTAACGAAGAATAACAAGAGTCTCCCAAAAACGGCAGCGTTTGGACCCGACATAGTGCACCAGTTGGAGGAGGCTCAGGTGTGCAGTGGGATCCCATCCACGCTCACCCCAGCCCGCACGGAATTTCACATTGGCCCCAAGGTCCCGTACTTCCTGCGGGAGCTTGTGCCCCACAACCTGAGCCGCCTCCGGAATTTTAATTTTCTCCCTTTTAAAGGACGTTAAAAAGGCGGGTCCTATATCAACTGCTGCTGCACACCATCCACCTCTTCTCCCTCATCCACCATCCGCACATGCCTTGGCATGTCCATTTGCCACCAGGCGGTGGGGATCCCTAGTGGAGGGCCCTCTACGCTGGAGTCCTCCCTCTTTCGGGGATCTGGATGGAGGGTACTGCATGCAGCAGTTACCTGCAACCGCAGATTGCGGTGGTTCACGGACTCCCAGCCCAACTGCTTGTTTTGTGGACCACGTGTATATTGGGTGTGGGCATTTGCACCCCCTTTTTGATTTTCTCAAAAACCTTCTCCTCTGCTTTTGGTTGCACTTCAGTCCCACGCTCCTGATCTTCGGGCACCCGTTGTGGAGGAGGGAGGCCAGGTCTGAGGATCTCCTCGTGGGTCTGCTCCTGGGCCTAGCCAAACTGGCCATAAACAGGTCCAGGCAGTGGGCCGTGGAGGGGCTCATGAGGGCCGGCTGCCTGCCCCTCTTCCACGGTTACATTAGGACCCGGGTGTCCTTGGTGAAGGAGCACGCGGTGTCTACCAACACCCTGAAGTTGTTCAGGGAGAGGTGGGTGCCGCAGGGAGTGGAGTGCATCATTTCCCCCTCCAACTCTATTTTGATTTAGTCTCAGCCCTCCCCTTCACTGTTTTGATCACACAGCATTGCCCTTTGCTGTGAAGAGCACTGCTTGTCACAGGCCACTCGGGTGTTTCCTTTCTTCCTGGTGGTGGAAATTAAATAAAGATTTGTGCACTTTGTGTCTCTCACTGTGTCTCACAACTCTCACACACACCATGGGTGCTGGGGAAAGAAAATAACAAGAGTGTCCTAAATACAGCAGTGTTTGGACCCGACGTGGTGTACCGGTTGGAGGATGCTCAGGTGTGCAGTGGGATCCCATCCGCACTCACCCCAGCCCGCACGGAATTTTACATTGGCCCCAAGGTCCCATACTTCCTGCAGGAGCCTGTGCCCCACAACCTGAGCTGCCTCCGGAATTTTAATTTTCTCCTTTTTAAGGATGTAAAAAGGCAGGTCCTATATCAACTGCTGCTGCACATCGTCCACCTCTTCTCCCTCATCCACCGTCCGGACACACCTTGGCAAGGTACCGGGCGGTGAGGATCCCCAGTGGAGGGCTCTCTACACGGGAGTCCTCCCCCTTTCTCTTGGGGATCTGGGGTGGAGGGTGTTGCACGCAACGGTCCCCTGCAACCGCAGATTGCAGTGGTTCATGGACTTCCAGCCCAACTGCCTGTTCTGTGGCGCTGTGGAGTCCATGGACCACGTGTATATTGGGTGTGGGCATTTGCACTCCCTTTTTGATTTTCTTAAAAACCTCCTCCTCTGCTTTTGGTTGCACTTCAGTCCCATGCTCCTGATCTTCGGGCACCCAGTACTGAGGTGGGAGGGCAGGTCTGAAGACCTCCTCGTGGGTCTGCTCCTCGGCCAGCCAAACTGGCCATAAACAGGTCCAGGCAGCGGGCGTGGAGGGGGTCGTTAGGGCCGACTGCCTGCCCCTCTTCCACAGTTACGTTAGAGCCCGGGTGTCCTTGGAGGAGGAGGACGCGGTCTCCACTGACACCCTGGAGTTGTTCAGGGAGAGGTGGGTGCCGCAGGGAGTGGAGTGCATTATTTCCCCCACCAACTCTATTTTGATTTAATCCCTGTCCTCCCCTCCACTGTTTGATCACACAGCATTGCCTTTTGTAAAGGGCACTGCTTGCCACTGGCCACTCGGGTGTTTCTTTTCTTCCTGGTGATGGAAATTTGAATAAAGATGCGTGCACGTTGTGTCTTTTACTGTGTCTCACACCAGCACACACACGGGTGCTGGGGAGAAAAATAAGCACTACCACAGTTAGGCGGTTGTGTGGGTGTAAAAAAAAGGGAAAAAAAAGAGAGAAAAAAAAACAGGAGTGTCACATGTTCTGTTCACTGAGGTGTTGGCTCTTAAGGGAGCTGGACCAGCGTGGAAAAAAAGGAAAAAAAGAAGAAGAAAAATTAAAAGAAAAACAGGAGTGTCCAGGTAAAAAGGAGAAAGTAAACAGGGGCATCAGAGATTTTGATTCTCTGGCTGCTGCCTCGAGTGAGGATGTCATAGTCAAAGTTCCACATGTAAATAAAGGGTGACTCTGATAGGATACCAGTCTCCGTAGAATTATTTCAGTGGCAACAAGAATAAAACACTTTCCTGAAGAAACACCCTCTTAAAACTCAAAGTTGGGATAAGCATTTTTGGCATCATGCCATTATTTGAGAAGCTTGACTTGTTCGACTCTGCAAAAGACTGGGGCCAGTATGTGGAAAAAAATGCATTTTTTCTAGGCAAATTACATTGCTTTTCATCTGCCCCTATCAGCAATTCTCCTGACAGCCTATGGACCCACAACTTCTTCTGTTATTAAGAGCCTAACTTTGAAGTATAGATACAAAAACCTTTCAAGACTGGACACATTTAGTTAAGAAATATTGTGACGCGAAGCCTCCATTAATTCTGAGACTCTCATATTTCTCAGCAATTCGAGAACCTGAGGAGAGACCCTGTCAGGACTTTTGATGAGGTTAAGATGACTGACAGTGGCATGTGACTTTGGTTTGAGATGTTGAGACCATTTGGTATGTGGGACTAATGGTGCAACCACACAAAAGTGTCTACTACCTGAAGCCCAACGGGATTACAAACAGGGCATTACAACTGGCTTTCTCTTTGCAAAACATGGCATGTGGAGCCGATGAGTTGCAGGGTATTCCAAATAAAGTGGTCACCCTCACCAGTCCAGTTAAGCTTGAGGAGCACTACTTGAGTGAAGGCAATTGCATAGCTTTACTCAAGACACATCCTGATCAGAGGAACTGTCAGCCCACAACAAAACCCCAAAACAAAACTTGACCTTCCAAAATCATCATCTCACATTTGTCTGGATTTGTCTGCATTAAACTCTATCTGCCATTTTTCTGCCTATGCCTCCAACTGATCTGTATTCTGCTGTATCTTCTGACAATCCTCCTCACTATGTGCAACTCTTTAATCTAGGCATGCAGACAATACAGTCTAACTAATTAGACTAGCCATGTTTTCCTCCAAGTCATTTGTCGACCATGAACAGCAGAGGTCTGAGCACTGATTGCTGTGAATATCATTAGTCACAACCTTCCATTCCAAAAAGCATTCTTCCACAATTACTCTCTGTCTCCTATAACTAAGTCAGTTTTGTATTCATCTTGCCAGCTCACTCCTGAGTTACGAGGAGAAGGCAGAATAATGAGGTTGAAAGATATATCAGCCATAATCAAATGGCAGAGCAAACTCAATGGGTCATGAAATAACTCCACAGAGGCCAGTATTCTGTCATCACATCACCCTTTTATGTATACGTGGAAAGTCCTTAACTCTGATACAGCTTCATCAGAGTCATAAGAAATAGAAGCAGGAGTAGGCCATCTGGCCCATCGAGCCAACTCCATCAGTCAATAAGATCATGGCTGATTGTTTTGTGGACTCAGCTGCACTTACCCGCACTCTTGCTTTAACCCTTAATTCCTTTACTGTTCAAAAATCTTATCTGTCTTTGCCTTAAAAACATTTAATGAAGTAGTCTCAACGGCTTCACTGGGCAGGGAATTCCACAGATTC
Source organism: Hemiscyllium ocellatum (assembly GCF_020745735.1). Lineage (NCBI taxonomy): Eukaryota > Metazoa > Chordata > Chondrichthyes > Orectolobiformes > Hemiscylliidae > Hemiscyllium > Hemiscyllium ocellatum. The sequence continues at coordinate 26,992,415 of NC_083401.1, forward strand.
ACAACCCTTTGTGTGAAGAAGGTCCTCCTCAACTCAGTTCTAAATCTGCTCCTCCTTATTTCACCCAGAGTGTCAGGGTGTGACGCTGTTTTTGTTTACAAGAATAATCCGAGAGATGAAAGGCTTGTGATGTAATAAGTGATTGAGGACTCTTGTCTGTTCTCAATGGAGTTTAGAAGTGTCAGAATTTCTACTATTTATATTTGTCAACCAGAACAATCTGGTCCAATCAAGAAACTCGTATTTTTTTAAAGTGCAGCTGGCTACACTTTAAAAGATGATGTGACGATCACTACATCTCTCCCCCTCTGAGTCCTCTGCCATAGGCCAGTCCTTTTTTTGTGAGAACATTCTGGGGTATCTTAGCTTTGGATCAGGTTCCTCTGATTTGGCATCTGATATGGCCAGCATGTTACACATGCAAGCTTGCCTCTTGTGCTAGGAATGTCTTCATAGAAATTCACTCTCTTCTTACACCTGGCAAAAGCATCATTGTGGCCAAATCTAATGTCCATCTCGGATTCAGAAGTCGCATCAACACTTGACGGAGAGAGTGAGCCCACGACGTCCAGAAGCATTTCTGACCCTTCCACCTTTGCTTTTTTGCATCTTTCATATGGTCCACGTCCTTGTTTAGGATTGTCGCATCAACCTGAATGTTAAGTGTCACTGGCCCTGATATTGTGTTGACCATGCAGGGCCATTTTGAGAAACTTTGTAGCCTTACACATCTGCTATATACACTAGAACTAAACAGGATATGCAAGAAAGTATTTGATCATGGTGGTGGTGGTGGGGGTGAGGGGGTGGAGGTGGGGTTTGGGAAGGGGAGTGGCACTTGTTCAGAAGAATCAAGGATATCTGTTCTAAGTGTTAATGGATCAGTGCAAATATGGTGATAACATTTGTTCAGTTGTGTAGCAGTACTTCCTTTTGACCCCGAGGTCTGGAAGCTGTGCATATTTTACAGTTGGATGTTGGTGAACTGAATTTCTGGTTTATACTGAAGACTCTTAAAACTCATACTCAATAGAAAAAGAACTTGTAATTTAGTAAGCTGCATGGAATATGCACATAATAATAGAATAATTCTGATACATTTTCACGTATATCACTGAGCAGATTTGAATTTATGAAGCTCAGCTCCCTAAACTTGACTGTTCTAGAATGTGAATGTCTCATTACCCTTACAAGCTAGGAAAACACAAAGGCTGAAACTGAGATAGGAAGAAAGTTGGAAGATGCTCAAACATGAGAGGGGGAGAGAGAGAGAGAGAGAGAGAGAGAGAGAACATTCTTCTGTAAATTACATTCACTCAAAGGTTCAAGGGACACTAGCTTTGAGAGAGAGAGAGAGAGACAGAATGGAAGCTGGTGGAAAGGTTAACTCTTTGTGGTCTGATTTGACTGTATGCTTGCATGTCATGGATTAAATGTTTGTGTGCTGTTCCCTGGAGATCGAGATCCAGGCATGTTATGAATTTAATTTGCATTTTGGGAATCAAAGATGATTTAAAAATAAAGCCATTTTGTAGGACAATGGTATTAGGCATGTTAGCTGAGTGAGGATACCTCATGACCTTTTTCACATCGTTTAGACTCTTCTCTCATTATGATGTACTGTTAAAAGGGAGCTTATCTAACTAAGGCATTTGGCCATTTGGCCTGGCTTGATCAAGGTTTCCCACTTTGTGCATGTATCTTAATAAGTCAAGCTTACTCAGACCTGTCAATTTCTCTTCCATGACAAACGTTTGCCATTTTATTGCTGCTTATCCAATTAAGTTTTTGTAATCTCCGTATCAATTTCTGTATGAAGACAGCTTGTTTGCAGCAATAAGGGGAGCAGCCTGAGAGAGCTCTTAAGGGTAAGAGCTGGTGCCGCTACTCTTCTAACTAGGTTTAAAACCTTAGCTCAAGCCTGGATGTAGGTATTTATCCAAATTAAACTCCATCTCTGCCCATTGGCCCATCTGATCAAGATTGCGTTATAATCCCAGGTAACCTTCTTCACTGTCCATGACACTTCTAATTTTGGTGTTATCTGTAAACTTACTAACTATACCTCTTCTATGCTCACATCCAAATCATTTATATAAATGACAAAAAGTAGAGGACCCAGCACCGATCCTTGTGGCACTCCACTAGTCACAGGCCTCCAGTCTGAAATAAAACCCTCCACCACTACCCTCTGTTTTCTACCTTTGAGCCAGTTCTGTATCAAAAGTGCTAGTTCTCCCTGTATTCCATGAGATCTAATTTTGCTAACCAGTTTCCCATGGGGAACCTTGTTGAACACCTTACTGAAGTTCATATGAATCATGTCTACCACTTTGCCCTCATCAATCCTCTTTGCTGCTACTTCAAAAAACCCAATCAAGTTTGTGAGACATGATTTCCCATGCACAAAGCCATGTTGACTATCCCTAATCAATCCTTGCCTTTCCAAATACATGTACATCCTGTCCCTCAGGATTCCCTCCAACAACTTGCCCACCACTGACGTCAGGCTCATTGGTCTATAATTCCCTGGCTTGTCCTTACCACCTTTCATATACTGGCACCACGTAGCCAATCTCCAATCTTCTGGCATCTCACCTGTGATTATCGATGATACAAAATCTCAGCAAGAAGCGCAGCAATCACTTCCCTAGCTAGCTTCCCACAGAGTTCTCAGCTAAACCTGATCAGCTCCTGGGGATTTATCTACTTTTTATGCATTTCAAGACATCCAGCACTTCCTCCCCTGGAATATGGATGTTTCTCATGATGTCACTATCTATTTACCGATATTCTATATCCTCCATGTTCTTTTCCACAGGAAATACTGGTGTAAAATGCTTATTTAATATCTCCCCCATCTCCTGCAGCTCCACACAAAGCCTTGCTGATCTTTGAGGGGGCCTATTCTCTCCCTAGCTACCCTTTTGTCCTTAATGTATGTGTGAAAACCCTTTGGATTCTCCTTGCTAGATTCTATTCTATTTGCCAAAGCTATCTCATGTCCCCTTTTTGCCCTCCGGATTTCCCTCTTAAGTAGTTTAGATAAATGCAAGGTGCTGCATTTGGGGAAAGCAAATCTTAGCAGGACTTATACACCTTAATGGTAAGGTCCTAGGGAGTGTTGCTGAACAAAGAGAATTTGGAGTGCAGGTTCATAACTCCTTGGAAATGGAGTCGCAGATAGATTGGATAGTGAAGAAGGTGTTTGGTATGCTTTCCTTTAATGGTCAGAGTATTGAGTACAGGAATTGGGAGGTCATGTTGAGGCTGTACAGGACATTATTTTGGCCACTGTTGGAATATTGTATGCAATTTTGGTTTCCTTCCTATTAGAAAGATGTTGTGAAACTTGAAAGCATTGTAGAATTTTAGTTAGGCAAAACTTGGAATACCACGTACAGTTCTGGTCACTACAGTATCAGAAGGATGTGGATGCTTTGGAGAGGGTACAGAAAAGATTTACCACTATGTTGCCTGGTATGGGGGATTTTAGCTATGAAGAAAAGTTGGACAGACTGGGTTTGATTTTTACCAGAATGCAGGAGGTTGAGGGGCGACCTGGCAGAAGGTTAAAAGATTGCGAATGGCATGGATAAAGTGGAAAGTATGAGGCGTTTTCCCAAAGTGGAGGGGTCAATTATTAGGGGATGCTGGTTCAAGATGCAAGTTATTCACCCAAAGGGTGGTGGTTTCTAGAACTAGACACAATAGCAGCATTCAATAAGTCACCTGGACAAATACATGAATAGGAAGGGAATAGAGGGATATGGATCCTGTAAGTGAAGAAAGTTTTAGTATGGAAGGGCAAAATGTGTCAGCCCAGGCTTGGAGGGCCAAAGGGCCTGTTACTGTGCTTGACTGTTGTTTGTTCTTTGTTCTAACCCTTGATTCCCTTACTAATCAAAAATCTCTCTCTGTCTTAAACATACTCAATAACTTGGTCTCCACAGCCTTCTGTGGCAATGGGTTCCACAGTCACTACTCTGGCTGAGGAAGTGCCTTTTGATCTCAGTACTAAAGGGTCATCACTTCACTCCAAGGCTGATCTTAGTCTCTGCTACAAATGGAAACATCTTTGCCAATTCCACTCTCTCTCGGCCTCTCCATAATCTGTAAATTTCAATTCTCATTCTTGTAAACTGCAAAAAAGAAATCCTGAGTTTCCAATTGCCTTCCACTTCAACACAGCACCATGTTCTCTAGGAGAAAGTGAGGACTGCAATTGCTGGAGGTCAGAGTCAAGAGTGTGATGCTGGAAAAGCACAACACATCAGGGAGCATCCGAGGAGCAGGAGAATATACGTTTCAGCCATAAGCCCTTCATCATGAATGAGGCGTGTGGGCCGGTGGGGATGGAGGTGGGGGAGGTGCTAAGGGATAAATGGAAGGGGGGTGGGGCTGAGGGAAGGTAGCTGAGAATGCAATAGGTCAATGAAGTGAGTGGGAAGGTGATAGGTCAGAGAGGAAGGTGGTGTGGATAGATAGGAAAGATAATGGGCAGGTCAAGAAGGCACTGCCAACCTGGAGGCTGAGGACTGGGATAAGGTTGAGGGAGGGGAAATAAGAAAGTTGGTGAAATCCACATTAATCCTGTGCGCTTGGAAAATGAGGAGTTCTGCCTTCAGGTGTCTGGTGGATAGGGTTTGGTGATAGAGGTGGCCCAGGAACTGCATTTTCTTTGTGGAGTGGGAGGGAGAGTTGAAGTGTACAGCTACAGGCGGTGGGATTGGTTGGTGCGGATGTCCCAGAGATGTTCTGTGAAACAATCTGCAATTTGGCGTCCTGTCTCCCAATGTACAGGACATCACATCAGGTGCAACAGATACAGTAGATGACATTATTGGAAGTACAGGTAAATTTCTGTTGGATGTGAAAGAATCTTTTGGGGCCTTGGTCAGAAGTGAGGTGGCAGTGGGGGGGGGGGGGGGGGGGGGGGGGTGGTATGGTCTTGAAATTATCTCAGGGAATCATAGGGCAGTACGGTGGCTCAGTGGTTAGCACTGTTGCCTCACAGCACCAGGGTCCCAGGTTCGATTCCAGCCTGAGGCAACTGTCTGTGTGGAGTATGCACATTCTCCCTGTGTCTGCATGGATTTCCTCCGAGTGCTCCAGTTTCCTTCCACTGTCCAAAGATGTGCAGGTCGGGTGAATTGACCATACTAAATTGCCCATACAGTTAGGTGCATTAGTCAGAGGGGAAATGGGTCTGAGTGGGTTACTCTTCGGAGGGCCAATGTAGACTGGTAGGGCCAAAGGGCCTGTATCCATACTATAGAGAATCTAATCTAAAAAAAAGACAACTACTATCAATTCGATGTAGACTTCTCATAACTCAAACCTTCCACACCCGGAAATATCCTGGTAAATCTCTTCTGAACCATCTCCAGCTCGATAATACCCTTCCTCTAACTGAGCGACCAGAACTGCACACAGTATTCCGGAAGAGGCCTCAATGTTCTGTACAGCCTCAAGATAACATCCCAACTCCTATACTCAAAAGGACTAAGCAATGAAGACAAGTGTTTGAAATGTCTTTTTAACCATCCTGTTTACATGCGATGCAAACTTTAAAGAATTGTGTACCTGCATCCCTAGATCTCTCTGTTCTACAACACTACCCTGGGCCCAATCATTAATTGTATCAGCCCTACCAAACTGCAAGATCTCTCATTTATCCAGATTGATCTCCATCAGCAATTTTTCAGATCACTGATCCATTTGATCGAGATCCCCCTGTAATATTAGAAAACATTCTTCACTATCTACAATGTCACCAATTTTGGTGTCGTCTGCAAACTTACTAACTATGCCTTGTATATTTTCATCCAAATCTTTTACAAAAATGATAACAAAAAAGGAACCATAACCGATCCCTGTGGAACACCACCTGGTCACAGGCTTCCAGTCCGAAAGCAACTCTCCACCACTCCTGTGTCCAATTGGCAAGCTCACCCTGAATCACATGATGTAACTTTACTAATTAGTCTACTATGCAGAACCTTGTCAAAAGCTTTTCTAAAATCCAAATAAGCAACGTCCACTGTTCAGACGTCCTCAAAGAACGCAATCAAATTTGAGACACTATTTTCCTCGAACAAAACCATGCTATCTACCCCAAATCAAGTTTTGCCTGTCTATATGTCCATAAATCCCATCTTTTATCATCATCTCCAATAGTTTACCCACAACCATAGTAAGACTCACAGATCTATAGTTCCCTGGTTTCTTCTTACAACTTTTCTTGAACAAAGGTACAACATTAGCTACCCTCCAGTCATCAGGCACCTCACCCGTAGTTACAGATGATGCAAGTATTTCTACAAAGGGTGTCGTAATTTTCTCCCCTTACTTCCAACAACATTTTGGGATGCATTAGATCAGATCCCAGAGACTTATCCACTTTTATATTCACTAAGACTCGAGGAGAAAGTGAGGACTGCAGATGCTGGAGATCAGAGCTGAAAATGTGTTGCTGGAAAAGCGCAGCAGGTCAGGCAGCATCCAAGAACCTTTCCTCCATCATAAAGGTCAGAGTGGGATGCTCACCAATGACTGCACAAGGTTCAGCACCATTTGCTTCTCCTCAGATACTCAACAAGGCCATTGTTCAGATTCAACATGTTCTGGACAATATCCAAGCTTATACTGATAAATGGCAAGTAGTATTCACGTTACACAAATGCCAGGAAATGACCATCTCCAAAGAGAGGCAATCTGTCTGCTGCAACTTGATTTTCAATGTTACTATCACTGAATCCCCCATTAACATCCTGGCAATTACCATTAGCTAGAAACTCAACTGGACTTGCCACATCAACAAAATGGCTACGTCAGTAGATCAGAGGAATACTGCAATGAGTAACTCACCTCCTGACTTCCCAAAGTCTGTACACTATATATAAAAGCACAAATTGATTGTTGGAAAAACTCATCTGGTTCACCAATGTCCTTTCGAGAAGGAAACTGCCATCCTGACCTGGTCTGGCCTAAATGTGACTCCAGATGCACAACGATGTGGTTGACCCTTAAATGCCCTCTAGAACAATTAGGGATGGGCAATAAATGCTGAACTAGTGATGCTCACATCCCATGAATCAATAAAAGAAACCTGCCCCAGAATATGTAATACTGTGGTAGGCGGGGCCTTTACAAACAGGATAGTCTTCATCTGAACCAGAGGGGTGCCAGTATCCCTGGAGGGGGGAAATTTGCTAATGCACTTTGGAAGGACTTAAACTAATTCAGCAAGGAATCTAAATTGTAGTTCCAGTATACAGGAGGTTGAGAGTAGTGAAGTCAAAAATAAGATTTCAAGGTCACAAGAGGGCACTGGCAAGCAAGAAGCTGGTTTGAAGTGTGTCTACTTCAATGCTAGGAGCATCCAGAATAAGGTAGGCGAATTGACAGGATGGGTTGGTACCACGGATTTCAATGCTGTGGTTGCTGCAGGTTCCAGGATTTAGACATTTCAGTAAGAACAGAGAAAATGGTAAAAGGCGGAGCAGTTGGTATTGTTGATCAAGGACAACATTACAGTGGCAGAAAGGAAGTTTGAGGACTCGTCCACTGGTAGTGGAGAAAGATGATTCTCGATACGAATGAGAGTGACAGGGTAGTTATTATGGGGGACTTTAACTTTCCAAATATTGACTGGGAATACTATTGTTGGAGTACTTTAGATGTGTCAATGTGTGCAGGAGGGTTTCCTGACATAGTACGTAGACAAAAGTCTGCAGATGTTGGAGATTAAAGTCGAGAGTGTGGTACTGGAAAAGCACAGCAGGTCAGGCAACATCCGAGCAACAGGAAAAATCAATGTTTCAGGCAAAAGTCCTTCATCAGAAATGAGGCTGGGAGACTCAAAGGTGGGCTGAGAGAGAAGGTGGTTGAATGTAATTGGTGGATGGAGGTTGGGGTAAAGATGATAGGTCGGAGGGGAGGGTGGAGGGGATAGGTGGGAAGGAAGATGGACAGGTGGGACAGGTCATGAGGGCAGTGCTGAGCTCGAAAGTTGGAACTGGGATAAGGTGAAAGGGGAAACACAAATTGATGCCATGGGGTTGGGGATGTGGGTCTCAAGACTGAAGATGAGGCATTCTTCCTCCAGGCATCAGATGGTAAGGGAGTGGCGATGGAAGAGGCCCAGGACTTACATGTCCTCGGTGGAGTGGGAGGGGGAGTTGAAGTGACTGGTCATGGGGCCGGGGAATTGATTTGTGTGGGTGTCCTGGAGATGTTCTTTGAAGCGTTCTTCAAGTAGGCGTCCTGTGTCCCAATGTAGAGGAGACCTCATTGGGAACAACGGATACAGTAAATGATGTGTAGAAGTGCAGATGAAACTTTGATGGATGTGGAAGGCTCCTTTGGGGCCTTGGATGGACCTGAGGGGGGAGGTGTGAGCGCAGGTTTTGCGAGTCCTGTAGTGGCAGGGGAAGGTGCTGGGAGGGGAGGGTGGTTTGTCGGGGGCGGGCATGGACCTGATGAGGTAGTAGCGGAGGGAACAGTCTTTGCAGAAAGTGGAATGGGGTGCGCAGGGAAATATATCTCTCGTGGTGAGGTCCATTTGTAGGTGGTGGAAATGGTGGAGGATGATGCAATGTATACGGAAGTTATGGGTTAGAAGGTGAGGACCAGGGGGATTCTGTCCTTGTTGAAGTTGGACAGATGGGTTCAAGGGCAGAGGAAGTGGATGAGATGCGCTGGAGGGAGGGGAAATTGCAGTCTTTAAAAGGCGGCCATCAGATGTGTTCTGTGGTGGAACTGGTCCTCTTGGGAGCAGATGCGGAAGAGGCAGAGGAATTGGGAATAAGGGATATCATTTTTGCAGGAGGCAGAGTGGGGTGGGGTGGGGGGGGGGCGCTGTAATCCAGGTAGCTGTGCAAGTTGGTGAGTTTGTAGGAAATATCAGAATTGAGTCGGTCACCGTTGATGCAAATGGAAAGGGAAGGGAAGAAGGTGTCAGAGATCGTCTAGGTGAATTTAAGGTGGGGGTACAATATGTTGGTGAAGTTGACAAACTGTTCAACCTCCTCATGGGAGCACGAAGTGGCGCTGATGCAGTCATCAATGTAGCAGAGAAACAAGTGGGAATTGGTGGGGAAGTGGGGTAACTGTATCATGTAACCGAAAAAGACACAGGCATAGCTGGGGCCCATGTGCCTTTTCAGATGGAGGAAGAGGGAGGATTCGAAGGAGAAAATGTTGAGGGTGAGGACCAGTTCAGCCAAACGAATTAGAGTGTCAGTGGAAGGGTACTAGTCAGGATGTCAGGAGAGGAAGAAACGGAGTGCTTGGTGCCCTAGTCATGGCGGATGGAGGTGTATAGGAGCCACACGTTTGCCAGGAAAGACCTAAACCTCCATTCACCTATTGCACTCAGCTACCTTCTCCCAGCCCCACTCCCTCCCATTTATCTCTCCTCCCCCAAGGCTCCCAGACTCATTCCTGATGAAGGGTTTTTGCTTTACGAAAGAAGTTGAAGCTCTTGTCAAGACAAAGAAGACGGCTTATGTTAGGATGAGACGTGAAGGGTCAGTTCAGGCGCTTGAGAGTCACACGTTTGCCAGGAAAGACCTAAACAGAGAGCTAAGAAAAGCCAGGAGGGGACATGAGAAGTCTTTAGCAGATAGGATCAAGGAAAAGCCTAAGGTGTTCTACAGGTATATTAGGAAGAAAAGAATGACTCGAATAAGACTAGGGCCAATCAAGGGTGGTAGTGGGAAGTTGTGCATGGAGTCAGAGGAGATAGGGAAAGCATTAAATGAATATTGTTCATCAGCATTCATACTATAAAAAGACAATGTTGTCGAAGAGAATACAAAAATCCAGGCTAATTGGCTAGATGGGATTGAGGTTCACAAGGAGGAGGTGTTAGCAATTCTGGAAAGCGTGAAAATAGTTAAATCCCCTGGGCTGGATGGGATTTATCAAAGATTCTCTAAGAAGCCAGGGAGGAGGTTGCAGAGTCTTTGGCTATGGTCTTTTTGTCTTCACTATCTACAGGAATAGTGCTGGAAGATTGGAGGATAGCAAAAGTTGTCCTCTTGTTCAAGAATGGGAGTAGAGACAACCCTGGTAATTATAGACCAGTGAACCTTACTTCGGTTGTGGGTAAAGTGTTGGAAAAGGTTAAGAGATAGGATTTATAATCATCTCGAAAGGAATAAGTTGATTAGAGACAGTCAACACGGTTTTGTGAAGGGTAGGTTGTGCCTCACAAACCTTACTGAGTTATTTGAGAAAGTGACCAAATAGGTGGATGAAAGTAAAGCGATTGATGTGGTGTATATGGATTTTAGTAAGGTGTTTGATAAGGTTTTTCACTATAGGCTATTGCACAAAATACGGAGGCATGGGATTGACGGTGACTCTGGGGTTTGGATAAGAAATTGGCTAGCTAAAAGACGACGGAGGGTGGTGGTTGATGGGAAATGTTCATCCTGGAGTTCAGTTACTTGTGGTGTACTGCAAGGATCTGTTTTGGGGCCACTACAGATTGTCATTTTTACTTAAAAAGTACCCGGATGAGGGCGTAGAAGGATGGGTTAGTAAATTTGTGGATGGCGCCGAAGGATGTTGTAGGTTACAGAGGGCCATAGATAAGCTGCAGAACTGGGCTGAGAGGTGGCAAATGGAGTTTAATGCAGAAAAATGTGATGTGATTCACTTTGGAAGGAGTGACAGGAATGCAGAGTACTGGGCTCACGGTAAGGTTCTTGGTAGTGTAGATGAACAGAGAGATCTTGGTGTCCACGTACATAGATCGCTGGAAGTTGTCACCCAGGCCGATAGGGTTGTTAAAAACTAACACATCATATGTCTTCTTATTGGTAGAGGGATTGAGTTTCGGAGCCATGCTGCAGCTGTACAAGAGTCTGGTGCAACTGCACTTGGTGTTCTGCAAACACATCTCGTCATCGCATTATAGGAAGGATGTGGAAGCTTTGGAAAGGGTTCAGAGGAGATTTACTAGAATGTGTCCTGATTTGAAGGGAAGATCATGCGAAGTAAGGCTGAGGGACTTGAGGCTGTTTTCATTAGCGAGAGGAAGGTTGAGAAGTGACTTAATTGAGACATATAAGATAATCAGACAGTTAGACAGGGTGGACAGTAATAACCTGTTTCCTCGGATGGTGATGGCAAGTATGCAGAGACATAGTTTTGAATTGAGGGGTGATAGATGTTGGACAGATGTCAGAGGTAGTTTCTTTACTCAGAGTCGTAGGGGCGTGGAGCGGCCTGTCTGCAACAGTAGAAGACTCAGCAACCTTAGGGGCTTTTAAATGGTCATTAGATAAACATAAGGATGAAAATGGAATAGTATAGGTTTGATGGGCTTCAGGTTGGTTTCAGGTCAGCACTACATCAAGGGCCGAAGGGCCTGTATTGAGCTGTAATGTTCTATGTTCTATCTCTGAACAGGTTGATTAAAAAAAAGGTCAAGTTTAAAAAAACTGTCCAAAGCACAACGCAACATCGCAAATTTTGAAACAATACCTTCAGTATTCGCATCAAAATCATTGACATGTATTGCCCTAACATGAGTCCTGCAGTAGTCCACCAGTCACTGCCTGCCATTCAGAAAAGATCCCATTTATTCCTTCCATTTTTCTAATCACCTCAAAGTACCTCCTAATCTCATGTACTTTAATTTTACATATTCATTTCTTTATGGGTCTTTTGCCAAAAACCTTTTGAAAGTCCAAATAAACCATTCAAGCGGATGAAACTAAGCCAGCTAAATTGAACTGGAACTTAGCTTAAAACTAGATCAGTCAGCATGCAGTAGCAGACATTTAGGAAGGCAGTTTATTAAACTCGGCAAAGTTACATTCCAGTGAGAAATAAATACTCTAACAGAAGACAATGGTTGATGGGTAACAAAGAAAGGAAAAGCATGTAATTAAGCCAAATTCTACTTGTGGTGTAATGGTAGTGTCCCACCTGTGCAAGTCCCACCAGTTCCAGAGGTATGTAATAATATCTCTGAACAGGTGGATTCGAAGATTTGTTTTGTTAGTTTTGATAAATGTAGGCTAAGTTAGAAGACTGGAGAAGTTTTTTTTTAAAAACTATAGAATTAGCCAGTGAAAGAGAAGTTACAAAGAGAGATACAGGTAGAAAAACTGATCATAAAAGAGTTCCTACAAGTATTTAAAAATGAAAAAGAACTTAAGTCAACATAGTTCTCATATAATTATAATACAGAATTAATAACATAAACAAGAAAATTCTGTATATGTCTTCACTGAGAAGACACAAACAGCATCCACAAATAACTTGTGCAAGTGGTGGTGGGAAGGAACTTGAAACAATTACAATCATCAGGGAAAGGGTACTGAGGAAACTCTTAGAATTAAGAGAAGACAAGTAATCTGTGATCTTAGGATCTTAACAAGAAGTGGGTGCAGAGATAATGGGTGCAACGGTATTTTTCCTAAATTCCTTAATTTCAGGAAAGGTCCTTCAAATAGAATAGAGCGGGATAAATGTATGTCTTCTCTTGAAGAAAGGGAAGGATAGAAAACAGAAAATCAGCCAAGTATTTGCCATAAAGAAAATGCTAGAATATATTAAGGCACTTAAAAATGTAAAATGTATTTTGACGGAATCAAACTCTCATTATTTTCACAAATCTGGACACACTGATTAGAGTTGTTTGAGAAAGTGACAATGTGCAAAAAGGAAAACCTGAAGATGTGGTACACTTTGATTTCTAAAACATTATTCAACAAAGCATTACATCAAAATAGCAGCTGATCATATCACCATGGACAAAGAACTGGTTAGCTAACAAGAAGCAGGGAGCAGAGATAAATGAACAATTTTCCAGTCAACAAGCTGTAACTAAAAGAGAGTTCCACGTATCAGTACTAGAGCCTCAACTATTTCTAAGTAGGGGAGAAGTTGTTAGCAATATTGTGACTGGGACAGGTAATCCAGAACCCCAAACAAACAAACTGGGTTCAAATTTTATCATGGCAGATGATAATGTTTGAATTTAATAAAACTAGCTAACCTATTGATCACTATTTAACCACTGTCAAATGTTGTGAAAAGCCAAATAAAAAAACGAAAGCTAAAATTTCAAAAATGCTGGAGAAACTAGCAGCATTTTAAGAGTGGGAATTATTTTTGTAAAAACCTCTCTGGTTCACCGAGTCATGGAGTCATAGAGATGTACAGCACGGAAACACACCCTTCGGTCCAACTCATCCATGTCGACCAGATATCCTAACCTAATCCAGTCCCATTTACCAGCACTTGGCCCATATCCCTCTAAAACTTTCCTATTCATAAATCCATCCAAAGGCCTTTTAAATGCTGTAATTGTACCAGCCTCCACCACTTCCTCTAGCTGCTCATTCCATACACACATCACCTTCTGTGTGAAACTGAAGTTCACTGAGGAAAGAAAATTTGCCATTCTGATGAAACAGTAAAATAGTATGTTATTTAAATAAAACAGATTATTGAACACTTCACTACAGACTACATGAATCAAATTTAGTATGCAAATATAGGAAGCAATTAGGAAAGTAAATGAAATTTTCTTGTTTAGTGCAAGAGGAAATTGAAGACAGAGCAGCAAAGTTTTGCTTTGGCTGTACAGGACATTGGTGAGACCATATCTCATAAACCATGTAGAGCTCTGACTCCACACTTAAAAAAGAATCGGACTGAATTAGGAGTTCATAAAAAGTTCATTCAACGGATTTGATTAAGGTAATATCTTATTTTGTCACATTATTTTATTAATTAAGATTCAATACTAACATTGAATAGAGAACTAAAAAATACTTTATTTATTCTTTCCTGGCATGTGAACATTTCTGACAAGATCAGCATTTGTTGGTCATCCCTAATTGGTCTTAGAACATAGAACATAGATCAATACAGCGCAGAACAGGCCCTTTGGCCCTCAATGTTGCGCCGACCTATGAACTATTCTCAGCTCTTCCTCCTACACTATCCCAATGTGCTTATCTAATGATTATTTAAATCTCCCTAATGTAGCTGAGTTGACTACATTAGCAGGTAGGGCACTCCACGCCCTTACCACTCTCTGCATAAAGAACCTGCCTCTGACATCTGTCTTAAATCCATCACCCCTCAATTTGTAGTTACACCCTCTCGTACAAACTGAAATCATCATCCTAGAAAAAAGTCTTTCATTGTCTACCCTATCTAATCCTCTGATCATCTTGTATGTCTCTATCAAATCCCCTCTCAGCCTTCTTCTTTCCAATGAGAACAGACCCAAGTCTCTCAGCTTTTCCTCATAAGACCTTCCCTCCAGACCAGGCAACATCCTGGTAGATCTCTTCTGCACCTTTTCCAATGCTTCCACATCCTTCCTGTAATAGGGCGACCAGAACTGTACACAATATTCCAAGTGTGGTCACACCCACGTTTTGTATAGTTGCAGCATGATATTGTGGTTCTGGAACTCAATCCCTCTACGAATGAAACCGAACATATCGTATGCCTTCTGAATAGCACTATCCACCTGGGTGGCAACATTCAGGGATCTATGTACATGGACTTCAAGATCCCTCTGCTCATCCAAACTACGAAGAATCTTTCAATTGACCCAGTTCTCTGCCTTCCTGTTATTCTTCCCAAAGTGCATCACCTCACATTTAGCTGCATTGAACTCCATTTGCCACCTCTCAGCTCAATTCTGCAATTTATCAAAGTCCCCCTGCAACCTGTAACATTCTTCCAAACTGTCCACTACTCCACCGACTTTAGTGCCGTCTGCAAATTTACTAATCTATCTACCTATGCCTGCATCTAAGTCATTTATAAAAATGACAAACAGCAGTGGTTCCAAAACAGATCCTTGTGGCACACCACTAGTAACTGGACTCCAGACTGAATATTTTCCAACAACCACCACTCGTTGCCTTCTTTCAGAAAGCCATTTTCTGATCCAAACTGCTTTAATCACCCTCAATTCCATGCCTCTGTATTTTCTCCATCAGCCTACCATGTGGAACCTTATCAAAGGCTTTACTGAAGTCGATGTATACCACATCAACTGCACTACCCTCTTCTACATGCTTGGTCATCTTCTCAAAAACCTCAATGATGTTTGTGAGACACGACCTGCCCTTGACAAAACCATGTTGACTATCTGAAATCAAATTGTTGCTTGCTAGATGATTATAAATCTTATCTCTTATAATCCTTTCCAAAACCTTTCCTACGACAGAAGTAAGGTTCACTGGTCTATAATTACCTGGGTCATCTCTGCTGCCCTTCTTGAACAAGGGCACAACATTTGCAATTCTCCAGGCCTTAGGTATTAAATCTGTAGACAATGGTGACTCAAATATCAAAGCCAAAGGCTCTGCTATCTCCTCCTTAGCTTCCCAGAGAATCCTTGGATAAATCCCATCCGGCCCAGGGGACTTGTCTACTTTCACTCCTTCTAGAATTGATAACACCTGTGTGTAACTAACCTCGATTCTTTCTAGTCTAATATCTCGTACCTCATTTTTCTCTTCTACAATATTCTCCTTTTCCTAAGTGAACACCGATGAGAAATGTTCATTTATCACCTCTCCAATCTCTATAGGGTCCACACTCAAATTCCCACTTCTGACTTTGACTGGCCCTATTCCTACCCTAGTCACTCATTCTTTTATTCCTCACATACCTATAGAAAGCTTTAGGGTTCTCCTTTATTCTATTTGCTAAAGACTGTTTGTGTCCTCTCTTTGCTCTTCTTAACTCTCTCTTTAAATCTTTCCTAACTGATCTGAAACTCTCCATTGCCTCATCTGTACCATCTTGCCTCATCAACACTTAAGCCTCCTTCTTCTTCCTAACGAGCAATGCAATTTCTGTAGTAAACTACAGTTCCCCTACCTATCACTTCCTCCCTGCCTGACAGGGACATACCTATCAAGGACGTGCAATATCTGTTCCTTAAACCAGCTCCACATTTCCATTGTCTGCATCCCCTGCAGTTTGCTACCCCGTTCTATGCATCCTACTTCTTGCCTAATCGCATTATAACTGCCCTTGCCCTATTGATAACTCTTGACTTGTGGCATGTACCTATCCTGTTCCATCACTAAACTAAACGTAACTGAATTATGGTCATTCTCTCTAAAGTGCTCACCTACAACTAAATCAAACACCTGGCCTGGTTCATTACCAAGCACCAGATCCAGTGTGGCCTCCCCTCTTGTCGGCCCTTTGACATACTGTGTCAGGAAACTCTCCTGTACACATTGGACAAAATCTGATCCATCCGACGTACTGGAGTTATAACATTCCCAGTCAATGTTGGGGAAGTTAAAGACCCCCATAATGACCACCCTGTTCCTTTCACTCCTACCTCGGATAATGTTGCTAATTCTCTCTTCCATCTCCCTGGAACTCTGCAGAGGCCTATAAAACACTCCAAGCAGTGTGACCTCTTCTCTCCTGTTTCTAATCTCAGCTCATACTACCTCAGTAGACGACTCCTCATCAAAACTTCTCTCAGCCACCATTATACTATCATTGACTAACAAGACCATGCCTCCCCCTCTTTTACCGCCTTGCCTGTTTTTAATGAAAGATCTAAACCTTGGAACCTGCAACATCCATTCCTCACCTTGCTCTATCGATGTCTCCGAAATGGCCACAACATCGAAGTCCCAGGTATCTACCCATGCTGGAAGCTCACCTACCTTATTTCAGATACTTCTGGCATTGAAGTAGACAAACTTCAAACCAGTTTGCTGTCTGCCAGTACATTCCTGTGACCCTGAAGTCCTGTCCCTGTCCATCTTACTCTCATCCTCCTGTGCACTGCAACTACATCTCCAGTTCCCATCCCCCTGCTGAGCTAGTTTAAACCCACCTGAATAGCACCAGCAAATTTCCCACCCAGGATACTGAACAGAGTTGTCTGCGAGACCATTTCAGAAAATTAAGAGTAAATGACACTGCTATGAATTTGGAACAAGAGGTGGGCCAGAACAGGTATGGAGGACCTTCGCAAATCAGATGGGCTTTTATAACTATTGATGAGAATTGTTGTGGCCACTGTTACTACTAATAGCTTTCTAATAGATTTACTCTTGATTTTTGAATTCCATGATAGAGTTTGAACTCAAGTACCTCAAGGATAATAGCATGGGCCTCAGAGTTACTAATCCAGTGACATTAGCACTGCACCACAATCTAACAAATAGTAGAACTATGAAAAGAACAGGCAAGTGATATTAATTAGACAGATCTACCAAAGAACTAGCATAGGCATCAGTGAGTTCCTTCAGCAACTGGAGTGATACAGAAAAACAATGAAAATGTGATTTTACTGATGGAACATTTGTATAATTTGAAGCTCACATCTTAATGTAACTCCATGATTTAGTCAAATCAGTAGTCAGGGAGGGAGTTGAGATCTTCAAGATGTAAATTTTCAGATGTTGGATGAATGATAGCAGCTCTCATGGACCATTTTGTCAGACAAATAATTTGAATGCACAGTATTGGTATGCTATAAATGAAGCAAAATAAAAAGCGCAACAAAAAGGAATTGCAACATGGAGTTGAGGATATACTGGTCCAAATGAACTTCAGGAGATCAAGAAAGCAGCTTGACACCATCTTTTCAAGAACAGTAAGGGATCACAATAAGTGGTAGACTAGCAAGCAACATCCACATCTACATCCACTAAGTGAAACAAGGAAACCCAAATTCCCCAGATGAACACAACTTTCACAAACTCTCAAGCTGATATTTTTCCCCCCAAAATCCCCCTTACCCTTGTAAACTTCAGTGAGGACTAGTCCAACCTTCTCAAGTTTTCCTCAAAGGAAATCACTTTCACAGGGTCAACCTAGTGAATCTTTGAACTGCTCATCCCCCTACACTATCCCATCATCATCCATGTGCTTATCTAAGAATTGTTTAAATCTCCCTAACGTGGCTGTGTAAACTACATTGGCAGGCAGGGCATTCCATGACCTTACCACTCTGAGGAAAGATCCTTTCTCTGACATCTCTCTTAAATCTACCATCCCTCAATTTGTAGCTATGCCCCCTCCTACAAGTTGACGTCATCATCCCCTCGGAAAAAAGACTTTCACTGTCTACTATATCTAATCCTCTGATCATCTTGTATGTCTCTATTAATCCCCTCTTAACCTTCTCTCCAATGAGAACAGACCCAAGTCTCTCAGACTTTCCTCATAAGATCTTCCCTCCAGACAAGGCAACACCCTGGTAAATCTCCTCTGCACATTTTCCAATGCTTCCACATCCTTCCTGTGGAAGGATGGGGCAACCAGAACGGTACACAATATTCCAAGTGCAACCACATTAGCATCTGGTATTGTTGCAGCACAACATTACATCTCTGGAACTCAATCACTCTACCATGAAACCTAACAGACCCTATGCCTTCTCAACAGCACTATCCACCTGGGTGGCAACTTTCAGGGATCTATGTACATGGACTCCAAGATCCCTCTACATATCCACACTACCAAGAGTCTTTCCATTGACTCACTATTCTGCCTTCCTGTTATTCTTCCCAAAGTGAATCACCTCACATCTATCTGCATTGAACTCCATTTGCCACCTCTTAGCCTAATTCCACAGTTTATCCAAGTCCCCCTGCAACCTTATTCCACATTATCCTCTATTCCACCGACTTTAGTGTCATCTGCAAACTTACTAAACCATGCACCTATGCCTGCATTCAAGTCATTTATAAAAGTGACAAAGAGCAGTGATGAAGGAGCTGTGCTCGAAAAGCTAGTGCTTCCAAATAAGCCTGTTGGACTATAACCTGGTTTTGTGTGATTTTTAACTTTGTACACCCCAGTTCAACACCAGCATCTCCAAATCACATCTAAACAAATAGAGACTTCAGTGATTCGGTGCAGAGGGGTCACGAATTGCAAAAATTAAGGCAGGCAAATGAGAGTTTGGCATTCATTGCTGAAGGATACAAGTAGGAATTTCTGCAACTACAAGGCATTAGTGAGACTGCACCTGGTTATTATATACAATTCTTGTCCCCTTGGGGTGGGCGGGGCGGGGAGAGGAGGGTGGATGTAGTTGCATTGAAAGCAGTTCAAAGGAGGTTCATAATAGATTGATTCCAGCCAAAAGGTGTTTGTTTCAGATTGCGCGGTATATCCCTATACTCTCTGGAGTTTAGAAGGAGAGATCTAACTGTGGTAAATGAGATGCTAACGGGGATTGACAAAGTAGATGCAGAAACGATGTTTTCTACTACAAGGCAATCTAGAACAAGGTCAGTTTTAAGATAAAGGGCAGCAAATTTAAAGGAGAAATGAGGAGAAGTTATTTCCCGCAAAGGGTTGTAAATATGTGAAATTCACAACCAGGGTGTGGTGGCTGTAGGACATTGGGTAAGTTTAAGGAAAAGATAGGCTGAATTTTAGTTAGTAATGAGTGAGCAAGAAAGTGGAATTGAGGCTGAGATGATATCAGCCATAATCACACTGAATGGCAGACCAGGCTCAAAGGGCCTTCAGTTGCTCTTCAGTTTTATGTTCTTGTGCTGACTTTTTGAGAGTTAAAAATAATATCCAGATTCCGCTGAATTGAAATTTTTGTTGTCTTCACTATTCAAATAATCAACTGCTTTTCTATTCTTCCTTACAAAGTAGACAAACCCACACTTTTGCACACTTCTGCCAAATAGTTGTTCACTCAGTTAGAGTCATAGAGATGTACAGCATGGAAACAGACCCTTGAGTCCAACCCGTCTATGCCAACCAGACATCCCAAACCAATCTAGTCCCACCTCCCAGCACCTGGCCTATATCCCTCCAAACCCTTCCTATTCATACGCTCATCCAAATGTCTCTTAAATGTTGCAATTGTACCAGCCTCTACCACTTCCTCTGGCAGCTCATTCCATACACGTACCACCCTCTGTGAAAAAGTTGTCCCTAATATAATCTTTCTCCTCTCACCCTAAACCTATGACCTCTAGTTCTGGACTCCCTCATCCCAGGGAAAAGAAAGACTTTGCCTATTTATCCTATCCATGCCCCTCATAATTTCGTAAACCTCTATAAGGTTATCCCTCAACTTCCGACTCTCCAGGGAAAACAGCCTCAGCCTGTTCAGCCTCTCCTCCAACCCTGGCAACATCCTTGTAAATCTTTTCTGAACCCTTTCAAGTTTCACAACATTTTTCCGATAGGAAGGAGACCAGAATTGCACGCAATATTCCAACACTGGCCTAACCAATGTCCTGTACAGTTGCAACATGGCCTCCCAACTCCTGTACTCAATACTCTCACCAATAAAAGAAAGTATACCAAATGCCTTCTTCATTATCCTATCTATCTGTGACTCCACTTTCAAGGAGCTATGAACCTGCATTCCAAGGTCTCTTTAGAAAAGAAAATTTACAGCCCAGGTACAGGCCCTTTGGCCCTCAAAGCCTGAGCCAATCCAAATGTACTGTCTAAACCTGTCGGTCAATTCCTAAGCATCTGTATCTCTCTACTCCCCACCTACTCATGCATTTATCCAGATGCATCTTAAATGAATCTACTGTGCTTACCTCTACCACTTCTGCTGGCAATGCATCCCAAACGCTCACCACCCTCTGTGTGAAGTACTGGCCGCCTGTATCCCCCTTAAACATTCCACTTCTCCCCTTGAAAGCATGACCTCTCATTATTGAATCCTTCACTCTGGGAAAAAGCTTGTCTCTAACCACCCTGTACTATACCCTTTATGATTTTATAAACCTCAATCAGGTCCCCCCTCAATCTCCTTTTTTCCAATGAAAACAAACCTAATCTATTCAACCTTTCTTCATAGCTAGCACCTTCCATACCAGGAAATATCCCCTTAAACCATCTCTGCACCCTCTCCAAAGCGTCCACATCTTTTTGGTAATATGGCGACCAGAACTGTACACAGTATTCTAAATGCGGCCAAACCAATGTCTTGTACAATGTTAACATGACTTGCCAGCTCTTATACTGAATACCCTGACCAATGAAGGCAAGCATACTATACGCCTTCTTGACCACTCTATCCACCTGTGCAGCAACCTTCAGGGTACAATGGGCCTGCACTCCCAGATCTCTCTGCCCATCAACTTTTCCCAAGGCTCTTTCGTTCATTGTATAATTCGCACTAGAATTAATCTTGCCTCAATGCACCACCTCACATTTGTCTGGATTGAAAGCCATCTGCCACTTTTCCGTTCAACTCTTCAGTCTATCTATATCCTCCTGTATTCTCTGACAGTCCCTTATGCTTTCTGCTACTCCACCAATCTTTGTGTCATCTGCAAACTTGCTGATCAAACCAACAGTGCCCTCTTCCAGATCATTTATGTACATTACAAACAACAGTGGCCCCAACACTGACCCCTGTGGAACATCCTGCACACCATATGACTTCACTTTCTCCATTAGTCTACCATAGGGAACCTTATCAAATGCCTTACTAAAGTCCATGTATCTGACAAGAACAGCCCTTCCTTCATCTATCAACTTGGTCACTTCCTCGAAGAACTCTATTAAGTTGGTAAGGCACGATCTCCCCTGCACAAAACCATGCTGCCTATCTTTTCTAGCCCATTCTTTTCTAACTATAAATAGATCCTATCTCTCAGTACATTCTCCAGCAACTTTCCCACCTCTGACGTTAGGCTCACTGGTGTGTAGTTACCCAGAATATCCCTACTACCCTTCTTGTACAGGGGGAAAACATGAGCAACCCTCCAGTCCTCTGACACCTCAACTGTATTTAAGGATGCCACAAAGATATCTGTCAGGGCCTCAGCTATTTCCTCTCTCGCCTCCCTCAGCAACCTGGGATAGATCCCATCCGGTCCTGGGGATTTGTCTACCTTAATAACTTCTAGCCTACCCAACACATCTTCCCTACTTATGTCAACATGATCTAGACTAATCAAACTTCTATCTCTAATCTCAACATTCATCATGTTCCTCTCCTCAGTGAGCACTGATGCAAAGTAATCATTCAGAATCTCACCCATTCTCTCAGGTTCGACTCGCAGCCTTCTTTCATTATCCTTTAGTGGACCAATCCTTTCTCTAGTTACTCGCTTGCTTCTTATAGAAGAATAAAATGCTTTAGGATTCTCCTTAATTCTCCTTGCTAAAGCTATTTCATAACCCCTTTTAGCCTGCTTGTTTCCTCGTTTAAGACTTGTCCTACTCTTCCAACATTCTTCCAGGGCCCGTTCTGTTCTTAGCTGCATAGACCTTATGTATGCTCTCTTTTCCTTTTGGCTAGTCGTACAATTTCCTGTCATCCACGGTTCGCGAATCTTGCCCTTCCTATCCTTTGCCTTCAATGGGATATGCCTATCCTGCATTATCTTTGAAAGCCTCCCACATCTCAAATGTGGACTTCACTTCAAATTGCTGTGTCCAATCCACATTTCTGAGCTCCTGCCTAATTTTGATACAATTGGCCTTGGCCCAGTTTAGTACTCTTCCCTTAGGACCACTCTCTTCTTTATCTACAAGCATTCTGAAAATTACAGAATTGTAGTCACTGTTCCCAAAGAAATCCCACACGCAACTTCTACCAGCTGTCCTGGCTCGTTCCTCAGTACCAGGTCCAATATGGCCCCTTCCCTCATCAGACTACTGACATACTGCTCTAGAAAACTCTCCTGGACGCTTCTTACAAATTCTACCCCATCCAGACCTCTGACGTTAAGTGTATCCTAGTCAATGTTGGGAAAATTAAAATCTCCCATCACCACTACCCTATTGCCTCTACATCTTTCCATAATCTGTTTACCTATTTGTTCTTCTACCTCACACACACGGTTGGGAGGCCTGTAATACAGCCCCAACAGTGTGACTGCATCCTTCTTATTTCTCAGCTCCACCCATAATGCCTCACTGCCCAAGATCTCCATAGTGTGCTCCTTTAGCACAGCTGGGATTATTTCGTCCTGGACCAGCAATGCAACTCTACTCCCACTTTTACTCCCCTCCCTGTCCTGTCTGAAGCATCTATATCCTGGAACATTTAATTGCCAATCATCATGCCCTTCCTTCAACTAAGTCTCTGTGATTGCAATAACATCATACTCCCAGGCACCAATCCAAGCCCTTTGTTCAGCAACATCCCCTCGGACCTTACCATTCAGTGTATATGTTCTGCTAAGATTTGCTTTCCAAAAATGCAGCACCTTGCATTTATCTGAATTAAACTCCACCTACCACTTCTCAGTCCATTGGCCCATCTGGTCAAAAACTTGCTGTAGTGTGAGGTAACCTTCTTCGCTGTCCACTACAATCCCAATTTTGGTGTAATCTGCAAACTTACTAACTGTACCTCTTATGCTCGCATCCAAATAATTTATGTAAATGACAAAAAGTAATGGACCCAGCACCGATCCTTGTGGCACTCCACTGGTCATAGGCCTCCAGTCTGAAAAACAACCCTTCACCACCACCACCACCACCACCACCCTCTGTCTTCTAACTATGAACCAATTCCAAATGGCTAGTTCTCCCTGTATTCCATGAGATCTCACCTTGCTAACCAGTCTCCCATGGGGAACCTTGTCAAACACCTTACTGAAGTCCATATTGATTAAAATAAATGCATCACTTTCACTGAGGCACTTTGTATCTGCAACACAACTTACTTTCCAAGCTATCCTTGTATTATAACTGACAATACACAGTCAGTCCTTTCATCCAAATCAATAAAACAGATCATAAATAGTCGAAGCCTCACTAGCTTCGGTTTGCCATCTTAAAAATTATACATTTGTCCTGACTATATTTCCTTTTAATCAATCCTCTATGCTGGGAGGTCAGTTTGCCATCTAGCCAACTGAACTGAGTTATGCCAGCAGTGTGGGTTTAATTCCCGTCCTGGCTGAGGTTACCATGAAGGACTCCCCTTCTCAACATTTCCGCTCGCCTGAGGCATAGTGACCCTCAGGTTAAACCACCATCTGTTGTCTCTCTCTAATGAGAGAGAAGCCCTATGATTTGGGAAAATTATCGTGACTTTTTTATCCATGATGATACATCACCCAGCACTATGAGCTCATCTTCTGCAATAACCTTTCATGGAGCATCTTACCAAATACCTTTTGGAAGTCCAAATGTATTATATTCTGACTGAAAATATAACAAAGAATGCAAATAAATTTTTAAATGCAATTTCCCTTCTGAAAAATCATACTGGCATCACCTTTACTTATTAAGGATGTGGGAGTTACATGCTGGCCCAGCTAGTATTTCCCATCCCTAGTCGTCCACGATGTCATGGTGGTGGTGGTGGTGAGTTGCGTTCTTAAACTACTATGGTCCGTGTGGTGTAGGTACATCCACAATGCTATTAGGAAGGCAGTTTCCGGATTTAGATTTAGTGACACTTAAGGAACGGCGATATATTTCCAAGTCTGGATGGTGACCGGCTTAGAGAAGCATATACTGGTGTACATCTGTTGCCCTTGTCCTTCTGGATGTGAGTATTTTTGGTTTTTGGAATGTGCTAACTAGTCGGGATGAATGTCTGAAGTCCATTCGAGGTAGATAGTGCACACTGCTGCTACTGAACGGTGGTTTAGGAGGGACTGAATTTTGGGGATGTGGTGTCAGTTGAGTTGCCTGCTTTGTCCTGTATGGTCTCAAGCTTAAGAGTAGTTACAGCATCATTCACTCAGGCAAGCAGGCAGTATTCCATCACATTTCTGACTTGCACCTTGTGGGCTTTGGGGAAATCAGGAGGAGATTTTTTTTATTGCAAGAATCCTAGCATCTGACTGGCTCCCATAGCCACAATCATTATATGAGACAAAATAATTGCAGATGCTGGAATTCAAAGTACACAAACAGGAGGCAGGGAGAACACAACAAGCCACATAGAATCAAGACGTGGAGAAATCAATGATTTGGGTATAATCCCTCCATCAGGACCTGAAGAAGGGTTGTACCTGAAACGTAAACTTCTGTAACTCCTGATGCTGCCTGACTTGCTGTGTTCTTCCAGCCTCCTGTTTGTCTCCAATCATTATGTGGGCTATAGCAGCTCAGCTTCTGGTCAATGGTAGCCCCCGGGATGCTGACAGGGGAATTTGTCAATGGTAATGTCAATGAATGTCAAGGCAATGATTAGATTCGCACCTTATTGGAGATAGTCATTGCTTGGCACATTTGTAGTACAAATGTCACTTGCCACTTGTCAACCAAAATCAGAGTCATACAGCACGGAAATGGATAGAAATTCAACCATCCATCCATTCCAACCAAGTTTCCCAAACTAAACTAGTCCCACTTGCCTGTGTTTGGCCCATATCCTTCTAAACCTTTTCTATTCGCATACTTATACAAATGCCTTTTAAATATGATCATTGTACCTGCATCTACCACTTCCTCTGGTAGTTCTTTCCACATATGAACCACCCTCTGGGTGCAAAGGTTGCCTCTTAGTCCCTTTCAAATCTTTCTCCTCACCTTAAAAATATGCTCTCTAGTTTTGAACACCCCTACCTCAGGGCGAAGGAACTGAGGGCACTCTGGGTAAGTTTGCAGCCGATACTAAGATAGGTAGAGGGACAGGTAACATTGAGGAAGCAGGGAGGCTGCGGAAGGATTTGGACAGGTTAGGGAAGTGGGCAAAGAACTGGCAGATAGAGTACAACGTGTGAAAGTGTAAGGTCATGAACTTGGTAGTAAGAATGGAGGCCTGGACTACTTTCTAAATACGGAAAAAATTCAGAAGTCTGAAGTGCAAAGAGACTTGGGAGTTCCAGTCCAGGATTCCCTCAAGGTAAACTTGCAGGTTGAGTCAGTGGTTACGAAGGCAAACGCAATGATGGCATTTATTTTGAGAGGACATGAATAAAGCAGGGATGTACTTCTGAGGCTCTACAAGGCTCTGGTCAGACCACATTTGGAGTAGTGTGTGCAGTTTTAGGCCCCATACCTCAGGAAGGATGTACTGGCTCTGCAGCATGTTCAGAGGAGGCTCACGAGAGTGGTTCTAGGAATGAGCAGCTTAACATATGAAAAATGTTCGAGGACTCTGGGTCTGCACTCACTGGAGTTTAGAAGGATGGGGGGTTCTAATTGAAACTTACAGAATACTGAACACCCTGAGCAGAGTAGATGCTGGGAAGATGTTTCCATTGGTAGGACAGACTAGGACCCAAGGGCATAACCTTAGAGTAAAGGGAAGAACCTTTAGAACGGAGGTAAGGAGAAATGTCTTTAGCCGGACAGTGGTGAATCTATGGAATTTATTGCCACAGAGGGATGTGAAGGCCAGGTCACTAACTATATTTAAGGCCGAGATAGATAGGTTCTTGAGTACCAAAAGGATCAGGGGTTACAAGGAGAGAGCAGGAGAATGGGATCAGCCATGATTGAATGGAAGAGCATACTCGATGGGCTGAATGACCTAATTTCTGCTCCAATGTCTTATGGTTTTATAAGTGAGATGACTGATCTCCAATAACCATAACCATCTTCTTTTGTGCTAGTTTTGTCTCGAGCTTGCAAAAGGTTTTATCCCACTAATTCTCATTTACTCTTATGTTGTAAGACTCTAATGTCACATTTTATCAAGTGTAGCATCAATGTCAAAGGCAGTCAGCTCATTTCTATAATAATGAGTGTAATCATTTTCTAAGTGTCCTGCTACATCTTCTTTAATAATGGTTTCTAGCAATTCCCCTAAGACAGATATTCAGTAAATAGGATGATGGTTTTCTGCTTTCTGCACTCCTTCATTTTGGAATTAAGGTGTAACATTGAGTTTTTAAGCCACTGAAGCCTATTCAAAAGTAGAGGGAGTCTTGGAAGACTGTAACAGATGTGTCCATCAATACCGTAGCCATTTCTTTTAAGATCATACCATGTCAGCCATCCCATTTGTATGGGGCGGCATGGTGGTTCAGTGGTTAGCACTGCTGTTTCACAGTACCAGGGACCCAGGTTTGATTCCTGCCTCGGGTGACTGTCCGTGTAGAGTTTGCACGTCCTCTCAGTGTTTGCGTGGATTTCCTCCGGGTGCTCCGGTTTCCTCCCACAATCTTAAGATGTGCAGGTTAGGTGAATTGGCCAAGCTAAATTACCCATTGCATTCAAGGATGTGTAAATGCAGAGTAATAGGGTAGGGAAATGGGTCTGGGTGGGTTACTCTTCAGAGGGCCAGTGCTGACTGGTTGTGCCAAATGGCCTGTTTCCACACTGTGGGGATTCTGCGATTTATATTCATAATGTTAATTCTTTACATCACTTTCACCTGTCCTTTTTGAAGTTGCACAACGTGTTCTGACTTTCCCCAGCATACTCTGATTCTCATCATCCCGATCATTATCGTGCATTCTTATTGTTTTGTCCTTGCTCATTAAATTTCCAAATCACTCCTTGTGTGAACTCTGCCCCAAACCCAATATTTTGCTTAGTTTCATATGGCACACAACAAGGAGGCTATGCTCACAAATTGTGAGGTTATGGAAGAATTATTTGTTTTTGATGCAGCAAGTTGAGAAGTTTATTTTTGTACCATATTGTGCACTTGAGGGCACGTGCATTTTTTAATTACCTTGTAGAAATTAAGCTTTTCCTAGAATAAAATGCCTTTGAAAATTTCAGCTATATTAGCTTGGAAAAAGTCATTCAAAGACATCCTGAGATCTGCCAACAATGACTACTTAGTGATTGTGAAGAATGGACCCAAAGAATTTTCTCTCTCAGGTGTGGCCAGACTGATGAGATTTTCTAGCAATTTGATTTTATTAAGGTCTTCAGTTAGGTGACCAAAAGAAAAGTTAGAAAGCTGGGCCTATGTCTAGTAAACTTAATCTGCCTCTGCATCCATGGTCTTCTGGTACTCGTGCAGGACTCCAAAAACACACACATTGACATTTAAAATTCCAGGAGACTACAATATGATACGCAAGCATGACAGGTTCAGGTTTAAGAGCACGGAAAACCGACCCATCGGCCCAAATTGGTCCATGCTGCATGGTGTCCACTCAGCTAGTTCTAACTGCCCACATTTGGTTCATATTCAACTTGTACTTCCCATTCAAGTACATATCCAAATTTTTTTTTAAAATGTTGCCTCAACCACTTTCTCTGGTAGCCCATTACATATGTATGCATCACTCTCTTGGTGAAGAAGTTGCCCCTCAGGTCCTTCTTAAATCTTTGCCCTCTCACCTTAAACCCATGTCCTGTAGTTTTCAATTCACCATTTCTTTCATCACAAAAATGCATCCCTCAGTAAGTTAGATAGAAAGATTTAAGGAAAACAACACACAATAGATGCTGCTATGCCAAGCAGAAATGGATTCCATAAAAAAAGAGCAGGAGGGTATGCCAGGAGCAGTACAGGTATATCTGAAACCAGGCTGTCAACTATAACGTAGATAACAAGGTAATGTTACTCATCAAAAGTTACTTGCATGCCAAACAATGAAGTCGCATGCGATAGACAGGGCTAACTGATCCAACAACCAGCTGATCAGATCTAAATTCTGCAGTTCTGACACATCAAATCATGAGTGGTGGACAATTTTACAGCTAACTGAAGGCAATTCCACAAATAACCCTGCCCTCAGTAATGAGGGATCTCAGCACAACATGAAAAAAAAGCCTAAGCATCTGCATCCACCTTCAGCCAAAAATGTTGTTAGGACAAGTGACTGAGGTATAAGCAGGGGAACACTTTGGGACCAGTGACCAATTATAAAGTAGCTATGGAAAAGGTAGGCCTCATGTACAAATTAAAAGTTCTAAACTGAGGCAAGGCTAATTTTGATGGTTGACAGAATTTAGACAGGAATCTTCAAAAATTGACTGGGGAAGGCTACAAGCAGAGCGCTTCAGGGAACATCTCCGGGACACCCGCACCAATCAACCACACTGCCCCGTGGCCCAAAATTTCAACTCCCCCTCCCACTCTGCCAAGGACATGGAGGTCCTGGGCCTTCTTCACCGCTGCTCCCTCACCACCAGACGCCTGGAGGAAGAACGCCTCATCTTCCACCTCGGAGCGCTTCAACCCCAGGGCATCAATGTGGACTTCACCAGTTTCCTCATTTCCCCTTCCCCCACCTCATCCTAGTTCCAAACTTCCAGTTCAGCACTGTCCCCATGACTTGTCCGGACTTGTCCGACCTGCCTAGCTCCTTTTCCACCTATCTACTCCACCCTCTCCTCCCTGACCTATCACCTTCATCTCCTCCCCCACTCACCCATTGTACTCTATGCTACTCTCTCCCCGCCCACACCTCCCTCTAGCTTATCTCTCCATGCTTCCAGCTCACTGCCTTTATTCCTGATGAAGGGCTTTTGCCCGAAACTTCGATTTCGCTGCTAGTTGGATGCTGCCTGAACTGCTGTGCTCTTCCAGCACCACTGATCCAGAATCTGGTTTTCAGCATCTGCAGTCATTGTTTTTACCACCCTGGGGAAGGCTACTCACAGGTAAAGGAATGTCTGGCAAGTGAAAGACTTTCAAAAGCAAGATAAAGAATTCAGGGTCAGCTTGCTGTTGTTAATGTGAAGGGCAAAGCTGGCAGAAGTAGGCAATACTGGATAACTAGAGATATTGAGACTCTGGTCAAGACAAAAGAGCCATGTATCAAGTACCAACATCTGTGAATCCCTTGAGAAGTACTGAAGCAGAGAAGGACATTTAAGAGGGAAATCAGGAGGGCAAAAGGGGACATGAGATAGATTTGGCAGAGAAGGTTAAAGGAATCTAAAGAGATTCCACATGTATGCTCATGACAAAAGAGAATACGGCCCCTTAAAGATCAAAGAGGTTGTTTGTGTGTGGAACCACAGGAGATGGGTGTGATACTAAAAGATTATTTCTCATCAGTATTTATTCTGGAGAAAGACATGGAAGTGAGCGAACTCTGGGAAATAGTGATGTCTTGAACAGAGTTCGCATTACAGAAGAGGTGGTGCTGGAGGAGTAAAAATGTATTAAGGTAGAGAATCCCCCAGTACCTGGTTAAGTGTATGCCATGATATTATGGAAAGCCAGGGAAGAAATTGCGGAGCTTCAAGCAGAGATATTTGATTGATCGACAACCATGAGTGAGGTGCCAGAAGACTGGAAGGTGGCAAATATTGTGCCATTGTTTAAGAAAGGCTGCAAAGAAAAGCCAGGGAATGACAGACAGGTGAGCCTGACATCAATCGTGGGCCAGTTGCTGGAGGGGATTCTGAGAGACAGGATCTACATGCATTTAGAAAGACGAGGTCTAATTAGAGATAGTCAGCATGGCTTTGTGCACGGGAAAAGTCGATTGAGTTATTTGAAGACGTGAACAAGAAGATAGATGAAGGCAGAGCGGTAGACATTGTGTACATGGACTGTTATAAGGCCTTGATAAAGGTTCTGCATGGCCAACTGGTTGTTAAGGTTAAACCACATTAGATTAGATTAGATTACTGACAGTGTGGAAACAGGCCCTTCGGCCCAACAAGTCCACACCGACCCGCCGAAGCGCAACCCACCCATACATTTACCCGTTACCTAATACTATGGGCAATTTAGCATGGCTAATTCACCTAACCCGCACATCTTTGGACTGTGGGAGGAAACTGGAGCACCCGGAGGAAACCCGCGCAGACACGGGGAGAACGTGCAAACTCCACACAGTCAGTCAGTCGCCTGAGTCGGGAATTGAACCCGGGTCTCAGGCGCTGTGAGGCAGCAGTGCTAACTGCTGTGCCACCGTGCCCCCCACACATGGCAGCCAGAAAGAGCTAGCCAATTGGATGCAAACTGGAAGCCTGTGACCAGCAGCATGCTGGAAGGATTGGTGTTGGGTCTATAATTGTTCATCATTTATATGAATGGTTTGTATGAGAATACAGGGAGGCATGATTAATAAGTTTTCAGACACCAAAATTGTTGATATAGTGAACAGTGAAGAAGGTTGTCTAAGAGTACAAAAAGATCTTGACCAACTGGGCCAGTGGGCCAAGGAATAGCAGATCGAGTTTACTGTCGAAGAGTGTGGTGCTGGAAAAGCACGGCCGGTCAGGCAGCATCGGAGGAACAGGAGAGTCAATGTTTCAAGTATAAGCCCTCCTGCTCCTCAGATGCTGCCTGACCAGCTGTGCTTTTTCAGCACCACACTCCTCGACTCTGATCTCCAGCATCTGCAGTCCTCACTTTCTCCTAGATGGAGTTTAATGAAGATACATGCAAGGTCTGCATTTTCAGTAAAACAAATCAGGGCAGGATTTACACAGTTAATGGTAGGGCCCTTGGGGGTGTTGTCAAACAGGGAAACCAAGGGGTACAGGTGCATAGTTCCTTGAAAGGTGACATCACAGGTAGGCAAGGTAATGAAGAAAGCATTTAGCACACTTACCTTTTTTGGTCAGAGGTTTGAGTATAGGTGTTGGGATGTCATGTTATGTTTTTACAAGATATTGGTAAGGCTACATTTGAAGTACTGCATACAATCCTGGTTTCCCTGCGAGAGTAAGGATGTTAATAAACTGAAAAGAATGCAAGAAAGATTTACAAGGATGTTACCAAGACTGGCTGATTTGAATTTTAAGGAAAGGGTGACAGGCTAGGATATTTTCACCCTCAAGCGGAAGCTGACGGGTGACCTTACAGAGGTTTATAAGATCATGAGGGACAGAGATAAGGTGAATAGCTAAGGTCTTTTCCCTTGGGTAGGAGAGTCCAAACCTAGAGGGCATAGCTTTAAGCTAAGGGAAAGAATTAAAAGTGACCTGAGGGGCATTGTTTTTCCACACAGATAGTAGGACATATGTGGAACACATTTCCATAGAAAGTGGTAGAAGCAAATACAATTACAACATTTAAAAAGAAATTTGGACAGGTAGGTGGATAGGAAAGGTTTAGAGGGGACATAGGCCACATACAGGCAAATGGGACTAGTTCATTTTAAGAAACCTGGTTATAAAGTCAGAGATGTACAGTACAGCAACAGAACCTTCAGGCGAACTTGTCCATGCCAACCAGATATCCTAACTAATCTAGTCCCATTTGCCAGGGTCCATATCCCTCTAAACCCTTGCTATTCTCCACCACTTCCTCTGGCAACTCATTCCTTACACGCACCACTCTCTGCATGAAAACGTTGCCCCTTTGGTCCCTTTTAAATTTTCCCCTGTCATCCTAAACCTATCCCCTCTAGTTCTGGACTCCCCACCCTAGGGAAGAAGACCTTGCCTATTTATCTGTCCATGCCCATGATTTTATAAACCTCTGCAAGGTCACCCCTCAGTCTCTGGCACTGCAAGGAAAATAGCCCCAGCCTTTCAGCCTCTCCCTACAGCTCAAATCATCTAACCCTGGCAACATTCTTGTAGATATTTTGCGAACCCTTACAAGTTTCACAACATCCTTCCAATAGGAAAGAGACCAGAACTGCACGCAAAATTGACCTAAACGTCCTGTACAGCCACATCATTTGTTACCATGCTGTATGACTCTAAGTGGAATATCAACCCTCGCTTCCACTAAAGATAGTTTATATCACAGATGTCTGTTTTCAATCAATTTACTCCCTGTGATATCAAGAAATGGCTGAATGGCAGTGAATAATGTAAAGGTTCGGGACTCTGGCAACAGTGTGTGTGTGTGTGTAGCAATTGGTCTAAAGACTTGTGCTCCAAAAACAAGGGCTCTACTAGGCAATCTGGAAATTTGCCCAAGTATGTCCTCTGTACAAAGCAGAACAAATACAACCCGACCAGTTACTGCCCCATTAGTTTGCTCTCAATCACCAAAGCAATATCAAAAGACTCAGAGCAGATGTAGGTAATTTAGCCCACTCTGCTTTGCCATTAAATGTGATCACTGCTGATCTGATGATCCTCAACTCATTCCCCTCGATTCCCTTGTTGATTCAAAATCTGTTCATTTCAAACCTGTCTCAACAGTTGGGTGTTAGAATTCCACAACCCTCAAAAAAATCCCCCCATCTGTTTTAAACGTGCGACTTCTTTTCTGAGATTATGCCCATTGGTCCGAGACACCCCTACAACAGCAAACACCTTTCCACTTACTTTCAAGTAAGTCCTCCACTGGACTGCCTCCAGTGTCAGTATATATTTCCTTAAAGGAGGGGTCCAAACTATTCACAGTATTCTGTGATATGACTCATGTCTGGTATAGTTCCAAGACAGAACCCCACTGGTTCTCACCTACCACCCCACCAACCTCCGCATACAACGTATCATCCGCCGCCATTTCCGCCACCTCCAAACGGACCCCACCACCAAGGATATATTTCCCTCCCCTCCCCTATCAGCATTCCGCAAGGACCACTCCCTTCGTGACTCCTTCGTCAGATCCACACCCCCCCACCAACCCAACCTTCACCCCCGGCACCTTCCCCTGCAACCGCAGGAAATGTAAAACTTGCGCCCACACCTCCACACTCACTTCCCTCCAAGGCCCCAAGGGATCCTTCCATATCCGCCACAAGTTCACCTGTACCTCCACACACATCATCTATTGCATCTGCTGCACCCGATGTGGCCTCCTCTATATTGGTGAGACAGGCCGCTTACTTGCGGAACGCTTCAGAGAACACCTCCGGGCCGCCCAAACCAACCAACCCAATCACCCCGTGGCTCAACACTTTAACTCTCCCTCCCACTCCACCGAGGACATGCAGGTCCTTGGACTCCTCCACCGGCAGAACATAACAACACGACGGCTGGAGGAGGAGCGCCTCATCATCCACCTGGGAACCCTCCAACCACAAGGTATGAATTCAGATTTCTCCAGTTTCCTCATTTTCCCTCCCCCCACCTTGTCTCAGTCGGTTCCCTCAACTCAGCACCGCCCTCCTAACCTGCAATCCTCTTCCTGACCTCTCCGCCCCCACCCCACTCCGGCCTATCACCCTCACCTTGACCTCCTTCCATCTATCCCACCTCCATCACCCCTCCCCCTAGTCCCTCCTCCCTACCTTTTATCTTAGCCTGCTTGGCTACTCTCTCTTATTCCTGATGAAGGGCTTATGCTCGAAACGTCGAATTCTCTATTCCTGAGATGCTGCCTGGCCTACTGTGCTTTGACCAGCAACACATTTGCAGCAATAGTTTTAGCCATGCCTCCCTATTTTTATACTCCATTTCTTTTGAAGTGAAAGACCAACATTCCTTTTACTTTCCCTATAACTCTGTAGGAGAGGGTGAGGACTGAAGATGCTGGAAATCAGAGCTGAAAGTGTGTTGCTGCTTCATGTCTGAAACGTCGTTTCCTATAACCCGCCAATCACAAATGCTAGCATTTTTGTAATTCATGGTCGAGGACTTCCAAATCTGTGTTATAGCCTTCTGCAGTCATCTCCCATTTAAATTAGATTCAGCTCCTCTCTTTGCCAAATTGCATAATCTCACTTATTCCCATTTCACATTCCATCTGGCAAGTCTTTGCCCACTCACTTAATCTGTCTACATACTTCTGCAAATTCTGTCACCCTCACCACTTGTTTTCCCATTTATTTTTGTCATTCACAAACTTTGCTATACTGCATTCACTTCCCTCATCTAGGTCATTAATATATGCTGTAAATAATTGTGACCGAACAGTCATCCCTGTGGCACTTCAAAACGCCCCTCTTACACTAACAGTGTCTTCTGTTAGTTAGCAATCTTCTGTCACTATCGCTCAATTTAAGCACAGAGTGGATAAACTAAGTGAAATGGCTGCTTTATTTTCTATAATAATAATAATAATAATAATTCATGAAAAATTATTTCATTTTGCATTGTGTATTATGAACGCAACCAAGTTCGTTATGACTCTTAGTCGTCCGCATAGCTTTTTCTTCTCTCAGTGCTGCTTACAAGTAAAGGTCTGGTCTGCCGACACATACAAGGTGAGAATTCAAACTGCATAAGTTGTGTGTATATTATTCATCCATGAAGACAAATTACAATCCTGACGTTTGCAGTAACTGGTCAGCCAACAAAACTCTCATCATCCTAGCAGGGAGTAAGAGGTTGAATCCTATGTTTCCAAATCATGGAAAAAAAGACACAGACGACACTGCGTTTCAATCACCATGCAATAAATCATCACAAGAAAACAAAAAGTACACTTTTAATCCTGAAAACTACTCCTACTTCTAATTTTTTTTGCTATACAGCTTTCTGTCTCATGAAGAATTACGACTTTAATCATGTAATATCTTTCTCATAATACAGTTGGGTTTGTAACCCGTTTCACTTTGAACTGAGAAATACTATTCTGAATTTACCACTGAAAACTCTCAACTTCAGAAAACTGAATAACAGACTAAAACAAAACTATGGCCCTTACTGGACTGAGGGTAAGGATTTCTTTGAAATATTAAAATATATGATTTTCCCACATAATCTGAAACATGTCGCGGTGAAAAGTCACCAGCAGCAGATAGGAGTGTGGATGGGTGAAAAGGGAGAAGAGCGGGGGAAGAGAATCACAGATTCTCCAGGCTACAGGCTAAAATTTAATGTTTTAAAAAGAATCACCGACTATCATCACGGCAGATTTCTTACCGCCATCAGCTTAAATTACTGAACATCGGCAATAATGATGAAGAAAATGTTTTGTAAGGACACCTTCCCCCATTTCACTGTATATTTCACACAAAACGCCGCGGCCTGCATCACTCCTGAAGGCCCGCGAGCATCCAATGGACTGATTTTTTAAAAAAATTAACAAATGCCAATCTGCATCTAAATATGTAAAATAAATAAATAAATAAATGAGGCGTGAAAACGCTCTCAGGAAATGTCATGCGGTTTGGGATGTGTGTGTGTGTGTGTGTCGGGGGAGGGGAAAGGCAGCGCGGAGGGAGGTTCTCCACACACACAGGAAAGATTCCACATAAAAAAGATACTTTCCTAACACACGCGTTTAAAAAAATAAATCTCCAATTGTCACTCATGCTGCAAAAGAAAGTTAAAACCATAATTGTAAAATTAACAAACCTCTGAAAAATACAAATTTTGGGCATGGAACATTGATTGAGGAGGAATAAACCTCACTTTGAACTAAATGTAAATATTGTGACTTTCGATTCGATAATAAACTCAGGTTTGCCCTTCACAGGCCAGGTTTTAAATATAGAGTCATAGATGTACAGATATATAGCATTACTTCATATCTTTAAGTGCAAAGATATTAATTCTGAAATACAGAACCCCCACACAATACGTGAACGCGAACAAGAATAGGAACAAAAGACTATGAAAAGGAAAATTTTCAAATGTACTCCAATACACGCACCTGCCGGCTTTTATATTTTTTTATATAAGCTCCCGAAGTGAGAGTAGAGTAGTTGTGCGCTTCTTTCGGGGATTGTTGCCCTGTGATTTGGATCGCTCCTCTCTGGCTCTTGGTGTCTATGGTGATGGAGAAGGTGGCGGTACTAACAATAATGCAGAGAAGCTTCACAGCTGCTGCCTGCTACCGTCCTTCGGAAATCAGGCCAACGCACACATTCATTCACACACACACACACACTACAACACAAGAAAGATGTCGCTGTCCGATTTTTTTATAAATCCTCTGCCTGTCTTTTAGCAACGGCAAACGGATTGATGAATGGACGGACGGTCAACCGTACGTCCTGACACCCGGCGGCTCTCAGCCACAGGCTCTGCCCCTTTCGGAGAAAAGCCACTCCTCCCCCCCCCTGATGGAAGCTGCCAGATCGGGAGCGTCTCGAGCTTCTGGGGCGGGGCCTCCGTCAATAACCGCCGGCAGCGGCCACGCCCCACAAACCCAGCCAATAGGTGCCCGACCCTCAACCCACCAACTAACGGTCGTCTCGAGCTGTTTGCACGCGCTCTGCAATGCTCCCGTCCGTGACATCTCGTTTCCATCAGCGTTGTCCCTGCTTGTCAACCGTCCGCACGCCACGCGCATAGGGCGCGAGCTGATGGCACGTGTGCTCCATTTCCCCGTGTGTTTACCCATCCCCACCTTTTCACACCCAGTACAAGAAGCTTCCTTCGGCCCTGGCTCATCAGTGCTTCGCTTTAGGTTTGAAGTATCTGGGTTAGAGATTTATCTCTCCGCCCTGCAGGCACTCTGCCTCTATTCCTGATGAAGGGCTTTTGCCCGAAACGTCGATTTTCCTGCTCCTCCGATGCTGCCTGACCTGCTGTGATTTTCCAGCACCACTCTAATCTAGACTCTGGTTTCCAGCATCTGCAGTCCTTGTTTTTCCCCGTTTGGAGTATCTGGCTCATCTTGACTTAAACATAACCTGTTATCTCTAGTAGCACCACCACCACTCCGCACCCTTCCCCAGAACTATCTGTGGTCCCCTTCCCTCCTATCCCATGGGCGCACAGCTGTACCTCGCCACTGTCTACATTAACTGACATACAGCCCTGCATGAGCAGGAATCTCGTCCCCAATTAACTATTGGAAAGACTGAAGAGATTGTGTTCATATCTGGACAGAACTCTGTTTCTTACTTACCAATTTTATCCCTTTATCTGGCAACAGTCTGGCATTAAAAGTCTGTTCACAACCTCATTTGACCCTTAGATAAGCTTTGTAAAGAATGGAAACAAACAAAAGTTTGTCATTCTGCACCTTGCCCCTGACCTACCATTAACTTAGAATCATAGAATCCCTATGGTATGAAAATTCATGGTTGATTTATAAATAGGCATTAAACTCCAAATCCTCGCATTCTTTGTTTCCTTGAGCTCAGCAAAGTCTAACAATCTAATTTATAAAATAAATTGAGCATCAGTTGCCATTTTTGGAAGGATACTGACTTGTATCAACCTTTACACCAAGAAATGTTTCCTAGCTGTATTCCAGAATGGCTTCACTGTAAAGTTTAGACTATTCCCACTATTTCTAGATACCCTAATAAGTAGAAAGTTTCTTTAAGTCTGCACTTTCTGTTCTCATTATTATTTTGAAGACTTCAATGACATCACTCCTTAACCTTAATCCAGGAAGTATTAGTTCACCTAATCTCACCCAGTAATTTTATTGGAGTTCAGATAGGACAGATGACTCTCCAAATTTATCCCGCCCTCTTACTCCAAGACCAGTATGGCTTTCATAAGGGGTGAGCCCAGAACGTTAATCGTACTATTATCCACCATGTAGAAGACAAAACATGTAGCACTCAGCCATAACAGAACACCAGAAATGACCAGGAAAAGTAACTGTTATAATATTATTCCTGGCTACAATTGAATAGATAAGAATGGAAAGTGAAAGGCTAAGTGCAATCTCACAGAGCTGTGGAGAAGCAGAATATCTGATCAACCACATCAAATTGTGCCTACAGGTAGTAATATCAAGAAGGGGAGGAGAGATAGTTTATCTTTCTCATGGTTGCAATGGATGTCACTTGTGAATTTGTTGAGAGCCATTTTTGGAGCATTGATTTCCATAGATGTATTGGATCTGATTTTTTTTACGTTTGTTCATACAATATATGCTTTGATAGCTAGGCCACCATTTATTGCTCATCAACTGTTGCTCTGCAATGGAGTAGGCTGTTAACCAATTTCCCAGGATGGTTAAGTATCAACCACATTGCTGAGGGTCTGATGTCACATACAGGTCAGCCCTTTCTTTCCTTAAAGGGAATTAGTGAACCAGAGTGGAATTTATGACAATCAACAACGGTTTCATAGTCATCGTTCGACAGGTTTTTTTATTCCAGATTTTTCCTTTATTAAAATTTCATCATTTGCTACGTTTGGATTTAAACCCATGTCCCCTGCACATTAGTCAAGCCTTCGCAATTACGAGAGGACTTGGAGACAGTAAGGACTGCAGATGCTAGAAGCCAGAGTCAATAGATTAGATTAGATTAGATTCCCAACAGTCCACACCAACCCTCTGAAGAGTAACCCACCCAGACCCATTCCCCTACCTATATTTACTCCTGACTAATGCACCTAATTATAGGCAATTTAGCTGGGCCAATTCACCTGACCTGCACATCTTTGGATTGTTGGAGGAAACCGGAGCACCCGGAGGAAACCCACGCAGACATGGGGCGAATGTGCAAACTTCACACGGACAGCTGCCCGAGGCAGAAATCAAACCCGGTCCCTGTCACTGTGAGGCAGCAGTGCTAACCACTGAGCCATCATGCCACCCTAAAAAGTGAAACTGAAAAAGAACAGCATCTGAGGAGCAAGAAAGTCAATGTTTTGGCTTAGCCAATGTCATGTACATCCTCAACATGATCTCCCAAGTTCTATACTCAGTTCTCTGGCCATTAAAGGAGAGCATACCAAATGCCTTCTTCACTATCCTATGGTTAGGCACTTTTGGAATATTGTGTGCAATTGTGCTGAACAAAGAAATCTTGGAGTGCAGGTTCATAGTTCCTTGAAAGTGAATTCTCAGGGAGGTAGGATATTGAAGAAGGCATTTAGTTTGCTTTCCTTTATTGTTCAGAACATTAATATAGGAGTTGGGAGGTCATGTTGCACCCGTACAGAACATTTGTTAGGCCACTATTGGAATACTTTGTGCAATTCTGGTCTCCTTCCTGCAGGAATGGTATAGTGAAACTTGAAAGGGTTCAGAAAAGATTTACAAGGGCATTGACGGGGTTGAAAGTTTTGAGCTGTAGGGAGAAGCTGAATAGGCTAGGGCTGTTTTCCATAGAGCATCAGAGGCTGAGGGGTGATCTTATAGAATCATGAGGGTCAAGGATGGGGTAAATAGACATGTAATATAAAATCATGAGGGTCATGGATGGGATAAATAGACAAGTAATATAAAATCATGAGTGTCATGGATGGGAAACATAGACAACGTCTTTTCCCTGGGGTGGGGGAGTCCGTAACTAGAGGGCATAGGTTTAGGGTGAAGCGGGAAAATTTAAGAGAGACCCTAAAGGACAACATTTTCATGCAGAGGGTGGTGCATGTAAGGAATGAGCTGCCAGAGGAAATGGTGAAGACTGGTACAATTACAGCATTTGAGAGTAATCTGGATGGGTATATGAATAGGAAGGGTTAAGAGCTATATGGCCAAGTCCTGGCAAATGGGACTTTTGTTAGGATATCTGGTTGGCATGAACGAGTTGGACTGAAGAATTTGTTCCTGTGCTGTACGTCTCTATGACCTGCCTGTAACTTCACTTTCAGGGAATTATGAACCTGAACTCCAAGGTCTCTGTTCAGCAGCAGTCCCCAGATCCTTACTGTTAAGTGTTTAAGTCCTGCCAGGGAAGTTGAATGGTCAGCAGTCTGATACAAATATAGTCATAGAGATGTACAGCATGGAAATAGACCCTTCGGTCCAACCCATCCATGCTGACCAGATATCGCAACCAAATCCAGTCCCACCTGCCAGCACCCGGCTCATATCACTCCAAACCCTTCCTATTCGTATACCCATCCAAATGCCTCTTAAACATTGCAATTGTACCAGCCTCCACCACATCCTCTGGCAGCTCATTCCATACACATACCACCCTCTACGTGACAAAGTTGCACCTTAGGTCTCTGTTATATCTTTCCCCTCTCACTCTAAACCCATGCCCTCTAGTTCTGGACTCCCTGATCCCAAGAGAAAGACTTTGTCTATTTATCCTATCCATGCCCCTCATCATTTTGTAAACCTCTTATAAGATCACCCCTCAGCCTCCGACGCTCCAGGGAAAACAGCCCCAGCTGTTCGACATCTCCCTGTAGCTCAAATCCTCCAACCCTGGCAATATCCTTGTAAATCTTTTCTGAAGCCTTTCAAGTTTCACAACATCTTTCCAATAGGAAGGAGATGAGAATTGCACTCAATATTCCAACAGTGGCCTAACCAATGTCCTGTACAGCTGCAACATGACCTCCCAATTCCTGTACTCAATACTCTGACCAATAAAGGAAAGCATACCAAATGCCATAATCACTATCCTATCTCTCTGTGATTCCACTTTCAAGGAGCTATGAACCTGCACTCCAAGGTCTATTTGTTCAGCAAAACTCCCTAGGATCTTACCATTAAGTGTATAAGTCCTGATAAAGTTTGCTTTCCCAAAATGCAGCACCTCACATTTATCTGAATTAAACTCCATCTGCCACGTCTCAGCCTATTAGCCCATCTGGTCCAGATCCCGTTGTAATCTGAGGTAATCCTCTTCGCTGTCCACTACGCCTCCAATATTGGTGTCATCTACAAACTTACTAACTGTACCTCTTATGCTCGCATCCAAATAATTTATGTAAATGACAAAAAGTAGAGGGCCCAGCACCAATCCTTGTGGGACTCCACTGGTCACAGGCCTCCAGTCTGAAAAACAACCCTCCACCACCACTCTCTGTCTTCTACCTTTGTATCCAAATGGCTAGTTCTTTTTGTATTCTGTGAAATCTAACCTTGCGAATCAGTCTCCCATGGGGAACCTTGTCAAACGCCTTACTGAAGTCCATATAGATCACATTTACTGCTCCGCCCTCATCAATCTTCTTTGTTACTTCTTCAAAAAACTCAATCAAGTTTGTGAGACATAATTTCCCACGCACAAAGCCATGTTGACTATCCCAAATCAGTCCTTGTCTTTCCAAATACATGTACATCCTGTCCCTCAGGATTCCCTCCAACAACTTGCCAACCACTGAGGTCAGGCTCATCGGTCTATAGTTCCCTGGGAGTCCTGGGAGTATGAAATGGAACTCAGAAAACAAGATAGCTCAGGTCATGAGGGGAGGAAGAAGAGTAAAACTAAGAAAGGTGAAGATTCATTGCTAGGAGAAGAATCTAAGTAAGGTTTCACATGATCTATCCCACATTTTAATGACAAAAATGACCAATGATTTACAGTTTCATTGAAAATGGATATAAGAATGAAATTTAGTCCCAATTGATGAAATAATTTGCATTTATATATTTGCTCTCATGTCTTCAGAATGGTTTAGAGTTAACCAAGTACTTGTAATGTGTAGTCAGTCACAAGGTAAGGAAAGCACTGTTACAATCTTGTAATCTTGCAATACAATTTTTGAGTCAACTAATCACTGTAAATAAGTGGCTCTCATAAAATCAAGTTTTTAATAGTTAAATGAAACATACGTCAGCAGTGTTTTTCTTTATTTATTGTTGTTTAGCCCTTGCACCTAGTGTAGGTACAGGGCCAACAGAAATGGCCTTGGAGTGAGAGATGGGCAGAGAGCTAGAGTGACTAGTCTTGAAGTCAAAGCAGCATTTGACCAAATGTGACATCAAATTGTCCTGGTAAAATTAAAATCAATAGGAATCAGAGCAAATGTCCATCAGTTGGAGTCATACATAGCAAATGGCTGCTATTTTAGCTCATTTTAAAAATTCAGTTATGAGATGAGGGCATTGCTGGCCAGACCAGCATTGATGAGGAGGATTGATGAAGTCAGAGCTGGGGACATTGTCTATATGGACCTCAGTAAAGCATTCCTTAAGGTTCAGCATGGTAGACTGGTTAACAAGGTTAGATCACATAGAATGCAAGGAGAACTGGCCATTTGGATACAAAATTGGCTCAAGGCTGGTTGTAGAGGTTTGCTTTTCAGACTGGATGCCTGTGACGAGCGATGTGCCACAAGGATTGGTGCTCGGTCCACTGCTTTTTCTCATTTGTATAAGTTATTTGGATGTAAATATAGGAGGTGTGGTTAGTAAGTTTGCACATGACACCAAAATTGGTAGTGTAGTGGACAGCAAAGAAGATTACCTCAGAGTACAATGGACTTTGATCAGGTGGGCTGAGCAGTGGCAGATCCAATTTAATCCAGATAAATGTGAGGAAC
Organism: Hemiscyllium ocellatum; assembly: GCF_020745735.1. Classification (NCBI taxonomy): domain Eukaryota; kingdom Metazoa; phylum Chordata; class Chondrichthyes; order Orectolobiformes; family Hemiscylliidae; genus Hemiscyllium; species Hemiscyllium ocellatum. The sequence goes on from NC_083401.1 coordinate 27,035,168, forward strand.
TACATTTTGATCAGGCAAATCAGGGCTTATACACCTAATGGTAAGGTCCTGGGGAGTGTTGCCAAACAAACAGATCTTGGAATACAGGTTCATAGTTCCTTCAAAGTGGAGTCACACTAGTGATGTCACCTTGTGAGATGACAAAATGTCTGCAGAAAAATGCATCTGCTCAGTGAATTAATCAATGACCTCATCCACAATCCAAGACACAGATCTTTTCAGGAACTAGATTATTTTAAAATATCTAGTTGACATGGAAAAGTTGAATGAAAGGATCTGTTTCCATGCCATATATCTCTATGACTATGTAGTACCTATCCCTAATTGCCCAGAGGACAGTTTAAGAATCAACAACATTGCTGTGAGTCTGGGGTCTCATGTACACTAAACCAGGCTAGGTAAGGATGGCAGTTTCCTTCCCTACAGGACATTAGTGAATAAGAGTGGTTTTTCCAAAGGTCTACAACAGATTCATGGTCATTGTTAGCCTCCTAATTCCAGATTTGTATTAATTAAAATTCCACCAATCACCATTGAAGGATTCAAATCCAAGTCCCCAGGCTATTACTTTGGTCTCTGGATTAATAGTCCAACGATAATACCACCTTCCCGACAGTCAGTCACTAGGTGCTCCATTTAATCTTATCTCTAGTCCTGCTCAATGTCCTGTTACTCCCATGCAAGGTGTGGTACTCAGTGGGTGGCTCTTTTAATAAAAAAGGTTTGATAGGCTGAATGGCCATGTTCTGCGCCTTTTGCTGCCAAGATAGTCATATGAATGTGCACCAGTGAGGAAGTCCTTTGCAAGGTAGTTTGAATTCAGCGCTAGTGTCCAGGATAGTCTCAAAAGCTTTTTTTCATTCATTGTATTTTTTTAACAAAGAAGATTCTAATCTCCTGGTTATATTTGAATTCATTATACAGGTTTACATGAGAAAACTAGTTAATGATCAGATTAATGAAAAGCAGCTGGCCTTCCTGTCTCTGCACTATATGATGAATGAGCAGCACAGAGAAAGGGGGAAAAAAAACATATATTAAGATTACTCTTTCCAACATTGAACTACATAGCTTCCATCTGAAAAGGTCTTTTTGTTAATTTTATGTATGCAGTGCCCCAAATTTATATTAATAATGATCAATTAACCTCCACTAGAATTTAACTAACGACAGGGTAAAAACAATGACTGCAGATGCTAGAACCAGATTTTGGATTAATGGTGCTGGAAGAGCACAGCAGTTCAGGCAGCATCCGAGGAGCAGCAAAATCGACGTTTCAGGCAAAAGCCCTTCATCTGGAATAAAGGCAGAGAGCCTGAAGCGTGGAGAGATAAGCTAGAGGAGGGTGGGGGTGGGGAGTAAGTAGCATGGAGTACAATAGTTGAGTGCGGGAGGGGATGGAGGTGGTAGGTCAGGGAGGAGGGTGGAGTGGATAGGTGGAAAAGAAGATAGGCAGGTAGGACGTCATAGGGACAGTGCTGAGCTGGAAGTTTGGAACTAGGGTGAGGTGGGGGAAGGGGAAATGAGGAAACTGTTGAAGTCCATGTTGCTGCCCTTGGGTTGAAGTGTTCCGAGGCGGAAGATGAGGCGTTCTTCCTCCAGGCATCTGGTGGTGAGGGACCGGCGGTGAAGAAGGCCCAGGACCTCCATGTCCTCGGCAGAGTGGGAGGGGGAGTTGAAACGTTGGACCACAGGGCAGTGTGGTTGATTGGTCTGGGTGTCCCGGAGATGTTCCCTAAAGTGCTCTGCTAGGAAGTGTCCAGTCTCCCCAATGTAGAGGAGACCGCATTGGGAGCAACGGATGCAATAAATGATATTAGTGGATGTGCAGGTAAAACAGAACGCCCCTGGTGCTCACCTTCCACCCAACCAACCTTTGCATAAACCAAATCATCCGCCGACATTTCCGCCAACTTCAAAAAGACCCCACCACCAGGGATATATTTCCCTCCCCACCCCTTTCCACCTTCCGCAAAGACCATTCCCTCCGTGACTACCTGGTCAGGTCCACGCCCCCCCTACAACCCACCCTCCCATCCTGGCACCTTCTCCTGCCACCGCAGGAACTGCAAAACCTGCGCCCACACCTCCTCCCTCACCTCCATCCAAGCCTAAAGGAGCCTTCCACATCCATCAAAGTTTTTCCTGAACATCCACTAATATCATTGATTGCATCTGTTGCTCCCGATGCGGTCTCCTCTACATTGGGGAGACTGGACGCCTCCTAGCAGAGGACTTTGGGGAACATCTCTGGGACACCCACACCAATCAACCACACCGCCGTGTGGTCCAACATTTCAATTCCCCCTCCCACTCTGCCGAGGTCATGGAGGTCCTGGGCCTCCTTCACCGCTGCTCCCTCACCACCAGACACCTGGAGGAAGAAAGCCTCATCTTCCGCCTCGGAACACTTCAACCCCAGGGCATCAATGTGGACTTCACCAGTTTCCTCATTTCCCCTTCCCCCACCTCACCCTAGTTCCAAACTTCCAGCTCAGCACTGTCCCCATGACTTGTCCTACCTGCCTATCTTCTTTTCCACCTTTCCACTCCACCCTCCTCCCTGACCTACCATCTTCAACCCCTCCCCCACTCAACTATTGTACTCCATGCTACTTTCTCCCCACCCCCACCCTCATCTAGTTTATCTCTCCATGCTTCAGGCTCTCTGCCTTTATTCCTGATAAAGGGCTTTTGCCCGAAACATCGATTTTTGCTGCTCCTCAGATGCTGCCTGAACTGCTGTGCTCTTCCAGCACCACTAATCCCAAATTTAACTAACAACAGTTGAGGCCTACAATAGGGTGGCATGGCGGCTCAGTGGTTAACACTGCTGCATCACAGGGACCCGGGTTCAATTCCAATCTTGGGTGAATGTCTGTCCAGGGCCTCCTACTTCTTCAAATTCTAGCCACCCGACACCGAGAAGAAGAATGACTCTTATTCCGCTATGGGACCCTCCAACCACACAGGATCAATGTCGATTTCATCAGTTTTCTCATCTCCCCTTCCACCACCTTATCCCAGATCCAACCCTCCAACTCAGCATCTCCCTCTTCAACTGTCTTATCTGCCCATCTTCCTTCACTCCAAACTATCGCTATCAATCCCTGTCTTCATCTAACTATCGCATTCCTAGCTTCCTTTCCCCCAGCCCACCCCCCTCCAATTTATCTCTCAGCCCACTCAAGATCTCCCCACACATTTCTGATGAAGAATTCACACTTGAAATGTTGACTCTCCAGCTCCTCGGATGCTGCCTGACTAGCTGTGCTTTTCCAGCGCCACAGTCTTTCTTGTCCCACCTAATAGAGTCATAGAGATGTACAGCATGGAAACAGACACTTCAGTCCAACTTGTCCATACCGATCAGATATCCCAAACCAATCTAGTCCCACCTGCCAGCACCCGGCTCGTATCCCTCCAAACCCTTCCTATCCATATTCCCACCCAAATGCCTCTTATATGTTGCAATTGTATAGCCTCCACCACATCCTCTGGCAGCTCATTCCATACACATACCACCCTCTGCGTGAAAAAGTTGCCCCTTAGGTCTCTTTCATATCTTTATGCTAAAATGATTGCAACCCAGGTGAGTGGAGTGGTCTTTTAATGACCGATCAAGGTCATTACTTTGCAGTGGGACAGGAAGGTCAACAGTTGGACTTCCCATTCAGGATTTAATTTGCAGGAAGATGCAATGTTCTGGGCCACCACCATCTCATTTAGTTAAGTTTCCAATCCACTTCCAACCCGTAGCCCCACCCCAGAGGGCTCCTTGCATAACTTTTTTGGCACTATATCAAGCTGAATGGTTTGACAGTTAAAAGTGACAATGATAATATCTTAAATTTAAAACAACAGCCAGCTTCATCTGTGTATTTTATTCTTTTTCCATTCATAATAAGAAGCAAAGAAGAGAAAGACTTTTTTTTATTTATAGTGGCCACAGAACATTCGAAAGTGATTTATGCTAAACAGAAGTGTCATAATGAACATTGAAGCAGATTATAGTCTTTGGATGCTTAAGCCTCTGTGTCATTAAATAAGGTGATGGCTGATCTGATTGTGCCTTCAACTTCACATTCCAGCCTACTTCTGTAAATATTTGACTCCCCAATTAGTCAAGAATCTATCTACCTGTGCTTTAAAAATATCCAATAACACTGCTTCCAGTGCTCTTCTACAGGCGCATGGTATTCTGACAGAAGAAAAATTCTCATATCCATTTTGGACAGAAAAATCAATTTTAAACTGTGTTCCCTAATTCTATCTTTCATAAGGGAGAATATTATTTCTGCATGCACGCTCTTAAGTCACCTCAGATCTAGTACAGTTTAATAAGATTACTTTTCATTTTCTAAACTCTGTCTTCATAGATAAACTCTCATTCTAGGAAGCAGAGGAATGAACCTTCTCTGTACAGGTTTAATGTAATTATTTCATTTATTAAATAAGGAGATTAAAACTGCATATTAGATATGATGTCACCAATAGTCCATACAACTGAAATAAAACTTTCTGACTTCTATTTTCCATTCCCTCGTAATAAATGACAACAATCTGCCATCTCAGTCATGTGCTTTAACTGAATACTAACTTGTGATTCACATACCAGTTAATGTAAATTACATCTGTGACTGGGGGTTAGTCCACTCAGACGGCTGGTTTATGATACAGAATGATGCCAATATTGCAGTTTCAGTTCAGCACTAATGTCCTGCCTTCTCAATCTCGCCTGAGATGAGGTGACCATCAGATTAAATTCACCACCAATCATCTTTCTTTATGAGACAGTCACGAACACAGTCTTCTGGGACTATTGTGACTTTATTTTTTTTATATCTATGAAGTACCCAGATCCCCCCATACCTCAGTGTTCTGCACTATCTCCCTATTTAAATAATATGTTGCCATTCATTCTTCTTTGAAAAGTGGACAATTTCACATTTTCCCACATAATGTTCCCTCAGCCTAAGATTCCCCACTCACTGTGCAGACTCCTTATATCCTCTTTACAAATTACTTTCTTACCTAAATTTGTTAGCAACAAATTTAACTTTATATTTGCTACTGTCACCAAGTCATTGATATAGGTTGTAAATAGTTTAGACCTGAGCACTAACACTGCTGCCACGCCACTGTTACATCTTGCCAACCCAAAAATAAGCCAGTTCTTTACCCACTACACCAATGTAAGTAGTGCAACATCCAAGTTGAACGAGCTCCCAAGAACAGGAGTACAATAATACGTATGTTTTGTCTTGTCGTTTGAGGAGTAAATATGGTCAGGACACCAGGAGTATAACTTCCCTAATTTTTGAAACAGTATCATAGCATTTTGACATCCAAGGGTGAAGGTCAACAAGACCTTTGTTTAACATCTCAATTGATAGCACAATTTTAAAGTCTTTTGCAACAGAAGCAAATGTGAGGGGAGAAAATACTTTTTCACACAGTGAGTAGTTAGGATATAGAGTGCACTGCTTAGAAGTGTAGTGAGGGCTGATTCAATTGAGGCATTTAAAAGGACATTGGATGATAATTCAAACAGAAACACTGTGCAATACTTCAGAGAAAAGTCAGGAGATTGGCTCCAAATTAAATATTCAGCATGGCTGTGTTGACATAATGAGCTGATGATCACCTCCTGCACCGTAACAATTTGTGAAAAACTACAAATTTGAAAGTGCATTCCTCCCTCATATAGTGTTAGCCTTGATTTTGTGCTCAAGTCCTGCAATAAGTCTTGAAAACATAATCTCCCAGCACAGGTAAGAGTGCTACCTTGTGAATCATGGTTGACATTAGATGGTTCTATAAATCTGTGTGGTCTTCGGTTTGATCTCTGCCAATTTAAATCAAAGAGTCATCATTGATATAATAATTTGACAGGGCAGATATAGGTTGAGAAAACATGGGTTTTCTAAGACTTTTGTCACAGTGCAGATGAATCCATTTCCTGATAAGTGGATATGACCACTTTCTTTCATTTGTTTTGTTATTACTTTCATTCTTGACATTGACCCTGTTTCTGTTGCTTTCATAACAATACTGCTATTCAGAGTTGCCTCATATAACCCTTCGGTATTGAATATCATGCAATTAACTAGCATAGTCAAGCTGACCAAGAAATCCAAGTTGGAGGATGGAAAAAATTGTGGTTGTGAGAGCTGCTCCTTTTATGAAGTAGCTTAGGTTTTGGACATGATTTCCTCGAATTCCAGGAGCAGTAATTAATGTTTTATAAGCTGTTACATTGTTTTGGAACTTTGGGGAAGAGGAAGAAAATCAAAACAACAGAACTTTAAAAAGGAGGAAGAGAGACAAAGGCAGAGACCACACGGTTAGCTAGAGAGAGAGAGAGAAAGAAACCTACACTGCTGTCTGACACAGCACTAATTCTACACAGCCACTGCCTTTGCTGTTTGAGTTCAATTTTTTTTCTGGACATTGGAATGCATCTAAGAAAAATGAACAAACAGCAAAATTCATAGCTGACCTTAGAGGAACCTGTGTGGGAGAGCTCATAACACAGGAGCAGATAAGTGTTTTTAAGTGTAACCTTGCTGTTTTTTTAAAATATTGAGTGGAGTGGGTTCTTTTTGGTTCTATGTTTTGTTGAGATCTGTCTCTTGAATAATTTAAAAATATAAAACATACGTTAGCCTGAAGGAATTTTTTAAGAGCAGTAGCACTACTATTTTCTGAGTCTATAGATGACCTTTAGTAAAGTGATGTGCTCTTCCTTTGGATGTGGGAGTTGAGGGAGAATTCCCATGTTACTGATGATTATGTCTGCAGTAAATGTATCTGGTTGCAAATCTTTCAGATCGCATGGATTAGTTGGAGTGGCAGTTAGAGACAGTGAGAGATTTACAGGAGCGAGGGGGAGTGATTCATGGCAGTTATAGGAAGGGACAGAAATCACAGATGTAGTCAGGTAGATGGGTTACCTCCAGAGTAAAAAATGAGGTCTGCAGATGCTGGAGATCACAGCTGCAAATGTGTTGCTGGTCAAAGCACAGCAGGTTAGGCAGCATCTCAGGAATAGAGAATTCGACGTTTCGAGCATAAGCCCTTCATCAGGAATAAGAGAGAGAGAGCCAAGCCGGCTGAGATAAAAGGTAGGGAGGAGGGACTAGGGGGAGGGGCGATGGAGGTGGGATAGGTGGAAGGAGGTCAAGGTGAGGGTGATAGGCCGGAGTGGGGTGGGGGCGGAGAGGTCAGGAAGAGGATTGCAGGTTAGGAGGGCGGTGCTGAGTTGAGGGAACCGACTGAGACAAGGTGGGGGGAGGGGAAATGAGGAAGCTGGAGAAATCTGAATTCATACCTTGTGGTTGGAGGGTTCCCAGGCGGAAGATGAGGCGCTCCTCCTCCAGCCGTCGTGTAGTTGTGTTCTGCCGGTGGAGGAGTCCAAGGACCTGCATGTCCTCGGTGGAGTGGGAGGGGGAGTTAAAGTGTTGAGCCACGGGGTGATTGGGTTGGTTGGTTCGGGCGGCCCAGAGGTGTTCTCTGAAGCGTTCCGCAAGTAAGCGGCCTGTCTCACCAATATAGAGGAGGCCACATCGGGTGCAGCGGATGCAATAGATGATGTGTGTGGAGGTACAGGTGAACTTGTGGCGGATATGGAAGGATCCCTTGGGGCCTTGGAGGGAAGTGAGTGTGGAGGTGTGGGCGCAAGTTTTACATTTCCTGCGGTTGCAGGGGAAGGTGCCGGGGGTGGAGGTTGGGTTGGTGGGGGGTGTGGATCTGACAAGGGAGTCACGAAGGGAGTGGTCCTTGCGGAACGCTGATAGGGGAGGGGAGGGAAATATATCCTTGGTGGTGGGGTCCGTTTGGAGGTGGCGGAAATGGCGGCGGATAATACGTTGAAAAAAAAAAGACAGGGAGGTAGGTAGTCCAGGAGTCTCTTGTGGTTATCCCCATCTCAAACAAGTAATGTAGGGGGTGATGGATTCTAAGGGGAATGTAACATGAATAGCCAAGTTCCTGGTACTAAGACTGGCTCTAATGTAATGAGGGGTATGTCACAAGTGGTTGTGATAGGGGTCTCTCTAGTCAGAGATATTAAAGACATTTCTGCAGCCAACAGCAAGAAATTAGAATGGTGCATTGCCTCCCTGGTGCCAAGATCAAGGAAATCTCAGAAAGCATGTGGGATATTTTCAAAGGGGAATGATACCAGCAGGAGATCATTGTACGCATTGAAACTAATGACATAGGAAGAAAAAAAGGATGAGATTCTGAAAGAAGAATATAGAAAGTTAGGCAGCAATTTAAAAAGGAGGTCCAATCCATCCATGCCATCCAGATATCCCAACCCAATCTAGTCCCACCTGCCAGCACCCGGCCCATATCCCTCCAAACCCTTCCTATTCGTATACCCATCCAAATGCCTCTTAAGTGTTGGAATTGTACCAGCCTCTACTACTTCCACTGGGAGTTCATTCCATACATGTACCACCCTTTGTGTGAAAAAGTTGCCCCGTAAGCCTCTTTTATATCTTTCCCCTCTCACCCTAAACCTATGCCCTCTAGTTCTGGACTCCCCGACCCAGGGAAAATACTTTGCCTTTTACCCTATCCATGCCCCTCATAATTTTGTAAACCTCTATAAGGTCACCCCTCAGCCTCCGACGCTCCAGGGAAAATAGCCCCAGCCTGTTCAGCCTCTCCCTATAGCTCAAATCCTCCAACCCTGGCAATATCCTTGTAAATCTTTTCTGAACCCTTTCAAGTTTCACAACATCTTTCCGATAGGAAGGAGACCAGAATTGCATGCAATATTCCAACAATGACCTAACCAATGTCCTGTACAGCTGCAACATGACCTCCCAACTCCTGTACTCAATACTCTGACCAATCAAGGAAAGCATACCAAACGCCTTCTTCACTATCCTATCTATCTGCGACTCCACTTTCAAGGAGCAATGAACCTACACTCCAAGGTCTCTTTGTTCAAATAAGCTCGGGTAAGTGACTGAGGTGACAATGGGGGAGCACTTTGGGGCCAGCAACCATAATTCTGTTAGTTTCAAATTAGTGATGAAAAAGTATAGACAGGATCAAAAAGCTAAAGTTCTAAATTGGAGGAAGACTAATTTTGATGGTATTAGGCAAGAGCTTTCAAAAGTTGATTGGGTGCAGATGTTTGGAGATAAAGGGACAGCTGGAAAATAGGAAACCTTTAAAAATGAGATAACTAGAATTCACAGACAGTACGTTCCTGTTAGGGTAAAAGGCAAGGTTGGGAGGTGTGGGGAATGCTGGATGACGAGAGAAATTGAGTTTTGGGTTAAGGAAAAGAAGAAAGCCTATGTCACGTATAGACAGAAGACATCAAGTGAATCTTTAGAGTATAAAGGCTGTAGGAGTATACTTAATAGGGAAATAAGGAGGGTAAAAAGGGGGACATGTGATGGCTATGGCAAATAGGGTTAAGGAGAATCTAAAGTGAATTTATAAATACATTGAGGACAAAAGGGCAAATTAGGGAGAGAATAAGACCCTACAATGGTCAGCAAGGCAGCCTATGTGTGGAACTACAGGAGATGGGGGAGATACTAATCAAGTATTCTGGTTCAGTGTTAACTGTGGAGAAGGACGAGGAAGTTAAAGAATGTGGGGAAATAGATAGTGACATCTTGAAAAATGCATATATTACAGAGTCATGATGGGAGGTGCCAGTGTTGGACTGGGGTGAACAAAGTTAAAAATCACACAACGCCAGGTTACAGACTAACAGGTTTATTTGGAAGTACAGTGGAACCTCAATTATCCAAACAAGATGGGTGGGGAGTATTTTGTTTGGATAACTGATTGTTTGGATAACCAATCTGATCGGAAACAAGCAGTAATTTATGAGTGCCTGTTATTCAAATATTTCTCAGTTATTTGTCAATGCATTCCATAATGCCCTTTAATTGATAATTGAATGCTGAGTTGCTTAATGTTATTTTTACAGGACCTTAAGATCTCGCTTGGATAATCCAAAATTTAGATAATTGATGTTGGGATAATCAAGGTTGTACTATACTGGCTTTCGGAGCTCTGCTCCTTTGTCAGGTATCTGTAGGGCAGGATCATAAGACACAGAATTTATAACAAAAGATCGTAGTGTTGTGGTTCCATTCACCGAGCTGGGAATTTGTGTTGCAGACATTTCATCCCCTGTCTAGGTGACATCCTCAGTGCTTGGGAGCCTCCTGTGAAGCACTTCTGTGATGTTTCCTCCGGCATTTATAGTGATTTGTATCTGCCGCTTCCGGTTGTCAGTTCCAGCTGTCCACTACAGTGGCCGGTATATTGGGTCCAGGTCGATGTGCTTATTGATTGAATCTGTGGATGAGTGCCATGCCTCTAGGAATTCCCTGGCTGTTCTCTGTTTGGCTTGTCCTATAATAGTAGTGTTGTCCCAGTTGAACACATGTTGCTTGTCATCTGAGTGTGTGGCTACTAAGGGTAGCTGGTCATGTTGTTTCATGGCTGGTTGGTGTTCGTGGATGTGGATCATTAGCTGTCTTCCTGTTTGTCCTATGTAGTGTTTTGTGCAGTCCTTGCATGGGATTTTGTACACAACATTGGTTTTGCTCATGTTGGGTATCGGGTCCTTCGTCCTGGTGAGTTGTTGTCTGAGAGTGGTTGTTGGTTTGTGTGCTGTTATGAGTCCTAGTGGTCGCAATAGTCTAGCTGTCAGTTCAGAAATGTTTTTGAATGTATGGTAGTGTGGCTCATCCTTTGGGTTGTGGCATGTCCTCATTCCGTTGTCTTTCCCTTAGGCATCTGTTGATGAAATTGCGGGGGGTATCCGTTTTTGGTGAATACATTGTATAGGTGTTCTTCTTCCTCTTTTTGCAGTTCTGGTGTACTGCAGTGTGTTGTGGCCCTTTTGAACAGTGTCTTGATGCAACTTCTTTTGTGTGTGTTGGGGTGGTTGCTTTCATAAATTAGGACTTGATCTGTGTGTGTGGCTCTCCTGTATACCTTTGTGGTGAATTCTCCGTTCGGTGTTCTCTGTACCATCACGTCTAGGAATGGGAGTTGGTTGTCCTTTTCTTCCTCTCTAGTGAATCAGATTCCTGTGCGTGTGGCGCTGGTGATCTGGTGTATGTTCTCTATTTCTGTGTTTTTAATGATTACAAAGGTATCATCTACATATCTGACCCAGAGTTTGGGTTGAATTTGCGGTAAGACTGTTTGTTCTAACCTTTGCATTACCACTTCTGCTATGGGTCCAGAGATGGGTGAACCCATGGGTGTGCCGTTGGTTTGTTCATATATTTGTTTGTTGAATGAGAAGTGTGTTGTGAGGCACAGGTCCAGTAGTTTGAGTATGCTGTCTTTGTTGATAGGTTCCCCGTCTTGTTGTCTGTTCTGTATGTCCAGCAGGTTGGCTGCTGTTTCTCTGGCTAGAGTTTTGTCGATAGAGTTGAACAGTGCCATTGCATCGAATGAGACCATAGTTTCTTCCTTGTCTATGTGTATATTTCTGATGATGTCCATGAATTCCTGTGTTGATTGTATAGAGTGTCTGGATCCGCTGATCAGGTGTTTCAGTTTCTGCTGTAGTTCTTTAGCCATTTTGTGTGATGGTGTCCCTGGTAGTGATACTATGGGACTGAGTTGGATGTCTGGTTTGTGCACTTTATGTAGTCCATAGAATCTCGGGGTGTTGTTGCTTTCAGGTTTCATTCTCTGTAGGTCAAACCTGGTTGTCTATCCTTTTTTTTGTAGGTTCCTCAGTGTGTTGTTTATCCTATTGGTGAGCTGTGGGGTGGGGTCAAACTCCCTCTTTTGGAAGGTGTCGGTTTCTGCAAGTAGTTGCTGCGCTTTTTGGATGTACTCTGCTTTGTCCAGGATGACCGTCATTCTGCCTTTGTCTGCTGGTAGTATGATTATATACTTATCGTTTCTTAGTGCTTTTAGTGCTTCCCTCTCCTTGGTGTTGAGGTTATGTTTTTATCTTTTCCTTGTTATCAGGGGTACAATACTTTGTCTCACTGTTTGTTGTGTCTGTTCTGTCAGTCCATTGTTTCTCAATGTGCATTCTAGTGCTGCTAGGAAGTGTGCTGTCTTGGCATCCCTGTGGTTGTAGTTGAGTCCCTTGGCCAGTATTGTTCTTTCTGTGTCTGTGAGCTGTCTGTGAGAGAGGTTTCTAACCCAGGAGTGTATTGTGGTGTCCTCTCTGTTGTGTGTTAGTTTGGCCAGTTTTTCTTTTAGTGCTTTTTTTTGCTGTGTGTGGTCCTGTTCTGTCCTATGGTCCGGGTCCATTCCTGATTGGTGGTTTTTGAAATTAATGATTTTTGGCGCGCAATTTCTTGTCTGTATTTGTGTAATCTGTTGTGTGCATCTATAATCATTACCTGGATCACCCTGAATCCGTTCTGTCTGGCTATGTCCCTGGCTTGTGGGTTGTTGACTGGAGGCCGGAGGAAACATCACAGAAGTGCTTCACAGGAGGCTCCCAAGCACTGAGGATGTCACCTAGACAGGGGACGAAATGTCTGCAACACAAATTACCAGCTCCGTGAACAGGACCACAACAACGAGCACTCGAGTTACAAATCTTCTCCCAAACTTTGAAAAAGATCTTAGTGTTATGCAGATACAACATATTGAACACGAGGTGTTTTCAATATAGACCAGTATCTATACTAGTATCTAGACCAGTGAGCCTGACATTGATGGTGGGCAATTTGTTGGAGGGAATCTTGAGGGACAGGATTTAAGATAGTCTAAGAAGAAAAAGTCACTAAAAAGGGCATAATCAAAAACATCACATTGGGGTGGGCAAGAAACAAAGAAATAAGCAATGTCTGAAAAGATTATCTTGGGGGGTTTTAATCCACATGTAGATTGGTCAAACTAGTTCAATCAGCGTAGGAGTTCATCCAGTTTATCTGTGATAGTTTTCTTGAATTGTATGGAATGGAACTGATGAGGGAGCAAGCTATCCTAGATCTGGTCCCGGGTAATGAGACAGGAATAATTAATGACCTCATAGTTTGGGATTCTCTTGGAAGGAGTGATCACAGTATGGTTGAATTTAGAATACGGATGGAGAGTGTAAAGATAAAATCCAATAACAGGGTCCTGTGCTTGAACAAGGGGGACTACAATAGAATGAGGGAGAACTTGGCTTAAATTGACTGGAAACAAAAATTTTATGGGTGGAACAGTTGACGAGCAGTCGAGGACTTTCGAAGAAATTTTTCGAAGTGCTCAGCAAAAGTACACTCCAGTGAAAAGGAAGGACTGTGAAAAAAGAGATAATCTGTCATGGGTGTCTAAGGAAATAAAGGAGGCTATCAAATTGAAAGAGAATGCACACAAAGTGGCCAAAAACAGCATGAAACCAGAAGATTGTGAAATCTTTAAAGATCAACAGAAAGCCACAAGAAAAGCTATAAAAGGAAGTAAGACAGAACATGAACTGGTACAATTGCAACATTTAAGAGGTATTTGAATGGGTATATGAATAGGAAGGGTTTGGAGGGATATGGGCCGGGTGCTGGCAGGTGGGACTAGATTGGGTTAGAATATCTGGTCGGCATGGACGGGTTGGACCAAAGGGTCTGTTTCCATGCTGTACATCTCTATGACTCTATGAAAAAAAACTAGCACAGAATATAAAGACAGATAGCAAAAGTTTTCTATAAATGTATAAACCGAGAAAGAGTGCCTCAAGTAAATGTTGCTCTTTTAGATAAGAAGGAGCATTTAGTTACGGGATAAGATGAAATGGCTAAGGCATTGAACAGGTATTTTATATTAGTCTTCACAGTGGAGGACACTAATAACATGCTAATAATTGACAAAAGAGATGAAGGTATGTGAGTACCTGGAACAATCATTATTACAGCAGAGCTAGTGTTCAGCTAGCTAATGGAGCTAAGGATAAATAAGTCTCCTGGCCCTGATGGAATGCATCCCAGGGTCTAAAGGAGATGGTGGCAGAAATATTAGGTGCACTGACGGTAAGTTTCCAAAATTCGTCGGACTCTGGGGCAGTCCCAGCAGATTGGAAAACAGCAAATGTGACGCCACTGTTTAAAAAGGGAGGTAGACGAAAGATGGGGAATTATAGACCAGTTAGCTGAGCCTTTGTAGTGGGGAAGTCTATTATTAAGGAAGAAATAGCAGGGCATCTTGATATAAATTGTCCATTGGACGGGCACAGCATGGGTTCATGATGGGCACATCATGATTGACAAATCTTTTGGAATTCTATGAAGGCATTTTGAGCAAGGTGGATAATGGGGACCCAGTGGATTTGGTGTACCTAGATCTCCAAAAGACCTTCAACAAGGTGCCACACAAGAGACTGCTGCATGAAATAAGGATGCATGTCGTTATGGGTAAAGTATTAGTATGGATACAGGATTGGTTATCTAACAGGTAGAAAAGAGTAGGGGTAAATGGGTGCTATTCTGGCTGGCAATCAGCGACTAGTGTTGTGCCTCAGGAGTCATTGTTGGGACTGCAATTATTTACAATTTATACAGATGATTTAGAATTGGAGATGATTTAGAGTGGCAGAGCAAACCTTGCCAAGGAACATAGATACATTGAGGGAGTGGGCAAAGGTCTGACAGATGGAATACAATGTTAATAAATGTGAAGTCACACTTTTTGGTAGGAGTAACAGGAAGAAAGATTATTACTTGAATGGTGGAAAGTTGCAGTATGCTGCTATGCTGAGGGACCTGGGTGTCCTTGAGCATGAATCACAGAAGGTTGGTCTGTAGGTCAAAGTGATTAGGAAGGTGACTGGAACTTTGTCCTTCATTGTTAAAGGGATTGAGTTTAACAGCAGAGAGGTCATCTTGCAGCTGTATAAGGTGCTCGTGAGGCCACACCTAGAGTACTGTGTGCAGATTTGGTCTTGATACTTGAGAAAGAATGTACTGGCACTGGAGGTTGTGCAAAGGAGGTTCACTAGGTTGATTCGGGAGTTGAGGGGTTTGGCTTATGGGGAGAGGCTGAGTAGTTTGGGATTATATTCATTGGAATTCAGAAGAATGAGGGGAATCTTATAGAAACATATAAAGTTATGAAGGAAATCGATAAAATGGAAATAAATAGGATATTTCCACTGTTAGCTGATACTAGGACAAGAGGGAATGGCCTCAAGATTAGAGGAAGCAGGTTTCAAATTGATCTGAGAAGAGATTTCTTCATCCAGAGGGTTGTTAATCTATGGAATTCCTTGCCCAGATACATAGTTGATGCTACTTCAGTCAATGTTTTTAAAGCTAAGGTCGATATTTTATTAAAAAGTAAGAGAATTAATGGATATGGTAAGAATATGGGTAAGTGGATCTGAGTCCACGAAAAGATCTTATTGAATGGCGGAGCAGGCTTGAAAGGCCAGATGGCCTACTCCTGCTCCTAGTTCTCAGGTTTTTATGTTCGTATTTACATGTATTTGGATAGGCGTAGACCGATTAGGGATAGTCAACATGGTGGCTTTTTGCTGCATGGGAAATCATGTTTCCCCAACCTGATTCAGGTTTTTGAAGAAGTAACAAAGGGAATTGATGAGGGAAGAGTAGTGAACATGATCTATATGGACTTCAGTAAGATGTTTGACAAGGTTCCTCATGGTTAGCAAGGTTAGAACACATAGAACATGGGAAGAACTAGCTATTTGGATACAGAACTGGTTCAAAGGTGATGCTGGAAGGTTGTTTTTCAGACAGGAGGCCTGTGACCAATGGTGTTCCACAAGGATCAGTGCTGGGTCTACTGCTTTTCATCATTTATGTAAATGATTTGGGTTTGAGTATATGAGATATAGTTAGTAAGTTTACAGATGACACCAAAGTTAGAGGTGCAATAGACAATGAAGAAGGTGACCTCAAAGTACAACAGGATCTTGATCAGCTGGGCCAAGGAGAAGCAGATGGAGTTTAATTTAGATAAATGTGAGATGCAGCATTTTGGATTTGCAAATCAGGACAGGAATGTTGCTGAACAAAGAGACCTTGGAGTGCAGGTTCATAATTCCTTGAAAGTGGAGTCTCAAGTAGATAGGATAGTGACGAAGGTGTTTAGTGTCCTTTTCTTTATTGGTCAGAGCATTCAGTAGAGGTGTTGGGAGGTCATGTTGCAGCTGTACAGGACATTGTTAGGCCACTATTGGAATACTGTGTGCAATTCTGGTCTCCTGCCTATAGGAAGGATGTGGTGAAATTCAAAAGTGTTCAGAAAAGATTTACTAGGATGTTGCCAGAGTTGGAGGGTTCAAGCTATAGGTGAAAATGTGTTGCTGGTTAAAGCACAGCAGGTTAGGGCAGCATCTCAGGAATAGGGAATTCGACGTTTCGAGCACAAGCCCTTCATCAGGAATGAGGAGAGGGTGCCAGGCAGGCTAAGATAAAAGGTAGGGAGGAGGGACTTGGGGGAGGGGCGATGGAGGTGGGATAGGTGGAAGGAGGTCAAGGTGAGGGTGATAGGCCGGAGTGGGGTAGGGGCGGAGAGGTCAGTAAGGAGATTGCAGGTTAGGAGGGCGGTGCTGAGTTGAGGGAACCGACTGAGACAAGGTGGGGGGAGGGGAAATGAGGAAACTGGAGAAATCTGAATTCATACCTTGTGGTTGGAGGGTTCCCAGGCGGAAGATGAGGCGCTCCTCCTCCAGCCGTCGTGTTGTTATGTTCTGCCGGTGGAGGAGTCCAAGGACCTGCATGTCCTTGGTGGAGTGGGAGGGAGAGTTAAAGTGTTGACCCACAGGATGGTTGGGTTGGTTGGTCCGGGCGGCCCAGAGGTGTTCTCTGAAGCGTTCCGCAAGTAAGCGGCCTGTCTCCCCAATATAGAGGAGGCCACATCGGGTGCAGCGGATGCAATAAATGATGTGTGTGGAGGTACAGGTGAACTTGTGGCGGATATGGAAGGATCCCTTGGGGCCTTGGAGGGAAGTGAGTGTGGAGGTGTGGGCGCAAGTTTTACATTTCCTGCAGTTGCAGGGGAAGGTGCCGGGGGTGGAGGTTGGGTTGGTGGGGGGTGTGGATCTGATGAGGGAGTCACGAAGGGAGTGGTCCTTGCGGAACGCTGATAGGGGAGGGGGGGGAAATATATCCTTGGTGGTGGGGTCCGTTTGGAGGTGGCGGAAATGATGGCGGATGATACGTTGTATGCGGAGGTTGGTGGGGTGGTAGGTGAGAACCAGTGGGGTTCTGTCTTGGTGGCGGTTGGAGGAGCGGGGCTCAAGGGCGGAGGAGCGGAAAGTGGAGGAGATGTGGTGGAGGGCATCGTCGATCACGTCTGGGGGGAGTCTGTGGTCCTTGAAGAAGGAGGCCATCTGGGCTGTGCGGTGTTGGAACTGGTCCTCCTGGGAGCAGATGTGGCGGAGACGAAGGAATTGGGAATATGGGATGGAGTTTTTGCAGGGGGCAGGGTGGGAGGAGGTGTAGTCCAGGTAGCTGTGGGAGTCAGTCGGTTTATAGTAGATGTCTGTGTTGAGTCGGTCGCCCGAGATAGAGATGGAAAGGTCTAGGAAGGGGAGGGAGGAGTCTGAGACAGTCCAGGTGAATTTGAGGTCGGGATGGAAGGTGTTAGTAAAGTTGATGAACTGTTCAACCTCCTCGTGGGAGCACGAGGCAGCGCCGATACAGTCATCGATGTAGCGGAGGAAAAGGTGGGGGGTGGTGCCAGTGTAGTTGCGGAAGATGGACTGTTCCACATATCCTACGAAGAGGCAGGCATAGCTGGGGCCCATGCGGGTGCCCATGGCAACTCCTTTAGTTTGGAGGAAGTGGGAGGATTGAAAAGAGAAGTTATTCAGGGTGAGGACCAGTTCAGTCAGTCGAAGGAGGGTGTCAGTGGAAGGGTACTGGTTGGTGCGGCGGGAAAGGAAGAAGCGGAGGGCTTTGAGTCCTTCGTGATGGGGGATGGAGGTGTACAGGGACTGGATGTCCATAGTGAAAATAAGGCGTTGGGGACCTGGGAAACGAAAATCCTGGAGGAGGTGGAGGGCGTGGGTTGTGTCCCGAACGTAGGTGGGGAGTTCTTGGACTAAAGGGGACAGGACCGTGTCGAGGTATTGGGAGATGAGTTCGGTGGGGCAGGAGCAGGCTGAGACAATGGGTCGGCCGGGGCAGCAGGTTTGTGGATTTTGGGCAGGAGGTAGAAACGGGCGGTGCGGGGTTGTGGGACTATGAGGTTGGACGCGGTGGATGGGAGATCCCCTGAGGTGATGAGGTCATGGATGGTCTGGGAGATGATGGTTTGGTGGTGGGAGGTGGGGTCGTGTTCAAGGGGACGATAAGAGGAGGCATCCGCGAGCTGGCGTTTGGCCTCAGCGGTATAAAGGTCAGTGCGCCAAACTACCACCGCGCCACCCTTGTCTGCGGGTTTGATGGTGAGGTTGGGATTGGAGCGGAGGGAGTGGAGGGCTGCACGTTCTGAGGGTGAGAGGTTGGAGTGGGTGAGAGGGGTGGACAGGTTGAGTCGGTTAATATCACGGCGGCAGTTGGCTATAAAGAGGTCGAGGGCGGGTAGGAGGCCAGCACGGGGTGTCCAGGCGGATGGGGTATGTTGGAGGCGGGAGAAGGGGTCGTCAGAGGGTGGGCGGGAGTCTTGGTTGTGAAAGTAGGCACGGAGGCGAAGGCGGCGGAAGAATTGTTCAATATCTCGCCGCGTGTTGAACTCATTAATCCGAGGGCGTAGGGGAATGAAGGTGAGGCCCCTGCTGAGGACTGATCTTTCATCCTCAGAGAGGGGGAGATCTGGAGGGATGGTGAAAATCCGGCATGGTTGGAAGCTAGGACCTGGTGTGGGACTGGAGCTGGGGCTGGGGGCGGGGTTAGGGGTGGGGACAGAGATCGAAGTTGCGCCCACACCTCCACACTCACTTCCCTCCAAGGCCCCAAGGGTTCCTTCCATATCCGCCACAAGTTCACCTGTACCTCCACACACATCATCTATTGCATCCGCTGCACCCGATGTGGCCTCCTCTATATTGGGGAGACAGGCCGCTTACTTGCGGAACGCTTCAGAGAACACCTCTGGGCCGCCTGGACCAACCAACCCAACCACCCCGTGGGTCAACACTTTAACTCTCCCTCCCACTCCACTGAGGACATGCAGGTCCTTGGACTCCTCCACCGGCAGAACATAACAACACGACGGCTGGAGGAGGAGCGCCTCATCTTCCGCCTGGGAACCCTCCAACCACAAGGTATGAATTCAGATTTCTCCAGTTTCCTCATTTCCCCTCCCCCCACCTTGTCTCAGTCGGTTCCCTCAACTCAGCACCGCCCTCCTAACCTGCAATCTCCTTACTGACCTCTCCGCCCCCATCCCACTCCGGCCTATCACCCTCACCTTGACCTCCTTCCACCTATCCCACCTCCATCGCCCCTCCCCCAAGTCCCTCCTCCCTACCTTTTATCTTAGCCTGCTTGGCTACTCTGTCTTATTCCTGATGAAGGGCTTGTGCTCGAAACGTCAAATTCCCTATTCCTGAGATGCTGCCTAACCTGCTGTGCTTTAACCAGCAACACATTTTCAGCTGTGATCTCCAGCATCTGCAGACCTCATTTTTTACTGGTTCAAGCTATAGGGACAGGCTGAATAGGCTGAGGCTGTTTACCCTGGAGCGTCGGAGGCTGAGGGGTGATCTTGTAGAGGTTTATAAAAGCATGAGAGACATGGATGAATAAATAGATTTCAGGTGTTTTCCCTGGATTGGAGGAGTCCAGAACAAGAGGACATAGTTTTAGGGTGATAGGAGAAAGATTTAAAGGGACCTAAGGGGGAAATGTTTCACGCAAAAGGTGATGCCTGTATAGAATAAGCTGCCAGAGAAAGTGGCATTTTAAAGCCATTTTAAATTAACATTTTAAAGCCATCTGGTCGGGTATATGAAAAGGAAGGGTTTAGAGGGATATGGTCCAATGCTTGCAAATGGGACTTGATTAATTTAGGAGAACTGGTCGGCATGGACCGAAGAGTCTTATTCCATGACGTACATTTCTAAGACTCGAAACAATGCAATTTTGGTTTCTTTATAATGCCCCTTGTCCACTAGAAATATGTTTATATTTAAATTAATTGTACAAAATCTGTTTTGGAGGCTGCTCATCATTTCTCTGAATAACATGTCCTTCTCAATGAGGTTTTTTTTACTATCATTGTCTAATGACTTTAATTTTTCATCTTTCTCCCACGTATCCAAAAGGTAATGCACTTCTGCAATTTAATGTGCGTAATGGATCAAATGAAACTTTGCAAGGTCTTTTATGTGATCACTGTAATAATGCCATATTTCACAACTGTGGAGTAAAGCTAAGATCATAACTGAGTGGTCGGTGATGTGTAAATACATTTTGGCACCAACTTGTGAGTTTGTCTTTTCATACATTATAGTCAAAAATGAGCATGACATCACCTTGAATAAACCAAATTAGGGTTCTGGTAAGATGTGCTTGAAAATGATTAATAAATCCAACTTGAGTTCCTCATCTTCAGCCGAGGAACCTTACAACTTTCAGGACTCAACTTTAAGTTTAACAATTCCAGAAGGTGAAATCTCTTCTCTTTGTTCACTACACGCTCAGGTCCTGTTTTATATGCATTACTCCCAAGTACAGCTGAACCATTTCAACTAATCACAATTCGGATTCGCACCCTATTCACCGATTTACTTGTCTCTCAGCTTATCATCAGCAATCCTTTTGTTTACTTATCCCTTTTCCATCTCTCTCTGTCTGAGTACTATCTCCGTGTACTCCACTCACCTCCCACATCCCACCCCATCATCAGTATGAATATCTTTCCTTGATCTTTTCAGTACTGAAGAAGGACTACTGGACTTGTAAAGTTAGCTTTTTTTTTTGTCTGTGAATGCTGTCAGATCTGATGGTTTTATCTTGCACTTTCTGTTTTTGTTTCAAATTTCCAGAATCCACAGTTTTTTGTTTTGATATTATTATTGGTTAGATGCACATAAATTAATTTACTCCTCATGACGGCAAGAAGCGCTGAAGACAATGGGTATCCAAAAACCAATGTCTCGGATTCTGGCAAAATCACTGAAGGCCTGTACTCCTGAACTCCCCATGCTTCTAACCAAGCTGTTCCAGTGCCTCTACAATTTGCCTACATTTGCCTGGTAGCATGGAAAATTGTCCAAGTATCTCCTGTCCACAAAAAAGCAGAATAGATGTAAGCTCATCAATGCAATATTTGACAAAACGTGGCTTCAAGGAGCCCAAGAAATGGGAATTGGAGGAAATCGTTGATGTTTGGAGCTATACCCAACACTAAGAAAGAGGATTGTGGCTGTTGGAGGTCAATCATCTCAGCCCTAGGAAATTACTGCAGGAGTTCCTCAGAATAGTTAAGCTGCTTCATTAATGACCTTACCTCTATCATAAGATTAGCTTTGGGATACTTGTTGATGACTGCACAACATTCAGCACTGCAACAGCAGTAAGAACACAGTGGCTGTAAGAGAACTGTGTCCCCAATTCCCATGCAACATCTGCAAGGCACCAGTTCGAAATGGCATGGAGTACTCCTCTCTTGCCTTGAAGCGTGCAGTTCCAACAACATTCAAGAAGCCCAATATCATCCAGCTCAAAGCAATCCACTTGATTGACAACCCAAGCACCATCTTCAGTCTGTTTACCACTCATTTACAGTGACAGCATCATATACCATCTAAAACATGCACTGCACCAACCCACTCACATTCCTTTGACAGAGCCTTCCAAATCCATGAACTCTATGACAATCAATGGATAAAATCCTGAAATTCTCTTTCTGACAGCATTGTGGCTTCATCTGCAACACATGGACTGCTTTATTGAAGCAAACAATGGTAGGAGGGACAATGGTTCCTTGAGTTTTTTTTTCTACAGCAACGCCTTTGATCAATCCAAATTGACTTGCCAACCAGTGAGCACTCTTTCTCATTGCTGCTTCTTTTGAAGTTTCACATTTTTACACCGGCCCTGATTAATACACAAGGAGAGCTTTAACCCTCTCCAGGAAAGCTTTCTCTAACAATACTTGAGTTCTGTATCACTAATAATTAGTAAGCATATGACGGAGTAACTAATTCCTCTTTGTTCTCAGTCAGATGGTTTCCATATGTGCAATACTGGCTTTAGCGATTCTGAAATTGATCTTTTCATCAATCTGAACTTTTCCGAAGAGTTAGGTAAATTTGTCAACTGTCATCAAACTTTTGAATAAATACCTGTTAAGCAATGAGATCATGCTCATTCTCATGAAGGTGAAGATAGTCATGCCAGTTATTAAAATGTTTTCAATACGATGAATGGTTTATATATTGATTCCAGTGTTGGGAGTGTTCTGCTGGAAAAGCACAGCAAGTCAGGCAACTTCCAAGGAGCAGGAGAATTGATGTTTCAGGCAAAAGCCCTTCATCAGGAATGATGATGAAGGGCTTTTGCCTGAAATTTCGATTCTCCCGCTCCTCGGATGCTGCCTGACCTGCTGTGCTTTTCCAGCACAATATTCTTAACTCTGATCTCCAGCATCTGCAGTCCTCACTTTCTCCTAATTGACTCCAGTGTGTACACCACTTCAGATTTCTCGTGGCTCATGGTAAACAAACTAACTGTTCATTATTTTTTGTTGAAATGAGATGCTCCCTGAATGATATGCACATTTACATTTAGATGATTCAAGCAACATGAATCACCACAAGCAAATAAACCAAAAAGGCTTTGTGTGGAACACAGCCCTATTTGAATTTAGGAGAGATAATAAAGAGAACACAGAGATTATTATCAGCACATAATTTGACTATCATGGCACAATTGGTAGCTAAAGCCTTCTTAAGAACTTCTTCAGAAATACAAAATTGGACAGCGGTTTTCAAAATAGAGTCTGCTTTTAGTATATCAGTAAAGGAAGACTAGAGAGTCCAGTGATGTTTTCCTCACCTCTTATCTATTTGTCTTTCGACAGCAATCATGTTCTTTCTGCTTCTCTATGTTCAAAATCCTCTCCATTTCTGACATCAGCAGTGGAAAAAGTTAATGAGATGCTCTTATTTCAGAAAGATTTCAGCAAGAAATCAAAAGAGATAGAGCTGAATTTTGTAATAGGAAGGATAATGAGTCTATTAGTGTTGTAGTTTTCATGGAGTAAATTGGACTGCAACTTCTTACATCTGGACATACACAGTTAAAGTGAAAGTTAGATGCTTTTTCAGTTTACTTACTCATTCACAACCTTCACTCAGTCAGTAAATACTACAAAAACATTAATGTCATGCAGTCCCTCTTTTAACTCTCAAGTTATCTTATAAACAAACAAAATGTTAGGACTGGCATTTCAGTTATAAATTAATTTTTAATGATGAAATGCATCTTAATTACTTCTGATTATCCCCTCTGACACTGAAAGTTTACTTTTACAAATGAATAGTATTTTGGTAGTGCAGAACTTGAGTATTGCTGAAAATGTTACATTTTGTCAAGGCTTTTGTGTGCTAGTTGTTGATTTTATCATAGTTTGGTATTCTTGCAAATTGTCCAGATGAGTTTTAAAGTTTTAAAGTTTTTTTTAAGCGCCTAGCGGACCCGGAAGCTGGTGCCGCGCTAGGTTTTTCTTATATAAGCGTGCAGGCGAGGAACCCGAGGCACTACAGGGGTAGAGCCTCCCACCCGCCCTCCTCCTCTAACCTAACAATAAGACCCGTTGTGGCAAGCAGGTAAGTGCTGCATTTTGCTTGTTTGTTTCTTTAGATTTAGTTTTAAAGCTTACTTTTTAGAGGGATGGCAGTGCAGGCAGTGCAATGTTCCTCTTGCAACATGTATGAGGTGAGGGAAGCCATTAGCATCCCTGCTGATTACACTTGCAAGAAGTGCATCCATCTCCAGCTCCTCCAAGACCGGGTTAGGGAACTGGAGCTAGAGTTGGATGAACTGCGGATCATTCGGTAGGCAGAGGTGGTCATAGATCAGAGCTTTAGGGAAGTAGTTACACCGAAAGTTATAGACAGATGGGTGACAGTGAGGGGGAGTGGGAGGAACCAGCCAGTGCAGGGACCCCCTGCGGTCATTCCCCTCAAGAACAAGTATACCGTTTTGGATACTTGTGGGGGGGATGGCTTATCAGGGGTAAGCAACGAGGTTCAGGCCTCTGGCACGGAGCTGGCCCCGTTGCTCAGAAGGGTAGGGTGGAGAAAGTTAGAGCGATAGTTCTTGGGGACTCAATAGTGAGGGGTACAGATAGGCGGTTTTGTGGGGGCGACAGAGACTCACGATTGGTATGTTGCCTCCCAGGTGCAAGGGTACGTGATGTCTCTGATTGTGTTTTCCGGGTCCTTAAGGGGGAGGGGGAGCAGCCCCAGATCGTGGTCCACGTTGGCACCAACGACATAGATAGGAAGAGGGGTGAGGATGTCAGGCAGGCTTTCAGAGAACTAGGTTGGAAGCTCAGAGCTAGAACAAACAGAGTTGTTGTCTCTGGTTTGTTACCAGTGCCACGTGATAGAGAGTCGAGGAATAGGGAGAGAGAGCAGTTAAATGCGTGGCTACAGGCATGGTGCAGGAGGGAGGTATTCCGGTTTCTGGACAACTGGGGTTCTTTCTGGGGAAGGTGGGACCTCTATAAACAGGATGGTCTACACCTGAACCTGAGGGGCACCAGTATCCTTGGGGGAGGTTTGCTAGTGCTCTTTGGGAGGGTTTAAACTAACTCTGCAGGGGTATGGGAACCTGGACTGTAGCTTCAGGGTACAGGACCTTGAGTGTAGGGAGGTTAGGAACAAGGCATCTATTTCGAAGGAGGGTGCCTGTAAACAGAAAGGTGGCTTGAAGTGTGTATACTTCAATGCCAGAAGTATAAGAAATAAGGTAGGTGAACTTGCAGCGTGGGTTTGTACCTGGAACTTCGGTGTTGTGGCCATTACAGAGACATGGGTAGAACAGGGGCAGGAATGGCTGTTGCAGGTTCCAGGGTTTAAATGTTTTAGTAGGGTCAGACATGGGGGTAAAAGAGGGGGAGGTGTGGCATTGCTTGTCAAGGATAGTATTACAGCGGTGGAAAGGACGATGGAGGAAGACTTGCCATCTGAGGTAATTTGGGCTGAGGTTAGAAATAGGAAAGGTGAGGTCACCCTGTTAGGTGTTTTCTACAGGCCTCCCAATAGTCCGAGCGAAGTAGAGGATAGTATTGCGAGGATGATTCAGGAGAAGAGTGAAAGTAAGAGGGTGGTTGTTATGGGGGACTTTAACTTCCCAGATATTGACTGGGAAATCTATAGCTTGAGTTCGTTAGATGGGTTGGTGCTTGTCCAATGTGTGCAGGAGGGTTTCCTGACACAATATGTAGACAGGCCAACAAGAGGTGAGGCTATACTGGATTTGGTTCTAGGTAATGAACCAGGCCAGGTGTTAGACTTGGAGGTAGGTGAGCACTTCGGGGACAGTGACCACAACTCGGTGACTTTTACTTTAGTGATGGAGAGGGATAAGTGTGCACTGCAGGGCAAGAGCTATAGCTGGGGACAGGGAAATTATGATGCGGTGAGGCATGACTTAGGATGCGTGGATTGGAAAAACAGGCTTCAGGAGAAGAACACTAATGATATGTGGAGATTGTTCAAGGAACACCTATTGAGTGTCCTTGATAAGTATGTACCAGTCAGGCAGGGAGTAAAGGGTCTTGTGAGGGAGCCGTGGTTTAATAGGGAATTGGAATCCCTTGTGAAAGGGAAGAGGGCGGCCTATGTAAGGATGAGGCGTGAAGGTTCAGTTGGAGCGATTGAGAGTTATAAGGTAGCCAGGAAGGATCTGAAGAGAGAGCTAAGAGCAGCGAGAAGGGGACATGAAAAGTCCTTAGTTGGTAGGATTAGGGAAAACCCAAAGGCTTTCTATAGGTATGTCAGGAATAAAAGGATGACTAGGGTAGGTATCGGTCCAGTCAAGGATAGTAGTGGAAAGTTGTGCGTGGAGGCGGAGGAGATTGGTGAGACACTAAATCAATACTTTTTGTCAGTATTCACTCAGGAACGGGACTCTGTTGCTGGTGTGAATATTGAGTCACAAGTGATTAGAATGGATGGCCTTGAAGTATGTAGGGAGGAGGTTTTGGGAATACTGGAAAGGATGAAAATTGATAAGTCTCCTGGGCCTGATGGCATTTACCCTAGGATCCTCTGGGAAGCTAGGGAGGAGATAGCAGAGCCATTGGCCTTGATTTTTATGTCGTCATTGTCAACGGGAATAGTACCAGAAGACTGGAGGATAGCGAATGTGGTCCCCTTGTTCAAGAAAGGGAGTAGGGACAGCCCGAGTAACTATAGGCCATGAGTCTCACTTCTGTTGTGGGCAAAGTCTTAGAGAGAATTGTAAGGGATAAGATTTATGAACATCTGGATAGGAATAATGTGATCAAGGATAGTCAGCATGGTTTTGTGAAGGGCAGGTCGTGCCTCACAAACCTTATTGAGTTCTTTGAGAAGGTGACTAAGGAGGTGGATGAGGGTAAAGCAGTAGATGTGGTGTATATGGATTTTAGCAAGGCGTTCGATAAGGTACCCCATGGTAGGCTAATGCAAAAACTATGGAGGTATGGCATTGAGAGTGCATTAGAGGTTTGGATTAGGAATTGGCTGGCTGGAAGGAGACAGAGGGTAGTAGTTGATGGACTAGGTTCATCGTGGAGTGCAGTTACTAGCGGTGTACCACAGGGATCTGTTTTGGGACCTTTGCTGTTTGTCATCTTTATAAATGATCTAGAGGAGGGGCTTGAAAGCTGGGTGAGCAAGTTTGTGGATGACACAAATGTCGGTGGAGTTGTGGACAGTGAAGAAGGATGTGGCAGGTTACAGCGGGATATAGATAGGTTGCAGAGCTGGGCAGAAAGGTGGCAGATGGAATTCAATGTAGCTAAATGTGAAGTCATTCACTTTGGTAGGAGTAACAAGAAGATGGATTACTGGGCTAATGGTAGGCTACTTGGTAGTGTGGATGAGCAGAGGGATCTTGGTGTCCATGTACACAGATCTCTGAAAGTTGCCACCCAGGTAAATAGTGCTGTGAGGAAGGCATATGGTGTACTGGGCTTTATTGGTAGAGGAATTGAGTTCCGGAGTCCTGAGGTCATGTTGCAGTTGTATAAGACTCTGGTGCGGCCTCATCTGGAGTATTGTGTGCAGTTTTGGTCGCCATACTATAGGAAGGATGTGGAGGCATTGGAACGAGTGCAGAGAAGGTTTACCAGGATGTTGCCTGGCATGGTAGGAAGATCGTATGAGGAAAGGCTGAGGCACTTGGGCCTGTTCTCATTGGAGAAAAGAAGGTTCAGGGGAGATTTGATAGAGGTGTATAAGATGATTAGGGGTTTAGATAGGGTAGACACTGAGAACCTTTTACCGCTAATGGAGTCAGTTGTTACTAGGGGACACAGCTTTAAATTAAGGGGTGGTAGGTATAGGACAGATGTTAAGGGTAGATTCTTTACGCAGCGGGTTGTGAGTTCATGGAATGCCCTGCCAGTAGCAGTGGTGAACTCTCCCTCTTTATGGTCATTTAAGCAGGCATTGGATAGGCATATGGAAGTTATTGGGCTAGTGTAGGTTAGGTAGGATTTGGTCGGCGCAACATCGCGGGCCGAAGGGCCTGTACTGCGTTGTATTTTTCTATGTTCTATGTTCTATGTTCTATGAGTGTAAGATGAAAAACTTTGAAAAATTTGTCTTACAAATAAGTTCAATCATTATTGGACATTTCTTCCTGTCTTCTCTATATCTGTCTTTGTTCCTTTTTTGGTGTCTATAAAGGATTCTACGTTGTGTTAAATACTTTAATTAATCAAATTTGCTACTTTAAACTCTGAGTGTGAATCGGGCTCAGTATTGCCTAGGTCTCTTTTTATATTCATTCATGGAATGAGGGCATCACTGGCCAGGCCAGCATTTATCGCCCATCCTTAATTGCCCAGAGGCAGTTAAGAGTAAATCACATTGCTATGGATCTGGAGTCACATTTAAGCCAAACCACGTAAGGATAACATTTTCGTTCCTTAAGGGAAGGCATTAGTGAACCGGATGGGTTTTTACAACAATTGTTGATTGGCATCAATGGTCATCATTAGACATTAGATACTGAATCCCAGATTTTTTATTGAAATCAAATTCCCTATCTGCAGTAGTGGGATTCAAAGCTAGGTCCCCAGAACATTACTATGACTGAATTAACAGTCCAGTGATAATACCACAAGGTCAAAAGATCACTGTTATTGTTATTTAGGGGTTGCATGCATAGTTGTGAGCAAATTTCACTAGATAACATTTTATATGAAATAATTGCCATATATGCAGCTAATGTCATCTCAAAGTATGCAAAATAAATATATCATGGTGTCAGTCCATGATTAACATGCTGTTATTTTAAAGTTCCTTGAGCTTGGTCTACCATTGAATAAAATCATGGCTGATCTGTGGCCAAACTCCATATGCCTGCCTTGGGCATATATCCCTTGATAATCTTGATTAATAAAAAAAATGTTTATCTGAGATTTAAATTTAACAATTGAATTAGCATTGACAGCGATTTGATGAAGAGAGTTCCGAACCTTTACCAGTGCTTTCTAACATCTCTTCTGAATTGCCTGGCTCTCAATCTTAAACTGTCACCTGTTTTTAGAAAGTTCAGGCAGTGTGAGTAGATTATCCACCACGTCTTTCCCTGAGAAGATCCTGAAAACCTTGATATCTGAAGCACAAAGGGATTTAGGAGTCCTAATTCAGGATTCTATTAGGGTTAACACCTTGGTACACTTGACAGTTAGGAAGTCAAATGTAATGTTAGTATTCATTTCAAGTGGGCTAGAATGCAAGAGCAGAGATATACAGCTGAGGCTGTGTAAGGCTCTGGTCAGATTGCATTTGGAAAATTGTGAGCATTTTACAGTCTGTATCTAAGGAAGGATGTGTTAATGATGGACAGGGCCCAGATGAGATTTACAAGAATGATCCTGGGTATGAAGAGCTTTCCATATGAGAAACTGTTGATGACTCTAGGTCTGTACTAATGAAGTTTACAAGAATGAAGGGGAATCTGATTGAAACTTACAGAATAGTGGGAGGCCTGGAGAGTTGATGTGGAGGGCATATGCCCACTAGTATGATTAGACTAGGACCCAGAATGAAGGGATGACCCTCTAAAACTGAAGTGAGAAGGAATTTCTTCAATCAGAGGGTGGTGAATCTATAGATTTCATTTCCACAGCAGGATATGGAGGCTGAGTAATTGAGTACATTTAAGACAGAGATAGATAATTTCTTGATTGGTAAGGTTATGGGGAGAAGGCAGAAGAATGGCATTGCAAAACACATCAGCCACAATTAATGGCAGAACAGACTTGATAAGCAAATTTACGAATACTGCTTCTCTAGCTTGCAATCAGAAAGAAATCCAATCTGTCCAAGGCATTTAGGGAGCCCTTTTTCTGTCTGAATGTCGGGGAAGAATTATATGCAAGACACTTGTATACTAATAATCTTCACTGAAATCTATCACGTGTTTCAACCACAACTCCAACCTCTGAGGAGAGCAGTGATTTTTGCAATTCAGGTGGCCATCACGATGAATTCTATATATGGCACTTCTTTCAGGCTGAACATTTAGATATGTTTTATGTCATATTTGAATAGGATATGACTTAACTCCATTGGGAGGGGATCTTTCAGGTGGTAATGATCCCAAGATTTGTTCTTCTTGGTGGTAGAAGTTACAGGTTTGGAAGGTGTTGTCAAAAGAGTCTTGGTGTATCTTACAAGAGTTGGAGTGTGTCTTACAAATGGCACACACTGGTGCCAATTTGTGCTGAAAATGGAAAGACTGAATGTTGAAGGTAATTTCAATCAAGTATCCTGCTTTGTTCTGGATGGTATCGGGTTTCTAGAACGGCTAGAGCTGCATTCATTCAGGGAAGAAGACAATATTCCATCATTCTCTACTCTTATGTCTTATAAATTGAAAGCAGCTTTTGGGGAGTCAGAATAAGTTAATTAAAGGAGAATTTTTCATTTTTGACTGGCTTCTGTAGCCATGTTGTTTAGAAAGCTGGTACAGTTTTGTTTCTGGTCAGTTGTAAACTCTGCCAAGATGTTGATAATGGGGGCTTGATTAATAATAATATTAGATTAGATGGCTGACCCATTGTCTCAGCATGCTTCTGCCCCACTGAACTCATTTCTACCTCCCTCAACACTGTCCTATCCACCCTAGTCCAGGATTCCCCACATATGTTCGAGACACCATCCACGTCCTCCACCTCCTCCAAGACTTCCGTTTGCCCAGCCCCCAACACCTCATCTTCACCATGGATATCCAATCCCTCTACACCTCCCTCCGCCATGACCAGGGTCTCCAAGCCCTCTGTTTTGCCTCTCCCGATGTCCCCAACAGTACCCTTCCACCGACACTCTCACACGTCTGGCTAAACTGGTCCTCACCCTTAACAATTTCTCCTTCGAATCCACCCACTTCCTCCAGACCAAAGGGGTAGCCATGGGCACCCGTATGGGCCCCAGCTATGCCTGTCTCTTTATAGGCTACATAGAACAGTCCATCTTCCGTAATTACACTGGCACCACTCCCCACCTCTTGCTCCACTACATTGATGACTGCATTGGCACCACCTCATGCACCCGCATCAACTTCACCAACATATTTCACGCTGACCTTAAATTTACCTGGACCATCTCTGACACCTTCCTCCCCTTCCTGGACCTCTCCATCTCCATTAATGAAGGCCGACTTGACACTGACATTTTTTACAAACCCACTGACTCCCACAGCTACCTGGATTACACCTCTTCCCACCTTACTTCTTGCAAAAATGCCATCCCGTATTCCCAATTCCTCCGCCACCGCCGTATCTGCTCCCAGGAGGGCCAGTTCCACCATAGAACACACCAGATGGTTTCCTCCTTTAGAGACCGCAATTTCCCTTCCCATGTGGTTAAAGATACCTCCAACGCATCTCGTCCACATCCCACACCTCCGCCCTCAGACCCCACTCCTCCAACCGTAACAAGGACAGATGCCCCTGCTGCTCACCTTCCACCCTACCAACCTTCGCATAAACCAAATCATCCACCGACATTTCCGCTACCTCCATACGGACCCCACCACCAGGGATATATTTCCCTCCCCAACCCTTTCCACCTTCCGTAAAGACCGTTCCCTCCGTGACTACCTGGTCAGGTCCACACCCCCCCTACAACCCACCCTCCCATCCTGGCACCTTCCCCGCCACCACAGGAATTGCAAAACCTGCACCCACACCTCCTCCCTCACCTCCATCCAAGGCCCTAAAGGAGCCTTCCACTTCCATCAAAGTTTTACCTGCACATCCACTAATATCATTTATTGTATCCATTGCTCCCGATGCGGTCTCCTCTACATTGGGGAGACTGGACGCCTCCTAGCTGAGCGCTTTAGGGAACATCTCCGGGACACCCGCACCAATCAACCACACCGTCCTGTGGCCCAACATTTCAACTCCCCCTCCCACTCTGCCGAGGACATGGAGGTCATGGGCCTCCTTCACCGCTGCTCCCTCACCACCAGAGGCCTGGAGGAAGAATGCCTCATCTTCCAAATCGGAACACTTCAACCCCAGGGCATCAATGTAGACTTCAACAGTTTCCTCATTTCCCCTTCTCCCACCTCACCCTAGTTCCAAACTTCCAGCTCAGCACTGTCCCCATGACTTGTCCTACCTGCCTATCATCTTTTCCACCTATCCACTCCACCTCCCCCCTGACCTATCACCTTCATCCCCTCCCCCACTCACCTATTGTACTCTGTGCTACTTTCTCCCCACCGTCCTCTCATTTATTTCTCCACCCTTCAGGCTCTCTGCCTGTATTCCTGATGAAGGACTTTTGCCCGAAACATCAATTTTACTGCTCCTCGGATGTTCCCTGAACTGCTGTGCTTTTCCAGCACCATTCTAATCTAGACTCTGGTTTCCAGCATCTGCAGTCATTGTTTTTACCTAATAATAATATTATGAAATATCAAGTGGAAATGATTGGATTCTCTCTTGTTGGAAATTCTTATTGTGAGGCACTTAAGTAATGAAAATATTAGCCAACATTTACCAACCTCAACTAGAATATTGTCATCCTACATCAGTACAAAATATTTCATTATATGAGGAGTTTCGAACAGAGCTGAATAATGAGAAATTCTCAGCAAAAATACCCACTTCTTGCTGTATGTTTTCAGGAGTTCATTGATGAAGCAACTGAAGTTTGCTGTGCTTAGCACACTGGTCTGAGGAATTTCTGCAACAATGACCTGGGGCTATGATTATTGTTGAAGTCAACCATTTCCCTTTTTGTTTGCTCTCTAGCCAGCAGAGATTTTTGCCTAATTGTCATTGACTTCAATTTTCTAATGTTTACCACATTCAGTCAATTGTTGGGTTTATGTCAAGGGAATTATGCTCATTGTGCTTCTGGGTTTCAATTCTTCAATCCATGTTCAGAGGCAAAGTCAAAAAATCAAACTATATTTAAATGTAGAGAAACTCTGAAGAAGTGCAGCACATGGGAAATCTGGGTACTCTTATGCATGAAACACAAAAATTAACATACAAATACAGCAGGTAATTAAGAAGGCAAATGGAATTTTGGCCTCTGTTCAGGACTTGGAATTTAACAATAGGCAAGGCCTGTTAGAGCATTGTTGATGAGGTCACACTTGGAGTACTTTGTACAGTTTAGGCTGCCGTATTAAAAATAAATGTACTGCAAAAGAAATTCACTAGACTGATTCCTGGGATGAAAGGGTTGATTTATCAAAAACAGTCTTTCCATTAATGGGTGAATCTCAAACTACAGGACAGAGATATAGAATAAGATGACACTCATTTAAAACTGAGATGCAAAGGAATTTGCCTTCTGCCCCAGAGGTTGTGGAGGCTAGATCACTAAGTAGAAGGTGAATAGATTTTGAACTATCACAGATTTGAAGTCAATGAGGAGCTGACATGAAAGAGGAGTCAAAGCCTGGGGTAGATTAGCACCCCTGGCAGCAAGTGGTTGCCAATGTCATGTCTTTGTATTGAGCTCTGGGCAGGTTTGCAATTAATCTTCTTTCTAAGTCAAAGGGCCTATCTAATTATAAATTGCCTTGGATGGAGCATTTCAGCGATGAAGAGGGGCTGGATAAGCTCAGATTGTTTTCTTTGGGAAAGAGAAGGTTGACACAGGACCTGACAGAGGTCTACAAGATTGTGAGGGGTGTGGATAGGGCAAATAGAAAGTGACTGTCCCTCTTAGTTGAAGGATTAATAATAATTTTAAAGTGAAAGAGAGGAAATTTAAAGGAAATTTGAGGAAAAAGCTTTTGCACCCAGAGGCTGGTAGGTATCTGGAATGCACTGCCTGGGAGGGTATCTCATAGAGGTTCATAAATTCCCTACAGTGTGGAAACAGGCCCTTTGGACCAACAAGTCCACACCAACCCTCCGAAGAGTATCCCACCCAGACCCATCCCCCTACCCTACTACTTTACATTTACTCCTGACTAATGCACTGAACATTACACATCGCTGAACATTATGGGCAATTTAGCTTGGCCAATTCACCTAACCTGCATATGTTTGGGAGGTGGTAAACCTCACAACTTTTAAAAGGTAACTGGATAAGTATTTGAAGTGTCCAGATGGTTATGTATTTTTAGCGGTACAGATATGATGGACTGTAGGGCTGTTCTATCCTGAATGATTCTAAATAAATGGCATGGTGGCTCTGTGGTTAGCACTGCTGCCTCACAGCACCAGGGTCCCAGGTTTGATTCCAACCTTGGGTGACTATCTGAGTGGAGTTTGCACATTCTCCCTGTGTCTGCGTGGGTTCCCTCCAGGTGCTCTGGTTTCCTTCCACAGTCCAAAGATGTGCAGGTCAGGTGAATTGGCCATGCTAAATTGCCCATAGTGCTTGGTGCATTAGTCAGAGGGAAATGGGTCTGGGTGGGATACTCTTCAGAGGGTTGGTGTGGACTGGTTGGGCCAAAGGGCCTGTTTCCATACTGTAGGGAATCTAATCTAAACCACCAGTGAGCCTTAATAAGAAAAGGCATTGTCTTACATAACGAGAGACAGTTCATTGCATGATGGCAATAGGTACAAGTTACACTAGTTAGCCATAATTATATTTAAGACTACTGAGATCTAGAGATGATACTTTGTTTCCACTGGGACCTTGTGTTAGGTGTCCGATTCTCCCTGAGCATTATGTGTGACTCTGTTGCGTTCCAAAAATCTTTCACTTTTTGGGAGAGTTCGGGAATAATACTGGCCTAGATTTTTCAATGGCCTTCCAGTCCTTGTTTCATCGTAAATTGGAGTTGGACATGCAGACTCTATGGAATCCCATCATAGCTGACTCCAAGGAATTCCCTGACAAATTTAAAATTCAACTGGGCAATTCCTCTATTCCTGGCACCCACTGAGTGTTTACATTTAAATCAGTGATTTCAGGAAGTTGTAATGAAATGAAACAAATAGTTACTTCAGAAAGATTAGTCAATTAAATACATAGTCTAACTCCTGAGTAACTATTGAATTGACCCCTATTTAACTCACAAACCCTAACTAAAGTGATTACTAGACTACTTACAGACCCATAAGTGCAATCGATGCTCCTTCCCCCACTTTCCTACCATTTCCCATTTCCTACCAGATCTAATTTCTCCCACTCATTCCAAAAACTACATCACTTACCGGGCCACCTTGCAACTTAGTACCCTCGCCACTTGGCACCCTCTCCCTTTTCTACTCAGCATCATACCTTCCTGCCACCCAAGCCCTAGAACTTTACACCAACCCAGCTAGCAACCTACTTACCTAGCACCCCACCCCTACTCATCTGTCATCTCACTTCCTGACACACTACTCAGCTGGCACTCTACTTACCTGGCAGCTGACTTACCTAACACACTACCCCCACCCATCTGGCATGCTATCATCCTAACATCACGCTTACTATGTGTACATACTGTTTGATAGCAGCTGTCAAATTGGCTGTCTGTTCCTTCAAACTCCTAAAATATGGCAGTTCACTGATGTGCAAAAGGAATTAGGTGTTCCTTTCTCTGACATTCTAGTCCAAGAAACAGAGTTAACATTTGGAGTCCAGTGATCATTCTTCAGAACTCGGTGTCTAGTCACTGGACTCGAAATGTTAATTCTGCTTCTCTCTCTGTAGATGCTGCCAGACCTGCTGAGTTTCTCCAGCAATTTTTGTTTTTTATTTCAAATTTCCAGTATCCACAGGGTTTTGTTTTATCCTACCAAAACTGTGCTGTATAAATACTGTGATCAGATGGTTACAAAATTGAAATTAATAGTAGAATTTATGTATTCTCTATTTCTTGTGGCAGCTACCTTAAAGTTTTAATCATTGCTCAGTGTTCAGTGTCTTGTAAATTGTTTCTGTTGTATTGCTGGTATCTTTGTCTTTTTGTGATGCACAAGTAATGTGTATCAGTGTTTAAAGTATTGTTAATCTTCTGAAAAACTTGTTTATGTTGCAGTTGAAATCAAAAACAATATCTAAATTATATGAGCCTAAAAATCACTGTTGGCATCAACAGCTCACAAGACTTATCATGTTTATACAACACTTATCCATTGACTGTTTTAATGCAGACACTAATTCATATGTTTAAAGTATAGGATGCATTTAAACACCAGTAATGCAAACAGTTATGACCTTTTGCTAAATTTGTGGAAGATTATAGTTATTCCCCATTACTGTGAACTTATGAAAAACAAAAACCTTTGGGTATGGTTTAATCCGCTGGACAAACTTGGAGTGGGGAGATAGTGGTATAGATTACTTACAGTGTGGAAACAGGCCCTTCAGTCCAACAAGTCCACACCAACCCTCCAAAGAGCAACCCACCCCCCTACATTTACCCCTTTACCTAACACTATGGGAAATTTAGTATGGCCAATTCACCTAACCTGCACATTTTGGATTAGATTACTTACAGTGTGGAAACAGGCCCTTCAGTCCAACAAGTCCACACCAACCCACCGAAGCGCAACCCACCCATACCCCTACATTTACCCCTTACCTAACACTACGGGCAATTTAGCATGGCCAATTCACCTGACCCGCACATCTTTTGGACTGTGGGAGGAAACCGGAGCACCCAGAGGAAACCCACGCAGACACAGGGAGACTGTGCAAACTCCACACAGACAGTTGCCTGAGGTGGGAATTGAACCCAGGTCTCTGTGAGACAGCAGTGCTAACCACTGTGCCACCGTTCCTTACAACACATCCTTTCATTAATGTGTTGTAATGAAAGGATCCAGGCTAATAGTTTAGCCTTGTGATAGCTGGTGGAATTTAAATTCAGTTAAAAAAATAGAATTATAAAATTATGTCAACCCTGAAAACTGTCAATGATTTGTTATAAAAATCCATCTGATGCACAAATATCCTTTAGAGACCGAAATCTTTTTTGATCTGGACTAGATGTGACTCCAGTCCACGGTAATGTATTTGACTTTTAAGCTCCCTTAAAACCGTTCAGAAAGCTACTAAGTTTCCGGTCAGTTAGAGATGAACAACAAATGTTGACCTTGCCAGTCATACTCATATCCCACAAAAGAAAAAACAAACAAACAGAGATGCATGAGGCCACTTGGCTTAACCAATCCAGAAAAAAGTGATTTTTGGGGATGAGTTTAACATGATTGATATCATTTCAGCTACCAATTATACATCTCTTCAAACTTCTATTTCCATTTTGAAAGGAAAATTGGGGGACTGCATCAACATGATGCATCATGCCCCATCTGTGAAAAAGAATCTTGGTCAGTGCTACTGTTAGCCAGTGTCCCATTGTTTTCTTAAATTTAAATTATTCCAGAGTTGCAGTTTCCATATGCACATACTTTTATATCTTTATAATACCCTCTTTCAGAATCCCCTTTCTAAATTTTGCCAATGTACCCTCCTAGTGCAC
Organism: Hemiscyllium ocellatum; assembly: GCF_020745735.1. Taxonomy (NCBI): domain Eukaryota; kingdom Metazoa; phylum Chordata; class Chondrichthyes; order Orectolobiformes; family Hemiscylliidae; genus Hemiscyllium; species Hemiscyllium ocellatum. The sequence goes on from NC_083401.1 coordinate 27,072,160, forward strand.
ACTTTTCGAGGCTTTTCTGTCCACTGCTTCTCTCACATTTCTCCTCAGCTAAGCCGAATACTTGCTCAAGATTTGATCTGTTCACAGCATCTTTGGTTTTTTGTATTCTACTCTTTTGGATATGTGGTTCCACAAATTACCACTACATTGTCTTGATTTTTATCTTCTTTTGCCTTTCTTTGGAGAGGATAAGATTTTGAGAGAGACTTTATTTTCTGTCCACTGAGCAGTCGATGATGGGCCACAACAGAGAGCTGTTACACAGGAGATTGAGTGCTAGTAATATGCATCAGGGTGCATCTTGTGCAGTCAATGTCTGTCATTTTTTTTACAGTTACCAATGTGGTACTACTGGCACCACAATCAAACTGCCTCTCACATAGCTGCTAAAAGGCACACTTAAAATATTAAAGGACCAACAACATTACATAATATCAGATTACTGGTCTTTCATTCAAACTGGGAGCGCATACACATGTGATAACATTCCACCAATAGAACAAGGGCCCATCTGCAAAAGATAGCCTTTTCAGTTAAGGCCTCTGTTGAGTTTACCACACTTGTCTGCTCCAACTAGGTTTGCTTCTGTCTTAACACATTGTGTTTACAGTGGCATAGAGTCACAGACACAGACTTTTCATGCCGTCCAGATATCCTAAATTAATTTAGTCCCATTTCCCAGCATTTGGCCCATATCCCACTACCCATCCAGATGCCTTTTAATGTTGTAATTGAATGAGCCTCCGTCACTTCCCCTGGCAGCACAGTCCATACATGCAATGCCCTTTGTGTGGAAAAGTTGCCCATTAGGTGCCTTTTATATCTTTCCCTTCTCCTCTTAAACCTATGCCTTCTAGTTTGGACTCCCTTACTCTGGTAAAAAGACCATGGCTGCTCACCCTTTCCACCCCCTCATGATTTTATAAACCTTTTATAAGGTCAAACTTCAGCCTCTGACACTTCAGGGAAAATAGCCCCAGCTTATTCAGCCTCTCTCTGCAGCTCAAACCTTCCAACCCTGACAACATCCTTGTAAATCTTTTCTGCACTATTTCAAATTTGACACCATCTTTCCTACCGCAGTCTTCCAAAAGTGGCCTAACCCAATGTCCCGTAAAGCCACAACATGGCATTCCAACACCTATACTGATTGCACTGATCAATAAAGGCAAGTGTACCAAACACCTTCTTCACTATCCTGTCTACCTGTGACTCCACCTCAAGGAACTTGCATCACAAGAAGTCAGTTCTGCCCTGATTTGCCTTACCAAAATGCAACACCTCACACTTATCTAAAGGAAACTCCATCTGCCACTCTTCAGCCCATCTGATTAATGTCACTGTATTCTGAGACAACCTTCCCACCATCCGCTACACCATCAATTTTGGGTGTCATCTGCAAAATTATTAACCATTCCCCCTATATTCACAACAAAGTCATTAGAAGATATCAACAGATGCAGAAAATCAAAACTCATGGTTAAGGAATAATATTTTCATACATAGATTGGCTAACTAGTAGAAATCAGCGTATGCAAAATTGGTCTTTGACTGAATAGCAGAATGCGACAAGTGAAGCTCAACAGAATGTCTGTGCTGAAGCCTCAGTGTTTTGCAATTCACATCAATGACTTGGACAAAAGAAGCAAAGACAAAGATAGCTAAATTCACAAACTGCACCAAGGTAGGTAGGAAAGTACACGTAAAAGGGACATTAGGAAATTACAGACAAATTTGGATAGGTTGAGTGAGTGAGCAAAAATTTGGCAGATGAAGAATTGTGTAGGAAAAAAATGGAGTTGGTAGCTTGAACATGAAGAAAAGAAAGTATTATTTAAATTGGGAGCTGTGTTTCAAGAAGGACCAGGAGGCTGAAGTGTTGAATGACAGCATGAACTTTATTATGGAGGCAACTCAATCTGCAGGCAACAAGAATAAACAAAGTTGTTGTCCTCCAAAGTAGTGATGATGATGTCATGACATTGTACGATTGGCCTCTTAAAGTGTTAGTCCACTATACTGATTAAAGATACAGCATCCCTCTTTGTTTACATCACACATTCCTGAAATAAATGCACTCAAAATTTACAATCATATACAGTGTACACAAACATATAGGCAACAGGTTTAGACAGTAGATTTGGATTGGCCCAGACTTGGAGGGCTGAAGGGCCTGTTCCTGGGCTGTAAATTTTCTTTGTTCTTTGTTCTTGTTCTTTAGAAGAATCCCCCATCTCCGTATATTGGGTTTCCACGGTTTCAGTTATCTGTTGATTACCATGGCCCGAAAATATTACTTGGAACATTCCAGAAATAATTTCAGAGGGTTACCGGGGAGGTAAATTTATTATTTAGATGATGCTTAATGATAAATTTCATTGCTATCTGCGGCTTCGGGCATCCATGTTAGGTCTTGGATCTATCACCTGAGGATAAGTGGGGGAGGGGGGGGTGGTGAATCGTGAATGCACCAACCAGTATGTAAGATGTTCCAGGCAGCATTAATTCTTATGTGGCTGCTGGCAGACGTCAGGCAAATATTTGTTTTTCTCGTTGGCTTTAGTCTTTGGTGTTTTAGATGTATTAAGAACATCTGTCATTGTTTTTTGTCAACAATGCATTTTATCATGCGTGGTTTCGACAAAATAAATGTCATGCATGACTGACACTTTACCCTGAGCAATGCCAGACAACTTTGAGTCATCAACTGGGCTGTGTTCCAGTATGTTAACAAAAGATAGGTTCAGTCTTTTTGATAGCGATGCTTGTTGTTGAGTTACCTTTAAGAAATGTTTCATTGTCTGAACAAATCTTTCTGCCAAACGATTTGTGGCTGAGTGACAAGGAATTGCTTGGATGTATTGAATTCTTTTCTGGTTTAGGTAGTCCATAAATACTTATAATATAAACTGTGGCCCATTATCATGAACAAATTATTCCAGATCTCCCCCAATTCTGTCACTAGTTTTCTCTAAACATGTCATCTTTATGACTACAATTTCAGGCCAATTAGTATACGAATCATCACTGTGAAAAATCATTCACTTTTCAAAAAACAAATCTGGTGTAGTCAATATGTATTCTTTTCCTTAGCCTTTCTGGTCATTCCCATGGCTTCAAGATCACTAATGGTGGTAGGTTGTCAACCCATGTGCAAGCGGCATATATTTGTGTCTTTTCTTCAAAGTTCAAGGTTGAACCCTGGCAACCAAAAATAGCTTGTGGCTATCTCCTTCATTCTGACAATATCACAGTCCTTGTCATGTAGATGATTCTACATTTTTATTTAGCTGTGATGGAATGATGGCCCTCACTCCCCTTTGGAGACATCCTGCTTGTTGGATAATTCTAGCTTTTGTGTGATGTACGGCTTTACCTCTCTTGTTGGTACTGTGATCTTGCAATGACATACCATGTCTATCATATTTTATAATAGTGGATCATGTCCAGTGCCCTTCATAATTTGTCGTGCCATTACTGGAGTGTCCTCTACTTGTTCAAGGTAGAAAATGGCCACATAAGGATGTTTTGTAGTCAATACAGTTGGCAAAGGCAATGTAGAGAGTCCATCAGCATCCCAAAGTAATCTGGATTGCCAGAATTTAATTGTGTAAGTGTGCGCTATCATGAACAACATCCATCACTATAAATGACTCGCTGCTAGAAAATATATCCCTTTATGAAGTCCAAATATTTTTGTCATTGGTCTACTGTGGTGCATTAATTGGGTACATTCCTACCATTACAGGTGTTGATGGAATCATCTAATTCCAAAAATGATTCGAGAACTTCTTTCTCTATCTGTACAGAGTACATTTCTGCTTTGTTTAATGATCTTGATGCAATAATTATTGCTTCTTTACACCATTGTTTGATGCGTGAAATGATTGTTCCTACTCCAAACGATGATGCATACTTTGGGTCAAAGGGCATCTTCTGACTTTAATAAAGCCTCTTTTGCTTGTAGAAATGCTTTTTCACATTAATATTCCCATTACCAATTCTTGATTTGGCATAATAAATTGTGCAATAGTTTGAGAATGGTTCCTGAATTTGGGACAAATCCACCAAAGTAATTTAGCAAGTCCAGAAATTATTGTAGTTGGTTTACATTGATGCGCTGGTGCCTTACTTTTGAAGAGGAAGTGTAGTTATTTAGCATCAATGGTTTGGCCTAAGTATTGAATAGAGGATTTAAAGAATTCACATTTCCTCAATCTTCAGCCATATTCATCACGTCTCTGCAGAGTAGCATGGAAATTTTGGAGATGCCTTTTCTTCATTTCTTCTCATGACTAAAATACTGTCTAAGTAACACTGGATTTCTTCCAATCCACTTAAAATCTGATTGATTGCATGTTAGAATAATGCAGGTGAAACTGTGATTCCAAATGGAAGTCTCTTGTATTTGAATAATTCTTTGTGATTCAATTGTCAAGTATTTCTGTACTCACCTGGAGGTAGTCTTGGCGAAGGTCAATTTGACTGAAAAACTGGCCTCCATCTAATCCAGCAAATAGGTCACAATTAAAGGGAAAATATACTGCTTAGCATATAGTACTTGATTAATTATGACTTTAAATAACACAGCAGTTGTGTATCAATCCATCTTTTCCAACACTGAGATGATGGGTGTTGCCCAATAACTCACATTTACAGGTTTAAGATTCCCATCTTGACCAGCCTCTACTTCTGTTTTTATTAGATTGGTCTATTGCAAGAGGCACGGATCTCGCCTTGAAACTATTAGCTTGATTCTCATTCTTGATTTTCAATTTGACAGAGATCTTTCTTTTGCTTCCCAGATTCCTATTGAAAACAATGACATGTTTCTTTAGAATTTTGATAGCTTGTCTCAGAATTGATTTACTTCAACCCAGTTGAGTTAATTTTTTTCAACCACTTTCTTTTTTTAAGATTACTTGCAGTGTGGAAACAGGCCCTTCAGCCCAACAAGTCCACACCGACGCGCAACACACCCAGACCCAGTCCCTACATTTACCCCTTCACCTAACACTACGGGCAATTTTAATGGCCAATTCACCTAACCTGCACATTTTTGGATTGTGGGAGGAAACCGGAACACCCGGAGGAAACACACACAGACACGGGAAGAACATGCAAACTCCACACAGAGAGTCGCCTGAGGCAGGAATTGAACCCGGGTCTCTGGCGTTGTGAGGCAGCAGTGCTAACCACTGTGCCACCGTGCCACCCACTTTCTTCCCACTAAAATTGGAAAAGTTCCTTTGACATTGTATAAGGGCAAATCTGCAGACTGATTATGTAACTGAACATTCACATTGATACAATCGCTTAAAAAGGCACTACTTTGCTTGTGCATGTTTTTAGTTCAATTTTTGAATATAGCAGCACAATGTGAGTCAGCTGCTTCTGATATACACACTTTGAGGGATCAGTGAAATCACCAGTTTGCCATTCAGTAAGGAAGTGACCCAGTATCAATTGGTGTTGGCAACAATCAGCAGTAGGTTTGAGAACAGCTTCGTTTCAGATTGAGTCTGAAGTTTTGTCATGCTCCTTTTGTACGATATAGATTTTCTTTCTACTATTATGTTATACATATAGGTTATATTTCTTACTTAAACATCCCAATTCAATGTATTCTTCTTTGCCACAGTTTCTGCGTATAATTTCTTGACACCAGCAATTTACTGTCTACATGGCTTACCTTCCACACTGATAGCATTTTGAGTTTGCGTTGGTGCATATCTGTTAGTTAGGAGGTAGTGAGAACTGCAGATGCTGGAGAGTCAGATGAATAAAGAGTTGTGCTGGAAAAAGCATTGCAGATCAAGCAGCATCAGAGGAGCAGGAGAGTCAATGTTTCAGGCAGGACTCTTCATCACTACTGGGGAAAGGGAAGGGAGCTGAGAAATAAACAGAGGGAGGGGGATGTGGCTGGGGAAAAGCTAGATGGGTTGGCGATAGGTGGATTTAGGTAAAAGGTGATTGAGATAGGTCAGTGGGAAGGATGGAGAGGTAGATGGGAAGGAAGATGAACAGGTTAGGTCAGGTCAAGGGGCCGGTGTAGAGAGGGAGAGCTGGACTGGGATGAGGTTGGGGGGGTGGGGGTGGGGGGTGAGATTTTGAAGCTGGTGAGTTCTACATTGAGGTCATAAGGTTACAAGCTCCCGAGGTGGAAGATGAAGTGTTCTTCCTCCAGTTTGCATGTGGCTTTAGTTGCTTAATGAAAGTGCCAATTTAATGGAAACATTTGTGCTTACTGAAATTTAGAAAAAGCAGTCTCCTCCATCAGATGCATGGCTCACATATATAATCAAGTTTGTGAATACATGGGTTTCCCACTTTTGAACAACAAGATTCTGCCTGTGAACTTCAATCCAGTGGGCGAGGCTGTTAGTGAGATGGGAAGCTGCCCCACCTGAAAGTTTGAGAACTTAATTGCAATTGAATTTCTGCTGTCACAAAATAAACTTTTGCCAGCTGCCTAATTAAGTTTCCACTTCTTACCTCTTAAAATCTTTTGGCTGACCCAGAGGATTTCACCCATATTTGCCCATGTACTTAAAACAGCAGTTGGGATTCTATGAGTAACTATCTGAGGAAGTGTATCCAACCGCAACTCCTATGAGACCGCATGATTGGTTGGAATGGCAGTTGGGCACACTGAGGAGTATCGAGGAGGTGGAGAGCGTCATAAAAGGGAGTTGTGGTCACACTCAAGGTTCAGGCAGGGAGATGGGTAACTGCAAGAAAGGGAAGGCGACAGTACAAGAGTCCACATCATTAACACGTATACTGTTTTGGAGACACTGGGGGAGATTACTCATCAGGGTATGGCAACACCAGCAACTGGAGCAGTGGCACCACAGCTAGCTCTGTTCTACAATATCCCTGATGAAGGGCTTTTGCCCAAAATGTCCATTTTCCTGCTCCTCTGATGCTGCCTGACCTGCTGTGCTTTTCCAGCACCACTCTAATATAGACTCTGATCTCCAGCACCTGCAGTCCTCACTTTTGCCTTGTATAACAAGGAGAGTTTGTTGGAAACAGGGAGGGTCTGTTGTACAACAGAGATGATAATGTATAGTATAGCAGTTGGTAGTAGGGAACTGTATAATCAGGGGAATGGATAGGTATTTCTGTGGTTGCAAAAGAGACTCCTGGATGGTGTGTTGCTTCCCTGTTGCCAGGAGAAAGTGAGGACTGCAGATGCTGGAGATCATTCACAAAATGTTGACTATCTCTAATCAAATTATTCCTTTCCAGATGATTATAAATCCTGCCTCTTATAACCTTTTCCAACAACTTACCCACAACCAAAGTAAGGCTCACTGGCCTATAATTACCAGTGTTATCTCAATTCTCCTTCTTAAAATAGGAACAACATTTGCTATCCTCCAGTCTTCTGGCACTACCCCTGTTGACAATGATGGCATAAAGGTCGAAACCAAAGGCTCTGCAATATCATCCCTGGCTTTCCAGAGAATCCAAGGATAAATCCCATCAGGCCCAGGGGTCTTATCTATTTTCAGATTTTCCAGAATTGCTAAAACCTGCTCTTTGTCAACCTCAATACCATCTAATCTAGTTGCCTGTATCTCCGTATTCTCACTAACATCGCCCTTTTCCAATGTGAATACTGACAAAAAGTATTCATTTAGTGTTTCTCCTATGTCCTCAGATTCCACATACAACTTTACACTACTATCTTTGATTGGCCCTCATCTTACTCAAGTCATTCTTTTATTTCTGATAAACTTATGGAAAGCCTTCGGGTTTTCCTTGATCATATCTGCCAACAACTTCTCATGTCCTCTCCTGGTTCTTCTTAGCCCTCTCTTTAAATATTTTCTGGCTAACTTACAACTCTCAAGACCCCTAACTGAGCCTTCATGCCTTATCCTCACATAAGCCTCACTTCTTCCTCTTCTTATAGAGGTTTACAAAATCATGCGGGGCATGGGTGGGATAAATAGTCTTTTCCCTGAGCTGGGCAAGTTCAGAAATAGAGGACATAGGTTTAAGATTTGAGGGAAAAGATATAAAGGAGACCTAGGGGGCAATTTTTTTGCGCAGAGGGTGGTGCATGTATGGAATGAGTTTCCAGAGAAAGTGGTGGAGGCTAGTACAATTGCAACATTTAAAAGGCATCTGGATGGGTATATGAATAGGAAGGGTTTGGAAGGATATGGGCCGGGTGCTGGCAGGTGGGACTAGATTGGGTTGGGATATCTGGTCGGCATGGTCGAGTTGGACTGAAAGGTCTGTTTCTGTGCTGTATATCTTCATTACTCTATGACAAGAGCTTCAATTTCTTTAGTAAACCACGGCTTCCTCTTTCGACAACTACCTCCTTGCCTGATAGATATCTTTTTATCAAGGACCTGCAGTAGCTGTTCCTTGAATAAGCTCCACATTTCAAGAGTGTTCATCCCCTGAAGTTTCCTTCCCCATCCTATGTATCCTAAATCTTGCCTAATTGCTTCATAATTGTCTTTCCCCAGTTATACCTCTTTCCCTGCGGTATATACCTATCCCTGCCCATTGCGATTGTAAACATAACTGAATTATGGTCACTACTGCCAAAGTGCTCACTTACCTCCAAATCTAATACCTGGTCAGGTTCATTCCACATTACCAAATCCAATATGGCCTTGTCCTTTGTCGGCCTGTCATAAAACCTAACTGCAGACATTGAACAAAAACTGACACATCTAAACTGTTGAACTATAGCATTCCCAGTCAATGTTGGTGAAGTTAAAGTCTCCCATAACACCTACCCTGTTAGTCTCACTCCTTTCAAGAATCATCTTTGCTATCCTTTCCTCTACATCCCTGGAACAATTCGGAGGCTAACAGAAAACTCCCAACAGGGTGACCTCTCCTTTCCTGTTTCTAACCTCAGCCCAAACTACCTCAATGGAAGAGTCCTCAAACGTTATCTTAGCTGCTATTGCCACACGCAACCCCTCCCCCCATCCCCTTTTTCCTTCTTCTCAGTTCTTACTGAAACATCTCAATCCCGGAATCTGCAACAATCATTCCTGTCCTTCCTCTAGCCATGTCTCTGAAATAGCGACAACATCGAAATCCCAGGTACCAACCCATGCTGCAAGTTCACCCACCTTATTCCGGATGCCCCTGGCATTGAAGTACACACATTTCAAAGCAATATCCTGATTGCCAGTGCCATCTCGCGACCTTGTAAACATGTCCCTGACCTCACTACCCTCAACCTCCTGTACACTGAAATGACAATTCAGGTTCCCATCCCCCATACTGCATTAGTTTAACTACCCACCCCTGAAGAGCTTTAGCAAATTTCCCCCCAGGATATTGGTGCCCCTCTGGTTCAGATGAAGACGATCATGTTTGTGGAGATCCAACCTTCTCCAGAAAGAGCTTCAATTATCCAAAACCCTTCCTCTGCACAATCCCTGCAGCCACAATTTCAGCTCTGCTCTCTTGCTGTTCCTCGTTTCACTAGCATGTGGAACGGGCAACAAACCAGAGATAACAACTCTGTTTGTTCTAATTCTAAGCTTCCATCCTGAATTTCTACCTTAGATCCCCACCTTTTTCCTATCTATGTTGTTGATGCCTTTGTCGAAAACACGATCAGAGACATCTTTACCCTGGCACCTGGGAGGCAACACACCAGTCGAGAGTCTCTCTTGTTCCCACAAAACCTCCTATCTGTCCCCTTTACTATGGAGTACCCAATGACTAAAGCTCTGCTCCTGTTCCCCCTTGTCCTCTGGGCAACAGAGGACTTCAAGGGTTGTCATCTTGTAATTATTCCCTGTGCCATGTGCCAGTGAGGCTAGGAATAGGAAAATAGCACAGTTAAACACATGACTAAAGAACTGGTGTAGATTAGATTACCTACAGTGCAGAAACAGGCCCTTCAGCCCAACAAGTCCACACTAACCCTCCCAGACCCATTTCCCTCTGACTAATGCACCTAACACTATGGAGACTGTGGGAGGAAAGTGGAGCACCCAGAGAAAACCCACACAGTCACCCAAGGCTGGAGTCGAACCAGGGACCGTGGTGCTGTGAGGCAACAGGCCTAACCAGTGAACCACCGTGCAACCTTATAGGAGGAGGGCTTCAGATATATAGATCATTGAAATGTCTTCGGGTGGGATCTGTTAAAGAAGGAAGGGTTTCACCTAAACGGGAGGGGCATGGATTTTGTGGCAGGGAGGCTTGATAGTGTCACTCAGGAGATTTCAAACTAAAGTGGCAGAGGGGGAGCAGGATGCAGAGCTGTAAGTCAGCAGGCAAAATGAGACTTAGGCCAGTCAAGCTAAGGAAAAGAACAGACAGGGAGAGGTCACTGAACACTATGGGACTGACATTCTGGTATATTTGTTTTAGCACGAGTAGTATGACAAATAAAGCAGATGAAGTTAGAACTTGGATTAGTACTAATAACTATAATATTGTAGCTATTGCAGAGAGCTGAAAATGTGTTGCTGGTTAAAGCACAGCAGGTTAGGCAGCATCTCAGGAATAGGGAATTCGACGTTTCGAGCATAAGCCCTTCATCAGGAAATTCTGATTCCTGATGAAGGGCTTATGCTCGAAACGTCGAATTCCCTATTCCTGAAATGCTGCCTAACCTGCTGTGCTTTAACCAGCAACACATTTTCAGCTGTGATCTCCAGCATCTGCAGATCTCATTTTTTACTCAAAGCTATTGCAGAGAGACTTGTTTGAGAAAAAGACAAGACCAGCAGCTTAGCATTCAGGCATTTAGATATGTTGCATAACTGATTAGGGACAATATTATAGCTGTAGTAAGGAGGAACACCTTGGAAGGCTTACCAATGAGGCCTTTTGGGTAGACCTCAGGAATAATGGGGTTGTATTACAGGACTACCAAAGGGAGATAGAGGAACAGACATACACATATGTGGATAGATTATGCAAAAATGTAAAAACAACAGAGTTTTGGACTGGGTGACTTTAATTTTCCCGATATTGACCGGGACGTCCTTATACCAGAAGCTTAGGCGCAGGTGGTAGTGGTGATGGCGGCGGTGGTGGTGGTGGTGAACTGCAATGTGTTAGGTGCATCCAGCTGGGGCCATACTAGACCTGATATTGGGAAATGAGCCTGACTAAATGATCAAAGTTTCAGTGAGGGATCATTTTGGGAACAGTGGCCATAATTCTGTAAGTTTTAAGCTATTTCCGGATAAGGATAAGAGCAGTCCTTGGGTGAAAGTATGTATTAGGGGAAGGCTAACTATGACATTAGGTAGGAAATGGGATAGTAGATCAAAAATGCTGTTTGAGGGCAAATCCATATCCTAAAGGCCAGTTGATAAGAACTCAGGACCAGCATGTTTCTATGATAATGAATAATAAGATTGGAAGATTCGGAAACCTTGGATTCGGAAGAGAAATTGTGAGCTTTGTCAAAAGTAAAAAGGAGGCAGACATAAAGTTCGGGAAACAAAAAAAACAGCCAGAGACCTTGAAGAATATAAAGAAAGTAGGAAAGAACTTAAACATGGAATTAGGACGGCGAAAAGAGGCCATAAAATGTCCTTGGCAAACATGATTAAGGAAAATCCCAAGGGGTTTTACATGTATATAAGGAGCAAGCAGGTAGTTAGGGAAAGAGTATGTCCACTCAAGAACAAAGGATGGAATTTATGTATAGAGCCAGAGGAATATTTGCATTGGTGTTCACAAAAGAGAAGGGCAAGGTGTGTGGTGAGTCTCTGGATGGCTATGTTGGTATTCTAGGGCATGTCGATACAAAAAAGGAGGTGGTGTTGAGTGTTTTGAAAAGCAAAAGTTAGTCAAGTGATGGGATCTATTGCAGAATACTGAGAGGGGTGAGGGAGGAAATTGCAGGGCCAGGCATGAATTCTTTTGGATTAGTGGTGCTGGAAGAGCACAGCAGTTCAGGCAGCATCCGAGGAGCAGTAAAATCGACGTTTCGGGCAAAAGCCCTTCATCAGGAATACAGACAGAGAGCCTGAAGCGTGGAGAGATAAACTAGAGGAGGGTGGGGATGGAGAAAGTAGCATAGATTACAATAGGTGAGTGGGGGAGGGGATGAAGGTGATAGGTCGGGGTGAGGGGAGGATGGAGTGGATAGGTGGAAAAGAAGATAGGCAGGTAGCTCAAGTCATGGGGACAGTGCTGAGCTGGAAGTTTGAAACTAGAGTGAAGTGGGGGAAGGGGAAATGAGGAAACTGTTGAAGTCCACATTGATGCCCTGGGGTTGAAGTGTTCTGAGTTGAAGATGAGGCATTCTTCCTCCAGGGGTCTGGTGGTGAGGGAGCGGTGGTGAAAGAGGCCAAGGACCTCTATGTCCTCGGCAGAATGGAAGGGAGAGTTGAAATGTTGGGCCACAGGGCGGTGTGGTTGATTAGTGAGGGTATCCTGAAGATGTTCCCTAAAGCACTCTGCTAGGAGGCATCCAGTCTCCCCAATGTACAGGAGAAAGCATCGGGAGCTACGGATACAATAAATGATATTAGTGGATGTGCAGGTAAAACTTTGATGGATGTGGAAGGCTCCTTTAGGGCCTTGGATGGCGGTGAGGAAGATGGTGTGGGTGCAAGTATTGCAGTTCCTGCCGTGGCAGGGGAAGGTGTCAGGATGGGAGGGTGGGTTGTAGGGGGATGTGGACCTGACCAGGTAGTCACGGAGGGAACGGTCTTTGTGGAAGGCGTAATGGGGTGGGGAGGGAAATATATCCCTGGTGGTGGGGTCTTTTCGGAGGTGGCGGAATTGTCGGTGGATGATTTGGTGTATGCACAGGTTGGTAGGATGGAAGGTGAGCACCAGGGGCGTTCTGTCCTTGTTACGGTTGGAGGGGTGGGGTCTGAAGGCGGAGGTGCAGGATGTGGATGAGATGCGTTGGAGGGCATCTTTAACCGCGTGGGAAGGGAAATTGTGGTCTCTAAAGAAGGAGGCCATCTAGTGTGTTCTGTAGTGGAATTGGTCCTCCTGGGAGCAGATACGGCGGAGGCAGAGGAATTGGGAATATGGGATGGCATTTTTGCAAGAGAAAGGGTGGGAAGAGGTGTAATCCAGGTAGCTGTGGGAGTCGGTGGGTTTGTAAAAAATGTCAGTGTCAAGTCGGTCATCATTAATGGAGATGGAGAGGTCCAGGAAGGGGAGGAATGTGGCAGAGATGGTCCAGGTAAATTTAAGATCAGGGCGAAATGTGTTGGTGAAGTTGATGAATTGCTCAATCTCCTCGCGGGAGCACGAGATGGCGCCAATGCAGTCATCAATGTAGCGGAGGAAGAGGTGGGGATTGCTGCCGGTGTAATTACAGAAGATCGACTGTTCTACGTAGCCAACAAAGAGACAGGCATAGCTGGGGCCCATACGTGTGCCCATGGCTACCCCTTTGGTCTGGAGGAAGTGGGAGGACTCAAAGGAGAAATTGTTAAGGGTGAGGACCCGTTCAGCCAAACGAATGAGAGTGTCGATGGAAGGGTACTGTTGGGGACGTCGGGAAAGGAGAAAATGGAGGACTTGGAGGCCCTGGTCATGGTGGATGGAGGTGTAGAGGGATTGGATATCCATGGTGAAGATGAGGTGTTGGGGTCCAGGGAAACGGAAGTCTTGGAGTAGGTGGAGGGCGTGGGTGGTGTCTCGAACGTATGTGGGGAGTTCCTGGACTAGGGAGGATAGGAAAGTGTCGAGGTAGGTAGAGATGAGTTCAGTGGGGTAGGAGCATGCTGAGACAATGGGTCGGCCTGGGTGGTCAGGCTTGTGGATCTTTGGAAGGAGGTAGAATGTGCACTGCGGGGTTCCCAGGCTATGAGGTTGAAAGCTGTGGGTGAGAGATCTCCTGAAGTGATGAGGTTCTGTATGATCTGGGAGATGATGGTTTGGTGATGAGGGATGGGGTCATGGTCGAGGTGGCAGTAGGAAGAGGTGTCCTCGAGTTGGCGTTTGGCTTCAGCAGTGTAGAGGTCAGTGCGCCAATCTACCACTGCGCCCCCTTTAGCTGCTGGCTTTATGGTGAGGTTGGGATTGGAGCAGAGGGATTGGAGGGCTGCGCGTTGTGAGGGTGAGAGGTTGGAGTGGGGGAGGGGGGTAGACAGGTTGAGGCAGTAAATGTCCCGGCGGCAGTTGGAAATGAAGATGTCGAGGGCAGGTAATAGGCCAGTGTGGGGTGTCCAGGTGGATGCAGTGTGTTGGAGGTGGGCGAAGGAGTCCTCGGAAGGTGGGCGGGAATCCTGATTGTGAAAGTAATCTCAGAGGCGGAGGCGATGGAAGAAGTGTTCGACGTCATGGTGTGTATTAAATTCGTTGATGCATGGACGGAGGGGGATGTAGGTGAGTCCTTTGCTGAGAACTGATCGTTCGTCCTCAGTGAGGTGAAGGTCTGGAAGGATGGTGAAAACTCAGCAGGGCTGGGAGCTGCGATCTGGTTTGGGTGTGGAGCTGGGAGTGGGGCCGGAGCAAGTAACTGGAGTGGGTGTGATGGTGGGGGGAATGGGGGTGGAGTCATGAGGGTGGTGTTCCCCTCAGGGTTCTGGGTGCTGGGAATGGTGACAGTGGGATCAGTGGAGAGGCGTGTCAGCAGAATGCAGGTGAGTGGCGTTAGTGGGGGCAGAAGTGGTGGCAGACATGGCAGTAGGGGTGGCAGAAGGTCGGAAATGATGTCACATGTGATGCATGAGGAATTGTGAAGGGCAGAAGTGGTTGTGGGAGTGGTCATGATGGAGGCGGAAGTGACATCATCAATAAGCGTGGGGATGGCAGCTGCACCAGCTGCATGGCTAATGGCATCTGAGCAGTTCCAGAGGCCGGGGGAATCTTCTGGAATGTTTGAGGAGTGCTGGTTATGGAGGTGGGTAGATAAAAGTTTGTTGTACTTACAGTTTTTGATGTTTGAGATGGAGTTGAAATACTGTTTGTTGAGAGTATGAATTCTCCTGAGGATGTAGTACAGAGTGGGTTCTTTGCAATTCGGAGAGAGGGTGGCCCTCAGCTGAGGCAGGGCTGACTGTAGAGAGGTTAGGTGCCAGCGCATTGCTGCGTGCGTGGAGCGGAGGATCTTGAAGGAGGACTGTTGCTGGTGTTTTTGAATCTGTAGTCTGTATTGTTTGTCCTGTTTGGGTCCAAACTCTGCTGGTTTAAAGGTGGTCTGGAGTCCGTGTGGGATGAGTTGGTTATGGAGGCAGGCACCGAGGAAGCAAATGTGGTTGTGGTAGCGAGTTTGTTTCAGGACATGTTTGAAGAGCTTCAGGGCAGAGGAAATGACCTGGGAGGCGGACTCCCTGAGATTCTTGTAGAGTGAGGAGGAAAATTTCTTCAAGGCAGGCATCCTTGTGAGAGGATTCGGAGTAGGGTTAAAATTAACGAGGTAAAAACAATGACTGCAGATGCTGGAAACCAGATTCTGGATTAGTGTTGCTGGAAGAGCACAGCAGTTCAGGCAGCATCCGAGGAGCAGTAAAATCGACGTTTTGGGCAAAAGCCCTTCATCAGGAATAAAGGCAGAGAGCCTGAAGCATGGAGAGATAAGCTAGAGGAGGGTGGATGTGGAGAAAGTAGCATAAAGTACAATATGTGAGTGAGGGAGGGGATGAAAGTGATAGGCCAGGGGCGGGGGGAGGGTGGAGTGGAAAGGTGGAAAAGATAGGCAGGTAGGACAAGTCATGGGGACAGTGCTGAGCTGGAAGTTTGGAACTGGGGTGAGGTGGGGGAAGGAGAAATAAGGAAACTGTTGAAGTCCACATTGATGCCCTGGAGTTGAAGTGTTCCGAGGCATCACCAAACCATCATCTCCCAGACCATACAGAACCTCATCACCTCAGGAGATCTCCCACCCACAGCTTCCAACCTCATAGTCCAGGAACCCCGCTTTACACGGTTCTACCTCCTTCTCAAGATCCATAAGCCTGACCACCCAGGCCGACCCATTGTCTCAGCATGCTCTTGCCCCACTGAACTCACCTCTATCTACCTCGACACTTTCCTATTCCCCCCTAGTCCAGGAACTCCCCACATACGTTCGAGACACCACCCACGCCCTCAACCTCCTCCAAGAATTCTCTTTCCCCGGCCCCCAACACCTCATCTTCACCATGGATATCCAATCCCTCTACACCTGCATCCGCCATGACCAGGGCCTCCAAACCATCCATTTTCTCCTCTCCCAACCTCCCCAACAGTACCTTTCCACTGACACTCTCATTCGTTTGGCTGAACTGGTCCTCACCCTTAACAATTTCTCCTTCAAATCCTCCCACTTCCTCCAGACCAAAGGAGTAGCCATGGGCCCCCGTATGGGCCCCATCTATGCCTGTCTCTTTGTTGGCTACATAGAACAGTCCATCTTCCGTAATTACACCGGCACCAATCCCCACCTCTTCCTCTGCTACATTGATGATTGCATTGGCGCCACCTCGTGTTCCCGCGAGGAGATTGAGCAATTCATCAACTTCACCAACACATTCCACCCTGACCTTAAATTTACCTGGACCATCTCTGACACCTCCCTCCCCTTCCTGGACCTCTCCACCTCCATTAATGACGACCGACTTGACACTGACATTTTTTACAAACCCACCAACTCCCACAGCTACCTGGATTACACCTCTTCCCACCCTTCCTCTTGCAAAAATGCCATCCCATATTCCCAATTCCTCTGCCTTTGCCAAATCTGCTCCTTGGAGGACCAGTTCCACTACAGAACACACCAAATGGCCTCCTTCTTTAGAGACCATAAATACCCTTCCCACGTGGTTATGGATGCCCTCCAACGCATCTCGTCCACATCTTGGACCTCTGCCCTCAGACCCCACCCCTCCAACCGTAACAAGGACAGAACACCCCAGGTGCTATCTTCCACCATACCAACTTTCGCATAAACCAAATCATCTGCCGACATTTCCACCACCTCCAAAAAGACCCCACCACCAGGGATATATTTCCCACCCCACCCCTTTCTGCCTTCCGCAAAGACTATTCCCTCTGTGACTACCTGGTCAGGTCCACGTCCCCCTACAACCCACCCTCCCATCCTGGCTCCTTCCCCTGCCATCGCAGGAACTGTATTATTTGCATCCACACCTCCTCCCTCACCTCCATCCAAGGCCCTAAAGGAGCCTTCCACATCCATCAAAGTTTTACCTGCACATCCACTAATATCATTTATTCTATCCGTTGGGCCCGATGCAGTCTCCTCCAAATTGTGGAGACTGGACGCCTCCTAGCAGAGAGCTTTAAGGAACATCTCCGGACACCCGCACCAATCAACCACACCACCCTGTGGCCCAACATTTCAACTCCCCCTCCCACTCTGCCAAGGACATGGAGGTCCTTGGCCTCCTTCACTGCCGTTCCCTCACCACCAGACCCGTGGAGGAAAAACGCCTCATCTTCCGCCTCAGAACACTTCAACCCCAGGGCATCAATGTGGACTGAAAATGTGTTGCTGGTTAAAGCACAGCAGGTCAGGCAGCATCCAAGGATCAGGAAATTCGATGTTTCGGGCCAGAGCCTTTCATCAGGAATGAGGTTCCTGATCAATCCAGTCCACTCATCAATGTGGACTTCAACATTTTCCTCATTTCCCCTTCCCCCACCTGACCCTAGTTCCAAACTTCCAGCTCAGCACTGTCCCCATGACTTGTCCTTCCTGCCTATCTTCTTTTCCACCTATCCACTCCACCCTCTCCTTCCTGACCTATCACCTTCATCCCCTCCCCCACTCACCTATTGTACTCTATGCTACTTTCTCTCCACCCTCACCCTCCTCTAGCTTATCTCTCCACCCTTCAGGCTCTCTGCCTGTATTCCTGATGAAGGGCCTTTGATTTTACTGCTCCTCGGATGCTGCCTGAACTGCTGTGTTCTTCCAGCACCACTAATCCAGAATCTGGTTTCCAGCATCTGCAGTCATTGTTTTTAACCTATGAATGCTTTTGTCCTGTTTAGTCACAGAGAGATCCCAGGGGAGTAGAGAAAAGCCAATATTGTTTGTTTGTTTCAGAAGTGCAACGGGGATAATCCAGGAAGTTGCAGGCTGCTGAACCTTAAGTTAGCGATAGCAAAATTATTGGAGGAGATTTCAAGCCACTAGATTTCTTTACATTTAGAGAAGTCAAGACTTATTATCAATAGGCACCATGACTTTTTGTGATGGAGATCTTCTCTCACAAATTTAATTGAGTTATTTGATGAAGTGACAAAGATGATTATTGAGGACAGGACAGCCAAAGCTTTCTACATGAACTTTAGCAAGGTCTTTGACAAGGTCCTTCACAGCAGGCTAATACCGAAGATGATATCAAAAGGAATCATCATTGAGTTGGTAAGATGGATAGAGAAATAGCTTGGTCATAGAATATAGAGAGTAGTGGTGGCAGTGTGTTTTTCTGCCTTAAGATCTCTGACGAGTGGTGTTCCACGGGGATCAATGCTGGGACTCCTGTTGTTTGTCAAATGTATAAATTATTTGGAACAGAATATATGTGATCTGATTAGAAAGTTTGCAGTGTTTGGGAGAGGTGCAGATAGTGAAGAGGATTGTGAAAGTATACAGCAAGATATAGATAGGCTGGAGACGTGAGTGGAGAAATGGCAAATTGAATTTAATCGGGACAAATGTGAAGTGTTGCATTTTGGAAGGGCTAATGCTGGAATCAAGTAAACCATAATTGACAGAACCTGTAGAAGCATTAATATAGCAGACAGAGGCAAGCATTCAGGTCCACAGTTCTCTGACAGTAGCAACACAACTGAATAAGCTGAAAAGTGAATAACACAAAAAGGCGTATGGCAAGTTACATTGCAGCTATCTAAAACATTAGTTCCACCACATTTGGAATATTGTTACCACTTCATCAAAAAGATGTGGAGGCTTTGAATGGGGCACAGAAGATGTTTGCCAGGATATTGTTTGGTTTGGACAGTATTGGCTATAAGAACAGATTGGATTAACTTGGTTTCTTTTTATTTCAACATCAGAGGCTGAGGGGTGACCTGATAGATGTTTACAAAATCATGAAAGGCATGGATAAAGTATATTGTCAGAGCCTTTATTCCAGTGTAGAAATGTTAAATAATTACTGGACATAAATTTAAGGTAAAATAGGGAAAGTTTAAAGGAGATGTGAGAGATACATTTTTTTACACAAAGGGTAGCAATTGCTTGGATGCACTGCCAGAGCAGGTGGTAGCAACAGATACAATAACACTGTTTAAGGGGTAGCGTAACAGATGCATGAAAAGGCACGGTATAGAGAGATACGTACCATGTACAGGCAGAAGGTCTTTAATTTAGAAAGATGTCATGTGTCAATGCAGGCTTAGTGAAATGAAGGGCCTGTTCCTGTGCTGTACTTGGAGACAATAAGGACTGCAGATGCTGGAGATCATCACTGGATATCCATTTCAAACCCACATCTACCTCGACTACACCTCCTCTCACCCTCCTCCTGCAAAAATGCTATTCCATACTCCCAATTCCTTCGCCTGTGCAGTATCCGCTCCCAGGATGAAGCGTTCTACTCTAGGACATCCGGGATATCCTTTTACTTAAGGGACCATACTTTCTCTTCCTCAGTAATTAATGATACCCTCAACTGCATCTCCTCCATCTCCCATGCTTCTGACCTTAAATGCCCTTCCTGTGCAAGTTAGCTGAATTGGCCATGCTAATTTGCCCATAGTATTCAGGGATATGTAGGTTAGGTGTATTAGGCTCTTTGGAGGGTCAGTATGGACTTGTTGGGCCAAATGGTCTGTTTCCACACGGTAGGGATTCTATGATTCTAATAATAAGATAGTCCTCACATATCTTAGTCCTCATGTACCATCCACTAACCTCTGAATCCAAAGTGTTATCCTTCGACATTTTCCACCACCTACAATGAGACCCCACCACCAAAAAGATATTTCCTTCCCCACCCCTGTTCGCTTTCTGCAGGGACCATTCACACTGCGACTCGCTCGTCAACTCTTCATTCCCCAACAACTTCACCACATCCAGTACCTTTCTCTAAATCTGCAAGAGGTGCAATTCCTGTCCCTACACCTCCCCTTTCATCTCCATTGAAGGTCCCAAACAATCCATCCTGATCTGACAGATATTTACCTGCACTTCAACCAACCTGATCCATTGCATCTGTTGCTCCCGATGTGGTCTCCTCTATATTGGGGAGACCAAACACAGTCTCGATGACCAGTTCACGGAGTATCTGCTCTGTACACACATCAACCAACCCCACCTTCTGGCTGCCACCCATTTTAATTCACTCTCCCGCACCCCCAAGGACATGTCCATCCTTGGCACCCTCCACTGTCAGAGTGAGGCCAAACATAAACTGGAGGAACAACACCTGATATTTTCCCAGGGGAGCTCACAGCCCGCTGGCCTCCACATTGACTTCACCAGCTTCAAAATCTCTCCACTCCCTAGTTTTATCCCACATCTAGAAACTCCCCCCCCCATCTCTTTGCCTCTCTGACCTGAACTAACCTGTCCATCTTCAACTCATCTATCCTCTCCACCCTTCCCACTGAACAATCACAATAACCCCCAACCTGCGTCCACCTATCACCATCCCATCTACCTTTCCGTCAGCTTCACCTCCCTCCCTCTATTTACTTTTGCAGTGGCAGTTAATGTAGGACTGAAAGTATTGCATTTAACTACATGCAATAATGGAAACAAGGTTAGAGCTTGTACCATATATTAAAATTGGGAGGTACAATGTTGTCGGTATCACAGAGTTGTGTTTGCAAGGGAATCAGAGGTGGAAACTAAGTATCCAAGGATATCGAAAGGACAGGCAGGTGGAGAGAGGGGGAAGTGATACACATCAAAAGACATAGAATCTGTGTGGGTTGAGTTGAGGAACAGCAAAGGAAGAAAGCCCCTGATGGAGTTGCATACAGACCTCAGATTGTGGGGAAGACAATAAGTCAGGAGGTAGAAAAGGCATGTAAGAAAGGTACTTTTACTAGAAGCATGGGGCACTTAATTATGTAAGTGAACTGGGAAAATCTGGTTAGTAGTGGATCCCAACAAAATTAATTTGTAGGAGGTCTGCAAGATTTTTTTTGGAACAGCTTGTGTTGGAGCACACAAGGGAACACGCAAGTCTGGATTTCATGATGGATAATGAGGCAGACTTTATAAAGGAGTTTAAGGTGAAGAAACCCCAAGAGAGCCATAACTGTAATCTGACAGAATTTGAGTGGAAAAAGTTGGAATCAGTTGCAACAGTAACACAATTGACTTTAGGAAACTAAAAATACATCAGGGAGGAGCTAATCAGAGTTGAATTAAAAGGGAGCTCAGCAGGGAGTAATTTAAAAGGTACAGCAGAACTTCATCCCAAGAAAGAAGAAACCTACTAGGGGGAGGGTGAGGTAATCATTACTGATAAAGGAAGTCAGGTCCTGTCTAAAAGCATGCAATGCTGTGAAGGTAAGTGGAAACTGGAGGATCATGAAACCTTTGTAAGATACTGTGTTGTGCGATATTGTGTATTAAAGATATTGTGTTATAGGCTATCTTTATAGGGCTTATGCCAGAAATGTAGATTCTCCTGCTCCTAGGATGATGCCTGACCCACAGTGTTTTTCCAGCACCACACTCTCAAGTATCTTTATTAATTCACTCACCAGCTCACTATATTAATTAATACTAGGTTCCCGTTCATTCATTCATAACCCTTTACTAACCCATTATTTGCTATAACACGGTTTTATTCATTCTGAAAACCGTGGTTCTGTAGTATCCAAATTTAAAAGCAACTCTTTTAAAACATCACTGCATTACAAGTAGTGCTTACCACAGCATACAGAACAATACCATTCCCAACAAGTCTCCATGATGTATTTTAATATTAATCAGCCCTCAACAACATCTCATACCGAACAATACCGTCCCTATCAAGTCTCCACGAAACATTATATTAATCAGCCCTCACCAACCATCTCATACAGAATAATACCATCTCCATCAAGTCTCTATGAAACATTATAATATTAGTTAGCCCTTACCAAACATCTCCTGGACCTGAATAGATTAAGTACCTGTTGAATACCTTTTAACTGGGCTATTATCCCCTTAAGAAACTAGAGCTTGCATGAAATTGCACGAATGAATGAAACTCACACCAGCAAATAATAAATAAATCTCACAACCCAGCTGCAGTAATCAGTTTAATATCCTGTATTCTTTTATTATGATTTCTAACTTATTTAGAGCATGCTGGCCTAGTATTTTTACTAACATTTACTAATTTAAAAGACAAAAAAACTGACACCTCTTGATTATGCAATCAAACTGGACAGACACCCTTAATCCCATCAGAACAGCACATGCTTTAACCCATCTCCTGTCTCCCAGGACAGAAGCCCTTCAAACCTTTATGTACCATAGATAAAAAATGTAACACTATAATAATGAGTTTTTAATATATATAAGAACTGTATATAAAGTGGCTCTTGCAAGAACTATATTTTGGGATTCTATTGCCATCTTGAACTTGTGCTGTGATTGCTGGATATTTTTGCTATTCACCAAATTTGGTCTTTATTTGAACACGATCCCTCAACTTGGCGTAGTTGGCAGGATCGCTGGGGACACTGTCTTAATTAATTGGTCACTGAGAAACTACAGAAAGGTGTCAGCACAGTCCAGACCATCATGCAAGACAACTTTCCATCCATTGACTCCATCTACACTTCTCATTGCTTCAGAAAGGCAACTAACATCAGGGGAATGGAAATTGGCTAATATAACACCATTTTTGATAAAGGGGTGGGGGAGGGAGAGATGCAGAGAACAGGAAACTATAGTCATGTTAACTTGACCTCAGTTGTTGGTAAGATTTTAGTATCCATTATTAAGGATGAGATTGCAGACTACATAGAAGTGCATGGTAAATTAGGGCTGGGTCAACAAAGCTTTGTCAAAGGGAAGTCATGCCTGACAAATCTATTAAAATTCTTTGGGGAAGTAATGAGCAAGTTAGATGAAGGAGAGCCAGCGAATGTGATCAATGTAGATTTCCAGAATGTCTTTGATAAGGTGCCACACAAGAGTCTGCTAGATAAGGTAAGAGCTCATGGTATTATAGACAAAGTACTGGCATGGAAAGAAGATTGGCTGGCTGACTGACAGAAGGCAGACAGCAGGTATAAAGGGATCTTTTCAGGATGGCAATCGGTGAATAATGGAGGTCCACATGGGTCAATGTTGGGAACACAACTATTCATGTTATGCATTAACGATTCAGACAATGGATCTGAAGGCACTTTTGCTAAGTTTGCAGATGACACAAGGATAGCTGGAGGGGTAGGGAATATTGAGGAAGCAGAGAGACTGCAGAAGGACTTGGATCGACTAAGAGAGTGGGCAAAGAAGTGGCAGATGGAACACAATGTGGCATTGAGGTGGATGCTCCGGTACTATGGACTTAAATGCACACTGCGCATGGACCTGTGACCCCTGAGAATATAGTCAGGCGGTCTAAAGAAGAGCCTCACTCAAAGAGGGGGCCAGTGAAGACATGGGAAAGCCAAGGCTGGTTATATATGCTTCATCCCTGGGGCGGGGTACAGATTCTGAAAGTTATTGTAATTAAAATAGAAGGACCATGCCTCCATGCGGCAGTTAAAGTTTTGAAGAGTACGAGCAGGAGCTGCAAGCTGGCTGGGCAGCAATAAAACAGTGGTTGCAGAGGTATAGTTCATATAAGATTGATTGGATAGAAGTCACAGCTTGCTGCCAAAAACCCACAAAAGAAGTCACAGAATATGAAGAACTAAATAAATATCTTTAATCAGTTTTCAGGTTGGAAAATACCAATAGCTGAAATTACCAGAAATTAAAAAAGTCAAGAGGAAGAGGGGTCTGTGGTGAAGGTTCTGGGGATGCTGAAATGTGTGAAGGTGGATAAATCACTCTGATTAGATGGACAACAACCAAGAGTTCTGAAAGAGATTGCTCAGGATATAATGAAGGCATTGTTGTGATATTTTAGGAAATCAACACCTCTTCAACGGGAGGCTTAGGAAATTCAGTATGACCAAAAGGATTCTCGCTAACCTTTACAGATGCGCCATAGAAAGCATTCTATCTGGATGCATCACAGCTTGGTACAACAATTGCTCTGCCCAAGACTTTAAGAACCCTTACACCCCAGTTATAATCTCTTCCAACTTCTTCCATCAGGCAGAAGACACAAAAGCTCAAGTATACATACCAATATGTTTAAGAGCAGCATCTTCCCCACTGTTAGTAGGTTTCTGAATAGACCTCGCAAATTTCAAATCTTGCTTCTTATGCACCTTCTTTGCAACCATAACTTGTATTCCTTGCTCTTTTCAATCACTCTATGATCTTTGTGTCTTTATATGTTATGATTTGACTATACTTTGTTTTGCATGCAAAACAAAACTTTTCACTGTATCTAGATACATATGACAATAATAATTCCGACCAAATCCTGGCTTTACAGCTGTCCAAATGTCTTTTAAGTATAGTAACTATATCTGCATCTACCACTTCCTCTGGCAATTAATTCCACATACAAACCACCCTCAGATCCCTTTTAAATCTTTCTTCTCTCACTTTAAAAATATGCCCTCTAATTTTGAACTCCCCCACCCGAGGGAAAAGACCATTGCAATTTACCTTATCTATACCCCTCATGATTTTATAAACCTCTTTAAGGTCACCACTCACCTTCTACACTCCAGTGAAAAAAGTCCCAAACTATACAGCCTCTCCTTATAACTCAAACCCTCCTGTCTCTGCAACATCCTGGTAAATCCTCTCTGAACACTCTTCAATTTAATGATGTCTCTCCTATAGCAGGAAGACCAGAACAATACCCTTCCTACAGCAGCACGACCAGAGCCATACAAAGTACTCCAGAAGTGTCCTCACCAGCATCTTGTACAAAATCAGAATGATGTCCCAACTCCTGTATTTGGATGCCTGTAATTGTACCCACTTCCAACATTTCCTCTGATAGTTTGTTCCACACTCGCACTCTGTGTAAAAAAGGTATCCGTTGGATCACTTCAAATCTTTCCTGTCTCACCTTAAACTTATGCCTCAAATTTGAACTATGTCCCTGAACATCTAGGTCCCTCTGACGGACAACACTACCCAGAGCATTACCATTAACTGTTCTTGTTCATTTTATCAAAATGCAATAACTTGTATTTATCCAAATTATACTCTTCAGCCCATTGGCCTAATTGATCAAGATCCCTTTGTAATCTTAGATAACCTTCTTCACTGTCCACTGTACTATCAGTTATGATGTCATCTGGAAACTTACCAACCATGCCTCCTAAATTCCCATCCAAATTCTTTATATAAATGACAAACTATAGTGGATCCAGCATGAATCCCTGCTGGACACTGTTAGTTCCAGCAAAGATCACGGAACAATTAGAAATTACCTATTTCCAAACAGCTGCAGTATTTGTAATTGATCCTATTAAATCCATCAGGCGACGTGCATTATAAAAAGCTCTATTATTTTCCATGAATGTGCAGAATAAAATAGGAATATGCACAATTGCAATTTTTGCCAACAAACAATAGAACTTGCATGTGACATAAAAATCAGGCTGCCACCTCATTTTTAATATTTCATGAATTGAATGAGTTTTTCTATCCTGTAAAGTCTTGCATCAGCATTTATATCTGCTCACTGCAAATTGCTTTCATAGCATAGGTCACGCCAAGGTCAAGAGATTGGGGTTTCTAATTCCAAACTACAAATAGAGTAAATACTACATTGCCTCAAAACTGAATATTCATTCAGCAACATGTTTTACATTGCCGTGACAGATATGCTAAGTTATGTTCAAACAATGAACAATCGTAACTGTTGTTCAGAATCACTTATGGCACAAAACTTTTTTCCAAGTGCTTGCTTTTTTTCTATTAAATCAATAAATAAGGTTATCGAAATACAACTTTGATTCACTGAGGCTAAAGTTATGCAAAGGACAATGTTTCAGATTTTCAAGGAAACATCGCCAATTTTTTTAAAAATGAGGCCATCATCACTTATTTATTTTTTCTTCATGGGATGTGGTCACCACTGGCTAGGCCAATATTTGACCATTCCTAATTGCCCTTGAGAAGGTGATAATGAATTCCCTTCTTCAATTATCATTGTTCATGCATTGGAGGTACACCAACAATGGATCCATTAGAAATGAATGAATGATAAAAATAAGTCCAGTGTGTGGTTTAGGTATCTTGCAAGTGGTTTGTTACCAAGTTTCTGTCGCTCTTGTCCACCTGTATGTTTGAGGTAATGAATCAAAAGAGGTTTGGTGAGATGGTACAGTGCATTTTATATCGAATACACATTGTTGCCATGATACATTACTGGTGGAAGAAGTGAATGTTGAAGCTGGTGGAAGTGGTTTTGTTCAACCTGGCTACTTTGTACAGGGTAAGATTGAGTTCTTGAGTGTTTTTTTTTTGAATTGCATTCATCCAGACAAGTTGATTTAAAAAAAGTTATTCTATCACACTCCCAACTTTTGTCTTGTAAATGATAGACAGGATGTCAAGTTACTCACTGCAGAATTCCAAGCCATTGATCTGCTCTTGTAGCCATAGTATTTAAATGCCTGCATTGCTAATGGGAAATTCCTCAATGGTAATGCTGTTGCACATGAAGGGGAAATAATTAGGTTCTCCTTCATCTAAGATAGCCATTTCTTGGTGCTTGTGTTGTGCAAATCAAATGCAGAATGATTTAAATGAGAAAATGTATACCCCAAAATTTTCAAGTTGCATTGATTATACTTTGTTCTGATGGTGATTAAATTAAAAATCATTACTGATGAAAGAGTGGCTTCTCACATCACTAGACAAAGCCTGATTACTGAAGTAATAATAGAATTGTCCACGATTCTGACTGTGGCAAACATGCTAATATTGGAAATGATCAAGGTCTAGGAATATTGAGATGAATATTACAATTTAGAGCTTCAGATAGAGAGCTTCATATGTCAGAGGTGCATTACAGGTTCTGGAGACCTCCATGCTTGATTCGCAGCTGACATAATTTTCTAGAAACCAGTTATAACCTTCACTTTGGTCTGCTCATCTTTGTGCTCAAATTCCTGGTGCACTTTACAACACACAAAGCTCAGAAATGGGTGGACTTAGCCTTGTGTCAGTGCTGGAAATTATTTACAGATTATTTACTCCAAGAAACATTGGATCAGTGGGCCATAATGAATCCTTCTTCTCCAGTCCCCAACATTTGAGATCGCTTTTTGACAATAACAATCTGTTATCACCTGGAAAAAGAAGGTTGACATTTTAGTTTAGATGAATTGATAAACCCCGAGTTTTCCAAACCAGAAAACTGACAAATGAAATGGGACAATGACGAGCTGAAGGAAATTAACATTTGTAACTCGATTGTACTGGAGAAGTTAATAGAGCTGAAAGTTGAAAGTCCTTGGAAGCTGTTGACCTTCCTACCATATTGTTGAGGGAAGTGGTTATAGAGATAGTAGTTGTATTGGCAATTATGTTTCAAAATTCTTCAGATTCTTGAAAGATTCATGTGGATTGGAAAGTTACCTAAAAGACCACGAGATATAGGAACAGAATTAGTCCATGTGGTCCATCGAGTTCACTCCAGCGTTCGATCATGACTGATATGTTTCTCAACCTCATTCTCCTTTCTTCTTCCCGTAACCCTTAACCCCTTACTACTCAAGAACCTATCTATCTCTGTTTTAAATACACTCAACAAATGGCCTTCACAGCCTTCTGTGACAAAAAGCTCCCCACATTTACCACTGTTTGACTGAGGAAATTTGTCCTTCACTCAGTTCTAAGGGTTCTGAAAATGAGACCTCAAGTCCCAGTCCCTCCTACTTGTGAAAATATTTTCTCTACATCAACTCTATCCTGACCCTCAGTGATTTTTGAAGAGATCCCCAGATATTCCTCTAAACTCCATTGAGTGCAGACCAAGAGTCCTCAATTGCTCCTCATTTTACAAGCCCTTCATCCCTAGCATCATTCTTGTAACTTATTTTCTCACTCAGGTTAAAAGTTTCTATTCATATTTAATATTGAGTTAAGGTGGCATAGACTACAGGTATATGTTACTGCACATGACAGTCAAGGCGCTATTGCCTAAATCGGCTTAAATCGTAGTGTTATGTACCATGTCACAGGTTATGGAGAAAATGCACTCCATTATTTATGAAGGGTATCATTGAATAAACAGGGCACTACAGACTTGTTAACCTTACATCAGTAAGGTAGAGTAAATGCTAGAATCTACTATAAAGGATGTCATGAATAGACACTGGTTGCATGGATTTACAAAAAGGAAATCTTGTTTGATTAACTTTTTGGAGTTTCTGAAGATGTTACTAACAAAGTTGATAGAGGAGAGCCAATGGATATAGTATGCTTAGATTTTCAGAAACTCCTGATAAAATCACTCCAGAGGAGGCATGTTAGAAAGATTAAAGCAATAAGGGATAGAAGTATTGTATTGGGATCAGTTAGATTTTGGCTAACACAGAAAACAGAGGGGAGGATTAAGTCTTTTTCACATTTGCAGGTTTTGACTAACTGGGTACACAAGGATCTATACTTGTACCCCAGCTGTCCATGATATCAATAATTTGGAGGTAGGCACCAAATGTAATACATCAAAATTTGCACTTCATGTATAGCTAAGTATGAATGTGTGCTGTGAGGAAAATATGAAGTGGCTTCAGAAGGTTTTGGACATGCTTAGTGAATGGGCAAAAACGTAGCAGATGGAAAAGCACGAGTTTATTTATATGGGCAGGAGAAATAGATGCACAGAGTATTTCTTAAAGGTTGAGGTTGTAAAGTGTACATATACAAAGGGACCCCTTGTCAATAAGTTTAATATCCATGTGCAGCAAACTGCAAGGAAAGCTGATAAGATATTTGCATTTATTACAAGAGAATTCAGGAATAAGAATAATAAAGTCTATGTTCAATTGTGTAACAGAGTCTAGATTAGAGTGGTGCTGGAAAAGCACAGCAGGTCAGGCAGCATCTGAGCAGGAAAATTGATATTTCGGCCAAAAGCCTTTGAAGGACTTTTGCCTGAAATGTCGGTTTTCCTGCTCCTCGGATGCTGCCTGACCTGCTGTGCTTTTCCAGCGCCACTCTAATCTAGACTCTGGTTTCCAACATCTGCAGTCCTTGTTTTTATTTCAGTTGTGTAACAACCTGGTCAATTTACACCTGGACCTTGAGTTGCATTTCTGGTATCCTTACTTCAGGAGAGATATTATTGCCATAGACAGACTGTAATAAAGGTTCAGCAGATTTGTTCCTGGGGAAGTGGAAGTGTCCAATTAAGAGAGATTGGGAAAAATAAGGCTGTATCATTTCGGATTTTGAAAAATAAGAAGTCATCTCATCAAAACCTACAATATGCTTAAAGAGTAAATTCATCTTAGTTTTAGCAGGCCAGGCCAGAGACAACTGATGATGGTAGTTTGATCTGAGAGTCATCACACCTCAGGTGAAAGAAAAGGTCAACAAGGACAGTCCTTAAAGCTGGTGCAGGATTTAACCTAACGCTGTTGGCATTAGTCTGCATTGTAAAACCAGTTGTCTAGCCAACTGAGCGAACCAATCCCAGATAAGCAGGTGAACATGCAGGTACATTTCCCTGGTTGGTAATTCTAGAATAGGGCACAATTTAAAAACAGCGAGGATGCCACTTAGATTCAAGATGAGGAAAAATTATTTTATTCAACGAGATGTGAACATTTGGAATTTTCTACTACAGAAGTCTGCGAGTCTGTGGCGTACGGTGGGGTGGAGTGAGTAAAAGACCTTGAAGTTCACCCATGATCATATTCATTGGCAGGGCAGGCTCAATGGCCCACTCCTATTCCTATGAATTCTGATAAAGACTCCCACACAGAATATCCACTTTATTGTGTCTTACAAATTCTGGATGACCTGCTGCGAAGGCCAGCAATTTCATGTGCAACGTTTTGTTGGGCACAAAGGAATGTCAGTCGCAACTGAGGTTAATAGTAATCAATAATGCTGGTGAAAACATTTTGATTTTGAACATTGTGTCGAGATAAGCATTTTATACTTGGCTGGGTCACACGTACAATGTTCTGGCATCCAGTCACAGCAAAACCATTTTTTTTTAAATAAAGGAAATGCATTTTGATTTTTTTTTAAATGTCAGTGATTCTATTTTCACAGTTCTGACTCAGCTCTGTAGGAACATAAGAGAAAACAAGGGGCCTTTGAAAATCTTGGTCAAGTGAAGAAAACGATTATTAGAGAAATAACAGATGAGAATTTTTGAAAGCAGTAGATTAATTGACAGTGTTGATTGCTGGTCTGTTGCCGTGTCTGCTGGCAGTACATCCAGCAGCATTGCATAGTGGGGGATGGGCTACCTTTCCATTATGAGTTTTTCCGTAAGCGAACTACAAATTACCAATTGGGAGAGATAAATATTTCAAAGGTATACTACTTCAATCTAACTTTCCTGAATTTATTTTGGCTTACTTTATGCCAAAGGAGAGTAATGTTATATCCTTGGGAAGGGGTTTAACTCGCTCCTTCTGGTGTGTTATGGACCAGGCCAGACCTGCTCAGAATATTTCAGGAAGGTAGCTTAGACCCTAACTTATTCTTATTATAAAGGCAGACATGAAGTGGATTCTCCAGGAGTGATGCAGCTGGTCAAACCACTCGCCTTTAAGCAAAACAGAACTTATTTAAACACTACAATTGAACACAAACAGAAGAAAACATAATTTATAATAACAACTTTTGGACGCACAACTGACTCAATATGGCAACTTAACTAAGGAGCTGATCCAATTCCCATAACATCCCATAAACACACCCCTTACAAAAGGTAAATTCAAACACAGATTTTCACAGGCAGGAGAGATTTCAAAGAAAAATGTTGGGCAGGGATCATTTGCTGAAGCATGGAACCTTTTTTCTACTGCAGCTTCTGTGCTTGTTACCAGCAACTTCTCTGCTCCAACTAAACCAAACTGGAAAAAACCTGAATAGGGACAAGTGGCCACTCCACTGCCATTGTTACACTAAGCTCTTTCTAAGACATTTCAGCACAATTGCCTTTATGAACTCTCTTTAAAAAACACAAGGACAAAATAACTTTGTTGAAGTGATAGCGTTGTCACAGCTGGAAAGGTGGAAGAATGAGAGACAAAACTGGACTTTTTTTTGGTATTACGATATCATGGTGATTTTAATGTTGTGGAATTGATGCCTCCTGCTGAGTCAAGCATATATGCATTATTATATACTCTATTCTTATAATTTAGTCTAGATTCAAGACAATTTGAAGTGTTCAAACAACTACTATTATCACTTTGACCTGCCAGACAACCAGTGAAGGACTCAAGATGTAATTAATAAATGTTTCTTTGAGAGGCAGGGAGGCAAATCAATACCGAGATGGGAGTTTGGAGATGATTAATCAGGATAATGAACTCATTTTCTCATTGGCTTAACATTAGAAGTGTGGTTCTATGAGATCTGAACTGGGCCTGCAACTTTTTAACGACCTGTATTACTAATTTAATGGAAGGAATAGAGAAGTACGTATTTAAGATGGCGGATGATACAGTAAGTTGTGTGGCCAATAGTTATGAAGGGACATGGCCTAGGTGAGTGGGCAAACCTATAGCAAATAGAGTTCATTGTAACATCATCCTTTGTGGATTTGTGGTAAATTCTCAGAGGCAAATGGGAGTATTTTCTTAATGGTGAGAGTTTAGGCACTGTGGATGACAAAGAGATTTAGGTATTCATATATGAAAATCAATATCAGCTAATGCATAAGTACAAGAAGTAAATGAAAATGCTAACGGAAAGTCAGATTTTATCTCAAAGTTTGGAATACAAAAGTAACAAAATGATTCTTCAGTTGAGCAGGTGAACATGACTGACTTGTTTGGAGGACTGTTTGTTTAATTACCTCAATAATGCTATAGGGCTGGATTATAATATGCAGACATGCTTCAGTTTGGAAGTAAGTGATGCCAGATCTTTGCATTAATGAAATTGACAGTATGATGTGAAGCCAGCTTCATCTGTTGATTAAAAACTGAAAGTACTCTGAAATG
The DNA here is from genome assembly GCF_020745735.1 of Hemiscyllium ocellatum. NCBI lineage: Eukaryota > Metazoa > Chordata > Chondrichthyes > Orectolobiformes > Hemiscylliidae > Hemiscyllium > Hemiscyllium ocellatum. The sequence goes on from NC_083401.1 coordinate 27,104,299, forward strand.
CTGTAAATCAGAAACAAAAATATAATTTTCTGGAAAAGCTCAGCAGGTCTAGCAGCATCTGTGGAGAGAAATCAGAGTGAACACTTTGGGTTGAGTGACCCTTCCTCAGAACCTCTGTTCCATCAGGGGCTACTTAATCTTAATTTACTTTGTTTTTAGTAGAACAGAAAGGGATGTAGAGTCTGGATATTCCACCTGAGTGGGCTGAAGGTAGGTTTTTTTTGTCTCAATGTATTTGCAAGATGTCATAATGCACTTCTGAAGCAGGTTGAAGTTGAGCCTACAACTTCTGGCCTCAAAGGAGAGACATAAGAGCACCCCTGTGTGTGATGTAGATGGAGTGTCAGACTGAATTTGGTTCAAGATGAGTTCTGCACATGGAAAAGAGGTGTTTTATTTAGGTTTGTTAGAACTTAAAATTGTTAGTTGGATTTATCAGTGCTTATAAGATTTTAATAATTTGAAGGTTCATTTGGTGTTGGTAAGGTTTGTTTTGGCTGCAACAGAGGTAACTAATGAATTGAGCAATGATGCCATTGTCTCAGACTGAAAAATGTACATCCTATCTGGGAAAACCAAGACAAGTTCCTGTCCAGGATAATCAATTGCACAGAAAGTGTCAACAGTTGCGGCAGCTTGAGTTCTGAAATTTAGAACTTGAGCAGCAACTGTGATCACTGCGTCTGTGAGGCTGAGAGCTATGTGGTTAGCATGATAGAGACTAGGACCCGCGGACACAGCCTTAGAATTAGAGGGGGTCAATTCAGAACAGAAATGCGGAGACATTTCTTCAGCCAGAGAGTGGTGGGCCTGTGGAATTCATTGCCGCAGAGTGCAGTGGAGACCGGGACGCTAAATGTCTTCAAGGCAGAGATTGATAAATTCTTGATGTCACAAGGAATTAAGGGCTACAGGGAGAATGCAGGTAAGCGGAGTTGAAATGCCCATCAGTCATGATTGAATGGCCGAGTGGACTTGATGGGCTGAATTGCCTTACTTCCACTCCTATGTCTTATGGTCTTATAGAGGTGTCATTGCTATGCAGTCAAACATAGAAACTGTAAGAACCTTGTTGATTTTGTTTTCATTAGGTTGATTTTATTACTTTATCATGTTTGGTTTGGAGCTGTGAACTGAGAACGGTGACTTGAAAATGGCTTTGGACTGTGGGCAGTAGCTTTTGTATTTTAAAAAAACAGAAGAGAGGACTAGCAAATTGTTTGTTTGTTTGTGTGGTTAGGCTTGGAAGTTAATTGCAGGTTGGCTTTTGATCAGAAAAGTTCTACAGACTCTTTGATACTTGGATACAGCATATGCTGTAATATTTAACTATTAACAAGGTGAGCACCTGGCAGTTGTTTCCAGCAAGTCTGGGACAGATCCTGCCCTTAAACAGAGCAGATGTTGAATTAGATTTGAGACCTCCTGGGGAGATTGTTAAACTGAATGGGAGATGTCAGAGTTTTGAACTATGTTTTCTGGGAGAAGGAATTTGGATCTTGATGCTACAGCATGAATATTTGAAAGCTCCCTGCCTAACCTCCGTTATCAATTGTTGGAAGTTCAGAGTTTTAGGAGGTACGTGGTGAATATAACTGACTTTAGAGTGAATTAGAAAGAGTGGACTGATCGACATCTTCAAAAAAAATCAATCAAGAAACAATCCTCTCTGCTTGTGGAACAACACATCATGAAAACCACTGTGTAAGCTGGGCAGTTGAACAAAGAACAATAAATCCCTGGAACAGGCCCTTCAGCCCTCCAAGCCTCCACCAATACATTTTGCTCTTCCATACTAAAACCATCTTCAATTACAGTATCCATATCCCTCTATTCCCTTCCTATTCAAGTATTCTTCCAGGTGCTTCTTGAATGCTGCTATTGTTTCTGCTTCTACCACCTCCTCTGGCAGCATGTTCCAGACACTCACCACCCTTTGTGGGAAAAACTTGCCTTACACATCTCTTTTTAACTCCCCCTCCTTCCCCACACCTTAAACCTGTGTCACCGAGTAATTGACCCCTCAACTCTGTGGAAAAAGCCTCATAGTTTCTACTCTATCCACAATCTTTTAAAATGCTATCAGGCAATCCATCAACCTCCTGTGTTCCAGTGAAAACAAAGCTAGTCTATCCAACCTTTCTTCATAACTAAAATCCCCCATACCAGGCAACATCCTGGTAAACCTTTTCTGTATCCTCTCCAAAGCATCCACATCCTCTGGCAATGTAGTGACCAGAACTGTACACAATATTTCAAGTGGGGCTTAACTGAAGTTCTATAAAGCTACAGCGTCGCTTGCCTATCCTTATACTCAGTGCTCCTTCCAACGGAGGCAAGCATTCCATAAGCCTTTTTTACTACGTTATCCGTGTGCTGTCACCTTCAGTGATCTGTGGACCTGCACGCCCACATCCCTCTGAATTTCAAAATTCCTAAGGAATTTTCCATTCACTGTGTAATTTCCATCAGTACTTGACCTTCCAAAATGCACCACTTCACATTTATCCAGATTAAACTCCATCTTTTGAAATATTTTCTTTTCTTTACCTCTTAACTGTGTTTGTTTTTTGATCTTTTGTCTGGGGCTAAAACAAGTGCTAGTGGGTTTAAATGAGACATACCAATTAGATTACTTTATTAAATTTTGTTCTATTAAAGTCCCTGTTGTTAATAAATTAGTAAAATTTTTAAAACTACAAACCACTGTTGAATTTATTATTCAAAGTCTGGGATTAGGTATTCAAAAAGTCTGATTAGGAATCATTGGGTCAATTTATAGACGGTCTTTGAAAGTTTTAATTTTACTCTCTTGCAAACGGACTGGATTAGATTTTGTTTGACGACAGTCTGTGTTGTAACAAAACACAGAAAATAGGAGCAGAACTGTGTCATTCAGTTCTTTGGGTTTGCTGTGCCACTCACTATGATCATGGTTTATCATCCAACATAGCTTGCTATTCCCAGTTTCTCCCATACCTTTGATCCATTTAGCCCTCAGCACTTTGTCTAATTCCTTTCACAAATCTATGCCAACTTTATCCAATCCCGTCACTTTTTTCCAATTTATTGCTGTTAATCTTTTATAATGGACTTCAGCAATTTCCTCATTACTGATGTCAGGCTGGCCATGAATTCCTTACTTTCTTTCTACCTCCTTATTAAAAAAGTAGTGGGTTTAGCTATGCTCTAATCTGCAGGACCTGTTCCAGAGTCTCTGGAATCTTGAAATGTGAGCACCAATGTGTCCTCTATTTCTTGGGAGACTTTCTTAAGTTTAAAAATATACAGGGGGAGAGGGAATGGGTTCACAAGGATTGTTCCATGGATGAGGAAATCCAGTTATGAAGAGAGATTGACAAAGAGAATACTGAGATGAGATCTGATTGAAGTTTTCAAAATTCAGAGATCCAGTCAGTAAATAGTGAACATTTGTGCGATACCAGTACTGAGCAATGACCATCCCCAACAAGAGAGAATCGAGCCTTTGCTCTATGACACACAATGACATCACTATCTCTGAATCCTCTACTATCAATGTCCTAGGAGGGTTACCTTTAATTGGAAACTGAACTGAAGTAGCCATATAACTAAATTGGCTTTAAGACCAGGTCAGCAGCTAGTAATTCTTCAATGAATAATTGATCTCCTGACTTCCCAAAATCCTCTATATGGCACAGAATCTGAACTCGTCTCCCCATACATTTGACACCATCCTGTTCCCCTTAGTCCAGGAACTCCCCACCTACGTTCGGGATACCACCCACTTTCTTCACCTCCTCTAAGACTTTTGTTTCCCTGGCCTCCTACACCTATCTTCACCATGGACATTCAGTCCCTGTACACATCCGTTCACCATGATGAAGGCCTCCAAGCCCTCTGTTTCTTCTCCTCATGCCATCTCAACCAGTACCCTTCCACTAACACCCTAGTCTGCCTGGCTGAACTGGTCCTCACCTTTAACAACTTCTCCTTCCAATCCATCCACTTCCTACAAACCAAAGGGGTAGCCATGGGCGCCCACATGGGCCCAAACTATGCCTGCCTCTTTTTCAGATACGTGGAACAGTCCATCTTCCGTAGCTACACCGGCACCCCCCTCCACCTGTTCCACCGCTGCATTAATGACAGTATCGGCGCTATCTCGTGCTCCCATGAGAAGGTTGAACAGTTCATCAACTTCATTAACATGTTTCACCCCAACCTCAAATTCACCTGGAGCATCTTGGACACCCCCCTCCCCTTCCTGGACCTCTCCATCTCCATCTCCATCTCTGGTGACCGACTAACCATGGACAACTACTACAAACCCACCAACTCTCACAATTACCTAGACTACACATCCTCCCACCCTTCCTAATGTAAAAACACCATCTCTTATTCCCAATTCCTTTGCTCTGCTGCATTTGTTCCCAGGATGACCAATTCCACCTATGAAAATCCATATGGCCTCTTTCTTCAAAGAATGCAGTTTCCCCTCCCATGTGGTCAACAATGCCCTTCAGTGCATGTCCTCCACTTCCCACACCTCCGCTCTCGAACCCCTCCCCTCCCAAGCCAACAAGGATAGAACTCCCCTGATCCTCACCTTCCACCCCACCAACCTCCATATACACTGCAACATTCTCCATTACTTCTGCCACCTGCAAACAGATCCCACCAGCAGAGATATATTTTGCCTCACCACCCTGTGGGCATTCCAGAGAGACCATTCCTTCTGCTACTCCCTCGTCAGATCCACGCGCCCCCACCAGCCCACACCCCACTCCCGACATCTCCCCCTGCCACTGCAGGAAGTGCAAAACCTCCTCCCTCACCTCACATCCGACAGAAATTTACCTGTACCTTCACCAATGTCATCTACTGTACCTGTTGCACCCAATGTTGTCTCCTCTACATTCGGAAGACAGGATGCCAAATTGCTGATTGTTTCAGAGAACATCTCTAGGACACTTGCACCGACAAACTCCACTGCCCTGTAGCTGAACAGTTCAACTCCCTCTCCCACTCCACCAAGGATATGTAGGTCCTGGGTCTCCTCCATTACCAAATCCTTATCACCCGACACCTGGAGGAAGAACGCCTCATATTCTGCCTTGGGACCTTGCACCCAGACAAGATAAATGTGGATTTCATCAGTGTCCTCATTTCCCCTCCCCCCACATAATCCCAGTCCCAAGCCTGCAAATCAGCACCGTTTCTTTACCTGTCCCATCTATCTGCTTCACCCTCCTCTCCGACCTATCCATTCACTCCCATCTTCATCTACCTATCACATTCTCAGCTACCTTTCTCCCAACCCCACCTTCTTCCCATTTATCTCTCGGCCCACAAGTCTCATTCCTGATGAAGGGCTTATGCCTGAAATGAAATTCTCCTATTCCTCGGATGCTGCCTGACCTGCTGTGCTTTTCCAGCACCACACTCTTGACTCTACCAAATCTGTGACCACTACCATATAAAAGGATGCATAGGAACACCACCCTCCTGCAAGTTCCTCTCAAAGTCACTCTCCTTTCTGATTTACAAATGAATTGCAGTTCTTTCAGTCATGCTGGGGCAAAATCATCGAACTGCATTCTTGATGATATTGTGCATGCAGCTGCATTAAATGGACTGCGCAGTTCAAGAGGTCACTTTCTAACTCACAGGCAATTAGAGATGGACAATTGATCAGTTATGCCCACATCCCATGAATGAACTTGTAAAGAAGTTCCCTCTAATGAAAAAAATCAAAATGAGAAAGCACAGATTTAATGTAAATAATAAAAAAAAGTCTGAAGCGAAGTCTTTATACAGTGACTGGTTGAATTGAATTGAATTATATTGAATTGAATTTATTGTCACATGTACCAAGGCACAGTGAAAAGCTTTGTCTTGTGAGTAATACAGGCAGATCACATAGTTAAGTAGCATAGGTAAGTAAATAATAGGTAAACAATGACAAAATTAAAACCAAGGTACAGGTGAATGTTAAGAGTTTGAGAGTCCATTCAGTACTCTAACAACAGTAAAGTAGAAACTGTTTCAAAACCAGCTGGAGTGTGTGTTCAGGCTTCTGTACCTTCTCTCTGAGTTTGAAGAAAAACATTGCCAGGGTGAGATGAATCTTTGAGAATGCTGGTGGCCTCTCCTTGACAGTAGGCCTGGTAGTCTGGTATGTACATCTGAGAGTATGGTGGAGACATTCAAAATGGAGTTAGGATGTCATTTGAAATGTAACAATGGGCAAGTTTAAGGGGCGAAGGTAGGAAAAAAGTTTGAGATGAGGTTCTCAATTGGAGAGTCAGTACAGATCTGCTAGACTGAATGGCTTCCTAATACATTACAAATTCGAGATTCTGTTGTTTTTGATACACTGTGGATGCATTCTATCCATAGAAGGTCATTTTATTGCAAAGGCCTGGAATGCTCGCTTAAGTCAGACTCCTGCAACTATTCTACAACTATGTGCACTGTTCTTAAAATGACTATAGGTGCATCCGACTTCTATGCTGTTGATCAATAAATATTTGTTTTATTGACAAACACTGGACATATTGCGTCTGTCCCCCGCTGAAAATTTGGAAATGTGTAAATAGAATCACTAAAGTGTAGAAAGAGGCCATTCAGCCAATTTACACTGATCCTGTAAAGAATATCTAACCCAGACCAAAACCCCACATTTAGCATGGCTAATCCACCTAGCCTGCACATCCCTGTCAGGCAATTTAACATAGCCAATTCATATAACTTGCACATCTTTGAATCATGGGAAGAAACCAGTGCTGGAGTAGAGTGGTGCTGGAAAAGCACAGCAGTTCAGGCAGCATCCAAGGAGCAGGAAAATTGATTTTCCTGCTCCTCGGATGTTGCCTGAACTGTTGTGCTTTTCCAGCACCACTCTACTCCAGAATCTGGTTTCCAGCATCTGCAGTCATTGTTCTTTACCTCGAAGAAACCAGGGAACCCAGTGGAAACCCACTCAGACACAGGGAGAACTTGCAAAGTCCACACAGAAAGTCACCCACTGCTGCAATTGAATCTGGGTGCATGGCACGATAAGGTAGTAGTGTAACCACTGAATCATCGAGTCAGCCCTTTGACTTACACATTTAACTGCTCTCTCTGACTCCAACACCTGCACTTTGTCACTTGACAATTGCTTGTCACTATGAAAATCCAACATATCCAATATCTGAGTATAATGCATGGCCTACTTAAATCATGTAGAAGTTATTGTTCAAAAGCATAAGATTAGGTCCAAGGTGCTTTTGAATCCCACATGACCTAACTTTACTAATTAATCTACCATGTGGAAGATTGCCAAAGACCTTACTAAGACCCAAATAAACAATGTTTATTATACTTTTATCATCAATCTTTTTGGTAACATTCTCAAAAAACTGAATCAAGTTTGAGAGACATGATTTTCCTTGCACAAAACCATGCTGACTATCCCTAATCAAGGATTATATATTCACAGGTCTATAGTTCCCCAATTTCTCCTTACACCCTTTCTTAAACGAAGATACAATAGTAGCCACCCTCAAGTCATCAGACAACTCATCTGTAATTATAGGTGATGTAAATATTTCTGTAATGGCAGCCACAATTTCCTCCCTTACTTTCCAGAGTGTTCAGGAATACATTAAATCGGGTCCTAGAGATTTATCCATTTTTATATTCTTTAAGAGTTCTCACACTTCCTCTTCTGTAATATGAACTGTTTTTAAAACATCAAAAACTATTTATCTGCATTCTCTAGACTCAATTTCTTTTGTCACAGTAAACACTGGCGTAAGATATTCATTTAGTATCTCTCAGCACAAAGATGACTTCCTTGATTTTTTTAAGAGGGTCTATCTTTAGATTAGATTACTTACAGTTTGGAAACAGGCCCTTTCGGCCCAACAAGTCCACACCGACCCGCCGAAGCGCAACCCACCCATACCCCTACATTTACCCCTTATCTAACACATGGCTAATTCACCTGACCCGCACATCTTTGGACTGTGGGAGGAAACCGGAGCACCCGGAGGAAACCCACGCAGACACGGGGAGAACGTGCAAACTCCACACAGTCAGCCACCTGAGTCTGGAACTGAACCCGGGTCTCTGGCGCTGTGAGGCAGCAGTGCTAACCACTGTGCCACTGTGCCACCGTGCCGTCCACTTTGGGTCTAGTGATCATAATCCTATTATCCTCTCTAGTTATCCTCTTGCTCGTAACAAAAGGGTAAAATCTTATCTGCCAATGCAATCTCATATCCCCTTTTTGCCTTCTTGGTTTCTTTCTTAAGAATTCCACTACACTCTTCATATTGTTTAAGAGATTCAATTGAACCAAATTGCCTATATCTAAAATAAGGTACTCTTTCATTCTTGAGTAGGACTTCAATATGTTAGATCAGAGTGGTGCTGGAAAAGCACAGCAGGTCAGGCAACATCTGAGAACTTCAATATCTTTATTCATACATTGTTCCTTAATCTACCACCTTGCTCTTCACTCTAATATGAGCATAATGCCTCTGGACACTCTTAAAGTCCTCCCACTTGTCAGGCATCCTTAAATCTGTGAACAGTCTACTTCAATCAACTTTTGAAAGGTTTTGTCTCATACCATTAAAATGTGCCTTAGTCCGATTAAAAATTTTAACTTTTAAGGAAGGCTTATCCTTTTCCTTAACCGTCTTGAAACTAATAGGATTATGATCACTAGACCCAAAGTGTTCCCCCATTTTAACTGCAGTCACCTGCCCTGTCTTATTGCATAAAATAAGGTCTAGTTTTGCTCCTTCTCCAGCAGGAGCACCCACATATTAACAAAGAAAATTGTTTTGAACACATTTGACAAATTCTTCTTCATTCAAACCTTTAATACTATGGTAAAACATGGAACATAGAATAGTGCAGGCCTTTCAGCCCATGATGTTGTGCCGAGCATTTATCTTAATCTAAGATCACCCTAACCTACACACCCCTCAATTTGCTGCTGTTCATGTGCCTTTCCAGCAGTCCCTAATGACTCTGACTCAACTACCACTGCTGGCAGTGCATTCCACGCATCCACCACTCTCTGCAGAAAAAAAACCTACATCTGACATCTCCCCTATATCATCCTCCAACCACCTTCAAATTATGACCCCTCATGACAGCCATTTCTGTCCTGGGAAAAAGCCTTTGGCTATCCACTCTATCTATGCCTCTCATTACCTTTACACCTCTATCAAGTCACCTCTCTTCCTTCTTCTCTCCAATGTGAAAAGCCCAAGCTCACTCAACTTTTCAGAAAAAAAAAGCCCTTTAATCCAAACAGCATCCTGGTAAATCTTCTCTGCACTCTCTCTTAAGCATCTACATTCTTCCTATATGGAGGCGACCAGAACTGGACACAATATTCCAAGTGTGGATCTGACCAGAATTTTTTAGAGCTGCAGCAAAACCTCGCAGCTCTTAAAATCAATCCCCCTATTAATGAAAGCCTAAACACCATACACATTCTTAACAACCCTATCAACTTGGGTGGCAACTTTGAGGGATCTATGTACATGGACCCCAAGATCCTGCTGTACCTCCACACTGCCGAGAATCCTGTCATTAATCCTGTATTTAGCATTCAAATTCAACCTTCCAAAAACCTTCCAGGTTGAACTCCATCTGCCAATTCTCAGCCCAGTTTTGCATCCTGTCAATGTGTTCTTAGAGTCTGCAACAGCCCTCGACACTATCTACAACACCACCGACCTTTGTGTCATTGGCAAACGTACTAACGCAGCTGTCCATTTCTTCATTCAAGTCACTTATAAAAACCACGAACAGCAGAGGCCCAAGAACAGATCCCTGTGGGACACCACTGGTCACTGACCTCCAAGCAGAATACTTTCCATCCATTAACACTCGCTGTCTTCTTATGGCTAGCCAATTCTATGTCCAGACAGCCAAATTTTTCTGTATCCCACAACTCCTAACTTTCTGAATGAGCCTACCATGGACAACGTTATCAAATGCTTTACTGAAATCCACATACACTACATTCGCTGCTCAACCTTCATCAACTTGTCTTGTCACATCTTCAAATAACTTAATAAGGCTTGTGAGACATGACCTGCCCCTCACAAAGCCATGCTGATTATCTTTAATCAAACTATGCTTTTCCAAATAGACATAAAATCTATCTTACAGAGTCCTTTCCAGTACCTTACTTACCACAGACATTAGATTGACTGGTCTGTAAATCCTAGGGATTTCCCTATTCCGTTTCTTGAACAGAGGAACAATATATGCCTCCCACCAATCATCCGGTACTGCTCCTGTGGAAAATGAGGATGCAAAGATCATTGCCAGAGGCACAGCAATCTCATTTCTCACTTCCTGTGATAATCTTGGATATATCTGGTCTGGCCTTGGGGAGTTATCTATCTTGATGCTTCCCAGAATTTCCAGCACATCCACTTCCTTAATATCAATATGTTTAAGCCAATAACCTGCTCCCTGTAAACAAGGTCTCTTCCTCTAGTAAACACTGAAGCAAAAACTCATTTAGGGCCTCCACTTCCTTTTCAGACTCCAGGCACAAGTTATCTCCACTATCCCTGATCGGCCATATCTTCCCTCTGATCATTTTCTTGTTCCTCACGTAAATGTAGGATGCCTTTGGGTTTTCTCTAATCTTTCCCACCAAAGCTTTTATGTGCCCCCTCCTCGCTCTCCTCAGTCCATTTTTGAGTTCTTTCCTTGCTGCCCTGTAATCTTCTAAAACTGTGCCAGATCCTTGCTTCCTCAACCGTAAGTAAGCTTCCTCTTGATGAGAAGCTCCTCTTCTCTTGTTATCCAAGGCTGGTCCACCTTACCATTCCTTGCCTGTCTCTGTGGGACAAAGTTATCCAACAGTCACAACAAGTACTCCTTAAACAGCTCCACATTTCTGTTGAACATTCTCTGTAGAACAATTGTTCTTAATTTATACTTTCCAGCTTCTGTCTAATAGAAGTATAATTTCCCCTCCCCCAAATAAATACCTTTCCATACTATCTGTTCCTATCCCTCTCTGTGGCTGTGGTAAAGGTGAGGCAGTTGTGGTTACTGTCACCGAAATGCTCTCCCCCTGAGAGATCTGACACCTGGCCCAGCTCATTACCTAGCACCAAATCCAATATGGCCTCCCCCCAGTCAGCCAATCGACATATTGAGCCAAGAATCCTTCTTGAACACACCTGACAAAATTGGCTCCATCCAGATTATCTGCACAAAGGAGGTTCCAACCAATATTGGAGAAGTTGAAATCACCCATAACAGCAACTCTGTTACATCTGCACCTTTCCAACAGCTGCTGTCCAGTCTTCTGTCTCTCTGCTGCTATTGGGAGGATCAATAGAAAACACCCAATAAAGTGACTGCTCCTTTCCTGCTACTGACATCTACCCATACTGACTCAGGAGACAAACCCTCCTCAACAACCTCCTTTTCTGCAACTGTGATGCAGTCTTTAATTAACAATGCTACGCCCCTCCTCTTTTACCCCCCCCCCCCCCTCCCCCACCCCCCGTTCTTTTTAAAAGATCTAAACCCTGGAACATCCAGCAACCATTCCTGCCTTTAAAATCCATGCTTCCGTTATGGTCAAAACATTGTCATTCCAAGTACTGATCCATGCACATTTTGCATTGAAAGAAATACACTTTAACTCCTCTCTTTGCCCTAACATCTGTGTATCCTTCCTGACAGACTCCCTGCATTCTACTTCTGCCCTTTCAACAACTGCCCTCTCCTCCGATCTGGTACCCATCCCCTTGCCAAACTAGTTTAAACCCTCTAGCAAATTTCCCACCAAGGACATTGGTGCCCTTCCAATTTAAGTGCAACTCGTCCTTCATGGGAAGGTCCCATCTTCCCCACAAGGTACGACAATGATCTATGTGTCTGAAGCCCTCCCTCTCGCACCAGCCCTGTCGCATCGTGTTTAGCTGCATTTGCTCCTTGTTCCTTGCCTCACTTGCATATGGCACCGAAAGTAATCCTGAGATTACTACTCTGCTCGACCAGCTTTTTAGCTTCCAACCTAACTCACTGAAATCACTTTTTAGATCCTCATTCCTTTTCCTAGCTATGCCATTGGTGCCAATGTGCTTCTGGCTGCTCACCCTCCCCCTTCAGAATCTTGTAGATTTTATCAGAGACATCCTGGACTCTGGCATCTGGGAGGGAACATACCTTCCAGGAGTACCATTTGCGACCACAGAATTACCTATCCGTTCCTCTGACAATTGAGTCTCCTACCACTTGCGCTTTTCTATTCTCCCCCCTTCCCTTCTGAGCCACAAAACCATGTTCAGTGCCAGAGACCTGGCCACACCTGGCTTTCCCAGGTCGGTCGACCCCACAACAGTCTGCACCCTGTACTGTCTGCCTGTTCCCCTTTCCATCCCCGGACTGTAATCCATCGACCTTTTTCCTGAACCTGTGGTGAGACTACTTTCCTGCAACTCCTCTCTATTGCCCCCTCCACCTCCCGAATGATCCAAAGTTCATCCAGCTCCAGCTCCAGCTCCAGCTCCCGCTCCCTAACGCGATTTCCGAGGAGCTGTAGTTGGGTGCACTTCCTGCAGATGAAGTCAGTGAGGACACTATGGTGACCCTTACCTCCCCCATCCTACAGGAGGAGCATACAACTATCTAAGATCATTCTCACTGTTGTGAATTCCCAAAGAGTATTGAAAAAACTAGTAACCCTATCGAATCAGTGCACAGAACTTTTTCTTTGGTTAGAGGAGGAGGAGGATGGGTGGGAGACACTACTTCAGTAGTGTTTTGGGTAAAGCAACCACCCAAATGTATCACCTCACTTACTCAGTAGTCTCATGTCCACTCCTTCTCAGCATGTGCTCCACCTATTCATGAGATAAGTTAGTAAAGGACTAATTTACCTTCTGACAGCCCCCTGGTCCTCGCTCATACTGCTCCTGCTGCTGCACAAATGGAGGCCGCTGATCCCGTGAGGTAGCCCCAGTCAATGTTTGAAAAATTAATATTCCCCATTATTACAACCTTATTGTGCTTACATTTATCTGAGAACTCCATACATATATGTTTCTCAATTTCCCTGTTTCTAATGGGGGTCTATAATGCAATCTCATCAAAGTGATCTTTCCTTTCTTATATGTAATTTCTTTCCTCATATTTTTACTGGGTGATTTTCAGAGATATCTTCCCTAGTTACAGCAGGAAGGTATTCCTTAATCAAAAATGCCAAACCCCCAGAGCCTCCCACCTTCTGCCTCCTTCTCTATTCTTCCTATTGCATCTAAAATCCGAAAGGTTGAGCTGCCAGTCTTGTCCATCTCTCAGTAAAAAGTGAGGTCTGCAGATGCTGGAGATCAGAGCTGAAAATGTGTTGCTGGTTAAAGCACAGCAGGTTAGGCAGCATTCAAGGAACAGGAAATTCGACGTTTCGGGCCAGAGCCCTTCATCAGGAATGTGGAGAGGGTGCCAGGCAGGCTAAGATAAAAGGTTCATCTCTCAGTCAAGTTTTTGTAATAGCTACGCCCTGATTTCATCAGCCTTACCTAATATACCCCTTGCATTGAAATAAGTGTAATTCAGTTCTTCAGAGTTACCACATCCTCTCATTCTCTCTTGTCCATCTTTTCTAACTAATGTGCTCGACTCACATTCAGAACCTTCCCCATTAATCCTTACATTTACACTTGATTTGGAGATGCCGGTGTTGGACTGAGGTGTACAAAGTTAAAAATCACACAACACCAGGTTATGGCCCAACAGGTTTAATTGGAAGTACACTAGCTTACTAGTGTGCTTCCAATTAAACCTGTTGGACTATAACCTGGTGTTGTGATTTTTAACATTGTACATTTACACTGCTACTTTGAATTCCTCCATTCCCCCTCTCTATCAGTATAAAGTCTCCCTTAATGAAATGACCAAATCTCACTGCTAAGGTATCCTTACTACTTTTAAGGTTTTACTTTCTAATCTTCTACCTAACCAATTAAGTACACTCATGCCACTTTAATCTTTTCCCGAAAAATATTTTTCGTACCAATTTGCAAAATAATTTCTGGCTTCTTAATCTCACCTTTAAGAATATGCTTGAAACCTTTAGAGACCTCCTTGATCCGAGCACCAAGAAAACAACAAACCATCCTAAATTTCTGCTCACTGCCACATAATTTCCTATCTGTGCCCCTGTCAGGAGAGTCTTCTAAAACAATAATTCAATTAAATCTTGTCAAGCACTATCGAACAAAAGAACCATTTCCAAGTGTCCAATAACGGACTACCCCTTCCATTTTTCTTGGAGAAATTATGACCTTCCACAGTTCCAAAACTGAATATCTATTTGTTTGAGGAATAGTCACAGGAGACTTTTGAACTACCTTCTTACCTTGCCCGATAGTCACCCATCTATCTGACTGATCCTGTTGTGCAATAAACTTTCCAAATCTACTCGCTATCTTTTGCTGGATATCACATTTGGCCTTAACAACATGAAGCCTAAAAAAGGAACTTGCAATGACATCTGATATATACAATAATCTATCGTTCATTACCTCCAGAAAATAATGTTAAAATGGAAGAAAATTATAGCAAATATATAAAACTTAAATAAAATCGACCACTTTGCTGATTAACTGAATAAAAACAAATCTTCTTCAATAAATTCCTTGATGAGAAGATCTCTCCTCCAGAGCCAACTACATGTAGGATTCCCTGAAATGAAAATACAACTCCTTATTTTAAAAAACTTGTGCAATATGAAAAATACCTCTAAAACTCATATAGTCTTTTTTAATTTCGAAATTTAGAATGAAAGAGGCATTCACTGTGCACCATGAAAAGTTCGTTTCTTAAAAAAAATTCATCTGAAAAAATGTGAATATTCTTTTTTCTTAGTGTTTTTGAATGTTAATGAAACAAAATGAATAAAATCTTATATTAGTAAACTACAATAACTGTAAAAGAAAATCTTTAAGTGAGTGTGCAATCCCAAGAGCAGATGCAAGATCTGCACTGTCTCTGATTCAGGGTGAGTTTACCAATTGGACACATAATTGGCTTAATGGCAGGTGATAGAGAGTAATGGTAGAGGGTTGCTTTTCACACTGACGGTTTGTGACCAGCAGTGTCCCACAGGGATAGTTTCTAGGTCCTCTTTTGTTTGTCATTTATATAAATGATTTGGGATGAGAATGTAGAAGGTGTGGTTAGTAACTTTGCAGACAACACCAAAATTGGTAGCATAATACACAGTGAAAAATGTTTTCTAAGATTACAGAGGGATCTTGATCAAATGGGGTAATAGGCTGAAAAATACAGATGGAGTGGAATTTGGATAAATGTGAGGTATTGCATTTTGGTACAACGAATAAGGGTACGCAATTAATGTTAGGTCCCAGGATAGTATTGTAGAACTGAGGGATCTAGGTATGCAAGTACATAATTCTTTGAAGTGTCCATCACATTATAGTGGTTAAAAAGGCATTTGACATGTTTGCCTTCATTGCTCAGTCCTTTGAGTAAAGAAGTTAGGTAATCATATTGAGGCTGTATACGACATTGGTGAGGCCTCTTCTGGAATATTGTCACAAGGTTATAGACAGATATCATCGATCTGGAGAGGGTTCAGAAGAGATTTACCAGGATGTTTCTGAGTGTGGAGCATTTGAGTTATAAAGAAAGGCTGGTTAGGTTGGGACTTTGTCACTGGAGCATAAGAGGTTGAGAGGTAAACTGACAGAAGTTTATAAATTAAGGAGAGGTATAGGTGCAGTTAATAATAGTTGCCTTTTTCCCAGGATGGGGATTTCAAGACTAGGGGCACATTTTGAAGGTGAGAGAAGAGAGATGTTAAAAAGATACGACAGGCACATTTATTACACGGAAGGTGGTTTGTGAATGGAATGAACTTCCTGAGGAAGCTGCGGATGTGGATACAATTACGAAGTTTAAAAAACATTGGGATAGATATATGAATAGGAAAGCTTTGAAGGGATATGGGCCAGGAGCAGGCAGGTGGGACTAGTTTAGTTTGGGATTATGTTCAGCATGGACTGGTTTGACTGGAGCGTCTGTTCTGTGCTGTATGACTCAATGACTATGATGTCAAAATAGGACTTACTGGACTTATTGCATGATTCTGCTACAAATCTGACCATAGCCCACATCACTCAGACCCCAATATAATTCTGTCTATGATTTTTACAAAGAATGCAAAATCGTGAGAGGTTTGGATGGTGTATATAGGTAGAAAATATTTTGACTTGGAAAAAAGTCATGAATAGGAAGGCAGATGTTCAAATATTTGAAAAAAAACAAGAGAGATCAAGAGAAACCTATTCATTCAGCAAGTGATTTCGGTCTGGAATGCTGAAGTTGAGAGTACAATGAAATCAGATTCAATTGAGGCATCCAAAAGGAAATTCTCTGGTTATTTGAAAAGGAATACCGTGTAGGACTGTGGGGAGAAGGCAAGAAAATATCACCTGGAGCTGCCCATTTGGAGAGTCAGCGCATATATAATGGATCAAATGTCATTTCTGTAATTCAAAGTTTGTTTTTAATCCATGAAAATGTTCATCACATTTCAAAAGACCTTTTGTGATTTCTTCCTGGAATAATTCCATTTCTGTGCCAATGACAGGTGAAATTTACAAGGGTAGTCGTGTGATTTCAGGGAGCCATTCTGTTAAATTCTTTGTCCATTTTAAAAACAGATTGGCTATCTTTACAAAATATCAAATGTTATAATTGCGCAATCATTACAGATGAGATGTCCAGCAGGTATTAATTTCTGGAAATTAATTCCAACTTTTTCTGGAAGAATGTTAGTATTACCCTGAACCACTATCAAGTTAAATCAAATGCAAACTTTGACAATTATGTAAAAGCACAATGTTGCAGATCATTTTTTTGTGACTGCTCCAGTTTGATTATATTTCACTAATTAATCTAAGAGCAAGTTAAATATATTCACATGCCATTAAATTATTTTAAGGGTTTGAAGTTTTTAATTCATTCATCGGCAGTGGGAACTGCTGGCTGAGCGAGCATGCATTGCTCATCTTTTTTTCTCCCTTAACGTGGCGATGATCTGCCTTCTTGAACCTCTGCAGTCCATTTGCTTCAGGTAGATCTACAATGCTGCCAGGGAGGGAGTTCCAGGATATTAACCTTGTGATAAAAGAATTCCAAGATCACTCACCATCCTGACAAAGAACTATGCTAGGAGACAGTAAGGACAGTAAATGCTGGAAGCCAAAGTCAATAGATGTGAAGCTGAAAAAGCACAGCAGGGCAGACAGCACCCAAGGAGCAGAAAAGTTAACATTTTGGGCTGAAACCATTCATTAGAGACCTGACGAAGAGTTTTGACCCAAAACATTGACTTTCCTGCTCCTGGGATACCGTCTGATCTGCAATGCTTTTCCAACTTCTCAACATTTGGCTGACTCTGGCTTCCAGCATCTCCAGTCCTTACTGGCTCCTCGTATATTTCTTCGTCAGGATGGTGACTGTCTTGGAAGGAAACTTGCAGGTGATAATGTTCCCATGCATCTACTGCCCTTATCCTTCTAGATGGCAATGGTTGTGAGTTTGGGAGCTGTTGTCAAAAAAGCCTTAATGAGTTGCTACAGTTCACCCTTAGATGTGACACAATGCTACTAATAAATGTCAGTGCTGGAGGGAATGAATATTTGTGAATGTGGTGTCAATCAATCAGCCTACCTGTCCTGCATGATCTCATCTCACCTGGTGGGAAGCATTCCATCACACTCCTGACTTGTGCCTCATAGATGGTGAACAGACTCAAGTAGGTAACCTCTGATTTGCTGTAGTAACCATTGTATTTAAATGGCTAGTCTAGTTCAGTTCCACTAATAACCCTCAGGAAGTTGATAGTGGTGGATTCAGTGAAGATAATACCAAGGACTATCAAGGAGTCATGATTAGATTCTCTCTTATTGGAGATGGTCATTGTCTAGCACTTACGTGACAGAAATGTCACTTGCTACTTGTCAGGCTGAACCTTGATATTGTCCATGGCTTGTTCCATTTAGGCATGTACTGCTTCAATACCTGAGGAGTCACAAATGGTGCTGACCATTAATTAATCAGAAGCAAACTTCCCTACTTCTGACCTTATAATGGAGGGAATGTCATTGATGAAGCAGCTGAAGATGATTATGCTCTGGACACTGCCCTGAGAAACTCTTGCAGAATGACCTGGAGCTGAGATGACTGACCTCCAACTATAACCATCTTCCTTTGCAAGATATGACTCACTCAATTCCTATTGACTCCAACTTTGTTGTGACTCCTTGATATCAACCTCAGTCTCATGTGAAGTAAAAAGAAAAACACCATAAGAACAGTAGATAGTGTAAATCAGAAACAAAAACAAATTGCTGGAAATCGTCAGCATGTCCGGCAGCATCTGTGGAGAGAAATCAGAGTTCAGTGTTCTGAAGGGTCACTGGACCCAAAATGTTAACTTTGAGTTCTCTCCACAGATGCTGCCAGACGTGCTGACTTTTTCCAAGTGATTCCCTGGTTTTGTTTCAGTCACATTGGGTTGGGATATCTGGTCGGCATGGACAGTTGGACCGAAGGGTCTGTTTCCATGCTGTACATCTCTATGACTCTATGACATTACCTTGATGTCAAGTGTAGTCACAGTCACCATACCTCCTGGAACGCAGATCTTTTGTTTTCAAGACGGTGGTGCCAGCACAGTCAGTAGTGTTTCGGCTCTTAAACCTGTCCACTTCAGGCTGGCCGCATCCTTCTCTTGCCCTTTCTTGTTTTTGTCTTTTTCTTTTATTCTCTCCTTCATCTTCTGACAGCAAGGGGAAGCTGGAGCGGGGGGCATTGGCTGCGGCAGTGGCAGTACCTGAAGCAGGTAATCCTGGTTGTGGTCGGCCTGAAGCATGGACTGGGACACCTTGCAGAGACCTTATAGAAGCCCTGGAGCTGTGTTTGAGAGCACCTTTTACAGAGAATGCATTCTATTTGTGTAATTTATTTTTATTCTTTATGTAACTCAAAATGATGCTGTGTTGTGACAGCAAAACACTTTTTACTGTATCTTTCCAGATACATGTTATAATAAATATCATAAAATTCTTTAAAAAACCTCAATTCATGTTTAGACCAATGCAATAATAAGATCAAGAACTAAGTGGCGATGGTGGAATCTAAACTAAGCATCAGTGAGCAGGTTGTTGTGATACAAATGCTACTTGATGACATCGTTGATGATACTTTTCAAAAGTTACATAAGTAAATTTAGTTACTGGATAATATTTTATGATCCAATATTGAGTCAGTATTTTTATGTTATCCTAATGTATAAATTGATTTTGCATTTGTATTAGATTAATTGTTGTTTGTATATGTCCAAGCTATTAATAATTTCATTGTCTTGAGAGTTCTGTCATGACTAATACAGGATTAGCATGGATATACACAGAATTAGCAGTTCTGTTTGTTGCTATTCATGATTGGGGGAGTTCCACCACTGTGTGCCACATCTGAATTTGGATTTTGAAAGCTTTGTAATGTTGGTTCTTAAAATGTGCTGAACCAAGGTCAGTTCTTGCCTCCGCATAAGCCGGTAAGAGCCCATGGTGTTAGGGGCAAGATAATGGTGTAGATAGAGGATTGGCTGACTGGCAGAATGCAGAGAGTTGGGGATAAAGGGATTGTATTCGTATGGCAGCTGGTGACTAGTTGAGCTCCATAAGGGCCCATATTAGGACCACAACTATTCATGTTATACATTAATGATTTGGATGAAGGAATTGAGGGCATTGTTGCTATGTTTGCAGATGACACAAAGATAAAGAAGGGACAGGGAGTGTTCAGGAAATGGGGAGGCTGCAGAAAGACTTGCACAAACAAGAAGAATGGGCAAAGAAGTGGCAGATGTAATACAATGCAGGAAAGTATGAGGCTATGCACTTTAATTCGAAGAATAGAAGCATAAACTACCTTTGAAAGGCTTCAGAAATCTAAAACACAAAGGGACTCGGGAGTCCTTGTTCAGGATTGTGTTAAGGTTAACATGCAGATTCAATTAGTATTAGGAAGGCAAATGCAGTATTAGCATTAATTTCAAGGGATCTCGAATACAAGAGGGGAGATCTACACTGAGACTGAATCAGGCTCTGGTCAGACTGCATTTGGAATATTGTAAGCTGCAATGCATCTCATATCTATGAAAAAATGAATTTGCATTGGAGAGAGTCCAGAGGAGGTTTACAGGAATGATCATAGAATCTCTACAGTGTGGAAGTAGCCCAGTTGGCCCATTGAGTCCACATCACCCGTCCGAACAGCATTCCACCCAGACACATCACCCTCTCATGACTAATCTACCTAGCCTGCACATCCCTGGTCTCTATAGGAAATTTAGCCTCACCCAAACACTTAACCTGCACATCTTTCAATGGTGGGAGGAAACTGGAGGGCACCCAAGCAGACCAGGGAAGAATGTGAAAAGTCCACATAGACAGTTGGCCAAGGATGGAATTGACCCTGGTCTTCTGGTGCTGTGAGGCAACAGTACTAACCACTGAGCCAGCATGCAACATGCAACCCGGTATGTGGCTGTGGGGGGAAATGAAGGGCTTGTCATGTGAAGAATAGTTGACTTCTCTTGGTCGCTACTCAAAGGAGTTTAGAAGAGTGAGGGGGTATCTGACTGAAACTTTCAAAATACTGAAAGACCTCGATAGAGGATGTTTCCACTGGTAGCAGGACAAAACTTTGGAACTGAGACTAGGAGGAATTTCTTCAGCCAGAGGGTGGTTGTTTGTGTACTTCACTGGCTCAGATGGCTGTGGAGGCCATGTCATTGAGTTTATTTCAGATGGAGATAGATAGGTTCTTGTTTGGTAAAGGGATCAAGGGTTACGGGAGAAGACAAGAGAATGGGGTTGAGAGATATACCAGCTGTAATTGAATGATGGAGCAGGCTTAATGGAATCATAGAAACCATGAAGTATAGAAAGATGCCTTTTGACCCAATGAGTCTATGCTGACCCTTAGAAGAGCATCCCACCCAGATCAGTCTCCTATCCTAACCCTCTTTCCTGCATATCCCTAGACACTTTTATAGAGTAATTTAGCATGCCCAGTCCACCTATCCTGCACATCTTTGGATTGTAGGAAGAAGCCGGTACACCTGGAGAAAACCCACGCAGACATAGGAAGACCATGCATACTTTGAACAGACAGTCACCTTAAGGATGTAATTGAACCCATATCCCTGGCACTGTGAGGCAGCAGCATTAGCCAGTAAGCCATGATGGCTTCTAAAATGGAAATTTATGGATGTTTGTCTGTAGAGGCCAAAATGATGGAGGATCTTCTTGGTTGTGCTCCTTTTATCATGTCATGAAACTGTCAATTTGAAACTGAGGTGACTTTGCCAGATGCATTCCAGAGCTTTGAAATGGCTCCTGTAGCAGATACTGGATTCTGCACCATGTGATACAGACAATGTCCAATAGAGTTTGGTTTCAGTCTTCAGCTTCCACATTGCTTCCAAACATGATCTTGGAATCCCTAGATAGTACAGATCTATGGCATTTGTTCTCCTAGTTAGGAAGTTCAAGTTTGTCAAGATCCTACATTGCTGCATTATTAGATATGCTTCTGCCAGTTGTGAGATATCTAATGCCTTTGTGATTACCAGTGGCATAAAGCAAAAATGATTTGTGACACCCTAACTTTTCAATCTCTTCTTTCTTGCAATGCCAAAAGGAGTCACCAGACATATGCCTATGGGTTTCATGAGGTTCAGGAAAGTTTTGTTACAACTTTGAGATTTGTACCATCAACTATTATGTCCAAAGCTTCATATTGTGTGCCTAAGCTGACTGAAACATAACCTTGCTTTTGGAGGCATTGATTGGGGAACCAAAGGTGTTCGCTGAACTTGAG
This sequence comes from Hemiscyllium ocellatum, assembly GCF_020745735.1. NCBI lineage: Eukaryota > Metazoa > Chordata > Chondrichthyes > Orectolobiformes > Hemiscylliidae > Hemiscyllium > Hemiscyllium ocellatum. Next base: position 27,126,244 of record NC_083401.1, read on the forward strand.
AATTTATTTGCCATTGTCTGGATGCTTTCCTTGTTGACAGCTAGGACATGGAGCTTATTAATTTCTTTTTTTCATGTTCAGAAGTGCTTTTTCATGCAACTTAGCAATTCTTTTTCCCATTACCAAATCACCCTCTGTATTATTTTTTCATCTGTTAACCAGTAAATTACCACTATTTTGCAACTGATTCACTTGCATGTTAAGGGCAATGGTAACCATCAGAGGTGAGGAGGAGGGAGATGGAATTGCATCAATATAGAGCTGGAAGGGGGCTCTCTGATTACCATCTCTGTAACTTTATTGGAAGTACACAGATTGGAGAGATTAAATATCTTCCCTAAATAGAACCTCATGATATTTGTGGGTCTGTCACTGGTGATCTTGAATTCCAGTTCAGATATTTTCACTTAGAAAAGAAATGCCATAGACCAGGTCAACTTGCACTGTCAAAAGCTTTAATTGGACCTACAAACAACAGCATGTAGGTACTGATGTTGTTTTCTTGCATTTCTTGTAGCTGTTTTGCTGTTCCATTATAGTTAACCCAAAAGTTAGCTCTACATTCAGAGGCTGCGTCATACATATTTAACAAGGTCATTGTAAGGATCTTTCCTGTGAATGAATCTAAATATTTTCCTCAGTAGTTTCTGCGTATATTTTTGATTCTTCTATGTTTCCAGTTGCTGACTATGTTGACATCTATGGTGTCCTTTTGAATTTTAATCCTGTGCAAGATAATCTTAAAGATGAAATTAATTTTGTTAACTTGACATCTGTGGTCGGGAAATTGTTGGAGTCTACGATTAAGGATTGGGTAACTGTTGGGACAGGTCTTCTGTCCCCGTGTTCGTTTGGAGGAGAGAGACACCGGGTCTGATTAAAAGTATAAACAGGTTTAATGAGAGAGAATCGTACACAGTACAGTGAGGTGTCTAGCTCACTGGAGAAGGCGCGTTCTGACTATATTTTTAATTTGTCTATCCTTTTGTTCTCTCACATTCCAGAGTTACATCCTTATTTGGTAAAATGCAGAATTTTGGTATGTCATCGGTTCTCACCTGATAACATTCTATTACCTCAGTTTGAGCTACGTGCATTTAGACACGGCTCCAATGTCCTGTTATCTCTCACCCTCCCTGGGGCCTCTTCAGGCTATGCCATCAGCTTTTCAGTCTGTTCTTAGTGTAACATAATGGCTTACTGTTGTCTAGTGAAGCTAACAAGTTCCAGACTTGCTAATACTACCTTACGTGAGCACTACCTAACAATAAAGTTTCTTACACTACCTAACCTTAATAATGGATCCCAACAGTAACTAATCAGGGAAGCCCATGAAGTTGAGGGTAAATTACTGATATGGATAGGAGATTGCTTGAGTAGCGGGAAACAGAGTTGGAATAATGGTTAAATAATCAGTTTGGCAGGATGTGATTAGTGGTCTCCTGCACAGGTCTGTGTTGGGGCCTCAATATTCACAATATTCAGTAATGACTTGGATAGTGGTATAAGTCAAATATCCAAATTTGCTGACAACACAACATTGGGCAATATTATGGACAGCATGGATAACAGCATAAAATTACAATAAGATATTAATAGATTAGGCGTATGAGCAAGTTATGGCAGATGGATTTTAACATAAGCAAATGAGGTTATTCATTTTGGACCGGAAAAGGTTAGATCAGGGTATTTTTAGCTAAATAAAAAGCAAAATACAGTGGGTGTCTGACAATTTTTGGGAGTTCAGGTGTATAACTATTTAACATACCACAAACAGGTACAGAAAATAGTCAAGTAGGCATATGAAATGCTGTCCTTCACATTTAAATGGCTGGAGTATAAGGATGCGGGCATCACGCTGCAGTTATATGCAATCATAGTTAGACACTGCTTAGAGTACTGTGTGAAAATCTGGGGACTGTGCCTTAGGAAGGATGTTTTAGAGGTTTAGAAGGATGCTACCTGGACTTAACAAGTTAAATTATGAGGAGACATTAGACAAACCAAGTCTTTATTGTCTAGAATTTAAAAGAAGAAGGGTAAATCAATTGAGGGAAAGACAGGGTGGATGAAGATAAACTACCTCCTTGGATTGAAGATAGTAGAACCAAGAGTATAATCTAAGAATTAGGGCCAGGTCATGCAGGAAAGATGTTAGAAAACACTTCTACAAACAAAGAGTATTGGAGATTTGGAGCTCTCTTGCTCAAATGGTACTCGATGTCAATTCCTGTCTTATATTTAAATCTGAGAGAGAAAAATCTTTATTAAGCAAGGATCAAGGGATATGGCAGGTAGGTGGAGTGAATCAGCCATGATCTTATTCATGGTGAAGCATGCTAAGGGGGCTGAATGGCCAACTCATAAAACATATGTTCCTAACTATCTATGTACTTTACACAACCAAATCTCAGCTGCTTATAAATGTAGATCTCTGTCTGGTCTATGGGCTTTGTTTTGTTTGGTTGATTTTGATTACCTTTATTATCTCTGTGGTTGAAGGAATGAAAGACAAGTGCTTTTTACCTCGAGTAACTTCCAAATTTGATGGTGAGAATCTGGTGAGTCGGAGAAGTCTCAGTTGAGAAGTTTGATAAAGTGCTCATGTCACCTTCCCTATCGAGATGCCTTTATCAGTCATTAGTTCATTTCCATCAGATGTCAGGATAGGTTCAAATGTTATGGTAGATGGACCATATTCATCTTCAACACACTGGAAAAGCATTTTGCAGGTCCGTCATGAAGAAGTTGAAAAATGTGGTGCTGGAAAAACACAGCAGGGCAGGCAGCATCCGAGGAGCAGGAGAATCAACGTTTCGGGCATAAGCCCTTCAGGAAGAAGGGTCACTGGACCCGAAAGTTAACTCTGCTTTTTCTCCACAGATGCTACCAAACTTGCTGAGTTTTCCAGCAGTTTCTGATTTTATGGAAGATTATCAGCTTTTGATTCTACAAATCATTCTACATTCCTCTTATAGCATGCTAGTACTTATGTTTGGCATTTTTTTATCAGCTTGATGCAAAGTCTTTGACTGTGACCCTGTTAGCAAACTTATTTGTGTGACCTTTTCTGTTTGTGGAGGGGTGAGATCGAACCCACGTTGATGCTTACCATATGCCAGAGTATCTACCAATGTCTTGAAGATCAGATCATGGAGCTGTTTCTATTCATTTGCTGTATAACATGAGAAAGGAAGATTAAATTATACAGTATTGTTAAATTGTGTAGCAAGTCTAAGGCAATAGTTGAACTCCTTCAAGAGTTTGACATCAAACTTTGGCCATGTTTGGCAATTAAATTTATGATGTTTGGCTGGCTCTTAAAATCTTAAAATTCAGCTTGTCTGTATCTTTCCTGTCATCAGTGTCTTGTGTGACATGAGATATCATGGTGTCAGCTTTTCCTTTTTGTCTGAAAAGCTCAAAGACCAATTGTAGTCAGAGCTATGAACAGCATAAATGTAAGGTAGATTTGCGTTCATGGGTTTTCAGGTAATATTTTGTTCAAGGCCCAATATTATTCCCTGTGTTTAGTGTGGGAGTTAGTGACAATTTTGCTTTCTGTAAGTGGGTCTGGAATATTGTGGTTAAGTAATATTTCCCTTTTAACTAGTTTCACTCAGTTGGGAGGGGATAGCACAATTGGGCCATCACCTAATGTATAATTCCAATCTGATTGTGCTCATACAACCATTCACACAAAGATACAAAGAAAATATCACAGTCACATACCTTAATTAATGGACAGCAATCTTACAGAGCTCACCTATTAAACCTGGAAAGAATATCAAAATCTTTTAACTCTGATTCTTGCATGTGCTAACACAATGCCTTAGTCGTCACATGATATGTATCTGAAAATTCAGAAGGACTACTCTAATGTGTCAGCATTGCTTTCCAATTCCCATTGTACCCCAGTGCAGGGCATCTTTTAGACTTTCACATTAATACTGCATTTTCTTAATAGCTTTGTTTTGTGCTATGACTACATTAGATTAGATTACTTACGGTGTGGAAACAGGCCCTTCGGCCCAACAAGTCCACACCGACCCGCCAAAGCGCAAACCACCCAGACCCATTCTCCTACATTTACCCCAGTCACCTAACACTATGGACAATTTAGCATGGCTAATTCACCTAACCTGCACAATTTTGGACTGTGGGAGGAAACCGGAGCACCCGGAGGAAACCCATGCAGACACGGGAAGAATGTGCAAACTCCACACGGTTAGTTGCCTGAGGCAGGAGTTGAACCCGGATCTCTGGCGCTATGAGGCAGCAGTGCTAAACACTGTGCTACCGTGCTGCCCACAAAATACATTTGTGAAATTATATGAACTGATTTCACTTGCCATGCTAATATCCTTCAGAGATTCCATCTGTTTCCTGAAATAGTTTAGCACTCCATTCCAATTTGTAAAGCATGCTTGAGATCAATCTTCTGAGTCAAATGAACAAAGTTATAGGAATCCTTTTTCACCATAGTTGAATGTGGAATTTGATGCTATCGGAACAAACAGTCAATTTGATTGACACATCATCTGTCATCTTGATATTCTCTCTATCCACCACTGGTGCTTTTTGACTACAGTGAGTACCAACCACAAGATGCAGTCCCAAAACCCTTGACCAGTACTACTTATGAGAACAAGGCAAGCTGGTACATAAGTACAACCCCTTTTCCAGGTTATGGTCCATGTTCAACACCATTCCAACTTGGAAAGGTAGCAACACCATGCTCTCAGCATTTTCAGGTCAAAATCCTGAAACACAACAACTAAGAACACAATGAAAGTAACTTCATCACATGGACAAGTGGATTCAAGAAAGTGGCTTACCAGTAACTTTTCAAGGGCAATTAGGAATAAACACAAAACAATGCCAGCAATGTCCCATCTTGTGAATGATCAATACAAAAAAAAGGCAAAGTACACACTTTTTGTTTCCATTTTATTCCTTGTGTGAGGAAAATCTAATAACTGATGAGTGATGTTCTGCACAAAAGTGTAACTCATGAGTAAAATTTATTGACTTGTCTCTTTTCCTGACATGTAAAATATATTTTCAGGACCTGGTTTGCTTCCACTCCTACGCAAAAGAATTAAAGGTAAACTTGCATGATACAATAAAATCCTTACCAAACAGCCTTTATTTAAAGATTTTCTTTCTTTTTCCCCAGCGCTGTGCCTGTACAAAATATAACCTTTGCTAAAGCAATTAATGTCAAATTAATTGCTTAAAGTAGGAGCTACATTCTACTTAGTATTGAGCTTAAGTACAAAATTCAGCAAAAAATGCAGAATATTGAATATTTTGTGGTAGAATCATGGTCAACTCATGTACAGAAAAGAAATTAGTCCTTTTTTTCAGCTTCTCAACCATTTATTTGGTCTTTAGCACATTGTTGTTTGTGAGATCATGCTGTGCACAAATTAGTTGCAGTGTCATAGAATCATAGAGGAATAGAGATGTACAGCATGGAAACAGACCCTTTGGCCTAATTTGTCCATGCTGATCAGATATCCCAACCTAATCTTGTCCCATTTGTCAGTACTTGGCCCATATACCTCTAAACCCTTCCTATTCATATACCCATTCAGATGCCTTTTAAATATTGCAATTGTACTAGCCTCCACCACTTTCTCCATCACCTGATGAAGGAGCAGCGCTCTGAAAGCTTGATTTCAAATAAACCTGTTGAACCTGGTTATAACCTGGTATTGTGTGACTTTTGTCTTTGTCTATTCCAGTCCAACTCCGGCACCTCCACATCATGGCTATGAGAACAAGTCAGTGCCCAGTAGTTCCCTGGATGATGACTTATGTTCTTGTCAGAAACAGTAGAAAAATTGGAGCAATTTGTACTAGATCAAGCCTTACTGGGTTTTGAAGGTTTTCTTTTGTTCAGGACTAGCTGAGGTGGACATCTTGCCTCTGAGTCCTTTTTTTTGGCTTGGCTGCAATATTCATACAACGCAAGGAATTTGTCATCCTAAAACGATGATGTAATCTTTTGCAGTCTGGTTACTGTGAGTCAGAACCTTGCAGAGTTTATGGTAAATTGGAATCATGTGATACTCCCATTATCAGTCTAGTAAAGTGCTAATTTTTCAGAATATCTAGGCAAGAGATTATAAATTCAGAGTACAATTTAGGATCTCTTTCTTCCTATCTCTGACCATTACATTCCTCCAATCAGAAATAAAAGATTTTTTTTAGTGATATGTCAAAGGAGAACAGAAAAGATGTGGTGCATTCATTCCATTCTCCCTCAAAAGACAAATATGGGTAGCAGGAGAAAGGTCACTTTTTTGCTGTACTCTCAGGCCACATGAGACAGGCACAGGAGATTTAGGTCACGTTTGGTGGTGTAAGCTGTGGATCCCAACTTGTCTATACACTCCTCAACTTATGGACTGGGACAATGATCTGTCCTGGTTACAGTATTTGCTTCTCAGTCTTGTTTTGTCCAGCTCCAGAATCAATCAGAAGGTGTTTTTGAGAAGCTGAACTATGTTGGGGAGCACCATGGGTTGGATTTCCTACCTGACCTGTTGGGACTCGGCTGAGAGGCATTTTGATTTATCAATGGGGGTTCTCCCATTATCATATTCAAGGGTTATCATTTTAATCCAATGTTTTTGCTACGGGAATATCCCAGTCTTGGATAAAACTTGTTTCAAACATAGGTTGTTCGTTCCAACACCAGCAAAGAGAGAGCTTTTTATTTCCACTCTTGAGACGTGGGTATCACTGGCTGACCAGAATTCATTGACCATTCCTAGCTACCCTTGAGGAGGTGGTACTGAGCTGCCTTCTTTAACGACTGCAGTCTATGTGCTGTATGTAGACCCACAATTCCCTGAGGGAGGGAAGCAAAGACAAATATTTCCGATTCAAGCTGGTGTGTAGCTTGGAGGGGAACTTGCAAGGAAAGTGCTGTCTAATGAACTTCAGTGAATTACTGCAGTGCATCTTGTAGATAGTATACACTGCTACCACTGAGTGTCAGGGTTTGAGGGAGTGGATGCTTGTGAACGTGGTGTGAGTCAAGCGGGCACTTTTGTCCTGGATGGTTCTGAGCATCTTGAGCTGCACCCAGCTAAGCAGGTGGAGAGTATGCCATGACACCCTTGACTTGTTCCTTGTAGGTGTTGAACATGCTTTGGGGAGTCAGGAGGTGAGTTACTGGCTGAAGTATTCTTATGAGACAAACAGGCAACTGGAAAAACACAACAAGCCAGGTGACATCAGAAAGTGGAGAAGTCAAATTTTCAGGCCTAACCCTTCTTCAGGAGTCTTCAATATTCTTAGCCTCGGACTTGTTCATATAGCCACTATCTTTATAAGGTAAGTCCAGTTGAACTTTCGGTTAATGATGGAGGGGTCAATTACTAGGGAACACAGGTTCAAAGTGGAGGGGGACGGGGGAGGGAAATGTTTAAAAGAGATGTGTAAGGCAATGTTTTCTCACAAAAAGTGGCGAGTGCCTGGAATGTGCTGCCAGAGGAGGTGGTGGAAGCAGACACAATAGCAGCATTTAAGACCACCTGAACAAATACATGAATAGGAAGGGAATAGAGGGATACGGATCCTGTATGTGAAGACAGTTTTAAATTGGAAGGGCAAAATGTGTTAGCGCTGACTTGGAGGCCCAAAGGGCCTGTTCCTATGCTGTATTGTTCTTTGTTAATTACTATTACTGTACTCTTGACAATTTAGAATGATTTTACACTGTACACTTCTGATCATATAAAGTCAAGATCAATGGTTTAGAAGGCCATATAAATTAAGTTAAAGGTTGTTTTGAAGCAGTCATTACCTAAAATAGCAAAGATGTTGAGGATGCTATTACATCTTACAGAATGAAAACATTTTCTTTTTTAATTGAAATTAGGTATTCTATAGTAGCTACTTGAAGTTCCAACCCAGGTAAAAGACATTTCACATTAAGATGATGGTCACATCCCATTTTGTGAGAAATCACCATTCCCACATTTTGGTTGCATTCAATTTTTGGGAAGGGATGGTCTAGTAGTATTACCGCCAGACTATTAATCCAGAAGCTCAGCTAAGGTTCTGGGGATACAGGTTCAAAGTCTGCCATGGCAGATGGTTAATTTGAGTTCAATAAAAAGTATCCGGAATTAAGAATCTACCAATGGCCGTGAAAATGTTGTCTATTGTTGAAAAAATGTATCTGGTTCACTTTTCTTCAGGAAAGAAAATCTGCCATCCTCAGCTGGTCTGGCCTACATATTATTCCAAACTCACCACAACGTGGTTGAGATTAGATTAGTTTACTTTTTTAGATTAGATTACTTACAGTGTGGAAGCAGGCCCTTCAGCCCAACCAGTCCACACCAACCCGCAACCCACCCATATCCCTACATTTACCTATTCACCTAACACTATGGACAATTTAGCATGGCCAATTCACCTGACCTGCACATCTTTGGTCTGTGGAAGGAAACCCGAGTACCCGGAGGAAACCCACGCAGATGCTGGGAGAATGTGCAAACTCCACACAGTCAGTCGCCTGAGGTGGGATTTGAACCCGGGTCTCTGGTGCTGTGAGGCAGCAGTGCTAACCTCTGTGCCACCATGTCACCCATAAACTTTCAACTGCCATCTGTAATGGCCTACCAATCTACTCAGTTGAATTAATCACGATGAAATCTCAACGAAGAACTGAAACCCGATGGACATCGCTTTCACTGTCGCTGGATTAACATCTACAAACTCCCTCCCTCCCATGGATGTTGTGGGTCAACTTATAGCACATGTACTGCAGCAGTGTAAGATGACAGCTCAACATCATCTTCTCAAGGACAACTAAGGATGGGCAATAAATACTGGGCAGCCAGAAATGCTTATGTCTCACAAGTAAATCTGAGCAGAAATTTGGAATTACAGAAGACTGGATGACAATTTGTGAAGATGTTTTTTTCCAAGCCCACAAAGGTTTCATGTCAAGAAGATTGGATAATATTTTGTGAAGAATGTTCATAGCTTTTCTGGAAATGCAATTAGCTTTATCATCCTCCTCCAATGTGCGGAAGAGGATGCAGCTCTTCTTCAGGGATTTTGAACCAGGGGATAAACTTGATGATCACCAAGCTCAGTTTTGTCAATTCAGGAAGACATTCCTGTGGTAGCTGACTCTTTTGATCTTGATTCAAGCCATCAAGACCTCTCTGATATTCTTCCAGATCACCTGAATAATTACATTAATGAACAGCATTGTACATTAGATTAGATTCCCTACAGTGTGTAAACAGGCCCTCGGCCCTACAAGGTCACACCGACTTTCCAAAGATCAACCCATCCAGACCCATTTTCCTCTGACAAATACACCTAACACTATGGACAATTTAGCATGACTAATTCACCTGAAATGCATGTCTTTGGACTGTGGGAAGAAACCAGAGCACCCAAAGGAAACCCGTGCAGACACAGGTAGAATGTGGAAACTCCACACAGCCAGTCGCAGAGACTGGAATAGAACCTGGGTCCCTGGTGCTGTGAGGCTGCAGTGCTAACCACTGAGCCAACATGCTACCTATCTGTTGAAGATTTGATGTAAGTTGCAATATTTTCTTCTTTGCAAGTTAGTCAGAATGATCTTTCAACTAGCAATATATGCGGAATGTGATGAGAATATTTAAAGAGTGCAGGGAACAGAAAATTCTACACATGCAGCAATATTGTACAGGAGGGTGACGGTAGTGAGGTCAGGGATAAGTTTACAAGGTTGTGAGAGGGCACAGGCAATCGGGCTGTTGGATTGAAATGTGTGTACTTCAATGCCACGAGCATCTGGAATAAGGTGGGTGAATTTTACGCACATAGTGGTCAGGGCGTGGAATGCCCTACCTGCTAAGGTAGTCAACTCAGCCACATTAGAGAGATTTAAACAATCTATAGATAAGCACATGGATGATTTTGGGATAGTGTAGGGGGACAAGCTGAGAATAGTTCACAGGTCGGTGCAATATCGAGGGCTGAAGGACCTGTTCTGTGTTGTATTATTCTATGTTCTATGTTCTAACTTGTAGCATGGGTTAGTACCTGGGATTTCAATGTTGTGGCCAATTCAGAGACATGGCTGGAGGAGGGACAGGAAAGGTTGTTGCAGATTTCGGGATTTAAATGCTTCAGCAAGAACAGAGAAGATGGTAAAAGGGGGTGGGGGGGGGGGGGAGGGGTGGCATTCTTAATCAAGGGTAGTATTATGGCAGCTGAGATAATGTTTGAGGACTCTTCCATTGAGGTAGTTTGGGCTGAGGTTAGAAACAGAAAAGGAGAGGTCACCCTGTTGTGAGTTTTCTATTGGCCTCTGAATTGGTCCAGGGATGTAGTGGAAAGGATAGCAAAAATGATTCTGGATAGGAGTGAGACTAACAGGATAGTTTTGCTATGACGGACTTTAAGAGTTTTTGTTCAATGTGTGCGAGAGGTTTTCTGACACAGTATGTAGACAGACCAACAAGGAGCGATGCCATATTAGATTTGGTACTTGGGGATTGAACCTGACCAGGTGTTAGGTTTGGAGGTAAGTGAGCACTTTGGTGACTACAATTTGATTATGTTTACAATAGCAATGGGAAGGGATAGGTATATTTGCAGGGAAAAAGGCACAGCTTGAGGAAAGATAATTATGATGTGATAAGGCAAGATTTAGGATGCATAGGATGGGGAAGGAAACTGCAGGGGTTGGACAGACTGAAATATGGAGCTTATTCAAGGAACAGCTACTCCGAGTCCTTGATAAGTATATACCTATCAAGCAGGGAGGTAGTTGTTGAGAGAAGGAGCCATGGTAAACTAAAGAAGTTGAAGCTCTTGTCAAGAGGAAGAGGAAGGCTTATGTGAGGATGAGGTGTGAAGGCTCAGTTAGGGGCCTTGAGAGTTATCAGGTAGCCAGCAAAGACCTGAAGAGAGGGCTAAGAGCCAGGAGGGGACATGAGAAATTGTTGGTGGGTAGGTTCAAGGAAAACACTAAGGCCTTTTTTCGGTATATCAGGAATAAAAGAATGACTACAGTAAGATTAGGGCCAATTAAAGATATAGTGGAAAGTTGTGTGTGGAGCCTGAGGACATAGGGGAAGCACTTAATGAATACTGCTTGTCAGTATTCACATTGGAAAAGGGCAACATTAGTGAGAATATGGAGATAGAGGCTACTAGATTAAATGGGATTGAGGTTGACAACAAGGAGGTTTTAGCAATTTTGGAAGATCTGAAAACAGATAAGACTTCTGGGCGAGATGGGACTTATACTCAGATTCTTTGGAATGCCAGGGAGTAGATTGCAGAGCCTTTGGCCTTGATCTTTATGTCGTCATTGTCGACAGGAGTAGCGTCAGAAGGCTGGAGGATAGCAAATGTTGTTCCTTTGTTTAAGAAGGGGAGTCGAGATAACCCTGGTAATTATAGGCTAGTGAGACTTACTTTGGTTGTAGGTAAGGTGTTGGAAAACGGTTATGAGAGAGAGGTTTTATAAACATGTGGAAAGGAATAATTTACTTAGAGATAGTCAACATTTTGTGAAGGGTAGGTCGTGCCTAACTAACCTTATTGAGTTCTTCGAGAAGGTGACAAAACAGGTGGATAAGATAAAGTGGTTGATGTGATGTATAGACTTCAGTATGGCATTTGATAAGGTTCCACATGGTAGGCTATTGGACCAGAGATTGGCGGGCTGAAAGAAGACAGAGGGTGGTGGTTGATGGGAAATGTTCATTCTGGAGCTCAGTTACCAGTGGTGTGCTGCAAGGATCTCATTTGAGGCAATTGCTGTTTGTAATTTTTATAAATGAGCTGGAGGTTGGCGTAGAAGTAAGGGTTAGTGAATTTGCGGATGTCACTAAGATAGACAGAGTTGTGGATAATGCCAAAGATGTTGTGGGTTACAGAGGGACATAGATAAGATGCAGAGCTGGGCTGGAAGTGGCAAATGGAGTTTAATGCAGAAAAGTACGAGGTAGTTCACTTCGGAAGAAATAACAGGAATGCAGAGTACTGGGCTAATGGTAACATTCTTGGCAGTGTAGATGAACAGAGAGATCTCGGTGACCAGGTGCGTAAATCCCTGAAAGTTGCCACCCAGGTTGATAGGGTTGTTAAGAAGGCATATGGTGTTTTAGTATTTATTGGTAGGGGATTGATTTTCAGAGCCATGAGGTCATGTTTCAGCTGTACAAGACACTGGTAAGTCCTTACCTGGAGTATGGCTTGCAGTTCTGGTCACTGCATTATGGAAGGATGTGGAAGCTTTGCAAAGAGTTCAGAGGAAATTTACGAGGTTGTTGTCTGGTATGGAAGGAAGATTTTACGAGGAGAGGCTGAGGCTGTTTTCGTTGGAGAGAAGAAGGTTGAGAGGTGACTTGATTGAGATATATAAGATAATCGGAGGGTTAGTGAGAGATGTTTAGTGGACAGTGAGAACCTTTTTCCTCGGATGGTGAAGGTTAAATGAGGGGACACAGCTTTAAATTGAGGGGTGATAGATTTTGGACAGATATCGGGGACGTGTCTTTACTCAGACAGTAGTAGGGATGTGGAACGGCCTGCCTGCAACAGTAGTAGACTCGCCAATGTTAAGGTCATTTAAATGGGCACACATATGGATAATAATGGAATGGTGTAGGTTAGATGGGCATTAGATTAATTTCACAAGTCGGCACAACGTTGAGGACTGAAGTGCCTGTACTGCGCTGTAACATTTTATGTTCCATGTTCTATTTTTCTATATTCCTGAGGAAGGGTCACTTGACCTGAAACATTAACTCTGATTTCTCTCCACAGATGCTGCCAGACCTGCTGAGCTTTCCCAGCAATTTCTGTTTTTGTTTTTGATTTACAGCGTTTGCAATTTTTTCAGTTTTTACTTGGATGAATTTAAAGCTAGACTTAAACTTCCAGAGGGAACTGAGATGCTGTGTGCTCTGTTTTGCAGAGACATGGCTCACTCCTGCGACACCTTACTGTGCCTTATAAACTGAGGGTTTCTCCATACATCGCATGAACCACACAGTGTTTCTGAGTAAGCCAAGGGGCCAAGGAGTTTGCCTCCTAATCAACACCTCCTAGTTCTCAGACATGGCGATCCTAGCTCCCCAATCCGAGGATATCTAGCAATGAATTGTCATCCCTACTACCTGCTGTGAGAGTTCTCCTTCACCAACAGTCTACATACCATCCTAGAAAGAAGTGAAGAGTATTCTGGATGATAATTACACCACTACAAATGAACTTGAGATGGAATATCCTGAGACCTTCTTCATTGTCGCCATTGACTTCAATCAGGCCAACCTCAAGAGGGTGCTGCCAAAATACTATCAGCTTGTCCCCTGTCCACCAGAGAAGAACATCCTTGACCATTGCTACACAACGATCAAAGGTGCCTACCCCTCCATATCCCATCTGCTCTTTGGAAAATCAGATCACAACATTGTCTTCCTCCTCCTGGCTTCCAAGCAGAAGTTGTAATGTGAGGACCAGTGCGTTCAGTAGTACAGTGCCGCTCTGAGACAGCGGAAGAGCGTCTGTGAGGCTGCTTGGAATCGGTGGAGTGGTGCATATTCAAGAGCTCAGCAGCCAACCTCTGTATGCCACCACATTATGGACTTCAAGATCAAGTGTGTAAAGGACTGCATGCCAAAGAAGACAATCTGCATGTTCCCCAACCGGAAACCATGGGTGAACTAGGATATCCAGGTATGCACTGCTCATGTCACATGACCTGGATCTTTACAGAAAATCCACCCTCTGTGAAGCCATTAGAAATGCCAAGAGGTAGTACTGGACTAAGTCAGAAACCCAGACTAGCCACACAGACACCTGCTGTCTGGCAAGGTCTACACAGCATGATGGGCTATAAAATGAAGCAGATCAGAATAGCAGACAAAAATACATCCCTCCCTGATGTGTGTGGAGGACTGCATACTGACGAACTCAATCTGGGTATTCCTCAACAGGAAACCCTGGATGAATCAGGACATACCAAACCTGCTAAAAAACAGACGTTAAACCTTCAGATCAGGAGACCAACTCAAATATAGGGAATCCAAGTATGACCTTCACAGAGCCATTAAGACAGCCAAGGACCAATACCAATCTAAACTAGACACCCAGATAGACACCCGGCGCCTATGGCAAGGACTGAATAACATCACAGGTTCTTAAAAGAGACAGTGCAAAATAGCAGACAATGACACATCCCGCCCAGATCGTCTCAACGCCTTCTAGCAGAAGGCTTTGAGCAGAATTTTGGCAGAGAATAACACCTATTCTGACAAGTCCTGACATACCTATCCCAACAGTCACTACATCAGTGGTCAGATCAGTTTTTCTTTGTGTGAATCCAAGGAAAGCGATGGGATCAGATGGAGTACCAGGCTGTGCGCACAGAGCATATGCAAATCAACTGGCAGAGGTCCTCTCGGACATCTTCAACCTCTTCCTGTAGCAGGCCACTGTCCCTGCCTGTTTCAGGAGGGCCAACATCATCCCTGTGCCTAAGAAGGCTCATGCAGCATGTCTCAATAACTACTGCCCAGTGCCCCTAACTTTGGTGGTCATGAAGTGCTTTGAAAGGCTGGTCATGGCATTAATCAACTCCAGCCTCCCCACTACTCTTGACTCACTCCAATTTGCATATTGGACCAACAGATCCACGTCAGATGCCATATCACTTGCCCTTCACTCCTCCCAAGAACACCTTGACACCAAGAACAACAACGTAAGAATCCTACTTACTGACTACAGTTCAGCCTTCAACACTATTATCCCCTCAAGGCTGATTACTAAACTTAGTGATCTCAGACTAAGTCCCATTCTCTGCAACTGGATCCTCAGTATCCTGACCCACAGGCCACAACCAGTGAAGATTGGGGTCCATATTTCATCCTCACTAACACTTATCACTGGAGTGGGGTTGTGTACTCAGCCCTCTACTGTAGTCACTGCATGCCCATGACTGTATTGCCAAATACTAGATGGATGCCATTTACAAGTTTGCTGATGACACCACCATAGACACCACCACCATGGTCAAATCTCAGATGGCGACGAGACAGACTACAGATGGGAGGTGGAAGACCTGGAAAAATGGTGCACTGAGAACAACCTAGCTGTCGATGCCAGCAAAATTAAGGAACTCGTTATTGACTCATGCTCTCCCCGCCCCCCCCATACATTAACAGCACAGAGGTGGAACGAGTGGAGAGTGTCAAGCTCCTTGGAGTGGTCAGCCACAACAAGCTTTCTTGGACTCTTCATGTGGAAGCACTGTTTGCAAAGGCCCAATAACATCTCTTCTTCCTCAGGCAGCTGAGGAAATTCGGCATGACGGCAAATACCTTTGCCAACTGTTCTAGGTGCGCCATCGAGAGCGTTCTGTCTGGGTGTATCGCTACCTGGTATGGCAACTGTACCATTCAAGATCGGAGACGGTTACAGAGAGTGGTGAACTTGGCCTGGACAATCACAAAGGCCAAACTCCCATCTATAGAATCCATCTGCCAGGCACACTGTCAAGGAAAGGCTTGCCAGCATTCTCAAAGATCCATCCCACCCTGGCAATGTTTTTCTACAACCTCTACCATTGGGGAGAAGGTACAGAAGCCTGAACACACATGCCAGCCAGTTTCAAAACAGTTTCTACCTTACCTCTGCCAGCTGTTAGAATACTGAATGGACTCCCGAACTCTTAACATTTGCCTGTACTTGTGTTTTTTTTGTTTTTGCTGCTGTTTACCTATTATTTATTTATCTATGCTACTTAACTCTGTAACCCACCTGTATTGCTCGCAAGACAGAGCTTTTCACTGTGCCTAGGTACACGTGGCAATAAATTCAATTCAATGCATTCAAATCCTTTTCTATTTGGTTTGAACTGAAGGTCAGTGAAATGGTGTCACCTGCCCCAACAGCTTCTGATACACCTGTTCCCTTAGTCACCACTGCAGGCGCCAGATCGGCCTTCTTGAGAGTGAACCCATGAAAAGTGACTGGCCCAGATGGAGTCCTCAGTCATGCACTTAGATCTTGTACAGACCAGCAGGCAGATGTATTCACTGACACCTTTAACCTCTACTTACTATGGTCTGAAATCCCCACTTGCTTCAACAACTTCACTATCATCCCAGTATCAAAGTGGTTAGCACTGCTGCCTCACAGTGTCAGGGACCCGTTCTAAATCCCTGCCTCGGGTGACTGCCTGTGTAGAGTTTGCACATGCTCCCTGTGTCCGCGTGGGTTTCAACCGGGTGCTCCAGTTTCCTCCCACAGTCCAAAGATGTGCAGATCAGGTGAATTGACCATGCTAATTGCCCATAGTGTTAGATCCATTAGTCAGGGGAATGGGTCTGGGTGGGTTACTCTTTGGAGGGTCAGTATGGACTTGTTGGGCCAAATGGCCTGTTTCCACACTATATAGAGTGTCTAAGCTAATCTAAAACACATCCGGCAAGCCTCAATGACTGTCACCCAGTGGCTCTGACCACCTGTAAATATGAAGTGCTTCGAGAGGTTACTCAAGGATCATATCAGCAATAGCTTTCCAGCCTGCTTCAATCCCTGCAATTTGCTGACTGGAGAACCGGTCCACAGCAGACGCAATCTCCCTAGCCCTTCACTTATCTCTGGAACGTCTGGGTTATAGTGATACCTCCATCAGGCTTCTATTTGTTGACTATCACTCCACCTTGTTCATATAATCCCAACTGAATTAACCTCCAAACTCTGAGACCTAGGTCCTCTGCAACTGGATCCTTGACTTCCTGACCCATAGACCACAATTAGTGAAGATAGGCAACAGCATCTCCTCCATGATAGTCCTCAACACTAGCACCCCACATCAGGATCAGGGGCTTATGCCGGAAACATTGTCTCTCCTTTTCCTCGGATGCTGCCTGACCTGCTGTGCTTTTCCAGTGTCACATTTTTTGACTCTGACTCTCCAATATCTGCAGTCCTCACTTTCTCCCTGTTTACTCATGACTGTGTGGCCAAATTTCATCTGACCTTCATCTACATGTTCGTTGACGACACCACCATTGTGGGCCAAATATCATATAATGACGAGACTGAATGCAGGAAATGGATTGATTCCATGGTGGTGTGGTGTAAAGATAACAATCTCTCACTCAATATCAGCAAAACTAAAGGGCTTCAGGAAGCAAGGAGAAGGGCACACCCTTATCTACATCAATTAAGCTGACTTGGAGATGGTCGAGACCGTCAAGTTCCTAAGAGTGATGATCACCAACAATATATCCTGGGCTATCCATGTTGGTTTGATGTTCAAGAAGTCACAATGACTCTTTGTCCTCAGGAGGCTGAGGAAATTTGGCATGTCCATAAGGACTCTTCGAGTAAAAAGTGAGGTCTGCAGATGCTGGAGATCAGAGCTGAAAATGTGTTGCTGGTTAAAGCACAGCAGGTCAGGCAGCATCCAAGGAACAGGAAATTCGACGTTTCGGGCCAGAGCCCTTCATCAGGAATGAGGAGAGTGTGCCAGGCAGGCTAAGATAAAAGGTAGGGAGGAGGGACTTGGGGGAGGGGCGATGGAGATGTGATAGGTGGAAGGAGGTCAAGGTGAGGGTGATAGGCCGGAGTGGAGTGGGGGCGGAGAGGTCAGGAAGAGGATTGCAGGTTAGGAGGGCGGTGCTGAGTTCAAGGGAATCGACTGAGACAAGGTGGGGGGAGGGGAAATGAGGAAACTGGAGAAATCTGAGTTCATCCCTTGTGGTTGGACGGTTCCCAGGCGGAAGATGAGGCGCTCTTCCTCCAACCGTCGTGTTGTTATGTTCTGGCGATGGAGGAGTCCAAGGACCTGCATGTCTTCGGTGGAGTGGGAGGGAGAGTTAAAGTGTTGAGCCATGGGTTGGTTGGGTTGGTTGGTTCGGGCGTCCCAGAGATGTTCCCTGAAGCGTTCTGCAAGTAGGCGGCCCATCTCCCCAATATAGAGGAGGCCACATCGGGTGCAGCGGATGCAATAGATGATGTGTGTGGAGGTGCAGGTGAATTTGTGGCGGATATGGAAGGCCTTGGAGAGAAGTAAGGGAGGAGGTGTGGGCGCAAGTTTTGCATTTCCTGCGGTTGCAGGGGAAGGTGCCGGGAGTGGAGGTTGGGTTGGTGGGGGGTGTGGACCTGACGAGGGAGTCATGAAGGGAGTGGTCTTTGTGGAACGCTAATAGGGGAGGGGAGGGAAATATATCCCTGGTGGTGGGGTCCGTTTGGAGTTGGCGGAAATGACGGCGGATGATACGCTGTACACGGAGGTTGGTGGGGTGGTAGGTGAGAACCAGTGGGGTTCTGTCTTGGTGGCGGTTGGAGGGGCGGGGCTCAAGGGCAGAGGAGCGGGAAGTGGAGGAGATGCGGTGGAGGGCATCGTCGATCACGACTGGGGGGAATCTGCGGTCCTTGAAAAAGGAGGCCATCTGGGCTGTACGGTATTGGAACTGGTCCTCCTGGGAGCAGATGCAGCGGAGACGAAGGAATTGGGAATATGGGATGGAGTTTTTACAGGGGCCAGGGTGGGAGGAGGTGTAGTCCAGGTAGCTGTGGGAGTCAGTCGGTTTATAGTAGATGTCTGTGTTGAGTCGGTCGCCCGAGATAGAGATGGAAAGGTCTAGGAAGGGGAGGGAGGAGTCTGAGACAGTCCAGGTGATGAACTGTTCAACCTCCTCGTGGGAGCACGAGGCAGCGCCGATACAGTCATCGATGTTGCAGAGGAAAAGGTGGGGGGTGGTGCCAGTGTAGTTGCGGAAGATGAACTGTTCCACATATCCTACGAAGAGACAGGCATAGCTGGGGCCCATGCGGGTGCCCATGGCAACTCCTTTAGTTTGGAGGAAGTGGGAGGATTGGAAAGAGAAGTTATTCAGGGTGAGGACCAGTTCAGTCAGTCGAAGGAGGGTGTCAGTGGAAGGGTAATGGTTGGTGCAGTGGGAAAGGAAGAAGCGGAGGACTTTGAGTCCTTCGTGATGGGGGATGGAGGTGTACAGGGACTGGATGTCCATCATGAAAATAAGGCGTTGGGGACTGGGCAAGCGAAAATCACGGAGGAGGTGGAGGGCGTGGGTGGTGTCCCAAACGTAGGTGTGGAGTTCTTGGACTAAAGGGGACAGAACCGTGTCGAGGTACGGGCGGAGGGGTTCGGTGGGGCAGGAGCAGGCTGAGACAATGGGTCGGCCGGGGCAGGCAGGTTTGTGGATTTTGGGCAGGAAATAGAAACGGGCGGTGCGGGGTTGTGGGACTAGGAGGGTGGAGGCGGTGGATGGGAGATGACACATTTCTACCTCCTGCCCAAAATCCACATTTCTACCTCCTGCCCAAAATCCACATCCAACCTCATGGTCCCACAGCCATGCACCGCCCGTTTCTACCTCCTGCCCAAAATCCACAAACCTGACTGCCCCGGCCGACCCATTGTCTCAGCCTGCTCCTGCCCCACCGAACTCATCTCCGCATACCTCGACACGGTTCTGTCCCCTTTAGTCCAAGAACTCCCCACCTACGTTCGGGACAACTCCAAACGGACCCCACCACCAGGGATATATTTCCCTCCCCTCCCCTCTCAGCGTTCCGCAAAGACCACTCCCTTCGTGACTCCCTCGTCAGGTCCACACCCCCCACCAACCCAACCTCCACTCCAGGCACCTTCCCCTGCAACCGCAGGAAATGCAAAACCTGCGCCCACACCTCCTCCCTTACTTCTCTCCAAGGCCCCAAGGGATCCTTCCATATCCGCCACAAATTCACCTGCACCTCCACACACATCATCTATTACATCCGCTGAACCCGATGTGGCCTCCTCTATATTGGGGAGACGGGCCGCCTACTTGCAGAACGTTTCAGGGAACACCTCTGGGACGCCCGGACCAACCAACCCAACCACTGCGTAGCTCAACACTTTAACTCTCCCTCCCACTCCACCGAAGACATGCAGGTCCTTGGACTCCTCCATTGCCAGAACATAACAACACGACGGTTGGAGGAAGAGCGCCTCATCTTCCGCCTGGGAACCCTCCAACCGCAAGGAATGAACTCAGATTTCTCCAGTTTCCTCATTTCCCCTCCCCCCACCTTGTCTCAGTCAATTCCCTTGAACACAGCACCGCCCTCCTAACCTGCAATCCTCTTCCTGACCTCTCCGCCCCCACCCCACTCCGGCCTATCACCCTCACCTTGACATCCTTCCACCTATCACATCTCCATCGCCCCTCCCCCAAATCCCTCCTCCCTACCTTTTATCTTAGCCTGCTTGACACACTCTCCTCATTCCTGATGAAGGGCTCTGGCCCGAAACGTCGAATTTCCTGTTCCTTGGATGCTGCCTGACCTGCTGTGCTTTAACCAGCAACACATTTTCAGCATAAGGACTCTTACCAACTATCTTAGAAAATATTCTATCTGGATGGATCACGACTTGGTACATTAAAAGGCATTTGTATGGGTACATGAATAGGAAGGGTTTGGAGGGATATGGGCTGGGTGGTGGCAGGTGGGACTAGATTGGGTTGGGATATCTGGTCGGAAGGGTCTGTTTCCATGCTGTACATCTCTATGACTCTGTAACTGCTCATGCTTGTATCATAAGAAACTACAGAGAGTTGTGAATACAGCCGAGACTGTCACGGAAGCCAACCTTCTGTCCATTAGCTCCATCTATACTTCTCAATGTCTGGGAAAGGCAGCCAACATCAAAGAAGACCTCTCCCATCCTGATTATAATATTTTCCAACTACTTCTGTCAGGCAGAAGATACAAAAACTTAAGTACATGTACCAACAGATGCTGTGTGGGCGGCACGGTGGCACAGTGTTTAGCACTGCTGCCTCACAGTGCCAGAGACCGGGTTCAATTCCCGCCTCAGGCGACTGACTGTGTGGAGTTTGCACATTCTCCCTGTGTCTACGTGGGTTTCCTCCGGGTGCTCTGGTTTCCTCCCACAGTCCAAAAATGTGCAGGTTAGGTGATTTGGCCACGCTAAATTGCCCATAGTGTTAGGTGCAGGGGTAAATATAGGAGAATGGGTCTGGGTGGGTGTGCGTCAGTGTGGACTTGTTGGGCCGAAGGGCCTGTTTCCACACTGTAAGTAATCTAATCTAGATTCAAGAACAGCTTCTTCCCTGCTGTTAGTAGACTGCTGAATGGACCTCTCCAATTACAAATCTAATATAGATCTTCCTTTTTGTGCACCTTCTCTGCAGACGCACCTTCATATTCTTTGCTCTGTTCAATCACCTTATGATTTTTGTTATGAGCTGCCTGTACTGCATGCAAATAAAAACTTTTCACTGTACTTAGGTATTTGTGACAATAATAAATCAAATCAAATGAAAATTGTCAGATGTTTAGTAATCAGTGCTGAAGTTAATTCCATGTCGTCTTTTGTAATGTCAGAATGTTTTGTAATAACTGACAGAAAATGCCCCAGACATTGATATCACCATCTCTGGGTATATCCTATCCCATCAACCGAACAGACCCACCAGAGGTAGCAGAACAGTGGTATGAAGTCCTGGAAGTGCCCATTTTACCCCATGAAGTCTCGTCACACAAGGTCAGATATGGGCAAGGAAACATCCTGATGATCATCACCTCCTGAAATGCATTCACTTAAAGGAGGGCAATTTCCTGAAATGTTTCAGTCAAAAATGTTGTGCTAAATATATTGAAAATTGAGAAAGTATTTGAGAAGAGATGTAGAGATGGGGTTTAATGAATATGCATTCTGGATCAGTGGTGCTGGAAGAGCACAGCAGTTCAGGCAGCATCCAACTCCTGTGCTCTTCCAACTCCACAGATCCAGAATCTGGTTTCCAGCATCTACAATCATTGTTTTTACCTTTAATAAATATGCAGCTGAGCCTTCAAGATAAGCTGTGATGTAACTGTGACCTTGGTAATCACATGCTGGTACTGAAAATGTGTTGCTAGAAAAGCGCAGCAGGTCAGGCAGCATCCAAGGAGCAGGAGAGTCGACGTTTCGGGTATGAGCCCTTCTTAAGGAATGAGGAAAGTGTGTCCAGCAGGCTAAGATAAAAGGTAGGGAGGAGGGTCTTGGGGGAGGGGCGTTGGAAATGTGATAGGTGTAAGGAGGTCAAGGTGAGGATTGATAGGCTGGAGTGGGGGTGGGGGCCGAGAGGTCAGGAAGAAGATTGCAGGTTAGGAAGGCGGTGCTGAGTTCGAGTTCCATAGACAGGTGCTGAGGAAGGAGATGTGGCTGTGGTAGTGAGTCTGTTTGAGAAAGTGCTGTACTGTGCTCGGAGATTAGAGCTTTTGAAAGCACACAGCAAGCCTTATCATGGACAGAATCCCCCATTTATTCCTCCTCTCTGCATTTTATCCAATAACCAGTCTTCAATCCATGCCAATATATTTGCCCAAATCACATCAGCTTTAAAGTTGTGCAACAGCCTTTTGTGTTACATTACTGATTCCCTGCTAAGAATCCAAATAGACAATATTTACTGCTTCCTTTTTGTCAATAGTACTGTACACAACCTCAAAAATCCTCCAATAGATATGTCAAATGGAATTTTCCATCCATCAGACCATGTTGAATCTGTCTAATCATGTTGTGGTTTTTTTAGTTGTATCCTTATTATACCTATTAGTAATAGATGTTTTTGTTAGTTTTCCATACTACAAATCACAGACTAATTCTATTCCCTCTTTTCCTCGTTTCTTAAAGATCAGGTTTGGATTATTGTATTTAATTCGGTGGAGTGTTTTAGAATCCTTGGAATTTGGGAAGATGAAAATTGAAGCCTCCACTAATGCTGAAGCCACATATATCATAAGACCATAAGACATAGAAATAGAAGTGCAATATTCAGCCCATCGAGTCTGTTTCAGTCTTCAATGCGATCATGGCTGATATAATAATCTTCAACTTTTTTTTGCCTTTTACTCATAAGTCTGTCTATCTCAGCCTTGAATATATTTAATGATCTAGCCTCAACAGTTCTCTAAGGCAAATAATTCCATAGATTCACAATCCTTTGAGAGAATAAATTCTTCCTCATCTTTGCCTTAAATGTTAGACCCGTTAATCTGAGATATTCCCTTATATTCTAAACTCTTATCTCAATGAGAAACAACCTTTCTGCATCTACCTGTCAAGCCTCAAAGATTGTTTCTTTTTGCTCATTCACAGTATGAGGGCATTGTTGGCTAGGCCAGCATTTATTGCTCATCCATAATTATTAAGAGGAGAAAGGGAGGACTGCAGATGCTGGAGATCTGAATCAAGAGTGTGGTGCTGGAAAAGCACAGCAGGTCAGGCAGCATCCAAGGAGCAGGAAAATCGATGTTTTGTGCAAAAGCCCTTCATCAAGAATGAGGCCTCATTCCAGATGAAGGGCTTTCACCTGAAATATCAATTGTCCTGCTTCTCGGATGCTGCCTGACCTGCTGTGCTTTTCCAGCACCACACTCTTGACCATTTCTGTTAAGAGGAGAAAGTGAGGTCTGCAGATGCTGGAGTATCAGAGCTGAAAATGTGTTGCTGGAAAAGCGCAGCAGGTCAGGCAGCATCCAAGGAACAGGAAATTTGACGTTTCGGGCATAAGCCCTTCATCAGGAAAATGATGAAGGGCTTATGCCCGAAACGTCGAATTTCCTGTTCCTTGGATGCTCCCTGACCTGCTGCACTTTTCCAGCAACACATAACTGTTAAGAGTCAACTACATTGCTGTGAGTCTGGAGTCATATGTAGGCCAGACCAGGTAATGACAGTAGTTTCTTCCCCTAAAGGATATTAGTGAATCAGATGGGTTTTTCCTGACAATGGATAATGGATTCATGGTCATCATTAGGCACTTAATTCCAGGTATTTATTGAACTTAAATTCATCATCTGCCATGGCAGAATTTCAACCCAGCTCCCCAAAATATTACCTGGGTCTCTGGATTAACAGTCCAGCGATAATACCACAAGGCTATCATCTACCCTTCAATGTTTCAATAATGTCACCTCTCATTCATCTATATTCCAACTGGTACAGGCCCAATCTACTCAACGCTGACCCACAATTCCTTCATACCTGGTGTAGAGGGAATCCACCTCATGGTTTTGAAGGAAATATATGAAGAGATTGTGAGAGGCATTGGTGGTGAGCTTTCAGGAATCATTGGAGTAGGGAAGAGTCCCAGAGGACTGGAAAATAGCTAATGTAACACTCCTCTTTAAGAAGGGAAGGAGGCAGAAAGTGGAAATTGTAGGCCAGTTAGCCTAATTTTGATTTTAGAATCCAATGTTATGGATGAGATTGGGGAGTATTTGGAAGTGAATGGCAAAATAGATTGAATCAGCACAAATCGATCAAGAGGAGGTTGGGCCTGACAAATATGTTAGAATTCTTTGTGGAGATAATGGACGCATTAGATAAAGTGGAGCTAGTAGATGTGACCTTTTTGGATTTCCAGAAGGTCTTTGACAAATTGCCGCACAGGATATAAGATAAATTGCCGCAATAAGATAAGACAACCCCCATGGTGTTAGGAGCAAGATACTGGCATGGATAAAGGATCAGCTGATTGGCAGAAGGCAGAGACAAGGGGACTTTTTCAAAATGGCAACCAGTGATAAATGGAGCTCCTCTGGGGTCAGTGTTGCACCGCTATTTATGTTATACATAAGCAATCTGGATGAAATACTGAGGGCATTGTTGCTAACTTTGCAAATGACATGTGGAAATGTGCTGAGGTGGCAAGAAGGCTGCAGAAGGATTTGGAGAAACTTGGAGAGTAGGCAAAGAAATGGCAAATGCAACACAATATGGGAAAACGAGAGGTTATGCATTTTGGGAAGAAGAATAGAAGCATTGTCTATTTTTTGAACAGCAATCGGAAGTGCAAAGAGACTTGGGAGCCTCAGTTCAGGATTCTCTTAAGGTTAACATGCAGGTTCAGTTAACAGTTAGGAAAGCAAATATATTGTTAGCATTCATTTCAAGAGAGCTAGAATACAAGAGTAGGGATGTATTGCTGAGGCGCTGTAAGGCCATGGTCAGACTACATTTGGGATATTGTGAGCAGTTTTGGATCCTATATTTAAGGAAGCATGTGCTGGCCTTGGAAGGGGTCCAGAGGAGGTTCAAAAGAATGATCCTGGGGCTGAAGGACTTGTCAAAAGAGCAGTTGAGGACTCTGGATCTGTACCCAATTGACCTGGGATAGATGTTTATATTAGTAGGAAAGTTTAGGACCTAAGAGCACAGCCTCAGAGTGAGGGGATGACCTTTTAGAATTTGAATGAAGAGGAATTTCTTCAGTCAGAGGATGACAAATCTGTGGAACCCATTGCTGTGGAGGCATGTCAGCCAAGTCATTGAGAGTCTTTAAGGCAGGGATAGATAAGTTCTTGACTAGAAAGATGATCAAGGATTATTGGGAGAAGACAGGAGAATGGGGTTGAGAAACATAATCAGCCATGTGCAAACATCGGAGTAGACTCATTTGGCCAGATGGTCTAATTTTATGGTTTTATGGTATCAAGCCAATGAACCTTCTCTGGACTGCCTCCAATGCCAGTATATCTTTCCTTAAATAGGGGCCCAAAACTGTTCACAGTATTCCATCTATGGTCTGACTCATGTCTTGGACAGTTTTAGCAAAATTTCCCTGATTTTATACTCCCCTGCCTTTGAAATAAAGGCAATTTGCCTTTTCTTTTACCAGGTGAACTTGGATACCAACATTTTGTGTCTTATATGAGGACTCCCAAATCCCTCGATTTGTATCTTTTTGTATTTTTTTTTTATTGAAACAATATTCAGCTCCTTATATTCTTCCTGTTAAAATTTATAATCTCACATTTTCCCAAATCATGTTTCATCTGCTAAGTTTTTGCCTACTGCCTATCTATGTCCTGTTGCAGACTCTCTGTGTCATCCTCACCACTTGCCTTGATACTTATTTTTGCCGTCTGACAACTTGACTGGGTCCATTCACTTCCTTCATCCAAGTCATATTATGTTGTAGAAGATTATGCTCAGCATGATCCCTGTGCCAAACAACTAGTTACAGGTTGCCATCTTGAAAACCGCTCTCCCCGCCACCTTAGCCCAACTCTCTTCTTCACCTTCTCTTAGTTAGCCAGTCCTCTAACCATGATAATATTCAAACCACCAACACTGAGCTTTCATCTTATTAAGTAGCCTAATGTGGAGCACCCAATCAGTCATCTTCTGAAACTCAAAATATATTGCATCCATTGCTTCCTCTTTGTCTATTGTGCTTGTTACCTCCTCAAAAAATTGTTGTAAGTTTTCAGACCTGATTTCCCCTTCATGAAGCCAAGCTGACACAGCTAGATCATATTATGCATTTCTTAATTCTCTGCTATTTCATCCTTCAGAACAAACTCCAACATTTTTTCAATAAGAAATCTTAAACTCAATGTTTCTTTTAAAATCACAGTGTATAGTTCTTCAGGCATAGGACATTTGGGAGCTATTCATCCTTTTAATTTTTCCAGCACTTTGGCATTACTGATATTATTAACTTGAGTTTCTCATTCCTTTTGTCCTATGGTTCCCCAGTATGCCTTTATATGCTTTGAGTCTTTGAGTATGAAACAAAATATATTTAAGATATCTGATTCAAAGAGATTCATATTTACTTTCATTAATCTCTCCCTTTTAAAATATTTATTTACATATCCTATTTTCAGCTGTTTTAACATAGAAAGAGGCATAAGCCATTCAGCTCCTTGAACCCATTCCACCATTCACTGAGATCATGGTTAATCTGTGACCTAACTTCATGTACCTGCCTTTGCCCCAATATCTCAATACCTTTCCTTCACAAAAATTTATCTCACTTCAGTACTCAGTTCTGAAGAATGGTCACTAGACCCAAAATGTTAAATTTGATTTCTCTCCAGAGATACTGCCAGCTCTGCTGAGATTTTCCAGCAATTTCTGTTTTTGTTTCTGATTTCCAGCATCTGCAGTATTTTCTGCTTTTGAAAAATTTATCTGCTTCAGATTAAAAACTAATAACTGATTATCCTGAACTGCTGTTTGTGGCAGAGAGTTCCAAGCCTCTACCACATCAGTGTGTAGAAGTGCTTCTGAACATCTCTCCTAAATGGTCTGGCCCTAACGTTTCATTTATTTCCCCCAACCTTGAGAATCCTCAAGCAGTGGAAATGGCATACCTTAATCTAAGTATATCCTTCCAAAGTAGTGCCCACATTTGGTCACAGTACTCCAAATGGGATATAACCAAGGTTTTGTATATCTGTAGCATAACTTCTGGATTCTTATACTCTAGTCTGCTGGATATAAAGGCCAGCATACCATGAACCTTGATTATTTTTTGAATCTATTTAATGGCTATCCATTCACTTAAAAACACTATAATCCTCAAATTCATTCATCTTTTTATCTTGATTCTGTGCTCTTCTTTTAATTTCTTGAGGTTCTTCGAGGCTGGCACATGTCTGATGCCAATGTCTGTGGATATGGGATATGTGACTGGTGCTCATGGAGCATACCCTGAGATATTGGTGCCCAGTGTCCAACTTGGGGTCTTTTTGAGCAAAAGCAGAGTTGAAGTCACCAGGTAGCTACACTGATTTCCATGTTGAGATTTCTCAACGTGTATCTTGTTTGCTGTGTTTGGTAACATGGCAAGTTAAATATTAATGAAGAAAGGTGTGTCTTACTAAAGCACATAAAAAGCTGTAATCCTCATTCATTGGTCAATCGTCATTCCCTCGTGAGAGAGGCCTTGTGCTCAGCAAAAGCATAAAAGTTGCAGTGAAATGCTCCAGACACTGAAGTAGGGTTCACTATAATTTTTGTCCAATTCTGACAAAAATCTCATTATATCTCATTTATACTCCTGAGACTTTTGTAAGATTCTGCACTATTCTACTATTAATTTGGCTTATCATCTTTGTACTGCCATTCCAGTGGGATTTTTAATTCCTCAAGGGAATGGATATCCTTTGAGTACAATGGATTAGCAGATGGAGATGAAAATTAAGCTCACATTTGGAAAGATGCCATGTTTCTGGTTCAACCTGAAGCAATAACAAAAGAGAGGCATGGAGCTAATGGCAAGCTAAATATAATTGTGGCATGGAGCTTGATCTTTATTTTGACAAATTTAGGACACATCCAAGCTGTCTGATTGGGAAGAGGCAGCAGGGAAGGGGGAGCTCTGACTTAGGTGCATGGAAATATCTGTGAACTTTCTTGCCCAGGGCTTAAATCCGCAGGAAGGTGGTGGGGTCAGGATTAAATACCCTTTGCCATGAATTAACCAAGGGGCAGAGCACAAGGTTTTGCCTTAATTTGTGGGAACACACTACAAATGGTAGAATACACCATTGTAGCTTACATAAACCTCTTCAACTTTCATTCGTAAACTTGCTATTTATATTCGTTTAACAGTACATCTGTAGACTATTCATTAAAGATTTATTCATGAACTCAGAAGATTAATAAATTAGAATGTCATTTCAGGAGGCATTTTCAAATTGTCATAAAACTAATTACATTTTAATTCAACCAATTTGTCGCAATCTTTCCCATTCTCCCTCTGGTTGTATATTTGATGCAAAGCATATTAAATTCTATTAGAAATCCAGATGTCATCTGTGGGCAGGGTTGTTTGGAAAATAAATTACATAATTTTCATTGTTTCTTAGTCTACTAACAGTAAGAAAATATTTGTAACAGGTCTTCACATTGGATATTTGTAATTTAAGAAGGAGGCCCTACCAGGGAAAATCAACAAGAGTAAAAATGCTTCAACCCACACTTAGGTTAACCTAGATCCATTAAAAACAATGCAATGCAATCATAAAGAATAAGTTCATTCAGTTAATTTTCTATTTCTTTACATTGCCGCATAAGAAAGTGCAAACACTCAAGGGTGGCACAGTGGCTCAGTGGTTAACACTGCTGCCTCACAGCATCAGCGTACCAGGTTTGTTTTCAGCCTCGGGTGACTGCCTGTGTGGAGTTTGCATGTTCTCCCCATGTCTGCGTGGGTTTCCTCCCACAATTCAAAGATGTGCAGATGAGGTGAATCGGTCATGCTAAATTGCCCATAGTGGTGGGTGCATTAGTCAGAGGGAAATGGTTCTGGGTGGGTTAATCTTTGGAGGGTCAGTGTGGACTTGTTGGGCCAAAGGGCCTGTTTCCACACTGCAGGAAATCTAATTTTTTTTCTCATAAGGTCTATTCCTTTCTGCAGCACAATTATGATTTGCATTGTAATGAACTGACTGCACAAATAAAGGTTCCCAAAGGAGATAAATAAACCTCTAGGAAGATTGAATTGAGAAATATCTCATTGATGTTTTACTCTGTCATGGCCTCTGTGTGATCTGACCTTCTGAGGAAATTGCCTAAGTATCTCTCCTTGCAAAGGTATCTCAGAAAAATAGTAGTGTCTGGACAATAATATTAAGAAATCTGGAACAAGGACCTATGTAAGATGGTGATGTTTAGAAATATACTTTTCATTCAAAGTGAAATCAAGAAATCAGGATAAATGCATTGGATTGCAAGCCAATGTAATTAGGATGCTGTGCAGTGAGACAAATTCAAATCGAAACCCACTGAGGTGAAGTGACAGTTTGACATTTTTTCACAGTATTTCACAGCAAAAGGACACCTGATATTTGAAATGCAAAGCAAAAAAAGACCAAATCTTGTTCTAGATATTTTCAAATCAATCAAACTATCTGCTCCAACCTGATGGCAATGCTCTCAATGATGCTAACCTGATGCTACCATTCATTCTCTCCAGAGTACTTGCCACTGCCAGGATACCTTGGAATAGCCAACCATCCCTGGTGCCAGCATTAACTTTAAAAAGCCATTAGGCACTTGGACAAGCATTGTCAGACCAGAGTTGCCTTGCACACAATTGACCATTTACTCCAGATATGCAGGGAAGACAAATATCGCTGCCTTGCTTTGTGGGCAGAGTCCCATAGGTCCTGATGGATGGATGCAGCAGAGAAGGGCTTATTCCCCAAGACTGGCAGTGAAGGCCACAATACCAGACTCTGTCAGCCTGGACTGAGTGGCTACTTGAGTCAGTGTGGTCTGGAGCAATGCCCAAAAGTGGAGGTAGAAAGTCAATGACATTCTCCATTCTACTCAGGCAAGAGCTATCTCCTTTTCTCTGTTATCTCATATTCACGCTGCTCTACATTTCTCTCAACAAGGCTCATGATCTTCCAGTCTAATGATTGCACTTTCATCACACTCAAGCCTGTATTTCTGTACCTCAAGGAATATACAGCTCACTATCATGCAGAAAGACCCAAGGCTGCTTTGACCTGCTCACATTCTTTCATCAACTTGTGAGAAGAATACATAACCACAACTACCCAAGTTGCTGACTGCCCATTTCCAAGTTCCTGGACTGATATCAGAGGCTGAGTCAAGACTGTAGTGCTGGAAAAGCACAGCAGGTTAGGCAGCATCCGAGGAGCAGAGGATTCAATGTTCAGGCATAAGCCCTTTATCAGGAATGAGGGGATATCAGAGGCTACCCTATTCTGACTATGGCAGAATACATAAGAAACAAACGACAGGCAAAAGTAGACATTGGGCCACTTCAAACTGATGCTGGAAGCCTAGTGATGGGAGATAAGGAAATAGCTGGAGAACTTAATAAGTACTTTGCGTCAGTCTTCACAGTGAAAGACATGTGTAATATCCCAACAATGAAAGAGAGTCAGAGGGCTGAGTTGAGTATGGTTGCCGTTACAAAAGAGAAAGTGCGAGAAAAGCTAAAAGGTCTTAAAATTGATAAATTTCCTGGCCCCGATGGGCTACATCCTAGAATTCTGAGGGATGTGGTTGAGAAAATAGCAGAGGCGTTGGTTGAGATCTTTCAAAAGTCACTGGAGTCAGGGAAAGTCCCAGATGATTGGAAGATCGCTGTTGTAACCCCTTGTGCAAGAAAGGATCAAGACAAAAGATGGAAAATTCTAGGCCAATTAGCATAACCCTCGGTTGTTGGTAAAATTCTAGAATCCGTCATTAAGGATGAGGTTTCTAAATTCTTGGAAGAGCACGGTCAGATTAGAACAAGTCAACATGGATTTAGTAAGGGGAGGTCGTGCCTGACAAACCTGTTAGAATTCTTTGAAGAGGTGACAAGTAGGTTAGACCAGGGAAACCCAGTGGATGTGGTCTATCTAGACTTTTTAAAGGCCTTTGATAAGGTGCCACATGGGAGGCTGCTGAGCAAGGTGAGGGCCCATGGTGTTCAAGGTGAGCTACTGGTATGGATTGTGGATTAGCTGTCTGACAGAAGACAGAGAGTTGGGATAAAAGGTTCTTTTTCGGAATGGCAGCCGGTGATAAGCGGTGTCCCACAGGGTTCAGTGTTGGGGCCACAGCTGTTCACGTTATATTTTAGTGATCTGGATGAAGGGACTGGGGGCATTCTAGCAAAGTTTGCCGACGATACGAAGTTAGGTGGACAGGCAGGTAGTACTGAGGAAGTGGGGAGGCTGCAGAAGGATCTAGACAGTTTGGGAGAGTGGTCCAGGAAACGGCTGATGGAATTCAACGTGAGCAAATGCGAGGTCTTGCACTTTGACAAAAAAAAGCATAGACTACTTTCTAAATGGTGAGAAAATCCGTAAAGCCAAAGTACAAAGGGATCTGGGAGTGCTAGTCAAGGATTCTCTAAAGGTAAACATGCAGGTTGAGTCCGTGATTAAGAAAGCGAATGCAATGTTGTCATTTATCTCAAGAGGGTTGGAATATAAAAGCAGCAATGTGCTACTGAGACTTTATAAAGCTCTGGTTAGGCTTCATTTGGAGTACTGTGTCCAGTTTTAGTCCCCACACCTCAGGAAGGACATACTGGCACTGGAACGTGTCCAGCGGAGATTCACACGGATGATCCCTGGAATGGTAGGTCTAACATACGAGGAACGGCTGAGGATCTTGGGATTGTATTCATTAGAGTTTAGAAGATTAAGTAGAAATCTAATAGAAACTTACAAGGTAATACATGGCTTGGAAAGGGTGGATGCTAGGAAATTGTTTCTGTTAGGCGAGGAGACTAGGATCTGTGGATAGCCTTAGAATTAGAGGGAGTCAATTCAGAACAGAAATGCGGAGACATTTCTTCAGCCAGAGAGTGGTGGGCCTGTGGAATTCATTGCCGCAGAGTGCAGTGGAGGCCGGGACGCTAAATGTTTTCAAGGCAGAGATTAATAAATTCTTGATGTCACAAGGAATTAAGGGCTATGGGGACAATGCGGGCAAGTGGAGTTGAAATGCCCATCAGCCACGATTGAATGGTGGAGTGGACTCAATGGGCCGAATGGCCTTATTTCCACTCCTATGTCTTATGGTCTTATGGACTCCACAACTGAATGCTATCTCCCTTGATGTGACTAAAGACTGCTGACAATTATGAAATTTTCCTTGTTTATATCTGCACTAAATGGCAAACAATGACAGAATTACTGTATCCCTAGTAGTTCTGGCAGAGCGGGGAAAGGAGGAAAGTGGAAGAGGAAAAGCAAGGGATGTATGATTATCCACTTAGGTTTAAAGCACTAACTGAGTGAATGAACAACCTTGAACTCTGGTCTAATGTGTGAGCTGGGTTTGTATCTGTGTGTGCAATATACCCTTGCAGTAGCATTTCAATGCCCCGGTTGCCAGTGCACTCTGATGTACTGTATTGAAATGCAGGAGCTTCCTGCAACTGATTTGGAGAGGTGTCATGAGGGTTCTGAGATGCTGGCACGTTCCAGATACTTGCATCTGAAAAGTGCATGCAGCTGGTACCCAAGAGCTTGCCCCGAGGTATTACTGTCAGGTGTCTAAGATCATGGCCCAGAGGTCAAATGGGAAGCTGGAGCCAGGCACCCGCTTAGACTTTCAAATTAGGAATTGTCAACATCTACTTTCCTTGTGATAGGATAGGAAGTTGCATTTAATGAGGCAAGATTCATTGTTACTAACACTATTAACAAGCAATAATCTCAGTTAATAGGCATTTCCCAATTGTCTCGCGAGAATTTCACTTAAACTCTACTGGAAAAGGCAACCATTTACTTCTGATGTTGACTTAAGCCTGATTGGACTTCTCAAGTGATTCTCCCAGATTTTCCATGTTGGAAAGCTGGGAGTGAATGCTGGATTGTTTTAGTCATTGTCCTAATCTGTGAAAAATGTGATACCCAATGAAAGAGTTTCATGAGATATATTTTGGTTGCATTAGTTAGTTAATGTGAAAGAGTTTTTTTTGGTTTCATTTGTTAGTTGCCCTACTTATTAATTTGTTAATTAACTTAATTTGATCCATGTTGATATGAAATAGCATGTGGTTAGCAGAGTTTTGAATGAGGCCAGATTTATGTAAGGGGGAGGTGGGAAACTGGTCAGGAGGACATTGAAACAATCATATCAGACGAGCTGAGGAAGGGCGAAGATGAATGATATCATAATGGTAGATAAACATGGTAAGCATCTATAAAGCAACCCCTCATGAGCAGGAAGAGATTCCACTCTCTGAAGGATCATTTGTGACATCCTTTTGAGGATACTTCATTTCAAAGTCAGTAAGCTGCAGGAAAAGCTTTATCCTTGCACTTTTAATGAAAAAAAATGTCCTCATTACTCAAATAAGAACACTATATAAATGTATGGTCACTGGCAAACCACGTTGTGGTAAGCAGGTAAGTGCCATTGTAGTGAGCAGGTAAGTGCGTTGTGGTAAGCAGGTAAGTGCTGCATTTTGCTTGTTTGTTTCTTTAGATCTAGTTTTTAAAGTTTACCTTTTAGAGGGATGGCAGCGAAGGCAGTGCAATGTTCCTCTTGCAACATGTATGAGGTGAGGGAAGCCATTAGCGTCCCTGCTGATTACACTTGCAAGAAGTGTACCCATCTCCAGCTCCTCCGAGGCCGTGTTAGGGAGCTGGAACTGGAGTTGGATGAACTGTGGATCATTCGGGAGGCAGAGGTGGTCAAAGATCAGAGCTTTAGGGAAGTAGTTACTCCGAAAGTTATAGAGACATGGGTGACAGTGAGGGGGAGTGGGAGGAAGCAGCCAGTGCAGGGACCCCCTGCGGTCATTCCCCTCAAGAACAAGTATGCCGTTTTGGATACTTGTGGGGGGGATGACTTACCAGGGGTAAGCAACGAGGTTCAGGTCTCTGGCACGGAGCCTATCCCCGTTGCTCGGAAGGGAAGGGTGGAGAAAGGTAGAGCGATAGTCATTGGGGACTCAATAGTGAGGGGCACAGATAGGCGGTTTTGTGGGGGCGACAGAGACTCACGATTGGTATGTTGCCTCCCAGGTGCAAGGGTACATGATGTTTCTGATCGTGTTTTCTGGGTCCTTAAGGGGGAGGGGGAGCAGCCCCAGATCGTGGTCCACGTTGGCACCAACGACATAGGTAGGAAGAGGGGTGAGGATGTTAGGCAGGCTTTCAGGGAGCTAGGTTGGAAGCTCAGAGCTAGAACGAACAGAGTTGTTGTCTCTGGTTTGTTACCAGTGCCACATGATAGAGGGTCGAGGAATAGGGAGAGAGAACAGTTAAATGCGTGGCTACAGGGATGGTGCAGGAGGGAGGGATTCCAGTATCTGGACAACTGGGGTTCTTTCTGGGGAATGTGGGACCTCTATAAACAGGATGGTCTACACCTGAACCTGAGGGGCACCAATATCCTTGGGGGGAGGTTTGCTAGTGCTCTTTGGGAGGGTTTAAACTAACTCTGCAGGGGCATGGGAACCCGGACTGTAGCTTTAGGGTACAGGACCTTGAGTGTAGGGAGGTTAGGAACAAGGCATCGATCTCGAAGGAGGGTGCCTGTAAACAGGAAGGTGGCTTGAAGTGTGTATACTTCAATGCCAGGAGTATACGAAATAAGGTAGGTGAACTTGCAGCGTGTGTTGGTACCTGGGACTTCGATGTTGTGGCTATTACAGAGACATGGGTAGAACAGGGACAGGAATGGCTATTGCAGGTTCCAGGGTTTAAATGTTTTAGTAGGGTCAGAGATGGGGGTAAAAGAGGGGGAGGTGTGGCATTGCTTGTCAAGGACAGTATTACAGCGGTGGAAAGGACGATAGAGGAAGACTTGCCATCTGAGGTAGTTTGGGCTGAGGTTAGAAATAGGAAAGGTGAGGTCACCCTGTTAGGAGTTTTCTACAGGCCTCCTAATAGTCCTAGAGACGTAGAAGAAAGGATTGCGAGGATGATTCAGGAGAAGAGTGAAAGTAGCAGGGTGGTTATTATGGGGGACTTTAACTTCCCAGATATTGACTGGGAAAGCTATAGCTCGAGTTCGTGAGATGGGTCGGTGTTTGTCCAATGTGTGCAGGAGGGTTTCCTGACACAATATGTAGACAGGCCAACAAGAGGTGAAGCTATACTGGATTTGGTTCTAGGTAATGAACCAGGCCAGGTGTTCGACTTGGAGGTAGGTGAGCACTTCGGGGACAGTGACCACAACTCGCTGACTTTTACTCTAGTGATGGAGAGGGATAAGTGTGCACTGCAGGGCAAGAGTTATAGCTGGGGGCAGGGAAATTATGATGCAGTGAGGCATGACTTAGGATGCGTGGATTGGAAAAATAGGCTTCAAGGGAAGATATCAAATGATATGTGGAGATTGTTCAAGGAACAGCTAATGGGTGTCCTTGGTAAGTATGTACCAGTCAGACAGGGAGTAAAGGGTCTTGTGAGGGTGCCGTGGTTTAATAAGGAATTGGAATCCCTTGTGAAAGGGAAGAGGGCGGCCTATGTGAAGATGAGGCATGAAGGTTCAGTTGGGGCGATTGAGAGTTATAAGGTAGCCAGGAAGGATCTAAAGAGAGAGCTAAGAGCAGCGAGAAGGGGACATGAAAAGTCCTTAGTTGGTAGGATTAGGGAAAACCCAAAGGTTTTCTATAGGTATGTCAGGAATAAAAGGATGACTAGGGTAGGTATCGGTCCAGTCAAGGATAGTAGTGGGAAGTTGTGCGTGGAGGCGGAGGAGATTGGAGAGACACTAAATCAATACTTTTCGTCAGTATTCACTCAGGAACAGGACACTGTTGTTGATGTGAATATTGAGTCACAAGTGATTAGAATGTATGGCCTTGAGGTACGTAGGGAAGAGGTCTGGGGAATACTGGAAAGGATGAAAATAGATAAGTCCACTGGGCCTGATGGCATTTATCCTAGGATCCTCTGGGAAGCTAGGGAGGAGATAGCGGAGCCATTGGCCTTGATTTTTATGTCGTCATTGTCTACGGGAATAGTGCCAGAAGACTGGAGGATAGTGAATGTGGTCCCCTTGTTCAAGATGGGGAGTAGGGATAGCCCTAGTAACTATAGGCCAGTGAGTCTCACTTCTGTTGTGGGCAAAGTTTTAGAGAGAATTGTAAGGGATAGGATTTATGAACATCTGGATAGGAATAATGTGATCAAGGATAGTCAGCATGGTTTTGTGAAGGGCAGGTCGTGCCTCACAAACCTTATTGAGTTCTTTGAGAAGGTGACCAAGGAAGTGGATGAGGGTAAAGCAGTAGATGTGGTGTATATAGATTTTAGCAAGGCGTTCGATAAGGTACCCCATGGCAGGCTAATGCAAAAACTACGGAGGTATGGCATTGAGGGTGCATTAGAGGTTTGGATTAGGAATTGGCTGGCTGGAAGAAGACAGAGGGTAGTAGTTGATGGTATAGGTACATCTTGGAGTGCAGTTACTAGCGGTGTTCCATAAGTATCTGTTTTGGGACCATTGCTGTTTGTCATTTTTATAAATGACCTAGAGGAGGGGCTTGAAAGCTGGGTGAGCAGTTTGCGGATGACACGAAAGTCGGTGGAGTTGTGGACAACGAAGAAGGATGTGGCAGGTTACAGGGGGATATAGATAAGTTGCAGAGCTGGGCAGAAAGGTGGCAAATGGAGATCAATGTAGCTAAGTGTGAAGTCATTCACTTTGGTAGGAGTAACAAGAAGATGGATTACTGGGCTAATGGTAGGCTACTTGGTAGTGTGGATGAGCAGAGGGATCTTGGTGTCCATGTACACAGATCTCTGAAAGTTGCCACCCAGGTAAATAGTGCTGTGAAGAAGGCATATGGTGTACTGGGCTTTATTGGTAGAGGAATTGAGTTCCGGCGTCCTGAGGTCATGTTGCAGTTGTATAGTGCTCTGGTGCGGCCTCATCTGGAGTATTGTGTGCAGTTTTGTCGCCATACTATAGGAAGGATGTGGAGGCATTGGAACGAGTGCAGAGGAGGTTTACCAGGATGTTGCCTGGCATGGTAAGAAGATCGTATGAGGAAAGGCTGAGGCACTTGGGCCTGTTCTCATTGGAGAAAAGAAGGTTTAGTGGAGATTTGATAGAGGTGTACAATATGATTAGGGGTTTAGATAGGGTAGACACTGAGAACTTTTTTCCGCTAATGGAGTCAGCTGTTACTAGGGGACACAGCTTTAAATTAATGGGTGGTAGGTATAGGACAGATGTTAGGGGTAGATTCTTTACTCAGCGGGTTGTGAGTTCATGGAATGCCCTGCCAGTAGCAGTGGTGGACTCTCCCTCTTTATGGTCATTTAAGCGGGCATTGGATAAGCATTTGGAGGTTATTGGGCTAGTGTAGGTTAGGTAGGCTTCAGTCGGCGCAACATTGAGGGCCGAAGGGCCTGTACTGCGCTGTATTTTTCTATGTTCTATGTTCTAAGACATTGGCTTCAATAAAGACAGAAGGTAGGAAACTGCAATGATATAAAATAAAAGAAAGAACTGTGGTTGGCGGAGGTCTGAAACAAAAAAAAGGAAGTGTTGGAGAAACAAGTGGGTCTGGAAAATTTGTGGAGAGAAAAACAGCATTAAAACTTTGAGTCTAGTGACCCTTCACCAGAACTGAAATGCTGAAATATATGATGGAGTTTGTGTTTGCGGAGGGATGGAAGGAGTGAGCTCAACATGTGAAGATGGTTAAAAAGCAGAAGCAGACAAAGCTGATGATACGTTTAACACCCTGTCTGGGTCTCTGGTGATACTGTTCAAGTGTAGACTATATCTTTGGTCCAGCTTTCCTCTCTCCAACATTAGTGCAAGAGCTTTATGAACTAGAACCCAGTTCTACCATGCCAGCCTTTGTGTCAAGCATTAATTTCTCTAATCCTATTTGCATTAGCCAATTTGCATTTGTCTCAAGCGATAATAAATAAATAAATAATTTGTTGTCATGTATATCCTTATGACACTGGGTAGAAGAATAGGGAATTGAAAAGCAGACTGTGGTCCCTTTAAGAGTAAAAGTGCTCTTCAAGCTTAGAGTTCAGCAGAAAAGGGAGTCTGTGAGCAGCTGTGGAAGGCAGATTATTCTAAAATGGAAAGATGTAACAGTTGGCTTTCTTAATAGATACTTGAGGTTTGCTGCTGTTTTGACGACAAGTCGAATTTGGCCAATTACTTTCAATCAAACACTTAGCCAATCAAAGCCAATTGAATTAAAACTGATGGTGTCAGCCTAAAGCCAATCATGTTGTAAGAATTTCGTGCATCATCAGGAAAATAAAAAAATGGGATTTTTAAAAATCGGGAAGAGAGCTATCTGCCCATCTAACATGAAAAGCTCTCAAAAAAATCTCTAAGAAGGCCCCATCTATTTAAAAGTACTAAGGCATTTTATAGCTAAAAATAGTCACAATAAAAAGTGGGAAGAAGAGCCAGAAAAAGACAGCGGATTCGGTGAGAGGAAGGAAGACGGAAGGAAGAAGAGAAGAGCATATTAATAGAATTGTGGTCAGCTAAGGGATTGTGTTAGTTAGGTGAAAGAATGGTCAGTTTGTTAATAGTTTTGTTAGTGTTCACTGTTAGGGTTAAATAAATAAATTGTTACTTTGTATTTATACAGTGGAAATCAGGGATCTTCTTTCATTCATACATATTTAACAGATTACGAGGTGAGGTGGTCTCCTCTAGGTGTCTTTGTTTAATTAGCAGAGGGATTCAGTAGCCGTGTCATAACAATATCTAGTGAGTTACAGTGAAAAGTGTTCTGTTGCCATAATCTGGTGCCATTTTGAGGTACATAAGAATAAAAAGAATGTACTTAAATAGAGTTCATCTTCATTGGCCAGGGTCCCAAACACAACTCAAGGACTTCTGCAAGGTTCAATCTCCGGGCTTCCCATAGCCAGCAGTCCTCACTCCACCATTGCTGCAGCTAATGCCCTGCCATCATTCCAGGCGTCCGTGCATCGGGCTTACAAGCCAGGAGTCACAGCTCCACCATTGCTGACATCCTACTGTTATTGAAGGAGTCCACACATCAGACCGACAAGCCAGGATTCACTACCAACACCATTCTGGCCTCTCCTCAACTTTAGGAAGGTGAAGTAAAGAAAATGATGAAGAGAAAAGCTGAGAAGGAGAGAGAAGAAGAATGTGGCTGGCCTAGGGCAGATGGGCTCAGCCGAAATATGACCGACCACATGGAAAAGTGTGGTGTCATGCACTTTGGAAGGGAGAATAGAGACATGGATTACTTTCTACAGTTTGGGAGTTCAAGTCCAGGATTCTGTCAAGGTAAACTTGCAAGTCAGTAGTTAGGAAGGCAGACGTAACAATGGCATTTATTTTGAGAAGACTTGAATATAAAAGCAGGGATGTAGTTCTGAGGCTCTATAAGGCTCTGGTCAGACCATATTTGTAGTATTGTGCTCAGTTTTAGAACCCACATTTCGGGAAGGCGGTACTGGTCATGGAGCATGATCAGAGGAGGTTCATGAGAATGGTCCCAGGAATGAAAAGCTTAACACATGGGGAACGTTTGATAATTCTGGGTTTATACTTGATTGAGTTAAGGATGGGTGGGAGGGTGGGGAGATCTAATTGAAATGTGAAGAATACTGAATGGCCTGGACAGATGTTGGGAAAATGTTTCCATTGGTATGAGAGACAAGGATCCAAGGGCATAGCCTTCGTGTAAAGGGAAGAACTTTTAGAAGGTAAGGGGGTGTGTGAGAATGAGCCGGAGTGTGATGAATCAATAGAATTCATTGCCACAGAAGGCTGTAGAGGCTAGGTCATTGAGTATATTTAAGACCAAGATAGACAGGTTATTGAGTATCAAGGGGATCAAAGGTTATGGGGAGAAAGTGGGAAAATGGGGATGAGAAACTTATCAGCCATGATTGAATGGCAAAGCAGTCTCGGGCTGAATGGCTCCTATGTCCTCTGGTCTAAAATCGACGTTTCAGCTGAGACACTTCATCAGGACTGACCTGCTGTGCTTCCCTAGCTCCACCTCTATTGACTCTGGCTCCCAGCATCGACAGTCCTTACTATCTCCAAAACTTTATGTAAGGCGGACTTAACAATATCCATTGTCTCTGACTTCACTACCTTTTGAGGCAAAATGTTCCTAAGTCACTCATCCATCTGAGAGTAAAAAATTATCCTCATCTCTTTGATAAACGGGTGACAACTGAGTGACACTAGTGTTTCATCCCAGTTCTGGACACACCACAAGAGGAAATATCTTTTCCATGTCCACCTGGTGAAGACATTTCAGACTTTTATATATCTCAGTTAGGTCAGTAATTTCAGTAAATGCAAAGCAATTGCTCTCTGAAATCCTCAGACACAAAACAGCACTATATATTGGAAACATAGCTATCACCATGGTTGTAGCTTGGTCTATTACTCTTACAGACCCATCTGCCAATTTAGGCACATACAGGTAAAGTAAATAGGAACTTGATATTTAGCACTGACATTTACCATGTCATGAAGAGCCTCACCTTCATTGTCAGTAGTCATCTAAACACTAATAGAAACAAGCCCTGTCTGTCCAACCTTTCCTCACAGGAAAATAGGCACCAATCTGGTCAACCTCCTCTGAACTATTTCCAATGCATTTACATCCTTTCTTAAATAAGGAGACCAAAACTACACACAGTATTCACAGTGTGGTTTCATGAATACCCTGCAAATGTGTTGCTGGTCAAAGCACAGCAGGTTAGGCAGCATCTCAGGAATAGAGAATTCGACGTTTCGAGCATAAGCCCTTCATCAGGAATAAGAGAGAGAGAGCCAAGCCGGCTGAGATAAAAGGTAGGGAGGAGGGACTAGGGGGAGGGGCGATGGAGGTGGGATAGGTGGAAGGAGGTCAAGGTGAGGGTGATAGGCCGGAGTGGGGTGGGGGCGGAGAGGTCAGGACGAGGATTGCAGGTTAGGCGGGCGGTGCTGAGTTGAGGGAACCGACTGAGACAAGGTGGGGGGAGGGGAAATGAGGAAGCTGGAGAAATCTGAATTCATACCTTGTGGTTGGAGGGTTCCCAGGCGGAAGATGAGGCGCTCCTCCTCCAGCCGTCGTGTAGTTGTGTTCTGCCGGTGGAGGAGTCCAAGGACCTGCATGTCCTCGGTGGAGTGGGAGGGGGAGTTAAAGTGTTGAGCCACGGGGTGATTGGGTTGGTTGGTTCGGGCGGCCCAGAGGTGTTCTCTGAAGCGTTCCGCAAGTAAGCGGCCTGTCTCACCAATATAGAGGAGGCCACATCGGGTGCAGCGGATGCAATAGATGATGTGTGTGGAGGTACAGGTGAACTTGTGGCGGATATGGAAGGATCCCTTGGGGCCTTGGAGGGAAGTGAGTGTGGAGGTGTGGGCGCAAGTTTTACATTTCCTGCGGTTGCAGGGGAAGGTGCCGGGGGTGGAGGTTGGGTTGGTGGGGGGTGTGGATCTGACAAGGGAGTCACGAAGGGAGTGGTCCTTGCGGAACGCTGATAGGGGAGGGGAGGGAAATATATCCTTGGTGGTGGGGTCCGTTTGGAGGTGGCGGAAATGGCGGCGGATAATACGTTGTATGCGCAGGTTGGTGGGGTGGTAGGTGAGAACCAGTGGGGTTCTGTCTTGGTGGCGGTTGGAGGAGCGGGGCTCAAGGGCGGAGGAGCGGGAAGTGGAGGAGATGCGGTGGAGGGCATCGTCGATCACGTCTAACTGAAGCATAATACCCTTTTGTTTATGTTCAACTCCTCTCATTTTAAAGGCCCCATTCCTATGAGCCTTCTTAACTACTTGCTGCGCTCACTTATCAACCTTTTGTGATTCCACATTTTGGAATTCAATCATTTTTCTATGTTTAAATAATACTGTTCTATTCTTTCTACCAAAGTAAACATCTTCACATTTTTCAAGATTACATTCTATCTGCCAGGACTTTTTGCCCATTCTGCTAACTTATCCATAACAGGGGAAACAATGACCTAGTGGTGTTAGCACTAGACTTTTAATCCAGAAACTCAGGTAATGGTCTGGGGGTATGGGTTCAAATCCTGCCATGGCAGATTGTGAAATCTGAATTCAATCAAGAATCTAGAATTAAAGGTCTAATGATGACTGGGAAACTATTGTTGATTGTTGGAAAAACTCATCTGATTCACTGATGTTCTTTTGGGAAGAAAATCTGACATCATTACCTGGTTTGGCCTATATGTGACTCCAGACATAACAATATGGGTGACTGTTAACTGCCCTCTGGGCA
The DNA here is from genome assembly GCF_020745735.1 of Hemiscyllium ocellatum. NCBI lineage: Eukaryota > Metazoa > Chordata > Chondrichthyes > Orectolobiformes > Hemiscylliidae > Hemiscyllium > Hemiscyllium ocellatum. The sequence goes on from NC_083401.1 coordinate 27,168,762, forward strand.
ATTAGGGATGGGTGTTCAATGTTGGCTTAGCTTAGAGACATCTATATCCTGTGAGTGATTGAAAAAAAAAGAGTGCATCCTTGTCCTGTCATGTTTGCAACATATTTTCCTACTTATAGTCATATTGAATTTTTCCAGTATCTGATTATAACCTCTTTATTGATTAATACTAATCTTTTTGACAATGGACCTCAAGCAAATCGGCTTAGATGTTTCCTGATTCCTCCCTCCTCCCTTCTTGAATAGAGGGGTTACACTTGTCAGTTTCTACTTTGATGGAACCTCACCAGAATCGAATGAATGTTGGAAAATTAGCACCAATAGATTAATTTCCTCAATAGCCATTGCTTTCAAGTCTCTAGGATGAAATCCATCTGAATTCAAAGACTCATCGGAATACAAGTCCATCAGCTTGGTGTGTAATGTTTCCTGGTGATTGTAAGTTCACCATGTTCCCCTCTTTCTTCAACCTCTTCATTTGTAGATATCACTGAAATATTTGATGGCATCATCCATATGAAATTCAGAAACCATATTTCATCCATTACTTCATTCTGTTATTAATTCCTCGTAAGAACTAACACTCATTTTATTTAATCTATTCCTTTTTATCTATTTTTACATTTCCACCTAATTTTCTCCCAACATCTAATTTATTTGTCCTGATTATCTTTTCTGTCATTCTCAAATGTGATTTAAATTCTGACCAGTCAACTGACCTGTCACTCATCTTCACACAATTAATATTGATTTGATTTATTTTCCGTAGTCACACGTACCTAAGTACAGTGAAAAGGTTTGTTTTGCAAGCAGTACAGGCAGATAATAGGAAACCAGGGTATTATAGATTAAAGGGTGCTAAGACAGAGCGAGGCGTACAAGGTTATGGCTGCACAGGAGGTGCACAAAGCAAGATCAACATTATTTGAAGTCAGAGAGTCCATTCATCAGTCTAATAACAGCAGGGAAAGAAGCTGTTCTTGAACCTGTTGCTGCATATACTAAAGCTTCTGTTGGACGGAAGAGATTGTAAAGAGCATTATCGGGATGGAAATGATCTTTGATGATGTTGGCACCCTTTCCCTGGCAACGAGAAATGTAAATGGAGTCCATGAATAGGAGGTTGGCTTCCTTGATGGCCTGGGCTGTGTACACAACCTTCTGTAGTTTCTTACAGTCCTGGGCAGAGCAGCTGCTGTGCCACACCGTTATGCACCCAGATAGAAAGCTTTCTGTGGTGAATCTGTAAAAGTAGGTGAAGATCCTTATGGGCATGATAAATTTCCTAAACCGCCTTATGAAGATAAGGTGTGCTTTCTGAACTGTTGTATCTACATGGGAAGTCCAGGACAGATTTTTAGGTTATCATCTCTACAACAAACTTGATGCTCGAGACCCTCTCCACCTCAACTCCCTCGATGGGGCATGTTATCCTCCTTTCTTCTTGAAGTCTTGTGTTTCCAACATTGAGAGAGAGGTTGTTATCATTGATACCAAGCACTCGATCTTCTTCCTGTATTCTGATTTATTGCTGTTTGATGTCCATCCGACCTATGTGGTGTCATCAGCAAACGTGTAGATAGCTTTTATAGGGAATTTGGCTGCACAGTCATGGGTGTAGGGGGCTGAGAACACATCCTTGTGGGGCGCCAGTGTTGAGGATTATCGTGGAGGAGGTGCTGTTTTCTATCTTCACTGACTGTGGTCTGTGGGTCAGGAGCTAAGTATCCAGTTGCAGAGGGCTGACCTGAGACCTAGGTCTTGGAGTTTTGAGATTCGCCTGGTAGGGATTATGGTGCTGAAGGCGGAGCTGTAGTCAATAAGTAGGAGCCTGCCATAGGTGTCGTTGTTAATCAGATTGTCAGGCATCCGAGGAGCAAGACAATTGACGTTTCGGGCATAAGTCCATCATCAGGTGGGCACCACACTCTTGGAGCATTGGTCCTTCATCAGGTGATTGAAGGAGCAGCGCTCTGAAAGCTAGTGCTTCTAAATAAACCTGTTGGACTATAACTGGTATTTTTTTACTCTGTACTTTTAACTTTGTACACCCCAGTCCAACACTGGCGTCTCCAAATCATGACCACACTCTCGACTCTGATCTCCAGCATCTGCAGTACTAATTTTTTCCTTGATATTCGGATGTTCCAGGGATGAGTGCAGGTGAGGGAATGTGCTCTTTCCTTAAGTTTGACATTTTCCTTAACTACTTTAGTTAACCACAGATGGAGAATCTTTTGGTTGTTATTTTCTTATTAAGTAAGACTGTACTTCTTCCAAGTATACTGAAATACCCTTCAGAATGTCTGTCATTTCTTCTTTAAAATATATTTTCTGATTAAACTGTTCGGAAATATTGTTACACACCACTGGAGTAGGTGGAACTTAAACCCAGGCCTTTTCGCTCAGAGTTAGGGATATACCACTTCACCAAAGGAGTGTCTTCTGCCAATACTTCTTTAGTGATTAATCTCCAAGTTTGATATTCTTCTTGAATATTATGTAACCCTCAATGGATAAAGTACAGGCGACCAGATCATAGTTATTTGTTTCAGTATGCATGATCAATTTGTTCACATTGTTATGAATTCAACATGCATTCAGATCAGACACTTTAAGTTTGCCTTTTTGTTATCTTAATGGCATCTGGTTTTGACTCACATTCTTAAGGTTATTCTCTCTGTTCTTTCTTGCCATTTTATGGCCTTCATTTCCTGCTTTACTGCTGTTACATTGACCCAAGTTTGAACCCTTACCCCTACTGTTTATTTTAATGCCCTCTCTAAATAATCACAACACATCACCTGCTCTGTCACCTTTATTGTCTTAATTAGAAAATTAATTAAATATATTAATCTCTCTGCTGCTTACTGCACAAGCCTAACCCATACAATCCAATAAGCTTTACCACTTAAGATTAAGATAAATAGTGAAATCATTAGTTTCTTACTTCCTTCTTGCCATAGTCTCAAATAATTAAAAGTTAATTACAAGCTTTTGAGAAAATATGTTTCTCTCAATTTCAACATTTTATACATTGTCGTTAACAATACTTAGAGAAAGTGGGGACTGCAGATGCTGGAGTATCGGTCGAGAGCGTGGTGCTGGAAAAGCACAGCAGGTCAGGCAGCTCCCGGGGATCAGGAGAATCGACATTTTGAGCATAAGCTCTTCATCAGGACTGCTGTAGAGAGAGAGGAGGCAAACTTCTTCAAGGTAGGCATCCTTGGAAGAGACTTTGCAGTAAGGTTACAGTCAACTGGGAGAAAATGAGGACCGCAAATGCTGGAGTATCAGAGTCGAGAATGTGGTGCTGGGAAAGCACAGCAGGTCAGGCAGCATCCGAGGAGCAGGAGAGTTGACATTTTGAACATAAGCTCTTCATCAGAGGAGCTTATGCTCAAAACATTGATTCTCCTGCTCCTTGGATACTGCTTGACTGACTGTACTTTTGCTGCACCACACTCTCGACCTTTAATAATACTTAGTCCTTAACCAAACATTTTTCTATAATGTCATTTTTTTTTCAAAACTCAATGTATCTTCCTCTTTGTTCCTACAGGCCTGCCTCTGAGTGCTCCACTCCCAATCAACTTACAGCTTTCTTGTGATGTGACTGTTTTTCTTTGTTTCTTTCAAAATATCTGAACCCCCAATCTTTGGCTTGCTTGTTCCTCTTGGTAAAGAGTAAAGGGAAGACCTGTCAGAATGGAGATAAGGAGAAACTTCTTCAATTAGAGAGTGATAAATCTATGGAATTCATTGCCACAGGAGGCCGTGGAGGCAAGGTCATTGAGTATAGTTAAGTTAAGCTAGATGGATTTTTGGGTATCAAGGGGATCAAAGATTATGGGGAGAAAGCGGGAGAATTGGGATGAGAAACTTATCAGTCTCGATTGAATGGTGAAGTAGACTTGATGGGCTGAATGGCCTAACTTCTGCTCCTTTCTCTTATGGTCTTATGGTCATAGGTGCTGCTGACTGCTCTCTTGAAATGTTGTGCTTAGCCGCTTCTCCATGTGCTACAGTTTGCCTGTTGTAAGATCCTTCCCCCACTGTGTGGTTGACTGCCTTTCTTGGGATCCTGTGGTCCTTTAAGTACTGCTGACAGCCTGTCTCCAATTCCTCTGTATGCTCAGTCCTTCCAAAGCCTCAGTTTCTCTCAAAGCAGTTAAGAGCCAATTAGGTATTTTTGATGTATAATCACTATTGGAATAAGGAATTGTGGCAGCTCATTTGTACACAGCAATCTCCCACAAATGGTAAAATGATAAAATCATATAGCTTTTTTAAGCAATGTTGTTTGAGGAATAAATAGTGAAATGAGCAGTAGTGATATCTCCCCTTCCTTCATAATAGTGCAAAAGAGTTCTTAATGTTTCCCATAAAGTCTCTCAGCAAAGGAAATAATTTATATTTTAAGCTCATGAACCCTTTATTAAAATATTAGCACAATACAAGTTCATGATGTTATGACTTAAGTCTAATTAATATAAGTGGTGGAAGTGATGCTAAAATACTTCAAAATATTTTCTTTTCAGGATTTCTTCGGTGGCCTGGTATAAGAAATTCTGTTTCAAATTAAAATCTTAGAATAGCATAAATTACAGGACTTACCCTAACCCTATTGTAGCTTGAGAGAAAATCGCTCAAAGCTTCCAGATGAGAAGGAGACTGGGGGAGCAGGAAATGAATCTGCTGAAGTTTTTTCTGACTAGTTGATCAATCAGTTTGGAATGGCACAGTGGTTAGCACTGCTGCCTCACAGCACCTGAGATCTGGGTTCAATTCCCACCTCAGGCAACTGTCTGTGTGGAGTTTGCACATTCTCCTCGTGTCTGCGTGGGTTTCCTCCCACAGTCCAAAAATGTGCAGGTTAGGTGAATTGGCCATACTAAATTGCCTGTAGTGTTAGGTGAAGAGATAAATGTAGTGGGGGGGGAGGTGGGTTGCTCTTCAGAGGGTCAGTGTGAACTTCTTGGGCTGAAGAGCCTGTTTCCACACTATAAGTGATTTAATCAATAACAATGTCCTTAGAATGTGGAGGACAGAAGGCTTTTCTCAGAAACTTTTTATTCCTCTGAAATCACGTTGCTGTCAAAATGCAAGTAACCTCGGCTTGGAAAATAACTGCATGCAATCAAAAATGGAAGTGCTTCACATTTCTATTGAAGGGCTCATTAATATCAAAAGCTTCTCGTCCAGTTATCTTAAGCGATTGCTAATCCTTATGTTTTTGTCAATAATACTTATTTTTGATTTTGAAATGGGACAATGGGAATGAGGCTGGTCAAAATCAAAACGTGAAGTAGCTGGGGAAAATTTAATAGACTAAATTACTATTTTGTTAAAGCTTATTGAGGCACAATGAAGATTGTGTTCTTAAATTTCATAACAAAGACAGCAGCACTTCAAAGGTAATTCTTTTGAAGTATTTTGGGGTATACAAAGGACCTCATGTAAACGTCAGTTCTTTCTTCCTTCTTTCCTTTTGTCATGGCGTAATGAAAGAACATTTTCGTTAGAAGTCTCTTATTTGATTGCACTAACTACATTAGTGGGAATTGGTAGGCAAACTTTCCATCTCCTGGTATATGGCCTTAGGTCAGACACAGTGTAGGATTATGCAGTGTTCAGGAATTAAAGCTGTTGTACTATGAACCTGATTAGTTAATACCTGAGCATTCGTATGAGTGATCTACAATTTTTACAAACACAGCGGTAGTACTTGAATTAAGTAAAGGTATAAAATAGGATATGAGATAAAATCATGCAATTTGATTAGGTTTTAAACCAGCATTGTGCATCTTTAACTCTGGTAATAATTGAGCTCTTATTTACACGTGGAATTGATTACAAAGATCTTCTTGTTAGAAGTGCAAACTCCACTTTAATGTTGGAAACATAGCAACCAACTTATGCACAGCAAGCTTCCATTCACAGCAGTGAGAGAAATGGTCAGATAATCGGCTTTAGGAATGTTGATTGAAGGAATAATATTGATCAAAACACTATGGTATCTTTTAGAACCAGGAGGAAACAAGACTCTCTGAACCATGCATCAACTGCAAATGGATATTCTGGAGAAAAAGTTGGTCACAATAATCATAAAGTGCATTCATGGCTGTGCAAAGTATCTGAATTGGTTAAAAAGAATGATAAGAAATTTGTGAATTTTCTTTGTGCACTGTTGTAACAAAACTGGGGCAGCTGCCGCCAAGGCGCGGTGGGGAAAGACCACCGTTTAACATCTGCCTGTATAAAGAAGAACAGGGGACCCATGCAGTCTTTTGGGCTCTGCTGACGCCTCAGCTCAATATATGGGCGTATGAGCGAGAAATGCACAGACCTGTATGTAATAATGATAATCCTGAGCTGTGTATGTAAATGTTGACATATGCATGGCATTACCTAATGTACAGTCCATCAAATTATTTTATGATTATTTTACGAATAAAGTATATTTTTGAAATAAAATAAAACAAAATCATATAAATTGGTTCATGATTTCATTACAATTAAGAAACCTTTTCTTAAGGGTTAGATTGCAAAACCATAGTCATTCTTAATTGTTTTTGAAAGTTTTGAAATGTACGAGCTTGAGAAGACGACCTGATATGTTGTATTATTTCACCATTACTTTTTATTATTTGCTGAAATGTATCCAGACATAACATTTGTCTATATGTGAACCAAAATAGCAAGCATCAATCTTGAATATGGACAAAAAAAAGTTTCAAGTGAATATGACAATGCTTTGTAATGCTGCCAAAATTGTTTAACCTGCAAAAAGAGCAAATATTCAGAGAATGAGAAAGATCTCCAGGAGTAAAAGCTGGAGGCTGGAACTGATAATATCCTGTGGTATGCTGATGACACAACATTCTTTTCAGTCTGTGAAAGTCCCAATTCTAAATCAATTGTCCACTTTAAACCTACTGCAACATGAACTAGAAGAAGCAGAATGCAGTCATCAATAATCCTTTCATCTCCAATTGCTGCAACCCACCCTACTTACCTGAGGATGTTTTCTAAAATGGACAAATTGCCCATGGAAGCATAAAGTGTTCACAGTGCTATGCTCATCTATAAAGATTTTGGTGGCACTGAAAATCAAGTTTAAATGCGAGTTATTTAATAAACAATAGTCACATGTTGCTGAAAATACTATGCTTCTTTGATTACTGACTAAGTATTAATTTATGTTGGAGACATAAATAATTGGACATGACTGACTTTACACTTATTAAATGAGGTAATTTATTTGCCCTCCTATTTCGATCATTATAATTACCACTTTAAATTAGATTTCCATGAATACTAAAAACAGTGGTTTGCAAGGATTAACTGTACTTGTGATTAAGATTAATGTAGTGTGACTGTTCCTAATTTTGTTGTCAAAATATTGGTACAGAACAAGCATGGACTATCCATATTAAAACAGAAAGATTAAATACCACTATGCGTGGTAGCACTCTAATCTCAGTGTCAGAATCAAGTTTCACACCAGTGATTTGAGCACAATGTAGGCTGGAATTTAAATAAAAAGTGCGGGGAGTAATCAATGGGTGGCAGTATCTGTGGAAACAGAGCTAACATTCTGAGTGATACAACTTTTCATCAGACATCAAAGGAGTTAGATATGTGATGGATTATATGCTGTTAAAAGGAGGAAGGCAAGGAAACAAAGATAACTGGAAGAGCAGGTAGATGCCAGGAGACATTAAATTCCAAACGTATATCAAGAACATAAGGCAAAGGTAATACTTGTAATAAAGAAACAAAGCACAAAATATAATAGCAGAATAATGAGCATACCTAGCTAAAAGCAAAATCATGAAAAACACAATTCAAACCAGTGCATGGCAAAAAAAAAATCGAATGGGAGACAAAATTCATGAGTCGAGAAGCATGTAAAGTGTCTAATCAGAATATGAGATGCTGTTCCTTCAGCTTGTCTTGAGCTTCAATGGAATATTTCAGTAGGTTGAAATCAGAACTTTCAGTACAAGATACCGTAGACCAAATAAGGGGAAAGAGGAGAATTAGGCCATTCTGTCCATGAAGCTCCTTCACTTAATAAGTTCTTGGCCAATCTGATAATCTTCATCTCCAGTTTCCTACCTTTACCCAGGAACGTTTGATTCTCTTATTATTTAAAATATATCGATCTCAACCTTGAAAAGACCCAACAATCCATGCTTCTCCAGCCCTGTGCAGTAGACAATTCCACAGATTCACTACACTTGGGAATCAGACTTAAAATGGCAAGTAACCAGAAGCTCAGAATAATGCATGCGGACTGGGTGGAGATATTCTGCAAAGTGGTCACCCAATCTACATCAGGTCAGGTCAATATAAAAGACATTGTGAGCAGTGAGTGCAGTATTCTAAAGTGAAAGAAGTACAAGCAAACCACTGTCTCATCTGGGAAGTGTGTTGGAGGCCTTGGATGGTGAGAAGAAAGGTGTTACACTTGCATGGGAAGAGGATAGAGTGTTGGCACTGACTGAGGAGTTCAGCAGAGAGTCCCTACTCCAGTAATGTCCTGGAGCAGAGTTGATGATCTTTAGTAGCTTCAATCACTTTCTTCATGCAAGGTATGGCTTCAAAAAGTGGAGAATTTGCCCTCTGATTCTCATTGACTCTGGTTTTGCTTGGGCACCTTAATGCTAATCTTGGGCAAATGAGGCTTTGATGTCAAGGACAATTACTCTTGCCTCACCCAGTGGATGCTTTATGATATTGGAAAATCTAGAACGAAGTGTCACTGTTAAGAAATAAGTTTCACCCATTTAAGGCAGAGATTAGAACTTTCTTTCCTGTTGAGGATGATAACATCCTTGAATTATCTTATCTTCAAAAGAAATGTCTTTAAATACCTTTATCGCAGAGGTAGATAGATTTTGATAAGTAATAGGGCTGACTATTATCAGGGGTAGCAGAGAATGGAGGGTATTCAGATCAGTCATTATCCTAAATGGCAGAGCACGCTTGAGGGACTGAGTAATCTATACCTGCTCGTAACTTGGATCTTTGTAATGTGATTAACTTTCATAATTGTGATGATACTATAACTTTAGGAGGTGTAATCCTGTTTTTTTTAAATGTGGAAGGGTTGAGACAGAGGTGATGAATATTATACTCCAAACCAATAAAGTAAAGAGCTTGTGAGGCTCTGAGGTTTTTTTTAAAAGTTGGAACAACAGAAGGAGCTTCAATGGGTGGGGTCAAGCTCCCACAGAATCAGAATTTATAGTTTTAGTGTTCTGCAGTTGCTGAGGATCTGAAGCCGAGTGTGGAAGCTCTTATTCCACCCCCTGTTAGGGACAGAAACTGGGGTCCCTTCCTGCTGCTGGAATTGCATGTGAGAAGTCTATTTTATTGAATTTGCTTATGGGATTTTACTATATTGGGACGGTTCATTAGTAGAGATAATATATTTATTATTTTGTTAAGCATTTTTATAGAGTTACAGTTAAGCCAATTCTTTTATTTTTATTTTATCTGTACTTTAACGGTATTGTAAAAATAAAGTGGGATTTGCTTAAGGTCGAGTCATTTGGCCACTTTAATTGCATCTGCAACGTAGCATCTTATCTTTAAAATAAGAAAAAGTTAGGGTTGAGGCTGTCATCTTAATATATTTTGGGGGGGGGTTTAGTTCTGTGAATGTTCCTTTTTTTTTAAGAGGTCAAAAAGTAACTTGGAACAGTGAGCTAAAGAGAGCCTCTCCAAGAAAGCATGTGACTTAAGCAAAATGACTGGTAAACTGGAAAGTCAATGCTGCATGTTTATCAAGTTAAGTTTTTTGACCTAAAGAGAAGCTGAATATTGGGAGCCCTAGTAAGTGGAAATCAGAAGAAAATAATATTTGCAAAAGAGCAGTTTTAATATGTAGAAGTCTTCAATTTGAAAAAAAAACTTGTAAATTGAGTAAGAATTTAACTAATTAAGATATAAATATACTTCATTGTGGTTGAGTATTGGATAGCACTGGAAAGTGACTGCATTTTTCTTATTGTTGTTTGAAATGAATGTCTCTCTTTTCTATAACTCTGTCCTCTTGTTCAAGATTCTCCACTAGTGGAAGCATCTTCTCAACATCTACTCTGTTAAGCTCCCACAGAATCTTGTGTATATCAATAAAATCGTCCTTCATCTTTTCTAAATAATAAAGGCCAAAGCTGTTTAGCCATTCTTGATTAGATTATCTACAGTGTGGATACAGGCCCTTCGGCCCAACAACTCCACACTGACCCTCCAAAGAGCAACCCACCCGGATCCATTCTCCTACACCTAACACTATGGGCAATTCATCTAACCTGCACATTTTTTGGACTGTGGGAGGAAACCCAAACAGACACAGGGAGAATGTGCAAACTCCACACAGACAGTTGCCTGAGGTGGGAATTGAACCTGGGTCTACTGCTGTGCTACCATGCTGCCCATTGGTATGTTAGTCTTTCATTCCATCAATCAGCTTTAGTGAATCTCTTTCGAATAGCTTCCAAAGCCAGCGTAGCCTTTTTTAAATATGGGGGTAAAAACTGTACAGCATTCTCCACATAGGCCTAACTAACACACTGTAATGAGTCAAAATTCACACAACATCGGGTTATAGTCTATTAGGTTTATTTGTAACTGCTCCTTCTTCAGGCAGCTAGCCTGTTGGACCGGGTGTTGTGTGATTTTTGACCTTGTCCACCTAGTCCAACACTGGCACCTGCACATCATAGTTGGAGAAAGATATCCCTGCTTTTAAATTCCAACCCATTGCAATAATCACCAAAATTCCATTTGCTTTCTTAATTACTCAGTGCACCTGCATGCTAGCTTTAGTGTTCATGCTCAGGAATAACCAGGAGTAACTAGCACTTCTTTTTCAAGTCTCTCTCCATTTAACTGAACTGTCTTTTGAATCTTTCTGCCAAAATGCACTACCTCGTAGCTCCCTACATTAAACACCATCACCAATTTTTTGCTGACTCATTGAAATGATCGATACCTCTGGGAGAATCCTTATGCCCTCGTCACAACATACCCTCCTACTTTTGTATCATCAGCAAGTTTAAATGCTTTACGCTCTGCTTCCTCATTCAAGTCATCAACATGAAAGTAAATCATTCAGGCCTCAGGATTCACCCTATGGCACTCCACCAGTTACATATTTCCAACCTGAAATTATCCATTAATCCCTACTTTCTGCCTTGTGTGTTAACCAAGTAGATTACCAAGGTAAGACATAAAGTTCCACTTGCAGAGTGATGTCAGTAACATCACTCACTTGCAACAACAGTTCAATCCACATGCTGACTGAAGTTATCTTGAAGTTCACTCATTCTCAACTTCTCCCCTTGCCTGAGGTATGGTGATCCTCAGATTAAACCACTACCAGTCATCTCCCTCTAATAAGAGAGCAGCCCTATGGTTTGGAACATTATGATGACTTTACTTTTCCCTACTTTGTGCAATAACTGTTCATATGGCACCTTATCAAATATCTTCTGAAAATTCAAATGCAGCCTATCTACCAATTCCCTTAATAAATTCTGTTTATTATATCCTCAAAGAACACCAAACAAAGTTGATAAGTGCAATTTTCCTTTCACAAAACCATCTTGTATATTTTTGATTGTGTTAAGTTTTTTTCTAAATTCAATAACAGAAATTAGGCTAACTGGCCTATAGTTCTTTCTGTCACTCTCTCACCTTCAACAGATGTGTCAAATTAGCAGTTTTCCAGTCCACTGGAGCCTTTCAGGTATCCAAAAAGTTCCTGAATAGTTTGAGTAATGCCTTGCCTTATCTTTAAAACCACATCTTGTAAAACCCATAGATGCAGACCCTGTGATCCTGATGACTTGTCTGCCTTTTGACCTATTAATTTGTCAAATACTTTGTACCTTTTTGATACAAACTGTTACAAAATCTTTCCTTGTATTAGCATTTTGCCTATCTGTTACTTTTGGGATTTTTATCACGTTCTCCATCGTTAAGACTTAAGCAAAATATCAGCTTAAATTACCTGTCTTTTCTTTATTCCCTATTACCTAATCTCCAGTTGCATGGTTGAGGATCCCTTATTTACTTTAGCCACTCTCTTTATTTTTATTTACCTAAAGATGATCTTGCTGTTTGTTTTCATATTTCTTGGCAATTTACTTTCATACTTCTTCCTCTTTATAGAATATTTATCATTCACTGCTGGGTTCCTGAAAAAATTCCAAACCCTCTGGCTTACCACACTGTATGCCTTAGATTTGATTAAATACTCTCCTTGACTACTTTTGCTGAACATCATGAAATATTGGCTGAAATTTCTGCCTGCTCATCTACTGACTTAACGCTTATTCTATTTTAGAGTAGATTACTTACAGTTTGGAAACAGGCCTTTCGGCCCAACAAGTCCACACCGACCTGCCGAAGCGCAACCCACCCATCTCCCTGCATTTACCCCTTACCTAACACTACAGGCAATTTTAGCATGGCTAATTCACCTGACCTGCACATTTTTGGATTGTGGGAGGAAACTGGAGCACCCGGAGTAAACCCACACAGACACGGGAAGAACGTGCAAACTCCACACAGTCAGTCGCTGAGGTGGGAATTGAACCTGGGTCTCTGGTGTTGTGAGGCAGCAGTGCTAACCACTGAGCCACCTTTTGACAACTCTTTCTTCATACCACTTGAATTGTCATCATTTAAGTAGAGGACACTAGTTTGTGATCCAGGTTGGTCTCCTACAATCAGAATTTGAAATTTTATTTTGTTGTGATTGATACTTGATCAGTTCAAGTATGTATTTCATATTTGAGGGACATTAGTGAACCAGATGTGTTTTAATTACATCTTGTAATTTCACAATCTTAATAAATTGCCCTAAAGAAGTTAATGACAACTTTTTGAACTGCTGCACTCTTTGGGATATAGTGACAGCCCCAGTGTTATTGGCAAAGCTGTTCAATATTTTAATCCAGTGATATTTAAAGAACAGTAATACAACTCCAACTCAGGATAGTGCATGACTTTGAGTAAAACTTGCAGGCTTTGGACCCCAAGCATCTACTGCCTTTATTGGTCTCAGGGGTAGAGGTTCTGGATTTTGCATGTGCTGCTGAAGAACTTCAAGAGGCAGAAAACTTGTGCCAAGCTGTCTGTATGATCATGGAGAAAGCTGGAGCTGTGTTGTGAAGTATTGTCTCAAGTATATTTACACAAAACTGTCAGATCACTTAATACTGGAATTGCTCAGCAGGTCAATCAGCATTTGGAAAGGGAAAAAAGTTGTAATGTTTTGCCTGTGAGGTTTTGCCTGTGAGGTATAGCCTTCAGAAAAATATTTGGATATCAAGCGGAAAGCTCATGATCATAATTCTGTTATTGTCATATTAAATGCCATTGCAAAATTGAAGTCCTTGCCATCTCCATCGTCAGACCATAGCAACACGACGGCTGGAGGAAGAGCGCCTCATCTTCCACCTGGGAACCCTCCAACCACAAGGGATGAACTCAGATTTCTCCAGTTTCCTCATTTCCCCTCCCCCCATCTTGTCTCAGTCCCAACTCTTGAACTCAGCACCACCTTCCTAACCTGCAATCTTCTTCCTGACCTCTCCGCCCCCACCCCCACTCCGGCCTATCACCCTCACCTTATCACCCTTACCTTAACCTCCTTCCACCTATTGCATTTCCAACCCCCCCTCCCCCAAGTCCCTCCTCCCTCCCTTTTATGTTAGCCTGCTTGGCACACTTTCCTCATTCCTGAAGAAGGGCTCATGCCCGAAATGTCGATTCTCCTGCTCCTTGGATGCTGCCTGACCTGCTGCGCTTTTCCAGCAACACATTTTCAGCTCTGATCTCCAGCGTCTGCAGTCCTCACTTTCCCCTTGTAGTCAATCCTTATTTCTGTTGATGTTGGTACATCAGAGCTCAGTCACTCAGAACCCGACCATAAAGTCAGATTCTTGTTAAACTTGAGGATGTTTCTTCATTTCATACTTTTTTTTTGATAAAGGGCTAACTGGTTCCTTGTTAACAGTAAATGTCATTTCTGGCTGTAACAGAAGTGATTACATGCTTTGAATACTCTATAAATCTCTTCTACAGTTTCCACAAAATTTTGACATACATAATTTTCTGACAAGATGTTTTAGCTTTTGCTTATAGGCAGATTTGACTATCATTCTACTGTTCCAATTTAAATGTTGTTATTTATTGTTAATTTAAATCCTTTTACAGGATGACAGTCTTATACATCCATGTGTCTGTACAACTCCCAGCAGTAATAAACTCACTTATCATACAGACAAGAGCTTCCTAACATTTTTCTCATTAGGACTAGATGGTTTGGTCTTCTGAAAAGGTTTTCATTTCAAGTCTCATCCTCCTGGGACAAAATCTTCAGAATTTGCAGGGATTGTATATTTCAAAATTAGGACAGTTGTAAGAAAATGTTCTTCTGCCTTAATTTGAAACGCGCAATTTACTTTTCTCTCTCCAATTTCTTTCACAATTCCATGTAATATCAGTTTTGTGAGGCAGATGTTCAATGTTCTTTGAATTCTATCTGCTTCAAGGCTGTATCGCTGACATTCCTCACATTCTAGGGTCAATAATACTGACAGATTACAGCTAGTACCAATGATGCACGCCCTCACATTTGAGGGGGGTGGATTTTACTGTAGCACATTGTGTTCCCGCAAAGTTTGTGAAGGTTTGGAGCTCAGGTTGAGATTTGCTCGCTGAGCTGTAGGTTTGATATCCAGACGTTTCGTTACCTGGCTAGGTAACATCATCAGTGGTGACCTCCAAGTGAAGCGAAGCTGTTGTCACCTGCTTTCTATTTATATCTTTCTCCTGGATGGGGTTCCTGGGGTTTGTGGTGATGTCATTTCCTGTTCGTTTTCTGAGGGGTTGATAGATTGCATCTAGATCTGTGTGTTTGTTCATGGCGTTGTGGTTGGAGTGCCAGGCCTCTAGGAATTCTCTGGCATGTATTTGCTGAGCCTGTCCCAGGATAGGTGTGTTGTCCCAGTCGAAATGGTGGGTTTTTTTCATCCGTGTGTAGGGCTATGAGGGAGAGGGGGTCATGTCTTTTTGTGGCTAGCTGGTGTTCATGTATCCTGGCAGACAACTTTCTTCCTGTTTGTCCTACGTAGTGTTTGTGGCATGGAATTTTATGCAAGGACTGCCACAAACACTACGTAGGACAAACAGGAAGAAAGTTAGCCGCCAGGATACATGAACACCAGCTAGTCACAAAAAGACATGACCCTCTCTCCCTCCTAGCCCTACGCACGGATAAAACAAAAACACCATTTCGACTGGGACAACAGGGTGACCTCTCCTTTCCTGTTTCTAACTTCAGCCCATGATACCTCAGTTGACGAGTTCCCAAACATCCTTTCTGCAACTGTAATACTGTCCTTGACCAACAATACCACATCTGCCCCTCTTTTACCATCTTCTCTGTTCTTACTGAAACATCTAAATCCTAGAACCTGCAACAACCATTCCTGTCCCTGCTCTAACCATGTCTCCGAAATGGCCACAACATTGAAGTCCCAGGTACCAACCCATACTGCAAGTTCACCCACCGTGTTCCGGATGCTTCTGGCGTTGAAGTAGACACACTTCAAACCAACTTCTTTCTCTGCTTAAAACTTAGCTCTGTAAACAAATATTTGATTACCTAACCTAATATACATTAAATGGTTACATTTGATGAGACCACAAATGCAAAAGCATACAGAAATGTGCAGCATACAAAGATGCATTCATGTTGATGTCAGGGCTTCTTAAAAAATTATTGATTTTCCATTGGGATATAACACATTAACCATTGAAGATATAAGCACACCCAATTACTCAAATATGCTACGTTTAAGTTGTTTTTAAGTCTTGTGTTGGTCGTGGGATTGCAGGTAAGACCAACAGTTTTTGGCCATTCCTAGTTGCCTTTGAATCGATTGGCTGTCTAGCCATTTCAAAGGGCAGTTAAGAGTCAGATTTCTGTCAGTCCGGAATACATGTGGTACAAACCAGTTAAAGAAAATGGATTTCTTTTCCTGCAGAGACATTAGTGCATGATATGGATTTTTACAATAATCAACAATGGTTACATGGTTGACATAATATCAGCAGATTTTATTGAATTCAAATTTCGCTATCTGCCCTGGTGGGATTCAAACCCATGTCTCTAAAACATTAGCCAAGTTACAGGGGCTTAGTGGTTCAGTGATATTACCACTATGCCACGTTTTACATTTGGTAGTTTACTGATGTTACTCATGAATGAGCAACGTTTGAATAAATACAGCAAATAAGATTGCGAAAGCATCAACATTTCCAAAGAATTTCTTCCTGTGAGTACTGTCATAGTGTAGTGCTGACTGAATTTAGATTCCAAAGTCGTTATTCATGGTGAATGTACTTGGCTGATGTCAGCAAATGTAAACCAATTAGAAAAGCTTGACATGATTCCTGTCATTGATAGAAGCATCAAGGAAGAAGAGTGGGGAAAGGAATATAAATATGTATTGGTGCCCTTGATTCTCAGTTTCTTAGTTTACTCAATGCATTGCTTTTAGAGGAAGGGCACTTTCTAAAATACTTTATTCCAACAGGATGTACATGTATTTGGAAAGGCAAGGACTGATTAGGGATAGTCAACATGGCTTTGTGCATGGGAAATCATGTCTCACAAACCTGATTGAGTGTTTTGAAGAAGCAATAAAAAAGATTGATGAGGGCAGAGTGGTAGATGTGATCTATATGGATGAAAATGTGTTGCTGGTTAAAGCACAGCAGGTCAGGCAGCATCCAAGGAATAGGAAATTCGACGTTTCGGGCATAAGCCCTTCATCAGGAATTTCCTATTCCTTGGATGCTGCCTGACCTGCTGTGCTTTAACCAGCAACACATTTTCAACTGTGATCTCCAGCATCTGCAGACCTCATTTTTTACCCGGTGATCTATATGGACTTCAGTAAGGCGTTCGACAAATATCCCCATGGGAGACTGGTTAACAAGGTTAGATCTCACGGAATACAGGGAGAACTAGCTATTTGGATACAGAACTGGCGCAAAGGTAGAAGACAGAAGGTGGTGGAGGGTTGTTTTTCAGACTGGAGGCCTGTGACCAGTGGAGTGTCACAAGGATCGGTGTTGGGTCATTTACATAAATGATTTGGATGTGAGCATAACAGGTACAGTTATTAAGTTTGCAGATGACACCAAACTTTGAGGTGTAGTGGACAGCGAAGAAGGATACCTCAGATTACAACAGGATCTTGACCAGATGGGCCAATGGACTGAGAAGTGGCAGATGGTGCAGCATTTTGGGAAAGCAAATCTTAGCAGGACTTATACATTTCATGGTAAGTTCCTTGGGAAGATTGCTGAACAAAGAGACCTTGGAGTGCAGGTTCATAGTTCCTTGAAAGTGGAGTCACAGGTAGATAGGATAGTGAAGAAGGTGCTTGGTATGCTTTCCTTTATTGGTCAGAGTATTGATTACAGGAGTTGGAAGGTCATGTTGCGGCTATATAGGACATTGGTTAGGCCATTTTTGGAATATTGTGTGCAATTCCGGTCTTCTTCCAATTGGAAAGATGTTGTGAAACTTGAAAGCGTTCAGAAAAGATTTACAAGGATGTTGCCAGGGTTGGAGGATTTGAGCTATAGGGAGAGGCTGAATAGGCTGGAGCTGTTTTCCCTGGAGCGTCGGAGGTTGAGGGGTGACCTTATAGAGATTTACAAAATCATGAGGGGCTTGGACAGGATAAATAGACAAAAGTCTTTTCCCTGGGGTTGGGGAGTCCAGAACTAGAGGGCATAGGTTTAGGGTGAGAGGGGAAAGATATAAAAGAGATCTGAGGGGCAACTTTTTCACACAAAGGGTGGTACGTGTATGGAATGAGCTGCCACAGGAAGTGGTGGAGGCTGGTACAATTGCAACATTTGAGAGCCATTTGGATGGGCATATGAATAGGAAGGGTTTGGAGGGATATGGGCCAGGTGCTGGCAGGTAGGACTTGATTGGGTTGGGATATCTGGTCGGCATGGATGGGTTGGACTGAAGGGTCTGTTTCCATGTTGTCCATCTCTATGACTCTAACTAATAACCCACTGCAATATTCTGAAACATCATTACCTTGTTTTAAGAGTGATCGTCAGTCAGATTCTCTGGAAGTCACACTGGAAACTAAGAGGGAAGAAAATAGTACGTTCACATAGCCCCTTTCATAACTTCAGTATAGCCCAAATTGCTTTACGTTCAATGAATTATTTTTGATGGCCAAATAGGCTGAGGATTGGCAGAATGAGTTCAATTTAAATAAATATGAGGCATTGCATTTTGGTAAGACAAATCAAGGCAGGACTCATACAGTTAATGGTAGGACCAGACTAAGTTCTAGGGGTGCAGGTGCATGGTTTTTTGAAAATGGAGTCACAAGTAGACAGTGTGGTGAAGTCGGCATTTGGACACTTGCTTTCATTGGTCAATTTGTTGGGGTAAATGAACTGGGGTGTCATGTTGTGGCTGTATAGGACATTGGCTAGGCCACTTCTAGAATACTGCATCCAGTTCTGATCTCTCTGTGACAGGAAATATATTGTTAACCTGAAAAGGTTCAGAAAAGCCTTACAAGGATGTTGTTGGGTTATGATGGTTTGAGTTACAAAGAGAAGTTGGAGAGGCTGGAACCTTTTTCACTGGAAGTTACAGAGATTTATAAAATCATAAAAGGCTTAGATAAGGTGAAAAGCAAAGGTCTTTTCCCCAGGGTAGGGGATTTCAAAACTAGAGGGCACAATTTTGAGGTGAGAGGGGAATGATTTAAAATAGATCTGAGGGGCAACTTTTTTCATCCAGAGGGTAGTTTGTATGTGGAATGAACTACCAGAGGAAATGGTAGATGCATATACCACCTTTCAAAGACATTTGGACAGGAAAGGACAGGAAAGATTGGGACCAGATAGGGAGGTGATGGCCTTGGTATTATCACTGGACTGTTAATCCATCTTTCCACATAATGTTTTGGGGACCCAGGTACGAATGCTATCACGGCAGATGGTGGAATTTGCATTCAATAAAATAATTCTGGAATTAAGAGTCTAATTATAACTGTGAGTGTTGTTGATTGTTCTGAAAAACCGATCTGGTTCATTAATGTCTTTTAGGGAAAGAAACTGTCATCCTTACCTGGCCTCGCCTGCATGTGACTCCAGACCCAGAGCAATGTGATTGACTCTTAACCTCTGGGCAAGTAGGGATGGGCAATAAATGCTGGCCTGGCCAGCGATGCCCTAATTCCATGAAAGAATGAATAAAGAAAAAAAATCAGTTTAGGATATCTGGTTGGCATGGTCGAATTGGACCAAAGAGTTTGTTTCCTTGCTGTATGACTCCATGACTCACAAAGTTAGAACATATTTGACAGACCTTTTGCATATTTGATCTCTTGTTCCAAGCGCAGCATTTCTTATGAACCTAACAGGAGAATTTATTGTACTATCTGGAAAATTAAAGGGAATTAGGCAGATTGACAAAGCAGCATCTCATTATAAAAATGGCGATTGATTAGAGATTATACTCAGTACTTCTTGTTTACATGAGTAAGCTTTGAAGGACAAAGAAATAGATTTGGTTTACAATGATAGTTCATCTCATTACCAATTGATGATGCACAATTTTGGTAAACAATATATGCCTGTAGTATTCTTAATTTCAGTTCAAAAGGGAGATATACAACCTCTTTTTGAACCCATTAAAATAATTTTTCTTCGTAAAAGATTTTGAGTTGCATTAGAATTTAAATAAGCAGTCTTCAGAAAAATCTGGCTCGATTGGAAAATTGAAATGACTGCCTGTTGACAGTATCTTTTTGTGTATCCTTTTGTTCACAGTCTTGCCAATCAACTAATGGTGAGAGAGGTGAGTGAGTGACAAATGCTGCATTGTGCCTTGTTAAAATTGCCTCTTTTCTTTATCCATTCATAGAATGTAGGCTGTGCATGAAAAGGTAGCATTTGCTGCCTTACTTAATGGCTTGTGAATCATTTCAGGGGACATTTAAGAGTCAAGCACATTACTGTGGGTCTGGGATCACATGTATCACTGAATTCTTATAGTGCAGAAGGAGGCCATCCAGCTCATCATGTCTGCATCAACTTCCAGAGAACTATAACTTAGTGTCAATCTCTTGCCCTGTCTCCATAACCCTGCACATTGATTCTATTTAAATAATCACACAATGCCCTCTTGAATGCCTCAATTGAAGCTGCCATCAATATACTTCCAAATAGAGTATTCTGGTCCCTAAATTTTCGCAGTGTGAAAAAGATTTTTCTTACCTTGCATTTGCTTCTTTTGAAAAATGCTTGAAAATTGTGACACTGATTCTCAAACTTTCTACAAGTGGAAACAATTTCTTCTGATCCACTCTGTCTAGATCCTCATGATTTTGAAAACTTCTATTAAATCTCCTCTTAGCCTTCTCTTGAAGGCAAATCGTCCCAATTTCTCCAATCTTTCCTCATAACTGAAATCGTTAATCTGTGGACCTTGGTGGAAAAATTGCATTTTCAAGAAGAAATTTAAAGGTAGGAAGACATGGGAAGTCACAGACGAATTTAACAAGAAGATTTAGAGTGTGGCCAGCATAGCACAACAAAGACCTGAGACACCTCACAGAGGTGAAATCAGGAAAACAAACTGGAGGCCAAATTAAAGGAGTTGTAGGGAGGAATTTCAATGTCATAAAGACTATTTCTTATGAAGGTTATATCAGCATTATAAATCTCATCTGGCATTCAATTAAGCATAGAAGTTAATTGGTGTAAACAGGGTTAGAGTGGTGCTGGCAGAGCACAGCAGGTCAGGCAGCATCTGAGGAGCAGGAAATTCGGCGTTTCAGGCAAAAGTCCTTCATCAGGAAAATTTTGTGGTTCCTCATGAAGGAGTTTTGCCCAAAACGTTGATTTTCCTGCTCTTCAGCTGCTGCCTGACCTGCTGTGCTTTACCAGCACCACTCTAATCTTGACTCTAATCTCCAGCATCTGCCTTGTTAAACATGTTATTGACACATCCCCATCTCTATGCAGTTTACAGATGCTGAGATCAAATGTGCTGGACAATTTGAATACCTTTCTAGCCTGTAAGATAAAGTTGCAACAGGTTCTCTGTTCTCATTTTTTTCTGGTGCAAAATAAACTCAGAAGACAACATAACACACTGGAAGGATCTGATCGTTGCCAATGCTATGTTGCATTTAGAAATGATTCACAAAGGCAACCAATTTGAGGATACTTCGTGATTTATAGTTGCAACTTTGGAAGAACAATCCTATTGAAGCCATTGTGTAGACTATTAGATGCATTATGTAAATAGCTTTTGCTATTTACAAAGGAATGATATCCTTGTAGATGCACAGTCATCTTAAAGAGAGACAATAAGTGCTACCAGTAGCACAAATTTATTTTTCTGAAACATTTTTCTCGATTATCTAACTTTTTTTTAACTATTACTAAGCTTCCATTGATCCAAATTTGTAGGAGACGTGTCAACGCAGTTTTGATTGAAATGCTTTGAAATAATTCTTGTAATTGTCTGGAATATTCTTGCCTTCCTTTGGTGCCTCCAACTAATGTGGATCAGGAACTTTCTTATGCTAAATAGCCTGACCAAAAAGTTGTATCCCACTGCTCACATAACACATTGATTAACCACTGAGGACTAAGATCAAAACTTTAATTTACATCTATTTAAATTCTACATCATCAAATTTTTGATGCAGTTGGTGATTACTAAACTTGCCCAGAAGGCCAAACAAGTAGCTTGAAAAGTGTTAGCACACTATAGATCCATGCCAATGTGCAGACAAAGACAGCATTAAAGGGTCATTGTTACCACACTGGGAAGTTTCCAGAACAGGCAAGATTCCAGGAGCAGTGAACAATAGGTTGTTCTCTCACATTGACTGCCAGGAGAAACTTGATGGGTCAGCATCAAAATGTGTTTTTTTTCTCTAAAATGTTACTTTGTTTCGGTGATGTTCAAAGGCAGCTATCAATAATCGTGCTGTGATTTTACTGTGTCACAAGCTGCATCATGGAATGTCTTTTTTTTTACAACTGAGACATAATAAGATGTTCCACGTCAAACCATTTTCAAATTTATAAATATCTTGATTGGTTACTCTCAGACCTCCCAGACTTTCATGGCTGTTTTATTGGTTCTTCATCTTCTAGCTGCTTATTCCCTTATTCCATGACACTCTCTGCTGCTTCATCACTTTTACCTCCTACGGCAGCCTTTGAAAGGTCATCTCTGACTAAGATTCTTGTTACTTGTTCCAGTATATCTTTGGGTCATTCAATGTCAAATTTTGTCTGATAATGTCACTGTTCAGCATCAAAACTGTGCAAATGGTGATTGGCAAAAGGTGGTGCTAAATTTAAACCAACAGGTGTCAAAAGACTGGGCTGAATGGAAATATCGCCCATTTATGAATGGAAACAGTCTAATTCATAGAAACAGAAAATAGGAGCAGGATTAGGCCATTTGGCCCTTCAAGCCAGCCCCATCGTTCATCATTTTCATGGCTGATCATCCAGCTCGATAGCCTATTCCGACTTTTTCTCCAAATCCTTCAATCCCTTTAGCCCTAAGTGTTATACCCAATTCTTTGAAATCATAAAGCCTTGGCTGCTTTCCGTGGTAACAAGTTCCACAGACTCACCACTCTGAGTGAAAAAAAAACTCTCCAGTTCAGTCCTTGACAACTTACCCTGTATCCTTAAACTATAATGCCTGGTTCTGAACTTCCCTACCATTGGGCATTTCCTTTTGAATGCTTTAATCGAACCTGCTTCTATAACATTATCTGGCAGTGAATTTGAAACCTATTACTCTATTAACCTATTACTCTACATTTACCTCTGACTAATGGACCTAACTGCACACCCCTGAATGCTAACAACCTTCTGACTGGGAGACAGGAGTGCTACAAACACTGAACTGATACTTGCAGTTAAATGGTGACCCATTGGTCAACAGACTATCTGTGGTCTTGGTCATTGATAGAGATATTCAAAACCATTCGTTATCTATCAGTTATGAGGATAGTTTGACGAAGTTGGGACTGTTCTCCTTTGATAGAAGATGGCTGAGAGGAGATTTGGTAGAGGTGTTCAAAATCAGGTGCAGGCTGGATAGAGGAGATAGGGAGAAGCTATTCCTGCTGGTAAAATATAAAAAAGAATTGGTATAGATATAAAGTGAGGTGCAAATGAAGCAAAAAAGTGATGAGAGAAAAAAATGTTTCACACAGCAAGTGGTTAAGTTATGGAATGGAAATGTGGTGAAGGCTGGTTGAATTGAAGCACTCAAGAGGGCATTGGATCATTATCTTGGTTGTGGGTATGTTTGCTGAGCTGGGAAGTTGATTTGCAGTCATTTCGTCCCCTGACTAGGTGACATTTTCAGTGCCTTGGAGCCTCCTGTGAAGAGCTGCTCATGTGTGTCTTCTGGAATTTATTTGGTTCTGTTTCTGCTACTCCTGATTGCTTGTTCCAGTTGTTCGTTATAGTGACTGGTACATTGGGTCTAGGTCTGTGGGCTTATTGAGGGAGTCCGTGGATGAGTGCCATGCTTCTAGAAATTCTCTGGCTGCTCTCTGTTTGGCTTGTCCTATGGTCATTGTGCTGTTCCAGTCGAATTTGTGGTCTTTGTCATCTATGTGTGTGGCCGCCAGGGACGATGGTCATGGCATTCAGTGGATAGTTGACGTTTGTGGATGCAGATTGCTAGTTGTTATACACACAGAAGTGTTCAAATTCCCTGCTGGAGAATTTGACGGATGAAGGTTCAAGTGAGGCATGCAAAAGGGAATTAGTCTGTTTGTGTTCGTAAATGAGCGTTATTTCCATTTAATGGCAATCTGTTGACACCCCAAGATGAGATCCTCTTCTGTAAAACATAGAAATTATGCAAAATGGTCCAACTTATTGTGTATACTTGAAAATAAAACTCCATAACAACCATCATGTTAATTTCCCAGTTTTATTGGTTTCCTGCTATTAAAAATGGCTTAGGAAAGGTTCCCTAGGTTGCTCTTCCTATGTATGTGAGTGAATCATTTGGCAAACAGATTGTTGAAGTAAGTATGGTTTAATTATCATTGAACCCAAGTGTGTCACAAATGTGATTTGTACCTGGAACATTGGTGCAAGACAACAAGGAAACTGTCCCAAACATCAGAGAGAAAGTAAGCAAACTGCATCAGACATGATGAGCTTTAAGGCCCCTTTCGAATGCTGTGTCAGTTCTGTGGTTATCTGTAAGGCACTCCCAAAACAGAGGATAGAAAGTAAGTGAGCTGAAGCAGATGTGATGTGTGAACAGTCTTATTTTGTGCTGTAAAAATGTCAGTGATTAGATGTAATATTCTTCCTGGAACAGACTATTGTAAAATAGGACAGTCAAGACATCCTTGCAGATTCAGAGTGACACTGGCAGACATCGGTGAACAATAGGTCTGTCAATTAGTTGCTTAAAGCAGGCAGAAAAAGGCTGAGAAAACGGTGCAGCGTGTCGACACACTGCAGTTTTTCCTCTGGGAGTTGATTTTGACTATCACCTTAATTTATGGATGAACATTTCCACTGACAACTTCAAGGTCCTAAGTGTCTTTAACTTGGTCTATGATGGTCATGAGCCAACAGGACAAGAACAATCGTACTTCAGTTCAAATTGAGATGACAGTGTTTAAACCTGTTAAAAAAAGTTAAAAAATTGGCAAGACCAACAATCAAGCTGGGGTTTTGAAACAGCATTGCTCTCCATTTTGTCATGTCACGTGTGAAGTAACAATGGTCCCACTCTCTCATTAGCAAGAGACAACTGGTGGTGAGTTTGAGCTGAGGGCCCTCATCTGAGGAGCAAGGTTGAGACTGAGAATTTTATGGCAATCCCAGCAGGTGTGGGAAGTTAACCTTAGCTGTTGGTATCACTCTGCATTGTAAACCAACTGTACAGCCAACTGAGCTAACTATTGACACACAATGCAAATGGAATGGAGGATACAAGTAGATGCATTTCACAACAACTGTACAGGATATTGGTGAGAACTCACTGAGAGCACTGCACTCAGTTTTGGTTGCATTCAATGAAGAAAATTATTGCATGAGAAGCATTCCGAGAAGATTCTTGACTGATTCCTGGGATGAAGGGATCATATTATAATGAAAGCTTGCCCAGGTTTGGTTTGTGTCCATTGGAATTTAGAAGAATGAAAAGTGATCATAGTGAAGCATACAAGGTCCTCTGGAGACTTGACAGGGTGAAAGGATGTTTCCCTTTTCAGGACAATTAGAATAAGGCAATACAGCATAAAAATAATTGGACCCTCATTTAAGACAGAAATGATGAGAACACGTTCCCTTAACCATTGATGGACAGTTGCAGCTCCAAGATGCAATGCAGAAACAATGAAGGAAGGGTGTTTCTAGTTCCAGGTTAAATTATTTGATAAATATGTGGGTGGTAGTGTTCCCCACGCATCTGTTGGCCTTGTTCTTCTTGATGGTAGAAGTTATAGTCAGGAAGAAGCCTGGATAAATTGCAGCAGTGTATCTTGTAGGCAGCACATACTGCTGCCTCTCTGCATTGTTGTGGAGGAAATTATTGTTGAACTGGGTGGATGGGGTGTCAATCAAGTGGGCTGTTTTGTCCGAAATTGTCATGAGCCATTTCTGTGTTTTTGGAGCATCACTCATCCAGGCAAGTGCAGAGCATTCGATTACAATACTGACTTGTGTCTTGCAGATGTTAGACAGGTTTTGGGGAGTCAGTAGTTTAGACCATAAGTTCATAAGACATGGAAGTGGAAATGGACCATTCAGCCTATGGAGTCTGCTCCACCATTCAATGAGATCTGACCTGATAAGCCTCATGGGTGTGTCAAATATGGATACCCATGTTGGCAAAGCTCTGTGCCAGAAGCAGATTTTTTTTTAAAAAAACCCTCCTCATAAGATTAACTTGAATCTTAAATAAGTTCCCTTTTAGCAGGGAGACATCAATTTTCTTCAGAATATATACCTTAGGTTGAGATTGTCCACAATATATAAGGCAAATTATTTTTTATAATTATTAGCAATTTTGGTAATGGGTTAGAAAACAATTTATCCCTAAATAGCACAGTGAACAAATAAATAAATAGCTGAGACTGCAAGAACAGAAAGAGATCTCAGTTATCTGTAAGTACAATAGGGTGGTTACAGTAGGGGATTTTAACTTTCCAAACATAAACTGGGACTGCCATAGTGTTAAGGGCTTAGATGGAGGGAAATTTGTTAAGTGTGTAGAAGAAAATTTTCTGATTCAGTCTGTGAATGTAGCTATGGGAGAAGGTGCAAAACATGACCTACTTTTTGGAAATCAGGCAGGTGACAGAGATATCAGTGGGGGAGCACTCTGGGGCCAATTACCATAATTTCAACAGCTGTACAGGACATCGGTGAGAACTCACTGTGACAGAAAAGGATAGACTGGATCTAAAAGTTAAAGTTCTAAATTGGAGGAAGGCTAATTTTGACAGCATTCAGCAAAAACTTTCAAAAGTTGATTGGGGGCAGATGTTTGCAGGTAAAAGGGATGGCTGAAAAATGGGAAGACGTCAAAATTGAGATAACGTGAGTCCAGAAACAGTGTGCTCCTGTTAGAGTGAAGGGTGTTATGAAGTTGAAGGCATGCGCTGTACTTTTAAGAGAGAGTGAATGCTGTTCTGAACTCAAAGATTACTAGCACCTGTGTATATGACTAGATGGCAGTCTCAGGGAGTACTGAAAAATTGAAAATATGTAACAATAAATTTGAATTTATTATTTTACCAACATTGAACCAATGAGGCAATCTGATATTGAGAATATAAAAATACGGACATTTTGAAAATTGCAGAGAGAGCAACTGCCATCGAGAGAAAACCAAGAAATTAGGAAACTCTCTATCAAAGGTACCTTTTCATATGAAACAAATTTGTAGTAAAAAGAAAGACGATGGCTCAGGGAGATCCTCAACTGGAAGAAGAAAGACACTGAAGACAACAGCTACTATGTAGTTTTGAAATTAAGTTGATGTAATTTTAATAAGAACTTATTGGAGCAACATATTGTTATAGGGGCAGGTAATAAGCAGATAAGAGAAATGGGGGGGGGGGGGCTTAGAATTGTGAATAGTTACTGTTTGACGTTCACTTTTAGAGTTAAAAAAATAAATTGATGTTATTTCCTTTAAATATGGGAATTGGGAGTTCTCTGCCACTCCTATTTTAACGGATTATGAGGTGAGGTGAGGTTTTCTGGGTGTTTGGTTTAATTAGCAGAAGGGTTGACCACCGTGTCATAACAAGGCCAATGCTGGTGGTGTAGGGAATGCTGGATGACTAGGCAAATTGAGGTTTTGGTCAAGAATAAGAAGGAAGCATATGCTAGGTTACGACAATAGACATTGAATTATTTCCTAGAAGTTAATAAAGGCAGTAGGAGGATATTCAAGAGGGGAATCAGGAAGGCTAAAAAGGAGATATGAAATAGCTTTGGCAAATAGGGCTAAGGAGAATCCAAAGGAATTCTACAAATACATTAAGGACAAAAGGGTAACTAAGGAGAGAATAGGACTCCTTAATGATCCGTGAAGCCACTTATGTGTGGAACTGCAGGATATGAGTACTTTCCATCAGTGGAGAAGAATATGGAAGATAAAAGAATGTAGGGAAATAAATAGCGACATCTTGAAAAATGTCCATATTACAGAGGAGGAGGTGCTGGACATCTTAAGATGTGTAAAGGTGGATAAATCCCCAGTACCTGACCTGGTGTACTCTAGAGCTCTGTGGGAAGCTGGAGATATTTGTCCCATTGATAGCTACAGGTGAGGTGCTGGGAGACTGAAGGTTGGGTGCCACTATTTAAGAAAGATGGTAAGGAAAAGCCAGGAAACGATAGACTGATGAGCCTGACATTAGTGGTTGGCAAATTGTTGGATGGAATCCTGAGACACAGGATTTACACGTATTTAGAAAGGCAAGGACTGATTAGGGATAGTCAACATGACTTTGTGATTGCGGAATCATGTCTCACGAACTTTATTGAGTTTTTTGAAGTAGTAATGAAGAGGATTGATGAGGGCAGATTGGTGGATGTGATCTATATTGACTTCAGTAAGGCGGTCGACAAGGTTCCCCATGGTAGACTGATTAGCAAGGTTATATCACATAGAATTGAGTGAGAACTAGCTATTTAGATACAGAACTGGCTTCAAGGTGGAAAACTGAGGGTGGTGGGTTTCTTTTCAGAATGGAGGCCTGTCACCAGTGGTGTACCACTAGGGTCAGTGCTGGGTCAACCATTTTTCGTCATTTACATAAACGATTTGGATGTGAACATTGGAGGTATTGGTTAGTAAGTTTGCAGAGAATACCAAAGTTGGAGGTGTACTGGACAGTGGTGAAGATTACCTCAGAGTACAATGGGATCTTGATCAGATGGGCCAATGGGCTGAGGAGTCGCCATGCAATGGGCTGAAGATGGAATTTAGATGAATGTGAGGTGCTGTATTTTGGAAAGTCAAATCAGGGCAAGACTTATATATTTAATGGTAAGTTCCTGGGGAGTATTGCTGAACAAGAGATCTTGGAGTGGAGGTTCATATTTCCTTGAAAGTGGAATCGTAGATAATAGTATAGTGAAGGCAGTGTTTGGTATGCTTGCCTTTATTGGTCAGAGTATTGAGTACAGGAGTTGGGAGGTCATATTGCAGCTGTACAGGACATCAGATGGGCCACTTTTGGAACATTGTGTGCAATTCTGATCTTCTTCCTATTGGAAGAATGTTGTGAAACTTGAAAACTTACAGAAAAGATTTACAAGAATGTCATCAGGATATCGAGACAGGCTGAATACACTGGAGCAATTTTCCCTAGAGTGTCGGAGGCTGAAGGGTGATTTATAGAAGTTCATAAAATCACAGATAGGAGAAATAGACAAGGTCTTTTCCCTGGGGTGGGGGAGCCTAGAATGAGAGGGCATAGGTTTAAGGCGAGAGGGGAAAGATATAAAAAGGACCTAAGGGGCAACCTTTTCATGTAGAGGATGGTGCGTATATGGAATGAGCTGCCAGAAGAAGTGTTGGAGGCTGGTACAATTACAACATTTAAAAGGCTGGATGGATATATGAATAGGAAGGATTTAGATGGGTATGGGTCAAATGATGACAAAAGGGACTAGATTAATTTAGGATATCTGGTCAGCATGGACAAGTTGGACCGAAGAGTCTGTTTTCATGCTGTATATGTCTATGACTTGACTATAACATTTGGAAAATAAATGTTTATATTTCATAATCAGAGCTGAAAAGCGACGGAAATATTTTCCAGAGACCAAAGTAGAAGGCAGAAGGAAGAATTATCGCTCTAGATGTAGTTAAATATTCGAGTCACAGAGTAGTTGCAAATGACAAAGTTAAGCCCTGATCTTATTGAATGGCAGATCAAGTTTGAAGGGCTGATCAAATAGCGTGCTCCAGATCGTACTCTCATTTCTGCAAATGATCCAACAAATGGCAACAATTGTATTTTCGTCTACTTCCTGCATGAAATTTTAGATTTCATATCTTTGCTTTCTCCGCTCATAAGCAATGTATGCAATTATATTAATTGGTTTATTTCCAATTTTTTTTTACAGAGGAAAGAAAGTCAACAAATTTTAGTCTTTCAGTATCTCACTCTCATTATAACAAGATTATTGGGTTCTGAGCATAATGCAAGTGACAAGAAAAGCCTTGCAACACAATCCAAAAAAACAATAAAAACAAAAATTAAACATAGCTCCAGCATCCCTTACAGCACATTTACTCTTATAATTACCCTGCATGTAATGAGGACAAAGGGTTCAGTCTCTGAGACAACTGACAAATTCATAGGTCCCTGAAGGATCAATTCAGAATTGGCATCAGAAATAGTACACTTGTTAAAAATAATTTAGCATACCTAATAAACAGCATAAATACTTGCCCATCAAGTCACTGAGAGTAATGCATAGAGACGCAAGTCTTTCTAAGAAGTCTAATGCTGCAGTTATGTGAGATTTTACCTGCTGCTGCTGTTTATTGTCTTCCATAATCTAAATTTACACATCCAACACAATAACAAAGAAGTACTTTGTTGATGATGAACAACCAACATGAAATCCAAAGCTATTTTTAAATTCTCCCAGTGTCCTGGTTAATTGTTCAAGCCCACTGTTACAACATAGGGATAGCAAGCCAAACCAAATCAGCCTCACTGTCACTGTATTCACAGTAAAGAAAAGCATGCCAAACACCTTCATCATTATCTGTGACTCCACTTTCAAGGAAATACGAACCTGCACTCCAAGGTCTCTCAATGACCCTCGTAATTGCTCAATTGTTCTCAATCAGATTTTACAGATAGAAGATCTTAGATACCAAGTTTACAACTTAAACAAAAATGATCAATTTATTATTAAGAATAAACTTCAGTAGAACACGCATTATAAGGCAATTTACATAATGTCTATGGCCTAAACCAATTTTCTTTGAAAATAAATCCACATTCATACCAACATATAAACACAGTTAAGAGATGAATTGAAGAAGCTTAGATTAGATCCCCTGCAGTGTGAAAACAGGCCTTTCATCCCAACCAATCCCTCAGAAGAGTAACCCACCCAGACCCATTTTCCTCTGACTAATGCACATAACACTATGGGCAATTTAGCATGACCAATTCACCTGACTTGTATATCTTTGGACAGTGGGAGGAAACTGGAACACCCAGGGGGAAAACCCACACAGACACTGGGAGAATGTGCAAACTACACACAGACAGTCTTCCGAGGCTGGAATTGAACCTGGGACCCTGGTGCAGTGAAGCTAACCACTGAGCCACCATGCCACCAAAGGAATCGTAACTTGCCAGTTTGATAACCATTTCAACACTAAATGCCAGGTCTTTATGAAATCCTCCAATGATGGCTAGTATTATAAGCACACAGGGCTGTGTACATCTTTCTTGCATTCCAAAGTCACCAGTCAATGAAACAGTTCTGCAGACCTCTAGGGACTTTCTTAACTGATTTCTTACAGAATGGAGTTTTATTTTCAGAATGTCTAACAAGCCAATAACTGGAGAATAACAAGAGACCAAATCGGAAAACCCAGCCCACTCCAGCAGCTTCCAAAGCAAAAATGCCTCCTGCCCAAAATAGAGTCATAGAAACATACATCACAGAAACAGACTTTATGGTCCTACTTGTCCATAAGGACCAGATAGGCGGAAGTAGGTACTACAGATGCTGGAGATCAGAGTCCAGATTTGAGTGGTGCTGGAAAAGCA
This sequence comes from Hemiscyllium ocellatum, assembly GCF_020745735.1. Lineage (NCBI taxonomy): Eukaryota > Metazoa > Chordata > Chondrichthyes > Orectolobiformes > Hemiscylliidae > Hemiscyllium > Hemiscyllium ocellatum. The sequence goes on from NC_083401.1 coordinate 27,200,186, forward strand.
CAGCAGGTCAGGCAGCATCCGAGCTGCTCCTCACATACTGATCAGATATCCTAACCTACTTTAGTCCCATTTGCCAGCACTTGGCACATATCCCACTAAACTCTCCCTATTCATATACCCATCCAGATGCCTTTTAAATGTTAAAATTGCACCAGTCTCCACCACTTCCTCTGGCAGCTCATTCCAAACATGCACCACCCTCTGCATGAAAAAGTTGCCCCTTAGGTCCCTTTTAAATTTTTCCTCTCACCCTAAACTGACATCCTCTAGTTCTGGACTCTCCTAACCAGAGAAAAGATCTTGTTTGTTTAACTTATCCATGTCCCTCATGATATTATTAACCTCTAAAAGGTCACCCCTCAGCCACTGATGATCCAAGGAAAACAGCCCCAACCTATTTAGCCCCTCCATATAACTCAAATCCTCCAATCCTGGCAATAGTCTTGTAAATATTTTCTGAACTCTTTCAAGTTTCTCAACATTGTTCAGATAGGAGGGAGACCAGAATTGCACACAATATTCCAAAAGTGGCCTAACCAATGTCCTGTACAGTTGCAATATGACCTCCCAACTCCTATACTCAACTAACTGACCCGTAAAGGAAAGCATGCCAAACACCTTCATCATTATCTGTGACTCCACTTTCAAGGAAATATGAACCTGCACTCCAAGGTCTCTTGTTCTGCAACAATCCCCAGGATCTTATTATTAAGTGTATAAGTCCTGCTCTGATTTGCCTTTCCAAAATGCAGTAACTCAAATTTATTTAAATTAAACTCCATCTGCTATTCCTCAGGCCATTGGCCCATCTGATCAAGATCCCATTGTAATCTGAGATAACCTTCTTCGATGTCCAGTACACCTCCAATTTTAGTGTCATCTGCAAACTTACTAGCTGTAACTTGTATGTTCACACCCAAACTATTTATATACATGATGCAAAGCAGTGGACCCAGCACCGATCATTGTGGCTAAATATAGTCAATATAGGCAAATTAAAATCATCCCCAACTACCCTGTTGTTTTACATTCTATCCAAAAATCTGTTGACATATCTGTTCCTCTATCTCCTGCTGGCTGTTGGGATTGCACAGTGATGGCACCTTTCCCATTCCTGAGCTCTCACCATATGGCCTCACAAGATGTATCTTCCAATATATCCCTACAGCTGTGATTTTTTTCCTTAATCAGTAACACAATTCCCCCACCTTTTTACACCCCTCTCTATCTCATCTGAAACATCTTAATCCTGGAGGATTAAGTTGTCTGTCTTGTCCCTCTCTCAACCCAGTCTCTATGACAGCTACAACATCATACTTATAGGTAGAAGCTCTGAGTTCATCTGCCTGAATGGTCATACTCCTCACATTAAAACAAATACAGCAGCCTACAACTCCAGTCGTGTTCAGTCACATCTCATTGTCTGCATTTCCTCTGAGCCTTTCTGGTCTTAATCTTCAACTCCTGCTTGGTCTTTTCATTTGCAGACCTATTGCTCTATTGATTCCCACCTACTTGTCGCCATAGTTTAAACCCTCCTGAGTGACACCAGCAAATGTTCCTGCCAGGATATTAATGCCCTTCCAGTTGAAGTGCAATCCATCCTTCTTGTACAGGTACCACCTTCCTGGAAGACATCCCGATGATCCACTTATCTGAAGTCCTTGGTCCTACAACAGCTCTTTGGTCATGTGTTTAACTGTTCTAGTTTCCTATTCCCAACCTCAATGGCACGTGGCACAGAGAGTAATTCTTCACGAAGTTGTTATAATTCCTTGTTCCGACAGGGAGAAAGTAAGGACTGCAGATACTGGAGATCAGAGTCGAGAGTGTGGTGCTGGAAAAGCACAGCAGGTCAGGCAGCATCTGAGGAGTATTCAACAACCTGGCTGAGAGGGCAACCTGTTCACCTGTTCTAAAACCTGCCTAGGTGGTGGTGATAGGAGATTTTAATTTCAACAACATTGACTGGGATTCACTTAGTGTTAGAGGTTTGGACGGAGCAGAATTTGTAAGGAGTATCCAGGAGGGTTTTCCAGAGCAGTATGTAAATCATCCAACTCGGGAAAGGGCCATACTGGAGCTGGTGTTGAGGAATGAGCCCAGCCAGGTGGTTGAAGTTTCAGTAAGGGTTTACTTCAGGAATAGTCATAGAGTCATAGAGATGTACAGCATGGAAACAGACCCTTCGGTCCAACCCGTTCATGCCGACCAGATATCCCAACCCAATCTAGTCCCACCTGCCAGCACCTGGCCCATATCCCTCCAAACCCTTCCTATTCATATACCCACCCAGATGCCTCTTAAATGTTGCGATTGTACCAGCCTCCACCACTTCCTCTGGCAGCTCATTCCATGCACGTACCACCCTCTGCGTGAAAAAGTTGTCCCTTACATCTCTTTTATAACTTTCCCCTCTCACCCTAAACCTATGCCCTCTAGTTCTGGACTCCCCACCCCAGGGAAAAGACTTTGTCTATTTACCCTATCCATGCCCCTCATAATCTTGTAAACCTCTATAAGGTCACCCCTCCGCCTCCGACGCTCCAGGGAAAACAGCCCCAGCCTGTTCAGCCTCTCCCTATAGCTCAAATCCTCCAACAGTGGAAACATCCTTGTAAGTCTTTTCTGAACCCTTTCAAGTTTCACAAAATCTTTCCGATAGGAAGGAGACCAGAATTGCACACAATATTCCAAAAGTGGCCTAACCAATGTCCTGTACAGCCGCAAAATGACCTCTCAACTCCTGTACTCAATACTCTGACCAATAAAGGAAAGCATACCAAACGCCTTCTTCACTATCCTATCTACCTGTGACTCCAATTTCAATGAGCTATGAACCTGCCTCCAAGGTCTCTTTGTTCAGCAATTCTCCCTAGGATCTTACCATTAAGTGTATACATCCTGCTAAGATTTGCTTTCCCAAAATGCAGCACCTCGCATTTATCTGAATTAAAGTCCATCTACCACTTCTCAGTCCATTGGCCCATCTGATCAAGATCCCATTGTGATCACAATTACATAAATTTTAGAATATTCATGGACAAAGACCAAAGTGGTCCTAAAGGAAGAGTGCGAAATTGGGGGAAGGCCATCTAGGTGGGTTTTCCAGTGCAGTATGTAAATAGTCCAACTCGGGAAGTGGCCATACTGGAGCTGGTGTTGGGGAATGAGCCCGGCCAGGTGGTTGAAGTTTCAGTAAGGGATTACTTCAGGAATCATGATCACAATTTCATAAGTTTTAGAATACTCATAGACAAAGACGAGGGTAGCCCTAAAGGAAAAGTGCTAAATTGGGGAAATGACAAGGTTAGGGAACCATGCATGTCAGGTAAAGTTGTGAGACGAGCTCAGGAAAATGGATGTGCATGTAAGGTCTTGGCAACTTAGGACAGAGAAAGCTTTGGAAGAACATCGGGAATGTAGGATTAATCTGAAATGAGGAATTAAGAAGGCTAAATGGAGTCATGAGATATTGTGAGCCAGCAGGGTTAAAGAAAAACCCAAAACCTTTTATTCATATATAAGGAACAAGAACTAGAGAAAGGGTTGGCCCACTCAAGGACAAAGTAGGAAAGATTTGTGTGGAGTCAGAGAAAATGGGAGAGATTTTTAATGAGTACTTTGCATTGGTATTCACCAAGGACAGGGGCATAGTGAATAGTGAAGTTAGGGATAGATCTTTAATGACTCTAGGTCAAGTCAGCATAAGGAGGGAGGAAATGTGAGTATTCTAAAAGGCATTAAGGTGGACAAGTTCCCAGGCTACTAAGGGAAGTGAGGGAGGAAATAGCTGGGGCTTTAACAGATATCTTTGTAGTATCCTTGAAAATAGGAGGAGGACTGGAGAATTGTTAATGTTGTCCCCTTCATTTAGAAGGATAACAGGGATAATCTGGGTAATTACAGACCTATGAGCCTGACGTCAGTGGTAGGGAACCTACTGGAGAAGATACTGAGGGATAGAATATGTACCATTTGAAAGAAGATGGGTTTATCAGAGATAGGCCGTGTGGTTTTGTGCAGGGAAGTTTGTATCTTACAAACCTAATAGAATTCCTTGAAGAGGTGACAAAATTGATTGATGAGGGAAGGGATATAGATGTAATATACATGGATTTTAGTAAGGTGTTTGATAAGATTCCCAGTGGTAGGCTGATGGAGATAGTGAAGTCATATGGGGTCCAGGATGTGCTAGTCAGATGGACAGAGAACTGGTTGGGCAACAGGAGACAGAGAGTTGTAGTGGAAGGGAGCTTCTCAAAATGGAGAATTGTGACCAGTGGTGTCCCACAGGGATCCGTGTTGGGACTACTGTTGTTTGTAATATATATAAATGATTTGGAGGAAGGTATAAGTTGCCTCATTAGCAAGTTTACAGATGACACTAACGTTAGTGGAGTAACAGATACTAAAGGGGATTGTCAGAGAATACAGCAGACAATAGATAGATATGAGAGTTCGGCAGAGAAATGGCAGATAGGGTTCAATCCGGACAAATGCAAAGTGATGCATTTTGGAAGATCCAATTCAAGAGCAAGTAAATGGAAAAGCCCTGAAGAAATTGATGTACAGAGAGAACTGGGTGTTCAGGTCCATTGTTCCCTGAAGGTGGCAACACAGGTCAGTAAAGTGGTCAAGAAGGCATTCTTTCCTTCATCGGACAGAGTATTGAGTACACGAGTTGGCAGGTCATGTTACAGATGTATAAGATTTTGGTTTGGCCACATTTGGAATACTGCATACAGTTCTGGTTGCCACATTACCAAAATGTAGGCTTTGGAGAGGGTGCAGAGAAGGTTCACCAGGATGTTGCCTGGTATGGAGGGTGCAAGCTATGAGGAGAGGTTGAGTAGGTTAGGATTATTTTCATTTGAAAGAAGGCAATTGAGGAGGTACCTGATTGAGGCCTACAAAACCATGAGAGGTGTTGACAGGCTGGATGGCAAGAAACGTTTTCCCAGAGTGGAGGATTCAAATAATAGGGGTCACAAGTTCAAAGTGAGAGGGGAAAAGTTTAGGAGAGATATACGTGGAAAGTTTTTTACGCAGAGGGTGGTAGGTGCCTGAAATGTATTGCCAGCGGAAGTGGTAGGGGCGGCAATGATAGCATAATTTAAGATGTATTTAGACAGATAGATGAATGGGCAGGGATACAGATCCTTAGAAAATAGGCGGCAGGTTTAGGATCTGCATCGGCACAGGCTTGGAGGGCTGAAGGGCCTGTTCCTAACTTGTAATGTTCTTTATTCTTTGATCTGTACACCAAAATCCTTGTTCATTATTGTCCCTTTATTTCTCCCTAGAACCTAGCATTCATTGTATAAATCCTTTCCTTATTTTCCCTCAAGATGCACTACGTCACACTTATTAGGATTAAATTCTGTCTGACAGTGTTCTGGCAAATTTACCAGCTGATCAATATCAGACTGTAGGCTGAGACCATCCTCCTCACCATCCCCAATGCCCCCAATTTTTTTGTCACCTGCAAACCTACTAATTATACCTACCACATTCACATCCAAGTAGTTAATGGACATAATGTAAAATTATTTTTATTATTTATTATTGTTTGAGGAGGCATTGAGCAATTTATTAAAAGGAGAGCCAGTAGAAATGATCTATTTGGATTTCCAGAAGGCATTTGAAAGGTGCCGCAAAGGAGTCTGCAAAATATGATGAGAGGCAATGTGTTCGGGCATGATATTGGCTTGAATAGAGGATTGGCTGACTGCCTGAAGGCAGAGAGTAACGATATAAGATGGTAACTGGTGACTAGTGGAATTCCATAGGGGTCAGTGTTCAAACCAGAGCTATTAATGATCTGGAGAAAAGAACTGAGGGGATTTTTGCTTAGTTTGCAGATGGCACACAGAATACGTAGTGGGAGGCTGCAGAAAACTTGGACAGGGTAGGAGAGTGGGCAAAGAATACAATATGGGAAAGTGAGGTGATGCACTTTGCTTGGAAGAATAGAGGTGGAGACTACTTTGTCAATAGGGAATGGCCTCAGAAATTTGAAGCCCAGAAGTATTTAGGAGTCCTAAATGAGGATTCTCTGAAGGTTAATATGCATGTTTAGCTGGCTGTTAAGAAGGCCAATACAATGTTTGTATTAATTTCATGAATATAAAAGGAGGGATGTACTTCTTAGGCTGTACAATACTCTGATCACACCATATTTGGAATATAGCAAGCAGTTTTAAAGAAGGATATGCTGACCTTGGAGAGAGTACAGTGGAGTTTTGAAAGAATAATCCTGGGAATTAAGGGCTTGTCATTTGGCGAGCAATTGAGGAGTCTGGGTGAGTGCTCATTGGAGTTTGGAAGTATGAGGGAGATCTCATTGAAACTTACAGAATACTGAGAGACTTGGAGAAGATGTTTCTACTAGTAGGAGAGACTGAGGCCCAAAAGCACAGCCTCAGAGTGAAGGAATGACACTTTAGAACTGAGATGAGGAGGAATTTCTTCAGCAAGATGATGGTGAGTGTTGCTGTATCAGGCCACAAAGGCCAATCACTGAATACCTTGAAGACAGAGGTAGATAGATTCTTGAGTAGTAAGGGGTTATGCGTTTGTGGGGAGAAGGCAGAAAAGTAGGATTGAGAATATATCAGCCATGATAGAATGGCGGAGCAAACTTGTTGGGTCAAATAGTCCATTGAAATAACTGCGTAGAGGCCAGTATCCTGTCACCAGGTAACTCTTTATTCATTTGTGCACAGTACACTGGTTGTGATCAGCCAGCTTGGAGTCAGTCCCCTGAACTGAGGAGATTTTAAATCCCCTGTTAATATTGGTTTAACAACTCCAATCAAGGATCTTGTAGTCAACGAAGTCCACCTGGTTCCAATCGCTACATCTATCCCATGGCCTTATGGCCTATCCCGCCCTCCCCCAAATTCCTTGATCCGTTATCCACGTGGGCTATGTCTAACTCCTTCTTGAAAACATATAATATTTTGGCCTGAACTATGGTAGTGAATTCCACACACTCACCATTGTCTTGGCGAAGAAATGTCTCCTCATCTCAGTCCTCAAAGGTTTATCCCTTATCCTTAAACTATAACCTCTGGTTCTGAACTTCCCCCTACCATCAGGAATATCCTTCCCGCCTCTAACCTGTCTCGTCCTGTTAGAATTTTGTAGGATTCCATGAGAATTCCCTCATTCTTCTAAACTCCAGTGAATACCGAAACCTGAAACAATTCTATTTCCTCATATGTCAGTATAAAATTAAAACATTGAAACATTTAACTCCCTTGACTAATTCTTTCATTCAATGATATCGTGATTGATAGTTGACCTAGCTCCATGTATGCATCTTTGCCCATTATTCACATATTGTGGTGAATTTATCCATTGACCCATTGGGATGGCTGAGATATGTCATTTTAATGAACTCTTTCAGCAACATATTCCAATATGAGTATAGTGGAACCAGAATCTAAGATTCGTTCTTTTAACACAAGCAATTCTATGATGGAATTGAATACAATTTGTTTTGCACTTAAACATATTAATGTTGAATCTGTAAAATGCAACATTATGTACATAGGTACGAAAAAATTAGTGTCCTAAGATGTGCACATTGATGGATGTGGCTGATAGAAGTGGAAAGAAATCAAAGATTGATACACATAATGATGTATTATATATAGAGGCATTACTCATGGATGGAATTCACAGAATCTCAGTGTCCCTGAGCTATTAAAGGGTGTTTGCAACATCACTGTGCTTGCCTGTGATGCTGCATGAACAGACGGCTCACTGATATTTGAATGAAGATATAATGATGAGAATAGTGCGTGAACACTGTTGCACAATCCTTACTACCTCAGGGAGCTACAAAAACAAAGTGACAGTGCCAGAAACCCCTACTGATACTGAACAGTGAAATGTTTTGTAATCTTAGAAAGCAGAGAATAAATGGTCTGTTAAGTTGTAGAATCTAAAGCACAGATATTCAGCCCAACTGGTCTGTCCTGAGGATACCATTTATGTTCCTCTCCACAAACTGCCATTTTTGTTATGGTCCATGCTAGTTTCTTTCCCGAAGAAGCCTGAAGATACAATGCTTAAGTGCCATCCTATGAGCTGAGAGTGTGAGTAAACAGTAGCTGAATCTAATCCTACAGCAGCTCCTGCTTTGTGGTCCAAAACAGGATATATGTTCCTTTCTCTCCATCTGTAACCTAAGATGTTAATTGTGCTTCCTCAACTGTGATTAATGAAGATGCAACTGAATTTATTTGAAGCTTACAATTTTGCAATCATTTATGATTTGATTGTTATACCAATTCATTACATTTTTATAGCCTAAGTTTTGCCTTTTTTTAATATGAGGAAATAAACTTCTTTGAGTTATGCAGCAATGACCCAGCAAGTAAAAATGGGATAGAAAGATCATTGGCAAAGCTTCATCCCTTTAAATGGTCACTGTAATTTCTCTCCCATGCCCCTAATGTGATTGATCCTGATTCCACCCTGAAAGATTTTCCACTGCTCAATGTCTCCCGGGGTTTTCCTCGATTTCCATGCACCCAACGCCTCTGAAAATTGTTTCCACTGCAAAGGTGGCTGTATTAAATATAGTACCTGGCAACTGAAGATTGGGAGGGCAAAATTTCATATTATTGGAATATATTTGGGAAACTTTGCTCTGACTGTGTTGCCTATTCCTCAAATGTCCTTTTGTCTGCAGTATCCAAATATTCTAAATTACTTGCCTGAACATCGGAAAGTTTGAAGGTCTGTACCAATCCACATCAAAAGTTTAATCTGCAACATGTTTTAATTAAGTATCATGGTGAAGATTTAGAATGTGTTCCTTACTTCCCATGCCTTAGAAGATCCTAAACAACACATAACAGAAAAGGTAGAAAACAGAATCCAACATTTTGATTAGCCGATGATAAATGGCGTACTTGGGTTTTCATTGTCATGACTGGTTGCCAGGCCTCCCTCAGTACTCAGTTCAGTCTGATTGTGGACTTGATCCAAATAGCAATGCTCATAAGGGAGGAGGAGTGACTAGGTTTCCCTCCTGAATTCAACCCTTTGCTTGATTTATCTCAACAAGTTTAATTCAAAACGGATCCCTTCCCTTGTATATATTTTTTCAAAATTGAAATGTATGTTTTAAAAGGAGTAAAATTAGCCAGGTTTCCTTGAATTAAAGAAAGGCATAGTTTCTTAGTAACTCAACATGAGGAAAGATAGTAAAACATGCCACATACACACAGAGATTGGAAATGTAAGTAGAGAAAAAATAACAATTTAAAAGATGTAGGAATTAGTTTATAGGTTCTATGGAGAGTAGAAGGTAGAATTTTGCACTTGTTAAGTTGGATAATGATAGTAACATTGATGTTGGCAATGAAACAGTTATTTTCAAGATTCTTGGCTCTGTAGGTTATTAAACAGTCTTTTATCCACTTTCATCCCTACAGTGTGAAAGCAGGCCACTCAGTCAATCAAGTCCAAAGATGTGCGGGCCAGGTGAATTGGCCATGCTAAATTGCCCGTAGTGTTAGGTAAGGGGTAAATGTAGGGGTATGGGTGGGTTGCGGGTCGGTGTGGACTTGTTGGGCCGAAGGGCCTGTTTCCACACTGTAAGTAATCTAATCTAATCAAAAAAAAGTCTGCACTGATTCTCTGAAAAGCATCTCACCCAGACCCACATTCCATCGTTGGACACTATGGGCAATTTAGCATGGCTAATCTATCCAACCTGCACATTTTTGGACTGTTGGAGGAAACTGGAGCACCCTGGAGGTCACAGGCACAGGAGAATGTACAAACTCCACATAGGCAGTTGCCCCAGGGTGGCATTGAACTTGGTTCCCTGGCACTGTGAGGTAGCAGTGCTAACCACTGATCTACCGTGTTATTTCCTTTTCAACAGTAACTTCCCTGACTGGCTTGAATTCCAGCACTCAGGTAAAGAGGGTCTTTTGTGTACCTGCAGGTGTGTCTAATATCTATCTTCAAGCGGTGACATTCACAGCACATTAGTCCGTATTAGGGACCTCAATTATGCGAAGGGCACGGGTGGGGAGTATTTCGTTCAGTTGATCAAATTCCAAAAAATTGAATGCTGGATAATATAGTTTAGCCAAGCATTGGGACCTTGTTGTCTTGCTAGACAGTCCAATGAACGGATAAGCAAATGCCGTATAATTGAGGTTCCTCTGTAGTTGGTTTTTAATGTCTTTACTCGAATATTCCTGGAAGGATAAAACACAAGCGTGTTTGTATTTTCAGATATAATCCACAGGAAATGGTTTTCTGATAACAGGGATAGTCAGCCCCTTGTTATCACTGTAGCTGTATAATATCACAGTCTGGGTTGTTTTCAACTGCTTCTCACCCTTGAGTCTCTCTGCTTGAAGTTTCCCTAATACTCCACAGTGTGATATTTTGTGGGTTCACAGAGGAATTTTCAACAGTCTGTGAGTTCTGCTGTCAGGGTTAAATTATCGATCATTCTTGGCTTGTTGGTCCTTTATTAAAAAAACATGTCTATGTTTTGCAGTTCATTATTATCTGGAGGTAAGTTGGTAATTATGATATGTGGCCTTGACGTTGTGAATCAAATTTGACAAATATCAAATTTATGGGCAGTGGTTTACCTTTGCAGAGCTTAAACATAGAATATTTATAAAAGTAATGTCAAAACCCCCAAATCAGTGCATCAATAGTGTCTGAGGATAGTTTTGAAATTAAGTAGGAGAATGAAAGGACCAAATGGTTGTCCTCCGAGATCCTGATATGCCACATACAGACACCATATTAATTCTACATTACCTGTGAGTCATAGGACATGTGATCAGAATGTTCAAGGCTGATCAACAGGTGTTCTACTTTGAGCTATATCAGGACACTGCTCAATCAGAGGTCAAAGGATACATTTCAGTGATGATCTCAAAGTCTCATGAAGGTCTGCTGTATTAACACATGAGAAGCCCAATCATGACTAAAATAGTAAGCAATCATTAAAAAATGGTGTCAAGGCTTCTTTATCAACAATAGCAGCCACTCAGAGAAAGAATTGTGAGAGAGTTAGGAAGAAAGGCACAACGTTTAAGTCAACAATCCATGACACTTCTTGGCTGACAACTGATGTCTTCAATGTGGGATAGGTTGCTAAGTAAGCTAGGATGGGGCTTATGAGCCACTCTGATGTACACTGACATCTCATTTTCACCCAGTCAACTCCAAGAAAGTATCATTCTTGTCAAAGGGATTACCAGTAGATAACATTTTATGAAACTTGCTGGTCATTTAAATTTAAAAATAAAATTTTGTGAAATTATGCATATTTCTCTTTGATAAATGCTTTTAGGAAGAGGATATTGAGAGCACAGAGAAGAAAAGCATGAAAAGCTGGAAATTGCAATGCTATTCAAGTGAATAAAAGATATGTGAGGCAGGTTCTACTGGCTGTGGAAAATCTACATGGATCTTTCCTTTAAGTGGTGTCTGTGACATCCTTCAGGAGAAATAGAATGTGACTTGCAGCCTCTTTTCACTGAGGGCACTGCCATACTTGTGGCAGTGAAGAAAACAGAAACACTTCACTTCCATGCATCCCCTGGCACACTCTGGTAATATTAGTTGCATCAATTAGCAGATCATGGTTGAATGAGACAGATCTCAGATGCCCCATTCAGGTCTGCTTTTCAATTCATTCAGTTCCATGTGGAGGCAGCAAAGCTCAGAGGCCCAACCGTTTTTGAGTGGCTGGATTCCCGCAGTGCAGTGGTCACTAATGTAACTCACGGTTAAAAAGGCAATTGTCACTCGTGATTATAAATGTCTGAAAGTCATCTTACTTTGATCAACAAGATCGGATTTAATTTCCTGTGTGTACGGATAGTGAGTGGCAATTGATATGCATTTCTGATTCCGAACGGCTGTTTGTGGAAGTGTAGCAGTGACAGTGATAGTCAACGGCACTCCCTCCATCTTTCTGTAAGTATTATAAGCATACAGCTCTGACGGAACCCATTCAGCCCATCATGCATGTGCTAGTTGTTTCAGAAAGCTTACATAGCTCTCAGGAAAGTATGTTCCTCAGCTCCCGTCAATGTTTTATTATCAGTCACCTTAAAACTGTGTTACTGTTTTTTGACCCCTGTCAGTGGAAACAGTCACCGTGTGAAAAGTTTTCATTTCTCTGAACACTCAACATAAACATCGAGGGTACTAAAAACAACAAGATATGGCAGAGTCAGCAGATCTGGCAGCATCTGTCGAGAGATAGAGAGAGAGAGGGAGAGACAGAGACAGAGACAGAAAGACAACGTTAATGTTTTAAGTCTGATGTGACTCTTTTAAATCTGTTTCTCCCTCTACAGATGCTGCCATACCAGCTGAGATTCTCCGGCACTTCTTGTTTTCATTTCAGAGACTTCCCTATGCTCACAGTGTCCTCATTGAGCTTGGGAATATTTGAGCCTTTGTTCCCATGAAGTTTTCTTCATGTTGCCATCAATTCCTAACTCAAGCATGGCTTCAGCTCTTTCTCTCTTTCCCATCCCAGTCCACCCTTCACACAAGCTGCCGCCATCATCGGTGGGACCTGCTGTACATCTAGCTATTTCAACTTTAACAGCCCCTTAGGATCATGGACAGCTTTATTTCAATCTGGTGTTGTGGGTGCTGAAGTGACACAGTAATGTAATATAGGGCTCATTAAAAGATAGGGCAGCTGGTGTTTGCTGAAGGAGGGAAACTCAGGTTCTCAGGCTCCTTCAACTGTTTTCACTTAGCCTCCATCTGGGACTGTTGGAGATACTCTAAATAGTTGGCATCTTTGTAGATTGCGTCTCTCCAGTTTGGCTGGCCTTGGGCTAGAAGTTTCCTTGGGTCAGTGATGATATTAATTTTTTTTCAACGAGACTTTTAGATTAAGTGTTTTCTCTACATTCTAGGTAACTGCTTACTATGACAATGCTTGGAGTAGCGAACACATTTTGGAAGAATTGTGAATAACATGTGGATGATATGGCTTGCCCAACAGAGCTGATTGACTGTAACTGAACAGAAGAACATCTAAACAAAGGACAAGAGTTGGCCACTTGGCCTTTCCTGTCAGCTCCAAAATTCAACAAGATCATGGCTGATCTGATTTTAACCTCAACTCTCTATTGCTGAATGTTCCTGACAATTTTTCACCTATTGATAGTTAGGAATCTATCTACCTCTGTCTTAATCTTTAGAGATTCTACATCCACTGCCTTTTGTGGAAGGGAATTCTAAAGGCTCCCATTTCAATTGTATTAGACTTTTAGATATTCCGTAGCACGTCAACCTTTTCCCCAAATCAACCATTTACTTTCCCCACAAGAAGAGATTCCAGCTAAGATGAGAAATGGAGGTTGGGGATTTTCCCCACTGTGATCTCAGCTCTGTTTTAGAGGAACTCACCTCACCTCTTTTCATATCAGAGAGGCAGCCGTGGCCCACAGATGTGCTCACCACCTCCAGAGGCAGAAACAGGTTGAGGCAGTAGGATGCTGATGTGGCCTGGATTTTGAGGTATATCTTTGTACACAAAATTATTGACAGTTCAAAACAATAAAGTGAAACCCAAGCAAAACTGAAATCAACCATTAGTTGGAGTCATGCCATCAGAAATTGATTGTAGTTGATGGAAGTGTGATATCTCAGCTCCAGGGCATCTCTGCAGGAGTTCCACAGGGTAGTGTCCTAGACCCAACCATCTTCAACTGCTTCATCAATGATCTTCCCTCTACCATAAGGTCAGAAGAGATATTTACTAATGATTGCACAATGTTCAGCACCATTTGAGACTCCTTAGATTCTGAAGTAGTCCATGTTCAGATGCAACAAGATCTGGACAATATCCAGGCTTGGGCTGACAAGTGACAAGTAACATTCATGCCACACAAATGCCAGGCTATGACCTTTACCAAAAAGAGAAAGTCTAATCACCACCCATTGACATTCAATTGTGTTACCATCACTGAAACCCCTACTATCAACATTCTGGGGTTATGGGTGGGGGGGATGGGTGTGTGCAGGGTTACCACTGACCAAAAACCCAAATGGATTCTCCAGGTAAACAGAGTCACTAAAAGAACAAGTCAGGCCCTTGAAATATTGCAGTGAATAACTCACCTCCTGATTCTCCAAAGCCTGTCCATCATCTACAAGGCACAAGTCAGGAGGGTGACAGATATATTCTCCACTTGCCTGGATTAGTGCAGCTTCAACAGCACTCAAGAAGCTTGACATCATCCAAGACAAAGTAGCCCGCTTGATTGGTACTATGTCCGCAAGCATCCACTCCACTATCTATTAGGTACACTGCAGAAGTTGACCAAAGATCCTCGGACAGCACCTTCCAAACCTTTGCTGTTGTAACCCCCTTGTTCAAGAAAGGATCAAGACAAAAGATGGAAAATTATAGGCCAATTAGCCTAACCTCGGTTGTTGGTAAAATTCTAGAATCCAACATTAAGGATGAGGTTTTAGTAAGGGGAGGTCATGCCTGACAAACCTGTTGGAATTCTTTGAAGAGGTGACAAGTAGGTTAGACCAGGGAAACCCAGTGGATGTGATCTATCTATACTTTCAAAAGGCATTTGATAAGGTGCCACACAGGAGGCTGCTGAGCAAGGTGAGGGCCCATCGTGTTCGAGGTGAGCTACTGGGATGGATTGAGGATTGGCTGTCTGACAGAAGGCAGAAAGTTGGGATAAAAGGTTCTTTTTCGGAATGGCAACCGGTAACGAGCGGTATCCCGCAGGGTTCAGCGTTGGGGCCACAGCTGTTCGCATTATATATTAATGATTTGGATGAAGGGACTGGGGGCATTCTAGCGAAGTTTGCAGATGATACGAAGTTAGGTGGACAGGCAGGTAGTACTGAGGAAGTGGGGAGGCTACAGAAGGATCTAGACAGTTTGGGAGAGTGGTCCAGGAAGTGGCTGATGGAATTCAACGTGAGCAAATGCGAGGTCTTGCACTTTGGCAAAAAGAATAAAAGCATAGACTACTTTCTAAATGGTGAGATAATTCGTAAAGCCAAAGTACAATGGGATCTGGGAGTGCTAGTCGAGGATTCTCTAAAGGTAAACATGCAGGTTGAGTCCGTGATTAAGAAAGCGAATGCAATGTTGTCACTTATCTCAAGAGGGTTGGATGTGCTACTGAGACTTTATAAAGCTCTGGTTAGGCCCCATTTGAATTACTGTGTCCAATTTTGGTCCCCACACCTCAGGAACGTGTCCAGCGGAGATTCACACGGATGATCCCTAGAATGGTAGGTCTAACATATGAGGAATGGCTGAGGATCCTGGGATTGTATTCATTGGAGTTTAAAAGATTAAGGGGAGACTTAATAGAGACGTACAAGATAATACATGGCTTGGAAAGGGTGGACGCTAGGAAATTGTTTCCGTTAGGCGAGGAGATTAGGACCCGTGGACACAGCCTTAGAATTAGAGGGGGTAAATTCAGAACACAAATGCGGAGACATTTCTTCAGCCAGAGAGTGGTGGGCCTGTGGAATTCATTGCCACAGGGTGCAGTGGAGGCCAGGATGCTAAACGTCTTCAAGGCAGAGATTGATAGATTCTTGTTGTCTCGAGGAATTAAGGGCTACGGGGAGAACGCTGGTAAGTGGAGTCAAAATGCCCATCAGCCATGATTGAATGGCGGAGTGGACTCGATGGTCCGAATGGCCTTACTTCCACTCCTATGTCTTATGGTCTTATGGTCTTACCACCACTCCCATCTAGAACGAAAAGGGGCAGCAGATACTTGGGAATACTACCACCTTCCAGTTCCTTTCTAAACCACTTCCCATCCTTACGTGGCATATATGACTATTCCTTCATTTGTGATGGGTCAATGTTTTAGAATCCTCTCCCTATTGGCATTAAGGGTCAACCCACAACAGGGTGAACAGCAGCACTTCAAGAAGGCACACCACCTTCTCAAGGAAAACTAGGAATGGGCAATAAATGCTGGCCAGCTATCCAGCGATTCCCACATCCCTCAAATGAATTTAAAAATATTGAAATTGGATCGCCCAAAATTCACGTTGCGACAAAGTTGGCAGCCATGCCCTCTCTTATCAGGTTACATTTTAATGTTGAACAAGAAATATCTAAAGGTGGAAAGTGGGCAAGGAATGTGCCAATGTGGATGGCACCAAATGTCTGTTGCTCCTTGAGACAGGAAAATTCAGACTGCCATATTGCTTTGCGAATGTCAAAATGCTATCCATGTCGTATGAGACAAAAAAATTGCCTCGTTAACCTCCACCATTTACAAGGTATGGACTATGAAAGTGAACAAAATGTATCAATGAAAGGAATGGAAAATCATAATCCTCAGAAACCCCTCATCTTCCAAATAGTTCTGGCGGCTTTAAAAACCATGTGGCTAGGTGTCACAGCCTGACCTCTTTCCAGTGCTGCTGAGAGAGCCAACTCTGGGAATGGAGGGGAGACTTCCAGGTTTGGAATCCAGCTCCCATTTTTTTCCTGGACCTGTCTCCCATTTTATTTCTGAGTGCGAACAGTCAGGAACAGAATCTTGCTGAAATCTTGATTGTCCCTTTGCAAAATGTGGTCAGGGTATATGTGCAGGTACAAACCACATTGCTGTGGGTGTGGAGCCATGCAGACTCGAGAAGAAAGGGGCATCAGATTTCCTTTCCAGGAAGGCCTGATTGAATGAGATAGGATTATAACCATCAGGGACAGTGATCATGAAACCTATTTCTGAGACAAGCTTCTCATTCCAGATTTATTAATTGAATTTCAATAGCTGTCAGAGTGGTTTTTGAACTTGTATCAGAACATCACCAGGTTCAGTGACATTACCACTATGACATCGTTTCTTCCTGATGTACAAAGTTGTTAGATTGTCCCTGTAGAAGGTGCTAGGGGACCCCCTTGGGGGTTGGGGGTGGGGGTAGGGGTGGGGGGGGAATGTTTCCCTGAACTAGTTCTAACCAATTGACCTGTAGCAGGAACGTCAGTCTATGGCAGGATTGTTAGGATTGATCATTGCACAGTCCAAATAGAGTCATAGTCACATCTTATACCTTTTACCATGTTGCATGAGACTATTACATAAATAGCAAAGATTTTAACTGAAACATGGGAGGCAATAGAATGCTAATATTTTCATTAGGTCTCAAGCATTACCTGGACAAGTAATCGATAGGAATCCCGGTTCAAATCATAAGATGGTAGATGGAATTTTTAAAAAAATTTGAGATTAAAAGTCTAATGGTATGAAAACGTTGCTGATTTGTTTTTTTTATATAAACATGGGCAACACAGTGCTCAGTGATTAGCACTACTGCTTCACAATGTCAGGGACTGAGGTTTGATCCTAGCCTTGGGTGACTGTGCAAACCCCCACAGACATTGTCCCTGTATCTGCGTGGATTTCCACCAGTTGCTCCAGTTTCCTCCCACAGTCCAAAAATATGGATTAGTTGTACTAAGTTGTCCCATATTGCCAGGGATGTGCAGGCTAGGTGGATTAGCTATGGTAAATGTGAGTTTGTGGGGTTAGGGTAGGGGACTGGATCTGGGTGGGATGCTCTTCAGAGGGTTATTGTGGACTCAGTGGGCAAAATGACTCTTCCCACACTCTGGGGATTCTATGATTCCAAGTGATGCTGAATCATTTTAGTGTCGGGACAATTCAAGCTGGCTGATTTCATTAATTTTTCAGCAACAACAGGAGATTATACTCCCACTGATTACTTAGCAGTGTCAAGTATCCATTGAAATGGTAGTCCAAATCTGTCTGCTTTTAAATCAGTTTGCATTAACAGAACATGTTCAAGTTTTAATGTTTATATACGATGTGTTATCACTGATGTGTAATGATTTGTATTGCTAAAGCCTAATGAACTGGCTCCTGTTCAAAGACAATAAAATATTTATTCATGGAATTGTGATGAGTTTCAGAGATAACCTGCCATACATATTGTTTTGGCTGTGCTCATTGGAACATGCAGCTACATTGAAACCAATATTTTTCAGCCTAGGTCCAAATTAAAATATTTAAATGTCTTACATACCTTTTCCATAGGACATACTTCTTCTATAGCAGAGCAGACTTACATCCTTTCTGTCACTGTTATATTGAGGTAGCCATTCTGTGTGGTCTAATGCTAGCACTGTGTTGACAATTTTTCCTCTGATTATTGGTTTTCACTGCACATCTTACTTTCTAATGTTGCGATGGAAAGTATAATTTCTTTACAAGGTATTTAATAGTTGTCCTTATTAGAGGATAGAAATTTGTTATCTGCTGACCTATCAATATAATGCTGGTATCGTGGTCTTGCCTCACTCACTTGACCCTCTCTTACTTGAAATTTGATTAAAGGTCAGATTTCCTTTCTCTTATTCATTCTGAGGATGTGGGAATCAATGATATGGGTAGAAATATTGGTCATCTCTGAGGAAGGGTCACTGGAACTGGAATGCTAACTTTGATTTCTCTGCACATATGCTGCCAGACCTGCTAAGCTTTTCCAATTACTTAGATTACTAACTTACAGTGTGGAAATAGGCCCTTCAGCCCAACAAGTCCACACCGAACCGCCGAAGTGCAACCCATCCAGACCCGTTCCCCTATATTTACCCCTTCACCTAACACTATGGGCAATTTAGCATGGCCAATTCACCTAACCTGCACATGTTTGGACTGTGGGAGGAAACCGGAGCACCCAGGGGAAACCCACGCAGACATAGGGAGAATGTGCAAACTCCACACAGTCAGTCGCCTGAGGCGGGAATTGAACCCGGGTCTCTGGTGCTGTGAAGCAGCAGTGCTTACCACCGTGCCGCCCCAATAGCTTCTGTTTTGCTGGTCATCTCTCATTGCCTTGAAAAAGGGCTTACAATTTGATAGATGAGAATGGAATTAAATATTCTACCCAACCAGATGCTAGAGAACTGTGGTGTCAACTTTGTTGAAAGCTAGAGACACTTACTTTCAAAAATAATTTCAAGCTGCTCAGCAAGAAAAGCAATACGAGAAAAAAAGAACTTTTTTAAAGCACTGATATAAGAAGAAAATAAAAAAGATGACCAAAAGCTAGAACATCAAAGTCAATTCTTGGGAGTATATCAAGAGGAATGAGAAGTGGAGAGGTAAGGGGAAGCATTTTCAGATCTTAAGAAGGCACAGCTATCATTGGCGGAATGATTGAAATTAAGGCCTCGCTGGTGGAGTGCTGCTTTTCCATATACACCTAGGAATTACTGGCCCAGGACCATCAAACTGGAGAAGGAACTTTCAGGAAGGCTTTGAGCACCTCAAGATTTGCCATCAAGAAAAAGCGGAAGCCAGGTGAAAACAACATAAGGAGGGTGCTGCCACATTAATGCCCCACAATGCCTTCCTGCGACCACCTTCTGCCCCAAGTGTCACAGAGCCTGAATTGATCTGTACAGCCACATATGGACTCACCCTGAGAGTGGAAAAGAGTCATCCTTATCTCCAAAGGACTGCCAATGATGATGATAATGCTGAATAGATTAGGATTAGGGAACGCAGAAATCACAAAGGGTTTCACAGATCTGAAGGGAACTGAACAATTCTACCCTATCAGAGAATGGCATTGAAACAGATTGGCGTGGTCAGCTGTGTTAAAAATTAGAAACCAGTTGAGAACAATGTGAAGGGATAATCTATCGATGTCACAGGATTGACACAAAGATGGGTTTTGTGACCTTAACAAGGATTGCAGTATTGTGACCATGACAAAACCCTAATTTGAAAGTTCATGCATGAAAATTTAGGAATGATGGTACGGATTTATAAAATGACAACACCTTCAGGGATTTTGTATAGGAAAAGTAAGTCTGTAAGCTGAGCAATAACAAAAATTGCTGGAAAATATCAGCAGGTCTGGCAGCATCTGTGGGGAGAAATCAGAGTCACTGTTTTTAAGAAGTGTCATTGAACCCGAAAGGTTAAGTTTGATTTCTCTCCACAGATGTTGCCAGACCTGCTGAAATTTTCCAGTAATTTCTGTTTTTGTTTCAGGTTTCAAGTATTCACAGTTCTTCCAATTTTCTTTGAGCAGAGCAGTGATTTCAACTACAAGGGAGTCAAGATTAGGCTTTTGTCAGGAGATAGTTAATGCCTGCAAGTTTGGTCAGAGGGGAAAGTATCTGAGAAAAGGGAACCAGTCACAATACTGACTCATGCAAGCCAAGTAGAGAAAATTGAGTGGTTAACTATTTGACGTAAGTCTGTTTAATGGGATGCATAGCTTCAGTGCTCAGTTCAGTATTTAGTTGTTTCAGATTCAACTGGCATTTCTTTAGTACTGATGTAAGCCACTACAGCTGGCAAGGACTTTTGGCAATTTCATCGTTTGGTCAATTTTCTTACAAAAGAATAACATGGGTTTTGTGATGGTACATTTTGGTAAAGTTAGTGCATATTCAAAAGACAGGAGTTCATTCTCTTGGTATTGTTGTGCAATTACAAATCAGATGACCAGATGTGTCTCTGCACATTTCCACACTAAAGTGAAACTTGTTTTGACAAACTAACCATTTTTGGACTTAATTTTAAAGTAAACTCATGTGCTTCAGCAGTAAAGGAGTAGTTTGGCTTTAAATTTTTGATATATGTTTAATCATCTCTCTTTAATATGCTATTCAATTTAAAATAAACTGCAGGATGACAGAAGACCTTCTGTGCTACCACTGCCTCAATCAAGAAACAAAGCAGGTACTGAGTGAGAGACAGCAGCAGGCATAGAAAATGAGAAAATACTTGAAGGGGAAACAATTGCAGGGTAATGAGGCTTGAATAGGAGAGTGGGACCAACTGAGTTGCTCTTTCAAAGAACCAGCACAAGCATGATGATATGAATCCTGCACTGCAATACTCTATTAATTCTATTATTTGACGACTGTATTGTAACTATCGCCATTCGGAACTTTGGAAACACAGCTACAGCACAAACCTTTAGAGAGAAGGCTTAGCCAAAATAAAGAGTCTGGCCCAATAATAACTTCGTAGGAACTATAGTAGAACTAAATAAAAGCCACTGATTACAGCGTTGATGGATTAACTGGAAGTTGCTACAATGAAATTGAGCATTAGATACGTTTTGGGGATTTATTATTGCAGAGAAGAAGGTATCAGTGAGATGGCCAGCATTTATTGGTCATCCCTAACACCCCTTGAGAAGATGGGGCTGAGCTGGCTTTTTCAATTGCTGTAGGCTTTGTAATGTCAGATTCTTACAGTACTGATAAAGAGGGACTGAGTATTTTCACTCAAAAACAGTGAAAGAACAGTGATATATTTCTAAGTTGGGACGGTACATGGCTTAGTGCGCTTTCCCATGCATCTGCTGTCCTTGTCCTTATTGTGGAAAAATTTGCAGCCTTCAGCTTTTCAAAACTGTATTCTCTTGTGGACGTTGCTACCTGGTCAGCATTTTTTGCCTATCCCGAGTTGCCCTTGAACAGGTGGTGGGAAGCAGCTTTCTTCAACCCTTGTAATCCATGGTGTTATTGAAGGAGACTTAGTGAATTGCTGCAGTGCTGTCCCCCATTAATCTAAAGCTTATTAGGGCTGTTTAAGCCAAACTTGGTTAAATGCTGCCTTGTTATCAGAACAATCAATCTTACCTCACCAATGGCAACCAGATCTATTAAAGATGGAAAAGTGGCTTGTATTTATACAGTACCTTTTATGACAGGATACTCCTCCTCAAAATACAGTTGGTTCTACTATAATGTGCGTTTTTCCAATTTGATTTGGTTATAATTTGTGGAACATGAGCTTTCTTACTTGGATTGGCTATAATCAATTCCTGCTCTTTGATTTAAGTAGTGTTACTATTATGCAATTTTCTTATAACACAGGATTGCGTGGGAATGGAAGTATTGTGTTATATCAGAGCAGACAGTAAGAGCAGGAGTAGGTCATTCAGCCCTTCAAGCCTGCTCTACCATTCAGTATGGTCATGACTAATCATCCAACTCAGTACTCTGTTCTTTCTTTTTCTGCATTTCTTTTGATATCTCTTTCTACTTCTTGAAAACATTTAATGTTTTGACCTCAATTGCTTTATGTGACAGAAAATTTCATAGGCTCACCACTCTCTGGGTGAAGAAATTTCTCCTCTTCTAAGTCCTAAATGGCCTACCCTGCATTCTTGAAACAGTGACCTCTGGCTTTGGACTCCCTGGTAATCAGAAACTGACACTGACACTGAACTCATGAAACTTCAGTATGCAGAGGACAATATCATCTCTGCTCTCTCTTGAAAGATTTTAAGTTTCAACAATGTGATCATCCTTTTCTTATTTTTCAGTTCCTTCTATATAACTTCACTGGATCATCCCCCAGAAATATCCTCCCTAAGTGCAGCTTTTACGTTATCCCTAACCAAACATACCACTCTGCCTTGAAATAACTCTGCAGAGGCTGACATCCTCTCACCAATGTGGAAAGTCCTGTATCATCCTGCCTAGTTTCCTGTGTTTTCTCTGCAGAACCTCATCCCCTACGTATGTCGTTGGTACCAATGTGCACAACAGCCTCCTGTTAGTCACTTTCTCCTTTCAATATATTCTGTACCCTCTCCGAGACATCCTTGACCATGGCACCAGGGAGGTAACACACCATCCTGATGTATTGCTGAAGGCCACAGGAACATCTGAGGCCCAAAAGGTTTGGACTCTACTCAGTGGAGTTTAAAAGAATGAATCTTCATCTGAACCATGTTCGGATTAGAGTCCTAGTGAGTTACATAAGTAGGGCTGTAGATCGGGCTTTAAAATAAATGGGGACAGGGCTCAGTTATAGAGGAAATTAGAAAAACAAATTAAAAGAGTAGGTAATAGTGCTGAAATCAAGATAGGCTATAAAAATCTCCAGCACAGACACAAATAGAACAGAGTATGGAAAGGGTTAGCAATTAAACTTCATGCACACTGGACAAATGAATGATAATGAGAAGAGGAACAGTTAATGTAGGACTGAAGGTGCTATACCTGAATGCACGTAGTATAAAGATTGGCACAGATTGAAATTAGGCAGGTATGACGTGGTGGGCATCATGAAGGCGTGACTACAAAGGGATCAGGATTGGGAACTGAATATTCAAGGATATACATTCTATCGAAAAGATAGGCAGGTAGGCAACGGGGGTGGGTTGCCTTATTCGTAAGAAATGAAATTAAATCAATAATAAGAAACAAACTAAGGTCAGATGAAATAGAATCTGTACGGGTAGAATTAAGGAATCAAAAAGGTTAAAAAAAAACACAGTTAGCGTTATGTACAGGCCTTCAAATTGTAGTCAGGAGCTGGGCCGTAAGACACACCAGGAGGTAGAAATGATGTTTAGCAAAGGCACGGTTACAGTGATCATGGAGGATTTTAATTTGCAGGTGGATTGGGAAAATTAGGTTGGCAGTGGGTCACAAGAAAGGGAATTTGTAGAATGTCCATGAGTTGTTTTTTTTTCAGGCAGCTTGTGGTGGAACCCACTAGGGAACAGGCAATACTGGATTTAGTGTTGTGCAACGAGGCTTGATCAGGGTGCCTAAGGTGAATGAATCCTTAGGAGGCAGTGACCATAATATGTTTGAACTTAGCCTGCAATTTGAGAGGGAGAGGATAGAATCAGAGGTAAGGGTATTGCAGTTGAATAAAGACAACTACAGAGGCATGAGTGAGGAGCTGGGTAGAATTGACTAGGAAAGGACTCCAGCAGGAAAGATAGTGGAACAGCAATGTCAGGAGTTTCTGGGTATAATTCAGGAGACACAGCAGAGATTCATCCCTAGGAAAAAGAAGCATGGTACAGGGAGGATGAGGCAACCATGGCTGACTAGGGAAGTCAGGGATAGCATAAAAGCAAAAGAGAAAGCATGCAATGTGGTGAACAGCAGTGGGATACCAGAGGATTAGGAAGCTTACAAAGACCAACAGAGTGCAACAAAAAGAGAAATTAGGAGGGAGGAGATTAAATATGAGGGCAAGCTAGCCAGTAATATAAAGGAAGACTGTAAGAGTTTTTTAAAATCTATAAAGGGCAAAAGAGAGACAAAAGTGGACATTGGGCTGCTGGAAAATGACACTGAAGAGATCGTAGTCAGAACAAGGAAATGGCTGAGGAACAGAATAATTATTTTGCGTTAGTCTTCACAGTGGAAGATACAAGTAATATCCCAAAAATTAAAGAGAATAAGGGAGCAGAACTCAGTATGGTGGCCATTACCAAGAAGAATGTACCAGAAAAAACTAAATGGCCTGAAGCTTTCTATAGGTATATCAGGAAAAAAAGAATGACAAGAGAAAGATGAGAGCCAA
Source organism: Hemiscyllium ocellatum (assembly GCF_020745735.1). Lineage (NCBI taxonomy): Eukaryota > Metazoa > Chordata > Chondrichthyes > Orectolobiformes > Hemiscylliidae > Hemiscyllium > Hemiscyllium ocellatum. The sequence goes on from NC_083401.1 coordinate 27,224,551, forward strand.
TCAAGGATAGTAGTGGGAAGTTGTGCATGGAGTCCAAGGAAATAGGGGAAACCCTAATGAATATTTTTCCTCAGTATTCACACTGAAAAACGAAAATATTTTTGAGGAGAATACTGAGATACAGGCTACGAGACTAGACAGGATTGAGGTTCACGAGAAGGAGACGTTAGCAATTCTGGAGAATGTGAAAATAGATAAGACCCTGGGCCAGATGGGACTTATCTTAGGATTCTCTGGGAAGCCAGGGAGGAGATTGCAGAGCCTTTGACTTTGATCTTTATGTCATCATTGTCTACAGGAATAGTGCCAGAAGACTGGAGGATTGCAAATATTGTCCCCCTTGTTCAACAAGGGGAGTAGAAACAACCCTGGTAATTATAGACCTATGAGCCATACTTTGGTTGTGGGTAAAGTGTTGGAAAAAGTTATAAGAGATGGGATTTAAAATCATTGAAAGAAGAATAAGTTAATTAGGGATAGTCAACACAGTTTTGTGAATGGTACGTCTTGCCTCACAAATTTTATTGAGTTCTTTGAGAAGGTGACCAAACAGGTGGATGAGGGTAAAGCAATTGATCTGATGTATATGGATTTCAGTGAGGCGTTTGGTAAGATTCCCCATGGTAGGCTATTGCACAAAATATGGAGGCATGGGATTGTGGGTGATTTAGCAGTTTGGATCAGGAATTGGCTAGCTGAAAGAAGAGAGAGGGTGATGGTTGATGGGAAATGTTCATCCTGGAGTTCAGTTACTAGTGGTATACCGCAAGGATCTGTTTTGGGTCCACTGCTGTTTGTCATTTTTATAAATGACCTAGATGAGGGCGTAAAAGAATCGGCTAGTAAATTTGCGAATGACACGAAGGTTGGTAGAGTTGTGGATATTGCTGAAGGATGTTGCAAGTTACAGAGGGACATAGATAAGCTGCAGAGCTGGGCTGAAAGCTAGTAAATGGAGTTTAATGTGGAAAAGTGTAAGCTGATTCACTTGGGAAGGAGCAACACGATTAAAGAGTACTAGGCTAATGGTAAGATTCAGGTAGTGTAGGAGAGCAGAGAGATCTCAGTGTCCAAGTACATAGATCCCTGAAAGTTGCCACCCAGGTTGATAGGGTTGTTATGAAGGCATATGGTGTGTCAGCTTTTCTTGGTCGAGGGATTGAGTTTTGGAGCCACGAGATCATGCTGCAGCTGTACAAAACTATGGTGCGGCTGCAGTTGGAGTATTGCGTAACGTTTTGGTCACTGCATTATAGGAAGGATGTGGAAGCTTTGGAAAGTGTTCAGAGGAGATTCACTAGGATGTTGCCTGGTAAGGAGAGAAGGTCTGATAAGGAAAGAATGGGGGACTTGAGGCTGTTTTCATTACAGAGGTGACTTAATTGAGACACATAACAAGAGGGTTAGATAGGGTGGACAGTGAAAGTCTTTTTCCTCGGATGGTGATGGATAGTACAAGGGGACAAAGCTATAAATTGAGGGGTAATAGATATAGGACAGAGGTAGTTTCTTTACTCAGAGAGTAGTAGGAACATGGAATGGACTGCCTGCAACAGTAGTCAACTCACCAACTTTAAGGGCATTTAAATGGTCATTGGATAAACGTATGGATGAAAATGGAATAGTGTCGGATAGATCGGCTTCGGATTGGTTCTACAGGTCAGCACAACATCAAGGGCCAAAGGGCCTGTACTGCACTGTAGTGTTATAGGTTCGATGTTCTATGAATATGGATAAATCACTTAGACCAGATGGACTACACCCTAGAGGTCTAAGGGAGATAGCTGAAGAGATAGTGGATGCTTTAGTGGTGATCTTTCAGGAATCACTAGAATCAGCAAGAGTTCCAGGGAACTGGCAAATTGCTAATGTGACTCCCCTGTTTAAAAAGGGAGTAAGGCAAAAGACAGAACATTGCAGACTGATTAGCCAAACTTGGTCATGGGCAAAATCTTGGAATTCATTGTGAAGGATGAGATTTCTGAATACTTGGACGTGTAAGGTAAAATAGGGCAAAGTCAGCATGGTTTCATCATGAGGAGGTCATGCCTGACAAATCTGTCAGATATCTTTGAGTAAGTAATGTGCAGGTTAGATCAAGCCAATGGCTGTTATCTACCTGGTCTTGAAGAAGGCCTTTGACAAGGTGCCACACAGGAGGCTACTGAGAAAGATAAGGGCCCGTGGTGTTACAGGCAAGGTGCTAGCATGAACAGATGCTTGGCTGTCTGGCAGAAAGCATAAAGTGGAGATAAAATGGTCCTTCTCAGGATGGCAAACAGTGACAAGTGGTGTTCCACAAGGCTCAGTGTTAGGACCACAACTTTTCACTTGATACATTAATAATCTAGGTGAAGGAAGTGAGGGCATTCTGGCTAAGTTTGCAGATGACATAAAGAGGGACAGGTAGCATTGAGGAGGCAGGGAACCTACAGAAAGATTTGGACAGATTAGGAGAGTGGGCAAAGAAGTGACAGATGGAGTACAACATGAGAAAGTGTGAGGTAGGAAGAACAGAGGCATGGACTATTTTCTAAATGTGGAGAAAATCCAGAAATCTGAAGTGCAAAGAGACTTGGGAGTTCTAGTCCAGGATTCTCTCAAATTAAATTTGCAGATGGAGATGGAGTCAGGGGTTATGAAGGCAAATGCAACAATGGCATTTATTTTGAGAGGAGTTGAATATAATAGCAGGAATGTACTTCCAAGTCTCTACAAGGCTCTGGTCAGACCACAGTTGGAGTATTGTATGCAGTTTCGGGCTGTATACCTCAGAAAGGACATACCGGCCCTGGAATGTGTTCAGAGGAGGTTCACGCGAATAGTCCCAGGAATGAAGAGTTTAACATACGAGGAACATTTAAGGGCTCTGTGTTTTTACTCAGTGGAGTTTAGAAGGATGATGCAGAATTTAAATTGAAATATACAGAATACTGAATGGTCTGGATGGAGTAGATTTGGGGAAGATATTTCCATTGGTCAGAGAGACTAGGACCCAAGGGCATAGCCTCAGAGAAAAGGAAAAAAAAATTAGAACAGAGATAAGGAGAAACATCTTCAGCCAGAAAGTGGTGAATCTATGGAATTCATTGCCACAGAAGGCTGTGGAGGCCAAGTCTATTTCAGACTTAGACAGAAAGATCTTTGAATATCAAAGGGATCAAGGGTTACCAGCATTCAGCAAGAAAATGTGTTTGAGAAATTTATCAGCCATGAATGGCAGAGCAGAACAATGGGATGAATGGCCTCATTTCTGCTCCTACGTCTACTGGCTTTATGGCCTTATGAGAAGCGATCTCATTGAAAGATATGGGACTCTTATGGGGCTTGACAGGGTAAATACTGAGATGTTGATTCCCCTCATGGGAGAGTCTAAGACCAGAGGACAGAGTATCAGAATTAAGGTCACCAACTGAATATCTCTTCCCAGATGGCTGAGTCTTTCTACAGAGGACTGTAGGGAAAGAGTCCATGTGCATATTTAAGGCTGATATAGATAGATTCTTCGTCAGTAAGGGAATCAAGAGTTGTGTGAAACTGCAGCAAAGTCAACATGATGGATGTTGGATTAGCCATGATTCTAATAAATGACTGAGGAAGCTCAAGAGGCTGAGTGGCCTATTCCTGTTCTTATTTCTTATGGTGTGACGGAAAGGATATAGTTGCACTGGACGTGGAACAGAGGAGATTTATGATGATACTCTGGTAATTACAGCTGTGAAGAAAGATTGAATACACTGGTGTTATTCTCCTTGGAGGGAAGAATGAAATATGATGCCTAACGCCTCTGTAATTTCTAATCTCCCTTCCTTCAAATTCCATTGGAGCAAACCAATTGTGAATGGTTAAATAATCTATGGTGGATTTTTTTAACGTTCTGATTGGTTAGAATCTGGAAAAGGAGAAAGTGAGGACTGCAGATGCTCGAGATCAGAGCTGCAAAATGTGTTGCTGGAAAAGCGCAGCAGGTCAGGCAGCATCCAAGGAGCAGGAGAATCAACGGTTCGAGCCCTTTTTCAGGAATGAGGAAGGTGTGCCAAGCAGGCTAATAAAAAAGGTAGGGACGAGGGACTTGAGAGAGGGGCATTGGGAATGCGATAGGTGGAAGGAGGTTAAGGTGAGGATAATAGGGCGGAGAGGGGGTGGGGGGCAGAGAGGTCAGGAAGAAAATTGCAGGTCAAAAAGGCGGTGCTAGTCCGAGGGTTGGGACTGAGATAAGGTGAGGGGAGGGGAAATGAGGAAGCTGGAGAAATCTGCATTCATCCCTTGTGGTTGGAGGGTTCCTAGGCGGAAGATGAGGTGCTCTTCCTCCAGGCGTCGTGTTGCCATGGTCTGGCGATGGAGGAGTCCAAGGACCTGCATGTCCTTGGCGGAGTGGGAGGGGGAGTTAAAGTGTTCCTCCATGGGGCGGTTGGGTTGGTTGATGCGAGTGTTCCAGAGGTGTTCTCTGAAACGTTCTGCAAGTAGGCAGCCTGTCTCCCCAATGTAGAGGAGGCCACATCAGGTGCAGCAGATGCAGCAAGTGATGTGTGTGGAAGTGCGGGTGAATTTGTGACGGATATGGAAGGATCCCTTGGGGCCTTGGAGGGAAGTGAGGGGTGGGGGGTGGGGGGGAGGTGTGGTCGCAAGTTTTGCATTTCTTGCGGTTGCAGGGGAAGGTGCCGGGAGTGGAGGTTGGGTTGGTGGGGGGTGTGGACCTGACGAGGGAGTCATGGTGGGAGTGGTCTTTCCGGAATGCTGATAGGGGAGGGGAGGGAAATATATCCCTGGTGGTGGGGTCTGTCTGGAGGTTGCGGAAATGACGAAGGATGATACGATGTATCTGGAGGTTGGTGGGGTGGTAGGTGAGGATCAGTGGGGTTCTGTCCTGGTGGCGATTGGAGGGGCGGGGTTCGAGGGGGGGGAGATGTGGTGGAGCGCATCGTCAACCACATCTGAGGGGAAATTGCGGTCTTTGAAGAAGGAGGCCATTTGGGTTGTTCGGTATTGGGATTGGTCCTCCTGGGAACAGATGCGGCAGAGGCGAAGGAATTGGGAATATGGGACGGCATTTTTATAGGGGGCAGGGTGGGAGGAGGTGTAATCTAGGTAGCTGTGGGAGTCGGTCGGTTTATAGTAAATGTCCGTGTTGAGTCGGTCGCCCGAGTTAGAAATGGAGAGGTCTAGAAAGGGGAGGGAGGAGTCTGAGATGGTCCAGGTAAATTTGAGGCCGGGTGGAAGGTGTTAGTAAAGTGGATGAACTGTTCAACCTCCTCGTGGGAGCATGAGGTAGCACCGATATAGTCATCGATGTAGCGGAAGAAAAGGTGGGGAGTGGTGCCAGTGTAGCTGCTGAAGATGGACTGTTCCATATGTGGCGCCATATCCGACGAAGTGCCCCAGCCTGTTCAGCCTCTCCCTATAGCTCAAATCCTCCAACCCTGGCAACATCCTTGTAAATCTTTTCTGAATCCTTTCAAGTTTCACTTGCTTGCTTGTAGCATCCATGTCCAACATATGTTTATTATCACAATCACATACTCAAACACCTTGATTTGCTTCTGTAGTGTGCTACATCAGTTGCACACCTATGTCATGTGACAAACACACTGCATATGCAGCAAGTGAGCAGCAATGTCCCAAAGTCCAACAGCAAGTATTCTTCGGTGAAGTCCATCAAGGCACCTGTCAGTCAAGGGATCCTGGTATGGTATTTCAAAGGTAACATCTAACACCCAACTATGGGATTGGCCACATTTCACTGTCTGGTTGAGATACCCTTAATCTTCGAGTGGTGAAGTGGGATTTCTTACATCTACCTATGATGGATAGCCGGATCTTAGGTTTTGTTATGTAATATAATGATTCTAAAAATGCTAAGATCAGAGACTGCATTATGTTCCACCCAGTCTGGTGATGTCACAATATCTTGGGCAGAGAATTCAGGATTTTGCCTCAAGATTCTGATGGGGTCAGACATATCATCCTCCACTCTGATGGTCTTCATAATTCTGTCTAACCAGTCAATATAACTTGTACCTATTTATGTCAGAGAATTAACTGCAATTCTTTTATTCAGGCAAGTGCATCCTTTTGATACAACTCACCAGTGGATCATCCCTTAACACTGTTAACCCAATGGACCCATGTATTAGAAGGAAGATTGGTGTCACCATTCTACCCCAACCATTTGCAGGTAGAGGTTGGTTCTGTAAAAATATGGCAAGTTACACATCATGAGTTGAATCCACAAATACTTGACTCATAGGCAAAAACACAAAGCTCCAACTGACACTTAAAAGAATAATGCTTATAATATGATGAAGTTAAGCTCATCCAGATTTCCCGTTCAAATGACCACATATTTGTCAAATAGCCTGCAGGGACAGCCAGCCACTGAAGCAATATAAATATCATTGCTGCAGTTGTAGCACATGAAATAAATGAACCATGTCTATTTCTGGAGGCAGGAACTGCCAAGCAACAGCTGATCACCTCACTTAATATCTCGCTGAGGTAACCTTTAGAAGGAGCATATGTTTGAACAAAATAAAAGGCACACTACATGTCATCATTAAAAAAACAAACAGCTGAACACTGCACTGCACACAGTTGGACTTAACTGCTGATTTTGGATATGGCAGAATTTGATAATTGAGGAAAAATGCCATTTTATTAATAGGGGATTGTGAAAAACCAGGAAATGGTGGTGAGTTATTTGGTCAGGATGTGACCTCCATCTGTAAATGATTGCTGAGGATTGGAGATTTCAGTCAGTTGTATGTATCAGTCCAAAGATGTGCAGGTTAGGTGGATTGGCCATGCTAAATTGCTCCATAGTGTCCAAGGATGTGCAGGTTAGGTGGATTGGCCATGCTAAATTGCTCCATAGTGTCCAAGGATGTGCAGGTTAGGTGAATTAGATATGGTAAATATTGAAGAAAGCGAGGACTGCAGGTGCTGAAGAAGTCAGAGTTGAAAAGTGTGGAAAAGCACTGCAGTTAGGCAGCATCCAAGGAGCAGGACAATTGATGTTTTGGACATTAGCCATTCATGAGGAATGTAAGCTCATTCCTAATGAAGGGTATATGCCCGAAATGTCGATTCTCCTGCTCCTTGGATGCTACCTGACCTGCTGTGCTTTGCCAGGTCCAAACTTTTCAACTATGGTAAATATAGGGGTTGTGGGGATAGGGTGGGTGCCTGAGTCTGTGTGGGATGCTCTTCAGATGTTTGGCACAAACCTGATTAGCCGAATGGCCTCTTTCTACACTGTAGGGATTCTATGATTCTATAAACTGGGAGTGAAATCCTTGGGTTAATAATCAGAAGCATGAAAATACAACTGTTTTTTGGTGTCCTCCAGCATCAGTTCTGACAGTGTTTGTCATTGTCAGGTTCCGGTTATGGGGTATCTTAGGACTCTGAACAGACACAGGTTGATAACCTTATTGTTAGAGTTCACTTTGAGGAAAGAGTTGGGGCAGGAGCAGGGGTGAGTGGGTAAGTGATGTTTCTGGAACCACACTGGAAAATAAAAATAAACAACCCATCAATCAGCCTTTCGAAGGGAGCTGGTAAAACTTTCATCATATATGATATTTTTGATTTTGGCCACTAATTTTCCCAAAAGTGATATCTTCTTTCTTTTCCACTGATAAGTTATTTGGCCAACTGTAACCCAAAAAAAGAGAATTCTCCTGGTTCGGGAGTTCCTGTCACCTACTTTTAATGGACTATTTTTTGAACTGGTAGAGATTCCCTGCCTCAGGCGACGGACTGTGTGGAGTTTGCACGTTCTCCCCGTGTCTGCGTGGGTTTCCTCCAGGTGCTCCGGTTTCCTCCCACAGTCCAAAGATGTGCAGGTTAGGTGAATTGGCCACGCTAAATTGCCCGTAGTGTTAGGTGGAGAATGGGTCTGGATGGGTTGCGCTTCGACGGGTCGGTGTGGACTTGTTGGGCTGAAGGACCTGTTTCCACACTGTAAGTAAATCTAATCTAATCTAATCTAATTCCATCCCAAAAATGGTTCTTGGATGCTAGGAGCAGAGACAAGAATCCAGGTTGTGTTTTTCCAAAACAACTTTGCATGCCTGCTTCTGGCCTATCACTTGATGAGCAGAGGGAACTCTCTGGGCCCTTCTGTTTGTTTGAGCCTGTTACCATTTATTATAATATATTTGAAGGACAGGAACAGTCCATTCCACCCAACAAGCTTCTATCAATGCTTTGGCTGCACACAAGCCTGGTCCCACTCCTGTTCATATAACACACTAACAATATTTTTTCTTGTGCATTTATCTAACTTCTCACTGATTGCACCAATGCTATTTCTCTCAATGTCTTCTGACGGTTTAGTGAGTTGCATAGTCTAGTCACTCTATTGGGTAAAGATTTTCTCCTGAATTCTCTTACAGACTTGTTTATTACTATCTTTAAATTTGTCGCCCCTAGCACTGGTCTTGAGAACATGAAGAAACATTTCCTGTTTGTCTACCTCATCAAACCACTGACTAGCTTTATAATCTTAGTATGTTCCAATGGCAAGTGAAAATATTGATCTGGATCTTCCAATGGGAAGATAGTCATTGCTAAAGTGAAGACTGAAGGTGGACCAGGCAGAAATTCCAATTCAGTTGACTCTGAGGGAAATACATGGGAAATTAAAATAACAGGTCAGCAATTACCAATGTGTGAAACTCTTTTGCAAAAGTTAGAGTTAGACTTAGAGTTAGAGTCAGAGTTTGGAGAGGAGGATTCCAACTTACCAACCTGAATGCTTATCTAGAAAATGTTAAAGGGATTGAAATCTTCTGATACCAGGGTAACTCTAAATCCGACTCTCCTAATACACCACTGACCGCCCTCCACGATTTCCTCTCTGACCCACAACTCCACTTCCCACTAGCAGCATGCACCCCCTCCAATCCCATGTAAGACCTTACTCCAGTTTCTCCCAATTGAATACCCCATGACCTTCAATAAGTATCCAACACCATCCCCAGCCACTCCAGCCTACATTGTGACCTGGACACAACACCCACTCTCCCATGAGCTGATGCCAAACCCCATGGATCTGATCACCCCCTCCGCTGACACCAGCTCCTAAAACCACCCACTACCTCCTTGGGCCCTGTCCCACCACTCACCTGATCTGACATTCACAGATCCAAGCTCACCCAACAACTTCTCCTCAACTCTCCTTTTTTTAAAATAACAAACTGAGCAGAACTGGACACAGTACTCTATTTTCTTTCTAACTTAAGTTATAAACAGGTTTAGCATAACCTCTGTTTTTTTTCAATTCTATTCTTCTAGAAATGAAATTGGTTTACCTTTCTATGGATTTGCTAATCTGCTTCTTTGTTGCAATCTTCCTCAGTATCGAAAGCCCCATGAAACCTGGTGTTTTGAACAAATTGAAAAGCTATATTTTTGATTCCAAAGTCCAAAGTATTAATATGTTATGAACAGCAGTAGTCGCAGCATTGATCTTTATGGAACACTATGGTCTACATCTACTTTCAGGCTGAGATAGACAGATTTTTAATCAGGAAGGGAATTCAGGAGTTATGAGGAAAAGACAGGAGATTGGAATTGGTGATTATCAGTTCCCCCATGATTTCATTGAATGGTAGAGTAGTCTTGATGAGCTGAATGGCTCGTGCTCCTACATCTTATGATCTTACAATCTACCTCAGCCACCCACTGACTTGAAGTCAGCAAGCAATCCATTCTGCCACATGTTTCCTTACTCCACGTTCTCTGACCTTTTCATAAATTTATTATGAGGAACCTTATCAAAAATCTTTTGAAAATCTGGGTAAATTACATTTATCGCATTACTATTGCCTTCTCTCTGATGTCCCCTTAAAACATGCAAGAAAGCTGATTAAGCAGGATTTTTCCTTTTGAAATCTATGCTGACTATTCATTACTATTCTTTCTGTTTCCACCTTTTTTTTGTACTCGCCTTATTAAGGATTTCATTTCTTTTCCTAACACCAATGTTAGGATGCCTGTCAATAATTTCCTTCTTAAATATAAAACTTTCTCCCAGTCTTCAGGTGTTACATCTTTTTGTAATTAATTATTCAATATGTTTTGTCATATGTCTGCTATATTTCCTAGATTCCATCAGAATTTATCAAAGCTCCATCTCCTTTAATTCTCAAATGTATTCACTACAGTGTTCTTTTAAAAAATTTAAATGCACTAACTTTATTACGCATCATTCAATTTAAAATCTCTTTATTTTATCGCATTGCTAAGTATCAGGGCTGGTAACTGGTCCAGGCTGGTACTCTGTTTCTGACTCCTGTCCTGTAAGAATCTGTGTTTGATTTTTCCTTTTGTGCCAAGGGGTGTTTTTGAGGGTTGTTGCAAGTACTTGGAACCGTATCACTAAGTTGGGGTAGCCTGTTGGGTTTTCATATAAGATAAGTTGTTCGGTATTCTGTTTTCTGTTCTTTGTGTTTCATTCATAATATTGTAAATAAATTCTGTTTTGTTTAACACCAAGTGGTTTTACCAGCTGATTCTCTCCTGGAATACCCAGATTACACCTGCTTAAACAACTAGCAAAGTTAGAGTCTGGGCTATCTTCTTGAAATGTTTTGAGGGGTCTGGTCTGGTCCTTAACAGTACGGTGTTTGCGAATTAGTGTCCTGCAGGGTTACAGGGATGGGTAGGTCTGGATGGGATGATCTTTGGAGGGGAGATGTGGACTTGATGGGCCAAATGGCATGCTTCCATAGACCAATGTGATTCTATGAATGATTCCATCTATCATTTATGGTCCTATTCCCACAGCAGCCTTGCTTTTCTTATTGATATGTCTAAAAAATACTTAGATATTTTGTTTTGATATTTTCGCTGTTTTAGTTTGACTTTCTAAATTTTTTTTATCTTTAGCCTCATCTTTTTGCATTACCTCATATCATACACTCCACTGCTGTCTGTATACTTAATGCAAGCCATAAATGATCTGCTAATCTGCCAGACATCTATCTGGCATCAACTGAATATCCAATTTTCCCATTCCATCACCACAACTTACAGAAGACTATCCATTGTTCTGATTTAGAAAGGCCACAATTAAATTGATATCTGTGGGAAACTGGAACAGATGGCTGATAGGGTAACAGGGTTAAAAGCTTTACTGCACCTGGCTTCAGTTGTTACAACCCACAGAATACATTGCAGAAACTCAACATGATTTTTTCTGGCAGCAAGCCAGTCGAGTGGGTATATGAGAACGCCACCAGGTTCCCTTCCAAGTCATACAATATACTAATCTGGAGTTACATTAGTAATTCTCCATTAATTCTTGATCAAATTCCTCGAACAACCTACGTAACAAGGCTGAATGAGTACTTTCATCCCACAGTCTGCAGCAGTTCGAAACAGCACTTTGTAAAGGGCAATAAGTACAACTTAGTAAGAATTAATTTTAGAAAAGGTCCATTATTTTATTTTGCCAATGCATTCAGTGATTCTATGTCTATCTTGGGAGCTTTTAATCGAGCATTTGTCCAGTTTTGATGCTTCTTTTCCTGTCTTTTCTTCAGCTGTCAACTGTGGCTAGCATGTAAATCCACACTGACACTACCACAGTATCATACCCAATTGGAATGCCACCATACAAGGGGTCAGAATCTCTTGGAAAATATTCAGGAAGCATGTACCTTTTAAAAAAAAAACAGCCTCTGCCATCTATAATAAACTTTTAAAAAGTTATTGCAATTTTTAATCCTAATACTTGCACAAGAAGAATTTTTCTCATTTTCATTAACCACATCATGGGTCAATGCTGCTATGAACTAGGGCTTCCAGAGAGCAGTGAGGAGAAGGATGTTTTTCAGGTCTCTTGCTGTGCAAGGTATATGCAGAGGGAGAAAGTGAGGACTGCAGATGCTGGAGACCAGAGTTGAAAAGTGTGGTGCTGGAAAAGCACAGCAGGCTAGGCAGCATCCGAGGAGCAGGAGAATCGACGTTTTGGGCATAAGCCCTTCTTCAGTAATGACATCAGTTTTCTGAAGAAGGGCTTATGCCCGAAACATCAATTCTCCTGCTCCTCGGATGCTGCCGGCCTGCTGCGCTTTTCCAGCAGATATATGCAGACTCTAACATTAGACCATGTTTGACTCCACTGTAAGGTGAAAATAAATATGAAAATTCCTCATTATCATTAATTTATATTCTTGATCGATATTCACATTTGACCCATCTATCTTTGCTGTGCCCTTTGATGTGAAGGGCACCGCTTGTCTCTGGCCACTTGGGGTTTTCTTTTCTTCCTGGTGGTGGAAACTGAATAAAGATTCATGCACCTTGTGTCTTTCACTGTGTCTTACACCTGCACACACACAATATGGGTGCTGGGAAAAAAATAAGCACTACCCCAGTTAGGCAGTAGGGTGGGGGCAATACAAAAAGGAAAACAAAAGAAAGAGAAGAAAAAATATAAGTTTTAAGAAAAAGAAAAAAAAATGAGCAGGAGTGTAAGAAGTTCTGTTCTTTCTGAGAGCTGGCTATGAGGAAGGTGGACTAATGTCAAGTACATATATAATCAGGGGATGACTTGATGATGGGGTTATTTCAGTGGCAATAAGAGAAAATGTATGTTCCTGAAGAAATTTGCTCTCAATAGTTGTCTTTGAGTTGGGGTAAGCATTTCTGATATCATGCTATTTATTGGGAAGCTGTTCGATCCTGCTGTTGAAAACTGGGCCCAGCATGTGGAATGAATGTGTACCTTTGTTTGCGCAAACAACATTGGGGCAGATGAAAAACAACAGGTAATTCTCCTGACAGCCTGTGGACCTTCAGCTTTTTTGGTTATTAGGACTCTGATGTTTCCTGAGACACCAGATACTAAAACCTCTCAAGAGTTGACAGATTTAATTTAGGGATATTATGACCCCCTCTGTGTCTTCTAATTCAGAGACATTATCAGTTTACTTGGCAGTTTGAGAACCAGGGGAATCCGTGTCAGAACTTTTGATGAGGTTAAGATGATTGTCAGAGTCATGTGATTTTGACTTAACCCTTAATAAGGCGCTGAGAGACAGTTTGGTATGTGGGATTAATAGTGTACTTACGCAAAAGTGCCTCCTAACTGACGTTCAACTGGACTTCAAACAGGCATTACAATTGGCTTTGTCATTAAAAAATGCAGCAAAGAGAGCATATGAGTTAGAGGGTGTGCTGATGAAAGTTGACACCCTTGTCAGACTGACAGAGCATGGGGGCACTGCTTGAGTGAAGACAATTGCACAGCCTCACTGAGGACATATCCTGAAAAGAGGGATTTTAAGTCAGCCCCCAAAACAAAGCCAAGCCTTGACCTAATGATTAACATTTGCTTCTGTGGCCGTCAACACAGTGTAGTTGCTGCCAGCATGCTAACTCGAGACAGCATAGAATCATCAACAGTCATAGAGTAATCCAGCATTGAATCAGGTACTTTGGCCCAAACTGGTCCACACCAACCATGGTGCCCACTCAGCTGGCTCTAATTGCCCTCACTTGGTCCATCTTGATCATATTGAATGGTAGTGCAGGAAGGGCAGAATGGCCTACTCCTGTACCTATTGTCTATTGTCTATTGTCTAGTATCTCCCTCCAAACAGCTCCCAACAGGTACCTATCTAAATGTTTTTAAAATGTTGCTGTTGTACCTGTCTCAACCACTTTCTCTGGCAGCCCATTCCATATTTGCACCACCTCTCTGCATGAAGAAGTTGCTCCTCAGGTCCTTCATAAATCTTTCCCCTCTCACCTAAACCTATGCCGTTTGGTTTTTAACTCTCGATCTTTGGGTAAAAGGCCATATCCACTTACCCTATCTATGCCCCTCATGATTTTATACACCTCAGTAAGGTGATCTCTCATTCTACAATGTTCCAAGAATAAAGTCCTATCCTGGCCAACTTCTACCTATAACTCAGGCCTAGTCCTGGTGACATCCTTGTAAATCTTCCTGACGCATTTTCCAGTTTAACTATGTCTTTCTGATAACAGGGTAATGAAAAGTACACAATACTCCAAGTGTGGCCACACCAACAACTCATACAACTGTAACATAACGTCCCAATTCCTTTAGTCAGTGCTCTGACCGAGGAAGGCCAGTATTCTAAATACTTTCTTCACTACCTTGTCTACCTGTGATACTGCTTGCAACAAACTATGCACTTGTACTCCTATGGGCAGGAAACATCGATTTTCCTGCTCCTCGGATGCTACCTGGCCTGCTGTGCTTTTCCAGCACCACTCTAATCTCGACTCTGGTTTCCAGCATTTGCAGACCTTGTTTTTACCTACTTGTACTCCTATGTCCTTTTGTTCCATTACACTCCTCAGGAACTTACCATTTATTGCCTAAGTCCTACTTTAGTTTGACTTTACAAAGTCCGACACCTGACATTTATTTATCCTTACTGAATTGCATTTGCCAATCCTCAGCCGACTTCTCCATCTGATCAAAATCCTTCTGTAACCTTCCTCACTATCAATGATACCTCCTAATTTTGTATCATCTGCAAAGTTCCTAATCATGCCTTCTACATTCACATTCAGATAATTTATGTGAATGACAAATAGCAAAGGTCCCAGCACTGACTCCTGTGGCACACTACTGCTCACATGCCTCCTGTCAGAGAAACAACCTTCAGCCATCACTCATTGCTTCCTACCATTGAGCTAATTTTGAATCCAATTAACTAGCTCTCCCTGGATCCCATACAACCTAATTTTCATGCTGTGCAGGATCTTGTCAAAGATCTTACTAAAGAATACTTGGTTGGAAGTATCATCCACTGTCGTACACTCATTTATCCTCTTGGTTAACTCTTTAACTAACTCTAAAATATTTTTCAGACATGATTTCCCGTGCAAATGCAACTATCTCTGATCAGACCTTGACTTTCCAAATGTTGGTCGATCCTGTCCCTCATCCTCTCCACAATTGGTTACCATGGATGTCAGATTCACTGGCCTGGAGTTCCCTGGCTTGTCTTTGCTACCTACCTTAAACAATGGAATGACATTAACCACCCTCCAGTTTTCTGGAACTTCACCAGTGACTAAAGATGAAGCAAAAGTCTCTGTACGAGGCCAATTAGGCCTGAAATGAATAAGAGAACTCATAGGTCATATCTAAGAGAGTGCACATCCTAGGAAGCCCAATTACAGCTGGAATGAAACAGTTAAACAGTTCAAAAACATCCAAATCAGAAGCAATCAAAATAAACATGTGGTTAAATGGTCAGCCAGTTCTAATAGAGTTTGATACTGGCAAAGGTGTATCAGTGATTGCAGAACGAACAAATTCACACTGGACTCCAACCTAAGTTTGCGTAAGACCTCGGCTAGACTGAGAATGCATACTGTCATAGAGTCATAGAGATGTACAGCATGGAAACAGACTCTTTAGTCCAACCCATCAGTGCTGACCAGATATCCCTTTACAAATTAAGGGTATAATTTTGGCTCCAGTCTCATGAGAATCAGCTGGTACCACTGATCATGGTAAAAGGCTTGGACCCAAGCCTGATGGAGCAAAAGATTCACCTTGATTGGCTCAACATTTTTAAATTATAAAATGGCTGCCTAAGTGAAGTCCTAATTAAATATCTGGAAACTTTTCAGGAAGTTCGAGGGACTATCAAACCAGCCAAGGCCTCCTTGCACGTTGACCAGGAAGCAAATCCATGCCTCTGCCTTACGTGCAAAAGTAGAGGCAGAAATCAGGAAGCTGGAAGGCAAAGGAATCATCAAACCAACACAGGTTGTGAAATGGGCAGCACCAGGCATACTGTTTGTGAAGCCCAGTGGTTCAGTTCTCCTTTGTCTTGATTTTAAACAAACAGGCAACTGCTTCTAGAAGCTGAATGAATATCTCATTGCTCACAGAGGCAGTTATATACAAAGCTAGCTGGGCTTGGGGTTTGTCCTTCATGAAGCTAGACATGAACCATACACACACGCTTAGATGAGGATGTTACAATTAATACCCATAAGCGGTTTGTACCAATGTACGAGACTATCATTTGGAGTTGATGCTAAACTGATGTCAGATTAGCAGAGAGTTTATGGTCTGCATTGAGTATATAGACAGCAGTGGAATGTACATGAGATGATGCAAAAAGATGAGGCTAAAAATAAAAAGAAATTTAGGGAGTCAGAGTAAAACTTTGAAATTAAAATATCAAAACAAAATACCTAAGTATTTTACAGACATGTCCACAAGAAAAGCAAGGCTATTGTGGGAATAGTACCATTAAAGATAGACGGAATCATTCATAGATTCACAACAGTCTGGAAATACACTGTTCAGCTCATTAAGTTCACACAGCCGCTCTGAAGAGGATCTCCCCCAGACCCACCATATCCCTAGTTGCCGTCAGACACTGGCTGAACTCCAACAAAGTCATCTGAGTTATCCAAAATGAAAATATTGGTGAGAAATTATGTCTGGTGGCCAGGTTTGGATGCAGACATAGCTCTGTTGGTGAGGCAGTATGCAAAGTGCTAACAAGGAGTAAAGTTTCCACCATTTCCCCCACATTAATGGGAATGGCCAGGTAAATCCTGGACTGTTACACGTTGACTATGCCGGTCCTTTCATTGGCTCAGTTCTTAGTCACTGTAGAAGCCCATTCAAAGTGATTGGGTGCGCACAGAGTTCATTTGTGAAACTAGGGAACAATGATAGAAAAGCTGTAAGCGTCTTTTGCATTACACAGGCTCCCGGAAGTGCTGGCTCCAGACAAAAGGCCATCATTTACCAGCAGGAAATTGGAGTATTTCCTGGAGTCGAATGGATTCAGCATATAAAGACAGCTCCATACCATCCATCATCCAATGGTCTGGTGGAACGGGCAGTCCATGCTTTAAAGTCAGGTTTAAAGAAACAGCCTACAGCTTCACTCGATACTGAACTGTTTTGGTTCCTACTTAATTATCATACCACCCCTCATGCAACAACAGGGATAACTCCAGCAGAGTTGCTAATGGAGAGGAGACTCTGCACCAACTTAAATCTGATCTTCCCTGACCCTGGGTGGGCGAGGAGTGAAATGGCATCAGGCACGCCAATGCCAGACACAAGAGTCCTCTAAGTAAGGGGCACAGTTTCCTTCAGGTGCTGAAACCATTGAAATTTTCTGACTGGGGCTGTTAACTTAATCCAGTCAAGGAGCACTGGCTGACAGATCAAAATAGGCATTTCAGAAGGTTCCGATCACTCTGAGAGCTGGCTCTGAGGAAGCTGGACCAGTATCATGCACTATAAACATGTAAATAAAGGGTGACTTGGTGATGGGATACTGGCCTCTGCGGAGTAATTTCAATAATCTCAAACACTTTTATAACCTCAGTTACTTTGTGACACAGCAGGTGAAGTTTCGACTTCATTGAGCTCCTGTGAAGTGTGTGATGTTTACCCACAGGTTTTCAATTCTTTACTATTGGTTTTTCCATTCAACAAGGCAGTGGGTGTAAAACCATTGATATTTAACTGAATTTTAGAATAGTTCTTCTGTTTTTAAGAGACAGAATCATTGTAGGTTGCTGGTTTAATGTTGGAATTTGGAGCGGTGGTTTATATAAGAGAATTTGAGATATATTGGAGATTAAGTGAGAGCAGAATGTGCTGGAAAGTCACAGCAGGTCATTAATTATTTGAAAGACAAAATATGTTGAGAATATCTTTTTCAAATTTTGAACCATTGTATCTTTCAATGCTGTTACAGTAGGTTGTGAATGCTTCACTGTCAAAGGGGCTACCCTGCAGATGTGTTAACTGGGTTTGTTGTGTACTCCTGAAACAACAGTTTACAATTGAGTATAATTCTCCGTCAAGAACATCTGTGATCTTAAATCTACATAGGGATGTGGCAGCTTTCTCAAGTTTTATCGTATTTAACTGCTGTTACTTCTCTAATGTAAAGTATTTACTTGAAAGCTGTTCAAGATTTTTCTCATGTTTTCATGTCAGCCAATAAAATCATAACTTTTTTTCTATGCTCTAGTTTTCTGCATATTTTATTCAGCAGCATTAAACAAGTGACAGCACCAACAAAGGCAAGTTAGCAAGATCTCAAAATCACTTGACAGCTGTTCTCACTCACGAGCAGCCAACTGATTTAAAATCTGCTATACAATGTGGATGGGCTGGAAGGAAGGGATCAGTCAGAGTCAGAGATTGTTGAAATGTTTTTGAGAGACATACATTGCAATAAGTAAGGTTCATTTCATTGAACAGGCTTGAGGGGCTGAATGGCCTACTCCTGATCCTATGTTTCTATTGTGGAAGAATATACTTTGCAGGAGAACATGTTGACAACTTTATCCATGACCTTTATAGATAGGCCGAATTTGTGATTATGGCAGTTTACCATCAGAACTAATTCAAGACAGATTTATCATTGGAATTTCTGATACATTTCTTTCAGATTTGTTACAATTAAAAGAGGATATCACACTGACAAAAACTTTCCAGACATTGGAAACAGAAATCTGATAATAGCGCAAGAGGATTTTGAGAACATAAAATAAACCTCGCTCAAGAATATTATCAGATGCTGTCAACTTTCTAAGGTACAATGACATCACAACATTGCAAGATAGGCCAACATAAACATTTTTAACTCTCTTGATATTAGAAGTCGTTGTTTCAGATGTGGCGTTCACACAAAGATTGTACAGAAACTATGCCCAGCGTTATCACACTGATGCAACTTTTGAAAGAAAGTGGGATAGTTCCAGGGGAAATAAAAAATTCAAAATCAATCTTCAAACTACAGAAGAAACAATGCGTACTTTTACAAAGAGGTTAACACATTACATCAAACACCTTTGGAAGAAATCCAAGATTCCCACGAATACCTCTATGAGAATGCATATCTTTATCTGATGATACACTGCCTTTATAAGATGCAACTAAAACATTCCTATGGGTGATAGGTGATCCAAATATTTCATTCTCTTAGCCAATATCTTAATATCTTAGCCAATTGTAGCACTTTCTCCTCAAAGTCAGAAGGTTATCAGTTCAAATTCCACTCTCAAGAAATGAATGTAAGATCCTGGTTGACATGATATTGTAGTTGTGAGTCAGTGCTTTATTGTCAGAGGTGCTGCATTTCAAATGTGATATTAAGCTGGGATTTTCTCAAGAATGTGTCTCACAGAAATGTGGGTGACTCTTGACTACTATTCAAACAATTCAGAATGGGCAATAAATATTGGTCTAGTGAGTGATATCAACATCCCATAAATGAATAATAAATAGATGGAGATCACATGATAAGATGATCAATTGAGTGCTCCCTGGTGTGCTGGGCAGTATTTATTCTTCTATCACTAACTTATTGCTGTTTGTGGGAGTTTGCTGTGTTCAAATTGGCTAGTGTGTTTCGTAGGTTACAACAGTGAATCAACATCAAATGTACTGCATTGACTGCAAAGTACTTTGGGATGCCCAGAGGATAGAAAAATATAAATGCAGTCTTTTATTGCAATCTGGATACCTTACATACCTATGGCACTTTCCTTTTAACTAGCAGGAACTTTACTTATTGCATTAAGATCTACTCAAAAAGATTTCACTAATCTCTATTTGCTCTGATACATTTCTTCTAGCCCATCCTCATAGTATAACAAGTTTTAAAGCAGTTGGCATCTCATAGGTGAGAGCAGCTGTCAATTGATTTTGAGACCTTAATAGTTTGTCTGTGTTGGTGCTGCCACCCTGCTTGATGCTCCTGACTAAATTATGCAGAAAACTAAAGCATAGAAATACCAGTGATATGGGCTAAGAGATGAATTTATTCATTTAAGATTTCTCTGCCTACTATTTAAAGAAAATGTTGTTTGGATTACTCAGAACAGGTTACAACTACAAGCTGCAGTTCTCTACACTGCTTTTCATGAATCAAAATGAATTATGATATTTTCGGGAATTTAATGACTACCTATGGGCAGCAGGGTGACTCAGTGGTTAGAACTGCTGCCTCACAGTGCCAGGGACCTGTGTTCAATTTCCACATTGGTGACTGTCTGTGTGGATTTTGCACATTCTCCCTGCGTCTGCGTGGGTTTCCTCCGGGTGCTCTGGTTTCCTCCTACTCCAAAGACATGTTGGTCAGGCGAATTAGCCATACTAAATTGCCCATAGTGTTTGGTGCGTTAGTCAGGGATAAATATAGGGTCGGGGAATGGATCTGGATGGATTACTCTTTGGAGGGTAAGGTCAGTGTGGACTTGTTGGGCCGAAGGACCTGTGTCCATACTGTAGGGAATCTAACTTAATCTACTGGTTTGGCCACAGCTGGAGTATTATGTGCAGTTGTGGTCGCCACACTGTGGGAAGGATGTGATTGCACTGGAGAATTTGCAAAGGAGATTCACCAGGTTATTGTCTGTGATATGGCAATTTGAGTATGAAGAAAGATTTGACAAACTTGGGTTGTCTTCCTTAAAGTGGACATGGCTAAAAAAACGGCTGAAAATGCGTTGCTGGTTAAAGCACAGCAGGTTAGGCAGCATCTCAGGAATAGGTAATTCGACGTTTCGAGCATAAGCCCTTCATCAGGAAAAAACGGTCCTAATTGAGGCAAACGTGGAGGATGGAGGGAGTGGATAGAAAGCAGCCATTCCCTTTCGTTAACAGTCACGAAAAAGAGGGCATAATTTTAAGATGAAAGGCAGGAGATTTCGAGGGGAGTTGAAGAAAAACATTTTTATCCTGAGGCTAGTGGAAATCTGCAAAACACTGGGAGAGTATTTGAGGTGGGAAACCTCATAACCTTCAGTAGGCACTGCAATGAAACACCTGAAACACATTCAAGACTATGGACCAAAAAGATTACAACAAGCACCTTTAGAAGAAATCCTACATTCCCAAGAATACCTCAACTAGATGCTGGAAAGTGGAATTAGTATAGGTTTAGATTAGTTTTTTTGGTTCAGACTTGATGCACCAGTGGGTAACTCTACTGTGCAATTCAATGAAACAAAATTTGATATTGAAACATATGAGGTGTCATCAGGACAGATAAACAAAGAGAGTTGTTTTAAGGAGATCCTTGAAGGAGGAGAGGAATGCAAAAAGATGGAAATATTCAGTGAAGGAATTCCAGGGGTTGGGATCTCGGCAAATGAAAATATGGCCGTTAATGGTGGAAAGATGCAGTTTGGTGATATACAAGATATCAGATTTAGAAGAATGCAAACTGTATCGTAGGAATCAAAGGGGCTGAAGAGTTAGTAATGAAATACTCCATGGAATGATTTGAGTATGGAAGCGAGAATCCTTAAATCGAGTCTTGGAGAACCAGGAAGCAATATAGGCCAGTGAGCTCAGGGTAAAGAGTCAGTAGGATACAAGCTATATAATTGTAAATGATGTCATGTCAATGGAAGCTGGTAAGTGGGAAGCTAGTCAAGACAATAGTAGGATAGCCATGGCTGAAAGTAACAATGCATGGCTGAGTATTTCAGCAGCAATGGAGCCAAGCTGAAGAGATACTAACTGGGTAATAGGGCAGTCATAGAGTCATAGAGATGTACTGCACAATGTTTCACATTAATTGGAATTGATTATGCTGAGAGAATAGAGTTAGAATTTCAGCTTAGACTCAAATAGGACATTGAGGAAATAGTCTCAGTAAAGGAGCTTGAAATGTTGCATTCCATGACAGAAGACCAACAGCTGTTCTTAGCTCCCATCAGGTCTGATTGGGTTGAGTTGAGATGGGAAATAGGTTGGAGATGAAGTTGGTGTTTAGATCAGGGCATAATTGGCCAGGTTTGGATCAGGAGGTAGTTGGGACAATTCAGATCAGAGGCAGTTGCAGAGGGATTCTGGTCAGGGGTAAAATTAGATGGGTCAATTTGGCTTAGAATTGGGTGGAGAGGATTTCTCATGGGGTCAGTTCATTAGGGATGTCCGGGGTGTGAGTTGGAGGGAATCAGGTAGTCATGTTCGGTCAAGTTGGATGAGGGAGCAAGTCGGGGGAGCAGTGACAGGAGAGAGTTTGAGGTGGTGGAATTAGGGTGGCTAAGTCAAGTCAGAACTAGGCAAATGAAAACATGGCCATTAATAGTGGAATGATGCAGTTTGGTGATGTACAAGATGTCAGATTGAGAAGAATGCAAATTGTATTGTAGGAATCCAAGAGGCTGAAGAGTTAGTAATGAAATACTCCTTGAATGCTGGGTTGAGGTGAAGAGTCAGGTTAAGGAGGCCAATATTAAAGAGGGGGAAGAGTCTGGTTGAGGTGGGGACGTATTTTGGGGTGTGAGTTATGAGTGGGGTAGGAGGTAG
Source organism: Hemiscyllium ocellatum (assembly GCF_020745735.1). Taxonomy (NCBI): domain Eukaryota; kingdom Metazoa; phylum Chordata; class Chondrichthyes; order Orectolobiformes; family Hemiscylliidae; genus Hemiscyllium; species Hemiscyllium ocellatum. The sequence continues at coordinate 27,246,863 of NC_083401.1, forward strand.
GTTTAGTAATTATCTGTAAATTGGAACCTTTGAAAATCTCTGTGTCAACTTGTACTTTAGTGACCTCTTTGGACGGTTCCAGAGGCAAATCTCCAGACTATACTCCCGAAATGGCTATTCAGAAAATCTAATTTACTTTTCCCCTGGATGTGCTGAGGGGGTGACTTGATTTATCTCACAGTTCCCACTCTTAACACCAGTTGAGTGCAGTACCAGGAAAGCCAAAATCCACTGAATCACCTCAATAGTATTAACAGTTAATAAAACATTAGATAAAAACCAAAAGAACTGTAGATGCTGTAAATCAGAAATAGAAACCAAAGTTGTTGGAAAAACTCAGCAGGTCTGTGAAGAGAAATCAGAATGACCATTTCAGGTCTATTGACCTTTCCTCAGAGCTCCTCAAAGTTCTGAAGAAGGGTCACTGGACCTAAAAAGTTAACTCTGATTTCTCATCACAGATGCTGCCAGCCCTGCTGAGCTTTTTTCAGCAACTTCTGTTTTTGTTATAAATAAAACATTAACCCTTACAAAAAACATTTTTCATCTGGTCAATTGCCAAATATTATCTTTCTTATGCCACTGGCACAGTTCCATTTCCATTCTACTTAAAATGATCCATGTGGCTTGCTATATAGTCATCCAAGCTACCTTGAGCTGTGATTCCAATCCCATATGCCCTTTATCACAGAGACTTCCACCCATATTTCTAATATTGGTGATTTTTCATCTCTCATGAAAGCCTCATCATGTCCATGATCCCCACACTCAAATATTCCACTGATCTTCATAGCGTCCTGTACTTCCCACTGGAGACTTCATCTTGTCCAAAGATCTGCTATTTATTTCCCATGGTGCGACAAGTTTTAGATCTGAAAAAATGACCAAAATTGAATCATATTTTTCCAATCTCAAATTTTCATCTTTGGATTTAGATGCCTTCACTTCCAGATATTGCATTCAAGATATTCACTTTACAACCTTGAAGGGCTTTAGCCTCTGACTCTTGACCTTCTATGCATCCCATCTTTTTTTTCAACTTTTTAAACTCTTTTATCACTTCAGGTCATCTTCTCTTTTACGTCCTTTCTGAAAACTTGCCTTTTTGCCCCAGATTTAAATCACTTCTCTTTTTACCTCTTTCTTTGGTTTAGTCTTCATTTCAAACTAACTCAACCTCTCTAAATTAGGATATAGAGTGCGAGTTATCGAGTCATACAACACAATACAGACCCTTTGGTCCAACTAATCCATGCCGAATATAATCCCAAACTAAACTGGTGCCTCCTGTCTGCTCCTGGCCCATATCTCACCAAATCTTTCCTATTCATATATTTACCCAAATGTTTTATGAATGTTATAATTGTGCCACATCCACCACTTCCTCAGGAAATTCATTCCACATGTGAACTACCATCTGTGTAAAAAAAAAGCCCCTCATGTCTTTGTCCTTTCATCTTAAAAATGTGTCCCATGTCTTGAATTCCCTGATCCTAAGGAGAAGACATCTATCATGCACCCTATCTATACTTCTTATCTTGCTGTGATAAAAGTGTTACACCAAAGGAACAAGCTGATAGTCATAACAAATGCTTCCTCTCTTTTAGTTTTGCTTGGTTTGAGTTGAAAATGGGTGAGGTTGAAGCTAATATGTGATGACTGTCTCTAGCAGGCTAATCAGGCTGCTGAACAGATGGTACACTAACAATTGCTGAATTGTCAGCTGGTTTTATATCATTGTGACCACATCAGATTTCCAGCAGACTGAGAAGTAGCTTAACACTAATAATATGTGTACTTCTCAGAATAATTTTTCACATTTTACAACGGGATCTTGATCAGATGGGCCAATGGACTGAGAAGTGGCAGATGGAATTTAATTTAGATAAATGCGAGGTGCTGCATTTTGGGAAAGTAAATCTTAGCTGAACTTATGCACTTATACATGAGGGAGTGCTGCTGAACAAAGAGACCTTGGAGTGCAGGTTCATAGCTCCTTGAAAGTGGAGTCACAGGTAGATAGGTTAGTGAGGAAGGTGTTTGGTATGCTTTCCTTTATTAGTCAGAGTATTGAGTACAGAAGTTGGGAGGTCATGTTGTGGCTGTACAGGACATTGGTTAGGCCACTTTTGCAATATTGCATGCAATTCTGTCTCCTTCCTATCGGAAAGATGTTGTGAAACTTGAAAGGGTTCAGAAAAGATTTACAAGGATGTTGCCAGGGTTGAAGGATTTGAGCTATAGGGAGAGGTTGAATAGGCTAGGGCTGTTTTCCCTGGAGCATTGGAGACTAAGGGGTGACCTTATAGAGGTTCATACAATCATGAGGGGCATGGATAGGATAAATAGACAAAGTCTTTTCCCTGGGGTGGGGTGAGTCTGGAACAAGAGGGCATAGGTTTAGGGTGAGAGGGGAAAGATATAAAAAGACCTAAGGGGCAACTTTTTCACGCAGAGAGTGGTACATGTATGGAATGAACTGCCAGAGGAAGTGGTGGAGGCTGGTACAATTACAACATTTAAAAGGTATCTGGATGGGTATTTGAATATGAAGGATTTGGAGGAAAATGGGCCAGGTGCTGGCAGGTGGGACTAGATTGGGTTGGGATATCTGGTTGGCATGGACAAGTTGGACTGAAGGGTCTGTTTCCATGCTGTGCATATCTATGACTCTATGACTCTATCACATGATGTGGGATAGATCAATATTTACTGTCCATCCCTCACTGCCCTAGAGAAGTTGGGATGCCTCCTTGAACTAAAGTACTGTTTAAGGGAATTTCAGGATTCAGACTCAGTGACCTTGAAGGAATAACAATACATTTCCAAATCAGGATGGTGTGTGACTTGGTAGAATGGAGGAGGTGGGGATATGGGAGAAACCTTGTAGGTGATGATGTTTCTATGCATCTACTACAATTTTCCTGCTAGGAGCTAGTGGTCTGAAGTGCAAAGAGTCTTGGGAATTCTTGTCCAGGATTCTCTCAAGATAAACTTGCAAGTTGAGTTAATAGTTAGGAAAGCAAGTGCAAGGATGGCATTTATTTTGAAGGGATTTGAATATAAAAGCAGGGATGTACTTCTGAGGCTCTATAAGGCTCTAGTCAGACGATATTTGGAGTATTGTGCACAGTGTTGGGCCCCATATCTCAGGAAGGACCATAAGACCAGAAGACCATAAGATATAGGAGTGGAAGTCAGGCCATTTGGCCCATCGAGTTCACTCTGCCATTTAATCATGGCTGATGAACATTTCAACTCCACTTACTCGCACTCTCCCCGTAGCCATAATTCCTTGCGAGATCAAGAATCTATCAATCTCTGCCTTGAAGACATTTAGCGTCCCGGCCTCCACTGCACTCCGTGGCAATGAATTCCACAGGCCCATCACTCTCTGGCTGAAGAAATGTCTTCTCATTTCCATTTTAAGTTGACCTCCTCTAATTCTAAGGTTGTGCCTACGGGTCCTAGTCTCCCTGCCTAACAGAAACAGCTTCCCAGCATCCACCATGCATTATCTTGTAAGTTTCTATTAGATCTCCCTGAAGAAGGGCTTATGCCCAAAACATAGATTCCCCTGCTCCTTGGATGCTGCTGGACCTGCTGCACTTTTCCAGCAACACATTTTCAGCTCTATTAGATCTCCCCTCAATCTTCTTAACATAAATAAATACAATCCCAGTACTCTCAGCTGTTCATAGGCCTACCATTCCAGGGATCATCCATGTGAATCTCTGCTGGACATGCTCCAGTGGCAGTATGCCCTTCCTGAGGTGTGGGGCCTAAATTTGGACACAGTATTCTAAATGGGGCCAAACTAGAGCTTTATAAAGTCACCAAAGCGCATCGCTTCTTTTGTATTCTAACCCTCTTGAGATAAATGACATTACATTTGCTTTTTTAATTATGGACTAAACCTGCAAGTTAACCTTTCGAGAATCCTGGATGAGCACTCCCAGATCTCTTTGTACTTCAGCTTTATGAATTTTCTCACTGTTTGGAAAATAGTCCATGCCTGTATGCTTTTTCCAAAAGACATCGCATTTGCTCATGTTGAATTTCATCAGCCATTTCCTAGACCACTCTCCTAAACTCTCTAGATCTTTCTGCGGCCTCCCCACCTCCTCAGTACTACCTGCATAACTTCATATCATTGGCTAGCTTCCCCTGAATGCCCCCAGTCCCTTCATCCAGATCATTAATCGATGAAGTGAACAGCTGCGGCCCCAACACTGAACCCTCCTGGACACCACTTGTCACTGGCTGCCATTCCAAAAAGGAACCTTTTATCTCAACTCTCTGCCTTCTGTCAGACAGTGAGATGTACTGGCCCTGGAGCATATTCAGAGAAGGTTCATGAGAATGGTCCCAGGAATGAAAAGCTTAATGTGTGAGGAACATTTGAGGACTCTGGGACTATACCCGATGGGGTTTAGAAGGATGTGGGGGGGAATCTGATTGAAATGTACAGAATACTGAACAGCATGGTCAGAGTGGATATTGGGAAGATGTTTCCATTGGTAGGAGTGATTGTACCAGAGAGCACAGCCTTAGAGTAGACAGAAGACCTTTTAGAACAGGGATCAGGAGAATCTTCTTCAGCCAGAGAGTGGTGAATCTATGGAATTCACTGCCACAGAAGGTTGTGGAAGCCAGGTCACTGTGTATATTTAAGACCAAGACAGATTGGTTCTTGATTGTCTAGAGGATCAAGGGTAACAGGGAAAAAGCAGGAAAATGGGGTTGAGAAACTTAGTAGAGTTGAGAGTCTGATGCTGGAAAAGCACAGCAGGTCAGGCAATATCCGAGGAGCAGAAGAATTGACTTTTTGGACATAAGCCCTTCATCAGGAAGTTGAGAAACTTATCATCCATGATTGAATAGCGGAGCAGACTCAATGGACTGAATGGCATAATTTCTGCTCCTGTGTCTGATGGTCTTATGGCCTGATGGTCACAAGTTTGGATGGTACTTCTTGAAGGAGCCTTGGTGAATTACTGTAGTGCATTTTCTTGATGGTACACACTGCTGCCCACACACTGTGCACTGATGGTGAAGGGTGTGAATAAAATTATGGATGGGGCTGACAATCAAATGGGCTATTTTTTTCTTGGATGGTGTCAAGTATTCCCATGAATTAATAAAAACAAAAGTTCACGACTTGCACTTTGTATATGGTGAGAGATTGTGATAAATTAGAAGGTAAGTCTACAAAAGAATACAGACAAGCTGGTCAGATAAGCTGATCACAATAATCTTAATAAATATGTAGTGATGTGCTTAGGCAGGACAAGGAGGCAAGGGAATACATGATTAATGATAGGAAACTGGCAAGTGCTGAGGATCAGAGGGACTCAGTGTGCATGTATACAGATCCCTTGAGGTATCAGAACAGGTAGTTAAAGTGGCTAAGAGGTCATTTGGGATACTTCCTTTTATTAGCCGAGCTATAGAGTTTAAGAACAGTGAGTTTATGCTGGAACAGTTGCTTAGACACAGCTAGAGTATTGTGTGCAGTTTTGGAATCCATATTGAAGGAGGAATGTGATAGCACTGGAGATAGTGCAGAGGGCATTTATCAGGATGTTGCCTGGGCTGGTGTATTTCAGGAGAAAGTGAGGACTGCAGATGCTGGAGATCAGAGCTGAAAATGTGTTGCTGGAAAAGCGCAGCAGGTCAGGCAGCATCCAAGGAGCAGGAGAGTCGACATTTCGGGCATGAGCCCTTCTTCAGGAATGAGGAAAGTGTGTCCAGCAGACTAAGTTAAAGGTAGGGAGGAGGGACTTGGGGGAGGGGCGTTGGAAATGCGATAGGTGGAAGGAGGTCAAGGTGAGGGTGATAGGCTGGAGTGGGGGTGGGGGCGGAGAGGTCAGGAAGAAGATTGCAGGCGGTGCTGAGTTCGAGGGATTTGACTGAGACAAGATGGGGGGAGGGGAAATGAGGAAACTGGAGAAATCTGAGTTCATCCCTTGTGGTTGGAGGGTTCACAGGAGGAAGATGAGGCACTCTTCCTCCAGCCGTTGTGTTGCTATGGTCTGGTGATGGAGGAGTCCAAGGACCTGCATGTCCATGGCGGAGTGGGAGGGGGAGTTGAAGTGTTGAGCCACGGAGTGGTTGGGTTGGTTGGTCCGGGTGTCCAGAGGTGTTCTCTGAAATGTTCAGCAAGTAGGCAGCCTGTCTCCCCAATATAGAGGAGGCCACATCGGGTGCAGCGGATGCAGTAAATGATGTGTGTGGAGGTGCAGGTGAATTTGTGTCTCTGCCTCTTACCAATCCCCTCTCTCAACATGGCCTTGTGGTATTATCACTAGGCTGTTCACCCAGAAATCCCAGGTAATGTCTTGGGGATCCAGGTTTGAATCCCACTATGATAGAGTTTGAATTCAATTTCTGAAAATCTGGAATTAAGATTCTAATAATGACCATGTTGATTGTTGGTTAAAAAAAATCCACCTAGTTCCCTAATATCCTTTAGGGAAGGAAACTGCCATCCTTATCTGGTCTGGCCTACATGTGACTTTGGACCCACAGCAATGTAGTTGGCTCTCAACTGCCCTCTTTGTAATTAGGGATGGAAAGTAAATGTTGGCCAAGCCAGTGACACTATCCTGTAAATGATTTTTTTTAAAAAAGTTGCTGTATTTGAGTCCTTCTGCTGATTCTGTTCAGTAACAAAGTCGACCTTGTTGCAAGTTTGCCGGTTGTCCCACTGAATTACAAGTTCCTGGGTCACAATTAGTTGAAGAATACAGAGTGAGACAGAAGCAGGTCCCATGCAAAATAAAAATGAAATTTTAAGTTGTGCCACTCAAGAGGTGTCTTCAAGTTAGTCACTGTGCAATCAGAACTCAGGAGAAGCTTCTCAGAGTTAATAGGCAGCAAAATGTTCGAGTTAGTGATAAAAGCAGTCTGCGCATAATTCAGTATCATTGGGAATGTAGCCCATGAGTAGTAATTATTTGGAGCAATTTAGACAGATTAGAGCTCAGGAAAGAAAACTAGAGGCTGTGTCTTTCCTTCATTCACGTTTTGCAAGCATACAAAATAAAAAAAAATCTAAGAAACCAAACTTTATCTTCATCTGACAGTGAGCATATATCATACCTGGATCACCTTAATGGAAGCCTGTGGTTCTTTCAGTGTGCCCGAATGAAGTATTTTCTAGTTGCTATCATGTGGGAAGTCAATTGTAGCAAAATATGGACAATCTTCAGGCTTCGGGCACCAGCTATCGAGTAACATTCACTTACTTTAGATGCCAGCTATTGATATCCCTGAAAAAAATAGAATATAACCATTATTACTTGACCTTTAATGGAAATAACATTACTGTTTCTCCCACTATCAACTTCTTGGCATTGACCATTGACCAGAAACTAAACTAGACAAACCATGCCAGGATTGTGACTGGAAGATTAGGACAGAGGCTGGATCCTGCAGCCAGTCACCTCTTGACTTCCCAAGGTTTGTCCACCATCTACAAGGCAAAAGTCAAAAGTCTGACGAGTACTCCGCACTTTTCTAGATGAGGACAACTCCAACAACACTCAAGAATCTTTACATTAACCAGGACAAAGCATCCCACTTGATACAAACTCCCACCATATTGGATGCACAGTTTGAACCATCTACAAGATGCACTGCAGAAGTTCACCAAAGGCCTTTAGACAGCACCTTCCAAATCCAAAACCTTTACCATCTGGAAGGGCAATGACAGCTGATACATAGGATCACTACCAATTGCATGTTCTCATCCAAGCTGACTTAGAAATATATCAGCATTCCTTCACTGTGGCTGGGGAAGAACCACAGAACAGTACAGCATAGGAACAGACCTTTCAGGCCATCATGTCTGTGCCAATCAAGTCCAAATCCCTCAGTTCCCTGCCTGTACATGTGCCTATCTAAATGCCTCTTAAATGTTGCTATTGTATCCGTTTTCACCACTTCCCCAGCAACACATTCCATGCACCTACCACCCTCTGTATAAAACACTTTCCTCATGCATCACCTTTAAACTTCCTTCCTCTCACTTTAAACCTAAGCCCCCAAATATTTGACATTTTCACTCTGGGAAAAAGGCTTTGACTATCCACCCTATCCATGTCTCTCATAACTTTATGAACTTCTATCAGATTACCGGCTCAGCCTCCCCTGCTCTGACAAAAATAATCCACATTTGTCCAAACTTTCCTTATAGCCCATGCACTCGAATCCAGACAACATGCTCGTAAAATTCTTTTGCATACTCTCCAAAGGCTCCACTTCCTTCCTGCAGTGTGGTAACTAGAACTGCACATAATATTCCAAATATGGCCTAACATAAGTTTTATGCAACTGCAACATAATTTGCCAATTTTTATACTCAATGCCATTACTGATGAATGCAAGCATATCACATCTTTCTTTACCACCTTATCCACTTTCAGGAAGCTGTAGACTTGCATCCCAAGATCCCTCTGTATATCAATGCTCCTAAGGGTCCTACCATTTACTGTATACCTCCCCTTGCATTAAACCTCCCAAAATGCATTATCTCATACTTGTCTGGATTAAATTCCATTTGCCATTTCTCCATTGAACTTTCCAACTGATTGATGACCTGCTGTACCCTTTGACAACATTCCTCGCTATCCATAACTCCATCAATTTTTGTGTCATCTGCCAATTTATTAATCAGACCATAAACATTTTCATCCGAATCATTGAAATATATTACCAACAACAGAAATCACAGCACTGATACTTGTGGAGCACCACTGGTCACAGACCTCCAGTCAGAAAAAATATCGGTCCACAATTACCACTTATCTTCCATGATAAGCCAATTTTGTATCCAACTTACCAACTCACCATGTATATCATGCCACTTAATCTCTTGGACCAGTATACCATGAAAGATATTGTCAAATGCTTTAGTAAAGTCCATGTGGACAACATGCACTATCCTACCAACATCAAACATCTTCATCCCTTCTTCAACATACTCAATCAAATATCTCCCACACACAGAGCCATGCTGACTGTCCCTATGAAGTCCATTCTTTCCATGATATGAGTAGATTGTATCCCTAAGAATCTTCTCAAATAACTTCTGTAAGACTGACCGCCTACAATTTCCTGGATTATTCTTATTGTCCTCCTTTAACAAAGGAACAACATTGACTGTTCCCCAGTCTTTTAGACCTTTGCCTGTGCCTAAATAGAATGCATAGATCTCTATCAAGGTGTCAGTAATCTCCTCTTTTGCCTCCCTCAATATCCTGAAAAGCAGCCCATTAGGCTCGAACTTAATATTTTTCAAGATGCCCAACATTTCCTCCTTCTTAACATCAACATACTGTAGAATATCAACATACTCCCTCCATAACTTTACCATCATCTGTGTCCTCCTTGGTGAATACCAATGCAAAGTGCTCATTAAGGACCTCTCCCATTTCTCTAGCTCCACACATAAATTCTCTCCTTTGTCCTTGTTCTTTCCTGCTTTCTTTACATTCCTCAAGGACCTTGTCTGACTTCCATTTCTTAAACCCTACATTCACTTCCTTTCTCCCTGGACCTCGTTCCATAACAACATTGTGGGTGTATTTGAAATGGTTCAAGAAGGCAACCCACTATCATCTTGTCAAAGGCAATTGGGTTTGGGTAACATACTCTGGCCTCACCAGAGATGCCTAGATTACCTGAATGAGGACATTTCAGATATTGTGGGCAAAATCAAACATCTCCAAGCCTTGAGGACCTATTTGTGTTTGACATGGTCTTGGCTTGGAGCAGCCATGCCTGGAGGATGTGTGGCATTAATAAAGGGACTGATGGAGTGATTGGTGAAGTAACAAACATGCTGCCATCTTGCCAAAGGAGACAAGGCCAGTCTTGTGGGACTGCATCTCACCACTCCTACATCACCGCATGAGAATGGATTGTAGGAGTGATTTGACACTCTTGAAGCCTCTGTTCACACTGGCTGCAAATCCAAGATGAGTTTTCATGGCAGCAGTGATCACAGTTCATGGGAGCTGCCAGTATTGTTAACATGAGGGACACAATGAGAATTATTGTATTTGCTGATTAAGGACTAAAAATAGAGAAACATGGGGCCAATAATTGAAAATTTATTGCCAAACATTTTTCACTCACTCCTCAGGTGATCCTCAGTTTTATGGAAGTGTTACTTGAGGAGCCTTCCTACTTCTCTTCATGAAATTTGCCATGGGTCTCTGACATGGTATCATGGGTGAACTATTTGGATCTGTTTCAGTTAACTATACAACACTTTTCACGTTTTTTTTTAACAAAATGCAAGTGACAATAAATCAAATCAAATCAATCTGGGGTAATTGCCACATGTTATCTGTCAGCTGAATGCATACTCTCTTGATTTATGTCTCATACCCAGCATCCTGCTCAGAAAGAGTTGAGCAACTACAAAATAATGCAGGTTGCCTGCCTGAATCATTTTAAGTAATTTTCTCTAGTGCATAGCACCTCATGGGCAGACACGCGTCTGATTGAAAATAGATCTGTTTGCTCGACATTTGCAAAAGGTGAATAGACAGGTGAGATTTAACTACTGTATATAGACAGCAGTGAACATATTCTTATAGACTGCCCTCCCTGGCACAGTGAGTGGACATTAATGAAAAGAAAAATACATTATTCATGAAACAACTTTCATAATCTCAGGATGTTTCAACTTACTTTCTGCAATCAAGAACCTACTTTCTGGACTGGTTAAAAATTGAAATTGCACCAATTTTCCTCAGAGAAGGAGTTTAGGTAGAAAACCACCTCAAGATCCTTGCCATCTGGGCATCTAAATAACAGATTATATTTTACATTGATTATTGCAACAGCAAGAAGTAAAGTCTTGGCTTTAGCCAATGAAGAGTAAAAAATGAGGTCTGCAGATGCTGGAGATCACAGCTGCAAATGTGTTGCTGGTCAAAGCACAGCAGGCCAGGCAGCATCTCAGGAATAGAGAATTCAACGTTTCGAGCATAAGCCCTTCATCAGGAATAAGAGAGAGAGAGCCAAGCCGGCTGAGATAAAAGGTAGGGAGGAGGGACTAGGGGGAGGGGCGATGGAGGTGGGATAGTGGAAGGAGGTCAAGGTGAGGGTGATAGGCCGGAGTGGGGTGGGGGCGGAGAGGTCAGGAAGAGGATTGCAGGTTAGGAGGGCGGTGCTGAGTTGAGGGAACCGACTGAGACAAGGTGGGGGGAGGGGAAATGAGGAAGCTGGAGAAATCTGAATTCATACCTTGTGGTTGGAGGGTTCCCAGGCGGAAGATGAGGCGCTCCTCCTCCAGCCGTCGTGTAGTTGTGTTCTGCCGGTGGAGGAGTCCAAGGACCTGCATGTCCTCAGTGGAGTGGGAGGGGGAGTTAAAGTGTTGAGCCACGGGGTGATTGGGTTGGTTGGTTCGGGCGGCCCAGAGGTGTTCTCTGAAGCGTTCCGCAAGTAAGCGGCCTGTCTCACCAATATAGAGGAGGCCACATCGGGTGCAGCGGATGCAATAGATGATGTGTGTGGAGGTACAGGTGAACTTGTGGCGGATATGGAAGGATCCCTTGGGGCCTTGGAGGGAAGTGAGTGTGGAGGTGTGGGCGCAAGTTTTACATTTCCTGCGGTTGCAGGGGAAGGTGCCGGGGGTGGAGGTTGGGTTGGTGGGGGGTGTGGATCTGACAAGGGAGTCACGAAGGGAGTGGTCCTTGCGGAACGCTGATAGGGGAGGGGAGGGAAATATATCCTTGGTGGTGGGGTCCGTTTGGAGGTGGCGGAAATGGCGGCAGATAATACGTTGTATGCGCAGGTTGGTGGGGTGGTAGGTGAGAACCAGTGGGGTTCTGTCTTGGTGGCGGTTGGAGGGGCGGGGCTCAAGGGCGGAGGAGCGGGAAGTGGAGGAGATGCGGTGGAGGGCATCGTCGATCACGTCTGGGGGGAATCTGCGGTCCTTGAAGAAGGAGGCCATCTGGGTTGTGCGGTGTTGGAATTGGTCCTCCTGGGAGCAGATGCGGCGGAGACGAAGGAATTGGGAATATGGGATGGCGTTTTTACAGGGGGCAGGGTGGGAGGAGGTGTAGTCCAGGTAGCTGTGGGAGTCAGTCGGTTTATAATAGATGTCTGTGTTGAGTCGGTCGCCCGAGATAGAAATGGAAAGGTCTAGGAAGGGGAGGGAGGAGTCTGAGACAGTCCAGGTGAATTTCAGGTCGGGATGGAAGGTGTTAGTAAAGTTGATGAACTGTTCAACCTCCTCGTGGGAGCACGAGGCAGCGCCGATACAGTCATCGATGTAGCGGAGGAAAAGGTGGGGGGTGGTGCCAGTGTAGTTGCGGAAGATGGACTGTTCCACATATCCTACGAAGAGGCAGGCATAGCTGGGGCCCATGCGGGTGCCCATGGCAACTCCTTTAGTTTGGAGGAAGTGGGAGGATTGAAAAGAGAAGTTATTCAGGGTGAGGACCAGTTCAGTCAGTCGAAGGAGGGTGTCAGTGGAAGGGTACTGGTTAGTGCGGCGGGAAAGGAAGAAGCGGAGGGCTTTGAGTCCTTCGTGATGGGGGATGGAGGTGTACAGGGACTGGATGTCCATAGTGAAAATAAGGCGTTGGGGACCGGGGAAGCGAAAATCCTGGAGGAGGTGGAGGGCGTGGGTGGTGTCCCGAACGTAGGTGGGGAGTTCTTGGACTAAAGGGGACAGGACCGTGTCGAGGTATTGGGAGATGAGTTCGGTGGGGCAGGAGCAGGCTGAGACAATGGGTCGGCCGGGGCAGGCAGGTTTGTGGATTTTGGGCAGGAGGTAGAAACGGGCGGTGCGGGGTTGTGGGACTATGAGGTTGGAGGCGGTGGATGGGAGATCCCCTGAGGTGATGAGGTCCTGGATGGTCTGGGAGATGATGGTTTGGTGGTGGGAGGTGGGGTCGTGGTCAAGGGGGCGATAAGAGGAGGCGTCCGCGAGCTGGCGTTTGGCTTCAGCGGTGTACAGGTCAGTGCGCCAAACTACCACCGCGCCTCCCTTGTCTGCGGGTTTGATGGTGAGGTTGGGATTGGAGCGGAGGGAGTGGAGGGCTGCACGTTCTGAGGGTGAGAGGTTGGAGTGGGTGAGAGGGGTGGACAGGTTGAGTCGGTTGATGTCACGGCGGCAGTTGGCTATAAAGAGGTCGAGGGCGGGTAGGAGGCCTGCACGGGGTGTCCAGGTGGATGGGGTGTGTTGGAGGCGGGAGAAGGGGTCGTCAGAGGGTGGGTGGGAGTCTTGGTTGTGAAAGTAGGCACGGAGGCGAAGGCGGCGGAAGAATTGTTCAATATCTCGCCGCGTGTTGAACTCATTAATCCGAGGGTGTAGGGGAACGAAGGTGAGGCCCCTGCTGAGGACTGATCTTTCATCCTCAGAGAGGGGGAGATCCGTTTAGCCAATGAAGTTGAATAAGGGAGACAATTGCTCTTTTTCAATGTAAAGGTGGAGATTGGGGATAAAACATGAGTTGGGGGTACCCGTGTTGGACTGGGGTATACCAACGTTAAAAATCACAGAGAATCAGGTTATAGTCCAACCACCTGATGAAGGAGCATCACTTTGAAAGCTAGTATCTCCATATAAACCTGTTGGATTATAACCTGGTGTTGTGTGAATAAAACATTTTAGCTTCCTCACGGTGGCACAGTGGTTAGCACTGCTGCCTCACAGCGCCAGAGACCTTGGTTCAATTCCCGTCTCAGGCAATTGTCTGTGTGGAGTTTGCACATTTTCCCCGTGTCTGCGTGGGTTTCCTCCAGGTGCTCCAGTTTCCTCCTACAGTCCAAAAACAAAATGTGCAGGTGAGGTGAATTGGCCATGCTAAAATGCCCGTAGTGTTAGGTGAAGGGGTAAATGTAGGGGAATGGGTCTGGGTGGATTGCTCTTCAGAGGGTCGGTGTGGACTTGTTGGGCCGAAGAGCTTGTTTCCACACTGTAAGTAATCTAATCTAATAAAGTGGGTGGCACAGTGGCACAGTGATTAGCACTGCTGCCTCACAGCGCCAGAGACCTGGGTTCTATTCCTGCCTCAGGCGACTGACTGCGTGGGTTTCCTCCGGGTGCTCCGGTTTCCTCCCACAGTTCAAAAAATGTGCAGGTTAGGTGAATTGGCCATGCTAAGTTGCCTGTATTGTTAGGTGCAGGGGTAAATGTAGGGGAATGGGTCTGGTGGGTGCGCTTTTTCCACACTGTAAGTAATCTAATCTAAAAATATTGCCACAGGTTCTTTGATACCTAGTTGAATGAGGAGATAGGGCCTCAATTTAACATCTGGTCTGAGAGACTGCATCTCTGAAACTGGAGTCCTCATTACTGCACTGGGAATGTCAGCAGGGGTTCTATGCTTACGCCTCCATTGTGGGATTTGATCCCACAGAATCCTTTAAAGATGAGAGTGTTACGTCTGTGCTACAATTGACACAATCTAGGTAGAAAGTAATAACTCTTGATACAATAAAAAGTTCAGAAGTATAATGGATCAGGTACAATACAATATATTCTGAGTGTTGAAATAATTGGCTCACAATTTCTCTTGCCCTTTCTACACTACACTATATTGCTGGGACAGTAATGATGGGTGAAAGATTTGAGGATTGCAAATGAAATAGCTCAAGCTGCGTAATAATTCAGTAATAAAATAAGTCATGCGCAATAACTGATTTTACGAAAGGTATCTCATACTAACCAATATTTTTTCACAGACTGTGGAGTGCTATTCAGGTCATTTTTTACCACATGTCTTAATTTTTAGAAAATAATTCAATTTGTTCCATTTCAAGACACATTTCAATGAAGTGAACATTGACAAAATCTAAGATGAAATGTTATAAACTGGATAGCTAATGGACTAAATAATAGAAAATAGAATGCACTGATCAAAGGCTCCTGTTCTAATTAGGTTGCTGTGATGAACCTCAAAACTATTCCAAATGACTGACTATAACCTTTATGTGATAAAATGAAAATACATGAATATGAGAAATCACAGCAAGCTCATCAGCTTGTCAAAGGAAAAGAATGGTTAATGATTAGAAATGAACTCAAGATCAGAATGACTCATTTCAGTATTTTTCTTCAACAATCAGTACTGGATAACAGCTGAAAGACTGTCTCTGGGAACTGGTGAGGGAAAGCAAAAGGGATCACTTTGAAAGATACTTTCAGACTTGGTATCTGGACAATTAAATGACAAATGACATCTTACACTGATCAATGCACTACAATGGGTCAAGAAAAATACAAAATATTGTCAGTATCATTAAGTCAGGTGTCTGAGCTGAATTCAATTCCATTCTAGTTACAGCCTCTTGGGCTTGAAGTTTTAATTTATGTTCAAGAACACACACCCTTCCTCACAGTGTGAGGCCTGAGTTGGCTTTCTGACAGTGACTTGGAAAGAAATAAAATAAATAAACAAGCTTGAGCCAACTACCATATTACAAACAAAATGGAAATAACAGCTGAAAGACCTGGGAAAGAGGAGAATGAGGGAAGCCTTCCCAAAATATTCCGTGCGCAGCTTGATATGGGCATAATTTCAATAAAGAATTCTATTGGCACTAGAATCTGATAAAGCTCCTGGGCAACTGCTGGTATTCTGCCCATTTGACTCTTATATGATTCTCAATGGATCTCTGGCTGACTAAGAATTGGTACAATGACTGTTGATTCAGTTTGAAAGAGTCCTTAAGCTTTATCAGATCAGAATAGTCAATCCCAACTGGCATTATTTGCCTTCTGCCAAAGATAGAAAGACTGTTTCCCCAGAGCTGAAGACTATTATGAGTGATGGATCACTCTGCCTTACAAGCATGAAACAGGCATTAGTGGTCCACCTGATTACGCTTTACACCTTGGATGCAGGGCGGCATCAACTTCCGTGTGTGAAAAAGGAGTTCTAGTCGCTGCTTTTAAAATGGGTAAAAAATTAGGTCTGCAGATGCTGGAGATCACAGCTGAAGATGTGTTGCTGGTTAAAGCACAGCAGGTTAGGCAGCATCCAAGGAACAGGAAATTCGACGTTTCGGGCATAAGCCCTTCATCAGGGCTTATGCCCGAAACGTCGAATTTCCTGTTCCTTGGATGCTGCCTAACCTGCTGTGCTTTAACCAGCAACACATTTTCAGCTGCTTTTAAAATGTCTGCTCTGTCATGTGTACAGCAGTTTGCTTCAGTGTAGTTTCTCTTCTAAATTACCTCACATAGGTTTAACCAATCATATTGTGTGAGCAGTCAATAGTCAACAGCTATACTTAAAAAAGGAACAGTACATATTTTCCCCCTTTTAAAATTAAATATTTCAGTTGAACTGAGCTACAAACTTATGTACAATGATTTATTTGAGAAAGTTGACCTCAACAGTGCAACATATGAGTTAGGAGAGGAAGTAGGCCACTTGGAGTCTGTTGCACTATTCATCAAGATCATGGCTCATCTGGTTACACTACCACATTCCTGCCTCTCGGCCATTGCCTTTCACTTCCTGACTAATCAAAACTCTATCAACCACAATGTTAAACATATTGAAAGACTCAGTTCCATTGTGCTTTGAAGAAGAGAGTTCCAGAACCTGAGAAAGCAAACCACCTCTCCTCTGTCTTAAATGGGCAACCTCTTATTTTTTAACAGTAATCCCTAGTGCTAGATTTCCCAAGGAATGGAAACATCCGATCTGTATTCACTCTGTCATGACCCTTCAGGATCCTTCAATTAAATCACCTCTAGCTTTTCCAAACTACAATGGATACAAGCCTCTTCAATGTTTCCTCATAAGACAACCTACCTATTCCAGGTGCTAGTACAGTAAACCTTTTCTAAACTGCTTCAAATACATTTACGTCCTTCCTTAAATAAAGAGACAACAGAAGTACACAAATACTCCAGGTGTCTCATCAATGCCCTGCATAACTGAAATGTAATTTTCTCACATTTGCATTCAATCCGCCTCATCATAAACATAACATTCTATTAGCTTTTCTAATTATTTGCTGTATGGGAATACTAACGTTCTTTTTCATAACTCACTTTCCTTCTTACCTATGTGTTATCAGCAAATATAGCAACCATACCTTTGACCTCATCATGCAAGTCATTATATAAGTGATAAAATGTCATGGCCGTAACTCAGATCCCTGTGGAACATGACCCATTACAGCTTGCCAGCCAGAAAATGACAATTTTGTGACACATCTGTTTTAATTAACTGGCTATTCTTCAATGTATGCCAATATGTTACCCACAACATGATGAGTTTTGATTGTTTTCTGCAATAACCTTTGATATCTGTTTTGACAGGATTGAGTTCTGTGAATTTGGGCTGAATGATTGTTTTGATCACCTGTACCGCTGAGAAAATCAACCAAATTTGTATTGATGAAGATGATGTGACCATTTGGAAATGTGCACAGATCAATATCGTGATCCTGACATGAATGAATAATGTAATAAACACTTGCTAGATTTTGTGGAAAATAAATTTTTCACTGTGGAGATTTTTTTTAAAATTGTCTGCAGGATGTGGGTGTCATTGCTCACCTAGTGTTTGTTACCCATCTTGATTAGAATCATACAGTACAGAAGAGGCACTTTCGCCAATTTAGACTGTATCAACAAAAGAACAAAGTACAGCACAGGAACAGATACTTCAGCCCACCAAAACTGCATTGACACATGATGCCTCTACCCTGTTGATTCATATATCTACCAAGTGAAAACGAAACAAATTTGATCTCTCCTCATACCTAATACCCCCCAAACCAGGCAACATCTTGGTAAAGCATTTCTGTACCTTCTCCAAAACCTCACTATCCTTCTGGTAATGCAGTGATCAGAATTGGACATAATATTCCAAATATGGCCGAACAAAAGTTCTGTACAGTTGTATATTATCAATATACACTGTCTGGACCCATCATATACCATGTCCTTCTCCTTTATGAACAAGGTGTTCATTCAGGAAGTCATCACTTAGAGTCATAGAGATGTACAGCATGGAAACAAACCCTTCGGCCCAACTCGTTCATGCCAATCAGATATCCCAACCCAATCTAGTCCCACCTGCCAGCACCCAGCCCATATCCCTCCAAACCCTTCCTATTCACATACCCTCCAGATGCATTTTAAATGTTGCAATTGCACCAGCCTCCACTACTTCCTCTGGCAGCTCATTCCATACACGTACCACCCTCTGTGTGAAAAAGTTGCCTTTTAGGTATCTTTTATATCTTTCCCCTCTCACCCTAAACCTATGTTCTCTAGTTCTGGACTCCTCCACTCCAGGGAAGAGACTTTGTCTATTTATCCTATCCATGCCCCTCATGATTGTATAAACCTCCATAAGGTCACCCCTCAGCTTCCGATGTTCCAGGGAAAACAGCCCCAGCTTATTTAACCTCTCCCGATAGCTCAAATCCTCCAATGCTGTCAACATCCTTGTAAATCTTTTCTGAACCCTTTCAAGTTTCACAACATCTTTCTGATAGGAAGGAGACCAGAATTGCACGCAATATTCCAAAAGTGGCCTAACCAATGTCCGGTACAGTCGCAACATGACATCCCAACTCCTGTACTCAATACTCTGACCGATAAAGCATACCAAACACCTTCTTCACTATCCTATCTACCTGTGACTCCACTTTCAAAGATCTATGAATCTGCACTCCAAGGTCTCTTTGTTCAGCAACGCTCCCTAGGATCGTACCATTAAGTGTATAAGTCCTGCTAAGATTTGCTTTCCCAAAATGCAGCACTTCACATTTATCTAAATTAAACTCCATCTGTCACTTCTCAGCCCATTGGCCCATCTGATCAAGATTCCATTGTAATCAGAGATAAACTTCTTCGCTGTCCACGACACCTCCAATTTTGGTGTCATCTGCAAACTTACTAACTATACGTCTTATGCTCACATCCAAATCACTTATATAAATGATGAAAAGTAGTGGACCCAGCATTGATCCTTGTGGCACTCTACTGGTCACAGGCCTCCAGTCTGAAAAACAACCCTCCACCACCACCTTCTGTCTTCTACCTTTAAGCCAGTTCTGTATCCAAAAGGGTTAGTTCTCCCTCTATTCCATGAGATCTAACCTTAATAACCAGTCTCCCATGGGGAATCTTGTTGAAAACCTTACTGAAGTGCACATATATCATGTCCTCCGCTCTGCCCTCGTCAATCCTCTTTGTTACTTCTTCAAAAAACTCAATCAAGTTTGTGAGACATAATTTCCCCCCGCACAAAGCCATGTTGACTATCCCTAATCAGTCTTTACCTTTCAAAATACATGTGCACCCTGTCCCTCAGGATTCCCTCCAACAACTTGTCCGCCACCGACATCAGGCTCATTGGTCTATAGTCCCCTGGCTTGTCCTTATCACCTTTCTTAAATAGTGGCACCATGCATGTGTGGCTCAGTGGTTAGCACTGCTGCCTCACAGCATCAGCAACCTGGGTTCAGTTCCTGCCTTGGGTGACTGTATGGAGTTTGCACCTTCTCCCCGTGTCTCTGTGGGTTTCTCCTGGGTGCACCGGTTTCCTCCCACAGTCCAAAGATGTGCAGTTTAGGTGAATTGGCAAAATTAAATTGCCATAGTGCCAGGTGCATTAACCAGAGCTAAGTGTAGGAAAATGTAATACTCCCCTTGGCAATCAAGAACTTACCTATCCCTGTTTTAAATATACTCAATGACTTGGTACCACAGCCTTCTGCAACAATTAATCCCATTCCTTGGTAATGACGTTTCTCCTTATCTCCATTCTCAAGGGTCTTCCCTTTACTCTGTGTCCTCGGGTCCTCATCTGTGATGACAATGGAAACATGCTCCCAACATCCACTCTGTCCAGGCCATTCAGTATAAGTTTCAATCAGAGCCCCCCCCACCCCCACCCCCACCTCATCCTTCATCGAGGAGAGTCCCAGAGTTCTCAAAAATTCTTCATATGTTAGAAAGAGTAGCTTTTATTTGTCATTTCTACCATACACAACTGAAACGGGAAAAATGAGACAGCATTCCTCCAGAACTGAGGGTACTACACGAACAGTCCAAACTACACGGCATAAAGTGCGTAAGAAATGCAAAACACACAAGTTACAGCGTAACAGAAAAATGATAAACAATAGAAATTTTTTGCGCAGCAATTCGAAGTCGTGCAAAGAGTTTCAGATGGGAAAGAGTCCGATCATACTGTGTTAAGGAGACTGATGGCTTGGGGGAAGAAACTGTTGCACAGTCTGATCGTGAGAGATCGAATGCTCCAGTATCTTCTGCCAGGTGGCAGGAGGGGGAAGAGTTGAGTGAGGGGTGTGTGGGGTCTTCCACAATGCTCCTTGCCTTTCGGATGCAGCATGTGGTGTAAATGGAGGGGAGAGAGACCCCGATGATCTTCTCAGCTGTCCTCACTATCAGTCATAGGGTCTTATGATCTGAGACAGTGCAATTCCCGAGCCAGGCAGTGATGTAGCTGCTCAGGGTACTCTCAATAACCACTCTGTAGAATATGATGAGGATAGGGGTTGGGAGGTGGGTTTTCCTCAGCCTGCTCAGAAACTAGAGACACTGCTGGTCTTTCTTGACTATGGAGCTGGTGTTGAGGATCCAGGTGAGATTCTCTGCCAGGTGGATGCCAAGAAATTTGGTGCTTTCCACAAGGGAGCCATCGATGTCCAGTGGAGAGTGGTCGCTCTGTGCCCTCCTGAAGTTAACAACCATCTCTTTTGTCTTGTCCACGTTCAGAGACAGATTGTTGGCTCTGCACTAGTCTGTAAGCCACTCATCTCCTCTCTGTATGCTGATTCGTCCCTCGTGCTGATCAGACCCACTACAGTTGTATCATCAGCAAACTTAATGATGTGATTTAAGCAGTGCACCACTGCACAGTCATGTGTCAGCAGGGTGAACAACAGTGGACTGACCACACAGCCCTAGGGGCCCCCCGTGCTCAGTGTGATGGTGTTGGAGATACTGTTCCCAATTCAGACTGACTGAGGTCTCCTAGTCAGGAAGTTCAGGATCCAGTTACAGAGGGTGGTATTTAAGCCCAGCAGACTCAACTTTCCGATCAAGTGCTGAGGAAGGTTGGTGTTAAATGCAGAACTGAAGTCTGTGAACAGTAATCTGATGTAGGTGTCCTCCTCCAAGTGGGTGAGGGCCAGATGAAGGGTGGTGGACATGGCATCATCTGTTGAGCAGTTGGGTCAATATGTGAACTGCAGTGTGTCCAATGAGGGGGCAGCAGGATCTTAATGTGCCTCATCATGAACTTCGCAAAACACTTTGTGATGATGAGTGTTAGCGCAACAGGGCGCTAGTCATTGAGACAGGATACTGAAGAGCTCTTCGGCACGGGGATGATGGTAGCAGCCTTGAACCACTTTGGAACTATGGCACAGCTCAGGGGGATGTTGAAGATGTCCATGAGAACATCCACCAGTACGTCAGAGCATCCTCTGAGCAATCTGCCAGGGATGTTATCTGGTCCAGCAGCCTTTCTTGAGTTGACTCTGCATAGGATTTTCTTCACATCGGCGTTGGTAAGACACAACACCTAGTCATTGGAAGGGGGTGTGGACTTCCTCTCTGCTATGTCATTTTGTGCCTCAAGCCTTGCATCGAAATTGTTCACCTCATCCCGGAGGATGGCATCACCAGCACACGCAGGTGATGCTGTTCTATGGTTGGTGGTGGCCTGGATGCCCTTCCACATGCTCCGCGTATTGCCGCTGTCCTGGTGGCTGTTTTTTCCCTGTGCATGTGCACACTTTGCCTCTTTGATGGCCAGGATCAGGATGGCCTTCGCTGTTGTTAGGTCCACCTTGTCATCTGTTGTGACTGCGAAGTCATGGGTCCTCAGCAGCACACACACCTTTGTGATCATCCATGGTTTCTAGTTAGTGCGAGAAATGATGGACACAGTGATGACGTCAATGCACTTGCTAATGTAACAAATCCCCGACACCGTGTACTCCTCTAAGTTGATGGAATCACCATTCAGTGCCACCTCTCTGAATGAGTGCCAGTCAGCGCGCTCAAAACACTCTTGAAGAGCAGAAACGACTCCTGCCGACCAGGTTCTCACCTGCTTCAGAACTGGTTTGACAAGTCTGACAAGCAGTTCGTATGCTGGGTTTAGCAGAACAGAGATGTGACCTGAGGAGCCGAGGTGGGGCTGGGGCTCTGTCCTGTATGCGTTGGGGATGTTTATATAAACCAGATCCAGCGCGTTCTCCCCTCTAGTCACAAAGTCCACATGCCGATGGAATTTAGGGAGTACAGTCTTGAGATTCGCAAAGTTGAAATCACCAGCGACAATAAGCAGTCCATCAGGGTGTGCGTTCTGCAGTCCGCTAATAGCCCATACAGTTCACAGAGTGCTTCCTTAGCATTGGGAGAAATTTACTTGCCAGTTGTAAGGACAGTAGTGAATTCCTGTGGCAAATAAAAAGGTCTGCATCTAACAGTCACAAACTTCACCGTGATGAGAAGTAACTGGAGACTAGCACAGAGTCTTTGCAGCATCTCATGTTGATGTAGCCACACAGACCCTGAGCCTTACTGCCTTTTGGAAGTTCAGATAGATACCATCCATTGGCTCTCCTTGGTCTAATTTGCTCATTACGTCCTTAAAGAATTTGAATGGATTTGGCAGGCATGACCTCTTTTTGATGAAACCATACTGACTTTGGCCTATTTTAATATGCACTTCCAAGTATTCAGAAATCTCATCCTTCACAATTGACTCCAAAATCTTACCAACGACTGAGGTCAGGATAATTAGCTGACTTTTATCCCCATCTTTTGCCTTACTCTCTTTTTAAACAGCAGGATTACATTAGTGAGTTTTCAGTCCTCTGGGACCCTCCCTGATTCCAGTGATACCTGAAAGATCACTACTACAACCTCCACTATCTGCTTAGCTACCTTCAGAACTCTAGGGTGTAGCCCATCTGGTCCAGGTGATTTATCCACTCTCAGTTTTTCTAGCATCTTCCCCACCACCAAGATATCAACTCTACCCTCCCGCCCTGACTCTCTTTAAATTTTGGGATATTTGTGTCATCCATTGTGAAGACTGACACAAAGTACTTATTCAGTTCCTCAGCCATTTCTTTGTTCCCCATTACTACTTTTCCAGCATCATTTTCCAATGTCCACCTTTGCTTTTCTTTTGCCCTTTATTTATCTAAAGAAACTCTTGCAATCTTTCCTAATATTACCGACTAGTTTACTCTTATATTTAATCTTCTTCCTCCTTACTACTTTCTTCATTGTCCTCTGTTGGTCCTTGTAGGCTTCCTGATCCTCTGGCTTCCCACTGCCCTCTGCCACATTATGTGCTTTCTCTTTTGCTTTGATCAGCCAAGGTTGCCTCATCCCCTGTGTACCAAGCTTCTTTTTCTTCAGGATGAAGTTTTGCTGCATTTCTCGAATGACTCCTAGACACCCCTGCCATTGCTGTTTCATTGTCTTTCCTGCTAGGCTGCTCTCCCAGCCAATTCTGCCCAGCTCCTCCCTATGCCTCTGTAGTTGCCTTTATTCAGCTGTAATACCGTTAACTCTGATTACAACTGCTGCCTCTCAAATTGCAGAATAAAGTCTATCACATTACAATCACTATCTCATAAGGGTTCCTTCACTTTACGCTCTCTGATCATGTCTACCTCATTGCATAACACAAAATCCAGTGTTGCCTGCTCCCTAGTGGGCTCCACCACAAGCTGCTCCAAAAAGCCACCTCAAAGACTTCCACAGATTCCTTTTCTTGTGACCCACTACCAACCTGATTTTCCTTGTCCACATGTATATTGACTTCCCCCATAATCACTGTAACATAACCTTTCCTGCATGTGTTTTCTATCTCTTGGTGTATCTTATGCCCCAAATCCTGACTTCTATTTGGAGGCCTGTAGATAATTCCCATAATGTTTTTCTTTAACCTTTGCAGATCCTCAACTCTCCCCACACAGATTCTGTATCATCTCACCCTACTTTGTTTATTGCTATTGATGTAATTTTATTTTTTATTAACAAGGCAACCCCACCCTCTCTGCCAACCTACCTGTCTTATTGATAGAATGTATATCCTTGGTTGTTTAGCTCCCAGTTTTGATCCCCTTACAGCCACATCTCTATGATACCCATCACATCATACTTACCAATTTTGATTTGCACCATAAGTTCATTTACCTCATTTCATACACTGCATGCCTTCAGATACAGCACCTTCAGTCCTGTATTGATCATTCCTCTTCTCATTGCTATTCAAGTATCCAGTGTCTTTGAAGTTTGATTCCTAACTCTTTCCAAATACTTCGTCCTATTTTGTGTGCTAGAGACTTTAATAACCTCTCCTGAATTCCCCTTTCTTTTCATTTTTTTCATATTTTTTCAATGCAGTTAAGTCCACCCCCACAGATGTTAACCTGCAGCTTTGCTTCCCATTGGTTATTATACTTTTTAGAGTTTTACCCTTCTCTTCCTGGCCACTCCCTCGTTTCCCTTTTCACTAGAACACCGTTCCCAGCTCGGTTCAGGTGCAGACGGCCCCAACAGTACACATCTCTCCTGTTCCAATACTAATTCCAGTGCCCATGAAAAGGAACCCCTCTTTCCCACACTACTCTTTTAGTCATGTGTTTATCTTCCTTATTTTGCAATTTGCACGTGACTTGGACGGTAATCCGGAGATTATAACCCTTGAGGGCTTATCCTTTGATTTGATTCCTAGTTTCTGAAAATCCCTGAACATGTCTTATTTCCCAGTCTTGCTGATGTTGTTTGTTCCAACATGGACCACAACAACTGGATCCTTCCCCTGCCGCTCCAATATCCTTTCAACCTGGTCAGAGATGTCCTGCACCGTGGCACCGGACAGGCAACACACCATTCGGGACTGTCAATCTGGCTGACAAAGGATATTGTTTATCCCCCTAATTATAGAATCCCACACACCTATCACTTGTCTTTTTGCTCCCCTACCCTCCTGAATGGCTTCCTGTAGCACCGCGCAGTGGTCAGTTGGCTTATCCTCCCCACAGCTCTGTTCCTCATCTACACAAGGGCCAAGTACCTCATACCTGTTGGGCAAGATTAAGGCTGAGGCTCCTCGACCTGGATTCTTCTACCTGCCTAATTTGTCCCTGCTAATTCCTTGTTTGAATTCTTTCCTGCTTTCTTAGTGTTCTTCAAGGGCTCTGTCTGTCTTCAGTTTTCTACACCTTACATATGCATCCTTTTTCTTTTTGACAAAACTCTCAATTTCTCTTGTTATCCAAGGTTATCGAATTTTGCCATCCTTATCCTTCATTTTCACGAGAACATACTGGTCCTGAACTCTAATCAACGACCTTTAACAGATTCCCACATGCTAGAAGTGGATTTACCCAAAAATAACTGCCCTCAAACTACACTCCCCAATTTCTAATATTGTGGTAGCTAGCTTTTCCCCAGATTAATATTTTACCTGAGGACTACTTTTGATTGTATTCAAAGTAACTTAGAACTTAGAGAATTATGGTCACTGTTTCCAAAGCGATCCCTCCCCCCCACTGAAACTTTGAGCATGGGTTCATTCCCCAGTATTAGGTTTCGGATGGCTTCTTCCCCTTACAATAAAATCCCATATGATTATGATCCTACGAGTCTTTTTTCCACCCTACTGAACAGCAGTGCCTGCCATGGTGCCATGTTCTTGGCAACCGCTCCCCTCCCCTGGTGAGCCATCTCCTCTGGTGAATCCCAGTAAATAAAGGAGAAGTTAAAATTGTCAACCACAATAATCCCATTGTTATTTCATTTTTCTGTATCTGTCCACATATCTGTTCCTCTATCTCCCAATGGCTGTTGGAAGGCCTCTAGTACGATCCTTTCGAAGTGATTGCATCATTCCTATTCCTATTTGGCCTTGCTGGATGAATAGTCCAAACTGTTCTCCCTCGGTATAGCTGTAATATTCTCCCTAATCCATAACACAACTCTCCCATCTCTTCCACATTCCTCTGTATCACACCTGAAGCATCTAAACCCTGGAATGTTCAACTGTCACTCTTGTTCCTCCCTCAACAAAATCTCGATAATAGCCACATCATCATAGTTATCTCTACTAAGCTAAGCTTTAAGGTCGTCTGCCTTATCTGTCATACTCATTCATTAAAACAAACACACCTCAGACCACCAATCCTGACATGTTCCGTAATCTCTAACTGTCTGTCCTTCTTCATTGTCTTACTGGCCTTAGTCTCTGAGTCTGCCTCAGTCATTTTACTTTCTGCCTTGTGTTCTCAATTCTGACACACACACACACACACACACACACACACACACACACACACACACACACACACACACACACACACACACACACACACACCTCTCTGTCTGTGAATGTTGTTACGAACCACAACCTCTGGCTGCTCACCCTTCCCTTTCAGTACATCCTCTGCCTGCTCAGAGACATCCTTGACTCTGACACCAGTGAAGTGGTACATCATCTTGGAGTCTTGCTCACGGCCACCGAACCCCCTATCTGTGCCCCTAACTATTGACTCCCCTATCACTACTGCTGGCCTACATTTTGACCCTCCCTGCTGTACAGCAGTGACAGTTATGTTGTTACTGACCTGGCTGCTACTTCTTTCCCCTGAGAGGCCATATCCCCACCACCAACAATTTTCAAAATGATATTTGTATTTGAGAGTGGAATGGCCACAGGGAACTCCTGTATTGCCTGCTGAAGCTTACTTGGTGGTCACCCATCTCATCTCTGTTTGTGTAATGTTATGGACTAGGCTAGACCACTGAAAGCATTCTTGAACAGGTAACCCAAACCATAACTTTGCAATTTTGTTTGATAAGGGTACAGTGAAAATTACCTGGAGTAAGTTAGACAGGTTGACTACTGGATTTTAAAACAGACAGAAATTTATTACACAAAAATTACGCAGTGAAACACAAAGAACAGAATAAAGAACCCCTACAGAACTCAGCCTATCCAAACTAGACTTAATTATGCTGTTCCGAATATACACAACAGTCCCAATAAGCAAACCCCCTTAAAAACACAGTTAAAAAAAAGAACAGATGCTTACAGTTTGAAGTTAGAAGGACAAGAGGAGTGAGAGAGAGTTTCCACACAGCTCACTGTTGAACTCCCAACTAGTTCTGGACTGAACTGCTCAACTAGAGAGCTGACCACTCCCCTTTCATTATACAGATCACTTCGAAAACATGACCATTTTGGTCTGAAGTCTCATCTATTTATATATAAACAAGAAGGCCTCTCAATACCCTTTAATCTCTGGACCAAAACAGCCTAATTGGCACTGGGAGCATTTATGATCCCTCTGATGAAAACCAAGGACATAGTATTCTTGAGAAAAGGAACAGCTTTTATAAAAATGGAACCAGCTTACTGACAGTAACCTTTACTAATGGTGTGACCAGTTAATCTGAACACATTATCAATGACGTTCTCAGCCTCATGGATGTCTCGTAGTGAGTCCACTCACAGCTCCAGTTGCTCTCTGCTAAAAATCCAGAGCCACAGCTGAATATATTTCCTGCATATGTGGTCACAGTAGAGACTGGAAGTGTCCATGAATTACACAAATATTTCAGAAGGAGCATTTCATAGGGCCAAAACCTCTTGCCATTTTGAATCTTATCAACTACAGACAACAGTCAAGGAACTGGTTACACAACCTTACCCTCTAGTCACCAAACACAAGTCTTTCACACCTATGCTCTATTCCTGGCAGTCTACTAGTACAAAAGAGGTTTTTTTCAAAAATTACCTTATTCATCAAATATATTTACATTCATAGTCACTAAAGCGGTTTAGTTTTGTACAGCAGCATATGAAGAAACAACACTGGAATTTGATTTTATCTGGCAAACAAACCAAAGGTATTTCTTGCTTGTGAAGATTACATTTACATATATTTGAAGCACCAGGAGGATATGATAACTGAACCTATCCCCATTTAACTTTGGTAAAAAGATCTTAGACAGTAGTTTTTCGCTATTGTGCTTTGGTTGCAGCTACCCCAAGCCTTGGTGTGTCCCTCAATATGTAGTCCTGACCTTGGAGTGTACCAGTCTACAGCACTCAGTTGGGGTTAACTCCTTGCTCTGGAAGGCCAATTATTTTCAGACACACCAAAGAGTGTCTTTCACCAAGTCAATGGTCCACCATGTTCTGTCAATGCTTGTCTTGGTGTGCACCCTGGGGAACAGACCTTAGACCACAGTCCTACATCATGGAGCTGCTTGGGATGAACCTTGACAAAAAACACTGCATCCCTCTCCAGACTTCTATTGCAAAGGCATATTCCAGAAGGAGATGTGTGACAGTCTTTACACCGCCATCACTACTTCGAGGGTTGCATGTGGTGGTGCAGAGAGTCTGAGCGTACATGAAGGATCTCATAGGTAGTCTTATTCTCACCACCAGCCAAGAAATGTCGTGGTGCTTGTTGGAAAGTTCTGGTGATAAGGCATTTTGCCAAATGGCTTTGACAGTCTGTTCAAGGTGCAACCCAACAGGATCCACTCTGACCTTTTCCTGGAGGGTCTCAAGGATGCTACACAGGGAATCATAGAATCTCTACAGTGTAGAAACATGCCAGTTGGCCCAATACACTGACCCGCCGAAGGGTAACTCACCCAGACCCATTCCCCTATCCTATTACTTTACATTTACCTCTGAATAATGCATCTAACCTACACATCCCTGAATGCTATGGGCAATTTGGAAGGCTGAATGGTACTTGTGGTAAAAACCGCTTTTCTTTGAACATTTCTCCACATAAGACAAGTGATCTTGACAGGGTCTAGATTAGAGTGGTGCTGGAAAAGCACAGCAGGTCAGACAGCATCCGAGGAGCAGGAAAATTGATGTTTCGGGCAAAAACCATTCATCAGGAACAGACCCTGATGAAGTGCCTTTGCCCGAAACATTGATTTTCCTGCTCCTCGGATGCTGCCTGACCTGCTGAGTTTTCCAGCACCACTCTAATCTAGACTCTGGTTTCCAGCATCTGCAGTCCTTGTTTTACCTAAGCGACCTTGACAGTTCAACTACTGAGACCTTTCCATAGCAATGAAGCCAGTTATATCCTTCATAACAGAGGGGACAGGTAGAACCTCAATATGTAGTGACACTTGTTGTGGACCAGGCCAGACCCCCTCAAAACATTTCAAGAAGGTAGCCCAGACCCGAACTTATCTCGTTGTTTTGAGCAGATATGAAGTTGATATTCCAGGAGTGATGCAGCTGGTCAAAACCTCTCGCTTTGAAACAATATAGAATTTATTTACAAGATTACAAAATGAAACACAAGCAAAAGAGACCAGAATAATGTAACCTATCCTAAAACCCAACAGATTACTCCAAATTAATGACACTGTTCCAAATTCCTACAAGAATCCCCATAAATGCCCTATAGCATAAATACAGGATCTTACAAGAGACTGTGATGGCAGGGAGATTCAGCTTTGAACACCTTCTTCCATGGACCTGTTTCTTTTGGATTCCCAGCTAACAACTGACCAGCAGCTCTGCCAGACTGCTCAAACCAAAACAAACCAGAGAAAAAAACTAAGCTGGGAGAACTGGCCATTCCCCTTTCATTGTACAAGTTTCTTTTTAAACTTAAGAGCTTCTTCAGGTAGATAAATGCAGGCAAAATGAAACCTCTGTCTTTACGACATCTCTGAAAAGAAAGGACAGTCTAACCTTGTTCAAGGAGAAGCATTGTCACACACTTAGCATTTGCATTCCAAGGGATTATGACATTAAAAATCACACAACACCAGGTTATAGTTCAACAGGTTTATTCAGAAGCACCAGTTTTCAGATGGGTGATGAAGGAGCAGTGCTCTGAAAGCTAGTGCTTACAAGTAAACCTGTTGAACTATAACCTGGTGTTATGTGAGTTTTAACTTTGTACACCCCGGTCCAACACCGGCACCTCCAAATCAAGGGTCTATGCACAGCTTGAAGCAGCTGCACACAGAAGTGACCATCAGGATGAGTGCAGCATTGGGTACGTTCTTCACCCCTCTTCTCCAGAGGTTTGTACATGGTGTTCCTGCAGGCATACCTTATTTTAGACCTCCAGATAAAATGGAACATGGCTTGGGTGATTGTAATGGTGCAGGTTCAGTGAATGGGCCAGACCTGTGCCACATACAACAACAGAAAGAGAGACTCACACCTGAAAACTAGGTTTTTAACTGTAATGGAGAAGCAGCAGTCCTCTCAAAAGCCCAGCTCCTGCCTCACCTCAGTGATACACTCCTCCCATGCCCCAGCCCCTCCAAACCATATTCCCAGCATGTTTAGGCAATCTGTCCTGACAGTGAAGGGGAAAAAGAATCAATCAATCCCAAAGAACATGGCCTCACTTTTGTCTCAATTTATCTTGGTGCCAAAGTGATGCTCAAGAGTCTGCACTGACAGTGGATCTGAGCAGAAAACTGCAACATCATCCATTTGTAAGGAGGCTTTGATTTCCGCTGCCTGGAATAATCACCCCTCTCAGGCTCACATCCTTTCTGATGGGCTCAGCATGATATTGATTCATATCTAATTGACCATTCCCATTGTGCTTTATTTCAGTAACCTTAAAAGTCAATCTTGAAGGTTGTAAATATGTATTTAACCTTTCTGAGCAATACATTGTTTTGTATAAGTTGAGTAAGCACTATTGAAAACAACTGATCATGTTCTGCTTTGTCCTTTCCGTGGACTAAAGGTTATCATGGAGATTGATTGTTGCTTCAGTGCCTGACAATACTGAGGAAATGATCTTCTGTTATGTCTCTAATAAAAGCTGTAAGATATCAGCATTCTGCGTTTATGGCCTTGGACAACCTCCATCTCATGTCAAGTATTCGGAAAACTTTGGTTCCTTGAAATACTGCTGATCATTTTTGAACTGCATGAAGTGGAACCTTGTCTGGAATTATAGCTTTGTCGCCTTCTTTAAGGATGATGCATGATCTAAGTTTGCTATTTTTCTGTCATGGCATAACAACATTCGATATCCAAGGTGGTGAGTTGATTTGCTTAATGATATTGATTTTTGAAGTCATTTCAACTCTGGAGTCAAGCTCTGTCACGGATTGCAAATGCCAACTCTGTCAAATTTGTGAAACTGCTAGAATTGATGTGTTGGTGCACACAGCATGATAGTGCGCTTTATATATCAGTACTTCGTAAATCTAGTATGGCATGTATAGTCTGCGTCATTGATCACTGTGTGTTCTGGTAGAGTGTGCAACTTTGAAGTCAGGTTTGAAAATGAGGTTTACCACCATAAGGCTTCTGTCTTTGGCTATACAGAACATGAACCTAATGATTTTCAGCACACTGAAATGAGATCATTCTCAAACTAAAAAAGACAGCTGTTGTAAGCTTGAGTGTCCAGGGGTTAGCACTGGGTCATAATTATATATCATATATATTAATGACTTGGAGATGGAAGTGAATGTAATGTAGTTTGCAGATGACACATAAATAGGTGGGAAGGCAAGTGATGAGGATAACACAAAGATGGGGGATATAGATAGTAAGTGAGTATGCATAAAACTTTAAATGGATGTGTGCAATTGATGGCAAATTTGAACTCTTCTTCATCATCCTCAATGTAAGTTGTGATCAGAAGAAATGTAGAGATGAGCTATGTGTGTAATAGAAGTTTTATTTAAAGTTTTAAAAATCTGTTCTCTCATGCTTACAGCAGTTTGCTCCTTTACCTTCACTTTTCTAAGTGACTAAGTAACGGCTTAACTAATCGCGCATTAATCACATGTTAATAAGTAATAGCTTAACTAATCATGCACTAATCATGCATGAATAAGTAATGGCTTAACTAATCACAGATTGAGAAAAAAAAACTGCAGATGCTGGAATCCAAGGTAGACAAGCCAGAAGGCTTGAAGAACACAGCAAGCCAGGCAGCATCAGGAGATGGAGAAGTGTAACCCTCCTTCAATCCTGAGGAAGCATTACACCCGAAACGTTGACTTCTCCGCCTTCTGATGCTGCCTGATTTGCTGTGTTTTTCCAGCCTCCTGGCTTGTCTACCTTGGATTCCAGCATCTGCAGTTTTTGTCTCAAAATAGTTTGAATCACTGTAAAGTCACTTCAAAGGATGCCCTTTGAAGACGTTCTCTGCCTCTCTCAGATGTGTACTCAGTGAGTCTCTTTCTCACTGCCAGACCTTCATGAACTCTTCAGGCGTCCAGCTGTTTGACCACACGAATGAAACAAACTCACTACTCCAGCAATGTAACGTTCCTCAGCCGCTGTCTTCACAACCATCTCATTCCTCAAGACCTCCAGATGCTTTTTAAACACTCCAAAACAAAAAGGAAAGACGGTAATGACATCAACCTGAAACAAAATGGGGAGTTCAGGTCACAGTGAGGGAAAAAAAGACAGTTTAGTTGACCGCACCGTCCAGTCCCCTTATGTGATTTTTATCTTTCCGCTTCCTTAACAAGCTGCAGCAAATGGCCAAGATGCCCACCAGCAGATGGAGCATTTTGAATCCTTTTATTTTGTGGAGCTGATGATGCTGGAGATGTTTGCTTATTTATCCTGTCCCACTCAACTCTAATAATAACTTGTATTTATGGCAGTTCAGATCTTTTGATTTACAGAAGGTTTTCTTTGTTTTTAATAATTACATGAATTATTCATATGTTTTTGCATTAAGGAGACCTCCTGAGCTTTAGAATGACAGTTGAATGAAATCAAAACAGAGTGAGTAAAGTTCAGGTCAAGCCAATTCTGCAGCTGTTTCCCATCACTGCTCTCATGCCCCCATGACATTTTCAGAAATTGGATTGGAGACAAAAGGAAGTTCTCACAACAGTAATCAGTGAAATTACTTAAAGAACAATCTCTCTTATTTGGGTAATATCTTAGGTGTATCTCTGTCTGTGCCCAATGATCTGACATATAACAAGGGTGATCTCAGTCCTATATTCATATAATTTACCAAGCTGTTATAAAGACAATTCCTAGAAGGCATTTGACAAGATGCCACATAAAACGTTATTGGTACAATTAAAACGTATGGTGTACGGGATAACTTATTAGCACGGATGGAAGATTAATGGTTAGCAGAACACCGTAAGTATGCATAAATCATTTTTTTTGATTGGCAGGATGTGGAGTCCTGCAGAAGTCTGTGTTAGCACCCCACTTCATGTCAGACTTACTTGAGGGGAGTGAAGACATGGTATATAAATTTGCAGATGACACAAAGATTGTTGTGTTGAGGACATAAGGAGGGTGCAAACGCTTTCAGTCAGTGGGTCAGTTGGCAAACATAAGGTAAAATAAGACATAGGAACAGAAGTAAGCTACTCAGTTCATTCAGCCTACTCTACCACTGAATGAGATAATCCTGGTTTGATAATCCTTAACTCCACTTATCTGTCTTTTCCCATAACCTTTTATTCATTTACTGATTAAAAATCTGTCTATCTCAGCCTTAACTATACTTAATAACCAGTTTCAACAGCCCTCTAAGAGAAAGAATTTTATAAATTCACAGCCCTCTGAGGGGAAAATCCTCTTTGTCTTTGTCTTACATTTGTGAGCCATTAGTTTCCGGGAAATGTACCATATTGTGAGAAAATGTGATAGATTGGCAGGAAGAATTTAAAAAGTAGCATCTTACTTAAACAGAGAATGACTGTGGAAATTGAGCTGCAGAAGGCCTGTGTGTTCTGGTGCATGAGTAACAAAACGTCTCTATGCAAGTGCAATAAGTAATTAAGAAAGCTAATGGGATGCTATCCTTTATTATGAGAGGAATTGAATACAAAAGTAAGGATCCTCTACTTTAGTTATGCAGGGTATTGGTGAGACTTTTAAATATTGTGTGCAATTTTGTCTCTTATTCAAGGAAGATACAAATGAATTGGTGATTTTTTTTCAAGGAATTTGCTAGATTGACAGCTGGATTCAGTGGATTGTCATTTGAGGATGGGCTGAACTGACTGGCTTTGTTCTACCGCGGTTTAGAAGAGTGAGGAGTGCCTTGATTAAAGTGAATGGTCTTCTCAAAATGGATGTAGAAGGTATCTTTCTTCTTACATGTTGGACACCATTTTTAAAAAGTAGAGGGTTAGTTTTTTTAGAACAGAAGAGAGGCCAATATTTTCCTCTAACAGGGTTATTCACTTTAGAACACTCTGACTTAGAAAGTGGTGGCTTTGTATTTATTGAATATTCTTAAAGCAGAGATAGATTGATTCCCTGGTCAAACAAAAATCTAAGGTTCCAGATGAGAATGTAGAATTCAAAACATAAAGATCAGCCATCATCTCATTTGAAGGTAAAGAAAGCTTGAGGGGCTAAATGGTCTAATTCTGTTCACCCTCTCACCAACTTTTATGGATGCACCATTGAAAGCATTCTATCTGGACGTATCACAGCAACTGCTCTGCCGGGGACTACAGAAGGTTGTGAACACAGACCTTCCATCCATTGACCCTTCTTGATACTTCGGAAAGGCAGCTAACATCATCAAAGACTCCTCTCTGCCCATTATAATCTCTTCCAATTTCTTCTGTTGGTACAAAAGCTTAAATACATGTACCAACAGATTCAAGAACAGCTTCCTCCCAGCTGTTATTAAACTTCTAAATGGGCCTCTCAATTTTCAAATTTGATGTAGATATTGATTTTTCTGAACCTTCTTTGCAGCCAAACTTTTGTATTCCTTCCTCTGCTCAATCACCCTGTGATCTTTGTATGTAATGGTCTGCCTGCAGCCCACGCAAAACAAAACTGTTCACTGTACTTAGGTACATGTGACAATAATCAAGGAAATCAATCAAATCAATTTGAATGCTCATGTCATTAGCTGATGCTAGAGTATATTTGATAAAATAGTCAGTGTTTCTTGTTACTGCAGTGTTATAGTTGATAGTATTGATGGATGGAGCTATGATGAGATGGCATTGAGTTTCTGTTAAAGCCGATTTAATAATGATCTTGAAATTGTAGGATACATTGTAGAAGAGTGGGAGGTAATTGCCTAGTGGTATTATTGCTAGGCTATTAATACTGGAACCCAGGTAATGGCTGGAGACCTTGGTTCAAATACTGCCATAGCAGGTAGTGGAATTTGGATTCAACTTTTAAAAATCTAGAATTAACAGTCTAATGATGACCATGAATCCATTGCCACTCTTTGGGTGGAATCCCATCTGGTTCACTAATTCCCTTCAAGGAAGAAAACTGCCTGCTCTGGCTTATATGTGACTCCAGACCCACAGCAATTTGGTTGTCTCTTAAACTGCCCTCTGAGCAATTAGGGATGGGCAGTACATGCAGGCCGAGCCAGCGATGCCCTTATCCCATGGATGTTTTTTTTAGAAAAAGTTTATTTACTTCCCAGACATCTCTGGTCTTGTTTGGGTGAGGCCGTGTGTTATTTTTATCCTTCAATTATTCGGCCAGGAAGAATATCAAAGTTGATTCTGGTCCTATCATTATACAATACCCACAGCATAAGTGGTTTGATTCCTCCCCTTAACTAGGCAATGTTAGGTATGAAAACTGAGTTGAGGAGCTCAGAAACAGGTTAACTTATTGATCTGAGTTCAATCCATTGAACTGAGTTTTCCTTATTGCTTTATTCTTCGAGCATGACCAAAGATTTTAAGGTTATATAGTTTTCTTAATGCCAGATGGGTGGCATGGTGGCTCAGTGCTGTGTCACAGCACCAGGGTCCCAGGTTCGATTCCAGCCTCAGGCAACTGTCTGTGTGGAGTTTGTACATTCTCCCCATGTTTCCTGGGTTTCCTTCAGGTGCTTTGGTTTCCTCCCACAGTCCAAAGATGTGCAGGTCAGGTGAGTTGGCTATGGTAAATTGCCCATAATGTTATGTGCATTAGTCAGAGAGAAATGGGTCTGGGTGGGTTACTCTTCGGAGGGTCAGTGTGGACTTGTTGGGCCGAAGGGCCTGTTTCCACACTGTAGGGAATCTTATCTAATTTAATGTGGAGTCAGAAAAGTAATATGGTAGAATAATGCAATTTATTTGCATCTTGCAGTTCAATGATGTTGCTGCTAGGTGGCACAAGTGGACTTTAACAGACATGGCTCCATTAACTGTGAAATGCTTCATCCCATTCTGTAATGTTCATTGAATATTGTTACTGGAGTGGATTTCTGAGGATCTGTGTGGGAATTGTATTTTCTGTTAACCCTTTCAGAGGTTAGCTAGCAAACGTTTTCACATAATTAATCACTTATGACTATTTCCAGTGGTAAACATAAACAGTTGTGAACTTCTTGCTCAAGTTTATTTTATACTTTTGATTTCCAAATTTGAAATAAATATTCTCAGAGCAGTTCTGCACAATATTCTCATTTGCCTTATCATTACAATTGGAAAGAATTGTACTCAATGTTCAGTACAGCCCATGTTTTGATTCACATGTATGATTATAACTTTTCCATTCAATTTTTGTGACCCAAATTTCAATTCCACCTGCCTTAACAGTCCGCCTAGTCTTTCTTGAATCATTCAGTAATAAGCTGGTTATTGATCCTGTTATTTTTACTAAGGTTCAAACTATGCCATCCTACACCATCTTTCTCCATGTGGCAATCTACTTGCAGTAGACTACACAGTGATGTTTAATAGATGCGGGGAGTTCTCCTGCCAGTTCTCCTGATCATAAGCTTCAAGTGATAGTATTCTGGAAACCTCAAGGACACATACAACAGAATTTCTTTCAATCTGTTTTCTTTTTATTTGTTTATAAGTTAAGCATGTGGCTGGCCAGGCCATATTCACTGCTCATCACCTTTTCCCTCACCATGATATGCTTTATGTGCCTAGGAGTTCCCTTGGGTAGTGACCTCGATCTAACATTTTGCTGCTTCATTAATGAACGTCTTTCAAAGGTTAGGATAGAAATGTGCATGTTTGCTGATAATTTGCTGTATTCAGTACCAAATATAAATCCTCATTTATCAAAGCAATTTATATCTGCAAGTAGCCAAGCTTGGGCAACAAACACATGAACTGATATTTATATGGCATATATCCTAAGCAATGGCATTCTCCAATAAAAGAGGATATTACTGCTTCCTATTGCAGCTCAATTACATTAATACTGTTGAATTCTCCACCAGCATTGGAGTTCACTAATGGTCAGAAATGTAACAGGAACAGCCATATAAATAGTGTGCCTCCAAGACAAAGCCAGAAACTGATTTGATTTGATTTGATTTATTATGGCCACATGTACCTGGGTACAGTGAGAAGTTTTGTTTTGTGTGCCGTACAGACAGACCAAATGCCCTCAAAAAATTTTAAGAAGTTAGTCTAGACTTTATCCTTTTCTTATTTTAAAGGTAGCTATGAAGTGCCGTGCTCCAGATGTGATGTCATTGGTGAAACTACTTGATGTTAAACAAAACACAATTTATTTAAACGGTGTAGCTAAAATACAAACAAAGGAAAGAGCACTTTAAAATAACTTAATTATTGGAAACACTAACTGAATAATAGTCACAGTAACTAATTAATTAATTAATTAGTAATTAACCTATTACTAATTAACTGTTCCATAGTAGCATTCCATAAGCACACTCCTTGACAAAAACATAAATTCAGACACAGATTCTTACTTATAGTTCTCCAATCCAGGAGGGAAGAACATCAGAAAGAGATATCAGGGAATGTAGCAGCTCAGAGTCATTCATTGAAGCTCCAACTCTTCTGGGAACTCAAGCAGTTTCTGACTGCAACAACAAAGAAAATACTAGAAAGCCTGAGCTGGGAGAACTGGCCATTCCCATTTAAACAGCTTCCATTGTTCCAACTTTTTAAAGAATCCTGAAGGCCTCCAAGTTATTTGCTTAGGCCATATCCATGAGCTAGTTTGCCATCTCTGCCTTTCCAACCTCTCTTCAAAAAAGCCCAAGACAAAATAACGTTTTAAAGTGACAACATTGTCACAGTATCATACAGAGTGCGTTAGGATAATAGAACAGAGCGAGGAATACAAAGTTATGGTTGCAGTGAAGGTGCACAGAGAGTGAGATTAACATTAAATTTAAAATTTGAGAGGTCCATTCAGAAGTCTGATAACAATGGGAAATAAACTGTTCTTGAACGTATTCACACATGTCTAAAATAATTGTATCTTCTGACTGACAGATGAAGGTGGAAAGGAGTATAACCACGTGGAAGGGGTCTTTGATTATGATGGTTGCTTTCCATAACGGTGGGAGGTATAGGTAAAGCCAATGTTTAGAAGGCTGGTTTTCATGATGGATTGGGCTGTGTACACAACGCTTTAGTTTCTTGTGGTCTTGTGAAGAACAGTTGCCAAACCACACTGTCATACATCCAGATAGAATGCTTTCTATGGTAAATCTACAAACATTGGTGAGAATCCTTGTGGACACTGAATTTCCTTAGCCTCCTGAGGAAGTAGAGATGATGTTGTGCTTTCTTGACCATTACATAGACATGGGTAGATCAGGACAGATTGTTGGTGATTATTACTCCCAGGAGCTTGATGATCTTGATCATCTCCACCTCAGCACCATTGATGCAGGTAGGGGCATGCCCTCCACTCTGCTTCTTAGTGTCAATAACCAGATCCTTTGTTTTGCTGAGGAGAGATTGTCATCTTTACACCATGTTGCTAAGCACTCAATCTCTGTCCTGTATTCTGTCTTGTCATTGTTTGAGATTCGCTCTACAGCGGAGGTATCATCAGCAAACTTGTGAATGGTGTTAGGGAGGAATTTGGTGTTTAAGGAGTATAATAGGGGGCTGAGTACACAGCCTTGTGGGTCACCAGTATTGAGGATAATGTAGAGGAGGTGTTGTCACCTATTCTTATTCATTGCAGTCTATGGGTCAGGAAGCCAAGAATTCAGTTACAGTGGGAGGAGCAAATACATAAGTCTTGGTGTTTAGAGAAGAGTTCATTTGGAATTAGGGAGTTGAAGGTGGAACTGCAGTCAATATGTAGGAGCCTAATGTAGGTATCCCTGTTATCCAGATGCTCCAGGGATGAGTGTAGGCCCGGGAGGTGGCATCTGCTGTGGACCTGTTGCGCTCGTAGGCTAACTGCAAAGGATTTGTTAGGCTGGAGTTGATGTGAGCCACGACTAACCTCTTGAAGCACATCATAATAAAGGAGGTCAGGGCCACCGGGTGGAAATCATTGAAGCATGCTGCATGACTTTTGTTTAGCACAAGGGTGATGGTAGTCTTCTTGAAGCAGCTGGGGACTTCCAATTATAGGAAAGTGAAGTTAAAAATGACTGTGAATACTCCTACCAACTGGTCCACACAGGATCACAGCCGGGGACTCCACCTAGGCCAGTCGCTTTCTGTGGGTTCACTCTCAAGATGGCCAATCTAACAACTGCAGTGGTGACCGTGGGTACAGGTACATCCAAGGCTGTTGGCATAGGTGACACCTTCTATTCAAAGTGAGTTTAGAATGCATTGAGCTTGTTGGGTAGGGCTATACTATTGTCCACAATCCTTTTTCGAATTTGCTTTGTAGCATGTTATGTCATTCAACTCTTGCCACAAATAATGGGTGTCCGTGTAATCGGTCTGCGCCTCAAGTTTAGTTTGGTATTGCCGCTTGGATTTCTGATGACCTTACAGAGGTTATACCCGGATTTCCTGTATACATCAGGGTTGCTTAAACTGCACATCTCAGGCCTGGACTTCTGTAGGAAGTGCATCTCTCAGTTCATCCATGGCTTCTGGTTTGGGAACATTCAGATTAAATTTTTCAGCATGCAGTTTTCTACATGCTTGCTAATAAAGTCTGTGATGGTCTTGACATACTCGTTTAGGTTGGCCGCTGAGTACTTGAATATGGTCCAGTCCATTGACTCTAATCAGTCCTGGAACCTCTTCTGCAGCCTAGGTCCAACATTGCACTTCTTTCTTTAGTGAGTTCTCACACTCCAATTCCTGCTTGTAGGTGATTATTCCCTCAAACTAGGAGTACTGTATGAGTAAATTTGCTGCTGGCTTCGCAAAACCCACCTTCCAAAGACAAGTTACAAATCAGTAATATGATGGAATATAGCTCAACTAATAAATATAGATTCAACAATGAAGTTTGTCATCATCTGTGACGCACAATGTTGCTATAGACAGAATGGCTAAATGGCCTCTTTCTTTGCCCTTACTTTTCAATGGTTCTATAATACCAAAGATAATCAACACTGGATTCATCACCTTAAAATTTACTCCTTCCACTATGAGCACACATTATATATAAATGATGTGTTGCAACAATTTATGTCTGCGTGGGTTTCCCCCGGGTGCTCCGGTTTCCTCCCACAGTCCAAAGATGTGCGGGTCAGGTAAATTGGCCACTTTAAATTGCCCATAGTGTTAGGTAAGGGACAAATGTAGGGTATGGGTGGGTTGCGCTTCGGCGGGTCAGTGTGGACTTGTTGGGCCGAAGGGCCTGTTTCCACACTGTAAGTAATCTAATTTAATCTAATCTAATTCAGTAACATATCTTCAACAGGATCTCCAAAATCCATGATTTCTACTGCTAAGAAGAACAAGGCAGCAGATGCATGGCAAAAGTGAGGACTGCAGATGCTGGAAACCAGAGTTTAGATCAGAGTGGTGCTGGAAAAGCACAGCAGGTCAGGCAGCATCCGAAGAGCAGGAAAATCGACGTTTTGGGCAAAAGCCCTTCATCAGGAATAGAGGCAGGAAGCCTCTGGGGTGGAGAAATAAATGGGTGGGGCGGGGCTGGGGAGAAGGTAGTTAAAAGTACAATAGGTGAATGATAGGTCAGTGGGAAGGGTGGAGTGGATAGGTGGGAAGGGAGATTGGAAGGTAGGACAGGTCATGAGGATTGTGTTGAGCTGGAAGGTTGGAACTGGGGTAAGGTGGGGGGTGGAGAAATGAGGAAACTGGTGAAGTCCACATTGATGCCCTGGGGTTGAAGTGTTCCGAGGCGGAAGATGAGGCATTCTTCCTCCAGACGTCGAGTGGTGAGGGACCGGCCATGGAGGATGTCCTCGGCAGAGTGAGAGGGGGTATTGAAATATTGGGTCACGGGGCAGTGTGGTTGATTGGTGCAGGAGATGTTCCCTGAAGCGCTCTGCAAGAAGGCGTCCAGTCTCCCCAATGTACAGGAGACCGCATCGGGAGCAATGGATATAATAAATGACATTGGTGAATGTGCAGGTGGATGTGGAAGGCTCCTTTAGGGTCTTGGAAGGAGGTGAGGGAGGAGGTGTGGGTGCAAGTTTTGCAATTCTTGCGGTGGCAGGGGAAGGTGCCAGGTCGGGAAGGGGGTTTGTTGGGCGATGTGGACCTGACCAGGTAGTCACGGAGGGAATGGTCTTTGCAGAAAGTGGAAAGGGTTGGGGAAGGAAATATATCTCTGGTGGTGGGGGCCGTTTGGAGGTGGCGGAAATGTCGGCGGATGATTTGGTTAATGTGAAGGTTGGTAGGGTGGAAAATAAGGTTCGGGGTGTTCTGTTCTTGTTACGGTTGGAAGGGTGGGGTCTGAGGGCGGAGGTGCAGGGTGTGGATGAGATGCATTGGAGGGCATCTTCAACGACGTGAGATGGGAAATTGCGATCTCTAAAGAAGGAGGCAATCTGATGTGTTCTGTGGTGGAACTGTTCCTCTTGGGAGCAGATACGGCGGAGGTGGAGGAATTGGGAATACGGGATGGCATTTTTG
Source organism: Hemiscyllium ocellatum (assembly GCF_020745735.1). Taxonomy (NCBI): domain Eukaryota; kingdom Metazoa; phylum Chordata; class Chondrichthyes; order Orectolobiformes; family Hemiscylliidae; genus Hemiscyllium; species Hemiscyllium ocellatum. The sequence continues at coordinate 27,288,609 of NC_083401.1, forward strand.
TAGGAGGTAGGGTGGGAAGAGGTGTAATCCAGGTAGCTGTGGGAGTCGGTGTTAAGTTGGTCGTCATTAATGGAGATGGAGAGGTCCAGGAAGGGGAGGGAGGTGACAGAGATGGTCCAGGTAAATTTAAGGTCAGGGTGGAATGCGTTGGTGAAGTTGATCAACTGCTCAACCTTCTCGGGGAAGCACGAGGTGGCGCCGATGCAGTCATCAATTTAGCGGAGGAAGAGGTGGGGAGTGGTGCCGATGTAACTACAGAATGCATGACTATGCCACTTCCAAGTTTCCCTTCAATTGATACATCTTTCTAATTTGTAGCTGTTTCAGATGTTCCTTCACCTATCACTGGATCAAAATCGTGCAACTCCCTTCTTAACAGCCTTGTGAATAATGCGGAACTTAATTATTGTTGAAAGGAGACATGAAGTCAAAGCTTTTTATCTTGTATTCATCAGGACTAAGTTGTAATAAAAAGGACATGGAAAAGTAACATGAATTTAGTGCTGATCAGTTGGATCACTGTTGGCAAGACAATGCAGCAGGGACAGATAACTGTCAATCTTTGATCTCAGATCAGGCAGGTAGAATACTGATTTGTCAAGATGACTAAATTCCCTACAGTATCAAAACAGAGCATTTGGCCCAACAAGTCCACACCAACCCTCCGAAGAGCAACCCATTCCCCTACCCTATGTTTACCCCTGACTAATGCACCGAGCACTACGGACAATTTAACATGACCAATTCACCTGACATGCTCATCTTTGGATTGTGGAAGAAAACTGGAGTACCCAGAGGAAACCCACGCCGATGCAGGGCAAATGTGCAAACTCCATACATTCAGTTGCCAAGGCAGGGATTGACCCTGGTTCCTGGTGCTGCGAGGCAGCAATGCTAACCACTGAGTCACCATGCCACCCTTGGAAATATAGCAAATGTTGCCATGTCTCTTTTCACATTGAAAAGATGTAAAGCATGTACAAGTTAATTTTGCCTGCATAAAACAGGGTCTTGTAGTAAGTCCAAATGATAATCTAAAATTGGTTTCTAGTGTAATTCCTAGCACAGCCTACATTATTTAGTAAATGTTATCCAAGAGCAGAATGATATCTGATGGTGGATGTCACTTTCTGAGACTTGTGAGTATGAGCTTAGCTTAGCTTACTTACAGTGTGGAAACAGGCCCTTCGGCCCAACAAGTCCACACCGACCCACCAAAGCGCAACCCACCCATACTCCTACATTTACCCCATACCTAACACTACGGACAATTTAGCATGGCCAATTCACCTGACCTGCACATCTTTGGACTGTGGGAGGAAACCAGAGCACCCGGAGGAAACCCACGCAGACACGGGGAGAACGTGCAAACTCCACACAGTCAGTCGCCTGAGTCGGGAATTGAACCCAGGTCTCAGGCGCTGTGAGGCAGCAGTGCTAACCACTGTGCCACCGTGCCGCCCACTAAGTATGAGCTGGTTGAACATGATTGACCTGCTGTCCACTACAAATGGCCAAGAGGATGTTTTATTTGATATTGTCTTGATATTTGAAGTTTTTTGGATACACAGCCTTCATACCTGACATCACTCTGACACTGAAACTCATATATACATTCTTTGTCATATATAGTTTTTGTATAACTTTGTTATTATCCCATTTGATGTTACCACTGGACGAATCAGATCCTTGACTAAAATTGGCTTGATAGATCATATTTTGCTTTTTGTGTTTAAATGAGGCATTCTTTCTTAAGCACAAAATGATTCAGATTTAGCTTTAACAATAAAACAAAAGAATGTTTATGATACAATAAAAAAACTAAATTATTTACATATCATACAATTTCAAAGATTTAACAACACACGGCAAAGCAAAATCTTATCTCTCCCAACAACATCACTCAACTATATACACATATCAGCGATAGCTTCCTTTCTATCATATCTAAAGGCTTTTAACAGATGGTAGTAAGGAACCCATTGAGAAATTCCTCAATTGATAAACTAAGGAAAAGGACCTCATTTTATTGCTCTACTTCAATGGCAAATTTGAATGCAGGATGGTGTACATTAAGCCAGTAGGTTTTAATCTGTTTGGATTTCCAGAAGGCCTTTGACAAGGTGACACACAGTAGGCTGCTAAATAAGATGGGTTACATGGTGTTAGGGATAATATTCTGGAATGAATAGAGGATTTTCTGGGTGGCAGAAGGCAGAGAATGAGGATGACGGGTTTTTTTTACGTGGCAGGCAGTGACGAGCAGAGTTCTGCAGGATTCCATGTTGGGACCACTGTTATTCACATCATATAAGGAACAAAGAACAAAGAAAATTTACAGGCCAGGAACAGGCCATTTGGCTTTCCAAGCCTGAGCCAATCCAAATCCACTGTCTCAACCAATCGCCGAATTCCTAAGCATCTGTTTCCCTCTACTCCCCACCTACACATGCACCTGTCCAGGTGCACTTAAATGAATCTACTGTGCCTGCCTCTACCACCTCTGCTGGCAACGCGTTCCAGACGCCTACCACCCTCTGTGTAAAGTACTTGCGTCATATACTCCCCTTAAAATTTTCACTACTCACCTTGAACTCGTGACCTCTCGTGATTGAATCCCTCACCCTGGAAAAAGCTTATCTCTAACTACCCTGTCTATACTCTTGATGATTTTGTAGACCTTAATCAAGTCCCACCTCAATCTCCTTTTTTCTAATGAAACCGATCCGAACCTATTCAACCTCTCTTCAGAGCTGGTGCCTTCCAAACCAGGCAACATCCTCGTAAACCTTCTCAGCACTTCTCCAAAGCATCCACATCTTGTTGGTAATGTGGCAACCAGAACTTTACACAGTATTCTATATGTCTCGTACAATTTTAACATGACTTGCCAGCTCTTATACTCAATACTCAATCAAGGAACACAAGAATACCATATGCCTTCTTGACCACTCTAATCACCTGTGCAGCAACCTTCAGGGTACAATGGTCCTGAACTCCCAGATCTCTCTGCTCATCAACTTTCCCAAGGCTCTTCTGTTTACAGTATAGTTCATTCTAGTATTAGACTTCCCAAAATACATCACCTCACATTTGCCTGAATTGAACTCTATTGCCACTTCTCCGCCCAACTCTCCAATCTATCTATATTCTCCTTTATTCTTTGACAGTCCCTATGCTTTCTGCTATTCCACCAATCTTCGTGTCATCTGCAAACTTGCTGATAATACCAACAATGCTCTCTTCCAGATCATTTATGTATATCACAAACAACAGTGGCCCCAACACTGATCCCTGCGGAACACCACCAGTCACCTTTCTCCATTTCGAGGAACTCCCTTCAACTACTAATCTCTGTCTCCTGTTGCTCAACCAGATCTTTATCCACCTAGCTAGAACACCCTACACACCATGTGACTTCACTTTATCCATTATTTACCATGGGGAACATTACTAAAGTCCATGTATATGACATCGACAACCCTTCCTTCATCTATCAACTTGGTCACTTCCTCAAAGAACTCTATTAAGTTGCTAATAACACTATTAAATTGTTTCCCTCACACAAAACCATGTTGCCTATTACTGATAACCCAATTCTTTTCCATATATACATAGATTTTATCCCTCAGTACCTTCTCCAGCAACTTTCTCACCACTGACGTCAGACTCACTGGTTGGTAGTTACCTGGAATATCCCTACTAACCTTCTTGTATAGGGGACAACATGAGCAACCCTCCAGTCATCGGGACCTCACCTGTGTTTAAGGATGCTACAAAATATCTGTCAGGGCCTCAGCTATTTCCTCTCTCACCTCCTCCAGCAACCTGGGATAGATCCCATCTGATCCTGGGGATTTGTCCACCTTAATAACCTTTAGCCTACCCAACACATCTTCCCTCCTTATGTCAACGTGATTCAGAGTAAACAAACGTCTATCTCTAATCTCAGCATACATCACCTCCCGTTCCTCAGTGAGCACTAATGCAAAGTAATCATTCAGAATCTCACACATTTTCTTAGGTTCGACACACAACCTTCCATCCTTATCCTTTCATGGACCAACTCTTTCTCTGGTTACCCTCTTGCTTCTGATATAAGAATAAAAGGCCTTAAGATTCTCCCTAATTCTGCTCGTCAAAGCTATTTCATGACCCCTTTTAGCCTGCTTTATTCCTCACACAAGAATGGTCCTACTCTCCTGATACTCCTCCAAGACTTGTTCTGTTCTTAGCTGTTTGGACCTTATGTACACTTCCCTTTTCCTCCTGGCTAGTCACATGATTTGGCAGCATCCAAGGAACAGAAAATTCGACGTTTCGGGCCAGAGCCCTTCATCAGGAATGAGGAGAGTGTGATGAAGGGCTTTGGCCCGAAATGTCGAATTTCCTGTTCCTTGGATGCTGCCTAACCTGCTGTGCTTTAACCAGCAACACATTTTCAGCTCTGATCGCCAGCATCTGCAGACCTCACTTTTTACTAGTCACATGATTTCTCCTGTCATCCACAGTTCACGAATCTTGCCTTTCCTATCCCTTTCAAAGGGACATGTCTATCCTACACGATCTTTAACCTATCTTTGAAAGCTTCCCACATATCAAATGCAGACTTCCCTTTAAATAGCTGTGTCCAATCCACATTTCCGAGCTCCTGCCTAATTTTGATAACATTAGCTTTGGCCCAGTTTTGTACTCGTTCTTTAGGACCACTCTCACCTTTGTCTACGAATATTCTAAAACTTACAGAATTGTGGTCACTATTCCCAAAGAAATCCCCCACTGCAACCTCTACTACCTGGCCTGGCTCATTCCCCAACACCAAGTCCAATATGGCACCTTCCCTTGTCAGACTATTGACAAAGAGCTGTAGAACACGGAACAGAGATAAGTACAGCACAGAACAAGCCCTTTGGTCCACGATGTTGTGCCGAGGTTTAATTCTAATGTAAAATATAGTAACTTAACCTACACACCCCTCAATTCACTGCTGTCCATGTGCATGTCCAACAGTCACTTAAATATCCTCCCACTACTCAGTAGTGAGATAGCACCTGTAAATAGATGCAGTAGTGCAGCCTGACCAATACAGTGAGGTGCAGTCTTTAAAAATCCTATCGCATTTCTAACGCCCCTCCCCCAAGTCCCTACCTTTTATCTTAGCCTGCTTGGCATACTTTCCTCATTCCTGAAGAAGGGCTCATGCCCAAAGCGTCTATTCTCCTGCTCCTTGGATGCTGCCTGACCTGCTGCGCTTTTCCAGCAACACATTTTCAGCTCTGATCTCCAGCATCTGGAGTCTTCACTTTCTCCTAGTCACTTAAATATCCCTAATGGCTCTACTTCCACCACTACCGCTGGCAACACATTCCATGCATTCACAACTCTCTGCATAAAGAACCTACCTCTGATGTCTCCTCTATACCTTTCCCCTAAAATCTTAAAACTATGACCCCTCATACCTATCAATCCTACCCTGGGGAAGAGTCTCTGGCTATTGATTCTATCAATTCCTCTCATTAGTTTGTACACCTCGATCAGGTCTCCTCTCTTCCTCCTTCTCTCCAGAGAGAAAAGTCTGAGCTTTTTCAACCTTTCTTCATAAGGCAAGCCCTCCAGTCCAGGCAGCATCCTGGTAAACCTTCTTTGCAACCTGTCCAAAGCCTTCATATCTCTCCCATGGTAAGGCGACCAGAACTGTTCACAATATTCCAAGTGTGGTCTCACCAGGGACTTATAGAGCTGTAGCAAAACCTCGCAGCTCTTAAGCACAATCCCCCTGTTAATGAAAGCCAAAACACCATCTGCTTTCTTAACAACCCTATCCACTTGGGTGGCAACTTTGAGGGATCAATGTACTTGCACACCCAGATCCCTCTGTTCCTCCACACTGCCAAGAATCCTGTCTTTAATCCTACATTCAGCATTCAAGTTCAACCTTCCAAAATGCACCACTTCGCATTTATCCAGGTTGAACTCCATCTGCCATTTCTCAGCCCAGCTCTGCATCCTGTCTATGTCACGCTGCAGCCTGTGATACTCCTCGATACTATCGCTAACACTTCCAACCTTTGTGTCATTTGCAAATGTACTAACCCACTCCTCAACCTCTTTATCCGAGTCATTTATAAATACTACAAAGAGCAGAGGCCCAAGAACAGAGCCCTGCAGTACCCCACTCAACACTGACCTCCAGGCAGCATGCTTTCCATCTACAATCAACTCTCTGCCTTCTATCAACCAGCCAATTCTGAATCCAGATCGCCAAATCCCCCTGTATCCCATACTTCCTGACTTTATGAATGAGCCTACCATGGGGAACCTTTTCAAGTGCCTTGTTGAAGTCCATATACACCACATCCACTGCTCGACTTTTGTCGACCTGTCTTGTCACCTCCTTGAAGAACTCAATAAGATTTGTGAGGCATGACCTGCCCCTCACAAAGCCATGCTGACTGCCTTTAATCATGCTATGCTTTGCCAAATAGTTATAGATCCTATCCCTCAAAGTTCTTTCCAAAACTTTGCAGACAACAGAAGTAAGGCTGACTGGTTTGTAATTGCTAGGGATTTCCCTATTACACTTCTTGAAAAGAGGAACAACATTCGCCTCCTTCCAATCCTCTGGTCCGATTCCCGTGGAGAGTGAGGAGGCAAAGATTGTCGCCAGTGGCTTAGCAACCTTCTTTCTCACTTCCCAGAGCAGCCTAGGTTAAATCTGGTCTGGCCCTGGGGATTTATCAATCTTAATATTTCCCAAAATTTCCAGCACATCAACTTCATCAATCTTGATCTGGTCAAGACTGTATCCCAACTCCTCAAAGTTCTCATTCACAACAAGGTCCCTTTCCTTAGAGAAAACTGAAGCAAAATATTCATTTAGGGCTTCCCCTATCTGCTCAGACTCCATGCACAAGTTCCCTACGCTATCCCTGATCGGCCCTACCTTCTCCCTGATCATTCTCTTATTGCTCACGTATGAGTAAAATGCCTTTGGGTTCTCCCTAATCCTAATGCCAAGCCTTTTTCATGCCCCCTCCTGGCTCTCCTCAGTCCTTTTCTGAGCTCCTTTCTAGAAAACCTGTAATCCTCTAAAGCTGTGCTAGATCCTTGCTTACATCACTTTATGTAAGCTGACTTCTTCCTTTTGACAAGAAGCTCCTCTGTTCTCGTCATCCAAGGTTCCCTCATCTTACCCCTTCTTACCTGTCTCAGGGGAATAAATGCATGCATCAGTCACAACAACTGCTCCTTAAACAGTCTCCACATGTCTGCCGTGCCCTTTCTGTGGAACAATTGCTCCCAGTCTGGACTTCCCAACTCCTGTCTGATAGTGTCATAATTTCCTTTTCCCCAATTAAATATCTTCCCTCAGTAACTGCTCCTTTCCCTCTCTAAGGCTACGTTAAATGTTAGGCAGTTGTGGTCACTGTCACCAAAGTGTTCTCCCACTGCGAGATCTGACATCTGTCCTGGCTCATTGCCGAGCACCAAATCCAAAATGGCCTCTCCCCTCATTGGTAGAAAACCTCTCTGGACGCTCCTTACAAATTCTGCCCCATTCCAGACTTCTGACACTAAATGTATGCCAGTCAATGTTGGGAGAATTAAAATCTTCCATCACCACCACCCTGTTGCCTTTACATCTTGCCACAATCTGTTAATCTATTTGTTCTTCTACCTCATGCTCATTGTTGGGTGCCCTGTAAGACAGCCCTACCAATGTAACTGCACACTTCTTATTTCTCAGCTCCACCCATAATGCCTCACTGCTCAAGCCCTCCATAGTGTCCTCTTTTAACACAGCTGTGTTATCATCCCTGACCAGCAATGCAACTCATCCTCCCCCTTTTACTTCCCTCCCTATATATTAATGATCTGGAAGAAGGAATACTTTTTGCTAAGTTTGAACTTGATGCAAAGATAAGTGGAGGGATAGGTAGTGTTAAGGAAGTGGCGAGACTGTAGAAGGATTTAACATGCTTATAGATTGGGAAAGAAATGGTGGCCAGAGTCAAAGAGTCATATAGCATGGAAACAGACCCTTCTGTCCAATCAGTCCATGCTGAGTATAATCCCAGTCTAAACTAAGCGAACCTGCCTGCATTTGGCCCATGTCCTGCCAAATATTTCTTATTCATGTACATATCTAAATGTTTTTTAAATGTTGTAACTGTACTTGCATCTTCGAGGAGATTCCTGATGAAGGGCTTATGCCTGAAACGTCGAATTTCCTGTTCCTTGGATGCTGCCTGACCTGCTGCGCTTTTCCAGCAACACATTTTCAGCACTGTACTTGCATCCACCACTTCCTCTGGTAGTTCATTCCACACGTGCAAAAATACTGCCCCTCATGTCTTTTTAAAATATTTCTCCTCTCATCTTGTGATTATGCCCCCGAGTCTTGAAAAACCTCACTTTAGGGAAAAGAAGTCTGCTATTCATCTTATCTATACCCATCATGATTTTATAAACATCTATAAGGTCACCCCTCAACCTCCTACAGTACTGTGAAAAAAGTCCCAGTCATCTCAATACCTTCTTAATCACCCTGTCTACATGTGACACACAATGTGGGAAAAGAGAGAGATTTTGCACCTAGCTAGGAAGAATAGAAGCGCAGATTCTTTTCTGAGTGGGACAAGGCTTTGGAAATCTGAAGCACAAAGGGACTTGAGAGACCTAATTCAGGATTCTCTTCAGGTTAACTTGCAGGTTCAGTTAAAATTATGAAGGCAAATACATTTCAGGAGGGCTAGAATTCAAAAGCAGAGTTGCACTGCTGAGGCTGTATAAGGCTTTAGTCAGACCACATTTGGAATATTGTGAACAGTTTTGGGCTCCATATCTGAGGACGGAAGTGTTAGTGCTGGAGGGAGTCCAGAGAAGGTTCACAAGAACAATTGCGGGAATGGAGGGGTTACCGTATGAGAAGCAGTTGAGGTCTCTGGGTCTGTACTTGATAGAGTTTAGAAGGATGAGGTGGATCTGACTAAAATTTACAGGATACTGAGAAACCTAGTAGAGTGGACATTGAGAGGATGTTTCCATTAGTCAGACAGACTAGAACCCAAGGGCACAGACTCAGAATGAAGGGATGAACCTTTTAGACAGAGATTAAGAGGAATTTCTTCAGCCAAGGGATGGTTAACCTATGGAACTCATTCACAGAGGGACATGGAGGCCAATTATTGAGTGTATTTAAGACAGAGATAGATAGTTTCTGATTAGAAAGGGGATCAAGAGGAGGAGCAAGAGAAAGGGGTTGAGAAACACATTCCTGATGAAGGGCTGATGTCCGAAACATTGCTTCTCCTGCTCCTCGGATGCTGCCTGACCTGCTGTGCTTTTCCATAATTACACTCTCAACTGAGAAACATATCAGCCATGATTGAATGGTGGAGCGGATGTGATGGGCCTAACAGCCTAATTCTGTTCCATTAGTT